>NC_138054.1:4778596-6092986 GCF_964194185.1 Rhinolophus hipposideros | reverse complement strand
TTTACAATGCTCATGATGAAATTTATTACCCTAAAAAGTTTATTGCCTGACATTAGTGACATAAATTTATCTTCTCTCTTATATACTTGCTTCCTCTCTCTTTCTTGATGGGTTCCTTTAAAAGATTTTCCTTTCTCTCTTGTGGAACACAAATGTTTTTAAATGGAATGTTTTCAGATGACGGAGAACACAACCTCATGGTTCGGGGCCAGGAGGAGAGGCGTGTCCAGAATCCTAACTGCTCACGCGTGCCTTAACTCTCTACCTCTGCGCATGGGCATGGAAATTCCAGTCCATATCTAGTCTAAGCCTAGAACCCTGTGTGGGTTAATCAGGTAAGCAGAACCCAGCAAAGAGCATCTGACAGACACAGAATGTGACCACGTGCTGAGAGCTGACCTAAATTAAGCATCACAGCATACTTCTATGTGGACATAAATAGAAAGCTGCTGGTTGGAGGATATATAGTGGGTCAAAATGCCAAAGGACAATGCGTGGGCTACTGGTGGACGTGACTGGAATTAAAGTTTCATTTTTTTATGGGTGGAGGTGAGAAACTGATGACAGACTGTGGTAAACTCACAGGTCAGGCACTGTCTTTTAGACAGTACTGTACACACTTGACCCTTGAACAACATGGGTTTGAACTGCATGGATCCACTCACATGTGGATGTTTTTCAATAAATACGTACAGTATTATAAATGTATTTTCTCTTCCTTACGATTTTAACATTTTCTTTTCTCTAGCTCCCTTTATTATAAGAATACAGTATATGATACATAGAACATACAAAATATGTGTTAATGAACTATTATCAGTATGGCTTCCAGTCAAAAGCAGGCTATTTGTAGGTAAGTTTACAGCGAGTCAAAAGTTACACGTGGGTTTTCGACTGCACAGGGGGTTGGCGCCCATAATCACTGTGCTGTACAAGGGTCAATTTGAAAGTAGAGGGTTTTATTGCTTAAGAAAAGAAGCTCGGCGGGCGGAGGATGAAGGCCAGCTGACCATAATTCCAGGGTGTGCCATTCACAGTGACAACCACAGTGAGAGAAGCTTCTCAAGTTTGTGCGGAAATGGACCACAGCAAAAGACAATACTAAAAAGCTGCCTCCAGGGTTCTGATGACTACTGTCTTAAATAGCTAGCTTAACCTGCAAAGCTATTAGGTTGGTGCAAAAGTAATTGCGGTTTTTGTAATCATTAACCCTTTAAACCGCAATTACTTTTACACCAACCTAATAAAAGACTAATAAGAAAACTAGATTGAAATTAATTATCACCTAAAGCAAGTTTCTAAAACAAACACCTAGCTTTAGTTTACATTACTGTTTCTCAAACTAGGGCCCAAGGACATCTACCCTAAGCCTACGAGGTGAT
Organism: Rhinolophus hipposideros; assembly: GCF_964194185.1. Classification (NCBI taxonomy): domain Eukaryota; kingdom Metazoa; phylum Chordata; class Mammalia; order Chiroptera; family Rhinolophidae; genus Rhinolophus; species Rhinolophus hipposideros. Next base: position 6,091,604 of record NC_138054.1, on the reverse strand, counting down.
GAAGTCCCACGCTTTCACCCTAGTGATCATTTACAAGGACTGATGACATGCGTGGAGTTTTCTGGTCCTTTTCCGCCAGCTTTAATCACCTTCAGCTGGTACTGAGCCTGCCTTCTCTGACCACCACTGAGGAGTGGCACATCCATCTCTGCCACTGGGCCAAGTACGCACAGCGTGCAGCCAGGACCATGAAGTTCCAGCGGAGCAGGGGAAGTATTTTGTCAAGGGTACTCCAAAGGATTGGCCTTTAAAGGGGTCCCAACACGGTGCATACTGAAGAATGGTGGCCCATGAGCCCCCTAAGAGCAGGCAAGGCGTTTATGTGTCTTTTTAGTTATGGACACCTAGCAGGGTGGAAGGGAACACAGAACTCAAGGCAGAGCAAACCACAGAATTGACTATTCACCTTACAAAGACATTTTGGTTTAAAATGAAAATCACATGCTGAAAAGCAAAGGATCAACAGAGAACATTTAATCTAATACATCCTTTTATAGGTAAGGAAAAAAAGCTTCTCAAAGGTCAAGATAGAACACTGAGCACAATAAACTCAAAATATAAAGCAAAAACCGAAAAGCCACACTTGCTAAGTTACATAAATACAGTATTAAAAAAGCCAGTAATTTTAAAATCCATTTTTGAGCATCTAAGACTACTTCAAAACTGTATTAAAGCCAAACTCTGTTCAACAGTCAGCTCTTCTTTTAATGTTTCCACAGATCAAGGAAACAAGACACCCAAAGTACAGTGGCTTTTTCTGCATTTCCAACAGGTCCCTTGCTTTCCGTAGCACAGCTTTGTGACATCCTGTCCCTCCAGTAATGCAGCTCTCAGGGGGCACCCATCAGACCTATAACAGCTCAGCTTCTAATGTGGACTCGTTACACAGTAATGTGTACAACTCTGAAGAGTGTGACAAAGTGCCACCCTAGGCTGTCACAGGGTTACACAGATGACAGAATCAAGAAAACCCAGTGTGCAACTTGCTCATTAAATGCATATTAGAAAATCCCTCATGAAAACTGGATTACTCTGCAAGTGGAACATTTACCAGGGCAACTACTCTTTCTCCAAACCAAACCAAACCAAACCAAACCAAACCAAACCAAACCAAACCAAACCAAACCAAAACACAGATCAGATGGAGACCATCCTTACACCACTCCTCGTCTGTGGCACTTTTGTCCCATCGAGTGAGGTTTATCTGAAAACCCGAAGCACAAAAGTCAATCCTGCGACGGGAAAAGGGAGAATGTTTTTTACTTTCCCTTTGAAGTCCATAAAATAGCTTGCATCCCAGGAATCAGAAATGCTGCATCCAAAGCACACTCTGTAGATGCTCCACATTCCAAGGCTGGTGTGGCCTGCCCCACTTGGTGCTTTCCCTCCAGCCTTTCCCCTTGTACTGCCCAAGTACAGACACAGGCGGCGATGCTGGCAGAGCTGTCACAACTCTGTCACACAGTCGTGAAACAGCGTCACCTTTCATAATCATGTTGAGAACATTACGTTGTTTTCTCAGTATTCCTGCAAAATCAAGATGTCATTTAAATTTAACCTGTAGAGGTAATGCCAAGTATATAGGAAAGAGCTACCAAGTTTTGCTGAAAGTGTTACCCCAAAAAGAAAATGCTACAATTATAATTCTAATACGCAACACATAATTTGAAACTGTTACCAGCAAGATGAAAATAATCTCTGCCCAGTTTAAAAGCTTCAGGTAATAACATGTCTTACATTTCATAAAAGTCACAGCATACATTTTTCACAAAAGTCACAGCATACATGACAGGCAGTTTCACTTACTGGATAAAATGCAAACCCGCTCTCCATTACCAACATAAGACAATCAGAATTGTGGGCACAGCTCCTCACATACCACATCATGTTACTATTTGACTATAGGATTTAATTAGAACCAAGTTTTGTTTTTGTTTTTTAAGGCTCCAGCCACTGCAGAGACATAGGAATTCCGACGATAATTAGTTAACACTAGAAAGGGTCCTGTGAAACTGGAGATGGAAGACCCTTAACTGTTAAGGGGTCCAACACGTAAGCAGCCAGCACTGGGGGAGCAAGAGCTTCTACACGTGAAATGTGGTTCAGGTCTCCACATCCTTCAACTCTCACCCAGACAGAGCCATGGCTTCATTTAATTCTCAAAAACAAATGACTTCTCCCTTCATAGTTCAAAATAATTCAGCAGTTCATTCACCCTTTTCCACAGATTGCTTCTAAATACATGCCTCCTGCTAGTATTAGGCATGGCCGCAGAAAAGGCACTGCCTGAGGTACTGCTCCCGCTGCTCTCCTTGGTGACAGAAGATGTCTTTCAAAATCAGCTGAGCAGTTCAGGAGACAACCCAGGTTTGTCCCACGGGAGAGGCAATGTTCACACGCACATCACATCCCACGTATTCAGGCCTGTGACTGATACTCACCTGGGGACGCTAAGCTGTCAGAAGCCAAAGAAGACAGTCTGTTAGGTCAACCAGGAATCCTTGGTGGTTTCATCACAACATATCAGTAATATTCTAAACCAAGTCTTCAGGGGGTTGGAGAGGACAGAACCCAATAGCAAACTCATGTTAGTATCCTAATCATCTAACCCAGTTTCAGTAAGACTGTGATACACAACCATTTTTATAACCATGCTAATGGGTTTACTATTTGCTCATCCCACTTTTACTTTTGAAATTCGGGTTAATACCTGGGATGGGTTGTGGGAGTTGCATCTTGGGCTGGCTAGGTATAGGGAAGATGTTGAAGAAAATTTGCCTTCATTGGTTGATGTGAGCTTTGGTCTAGTAGCTTTTATCTGTTCCTGTATGTGAGGGACTTCTGTGCTGTGATCAGGGATTGAATAAATTTCCTCTTTGGTCTCATCCTCCCGAGCAGGGGAGATGTGAGATGAGGTTTTCTGTTTGGTCTCATTCTCTCCAGTAGGGGAGATATGAGATGATGTTTACTGTTCTGTCCACGTTGTGAGGTGATGGTTAGCTTAGGGTTAAAGAAATTTTTGATCAGGGGTTGAGAGAATTCCCTCTTTGTTGTTTCGCCCACACCAGCAGATGAAGAAGTAGCTAAGTTATATCAGGACGTGACAGGCACGTTGCCAGGCTTTGGAAGACCTTGGGCTGATGGTCCCAAGCAAGAACAGATGATATTGCTTGTCTGGATGAATTGGCCCTTCAGCCAGATGGGCAACATTCTTATCAGTAACTGCTGGACCCTCCCGGAACTGGCCATTCCCGGAGGGGGAGGCAGGAACAAGAAACTTGGCTCTAAGGTACATCTGAGAAAAATATATAAGGCAGACCTCAGTTGACAGTGCAATTATTATTATTTCATCATTTGGTCATTTGTCATTGGTGATTTCTCATCATTCTAACATTTTGAAGCCCTCCAGCAACATGCAACTTACACCAGGGATGTCCTGACTTCCAGCCACCAACCTGGTGAGGGCTGGCTGGTTCCTGGCCCCTCCCTCCAGTGTTGTTCCCCATGGTTAGCCTTCTTGAGAACTTGTTAGCATCTAGAAAACTTGTGTGCAGCTTGCAGTTTCAGAAGACTTCCTAACCTCCAAGAACAACAGCAGCAGCAATGACAACAGCAGCAACATTCTTCAGATTGTTAACACCTTGAAAACTTACATGTAGCTTGCAGCGTATAACATCAGAAGACGCCTTGACTTCTAACAACAACGCCAACAGCCCCAGCATTCTTGGGAACTAGCAAGCAGCGCTGTGGGAGACGCCTGAGTTTCTCTCAGCTGCAGACCTGACAAGGTTTGGATTTATGACTTTTCCAGTGCTGTTCTCCCCTAGTTTGGTGAGCTTTTGACATCTACTGTAATAGTTACTATCCCAGAGAGCTCATTACTGCTTTTGGATACTCCTTACTGATGTTATTTGTGTATTTAGCCAAGTGATGTTTGATCAATAGTAAACATGTGTTGGGATCTCTTAAACTTATATGTATGTGTACTCCTCTGACATGACATTGTTATCAATGTAGTTTAGTCTTAACCACCTTTACTTTCTGTCATTAGCACATTCTATTGTCTTTGTCTTTTGCTATTGCAAATTGCTAACTAAATTGATTAGATATTAAATAAATAACTTCATTAGCCCCATTCTAGCATGTGCCCATCCTTCTCCTTTCCCCTGCTCGTCATTATACTTGGGCAGCAGTTAAGTCCTTAAAGCTGAGAACGGAGGGACTCACGCTGACGGACGGGTGCTAACACAGGCACTGAGGGGACCTGCTAGTGATTAAACGTCTATGTCAGTGCTGGACTTTGTGACTTTTCTCAGCACAGAGGTGGGGGAGATGCACACAATACACAGCTGCATTCCAAGTGGCTACTTAAGTACAACCTGCAGTCGTATGACGACCTACAAAGTAATTCACGTCGTCTTTTCTCCTGACAGCATACTCCCTTCCCCTTGCCATCCATACATAAATAAGAACTTAAATTGCAGGCAGAAGTTAAAGATGACTATGGTTGAGATAAATGGATAGAAGGGGTTATTTTAAAGTATTCTGAGAAAGAACCTGGTACACTTCCACTAAAAAATAAAATGAAGCACAAACAATTCTTAAGAAGCAGGTGCACCTTGCGCTTCTCGGTCGTGGAGTGGCCTCCCAAGGTCTCCTCTGCAAATGGACACCGTGGTGGCCTCGCGCTCCTGTCCCTGCCACGTGATTGGGCCGAGGCCGGTACGGGGTCGCCCCCGAGGTTTCCACCAGCCCATAGGCGGGAGCAGGGCAGCTATCCCCTCCACGGCTCGCTCGTGACCCCCATGACAACCACCGGTGCTGCCTGTCACTTCCAGTAACAGCTCCTGTGGAGGTGCCGAGTACCCTGGGGAAGCCATCACCGACCACTTCGGTCTCCCCAGGGCTGACCAGGGTCACTGGTGGGCGAGCTGCTTTTTCAGGAAGTCCACTGTCCCATTCGTGGCCACAGTGCTGGAGTCCCCAGAGCGCTTGCAATCCCCCAGGCCTCCAGCAGCATGATCACCTGTGACCTGGCTCGGGAAGCCACAAGGAAGCAGCCTGGTGGCCAGCCCAGCAAAGCCAAGGCCGGGTCCAATCCTGAGTGGCCACCACCAGCCACCAGACTTCGGGAGGTGCTAGGCTCTTTGGAGCCCTCCATCCCCACCCCATGCCACCCCATCAACTAGGCATGCTGCGGCAAGCAGCAGCAGTTCTTTTATACCAAAATGGAACTGAGAAATCCTCATCCTTTACTATCCAGGCCACACGTGAGCCTCCTGACAGCCTGTAACCGTGCGCCTTGCAAATGGCAGAGAAACAAAAAGCCAGCAAACACAAACACAAAAACAAAACAAAGTTCTTTCTTAATATTTCATCTTTTAAATGTTTCGGCAGATCCTATTTATGGTCCTAGATTGAGAGGCAATTGCATTAGATCCTTATCACTGGGGGAGATGGGTGTTTACTAGATGTGAGTGATTCCTTTTTTTATGGAAATAGTTTTACCTCATTAGATGTCATCACTTCAGCAAGAGTAAGTCTGCACAAGGATTAGTTTATTATAATCTCACCAACAGACTGCTCTTGCCTTAAGGAATGCTGCTGCTAGCCCCAGGGCTGAATTTTCAACAGTCCTGGCCAGGAGTGTGGGATGGCTCCACCCGTTCTGAACCATCCCCCCCTGACTCACAGGAAGGCAGTGTTACCAAAGCAGCTAGCTACTCTCACTGTCAACCACAGTGCCTGCCATCCCAATGCACCTCTCCAGTCAGAGACAAGGGCACGTTCCTGAACCTCTGTCCTACCAGGCTATGAGCCCCAACACGTCAGGGGCTATATTTTACTGAGCTCTGAAATCTCAGCATCCAGCACTGAGACTGGCACAAGGTAAATGTTCACTAAGTGTATGATGAAGAGGCATGGAACTTCCAGACACTTCCCCGTGCACAGAGGTGGCTGATTGTTGGTGTATGGCATGGAACACATACAATCAGAAACTAAAAGCAAGGTTTAAAACACGCCTTAAAACCAGAGGAGAAACCATTTCAGGAACCGAGACAGCTTGAAGCCAAGTGACAATCAAGCACAGCCCACTGGAGTTGCAGAGGCCAAAGCCGTGGAAGGTGGGAGCAATGAGGTGAGCCAAGTCCCCACTGGAAGCAGACTCCTTGGGAGAAAGCAAATAGAAGCCTTCTCCTCCCCTTAGTGCCCAGATAATGGCTAGCAGCTGTGCACATTTTACAGTTGGATGAGTTCTCTTTTATCATTGGATTTATTTGTTGAAGTTGAATTAATTCTTTACTAGATTTTGCCCAGATAAAACAATATTGTACTAATTTTCAATAAAAGGGTAATTATGAAAATACGTGTTAAGATGAACTATGAAAGGAGAATTTGCTTTTAACTCACGCCACACATTTAGGGGTCGTCTACCATGAGGCAGGTCGTAGAAACACTAGGATGAAAGTCTCGGTTCTTACCCTGAAGACGTGCCCTGCACACTGGGGATCCAGTTGTGAGAGGGCGGTGTCGACCCCACGTAAAGGTATGTGCAAGGAGAGCAGGGGCCTGGGCCCAGGAGCATAGCCTGATGACTCAATGCTTTGGAAGAAGGCCCTGGTGCGTAGGCAGCAAGGAGAGTGGCATCGGGCAGCTAGAGCCCCACGTGGTGGCCCCCCGAACCAGCGTCAGCTCCGATAGGGTTCCCTTGCTGGCCCAGTGCACCAAACAAATATCCTTCTGTGTATGGGTGCCACTTAAGGGGTGCAGGACAACAGACAAAGGCAATGGGAAAGAAACGCTGTCTCAGCCGTAGCACCCTGTTCCTAGAAACCTCCATGCCATGAGAGCCAAGTGGAGGAAGAAATGAATGCACGGCAGAGAAGCACAAGAACGGTGAGGCAGAGGCCCAAGTAAACCACTAGCCTGAACACCTGTGGAAGCCACAGGAGAGGAAGTGAGGGAAGCCCGCGGCCAGGACACTGGGACGAAGCCTGGGACTGCACGCCTGCTGCAGAGGACCTCCCAGTGCATCTGGAACACCCATGGCCACTGATCACTGTGACCACTGCTGAGAGACCCACCTTGCTCATGCAAAAACAGTGCCTTTTGGCCCTCTGGCCTGGACCTGCGACATTTTAGACTAGTTTTGTTCTCGGTTATGGCTGAATGTAACACATGTACAATAAATCATCTCTTCTGCTGTTTTAGCTGAAGAAAAAAATGAAAGAAACAGCCAGAGAGATAAATGATGAACCAAAAATAGCAGTGTTCCAGAAGCAAGAATTCAAAAATAAAGATGAAAACAAGTGTTGGTGAGCATGTGGAGAAACTGGAACCCTGGCTGGGAGTATAAAATGACACAGCTGTTATGGAAAACAGTACGGAGGTTCCTCAAAAATATTAGACATAGAACTACCACGTGACCCAGCCATTCTACTTCTGGGTACTTATCGAAAAGCATTCAAAGCAAGATCTCAAAGAGATATCTGTATGCCCATATTCACTGCAGCATTATTCACAGCAGCCAAGAGGTGGATGAAGCCCAAGTGTCCATCGATGGATGAATGGATTAAAAAAACATGGCATATATATACCATAAAATATTATGCAGCCTTAAAAAGGAAGGAAATCCTGTCCTATGCTACAACATGGATGAACCTCAAGGACATTCGCTAAGTGAAACAAGCCAGTCACAAAAGGACAAATACTGCATAATTCTACTCATTCAAGGTATCTAAAATACTCAAAATCATAGAAACAAAGTAGAACAGTGGTTGCCAAGGGTGGGGCAGGGAGGACACCAGTGTTTACTGGGCACAGAGCGTCAGCTTTGTAAAATGAGAAGGTTCTGGAGATCTGTTGCACAACAAAGTGAACATACTTAACATTCTGAATTACAGATTTCAAATGTGTAAGACGGTAAACTTAATGTTTATGTGTTTATTAACATAGTTAAAAATGAAAACAAAAACAAAAACATAGTGAATCAAAATAAATGTGGCAGGGAGTGACCCATTCTAAAGAAGGCTAAAGCACCAAATTCAGTAACTGAGAGGTGACCTGCGGCCCGGGTACTGAATGCCTGGAGGGTGCCAGAACAGGAGCCAGACTGAAGACGGAGTGCGAAAGGAAGAGAACAAGCACCTGGGGATCACTTAGCTGTATGGCCTAAAAGAAAGTGAAAATCAAGATGGAAACAAGATTTTTAATAACAATAGAACCATGAGGAAAAGGGGCTAATGAATTTTAATCCCTTCACTTCTTTCAGCCTCGTGCTCCTTACTTCCCAGTACCAGCTGCCGTAACCAGCTACAGAGGGATGTAAGGAAGCTAGCACACTGCAAGGACACAATCAACACCACCACTAAGGTTAGAGATGAGGGTGCCACGGCTTCCATTTGGAGGCTGAGTCCTCTAAGGTGACAGTTACAACTGGGGTTGGGAATGAAGGAATGCTGAAATAGGCCCAAGAGGCTGGTCAATCAGGAACAGGGAAGGAGAAAGAGTCAGAACACAGGCCTCAACCAGGAAGGCTCTTCTTGTGGGGCTGGACGAGACTGCCTCTCACCGCCCTGGCCCTGCCCCAGGCCTGGAAGCGCTGCTAGATGGGCACTCCTCCAGTCGCAGAGGGCAGAGGGAAGGGGGACGTTGCAGGAGGTTTCCCATTTCAGTGAGGCCAGGAAGGTGGATGGGAAATCCTCCTTCAGGAGGTTGAGAATGCTGGGGAATTTGATAAAGACACACCTGTGTGTAAACGCTACAGGTGCACTACTAAGTCCGGGGCAGGGGGGCAGAAGTGAAGGGGGAGGAAGCCAACCCAACTGTGAAAAATTACAGGAAAAGAATTCAGGGCTTTGTTAGAGGCTGTAGCTTGGGGATAACAATGAGGAAATGCACAGCATCACACACTGAGGTCATTTCCTTCTCCAGATGACCAGGAGCCCAAGGCAGTGGAAAGGCTCCACTGCTCTGAAACACATTGACAGTGAGCTCTAAGGTGAGTAAGTCTGGGTGAGGGTCAGAGTTATTATCTATAAAGGTGCCTCTTGGATGCTGTCACACAAGAAAAATCATTCACTGATATTTTGAAAAGATTTTCTGCGCCACTAACCTACAGGTGTTTTCTTCAGTTTTTCCAGTTCAAAGAACTACCTATCATCATTCCATATTTGTATACAAGCTTGCTCTGGCTCTTACTGAATTGAAACTGCATTGACAACTTCTCGCAACCACCCCAACAAATCTTCTGTTTCTTTTTACTCTTATTCTTTTTAGAAGACAAACACTAGTAATGAAAGTAGAAGTGACAGAAATTCCTCCAACAATTCATTCATTGCCATACAAATGTTAATTAAGCACCAATTACATATAAACAATTGGACTAGACAATGTAAAAGATTCTCAAGAAGATTAAAATGTTTGCCAAAGTGCTTTCCCAGTTTTCCATGTACTGAGTTTGTTCATCCATTCTGGATCTTTCTCTGCATCTTTTCCACCAGATTTTACTTTCTCAGAGACTCTTCTAGGAAATTAGCTCTCATCCCTCCAGTCCAGGTGTCTAAGCCACTTTGGTTAAGACTTCTTCACCCTAAATAAAAGCACCTTGGAGAATCTGATTTAGTGTCTCCTTTCAAGAGGTTTCTGATAAACTGAGTTTTAAAATAGCCTTTGTTCATTTGTAATTAAAAATGTGACAGACTTGCAAAAGGTGACATATTAAATTAGGAGATAAATGCAGCACTTAGCTCCCCCTCTCCCCACAAATAAGACTGTAAGAACTATGAATGGAAGAGCACCACATTTAGATTCAAAAATCGAAAGTGAAAAGATAAACAGAGTTCAATCTCATGGTGAGCAATATCCAGTGCACAAGTATAAAGGGAGAGGAGGATTACGTCCAGTGTGAGAGGACCACAGAAAAGCTGAAACATGACGTTAACTGAAATAATTATCCAAACTATTAATATTTAATACTCACAATGTTCTGTAATTTAGGTAAGTTGTACTGTACTTTAGATGTACTTGTTAACTTCAATTGGGTCAAGACTATTGACAGCAGTTGCTATTTCCATTTCTATTGTTAACAGCTCTGATTTCCCTTGGGGAACCAGTTTAGATGAAGTTAATGTCTCACCCCTTGGAAGTTCCGGGAAAGACTGTTTTCTGCCTGTTTTGCAGAGAGGTTAAAATTCCTGCTAGAACTGCTGACAGCACCTTGCTTCTATGAGGGAAGGGTTTGCCTGAATGAAGCAAGAGCCCAGGAGTGGGGAGAGCCACTTTTTGTTTGTTTAAGTCAGATGCCATTTTTGTTTGTTTAAGTCACTTTGAGTTCAGTTTCATTCACGACAGACAGAATAAAAGTCTCAACTAATACAGTGCCATCAATATTGTGAATTATGCTTATGAATAAAAAGGCCCTTGTCAACACTGTAATACAGAATAACTAAACAGAAGTCAGGAGTAGGTTCTAACGTGGACCCTATTCTCTCACCAACTCCGCTGAGTGACTGTTATCTAATCACATTCTCTTTCACTTACAAAATAAGCCTTCTCTGAAACAGGGAGAAGGATGTTGAAGGGACTTGAAACAAAACAAAGGCAACAGAATAACATGCTCACAACTCAGACCGAAGGGCCTGCCTGTACTTTGTGTATGTGTGTGTGTGTGTGTGTGTGTCTTGCTCTCACCCCCAAAACACAGGCTGTAAATGGAGGAATATTCTAGAAGGCCAGTAGCGTGCTGCAGATTACAGCAGTAAAAATGGGAATACAGAAGGCAAGCAGAATTTGTAACAGGTGTCCAGTCCCCACTGCTAGGCAGCAACAAAAAGGAATTTCACTTAAATACGATTTTCTTTCCTCTGCCCTTGCACCAGTGTAAGAGGAGCTGGAACTTGAAGTCAGACAGAGTCCCCTTAGACATAGGACCCAAGGAATCCAAATTCCTTTTAAATTATAAAACTCCAATAAAATATACTTTGGTATATTCAAAACTGAGCAGGAACCATAAAATTAATGCAAATTAATGTGAAGTTTTCTGCTGTAAATCCCTTACGGCGGAGATGAGATAGCTCTGTTCATTCTGACCCTGGCATGGAAGTATCGGTCCTTGAGTAGTGCCAGGAGGGCCGAAGATCACTGCCTTCTCCTGAAACGCTCCCTTTTAGCAGTTTGCACACTGTAGCTCACACAGGAAGAGCTCAGTGTGGTCCCCGGGCGAAGGTTCCATGCACATTCACGAAGGATTCACATTTTGAAAAAGTTACACTATCCCCCATTAAAAAAAAAGGCAAAGGATCTATAAAGGGAATTAACAGAAAAAGAAATGCAAACAGCCAAATACAACCTGTGAAAAGACAGTTTTCATGTTTTAAAATTAAAACAATGAGACACAAGTTTTCTACCTTCTCATCTGGCAGACATGTAAAAGTTGAAGAACAAGTAAACGGGCACTCTCAACCTTACAGCTTGTTTAAAAGAGCAATTTGGCAGCATCTATCAAAATTGTAACCAATTACAGCCCTGGCACTTTACTCTTGTTTACAAAAGCAAGTCTCTAAGTAACTCAAACAATTCAGGAAAAAGTAACTCAAACAATTCAGGAAAAAAGTGTATATGCACGTTATGTGTGTATGTATGTGAGTGTGTATAAATATACACACATGGGGCCGGCAGAAGACAGGAAAAAGTAAATGAGGTAAAATGTAAGCTACTAATGAATGTGGATAAAGAGTATATGGGTTATTCTTGCACTTGTCTTGCAATTGCTCTGTAAGTTTGAAGTCATATCAAAATATCAAAAATCAAATTTAAAGTTTCAAAAGAAGTGAGGCAGAGATTTGAGTCTTAAAATGGAAATTCTCTAAGACATGATGATAAATGAAAAGGGCAAATGCCCGAACAATTTATGTAGTATGATTCCATTTCAGAGAGTATAAATACACAGAAGATCTGAAATGACACGTTAAACTATTAATGTTCCCTCTGGGGAAGGAAATGGTATTCTGAGGGGAAGAGGTAATGGCAAACTTTCCTATTTCAGTCAATGTACTTCTAAATTACTTGCGTAATGATTCGCAGAATTTATGGATTATTTGCACTAAATACAGAGGTATGTTAGCATTCCTGCCACTGTAACATCAATAAAATATACAGTTGACCTTTGAACACTGAGGTGGTTTGGGGCACCAACTCCTGCACAAAAATCTACATCTAACTTTTGACTCCCTAAAGACTTAACTACTAACAGCCAGTTGACCAGAAGCCTTATCAATAACATACTCATAAACAGTTAACACATGTTGTATGTTATATATGTATTAGTGTATTCTTACAGTCCAGTAAGCTAGAGAAAAGGAAATGTTAAGAATCATAAAAGAGAGAAAACACGTTACAGTACTGTACTGGATAGATACTGTAAGTTACGTCAGCTGTCCACAAGTTGAATCGTCTCTCAGTTACTACACCAATAGTCTTATATGATACAAAACACTGTATATGTTACATGTGTTACTAACACTAGACATCAAAAGTAAAAAGAATGTGAAAAAGAAATTCGTATTTATAGGTATTGTGATTCATGCATTGATAACAAAGCAGAAGCAGTAAGATCGTGTTATGGTAGCCTAATGTAATCAATACGATTAAATTTCCAGTTTACCTATTGAAAAAATATCCATATGTAAGTGGACCCGCACAGTTCAAACCTGTGTTGTTCAGAGGTCACCTATATTTATTTATGAGGAAAAACTCAATGTTTACAGCTGTGGTTCTCACCTAATGGATACACCCAGACACAGGTCCCTTGTGGGAATGTGGGTGTGCAGGCAGGAACCAGGGACACTGATTTGTCACTATGCCTGAGGCCATCACTAGCAAGGGCAGGACCAGGAATGTTAAACCAGGAAGTGTCCAGGCCCAAATGCCACAGGCTGAGAAACAGACACTAAATCTCCGATGGCAGGTTTATATGATGTGTTCATACACTACATAGCCACAGTCTTTTAGGAGAATGAAACAGAGCTATTTGTGTGACTATGAAAATATATCCAAGATGTATCCATAAAATTAAAAACAAAAAACAAACAAAATAAAAAACTAAGTTGAACCACACAAGTATGAGCCCATTGATATATATAAAAGACGTGCATGTATATCCAATTTCTGGAAGGAAAAAACTTAGTAGTGGTTATCTCTGGAGAGTAGGAGGAAGTGGAGCTTGTAGAAATGGGAGTTACTTTTCTTTTTTCTTTGAGATGTTTTAAACATTTTCTAATGTTTTCCTGCTATTTAATTATTAAAATATTTATTTAAAACAATACAAATACCTGGAGACAATTTTAAATCAAGATACGCTAAGGCTAAACAATCTCATGAGAGAACAGGAACTAAATGTACTTAACTCTAAGAATTTAAAATATCCTAGAACAAAAATGTAACTGTACTTGGTCTATGAAGCCACTTAATACAACACGGTATGGTAGCTGTTGAACTTCAGTGAACCTCAGAGCCACTGGGTAGGCTTGTTACACAGTCTGCCAGGCCCACTGAGACTGCAGGTCAGGAGGTGTGAGTGGGGCCTGCGGTGTATATGTCCCCAGATGCTGCTGATGCTGTTGGCTTGGGTACCACACTTTGAGAACCATAGGTAGGGGGTAAAAAAAAGTGGAAACGAAAAGTAAAAACGAATCAATCAATCACAAGGGCTCTAAAATGGGCTCAGTGGGTGAACAGCAAGCCAAGTCCTAATGGTCCTTGAACAGATCACGAAGCCCTGGAACTGTGTGTGTGTGTGTGGGGGGGGGTCTCCCCGAGGGAGCACAGCACAGAGCTCAGCAGTCAGGCATGGACTCCAGAGCCTACAATGGCTCCTCCTGCTGGGACTTAACGATGGCCAAGAGCTGGCTGGTTCTTCAGATTTACTTCACTTTTACATAAAATAGGAGGTCTGATTACAAAAGGCAAGCTGATACCTTAGTGAAAACTTGTTTTAATGCTCTGGAAAGGTTTTAAAGTTAATAAGTAGTTGTCAAGTTAGACAGAAGTGGGAAATGGAAATAATGAAAAATTCTAGGACTGTGCACTTAGATGTGTAAGTGTCCACTTTAAAGAAACGCAAACTGGAATTAGTAGATGATGCTTTATGGTTGTGCTTCAAACAAACTGAACTCCAATCAGATCCATACTCCAAAAAAAGGGGGCTGGGCTTTTCAAAAAAGTGGCGAATGAAATACCCCTTTTAAAGGTCCTGGCTCTACATCAATGACTGGCACATAACTGCACATTTCAGTTTTGAAATAAACGCCCTGGGGGTGACCAAGCCTTTAAGGGACTGCTGCCATCCGAAAAAAAGCACCTTCTCCAGGGGGCTCGCTGCGTGAAACAGCACTAGAATCTGGAGCACACCCAGGTGCTAGGCCCGCTGAGCTCACCTCCAGGGAGGAACGAGGAAGTTTACTCTGGGCAATGACATCATTCAGCCCGAGGCTACCTAGTGAACGCTTAGGAAGCGGGTGGATGGAGGTTGTCCATTTGCTTTCCTCAAAGGTTTACTCCACTTGGGTTTACTTTTAGCTTCTGTGATCTTTCCATGTGTAAGGAGGTTTGTTCCTTTTGAGATAATACATGTGGAAGCCTCTAACACAGGGCTTGATATACAGGAGGTGCCAACAAATGTCTGTTGGTTTCAAATTTCAATCTTTTTTGATCAAACCCTCACATACATACGCATTACATAGCCTGGCTTCAAATGTCCTCTCTTCTCAAGTAGACATGTCCTGCTGCGGCCATGCTGAACACCACGCCCTCTGGGCACTGGTCTCCTGGCTTCCTAACCTTCTTTGGGGTGAAATTCTAATTCCAGCACCTAACTAATAAATGGGCCTCTTCCTAGACGAGGCTGCTGATCTGACACTTTACCTTCCCTGATCATCACAAACAAGGCAGACAGATCATCTGTTTTCAATTCTTACTGAGAGGAATTTATACTCCAGCTCCTTCCTCAGAAGGAACCACATTTTCCTGAACAATTTCTTCTGGGACCTTCCTTCGTTTGAAAGGCTCATAGGATGGGAAGCAGGTGGTCACATGTTAAGGTCATTTCCTGAGTCATTTTCCTCCCGAATCCGTTGGCTTTGACTTAGGATCCAGCAGCCAACTCTATAGGATAACACTGGTAAGGTTTGGGCCTTATTTTCAAAAAGTTTAATAGCATTTTCTCAAATGTTATGCTTGTTGAATGACCAATTATAGATTTGAATTCACGAGAGAACAAAGTAAGATAATCCAGTTTTTAAAAGAGATCGTTTCTTTTGTAGGATTAATTCATTAGGCAATTAAAAGAGCAAGAAAACATCATCAGGGTATTAATAAAGAACAGACATAAGACTGCTGTATTGCCTAAATTTTAAATTTTCTCCTATTTCTCAGCAAAGCAATATATTCATCTTTTAAACCTTTTTTTCATACTAAAACAGTTAAAAACTAAACACACATATGGTTATTCTATAAAAGTAATCATGTGTGTGTTAAAATTCTCCAGAAACATTTTTTTTGATTAACAGATATTTAAATATCTGTTGTGTTTGGTGGCAAAAATATCCCTCACACTCGATTAATGTTTTGAAGAGGAGATGGTTCATTTTCCAATGATACCATATCTGCTTCAATTAGTTTTAGAAAATGAATTAGTTTTCTTACATAGCTTTAAAATTAATATAGAAAGTAAAAACAGACAACTGCTTTAAAAATGTCCTAGTGAGGACCAACAGCCTAACACGGTTTCAGTACTGAGTGTCTTCATTCCGGAAAGATACACCTGAGAGGAGTAAGAGGTTTTCTGGAATGTTTCCATGCTTCTGGCCCACATGCCTCGTCATTCAATAGCACGCCCCCCTCACCCCAGCCCACCGTTTAGTGTGCCCCAGTGATGGGGCTACAAAGACTCATTACCATCCTTGCCTTTAGAAAGCACTGGAATCACTCCTTCCACAAACATTTGCAGAGCACCTACTATGCGCAGGCACCCCTCTGGAAACAGTAAGATTTAGCCTTGTTGAAACAAACCCATCCTTGGAGCTTGCATTCCAGTCGAGGAAACAACAAAAGCATCTTTCTGCAAAGGGAAAGGATGAGGGCAGCAGAAGCACAAAGCATTTGGTAGGTGGCCAGTTACCTAAGACACTTCCTAACGCCACCACATTTCTTTAAACTGCAGGCTCCTGTAGCCGGAGGTGCTGGTTCTTTTCCTTCTTAATCTCTCTGTCAGCCTGACGTGGATTAGTACTAGGGGATGTCACTCACCACGGTCCTGAACACGTTCCCAGGGGCTGCTATGCTTCCTCTCATCTAAGTGGAGAGTATACAGGACTCAAGGCCAGCAGACAAAGGCAGTCACGGGGGCCTTGGAAATACAGGCTTACTCCACTCCCCATCTACCTAACTCCATAGCACAAGATAAAATACTTTACGATTTTATGCTTGCACGTCCCTTGTGGTTTTAACCAAAGCCACCCTATGGACATTAAAAAATTTTTTTGAAATGGGAAGAGTAATAAAAAAAGGAAGTCACTTATTTAAATGGAAGTCATTACCGCCGTTAAATACAAAACTGAAGGCATAAGTGTGACAAAAGAATGCAGAAACTTACTTACGAGTCAAAAAGGTTTTGAAAATCGTGCCCCTCGCCCCCTAAAAAGGTAGGTACATCCGAGTACTTTTGTACACAAAGTGGAACCACAGATGTGCTGAAGCCTTTTGTGTCCCCTTGCCCACCCCACCTTACTGCCCCAGGGTTATGACTTCCTAGAGCAGAGGTTAGCAAACTTCTTCCTAAAGAGCCAGACTGTCAATTTTTCCAGCTCTGCAGGCTATACAAGTTTCTGTCACAATGACTCAACTCTGTCCTTGTAGCTGGAAAGCAGCCACAGTCCGTAAGTGAATGAATGGTCAAGGCTGTGTTCCAATAAAACCTGATTTATGAACACAGAAATATGAATTTCTTATATTTTCGCGTGTTAATGAAATCTCGTCTTATTTCAAACATTAGAAAACGTAAACCCCCCCTTAGCTTGCAGGCCTTACGGAACCAGATGGGGGGCTGGGTTTGGCCCACAGGCTACATAATTTGCCCCCGAGTGGCAGTGTGGGTCCAGGCCTTGTTTGTAGCACCAGGCCCAGCACAGGGCCTGGCTTGAAATAATCAATCAATAAATAGGTACTTGTCTAGTGGAGGCAACAAGCAATGTTGAGAAGAAGATGGGAGTAGTCGGTAAGAAATGTTCTGATCCCACCTCTGCTTTCAGTTCTGAGTGAATACTGGACTCGACTTCCCTGTGTGCAGAACAGCGCGTGTTACTAGATTTATAGTCCCTTCTACCTGTGAACCGCTATGGTCCTTCATTTACGACAAGGTAGGAGAAAAGTGTACCCATGAGCAGGGCATCAATACGGAAAGCCAGCTATGTACAGGAGCTCACACAGGTGAGGGGGCAACGTGTGGGGTACGGGCAGAGGAGCAGCATTTGGGTAAAGCAAGTATCCAGAAGATGGCAACTTACTGCCCAAAGGGAAGGCCGTACTTCAGCTGAGGTCGCTCTGCACAGCTGCAGGCCTAAGCCAGAGCCTGCAGGATGCACCACAGCCAGATGGTTAGTGTCTCAGGTGAATATTTTTCTTCAGAGGGAAACAACTCCCCCAAACAAACCACCATCATTTTATTGTTTTATGTTAGTGTAGTAAGCATTAGTTGACGGACACACACAGAGACAATTACAAAACTGCAACACAGAGAGCAAGGAGACCATAGGGCAGGCAGGCTCAGAGCTGATGAGGTGAACGAGAAGCAGGGTAGGCACGCTGCTCCTGGCTTTGGGGACAGAGGGGCCAGCAGGAGTGCTGACACTTGCAAGAGGGGCAGGTGAGGGCGAGCAGACACGCTCAGGAGCACACCTCTAACTAAGGTGATGGTGTGCCATGACACCGGCCACTAGGCGTCCCCTCCAGTCGGAGAATGTATGGGAGCTATCAAAAGGCAGGAAGCAGGGAGAGCAATCCAAAAGCCATGGCAGGTAGGAAATCAGCGGGCCTAGAGCGAGGGACGGCGACTGGTGCTAACAAAATCCATACAAACTGGTGGCTGGCGAGGCATGGAGCGGTGAGGGAAAGGAAGCTGCCCGCGCTAATTCCCAAGTGTGCTGTCCCAGGAGATGCAAGGCCATGACACAACCAACTAGGCTGCGGAATCCAGGAGCAGGGGTGAAAACAAAACAGAAAATACCACCCATATGGAACGGACTCCCACTCTGAAAAAGGGACAATGGGATCCGAACAACTGACTATTTGCAGAGTAACAAATCCAAGTCCCAAAGGCTCTACTAGGTGAACTTACCTCATTGAAAGGCATTTGTTACTTAAATGGGTTAGCAAAATAAGGATGATGACTTCTAATCAATACTGGTCACAGAAAATTCGGATGGATTCTCAACATGAGACTCAGTATCTAAGATGTCTAAAGGCAGGTGGCTTCAGAAAGAAACTTCCTATAAAACACACTAACCATAACCTATGTAGAGTGGGACGTGGTTTCTATCACGTGAACGTGGTAGTACCATTGTGGGTGGCAAATTAAATAGAGAGGGCTAGTGCTGACTTAAGAGATAAATCCCAAAGGCTCCAAGAAAGGAGAAGCTGGCGAAATCTCTCAGAGCTTACAGCTGACGACCGTTGGGAACAGACTGCAGGTTCCCTGCCACCCCTCCTCCCCCAGAGGACCGACGCAGAGGAAGGAGCACCCACAACCCTGAGAAGCCACCAGGCATGCGAAGGACCAATCCGTGGCCATCCACGGAGACAACGCCCACGGAGCCACTCACCTGGACACTCACCTTTCCCGTTAACGGCTAACCCCGTGGCCATGGCTGCAGTCACGGGGCCAGGCACCTGAGGCACTAGTGGGTGTATTCGGGGCCTGCTCCCCATTCTCGCTCGCTCTGCACCAGGGCCCAGTAAAGCTCCAACAGGCTTTTCGGCTGTCACTTCTGGTGCGACCGTGTCCTCCTGAGCCTGCTCAACAGGGTCCAGTTTCTCGGGGCTCTCACTCTGAAAGCCGTCCACTGCGGTCCTGCTCTTAATGGGACTCTTAGGCACAAGGATCTTTATACCTGATTTTGCGAGGTCCATATTCTTCCGGTTTGAGAGAGATGGAGCTGTGTTTTTCCTGAACTTCTGGCTGGCAGCAAATAACTGACTGTTTTTGGACTCGTGGTCTTTGCCAATCACTAGTGATTTGGGAGAGGTCTTAGAAAAGTTGCTGTTGGTGGATCTGGAAATCTGTTTCCTAGCATTGTTTGGGGAGGTCCTATTTGTTCTGGTTAATGTGCTTTCCTTCTGCTTTTCAGTGTGGTGCCTATTAAAATCATGAATGTACTCCTCACAGTTCACAAGATGCTGTTCTGGTTCCCAAGTGTCGTCCTCGCTCTCATAGCCTTTCCACCGAACCAAATATTCTGTCTTCCCTTTTTTGTTTTTCCTTTTGTCAACAATCCTTTCAACCTGTTTATAAAAGAAAGTAAAAAAGTATAAATAACTTAAAAAAATACAAGTTTAATAACAAAACATCAAAATAATAAAAACCACAATAAATAATGAAAATGATCTTCTCTTCCCCCAGCCAAATAATCTGAAAATAGAACAGTAACAGAACATTTGGGATTTTAGCGATTTCCTTGAAATTAAGTCAAACAAAATGCTAACATGTTAGGTTCACAGTGTATGAATGTGCATTAAGTAGGGTATGTTTTTGTGATTCCAAGGGGGCTCTTGTCTTATTTTCACATTAACCCGACCACCTGAGCTGGCTTCCACGGTCATCCCCTGCCCTGTGCCTCGCCATCTTTGGGTTACCAGGAGCAGACACTCAAGCAAGGCTCGGGTGTGGTAAGTGCAGCAGGCTACGCAGGGCTGAGAGCCTCCTGAGGTGTGGAAAGGGTTCACTGAGGAAACATGGCCGGTACTGGAAGTATCCTTTAGAAGCACTCGCTTAAAATTAAAAGGTCAACAAAATGTAATGCTTCATTGGTAATAAACTAGTCCAGAATGGTCAGGTTATCTACCTTTAAATCCTGGTTTTAACTAATTTTATGCTAATATCTTTAAAGGAAAATGTTCATCTTTGAATTTGATGACCAATACGTCCCATATCAAATTCATGAATTCACACGACCTTTCCACGAAATGTTATTACTGTGACAAATTCTAATACCTTAACATCCTAAGTGTAAATGGAAAGTCTTCTATGACTCACATGATGAACAAAATATATTTCACATAATGCCCCCATATTATTGGAGAAGTACTTAGAATTTGTTATCTCCCCAGTTAACTGCTTCCCCAATGGTAGCATGTACCTCGGTACCTTGTAAATAGAGGTCTACAGGCATAAAGCTCCTTAACTATGGACACAAAGGTCTAAGCCCATCAATTATCAAGAAAATCAATAAATTTCTGGCAAAGTTAAAGGTTAGGTCAGATGACATAATAGTGTATATAGTTCCAAAAGAACAGAGGCTAATTGAGTACAACTGTAGACATGTTCGGAGAATGGCGAATATTTTACCCCATCATTTCCCCTACACAAAAGAAAACAAAACCCAAACTCTCCAATATCTCTATCTGGGACATAGAGAATTAGAGCCCTTAACTACAGAAAAGCATAAAATTAAATACGCATTATTACTTCCATTCAAAAAGGATTAAGGGTAAAGAGGGCCTTGCTGCAGCAGATGGCAGACTTCATGCTAACACATTTCCAGAGTTGTAAGTAATGTGAGATCTGCATATTCAAGCTTTGAAAGTGATTCCCACGCCCCCTCCTTTGCTTGTGAAGAGTTAACTATATGGGCAGAAGCATTTCAATTTAGGTAAAAGACATGCTTTTGGAAAATTCTATGCAAATCAATTTCATGGCAGAAGTAATTTAATAAAAGTTTTAAATACAAGGGGGAAATAAATTATCTCATAAGACAAAGCTGTGTTTAATATTTATTTTCTTTCTAAATCAATTTCCACTCCAGAAACAAAGTACAGTAACCCAGAGCACCCTTTTTCCTTTCTTCCATTTCCTTAAAACAAGCAGGGTCTGGTGAAGCAGCACGAGTGTCTTTCCCTTCCTTTCCTTGTTTCATTGGTTCCTCCCCTCCAGGGTGGATACCCCTGGAACCTTCCTTCACTTACCACGCCACACACACACACATACAGACACACCAGTTCCCCACCATAGCTGCTGAGCTGTTCCCTGTTGTACCCGCTCAGGACCCCTAGAGATGGTATTTATACAACAGGGAGCAACTCAGGAGCTGTAGTGGGTGCATGTGCTGTGTTTTCTGTATACTTAGCGGCCAGACTTCCTTTAGACACTGAAAAAAGGTAGTAACGGGAGACACATTAGATCAGGGGTTGGCAAACTTTATGTGAAGGGCCAAATGGGCCATGGGTCTGCCAGCCACTCAACTCTGCCACTGCAGCACGAAAGCAGCCACAGACAACACGAAAATGAGGTAGCATTGAAAAGAAAACAAAAAACCAGTTATAGACACAAAGATTAAGATTTTGTAATTTTCATGTGTCATAAAATACTATACTTCTGATTTTTTTTCAACTACTGAAAACGTTAACATCATACTTCAAGTTGACCTGCAGGTACTAGTTTGCTAACCCCTCACCAGACTGTGAAGGAGCAGCAGGGCATTCGGCTGCAGACGTGCTGCCCTCCTAAATCTTGTGGGTTTGCAAGGCGACAAGACACACAGCTGACAAGGAGACAACAAACATGACTTTGAAGTGGCAGGTCTGTGAGAGTCACATGGGCACGAGACACAGGGTGGGAAGGTTGGTCCAACAACCACCACAGGCCTCTAACACCAACCTCAGACTAAACGTGGGATATCCCCATCCCCCATTGAAGGACATACGTCCTTCCTCAATTCCTGGTCTGAGTGGCTGAAATAATCTCCCACAAAAAGGCAGCAACATGGATTCAACATTTTTTTTTACTAGAATAATAAGCCTACAATTATTTCCAGAGCACTCTTAGAGTGGCGAGGGAGGAAAACCACAAGACAGACACATAAATCTTTCTTTGGGTTTTCAGTCCCTTTCCCTTGCATTCTCCCTCTCCCCACCAACATAACTGTTTCTGTAAAACAGTAGCAATGACTGTCCCTCTCAAAGTATATATGCAGGTATCCATTTCTAGTTACAGAATTTAAGTGCAAAGAATTTTATACAAAACAAACTCTTTGTAGAAGTATATGAAATTGCAGATTAAGTTCTACCAAAATTTTTAAAAACCAAGACAAAAGGAAGGAAGGAAAGGAGGGAGGAAGAGAGGAAGGCAGGAAAATCTCATTGGCATCACCTAGTAGGTACTATTTTGCAACATTACACACAATCACATGTAGGGTAAAATTCTGGCAAATCCAAATCAAAACAGCTTTCTTTGAGTACCAGTGACACAGTAAACAGATCAAAGTTCTTGTTAGGATTTCCTTCTAAAACTCAATCTAAAACACCAAAATGTGAAACAAGTAAAACCAGGCTTTCCTTAACATGACAAAGTCCTCCGATGGTTTGCAGAGCAGTGAAATTAATCAAAAAGGATCATTGCAAATACCTAGCCTACTTTACCTACCTCAGAGCACACTCCCAGCATATCTCTAGGCCCAGGAGGGTGATGAAATGGGCTACAGGGTTGCAGAAGACAGAAAGAAAAGGATGGAGAAAAGGTTCATTAACACATTAACAAAAATCCATGGAAAAACCCAAACTGGTTAAAGAGCTCAGTAAGAGAAGGAAGAAAGAGAAACTCTGCCATTGTTGCAGTTAAAACACCAAACAACCTGATAACCTTAGGGCAAGATGTGTAAATACATTGGCAGAAACGAAAAAAACCAAAGTTGGAACATAGTCACAGTAAAAAAAGTTTGTTACACTGTATCATTATCTAAATAACTGTGTCAGCAGCCATACTGGTTGCTAATGCTTGCTCTGATTCCTCTGGAACAGTGGGAGTAGGCTACCAGGATAACTTTGAAGCCACAAGCAAAGATGAAAGCTTTTCTCAGGTTTGGGTCTTACGCCAATGGCTGGATAATTTGGAACAACCAAACATCACTGTGGAAAAAAAGAGTAAGTAAAAACCCTGCTTATATAAAAAAAATTCTGGTGGACCTTGGGAAAGCAACAGCTCTTTAGATGAGAAAGATCCATTTTCACCAGCCATCCGAAAGTTGTGCTACCTGTTAAGAATGGGAAAAGGTGCCTTTACTAAGAACAGTTCTTAACCAAAAGGAAAACAGGCAGATAGTTCTATTGCAAGAAATAGAGGAGTAATAAAAACGTAACTATTTGATGGTACTGGAAATAAACCAAAAGCCTGAAACTGAGGAGACTGGACTTCGTAACAGGGAACCCAAATCGCTTCTGCACTCCCGTCTGCTGCTGGTGAAATTCATGCAGCAAGTGCAATCTTACGCCTTCAGGGTGTCAGAGGGCAGAGTCAGGAGATGACAGGGCAGCTATAACTGAGGAGGAGGTCCCAGACAGAAAGGCGCGGGATGGGGGCAGGCTCCGGGACTACACCTGGCTGTGGAAAGCAACAGCTGGTATAGTGGGGGCAATCCCCGACTCTGATGCTTCACTATGAAGCTTCACAGGACACAGCACACAGTGCCAGTCCTGGCTGTGACTTATTACAGTGGAAGGATACTACGCAAAACTAGCGAAAGGAGAAGAAAGCACACGGGGGGCCCTCCAGGGGAACCCGACTGTGAGCTGGCAAGTGTCCTCTCCCACTGGAGACACACAGGATGTGCTTCACTCCTTTAGCAAGCAGTTGTCACAACAGTGCAAAGTGCTGTCTACCTAGAAGCGCGTTAGAGACTCAGAGCCAGGATTTGTATGAGTTGCTGGTCACACAGGTACCTCCTGCCTAGCAGGTATCAAAATTCAGATTCTTGGAAGGAAAGCAGGTGTCCAGCACAAACCATACCAATGATCACTGTATCAAACTTCAAAAACCCAAGATAAGGAAAATGTACACCAACCCATGAGTAGAGGACCAGAGGAGAGGACGTTACATACAGGGCCACAGCGACGGAGACCAGTAGACAAGCCACCGAAGGAAAAACTATCCATTCAGATTTCTGTATCTAGAAAAACACACTGAAGAAGCAATGCTAGAGTTCCATTTCTGGGACAGCAATATAAGGAGCTCTGTAGACACATTCCCTAATCAAACAGCAAAGCTGGTGAAACTACTTTAAAAAACAAAAACTAAAGTCTCTGAAAATTGTCCTAAGGCCATAGGACAAATTAAGAAACATGTATTCAAGACAATCTACTAACACGCAATAAGAACACAGAAAGCTGGTGACGTCTGAGCCATGACCCGCTTCCTTCTTACCCCATTCTCCAGTTCAGTGACAAGAGCTCACTCTGGGTGGCAGAGCCAAGGATCTGAGCTCTCTCCCCTCTGCTCCCAATGAGGCTTAGTATCTCTCACCATCAGGAAAGGCAGGCCACCAGCACTACTTCTCTCCCACGCAAAGCAGAAGCGGCCAAACCCTGGGTGAGTATGACAGAGAGGTCAGAGCTCTTTCCTTCACCTGGCCCCTATTCCTAACGAGGCTGCGGGGGGTGGGGGGGGGGAGAGGGGGAGGAGGGCAACAATACTGGGGACTCAGGCTGCTCTCGCCTCAGGTCACTCATGGGACAGGTTCCACAGTGGGAGAGGCGAGCTGAGAAGACCACAGGCTACCTACCCCTTTACCTGGTACCCGAACTGGTGGTTCAGAGATTTTGCCTATGGGGAACAGTAATCCATAAGAAAAGAGATCTGTTCCTCACAATAACTGACTAGGTTTGAGATAGTATGGGGAAGTTTAAATCTAAGGATGTTCTTGAAAGTGAGAGAGCAACAAGCGAAACCACAGTTCACCTAGTTCTCCAGGGAGAACCAGGGAAAGAGACAGCTAAGAAAAGCCTTCCTGGGGAAAGAACAAATCTCAAAGACTGGCCTCAAAATCTACGCCTGCCTAAATTTCACCGGATCAAACTGCTGAGCAGTTTATGCACTAGGCAGAAACATAATTAGTGGAGTCTAATGGGTTAGGGGTAATACCAAACAAAGCCAGAAGCTTAGCGAGAACAGGGAAAGAGTCAGTTAAAGACAGCCCTACTCAAACCACCATCAGGCCAGGGCAATGTGCATTCACCCAAAGCTGGGCCCCGTAGGAGTCACACCAAAGGCTGTACCAAGTAGGGGAAACAGACCACTAAAATAGTCTAGCCAGAACACAAAACAAACAAAAACAAATCCTGGGGGTGTGGGGGAGAAGGTACCAGTATCCAGAGCTACTACAACATATATCCTAAAATGTCCAGTTTTTTTAAAAAAACTCACAGACACAGACAATAGTTTAGTGGTTACCAGAGGGTAGGGGGGTGGGGGGAGGGAGATGAGGGTAAGGGGGATCAAATATATGGTGATGGGAGGAGAACTGACTCTGGGTGATGAACACACAATGGGATTTATAGATGATGTAATACAGAATTGTACACCTGAAATCTATGTAATTTTACTAACAAATGTCACTCCAATAAATTTTTTAAAAAATTACAAGACATGAAAAGTAACGGGAACAAGTGACCCATACATAGGGGGTAAAACAGGCAACAGAAACTGCTTGTGAGAGGAAGCGCTACAAGGTATAATAAACAAAAGACTACCAACAGTACAGAAATAAAAAGAATCATAATACCATGAACAACTGTATGCCAATGATTTTGATAACTCAGATGAGTGAACAAATTCCAAGAAAGACAAACTACTGAACTTCATTCAAGAAAATCTGAACAGATCTACAATAAAAAGATTAAATATACAATCAGAAAACTTTCCACAAAGCAAAGCATAGGACCAGATGGTTTTATGACAAAATTTTAAAGAAAAATTAACACCAACTCTTTATAGACTCTTCCAATAATTAGAAGAGACAAACCATACCTCACAACTCATTCTATGAGACCAGTCATACCTTGGTACCAAAACTACAACGTAAGAAAAGAAAGCTAGAGATCATTATCTTTTATGAATACAGACACAGAAATCCTTAACAAAACACTAGCAAGTTGAACTCAGTAATATATAAAAATGACCATGACCAAGGATTTAGCCTAGAAATGCAAGGTTGGTTTAACATTCGAAAATCAATTACTGTAACACACTATATCAATAAAGGGGGGAAATCACATATCTCTATGGATGCAGAAAGACCACTTGAGAAAAATACAACACCTCTTCACAATTAAAACACTCAACACACTAGGAAGAGGGAACTATTCAACCTGAAAAAGAGCACCTACAAAACACCCACAGCTAACATCATACTCAGTGGTGAAAGATGGAATGCTCCCTCTCAGAAAGAAGACTCTCTCTACTTCTATGCAATGTTGTTAATAGAGTTATACCTGGGTAATTAAGGAAGAAATAAAAAGGGATCCAGATTAAAAATGAAGAAGTAAAATTACCTCTATCTGCAGATGATACAATCAATATAGAACCATGTTAAGGAGTCCAAAGAAACCATTAGAACTAACAAACGAGTTCGGTGAAGATCACAGGCCACAAAAATCAATATACAAAAATAAATTGTATACAGTAGTATACTGTATCAATGATGAAACTAAATATAAAATTAAGAAAACAGTTCCATTTATTATAGCATCAAAAAGAAAAAATACTTTTAACAAAAAGTATTTTTTGTAAAATACACTTTTAACAAAGAAATAAATTTAACAAAAGAGGTCCAAGACTTACACAGAAAGTCAACTACAAATCACTGAAAGAAATTAAAGACCTAATCAAAATGAAAAGGCATGGCATAATCATTGATCAGATATAACAGTGTTAATATGATATTTCCCAAACTGATCTAAAGATTCAATGTAATCTCTACTAAAATTCCAGGTGATTTCTTTGTAGACATTGGCATGCTAATCCTAAAATCCACAGGAACTGGAAGGGACTCAGAACATCCCTTTCAAAAGGAAGAACAATCTTAAAAAAGAATAGTTACAGGACTCACATTTTTGGATTTCAAAACTTACTATAAAGCTACAGCAATCAAAACACTGGGGAACTGGCATAAAGACAGACGTCCAGACCAACAGAACAGAAAGCCCAGAAGTAAGTGCTTGCACATAGGGTAAACTAATTTTTTACAAGGTGTCAAGACCATTCAATGGGGGAAAAAGGAGTTTTTTAAACAAACGATGCTGGAATTGGATATCCACATGCAAAAGAATCAAAATTCAACTAAAATGGATCAAAGATCTATATGTAAAAATTAAAACTATAAAACTCTCAGAATACCTAAGTAGATTAGGCAATGGTTTCTTAGATATGACACCAAACAAAAAAGTAACAAAAGAAAAATAAGTGGACATCAAAATTAACAACTTTTATGCTACAATGGTCACCACCTAGAAAATGATAAGACAACCCACAGAATGGGAAATTTTGCAAGTTATATCTGATAAGAGACTTGTATTGAGAATACAAAAAGGCTTATAACAGTAATAAAAAGGCAATACAGTTTAATCATGGCAAATGATTTGAAGAGCTATTGTTCTAAAGAAGATATACAAAAGGCCAATAAGAACATGAAAAGGCTGTTCGCCCCGAGGGAAATTCATATCACCACCACCATGGGACACCTGGTTACCCAGTAGGATGGCTGCAATAAAGTAGACGGTAAGTGTTGGCAAGTATGTGGAGGAACTGGAACCCTCCCACGAGTAGGCTGCTTGTGGGGATGTAAAATGGTACAGCCACTTGGGAAACAGTCAGGCAGACCCTTCAACAGTTACATATAGCTGCCATACGACCCAACAATTTCCCTTTTAGGTATTTACTCAAGAGAAAGGAAACTTCTGTCTCCACCAAAACTTGTATGTAAATGTTTATAGCAGCATTATTCACAATAGTCAAAAGGTAGAAACAACCCAAATGTCCATAAACTGATAGGTTAACAAAACATTCTACGTCCACATGAGGGAGCATTATTCAGGTACGAAAATCATTGAATTCCTGACACCTACAACAACATAGATGAACCAAGAAAATAAAACACCACGCTAAGTGAAAGCCGGTCATAAAAACCATGATTCCATTTCTAGGAAATGTCCAGAGTAGGCCATTTTAGAGACTGAAAGTAAATCAGTGCTTACTTAGGGCTGTGATGGAGGGGAGGAAGAAGAGGGAAGGAAAGGCAAATGGAGGTGGGGGGCATAAGCAAGTGATACCTAATGGATAGGGGTTTCTTTTTGAGGTGATGACAACGTTCTAAAATTGACTGTGGTGATGGCTGCAACACTATAAACACACAGCCACTGAATTGTACAATTTAAATGGGTTAACTGTTGGGTATATGAATTAATCTCATAAAAGCTATTTAAAGAAAGGCAGAGATAAGCATTTTCAGAGGAACAAGAGCTGGAAGAATTTTTTTTGCAACAAACCTTCAAGAACCAAGAAGGGTCTGAAACTTTACCTATTTGCAAAAGTTAGCTTTCAACATTTTCATGGATACTGGTAAAACACAAGACTCCTCATCAGAGAAATAATACTTTATTACTCGCTGCAGTAGCAACTGTCATAGTATCAGCATTTCCTTGGGCCAATGAGCCCCAATTTCTGTAGGGCCACAACAGCTCCTGCAGTGGTTTGCATTACAGGAGAACCACAGTCAGCGTGCCGAACCAAATCTCTGCAATGGTCAGTTGGCATGCCTGTCCTATCTCTACTATACAAAGCTGGAAGCGAACCGATCCAAAGGTCTGAAGACACGATCTTTGTTGCCAGGACTGTTTGCTGCCCCAACATTATTGAAAAGATGGTGCAGAACAAATGCAGCCAAGAGTCTCTGCTCCCAAGACATAAAAAAATCCTTCGAGAATTGTCTCCCAACAACATCCGCCCTGTTTCTACAGTCTTGGTTTCTGGAAAATTCCCGAGTACACCACTTCATCAGCCACTCTGATCAATCTGACCAATAGCGAGATGGCCAAATCCATTAACTTTGTCTCATATAACATTTAACCAAACCTGCTATCAGCAGGACTCCGAGCACTAGGTTAAGCCACTCTGCATCCTGTCCTTCACCACGCCTCCCAGAGTCCTGGACCAGCTGGCTGAACAAATCCCATAAACCATCTCCGTCTACCTCAGAAAGCCAAATGGCTTTCAACCTTAAGTCTCTGAATTGACTTTTCCTTACTCTGGGGCAGGTACAAAAGGATACATTAGTAACTGTGTGAACCGTAAATACAGAGCTGAGGCTACAGAGCTGAGGCGTTTTTATTGCTCACTTCAGAGAATGTCGGGGACAAACTTCCTACCACCTCTTTCCTATGGCTCTCATTGTAGGGCCTACAGGATGTATACACACAGTAAATCGATTATCCCTGCGGGAACTTGCCCAAAGAAATCGAGATCTGCCTCATTTCGGAGAGCTCTCCACAGTCTTACGAGGGCTATGGCTGTTCTTCCTTAAACACTTCAATGACCACTCCCTTAAGGTGCAAGCCACCACGTGTGTGGAAGGAAAACACGCCAGCATCCAGCTCTCGTACAAGGACAGTCCCTATGGTGCACATGCCGGTCCAGGAAAGTGTTGCTGACCATTCCGGGGACTGCCCTAAGTGGGTCCTTTATCAGGGGGGCACAGCTGACAGTGCCTCAACACAGCTTTCCAGCTACAGCTCAGTTCAAAGAACATTCTGGTGCTTGTTTTTGGAGGGACCTCCTCAAAGCAGTGAGTGCAGCTGACCATCCAGGTGGCATTCATCCACACCATGGCTATGAGAACGGGGACAGGCAGACACCTGGAGTGTCACCAGGTGTGTCATGTGGCGGACGCTGGGGCCATCCTACACTGCCCCTGACACACGTCTCAGCATGCTTAGGAGGAATGCTCCAAAACTGGCAGACTGCCGGCCAGGAATAACATGCAAAGCTCCAGTTAAGACCCTTGCAAAACTTTGGGAGAACTACACCATGGCTTCTTCTTGATGGAGGAAGCTAGGAGCGGCCCTGAAAGATGAGGACCTTAATGTGCCTCCCTTCCCAGCACCCCCCGAGGTGCAATGCTCCCTACCAGGTGCCAACACTGGCGCCCTCCCTCCACCACCACACAACTGGTGTCCCCAGGACAGTGGCTACTGTCACCTGGTTACCAATCATCCCCTACCCCAGCGAAAGCTGAGTGGATACATCTGATTCCAGCTTCACTGAACCAGGACCCGGCATTTGGGGGATCTCTGTGAACCAAGGGTCCCACTCTGAGCCAGTGGCCGTGATTAGGGTGAAGGAATGGGGGAGACAGATTCCTCCTACTTTTCACAAAAAGCCAAGATGCCGGGGGGGGGGGGGGGGGAGGGGGCGGTCAGCCACCTAGCTCTTCAACATGGCATTTCCACTGAACCACCAGGGCTTGATGGGTCCTCCCCATTGTGTTTGTCACTGATTCAAAACTGACCACTCAAAAATGGGAGTTTTAGGCTCGAGAGCCCCAAGACCTCCATGGGACAGGACCCGTTTTGACAAGAGCCAGGCAGACGGTAAACGCAAGCCAGTCACAGCCCCTTTTCAAAGCCAAGACAGCCAGAGGCTGCGGCACAGCTTCCAACACAAGCTGCTCGATTTGGCCTCAAAGAACGCTGATACCATGCTTCCCGTAAAGTAAGACCAGGTCTTATATTAAGTTTTGCTCCGAAAGACACATTAGGGCTTATGTTCAGGGGATGTCATCCTGAAAAACCATGCTCGGGCTATTTTCCGGTGAGGTCTTCTTTTCAGGGAAACACAGTATGTGAGTCAGCCTGTACGAAAGACCAAGCAGAATAATGCGCCCAAGTACTGCACGGACTGTCTCCAACGGCCAGACTCCAACAAGAGGCTGGGCCTCCTTTGCCGTGAGGTGGCCCGTGACAGAAGACTGTCGAATACATAGGGTTGTGGGTCCCGAGGCTGCCCATACAGTCGGAACAACCCTGACAGGGCAGGGGGCCTCCCAGTGCTGCTGGGATGACACTGCAGTCAGGGCTTTGGGGACGGAGCTTCTGACGTGCCCACCAACAGGACCTCACCTACAGAGCGACAGCTATGACGTCACGCGTAGGGGCACTCACTCTGAAACCTCACCCAGCCACTACTGGCAAACGGCAGGGGACCCTATATCCAAGTACTACCACGGGAGTACATACTATAATCGAAACACAGCTCTTCCCAATTGAGAGAAGTCTCCTGAAACTTAGGGGACAAGGATGTCCAAACACGTAACACATCAATTCCGACTATACATTCAGATGTATACCAACGACATTACACTGAATTGTCCCAATGGGCTCTATCCACAAGTCACGTTAATTTCTTTCCCGTTGCAGGAAGCTTGGCCAAACCCCATAAGCTGAATTCAGATGCACCTGCTCCCACAAGACTGGGTAGTGTGGTGACTTGGGTGGCTGCATCCAACACAGCCAAAAATTGTTTGAGCTCCTCCCCTCTCCAAAGTTCCCTAGAATACCTGGACAGGTGGGTATGAGTCCCCTTTGGTGACAGAGAGAGCTCAGCCTGACCCCTAAACATTTTTTTGTAAAGCAGAAGGAGTCAGAGTAGAGGTGGAGAAAGGGTCAGGACCAGACAGGAGAAATGGTGCCACACCAGTAAACAAGCACATGCACCTTCCATTCGAGGGGCATTGCGCCTACTCACAGCTCAACCCAACTTGCATGTTTCCAGTCCATCTGAAGGCAGCCTTGTATCAGGTGACAAGGTCATTACTTACATCACCGATTTCAGCTGTCTCGGCCACACTGTTTCCCAGATGGGGTCATAGAGTTTGCCCATTTTGGCTGATGCGGGCTGGATTTGCTCAGCAGCAACTTTAAGGCGTACAACTTAATTGTGGGCATTTGCGACTCCACTGTCATGACAAAAATCTTACGTGGTATTAACAAACGGGTCAAGGGAGAATTTTCCCGGCAGTGAGGTTCATTGAAAGAACTGATCTCAAATTTACTTGGGTTTCTCATTCTCTAGTGGGTCACGGCTCATCAGCACTGGAAATCTGACCTGGGGCAGTAAGAGCCCGAATACTAGTCAATGTCTCGTCAATGTTTTCCCACAGGTGTTTGTCCATCTCAGGAAATCTCCCTGAGAGGGTTAAGCCCCCTGCCCCATGGCAGCCAAGACACATCACAAAGAACACTTAGGCTTTTACTGTCATCTTCCAACGGACTTAAGGTTGGCATGGCAGGTAGTGTTGGAGAAAGAAAGTTCATAAGGCTCCCCCAGCTGTTACCCATTCTCCTTTAACGGGTCCCAACTCCTCACTTCCCAAGAGAGCTGCCCAAGTCCTAACAAGCTGCCTGCTTTCTGCCCATAGGGCTTGTGACTCTCGCTTCTTTAATTGTTTTGAGAAGGGTCAGAACCATCTGCCCACCAAACTGATGTGGATGTCCAAGAGCTGGCAATAAAGGGCAGTGTCTGACAGCTGTATTCAAACATGACCACACGGCGATCAGTTAGTCTGCAATCATCTCCCAGTTCCTCATTACCGCAATAAAGCAGAGGACATTCATTGTCAGGTGGATGATTTGGTCAACACGTCACACTACTGATCTCCATGGATTTTCCTCAAATCTCATCAATTGGCACATGAGGTTATCTTCCTCCACTTTGAGAAAACCATACCCATCATCATCATCAAAAACTGTCAAGAACTGTGATGGGTCTGTGAGTATACCCTATCTGCAAGCTACCAAGTGAGCATGCCATCATTTATTTCATAAATCTCTGGCCTTCTGAGTCATTGACAGGACTCGTTATTCAGAGCAGTTACAGCATCCAGAGTACCAGCATTTTCTTGCTCTAGTTCTCTGAGACCCAGCTCCCAGAGGATGACACAAAGAGTGCCAGGTGAGACTATGCATGCAATAGGTTACCTTACAGGAGAGGTAAGCTCAGGAAGCTGATTGTTTTATGAGGAGTGAGCATGCCTGCCTCATCCTCTAGTGGGAGAAACTATGGTGTCTTCTACACAAACATCCTTAAAAAGATGTTCACAGCACAGGGTGGGGAACTTGAATGAAGGGGGTCAGAATGAATCAACTCCCAGTTATAAGATTAACAAGTACAGGGAAGTGATGGACACATGATGGCTACAGTGACCACGGCTGTATGGCTTATCTGAAAGTCCCTAAGAGTAGATCCTAAAAGTTCCCATCACAAGGAAAAAACATTTTTTCTCTTTCTCTCTTGCTACGTTTTTCTTTTTGCATCTATATGAAATGAAGGATGTTAACTAAACTTACTGTAATAATCATTTTGCAATATATGTCATTATACTGTAAAACTTAAATTTATACATTATATGTCAATTATGTCTCAAAAAAAAAAAACAGAAAGAAAAAAGATGTTACTAAATTAAAAAATAAATTTTCCTAAATGTATCCTATAGATGCAATACAATCCCAATAAGCCCAGCAAACTTTTATATGGAAACTGCCATGATGATTTTAATATGTACATGGAAATGCAACGAACCTGAAAAACAGCCAAAAGCAATCTTGAAAAAGACCTGGAAGACTCATATAGCCTTACGTGATGACCTACTACCAAGTACTGTGTTATTTATAAAGGATCTGTAGAGATCAATGGAACAAGCAAAAGAGATGAGCCCAATTGACTCTCATTTATATGGCGACATGATTTACTTTACTTATTTATTTATTATGACATAGGCTTCCAAAACAATCTTTTTGGTTGAATCTTTCTAATAAATGCTACTGGGATACTGGGCATCCACGTTAAAAAAAAAAAATGAACCAGAACACTTATACACAGAAATTAATACGAGATTATAGGCCTAACTATGAAAGTCAAAACTATGAAGCTTTTAGAGCAAAATATAGCACATCATCTCTGTCACGTGGGGGTTGGCAAGGGTTCGTTTGGTCACAAGAAAAATAACCATGAAAGAAAGAAAACTGTTCAACCAGACGTCGTCAAAATACAATGCTGAGAAAATGTGTAAACAAACCATAGATTAGAATATAACATCCATAACAAGTATGTCCAAGTACTGGTCCTTAGACTAATAAAGAATTCAATAACGAAAAGACAAATATAATTAAAAAGTGGACAAAAGATTGGAGCATACATTCCCAAAAGAAGATAAATGAATGGCCAGTAAACTCACTAAAAAACAATCATTTATGAGGCAAATTCAATTTAAAACTACAATGACACACCACTACACATCCATTAGAAGGGCGAAAACACCAACAGCAAGCACGAGGGACACTGTTGGTAGAATTTTAAAATAGTACAGCCACTTTGGTAAAAAGTTTGACAGCATTTTATAAACCTAAACAAATACCAGCCCTACGACTCAGCATTTTCAATCCTAATTACTTACTCCAAAGGAATGAAAACATACCTCTACAAAAAGATTTGTATAAAGCTACTTAGCAGCTCTGTTCATAATGGGCCAAACCAAAAACAGCCCAAGTTTCCAACAAGTAACTGGATACACTGTGGTAAGTACATACAACACTACTCAACAACAAAAAGAAATTAACCAGTGATTCATGCAATAGCATGGCTCAGTCTCAAAAACATTGAGCTGACTGCAAAAACCTTAATCAAAAGAATATTTACTGTATGATTCCACTTAACTAAAAATTCTTGAACAAGCCCAAACCAACCAACCAACCAACCAAACAAAAACACCCTATTCTACAAAAACAAACAAACAAAAAATACAAAGGTTCGTAGGGAATTGATTAGGAAGGGGCATCAGTGAAATTTCTGGGGTGATAGCTTTTTAACTTAATAAGCTTTGGGGTTGAACAGAAGTACACCTTTGTTAAGCTCAGCAACTAGTGTAATATTTAGGAGCTGTGCATTGCACTTAGAAAATTTTACATCAAAAGAAAAAAGACAATAAACAAATGTGGACTAGTTAATGAAATACATGCTGAATGAACATTTTTAGGGGGAAGTGTACTGATGTTTGCCTTTACTTTCAAATGTGTCAACAAATAAGATGGAATGATAAATGGGGAGAGTGGGAAGAACAGTAAAATGTTCATGGGAGAATCTATATAGTGGGCACATGAATGTTAACTGTAGAACTCTTTCAACTTACATGTTTAAAATTTTTTTTAATTAATTTATTTTTTAAATTGGGGAATATTAGGGAAGAGTGTGTTTCTCCAGGGCCCATAAGTCCTTGTTCTTCAACCCAGCTGTGGAGGGTGCAGCTCAGCTCCAAGTCTAGTCACTGTTTACAATCTTAGCTGCAGGGGGCACAGCCCACCATCCCATATGGGAATTGAACCAGCAACCTTGTTGTTGAGAGATCACGCTCTAACCACCTGAGCCATCTGGGTGCCCCTCTGGAAGCTCAGCGACAGCTCGTTGTCTTCAACCTAGTTGAGAAGGGCACAGCTCACTGGCCCATGTGGGAATCGAATCGGCAACCCTGTTGTTCAGAGCTCGCATCGCCATCCAGCCGCCTCTAAAATTTTTTATAATTAAGAAATGCTGAGGAAAAGTCAATATTCATCCTCGATTTTTAAAACTCAAAAATAAAGGAGTCTGCAAAAACTACTAGGAAAAATAAGTGAATTCAAAGTTACGTGATTAAATTTTTAAAAGTCAAGTGAAAGACAAATTTTTTGAAAACCAGGTGAGTTTTTATACAGCAGTAGTAAACAATTAGAAGATGAAAAACCTTCGCTCTCCTTTTTATAGTATAATCAAAAGCAAAATGCTAGGAATAAATTTAATACAGTAAAAAAAGGTCTAAAACATCTACAGTGAAAATGACAAAACATGGCTGAGAGAAATTAACACCTACAAATTGAAAGATACTCCATATTTATAAATTGGCACATTGAATATTATTTAGTTGTCAATTTTTCCTACATTGATACACAGATGCAACAAAATCCCCATCAAAAATCCCCAAAGCTTTTAAAAAATAGAAATTGACAAATTAACTCTCAAATATTAACAGTTAAGAATCTAGAATAGTCAAAACAGTCTTGAAAGAGAAGCACAAAGTTGGTGGGTTTACATTACCTAAATTCAAGACTTAACTATAACGAAAATGAAAATGACAATAGTAAACACTGATGAGAATGTAAGACAATTAGAACTCTAATTGCTGGTGAGTGTCACAACCACTCTCAAAAATTATTTGGCAGTTCCCTAAACATACACCTACCACAGCAGTTATGCACCTACATATTTACCCAAGAGAAACAAGAACATATATCCACAAAAAGACCTGTATGACAACGTTCATTGTAGTTTTATCGTAACAGCCAGAAACTTAACCAGCCCAGGAACACAGCTACAGGAAAGTAGATAAAATGAAGTATATTCACAGAATGCACTGCTGCTCACAATAAGAAAGTACTACTACAGATTCACATGGATTAATCAAAGTGCCGAGCAAACAAAACATATTGCATGATTCCATTAGTATGAGGTCCCAGAAGAGGCTTAACCAACCTGTGGTGAGAGAAATCAGAACACTGGTTGTCTGTCTGGGGAAGGTGGTGGAGGGTGAGAATAGGGGAATGGGGGACGGGGTACAAGAAAACTGAAGTGGTGGAAATGTCCTATCTTTATCAAGGTACATTTGTCAAAACTTCTACTAACTGTATACTTAAGGTCTATGCATTTATTGTTCGTAAGTCATACCTCACTTAACAAACTTAACAGAAAAAAACAAAGGCAGCTCTTAGAAGAGCTGCTTCTGGCAGGTAATATCTAAAGTGCTGCTGGGCTTTCAGAGACCCGTATCATCCTCACAGACGGAGCTTCCTGCACTGTGCACAGCCAACTAGGAATAAATTTAATAAAAATGGGGCACAAGTTCCTGTGGCAAAAGGGGTGGGGAAAGCACTGCCAAGTCTAACGCCAAAAATGAGAGAGTGATAGGTTTCAACAGAAACATTGAAAAGATGTTACAGTATAGTTTTTAAAAAAGAATCACCATGAAACAAAACTGACAAGCTATGAAAAGTATGAATTAAGAGGCTATTATTAATCTTACTACATAAGAAGCTCTTTCAAATCAGTAAGGCCAGCACTACGACAGAGTAGCCTGAACTGTAATTCATAAGAGAAAATAAAAACCTCAACAAACCTATCAATAATGTTTAACTTCACCAAAATGAGATGTCATTTTGTCTGTAAGGACTTTGAGGGTGTGATGAAACGACTTTAACTGGTGAAGGTGTGTGAGCTGTGTTATTTTTAGGGAGAGCAATTTAACAATAAACATCGTAAGGGTTTAAAATAATCTTATCCTACATTTAAGAATTTAGCGAGGCATAAACTCTAGGAAATAACTGAACAAATGCTCAAAGATGCTCATGGGGCCAAAGAGAAGAGCAGATGAGGGGAAATCCATGTGGCTGCAGCATGTGTGACTGCACCCAAGAATGTACCTACTCAGCCGCTTGCTTCTAACCAGGCTCTCACGGCCTTTCATCGTAAGATATTGTGGGGACAGATTCCCAGAGAGCAGTTTCTAGGCTCTCATCCTCCCGTGGGGAGGTGCTGGCTCGGGTAGTGATTGACCATCGGCTGTGATTGGTTGGCCATCGGCTGTAACCGGTTGGCCAATTGGCTACTGATGTAACTGCAGGGCTGCATTGATTGGTTGGTTGGCAGGCAGAGAAGTGAATGGCAGACTGTGGATCGTGTGGCTACTACTGCGTGTGTCTCGCCTGGCCGCCAGAGAGACTATAGTGGTGTGACTCGCCTATCTATGGCTCCATGGGTGTTCCTTTTTGGCCTAGCCATATCCTGCGTTCTTATGTGTGGAGAGGGACCAGAGGCCACACAGGCCACTACGCACGACAGATATATAACCATAGGTACACTGAATTTCAGTTTTGAATTCCTTCAATAACTATTAATATTAATAGACAAAAAGGGAAAAAGCCACAGTAATACAATAGACAGATCATCCAGACAGAAAATTAGTAAGAAAATAATGGCCTTAAATGTCAAATTAGATGAGAGTGACTTAATACATTTATAGAATGTTGCATCCAAAAACTGCATAATTTTTCAATTGCACACAGAACATTCTCCAGGATAGATCACATATTAGGCCACAAAACAAGCCTCAATAAATTCAAGAAAATTGGAATCATATTAGCGTCTTTTCCAAATGCAATGGTATAAACCTAGTGTCAACCACAGGAAGAAAACTAGAAAACACACAAACACATGGAAACTAAATAACATGCTCCTAAGCAATCAATAGATCAAACAGGAAATCAAAAACTATTTTGGAACAAATGAAAATGAAAACAACTCTTCAAAATTTATGGGATGCAGGAAAAGGAGTTCGAGAAGGGAAGTTTGTATCTATACAATCCTATCTCAAGAAACAAGAAAATTCCCAAACAATCTCACTCTACAACTAAAGGAATGAGAAAAGGAAGAAACAAGTCCATGTAAACAGAAGGATGGAAATAGCTAAGATTAGAGTTGGAATAAACAAAATAGAAATTTAAGAAACAATAGAAAAAAAAAATCAATGAAACTAAGAGCTGGTTCATTAAAAAGATGAAACAAAATTCAGAAAACTTTGGCCAAACTCATCAAGAGAAAAGAAGACGCAAATAAATAAAACCATAAATTAAAGAAAAGTTAAAGCCAACACCATAGAAATACTAAGAATCATTAGAGTACTATAAGTAATTAAATGCCAATAAATTGTACAATCTAGAAGAACTGGACAAATTTCTACAAGTATATAACTTTCCAAGACTGAACCAGGAATACAAAATCTAAACTGACCAATTACTAGTAATGAAATTGAAGCAGTAATCAAAAAACTCTCAACAAATAAAAGACATCTTCACAAGTGTATTCTACCAAACACTAAAGAATTAATACCTATGTTTCTTAAATGATTTCAAAATATCGAAGATGAAGGAACACTTCCAACTCATTCTATGAAGGCAGCACTATCCTGATACAAAAACCAAACAAAAACATTAGAGAAAAAGGAAATTACTGGCCAGTATACTCAATGAATATAGATGCAAATATTCTCAACATAATATTAGCAAACTGAATTCAACAATACATTAAAAGTATTATAGACCATAACCAGGTGGGCTTTGTCTCAGGGATGCAAGGATGGTTCAACACCCGTACTGCAATCAATATGACATATCAACAAAATAAAGCACAAAAACCGTATGATTATCTCAATAGATGCAGAAAAAGCATTTGAAAAATTCAACACCCTTTTACGATAAAAACTCTCAGCAGAATAGGTCTCAAAAGAATGTATCTCAACCTAAGTGCTATATATGTAACTCATACAACTTAACAACCAAACCAAACCAAACCAAACCAAACCACCTAACAAACAATCCAGTTGAAAAATTGGCAGAGGACCCAAGTAGACATTTCTCCAAAGAGGACATACAGATGGCCACAGACATGAAAAGATGTTCAACATCACTAATCATCAGAGAAATGCAAATCAAAACACCAAGGAGATTTCACCTCGCACCTTTCCGAACAGCTATCATCAACAAAACAAAGAACACGTGTTGACGAGGATGTGGAGAATGGAAACTGTGGGTGGGATTGTAAATTGGTGCAGCCACTATGGAAAACAGTCTGGAGATTCCTCAAAAAATTAAAAATAGAGCTGCCATATGACCCAGCAACTCCACTTCTGGGTATTTACCCAAAGAAAACAAAAGCATTAATTTGAAAAGATGGATGCGCCCCTATATTCATAGCAGCATTACTATGTAGTAATAGCCAAGATATGGGAGCAACCCAGATGCCCATCAATAGATGAATGGGTAAGAGGATGTGGTGCATGCGAGTGTGTGTGATTGAGCAAAAAAACAGAATGAAATCTTGCCATTTGCGACATGGATGGACCTAGAGGATATTATGCTACGTAAAATATTATAGTCAGACAAATACCATATGATTTCACTTATGTATGGAATCTAAAAAAAAAAATAAAATAAAACAAACAGATACAGAGAACAAGCTGATGGTTACCAAAAGGGAGAAAGGTAAGGGATGAGAATTTTAAAAATAAATAATAAATAAAATTGAATTATATAAAAACAATGACAACTAAAACTAGCCTTATTAAATGTAAGTGTGCTAAACCAACACAGTATAAAAAAGAATGGTTAATATAATTCTGTATTAATACATTCATCAACATGTCCTTGAAGCAGGTTGGTAGAATTAAGGTATAGGAACTTTCAATGGCCATGTTTTCCAAAAAGCTCAATGGTTAACTTTCTAACCAAAAACAAGGGAGAAATGCTATGATTTAGACTATAAGTTACTGTGAATTTCTATCCATTCCAAGAAAACTGCACTGAACAGCACTATCATTACCCTCATTTTCCCTCCTCCCAAACCAACTCTAGACACCTGGACGATGAGATGCCTTTCAGTATTGTCCATAAGACGTTATATGGAGATTATGTATGTTGTTACCCTCCCCCTTCCCAGTATGAGACCAAGAATTCTATATGCATACAGATTAAATGGATCCCTTTTGCCAAAAGTTTAACATTTATCATATCTATCCAAATTTTCTTATATGACTTGTACAAGTAAAAATGTATTAAAATTTTTTAAAGGTTAGGCCATTTAGAAATTTTGTAAGTCACATCTCTGATGTTTTGTTCTAAATAAGAGTAGGATGGTATCTGGTACAAATGAAACCACTTGCTTCTTGCATACTTGACAAATACAAAGTGAATCAAATCTATACATGTATTGTATAAACAAGGGTGAATCAGAACTTCTACTGCACAGCTGCTCAACTGAAAGACTATAAAAACATAGTTCATAACAACTGTATTATTCTTCAAATACCTCAAAATAGAATACAGCACTTGTTATTTTTCATTGACAACACAAACCAAAAATGCTCAATAGAGAGCTTGAGGAAATAATAAAGAAATTCCTGTTTTGAATCAGAATGCTTGCTACTATGCTTTACTGTCTAGCTTCATTAAATGGATACAAAGATAAAACTGTCCAGGAACTGAAAATAGATAAACTAGGATTTCTGAGGTTGGAAATGTTCTATCTAGTTCTATTTTCATAATAAAACAGCAAAGCTAAAAACTACAGTGCCACTGGCAAGCATCCTCATATTATAAAAACTTTGCCAAAGTGTTCACTTTCAAACCTAAATGTTAAAAAAAGGGGCAAACATAAATGCCAAGACATGGCAAAATTAAGTAAGTAAAGTATATACCAGGCACACAGTAAGCACTCAGTAGAAGTTCTTCACTGAAGCAATTTGATGAAAATCCTTCTCATGATTATAAGCTGACTCATGGAGAGGGCATCTCTGTGTTGAAAACCTCTGCTAAGTCCTCTGCTAACAGGAATGAGAACACCCTCCAGAGGAATAAAACCTACTCTGGGGTGAAATGCAGCAAAGCTGTTCTAGAGTCCACAAAAGACTATTAAAACTACACACACATACACTTGCACACACATACTCAGACAAATGTAATTACATTTGTTTGTAATTACAAACAAATCCAGCATTTAGGAATCAGAATATAATTGCTTTGGCCAGAAAGCAAAATCTCTACTCCTGCACGGAGATCCTAGGTGATGTGACAGAAACCATCTTCCCACATCACAATGCAGGCTCCCAGAAGCCATCTGTCGTAACGCCAATGAGAAACACTAGGGGTCAGCGCAGAGGGTAATGGGAACTTCAGTTTCTTCTGTCATAGAGTGAACATTAGAGACAGAGTGTGAGCTAGACTAGGGGTATCGAGCAGTTTTTGTGAGAAAGCACCTCTTTATATTTTCACCAAAGTCCTTCTAGGGGAGAATATATAGGAAACACTACCACATATGATTTTAACAAAAAAACCCAACAAGCAAGAGACTGTCACGGAAGTGGTAGTCAATATTTACAGACTCTAAGTCTGAAAACCTAGTTTTGAGATCTGCATATAAGAGGTTCTGATCTAGAGACCTTGCCAGTCTGGCTGGAGGCCCTTGAACCAGATGGATTCTAGTAAAATCTAGTTCCACTAACCACAGTCAATCCAATTAATTACACCAATACATATGGAGTTCCTACAACACATCAGGCTTCTTTCTGCTTTTGCTGAGGATACAGGAGGAAACAAAAACAGTATTTCTATTA
This sequence comes from Rhinolophus hipposideros, assembly GCF_964194185.1. Lineage (NCBI taxonomy): Eukaryota > Metazoa > Chordata > Mammalia > Chiroptera > Rhinolophidae > Rhinolophus > Rhinolophus hipposideros. The sequence goes on along the minus strand of NC_138054.1, from coordinate 6,049,272 downwards.
TTTTGGAAGTTACATTCAAGTGAAAGGAATCAAACAAAATGAACATGGAACATATTTACTATATAACACTGTTAAGAGAAAACCATAGGAAGAGGACAGGGAAGAGGCTCAGGAGATAAGCCATGTGCATACCTAGAAGAGCATTCAGTCGGGGGCAACAGCAGACACAAGAGGCAGGAGTGTGCCTGGAGTGTGAGTGAAAACCAGCAAGAAGGCCAGGGGGGCTCAAGTGGAGTTAACGGGAAGAATGAAAAACACTAGGTGAGAAAGGGGGGAAGGGTGGGGAGAGGGTGGCGCAGGCATTATTTAGTGCTTTGTAGCCATACTATATTTGGAGTTTGCTCTCAATAAGACAGAAGCCATGGAAAGGATTTGGGAAGAAGAATTGTATGTTTTACATTTCAGAATTACAACTCCTACCTGGTGGAATTAGGAAGAACAATTGATAGGCTGCTGTAATAATCCCAATGAGAGAAGATGCCACTTGTGTTACTGTAGGCAGGAAGAATGGGACCACAAGGGAGGGGGTAGAAAAGGAAGGAGGAGACAAGGTCAGCAGCTAAGGAAAAAGTCCACTACAATCCAGCCAGAATTAGAGTTTGGCAGCTGGAGGGAGAATCAAGATGCCATCTTGTCCCTCAAGGTGAATTTTAGCTGATTATAATGGATTATAATGCTACTAGCATGGCAGCCAAGAAAAATCTCTACCCATTCTACCATGACAGTTCGGAGACCCAAATAAGGACAAAAATGCCCCCTTCCGACACAAAGTAGTGGTCAGCAAGGACTCGCTTAGGAATGCCTATAATGCTACTAAATTCCAGAATATTCCGCCCTTTCATTTTTAGGGCAATAAATTGCCAAACACCACTCCTCTTCCGGGCAGCTACTCTTCTCCGAACCTGCCCGCTCTATCTTGAGGGTGTATTATCCATCTCTAATAAATCCACTGTTTGCGTGGCTTACCTGGGGCAACCTTGAATTCTTTCCTGCGATGAACATCAAGAACCTGTTTTCCGGCAACACTTCGGAACAGAGTGGTGTTGTGACGGAGATGGTGGTGAGAAAAAGGAGGACTGTTTTAAAAGGAGTGCTAACAAGATTTCCTGATAGACTGAATGCAAGATGAGAGAAAACAAAGAATGAAGACTACCCAAGACATTTAGCCAGATAATTGAAAAGACGGAGTTGACATTTACTGGGATATAAGACATTTACTGGGATATGAGAAAAGGTATGTGTTCGTTTTTAAACACATTAAGAGGAGAAGCAGAATAGACCATTTAACTCACACATCCGGAATGTGGGCTAAAGACAGACATTTGGAATTCATAGGCATTAAAAGTCATTAAATCTATGAGATCATGAAGGGAGTTAAGTAAGAATAAAGAAAAAAGGAAGGATTTTGAGGATGGCCCTGAGACACTCAAACATTTAGAAGACAGAATGAGTGGAAGAATTTAATAGAGAATTATAGAGAAAGAATAAGGAGTGATGTTGGAGGAGAACCAAGAAAATGATACCCCAGAAGCCAACCATTTTGGGTGTGTGTGTGTGTATGCGTGTCAGTTAATCATGTCTGATGATCTTAATAGATCAAATTAGACCCGAAAGAGTGGTAATTCAGCTATGAAAGATGATGTTAACAAATCCTTTCCACTGAAAAAAAACAGCTACAAAACTTGACAAAGATGTCAAAAGCAACCATTTCAGGCCTCTGGAAATCCCACAAAGTATCAAAAAAGGCAAACAATAGATCGAGAAGCATATATTCATTTTTAAAAACCTGAATTTTGGGTAAGAACAGCGAAAGACCGTGGGCCTTGTTGCCTGGAGCTGTTCCCCACCACAGTGCTGACAGTGCGATATTCCTACCACTGTGGGACTGGCCTGGAAAACTTACAGCTTAGCTGTCAAAGGAACTAACTTGATTTGAGGCAATTAACAGAAAACCCATGCCAAGAAAAGGCTGCAGCTCTCTTAGCCAGTGGTTGAGATCATGAACATGGTGACTGACAGAATGGAGGAATAGGTAGGCATTTTAGTGATTTAAAAGGAGATCCTGGAAATGAGATAGCAATTGAGAAGTTTGAGGAACATTCCACATGCCCCACATACAGTGGACACTGAGGGCAGTACCACAGAGTAAAACCTGGGGCAACTTTGAAAGCTATCTCAACTCTGAATGAACTCCGAACACAAACACAAATTCAATGCAGAGGTGTTTGACTACAACCTCTGACCAAAACTTGGCTCACAATAAACTATGCAGACATAGGAGTGACCCCTAAAAAGTCAAGCCAAAAAAATAAAGATTAGAACTAGGGTGGAGGGAGCCAAGCAGAGAAATCAGTGGCTACACAAAGCAAGGGTGACAAGATTCCTAGGATTAATTACATCCAAACAAGTGACTTAAAACACAAACACAAAACAAAAATAACATTCAGGAAAAAAAAAAATCAAAACCCTGAAACACACAGAAAACACCAATAAAACATTAATCATACTCAGAAATAAAAAGTCAATCAATGGAAACTGTCTCTAAGTTATCCATAATTTGAGTTTGGTAGAAAAAAAGACTTCAAGTAAACTATCATATACATTTTAAAAAATGGGAAAAGCCATGTTTAAATAACTGAAGGCAAACATGATGGCAATGACTCAAATAGGGAACTAAGAAATAGACTGTCAAAACATAACAAAAATTCTACAGTTGAAAAACAGTAACTGAAACGAAGAATTTACTAGATGGGCTCAACAGTGCATTTGAGATGAGAGAAGAAGGAATCAGTGAGTTTTTGAGAGATCAATAGACTACCTAAACTGCAGAACAGAGAGAAATATTAAGGAAAAAAAAACACACAATAGGAATAGAAAATATATTTTAAGAAATAATGGCTGAAAACATTTCAAATATGATGAAAAGTAATTATTTTCAGATTAAGAAGCTCAAAAAAGATCACTTAATATAAATAGTAAAGGATCCTTATTAGGTAGAGATACAATAGTTAAACCACTACAGGCTAAAGACAGAGAAAAACTTGAAACCAGTAGGGAAAATGAGTTAGCATGGTTAGCTTTTCATTAGAAATGAAAAGCAGGGGAATCACATAATCAAAGTACCAAAAGGAAACCAACCAAGAATTCTACATCCAGCTAAATTACCCTTCAAAATGAAGGCAAAATAAAGATATTTCTAAATAAATGATACTGAGAAAATCCATTGATCGCTGAGCTGCCTAACAAAAACACTAAAGGAAGTCCTACAGGTGAAAAGGAAAAGACTGCAGACAGTAATGCAAAAACCAGAGGAAGAAAAAAGAGAACTGGAAATAGTAAATATGTGGGTAAATATCAAAGACTGGTTGAGTACTTCAATTTCTTTAAATAAACCAAAACTGTACAAAACAAAAATCACAACAGTGTAAACACCTAACATATTATATATAATACATATGACTATAATAGCACAAAGAAAGGAGGAGGAAATGGAGATACAACGAAGTAAAGATGATATAGTAATTGGAATTAAAGTAGTATTAACCTGAAGTAGATGGCGATAAATTAAAATGCATATTATAATCTTTAGAGCAATCACTAAGAAAATAATTCAAACACATAGTTTTAAAAAGCATAGCAATTAATATGGTGCAGGCAAAACAAAAAGAGGTTCAGCGTAAGAGAAAGCAGGGGGAAAAACCAAAAACAATGAGATGAACAGAAAACTGACAAACTAAATTCAACCTTCTCAATAATTACATGAAATGTTAAAGAACTAAACACAACAAAGAACAGAGGTTGTTAGAGCAGATTTGAAAAAGCAACTATATGCTATCTATAAGAAACTTGCTTTAGATTCAAAGATTGAAAATAGGTTAGGAGTAAAAGGACAGAAAAAGATATACGATGCCCACAATAACCATGACAGCAATTATATTCACATTAGACAACACAGCCTCTTAGACACGAAATATAAGTAGAGACAAGGAGGAACATTTCATGATAATAAAAGGTCAACATTTCAGTAAGATATAGTAACTATGAACATATGCACATACTTAAAAAGTCTCAAAATATATTAAACAAAACAGAAATGAAAGGAGAAAATCAACTCTACACTTGTAGTTGGAGATTTCAATATCCTAACAATAACTAATAGAATAAAACAGAAAGTCAGCAATGACACAGAAAACTTGAACCCTATCAACCAACTCACCCTATTTGACATTTACAGAACACTCCATCCTATTAACAGCAGAATGCACATTCTTTTAAAATGCACATAGAACATTTACCAAATAGATCATATTCCAGACCATAAAACAAGTTTCAATAAATTTGAAAGGATTCAAGACATAGTGATCTTTGCCAACAATAGAACAGTCAAACTATCAAAAGCTAAAGACAAAGAAAATCTTGTACACTGACCACAAGGAATTAAATTAGAAATGAAAAATTTTGGAAATTTCCCAAAATTTGACAACAACATACTTCTAAAAATCTCTCATTGGTCAAAGAAAAAAAGTACAGGGAAAATTAGAAAGTGTTTGGACTTGAAATAAAATGGAACCATCAAAACGTATGAGATGAAACTGATGCAGTGCTTGGAGGAAATTTGTATCTTTAAACTCCTGTACATGTACTCTCTCTCTCTCTCTCTCTCTCACGCGCGCGCGCGCACACACACACACACACACACACACACACACACACACCAATAATCTAAGCTTCTCACTGTGGGAAACAAGAATAGAAGACCAAATAAAGCCCAAAGCAAACAGAAGGTAGCAAATAATAAAGGTTCAAGGAAAACTCAATTCCACAGCAAGAACAATTCAGGAAAATTTTGAAAAGATCAACAAAACTGATAAACCTTTTAATTAGACTGACCGAAAAAGGAGAACACAAATTATTAGCATTAGAAATAAAACAGATGATGTCACTATATACCTGGCAAAAATTAAAAGGACTACAAGGAAATACACTGTATTACGAACAACTCTATGTCAACAAATTAGGCAACTTACGTGAAATGGAGAAATTCCTAGGAAAATATACATTATCAAAACTAACTCCAGAAAAAAAAAAAGAATATGTATACAGATTTACAAATAAATAAACATACTTATTTAAAGTCGTCCCACAAAGAAAAAGCACAGGCTCATATGGCTTCACTTATGAATTGTACAAAATATTTAAAGAAAAAAAATTGTATACAAACACTGTCAGAAAACAGGAAAGACCACTACCCAACTCATTCTATGAGGCCAATATTACCTGGATAGTAAAGCAAAACCAGCCTAGAGCAAAGCCAAACAAAGATATCATGAAACCAAAACTAAGTAACAAACAAAAAAACTCCTACAGAACAGTATTTCTCATAAACATAGACACAAAAAATACCAAACAAATTCACCAACATATAAATAGGATTACACACAATGTTCAAGTAAGATTTATCCCAAAAATGGAAGGTCAGTTTCACACCTGAAAATCAACATAAAACACCATATTAATGGAATATAAGACAAAAAAGACTGTGAACGAAAAAGAGGCTATGCAATAATACATTATAAAATAGTAATAAATAATAAATCTGACAATCTCAGTGATCAAAAGCCACCTAACAGGGTGCTCTGACCACAAATTCCTAACTGGGCAAGTCGTGGTGGGTAGGCGCGCCTCAGGCCTACAACCTCCCTAGTAAAAAGGTTTCTCGCCTCCTTAAGCAAGCCCTCTTCATTGTTCTTGTGCATCTAGGTTACCACACCTTTGAAATGCCAGAGGTGTGGTAACCTAGATGCACAAGAACAATGACCCCTTGGAGGCAAAACCACCCTCAACTGTCTGTACACCATCCTTAATTACTGTAAATGTTAAATATTAACTATCCTGCACCCACCAATGGAAAAGAAGTCTCTCCATTTTACTTTTTATTCAATCCTAAAGATTTCCCTGCCCTTACTTTTCCCTGCCTCCTTAATTTACCACCAATAGATTTCACATCATCTTCCTGTGTTCCCTCCTTTGATTCCAAATGCATAAAAAGAATTACAAAACTGTCATTCTCCAGAGCATTTTCTCAATCGTTGAGCATTTGCTTCCCGGAATACGCTCCGTTTGGCTCAAATAAACTTATAAAATTTTCTAAAGGTTTGGACATTCTTACGTCGACAAGCCTCATGATCATCTCAATGGCCCCAGATAAAGCATCTGACAAAATGCAAATTTATGACCAAAACTCTCAACAACCTAGAAATAGAAGAAAATTTTCTCAACATAAGTAAATGTACAAAACACTACAGCTACTATTACATTTAATGTGAAAGGCTGAAGATATTCCCTTAAATGTAAGCAAGATGTTTGTTCTTGGTACTCCTATTGCCTATCATACTGTAGGTTCTACATAGCACAAAAAGGCAAACGCATATAGACCGGAAAGAAGTAAAACTGTATTAGCAGATGATATGATTCAGTACGCAGGAAAAAGGTAAGGAATCTACAAAATAGCCATGTGAACTAATAAATGAGTTTAGCAAGGTTGGAAGATACAAGACCAATACATAAAAGTCAATTGTATTTCTATATACTAGGTATGGACAATCCAAAAATGAAAATAAGGAAGCAACCCCATTCAAAAAAAAAAAAAAAAAAAGTTGGGGCAGCCGGATGGCTCAGCTAGTTAGAGCGCGAGCTCTGAACAGGGTTGCCAGTTTGGTTCCCACAGAGGCCAGTGAGTTGCGCCCTCCACAACTAGATTGAAGACAACCAGCCGCTGCTGAGCTTCCAGAGGGGCAGCCGATGGCTCAGCTGGTTAGAGGGTGAGATCTCAACAACAAAGTTGCTGGTTCAATTCCCACATGGGATGGTGGGGCAGCCGATGGCTCAGCTGGTTAGAGGGTGAGATCTCAACAACAAAGTTGCTGGTTCAATTCCCACATGGGATGGTGGGATGTGCCTCCTGCAACTAAAGATTGAAAATGGTGACTGGACTTGGAGCTGAGCTGCGCCCTCCACTGCCAGATTGAAGGACGACTTAGAGCTGATGGACCCTGGAGAAACACACTGCTCCCCAATATTCCCCAATAAAATTTAAAAAAATCAAAAAATATAAAATACTTACGAATCAATTTAATGAAGTTAGTTCTAGAATTTTACATTGAAAGCGTCAAAAGGTTGCTGCAAGAAATTAGAGAAGATCTAAATAAACAGCCTATGGGCTTCCATTTGAGGGAGCTGCACTGATCTGCAGCGTGGTGGGTCCTACTGTGCCCAGTGGTAAAGAGACAACCAGTACTCTGGGTGTGTCTTCAAAAAGTGGGAACTGGGAGAGGAAGGAGTTTAAGGCTAAGGCTTTGGAAGAATCTCAAATACTTTATATGTTCATACAATGTGGCATGGGGTGATGGTGTTGCCTGAAATTTGTGATGAGTCACTAACTGCCAATGTCCTGAATAAGCAGGCCACTGGGCTTTGTGTCCTTGAAACATTTCTTTAGATTCTTTGTTTCCAGCTGTCTTCTCTTGGAACAGATCCACAAGTAACACTGTGGGGCAGAATAGCACCCTAATGCAGTACTGACAGTTACAGTTGCTCGGGAAGATACGCGTTAACCCTAGCAAGCCTGGCAGTAACACTGGAGAGTATGGTAGTGCCACGGATTTTATAGAAGCAGCATGTTGACACAGGCTTGCCTTCTCTGTGCATCAGCCTCATAGCCTCTCCTCGAGGTGAATTAATCTGATTTTGCTTAATGTGCCCACCTACAGGACCAAAGCCAACCACATCCTAAGACTGGCTCTTACTCCAACAGCACAGAGAACATATTCTGTATGTGACCAGAAGACCGTCTGAGTATTTTCATTTTGGCTTATATTCAGGAGCAGCTCCCGCCTGCTCCCTTAGCTCTCGTACAGTTGATGCAGTTGATGCACTGGTGTAATACTCCAGTTGCAAACAGATTTATATATATATATAAATATATAAATTTATATATATATATTTATAAATATATATAAATACAAATATATATATATATTCCCAGGGCTTGTTTTTAAATAATGTCTTTAAAAAGTCTCTATTTCACAAGGAGTTATCTCCTACCAGGTAGATTACCCTTACTTCCTCTAAAAGCAATGTTTTTGCTGGCCTTCCCAAAAGAAAATTTCAATCACACAGGAAAAATGGGGGGGTAGGGGGGTGCTTATATTCTGATTGTCCTCCTAGTGATCCACCCGAATATTCTGTCATAGCTGATTCAGTATGTGATTATCATATCTGATTCATGCTATATACAACTACAGTTGAAACCCACGGAGCACCCCTCCGTGATTCCATCTCCCATCTACTCCTCAGAGGTAGTCACTATTCCAAATCTGATGTTTACCTGTCAAATAGGTCTTTGAAAAAGTATACTACTTATGTGTCTGTACCTCTAAATATCATACAGTTAACCCTTGAACAACATGGGTTTGAACTGCATGGGTCCACTTACACGCGGATGTTTTTTCCAATAAATATCTGTACTGTTTTCCATCCGCAGCTGGGAGTCTGCAGATTCGAGGGCCAACTGTATGCATTGACCTACGCCATTTTATATAGGGCACTTGAGCACCAAAGGATTTTGGTACCAAATGGGGTTCCTGGAATCTATCCCCCACAGACAGCAAGGGACAATGTTAAGTTTCGGGGGAATCAAAAGTTATACATGTATTTTCAACTTCCCCGGGGTGGGGTGGATCAGAGCCCCTAATCCCCATGTTGTTCAAGACTCAGCTGTATTATCATTTTGCATGGTTTCAAACTGTACACTTTTATAATTTTCACCAATGCTTTTAAAGTTAATACATATTCATACAGGAAGATCTAGCTCACTTACTGTAAAGGCTGTACAGTATTCCACAATACGAATAATACACTCTTCTATTTATCCGTTCTCATGCTGATAGGCATTTGAGTTGCTTCCAATTTTTCTCTATTATAAACAATGCAACAAATATCCTTGTCTACAATTCTTTATGCACATGGACTACTCCCATAAGGTATACATCTATAAGAAAAACTGCTAAGTCAGATGGTACAAGCACCTACAACTTACCTAGATATCACACTGTTGCCTGAAGTGGTTAACCATTTACACTCCAATCAGCAGCAGTTTCTTCACATTCTTATCAATGACCTAATATTTTTAAGCCTGACTGATAAGAACTGGTAACTTCTGTTGTAATTTGCAATACCCCAATAACTGGTGAGAAGAGAATTCTTATAAAACTTTTTTTCCTATTCTGCTTTTCTTTTCCGTGAACCCATTTACATCCTTTGGATTATCGTTTCCAATTTGCTTACTTTTCAGAGTTTATACCTTGCATTGTTCCCAATTTCAAAAAAAATACTTTCAGCATTCCATTACTATTATGTTTGGAGTAAGCTTGGGTAGATGACCCTTAACACTAATTTCTTAAAGAGTTTTTATCAAGAAAAGTGGTAAAACTGTAACGTCTTTAACCTATTAAGATGCTGTTATGTTAATGTTGTAAATTATGTTACATTTTCATGTGTTGAATGATCTTTGTACACCTGGAATATACCTAATTTGGTTATGATCTTTTCTTTTTAATACATTGAATTTTTTGCTCAAACTTCAGGAAACTTTGTGACTATGTTCATATATATTACACCTTAAATCTACTGGTCAACCTGAACATTACAGACATCATGTGCCTCCTGATAGGAAGCAATAGCACGGACACAATACTATCTCTTAAATATTCTTGCCAAAATGATTAACTTGAATCTAACCAGACTACATCTGATACAGTCACGTGGTGCTTAACAATGGGAATATGTTTGGAGAAATGCATTGTAAGGCAATTTTGTCATTGTGCGATCATGGAGTGCACTTACACAAACCGAGGTGGTACAGCCCACTACACACCTTGGCTACCTGGTACAGCCTGTTGCTCCTGGGCTACAAGCCTGTACAGCATATGTCTGCACAAAACAACATGCAATTAAATCAAGTACAAGAGAAAACGATGCAATCAAGAGACATCATAAACACAAAATGTATGAGGCCGCTATAGCACAGCATACTTTCACAGCAAATCTTTTTTATAAGTGGAAAGAGTACTCTCTAAAATAATGATAAATAACAAATACATAAACCAGTAACACTCGTTTATTATCAATGTCAAGCATTTTGTACAGCACATCGTACTATGAACTGTACTTTTATGACCAGCAGTCCAGGTTTGTTTATACCATCATCACCACAAACATGTTAGTAATGATGTGTGGTGTAATGACAACTACGATCCCTACAATGTCACCAGGCAATAGGAATTTTTCAGCTCCACTACAATCTTAGGGGACCACTGTCATATCTGCCGTCCATCGCTGACCAAAATATGACTGCAATTATCAATTTGCAGTAAATACAATGGATAGAAAAACCAGTTAAATGATACAACAAGGATGCAATCGGCTGGACGAAACTTGGAAAATTCTACAATGCAAATGACTTGCTTCCTGCAATAGATGAGTGGAATGAAGAAAAAGGGAAAATTGAAAAGTATTTAAGAGCTGTCGACAAAATGCAAAGCAGAGTCATAATTTGGATTCTAATTAAAACAAACCAACTATAAAAACTGCATTGTTAAGTCAATTTTCAAAGTTACTGGTATAATAATAGTGTTATAATTATGTCCTTAAAATCCTTCTAGGTTAGAGATGTATACTGAAGTGTTGATGGAAGAAATGACAAGTCTTGAATTTGCTTTAAAACACCCCAGAAACAATAAACGAAATGAACCCGAAAGATAAATGTGAGGAGTTATAGATGAAACATGAATGGCAAATTATCTAACTGTTGACTCTAGATGATTAGATGATGGGATCATGAGTTTATTATACTATTCTATTTGTGATACAATTTTAAACTTTTCATAATAAATCATTTAAAAAGAAAACCAAACCAGAAATCAACCCAGTCTCTCTTTTTCTTTGCTCTGGAAGTACCTCCAGTCATGTGCCACTTAATGACATTTTGATCAATGAGGAATCACATATACGACAGTGGTCCCATATAATTATATTGGATTATAAGCAGAAAGTTTGCAATGCTTAAAGAAAAGGCTGGACCTGACCAGAATGCTGAATTTACTGCTAGCTCTGGGCGATTTAAATAGACAAGGAGGCTCAGCATGCCGTCCACCTGCAGAGGGGGCCAGGGGTTGGCAAGGGAGAGCAGTGAAGTGGGTTAGGGAGGGGAGGAGCCTGAGAGGCCACCACCAACCGGCCCCCACCCTCTTCCGCAAACACACGTATGCAGACTCACTTCCCTTTCCTTCCAATTTCTATCTCTTTCTTCCCTCCCTTCTTCCCTTCCTCTCTCTCTCTCCCTTTCCACCTACTCCCCCTTTTATTGTCTCTCTTCTCAAGCTTTATCTCTGTGTCTCTGCTCCCCTCTTCTCTCCTCCTCTTCTTTCCCTCTCTCCCTTCCTCCCTCCCTCCTCCTATTTGCTCACTCCAGAGTCCTTCCCTACCCCCCACGCTAATACACGTACATATGCACTTCATCTTTTATAGCATACTTTACTGTACCTTTTCTATGTTTAGGTATGTTTAGATACACAAATACCTCTGTGTTACACTTTCCTACAGTATTCAGTGCACTAACAGGCTGTAAAGGCTTGTAGCCTATGTACCATGTTCCCCGAAAATCAGACATAGCTGGACAATCAGCTCTAATGTGTCTTTTGGAGCAAAAATTAATATAAGACCCGGTAATTATTTATTGTGTTATGTCATATATCATATCATATCATATATCATTACCGGGTCTTATAGTAAAATAAGACCGGGTCTTATAATAATTTTTGCTCTAAAAGACGCATTAGAGCTGATTATCTGGCTAGGTCTTATTTTTGGGGAAACACGGTAGGAGCAACAGGCTACTCCGCAGAGCCTGGGTGTGTAGTGAGCTGTCCATCTATCATGTTCGTACAACGATGCAATTGCCTAACAATGCATTTCTCAGAATTTATCCGCATTGTTAAGTAACACATGACTGTATATAAAACTTAAGAGAACACATTCCTTTTAATTTCTGGTAGAACACATCAGTGAACTCTCTTGGCCTGGTACCAAGGTAGGCTGGGGGTATACAGACAACTGATTCAATTTCTTTAATGGTTTCCTCCTCTTCTTGAGTCACTCTAGGTTAGTCACATATTTTCTAGGAAATCGTTTTATACATAAATTGAGGAAAGAGCGAAGATAGGGAATATATAAAATGGAGTCACTCAGGCCGATATCTCTAATGAACATAGATGCAAAAATTCTCAACAAAATATTAGCGAACAGAATTCAGCAATACATTAAAAAGATCATACACCATGATCAAGTGGGATTCATCCCTGGTATGCAGGGGTGGTTCAACATCCGCAAATCAATTAATGTGATACACCACATTAACAAAATGAAAAATAAAAATCACATGATCATATCAATAGATGCAGAAAAAGCATTTGATAAAATCCAGCAGCCATTTATGATAAAAACCCTTAAGAAAGTGGGAATAGAGGGATCATATCTTAACATAATAAAGGCCATATATGACAAACCCACATCTAACATCATACTCAACGGGGAAAAGCTAAAACCATTCCTCCTAAGATCAAGAACAAGACAAGGTTGCCCACTTTCTCCACTTCTATTCAACATAGTGCTGGAAGTTCTAGCCACAGCAATCAGACAAGAGAAAGAAATAAAAGGCATCCAAATTGGTAAGGAGGACGTAAAATTATCATTATATGCAGATGATATGATACTATATATAGAGAACCCTACAGACTCCACCAAGAAACTATTAGAACTGATAGATGAATTTAGTAAAGTAGCAGGATATAAAATTAATATTCGGAAATCAGTTGCATTTGTATATACCAATGATAAAATATCAGAAGGAGAAATTAAAAAAACAATTCCACTTACAATTGCTCCAAAGACTATAAAATATCTGGGAATAAATCTAACCAAAGATGTAAAAGATCTGTACTCAGAAAATTATACAACACTGAAGAAAGAAATGAAAGAAGACATTAATAGATGGAAACACATTCCATGTCCATGGATAGGAAGAATTAATATAGTTAAAACGTCCATACTGCCTAAGGCAATATACACATTCAACGCAATTCCTATCAAACCACCAACGACGTTTTTCACAGAAATAGAACATATAATCCTGAAATTTATATGGGACCATAAAAGATCCTGGATAGCCTCAGCAATCTTGAGAAATAAGAACAAAGTGGGAGGTATAACGATACCTGATTTCAAACTATACTACAAGGCTACAGTAATCAAAACAGCATGGTACTGGCATAAAAATAGACACATAGATCAATGAAACAGAATAGAGAGTCCAGAAGTAAATCCATGCCTGTATGTCCATCTAATCTACGACAATGGAAGCAAGAATGTACGATGGGGTAAAGACAGTCTGTTCAATAAGTGCTGTTGGGAAACCTGGACAGACACATGCAAGAAAATGAAGTTGGACCACCTCCTTACACCATATACAAAAACAAATTCAAAAAGGCTTAAAGACTTAAATGTAAGATCTGAAACCATAAAATATCTAGAAGAAAATATAGGAAGAAACTTCAAGGACATTACCCGGAGTAAGATTTTCACTGATATATCCCCTCGCACGAGAGAAGTAAGAGAAAAAATAAACATGTGGGATTATATCAAACTAAAAAGTTTTTTCACAGCAAAGGAAACCATCAATAAAACAAAAAGAGATCCTACTGAAAGGGAAAAGATATTTGCCAATGATATATCTGATAAGGGATTAATATCACAAATCTATAAAAAAACTTACTCAACTCAACTCCAAAAAAACAAACAACCCAATTAAAAAATGGGCAGAGGACTTGAGGAGACATTTTTCTAAAAAGGACATACAGAAGGCAAGAAGACATATGAAGAAATGCTCAACCCTACTAACCAACAGAGAAATGCAAATAAAAACCACAATGAGATACCACCTCACTCCAGTCAAAATGGCTATCATCAATAAATCAACAAACAACAAATGCTGGCGCGGATGGGGAACGCTAGTGCACTGTTGGTGGGATTGCAGATTAGTGCAGCCACTATGGAAAACAGTATGGATGTATCTCAGGAATCTGAAAATGGAACTACCCTATGATCCAGTAATTCCACTCCTAGGCATCTACCCGGAGAAATCCAAAACTCCAATTCAAAAATCAGTATGCACTCCTATGTTTATTGCAGCACTTTACACAATAGCCAAGACATGGAAACAACCGAAATGCCCATCGGTAGATGACTGGATTAAGAAGCTGTGGTACATTTATACAATGGAGTATTATGTAGCCATAAAGAAGAAAGAAATCTTATTTGCAACAACATGGATGCATCTAGAGAACATTATGTTAAGTGAAATAAGTCAGAAAGAGAAAGACAAGTACCATATGATCTCACTTATATGCGGAATCTAAAGAAAAGAATATGTGAATGAACTAATCAGAGATAGTTTTGAGGACACAAAGAAAAAACCGAGAGTTGTTAGATGGGCGGGGGCGGGGGGTGGTTGGGGATAAGGGGAAAGGTGAAGGGATTAGGAAACAACTGGTAACCACAAGATGGCCTCAGGGTTTTCTGAAAATTAATTTGGGGAACTTATTCAATAATGTTGTAAAGATTTTGTTGGGTATCCGATGGACATGCGTCCTATTTGGGGGACCACCTCAGAGATAATGTGGATGCCTGATCATGGCATTGTACACCAGAAGCTAAACATTAATGAATGCCAACTATAATTTTATATATATAATGTGATGGCTCGGTTTGAGGTCGGAGGGATAATGGATGGGTGGAGGGGGGTTCACAGTGTGAGGGATATAAATGATGAACGTCTAAGTATTACATTGTCTTGTACACCTGAAACTAATAAAAAATATAAATAAATAAATAAATAAATAAATAAATAAATAAATAAATAAATAAATAAATAAATAAAATGGAGTCACTAACCAAGCAGCAAAAATTAACATTATGAATGTTGAGGCATGAGGATAAAGACTCAATTCTTGTTCTAACTGGCCTGGGAACTTAAACTTTCTTTGAACTTTCAAATCCTGCACCAATGCTTGGATATACATCTGACACTCCAGATAACCCTCTCATTACCTCCTGAAGGACTCAAATATACATCCATCTGACAGCCATTATCTAGACCACCTGACATCTGACTAATGCCTGTCAGTACTGATGATTCTCAAGACTGTCCTTTTTCACTAGAAGAACCTTTAACTTTTCTTTCTTCTTTGGAACGCTTCTGGGTTTTTCCCTGTGTTCCTAGTATGCACACTCTAAGGCCCTTGGATAAACTGTTATTTATTTCTAGCCAAAGCTTCCAGACTATGAGTTCTTTTGACAAAAGTATTAGTGTCTCCCACTTTTTGGTATACAATTATCTGAAGTTTTCTTACCTTTTAAAGATTTGTTGTACAGATAGGTATGACATCCTCCTTCTAATTCCTACTGCAATTTATTTTAATCATCTTTCTTTATAAATCCTTTATAAATTCATCCTCTATAAATTCTGTCACATTTCGCATTTTTTCAAAAAAATAACTTTTGGGATTGCATCCTTGTTTGGGGGTTTTCTATTCTTTTTATCATAACCCCCTTTTTTTCCACTTTATTCTGCTGTCCTTTAACTTGTAAGTTGGGTACTTACTTCAAAATTTTTAGTAACCATTCACTTCTAGATGTTCTCTTAACTCCATTATGATTTCTTCATTGACCCATGTTATATAGAAAATTTTCAAATTTTTGAAAAGCACATTAGATATTCAGTTTCTAATTTAATAAATTATGATCAGAGAATATCGTATGACATGATATTGTTAATATTTGCTGCTTTGTGGCTTACTGTGTGCGCAGCTTTTGAATATGTCTCTTGTATTCTAAAATAATGTTATCTACGTATTAAAGGCAAAGTTCTTTATGTTTATTAGTTCAAACAAATTCAAGCTATGCAAATCTTCTAACCTTTCTAATTTCTCTCTGGTTCAATTTACTAGTTATATATGGAGGACTCATTTAACAATCCCCATTGACTGTAGACACGAAAATACATTAGCTTCGTTTTCCATATTTTGAAACTATGTTACCAAAGGCATACAAGTTTAAAATTAATTTCATGGAGAATTGTTCTTTTTTATTAAAAAAATCACTAACGACCATTCTGTTCCTTTTTTTGTTTTAAAACTGTATCTTATTCAACCTAAAAATCTGACTTTATCTGAAATACTGAAACGTAATCTTTTTTGATTTGTTGTAATTACAAATATAGTTGTATTGGTATTTATTTTGAGCATGTCAATTTATTTACCCTTGCCTTTTCTCTTCTTTACCCCCTTTCTTATAATTTGTATTTTTTAATAGTTACCCTTAAAAGCTTTAACATGCTTATGTTTTATTAAAATCTAGTTATGTCCTCCCTCCCAAATAAACGAAGAGAAAACATTACTCTTGATCAACTATATTCTTATTGTTGCTACAAATTTTAGTTGTACCTAATTTATTAGGACCAAAATTAGCAACATTACTATGACTGTAATACAACTAATGTGTGTTTACCTGCTATTTCTAATTTCTTTGCTTACAAACCATCTTTTATATTTCATGCCTTTCTGGGTTCAATTTCTTCTTTTTAAAAAACACCTTTTGATGATCCTTTTAGCAAGAATCTACCAGCGATAAAATTTTCAGTACTTGTTCGTCTGAAAGTGTCCATTCCATTTCGTTTCTTGAATGATACTTTGCGTTCAAGTACTCTGGGTTGGCTGCTGCTTTCTCGGCTCCATCGCTGGCTTCAGTGATTTCTGTCACAGCGTGTAGTCAGTGGTACTGTTAGTCCTTCAGAGGTCATCTGTCTTTCTCTGTGCTTTCAAGATATTCTTCTTTGCCTTTGGTGTTCCACAGTTTATCTAGCTCCGGATTTAACTTTGCTTGGGTTTTAGTGTGCGGACTTTAAAAAAAAAATCAGTAATGGTATCTTCCTATAGCCATTACCTTTTCCAGTATTATTCTCCAGTCCATCTGTTCTCTCTTCTGAAACATATTTGACTTAAGTTGGGCCTTCTCTGGCTTGATACAGGATTTGGGGTCAACATGAGGCAAGGAAGTAGGATCTGAGTTTACCCAACATAGATATTAAAAACCAAGTCAGATTGAGACCAACTTCTGCATTACATATTTGTTTTACATAGCTCTGAAAATTTGAAAAAGCATTGTTTTCCTGACTAATTTAGATGTCTGAGAAACAAAACGGCTTTCTAGGGTACTATCCTTCATAACCTCACACTTCTGGGAATTACCATTTGGCAACAGGAAGGGGTTGCATCACAAAGCCAGGGTCATTTGTAGGAGAATGCCACCAAATGTAAATAGCAAGCAATACCTAGCTGCTGCTAAGTCCTCTGGGAGGATCATTCCTTATGGAAATAAAACTGACTTTTCTAACCCCCCAAAAACAAGGGATCACTTGACTCTTTTTCTATTTGTCATGAGGTAGGAAGATGTTCTTAATAAAATAGTCTCTCTGAAACAATTTCTTGCTCAAACCAACAGACACTTGACTAGCTAAGAATTGCCAGATCTTGAGCACCAAGGTAAACCACAGAGTTGCTGCAGATAATCTCAGAGAGAACTGACACAGAACTTCTCTTTGAAGCTACAAATGATGAAATGGTCTAGGAATTAGCTAAGTTAAATAACTGGCCTGAAGTGAAAACACTGTATAGTTAGCACACTGCCTGACAGCAGTCACTCCAATGCATTAACTGCCCTGCCCCCAAAAGGTGGAGAACTTTGAGAACTTTATTTTAATACTTCATATTCACTGTGGGGGTTTATATTTATATGGCTGGAATACAAATAATTAGGGTAAGTAAGCTGTCACCAGGCGGAGTCTGTGTCTTGGTCACGGAAGTAGCGCCTACTTTATGGGCTTAAAACCAAAATCAGAGAAACTCCCCACCTAAAAAAAAGAGCACAAGACACTTAACATTTCTCTCAAAGCTAATATATACAGACTATACCAGGGGACCAGATATAATTACAGGGAAGAGGGACTTTTTACTTTTTACCCTATATAGTGTTTTGTTTGTTTAACCTGAGTTGTTAAAACAACAAAACAGACCAGGCACACACAGCTCTTTTGGGAACTCAAGGAGGGCTGTCGAGCACTCTAAGTTACTTTTGTTTCTGGTTCCTAGGGGTTCCCTCATTGTCTGTGATTTAATGGAGAATATACACTTTGTGTTGGCTGCTAGACTTTAAGAAGATGGTCAAGAAACCAGACGCATGCACATGTAATCCAGGTGCTTAAAGGTTTGTTGAGCGCTGGAGTAAAATTGTTTGGGGGCAGTAAGCACATGGAGCCGCTTCGTATCGAGCACATCTAAAGCAACAAATCTAGAACAGCACAAGGGCAAGAAAACCGACTCGAGAGTTTTCAAGGGCACTGGGAAGCAACCTTTCCTATCTACTCTTTAAAGAGCAAGCCCATAAAATTAAAATACCTTCAACATGATATACAGAAGTAGCTTTATTAAAGAAAACCTATTCTTGGACATATTACACAAAGCCTGGGCTATGTCTAATAATGCAGGTTTTCACAGCTATCCTCCAAGTGCCTTCCTACTACTTGAGAAAAGGTGGGCCATGATGCTCTGGCCCACTTGGTCCTCCAAGGAATCTGCTGCAGGGAAATGGGGCTCAAACTCGGCCACAGTCTGGGCAGCTGCCCCAGCTCAGTCATACAGGTGACCACAAAAGCCACTTAGGGATGGGTGACACACCAACCTTCCAAAAAGCATTCTGGGGCCAACCACTAGGCGGGCCCAGAGACAACTCTACCAGGCGAAGCCCAGCTGCACCTCAGACACTGTGCCTTCAGGCCTGGTGAACGTTCCAGAGGACGTTCATCAAAGCATCACTGTAGAGGCCATGAACAGGTATTCACTATGAGGAATGTGTACATGCTTCTGTAACATTCTGCTCACAGCATCAAGCTGTCTACTGACATTTATGTATTTCAATTGCTTTCTATTTTTAGATCCTCTGCATCAGAGAAATAAATAACTGCTGTTAATGAATGAATCCCACTCTCTATACTAGTCTGACCATCAGTGACAAGCTCTCACTGGACACTCATCACCTACATGCTGACATCTGCATGTTATAGCATCATGAGCCACTGCCAGCACCGACATCAGGGGCACAGGGACAGAGGGAGGGAATACGGCTGGCAAAAGTGGCAGGAACAATTACATGCATTACACATAAAACACTAAAGGTGTAGTTCGAGAGAAAAAACAGGAAGTATAAACTTATTAAGATTCTTATGAGTGTTATTTGTGTCTGTAGAAGGCCGATTATCAGTCTGGCCCCGAGACAGTGATGCACAACTTTAGTTTGCTCTCTGCACTCGGTGCGATGTTGAGAGGAGCAAGGAGCCAGGAGACAGAGGGGTGGCGCTGGCAAACAGATACCCTTCTATTCAGCAAACAACTAACTGACATTTTTGAAAGCTCTCTTTAAATGGGGGTATCTAAAAACACAACTATCCTCTAAATAAGGCAGAGTCCCTAAAACGGCAAGTTTGGAGAACTACCACTAATCAAAATAATCTAATTATTCAGTAACAAGACTCAGAGTAAAACTGTCATTTTAAGTAAGAGTCACAGATAAAGCAGCCACCATTAAGTCAATGTCCCCTCAAAGAGAGAAGTGTGGTAAAAGGGCAGGAAGAAAAGACTGGAGACTGACACTGGCTCTGCCAAGGGACCGTGGCAGACACACAGCCCCACATGCCCTCATCTGTAAAGCAAGGGGAACCAACTCGACGGGTTGAGAAGGTTAAATGACGTTTGTCCTACATTAAGCAATGCGCCTAGACCTGCCAAACATGATAGCAAGTAACCCAAGGTGACAATTATGGAGAAAGAGACTGCAAGTACAAGAACACAGCTCACACAATTAAGCACACATTTTACCAGTGTCTGTTGTTGCAGTCCACAGAACACACCTTCAATTGTGTGACTTCTATTGTGTGACTCATTGAAAACATCACAAAATAGAACGCATTAAGGAAAGCATAACAAGATACTGCCAGCCACCGACCAAACCAAAACCTTACCATAAACATAAATATGTACAAATGTACTCTAACTCTTGTACTACTCTGAAAGTACTCTAATGAATCACTGGTGAATAAGCGCAGAATGATCTTAGGACATAGCAAGTAACTGGCACTTAACATACTATTAACATAGTGGGTAATCAGCAATTTACCACGTGCTTATTTGGCAACCACTGCTCTAAGTTCTTGAAGTATTAATACATTTAATCCATGCGAAACCCTCTGAGATAAATTACATCTATCACGCCCTCTTTACAGAGGAGGAACTGAGACAGTCCTAGTTAAAACTTAGTCAGTCTAATTCCAAAGTCTATACTCTCTACATTCATGCCGATGGCCTTCAATTTTAAGTCTATATACAAATATTCAAAGAATTCCAACATATCCTTGATTTAAAAAAAACAAAAAGCAGCTCACAGAAAAACAAGTATGATTTGCATACACACCGCAACAAAGGGGGGATTCCACAAACGGCAGTCTGCCCAGGCCTGGCATTCACGTGGCAGGCCACTGAGGCTCCACAGCTTGGTAGCCAGGAAACTGCTATCTGCCTTTGGAGGGTTGCTGTAAGAAGTAAATGATGTTGTAGGTGTAAAGCATTTCGATGCCTGTCACCTACCGAGACGGAATTTATGTCAGCCATTATTACACCCAAGAATAAGGAGATAATCAGGAAAAATGATTAATAAAACAAACAGTGGTTCCAGTCTGACTCTTAGATTTTATGAGTTTTCCATCCTTGGTGTAACTTACTTTACTGCTTGAATTTTCTATATAAATATGTATTGCAAAAAAAAATAATAATACAAAAATCAAAGCTATTTTATTTGAGGGAAGAAGTAAGTCTCATTTTGGACAAAAAGCGCATTTTGAGATAATAGGAGACAGAAAAAAAAGGGAATGAATGAGGCTCCTAGCTGAAATTAACTGCATTAAAAAATAAAACACAGTCATAAAAGGCACAGAAAACAGTGAAGGATGACGCAAGGAGCCTTGAGCTAGTGCAACCCATAAGAAGAGTAAGTAAATGGGACAAGCCAATTCATGAAGTGGACAAATCTTTAAGTTGAGTGGAGAACAAATCATCTCCCAGGATGTACCAATCAGGAGATTTTAGAAAGTATTCACACATATCAAACAGGCAACAAAAATTTTATAAACATGCTACCCTGATTTAAAGAGACTTCAAGGGCCAACAAAGCTGCAAAGAAGGTCTAAGGTTTACTACAGGGAGTTACCAGAAAAAAGTGGAGTCTGTCACAAGTCCTTCGGACCTGTTTCAAGAATCTTTAGCTAGACTTTACACAATAGCCAAGATATGGAAACAACCGAAATGCCCATTGGTAGATGACTGGATTAAGAAGCTGTGGTACATTTATACAATAGAGTATTACGCAGCCATAAAGAAGAAAGAAATCTTATCATTTGCAGCAACATGGATGGATCTAGAGAACATTATGTTAAGTGAAATAAGTCAGAAAGAGAAAGACAAGTACCGTATGATCTCACTTATATATGGAATCTAAAGAAAAGACTATGTGAATGAACTAATCAGAAACAGTTTTGGGGACACAAAGAAAAAACCGAGAGTTGTTAGATGGGTGTGTGTGGGGGGGTTGGGGATAAGGGGAAAGGTGAAGGGATTTGGAAGCAGCTGGTAACCACAAGATGGCCTCAGGGTTTTTTTGAAAATTAATTTGGGGAAGGTATTCTATAATGTTGTAAAGATTTTGTTGGGTATCCGATGGACATGCGTCCTATTTGGGAGACCACCTCAGGGATACTGTGGATACCTGATCATGGCATTGTACACCAGAAGCTAAACATTAATGAATGCCAACTATAATTTTATATATATAATGTGATGGTTCAGTGCGAGGTCGGAGGGATAGTGGATGGGGGGAGGGGAGTTTTCACAGTGTGAGGGATATAAATGATGAACGTCTAAGTATTACCTTGTCTTGTACACCTGAAACTAATAAATAAATAAATAAATTTTTAAAAAAATCTTTAGCTAGTTTAGCCCCAAATAGAGCAGTCCTCCCTTAGAGTAATATTTACAGCAGCTTTTAAATATTTAATCTCATATATGTGAAACTATTTCATACATATCAAAATTTTGCATGATAAACTGGATACTTCTTAGATACTACTGGGGAGAAAGACATTCCTTTCTAGTACAAAATTCTATTTTTCTTAAGTTCTGGAGATGGATGGTGGCGATGGCTGCACAACACTGTAAATGTACCTAATGCCACTGAACTGCACACATAAAAATGGTTAAGATGGCAAATGTCATGTGACGTATATTTTGGCCATAAGTTTTAATTTTTACTATTATTTTTCTTAACATAAGTTTCTTTTCATTTGAAATTGCTAGCATTATTATCCCTACAGAGTATCGATTTCAGGATAAAGTTTTGCCTTCATCATTGTACAATGGAAAACAACATAAGCATCCCAACAATGACAGAAATTCAAAATATGAACTGGATTATAAAAAAAAAAAAAGGGCAAGATTCTTATTAACATAGATCCCTCCACCAAGGAATTATTAGAGTTGTCATTCAATAAGCTATACTAAAATTAGAGCAAAATGTTATTATTTGCATTGTATAATTTATTTTATACCTGTTAGAAATAATAGATAATTGCCGTAATTTTTTAATTGCCTTTTAATTGGAGAAGATCATACATTATTATAATGAATCACAGGAATGCTGTGAGGTGAAGAAAAGGTGTTTTTCTCAACCCAGTAGACTTCTCTAGGGTGGTTGAGAAAGGAACTGCCGAGAATGAAGCCCCACATTAAATCATATACAATTGCCATGGACAAAAATATCATATCCATACTTGTCAGACAGTTTGGGGTTTCTCTTTCAAACTATACTGAGGAAATGTGTGAAAATCATCAGTTAAGGATCCTACTATCTTCTTGATCTTTCCAATTCCAGTGTAAAAGGCACCTCAAATTTTCACCTGCCCCAAACTGAGCTCCTGATGCTCCCACAACTCCCAACCAACCCCCCTGTAGTCTTCCCCACACAGGTTCTCAACTCAGTCATCAAATCCTCTTCTGGTTGGTGCCATTTTCCACTCTTTTCTCTCTCACACTCACATCCCGTCTTTCCAGATCCAAGCACCTCTCAATGTTCCCGCAGTCACCATCCTGGTCTATGCCACCATCTGTCTCCCGGCTTCTGCCCTTGATACTCTTTAGGGTACCCAGCTTAAGGCCTCCAATGGTGCCCCTCAGTCCTCTCCTAACCCCAGAGGGTCTCTCAAGTCCTCTCCTTGAATATCTGATGGTTAACTCCCTCACTTCCTTTAGGTCTTCACTCAAAAGGCACATTCTCAACAAGGTTAATACCCAAGCTATGCTACCTAAAATTTCAAACTATATCTCAATACTTCATACTCCCCTTTATTTTTTCTCCTTAGCATTCATCACAATCTGACACACTATCCCTTTTATTTCATAATCTTGTTTGTTGCCTATCGCCTCTACTAGAAGTCAGGAATTGTTTTGTTCACTGCCGTACCCTGATGTGTGTGAACACAAAGGACGCACGCTCACTGTGCATGTGAGATTCCTACAGGCTTGTGGAATACTGTGGTAAGATCTCAGTACTCTCACTCTGCCAGAAATGAAACTGTAACTCTGTTCTTCTAACTGTCCGAGGTAGGTATTTAGCCAATCCCAACCTGTCCCTCTTAGCACCACACGGACAATGAGCACAAAAACTATGTCTGAACACAAGACACTCCAATACTGAACTTGACCATGATAAAACCAGGGTTCTAAAACTTGGCAACTCTGCAAGCTGAGAGCTACATTTTTCTAATTGCAAGTGGAGACTCATTAGTGTCATAAAATCAATTCCATTGATGACCTTTTATAAAATGAACTAGAACAGAGTATGTTGCATATAGTAGGCTTAATATTCTTCAAAAACTTTTCATTTTACATTCTTACATATGTGCAAAGTAAATGTGATGTAAAATATTTTTAACCATGGGCTGCAGTCAAGAAAACGTTTGAGAAAAATTGTCCACAAATAATTTTCAGAAAGCTTTGTGACTTCTTTGGTCCTTCCCCCAAAAGGGAAAAAAAGCTACATGGAAAAATTCTAGGGGTGCACATGTATAATTCTCTAGGTGGAGAGTCTGTGGCTTTTTGGCAGATTTCAGAAGGGATATTAATAGATAAAAGGGTCAATTCTCTTTTACTTTACCAAAGGGTTAGATATTGGGCTTTCACTGATATTTTCTTAAGAGTCTATCATAGATCAATTAATTGATACAGACTATCTTTCAATCCATCTAGTCAACCTAAAATTCTAAATTCATCCATGAAATAATAATTTTCTTTCATTTAATCCTAACCCAGCCTTGAGTGTGCACAGACTATGCCTAGAACTCCAACATTTGGTAAGCAAGCTCATGTGTACCCTGTCCATGTATTTAATGATTGCAGCCAGATCTTGTCAAAACCCAGCCGTAGCCCTCTCTATTCTAGTCCTGGCTGATAAATATCAGGGGCCTCATTAGACCTGCCCTTCCCTTAATCGTAGCTAGCTCTTGGGACAAGTGACCAAAAAAGTATCAAACAGATCAGTGCAGTGGTGCCTCCCTGCTACGTACACCTTGAGGGGTGCAAACTTTGGGGAGTACAGCATCTTGGAATGTCCTTGGGCTGTCACTAATAGGTCAGAACTAAACTTTCAAGTATATAACTGCTAAATGGGACAAACTTTCACCTGCCAGTCTTGGAACCACTTTTCTACTCACAAAGGGCCATGAAACTGCCTGGCATTTTATTCCAGGTGGCTTAGCATCTCACCATTTGAGAACGTTTACTATATTAGAAGACTTGCTGTATTTATTATTTCCCTATAAACACTTTTAAAATGAGAGCACACATATGGAGCTCACAATTGATTAAGGACCCATGTCATGGCATCAAGAGACTGATTCATTAGGGGCTTACAGGGTACACAGTGTTTTGTACTGGGAAGAACCTTCATGTTAAAACTGTGAAATCTGGTGAAGTTAATAAGTAACTAAGTATCAAACTGCATAAAATCTCATGAACAGGATAATGTGAACTGGGGGCAGTTAGTTTTTAGAAAAATTAGGGTAATGGGGGAAAATATCTTGACGACGACAAGCCCTGAGCTACACCGTACAAGATGGCTATTACTTGGATTAAATAAGAGCCCAAGCGACAAATCCAGTGAGGAGGAGAAATGAATCTGCTCAAGTGTATATCAAGGGTCGTAAGTGCTGAGCACTGTGCTGGGGGTTAACAACTAACAACACGCTTGTTCGCTAGAAGAACTGGGCTACAGAGACCGGTAAGGCACAGCTCTGCCCTCCAGTGGCTTGATGCAGGGGGCCATGTGCACACAGTGGACGGCAACCGGGGGAAACTTCAGGGAGGCATATTGGGAGCCAGGGACAACTTACACGGAGAATCAGGAACATACATGTCCAGTAGATGTCCATCTGTGCTTTGTAAAAAAAAAAAGGGGGGGGGAATTCTAGGGAGAAGAAATAAGGTATGCAAAAACATAGGAGTGAAAAGATGAAAAGAGAGGGTCCAAGATGGCAGGTGAGGTAAACACTATGCCTACTGTACCCCAGGATTACAGGAGATCACAAATAAATTATAGAACAATCAGCCCCCCAAGAATCATCCGAAGACCAGCTGAACAGAATCCCTAAAACTAAGGATACAAAGAGGAAAGACTGGTAGAAGAGGCGGAGATGTGAAATGGGCTGACCCCAAACCCACAGACACTGGTTAAATACCAGGAAGGACACCTTCGCGCTGGAGTTCCCCCCACCCCCGGAAGGAGGGGTCCTGTACCAAAAAGAGGAGTCTTCACAACATGTGGAAGTGAAAATCTGCAAGGACTTGTCTGCCCACCCCAGTGAGACGGAAGGCAACCAGAAACCCAGACGCCCTCTTCAAGGGCCCACACAGACACTCACTCATTTGTAAACAATCATTTGGTCCCTGGTGAAGGGGAGGCAACTTGACAGGTTCCAGAAACACAGTGGGAAAGACTACGCTGTATGGCTTCAGATCAAGGGCTGGAGGGACAACAGACATTGTCCCCATGTGGAGCCTCCCTCACATGTAGCCTACTGGAGGGCACCAGCTTTTCTACGTTGAACCCTCCCACAAAGGCCCAAATCTGAGACTGCATGGTCTGGTAAAATCCTTGTGCACACCACCTCGGAGACACTCTGGGTCCCCGCCCGACATAGCTACTACTGCATCGCCAGGGGCACTCTCAGCTACTGAGCTGCCAGCTCCAACCTATAAGCTGCAGAAACCTTTTAGAGCAACAGCTGGCCCCTAGGCAGCCCAGGGAAATTTTGGAGGTGGGCAGTGAGCCACAACTTGCACTAGAGCCATTCTTGGGCGGCTCTCAGGGACCTCTGAGCCTGAGGTGAGTGGTGGCTGGCTATGGTATTCTCGAGGCATTTTGCAAAGTGGTCACAAACCAGACACTGGCACAAGAACTGAATCTGTATTAACCTTGTAAAAACCACTGGCCTCATGACTCCCTGGGACCCTGCCCCGCCCAGCTAATACTGCATCACTGGGGGTACTGTCAACACCAGCTCAATTAGCCTGGCTTGGGCACCTATGTAGGCTCTGTCAGCAGCTGAGGCAAGGTGGCAAGAAGCCTAGAGGATCCTGGACCTTTTGCTAAGCTGCCCCAGGCCCAATACTGGGGGCAGCCAGCCTCGGTCCACAGTGAGGCCACCCCCACATGCTTCCAGGTCCAGCTCAGGCAGCCAACCATATCTAGCTTTCTGGTCCTAACAGACAGCCAGAGGCCAGTAGCCACCAAGGCTGATATTGACCTGCACAGGAGCTACTCCCAAGAGACACCAGAAACAACACACCCAGAGGCCAGCTTCAGACCACAGCAGAGCACTACCTGGTTAGTCCCACATGCAGCACACCCAAAGGGGGATCTCAACAGGCACAAGCACCTGCTGGGTGAATTGTGTCACACTGTGGGCATAGCAATCTTCACAGCCAGTTAGCCTGGGGGTCAATCCCACTTACAGACATGCCAAAGGCAATCAAGGCTCAACTACAACAGGAAAACGCACACAACACACTCCAGGTACACTCCTAAAACACACTCAGGAAAATGAGGAAGATTGCACCATTGGACCAAACAGGACACATACTACAGAAGGCCACCCAGCAAAGACTCAGAAACATAGGTGATCTATACAAAAGACAAGCAGCCAGAATGAAGAAATGGCAAAAACAGAAAACAAAAACAAATTAAAGAACAGGAGAAAGCTCCAGAAAAAGAACTCAATGAAATGGAGACTCCAATCTACCAGAGACAGAGTTTAAAGCACTGGTTGTAAGAATGTTTAAGGGATGTAGTGAGAACTTTAACAAAGAGATAGTGAACATAAAGTAGGACATAGAAACCATAAAAAGAACCAGTCAGAAACAAAGACTACAATAACTGAAATGAAGACTAAACTAGAATGAATTAACAGCAGATGAGATGAACCAGATGATCAAATCAGCGATTTAGAAGGCAGTAGGAAAAGAAATCAGAACAAAAACAATAAAAAAACAAATGAAGATAGTTTAAGGGGCCTGTGGGGCAACATAAAGTTTAACAACATTCGCATCATAGAAGTACCAGAAGGAAAAAAAAAGGAGCAAGAGATTGAGAACTTATTTGAAAATAATGTCTGAAAACGTCCATAATATGGCGAAGGAAGTAAACATACAATTTCAGTAAGTGTGGAGAGTTCCAAACAAGATGAACCCAAACAGGCCCACAGCAAGACACATCATAATTAAAACAGCAAAGATTGAATAAAGACAAAGAGAGTCCTAAAAGCAGCAAGAAAAAGACAACTATACTACTTTCAAGGAACTCCCATAAGATTGTCAGCTGATCTCTGAAGAGAAACTTAGTAAGTCAAAAGGGAGTGGAAGGAAGTATTAAAAAGTGATGAAACACAAGGGCCTTCAACAACCAAGACTAATCTACCCAGCAAAGATATCACTGAAAATGGAAGGAGAGATAAAGAGCTTCTCAGAAAACAAAAGCTAAAGGAATTCATTACCACCAAGCCAGTACTGTAAGAACTGTTAAAAGGACTCTTTTAAGCAGAAGAAAGGAGAAAACAAACAAAGATCAAAATATAAATAAAACGGCAATAACTATGTACCGTTCAATAATCACTTTAAATGTAAATGGATAAATCAAAAGACATAGGGTAGCTGAATGGGTAAGAAAACAAGACTCATATATATGCTATCTACAAAAGGTCCACCTCAGATCAAGACACACAGACTGAAAGGGATGGTAAAAGATATTTCACGCAAATGGAAATGAGAAAAATATCTGGGTAGCAATACTTGTATCAGACAAAATAGACTTTGACACAAAATTATAATAAGAGACAAAGAACATTACATAATAATAAAGGGATCATTCCAACAAGAGGACTTAACCCTAGTAAACATTTATGCACTCAACATAACAACACCTAAATATACCAGCGGTGCCAAAAAAATGTGTACAAGTGGACACTTTGGCCAACATTACTCAAGCAGTAGTTCGCCGTAATCAGAAGTGTCTGGACACTTAAGGTAACCACTTTGAGCACCTCTTGTAATTGCAAAAGTCAAACGTGACTTGCATTTATCTTTTGTTATCGGTATATATTGAGTATTACAATTGTAATAGTTTTCCATTCTTAAAATGTGTATAGATTTCTTTTGGCACACTCTGTATAAAGCAAAGACAGAGATCAACAGTAACACAATCATAATAGGGGGCTTTAACACCCCACTGACACCAAAGTACAGATCTTCCAAACAGAAAACATGGAAACAGCAGTCTTACATGACACACTAGACCAGATGGATTGAATTGATATTTTTAGAACACTTCACCCTAAAGCAGCAGAAATACACACTCTTTTCAAGTGCATGTAGAATATTTTCCAAAATAAACTACATGTTAGGCCACTAAACAAATCTAAATAAATTCAAAAAGGCTGAAATCATACCAAATGTCCTCTCTGCCTACAATGGTATGAAACTAGAAATGAATTACTAGAAAAACATTGAAAAAACACACAAGCACATGGAGACTAAACAACATGCTACTAAATAATGAACATGTGAACTATCACATCAAGAAAGAAATCAAAAGATATTAGGTTGATGCAAAAGCAATTTTGGTTTAAAAGGTTAAAAATAATTGCAAAAATGGCAATTACTGTTGCACCAACTTAATATCTTGAGACAAACAAAAATGAAAACACAAAGACCCCAAATCTATGGAACATAGCAAAAAGCAGTCCTAACAGGGACATTCACAGCAATGCAGGCCTACCTAAAGAAACAAGAAAAATCTCAAATTAACAGTCTAATTTACACCTAAGGAAACTGGCGGAGGAAAAAATAAAACAAAACAAAAACCCCAGCAAATAAAGCCCAAAGTGCGTATAAGGAAGGAAGTAATAAAGATCAGAATGGAAATAAGCAAAATAGAGACTAAAAAAAAAATACAAAAGATCAATAAAACTAAGCTGGTTTTTAAAGATAAACAAAATTGACAAACCTTTAACCAGACTTACCAAGACAAAGAGAGAGAGAGAGAGAGAGAGAGAGAGAGAGAGAGAGAGAGAGAGACTCAAATAAATAAAATCAGAAGTGAAAGAGGAGAAATGACAAGGGACACCACAGAAATACAAAAAATTTTAAGAATGTACTGGGAGTAACTGCACACCAATAAACTGGACGATCTGAAAGAAATTAATAAATTCCTAGAAGCATACAATCTTCCAAGGTTTCAAGAAGAAACAGAAAATTTGAACCTAACAATTACGACTAATGAAACTGAATCAACAAACAAAAATCCTGGACCAGAAGGCTTCACAGGTAAATTTTAGGCTGATATCCCTGATGAACACAGATGTAAAAATTCTCAACAAAATATAAGCAAATCAAATTCAGCAAATACATTAAAAAGATCATACACATACCACGATCAAGTGGGATTCAATCCTGGTATTCAAGGTAGGCTCAACATCCACATATCAATCAACATGATACACCATATGAACAAAATGAAAAATAAAAATCATGTGATCATATAAATTGATGCAGAAAAAGCATTTGATAAAATGCAGCATCCATTCATGACAAAAACTTTTAGCAAAGTGGGAACAGAGAGAACATACCTTAACATAATAAAGGCCATATATCACAAACGCACAGCTAATATCACACTTAATGGGGAAAAGCTAAAAGCATTCTCAAGGTCAGAAACAAGACAAGGACACCCACTTTCACCACTTATATTCAACATAGTACTAGAACTCCTAGCCATAGCAATCAGACAAGTAAAGGAATAAACAGCATCCAAATGGGAATGGAAGAAGTAACACTCATTATTGGAAGATGATACGATACTATATACTATTAAAACCGATAAATTTAGTAAAGAAGCAGGGTACAAAATTAATATTTCAGAAATTTGTTGCATTTTTATACATCAATAACATACTATCTGGAAGAGAAAGTAAGAAAACAATCCCATTTACAACTACATCAAAAAAATAAATAAATAAATTTAACCAAGGAAGTAAAAGACCTGTACTCAGAAAATTACAAGACACTGAACAGAGAAATTAAAGAAGATACAAATAAATGGAAACATATACCATGCTCATGGATAGGAAGCATTGATATAGTTAATGTATCCATTCTACCCAAAGCAATCTATAGAGTCAATGCATCCCTATCAAAATACCAATGGCATCTTTCACAGAACTAGAACAAATAATCCTAAAATTTTACGGAACCATGAAGGACCCTGGATAGCCACAGCAATCCTGAGAAAGAAGAACAAAGCTGAAGGCATCACACTACCTGATGACAAACTATACTACAAGGCCATAGTAAGCAAAACAGCATGGTATTGGCATAAAAACAGACACATAGATGAAAAGAACAGAACAGAGAGCACAGAAATAAACCCATGCCTATATGGCCCTTTAATCTGTAACAAAAAAAGCAAGAATTTACACTGGAGTAATGACAGTCTATTCAATAAACGATGCAGGGAAAACGGGACAGATACATGCAAAAAAATGAAACTGGCCCACCTTCCTACACCATTCACAAGAATAAACTCAAGATGAATTGAAGACTTAACAGTTAAGTCCTAAAACCATAAAACTCGTGGAAGAAAATATAGGAAGTAAACTCTCAGAAATTACCCTTTGAAATATTTTTGCTGATATATCTCCTTAGGCAAGAGAAACAAAAAAACAAACAAATAGGACTACATCAAACTAAAAAGTCTTTGCACAACAAAGGCAATCATCAACCAAACAAAAAGACATCCTACTGAATGGGAGAAGATATTTGCCAATGATATATCTGATAAGGAATTAATATCCAAATTCATAAAATAAAAAAACTAAAATAACTCAACTCCAAAAAAACAAACAATCCAATTAAAAAATGGGCAGAGGCCATGAAGACATTTCTCCAAAGAGGACATACAGGTGGCCAATACATATCAAAAGATGCTCAACATCACAAGTCATCAGAGAAATGCAATAAAAACCACAATGAATTGCCACCTCACTCCTGTCAGAATGGCAATCACCAATAAATCAAAAAATAACAAGTACTGGTGAGGATGTGGAGAAAAAGGAACCCTCATGCACTGTTGGTGGGACTGCAAGTTGGTACAGCCACTGTGGAAAACAGTGTGGAGGTTCCTCAAAAAATTAAAAATAGAATTACCTTATGGCCCAGCAATTCCACGCCTGGGCATTTATCCAAAGAAATCCAAATTAATTTGAAAAAATATATGCACCCCTATGTTTACTGCAGAGCTATTACAATAGCCATGATATGGAAACCACCAAAATGCCCATCGACAGACAACTGGATAATGAAATTGTGTACGTTTATACAATGGAGTGTTACTCTGCCATATAAAGGAATGAAGTCTTATCATTTGCAACGACATGGATGGACCCAGAGGATATTATGCTAAGTGAAATAAGTCAAGACTGAGAAAAACAAATATCACATGATCTCACTTATGTGTGGAATCTAAAGAACAGAATGAAGGAACAAACAAAACAGAAATAGATTCACAGATACAGGAAACAAACTGATGGTTGCTATATGGGAGGGGGTTTGGGGAAAAAGGTGAAGGGATTAGGTAGTAGAAAGTACAAATTGGTAGTGACAAAATAATCACGGGGATGTGAAGTACAGTATGGGGAATCATCAATGTTTTAAAAACTATGTATGATGTCATATGGGTACTAGACTTATCAGGGGAATAACTTCATAAATTATATAAATGCCTAACTGCTGTGCTGTACTCCTAAAACTAATGTAACACAGCACTGAATGTCAACTATAATATATACAGTCACAGGATGTAAAGTACAGCATAGGGAATGCAGTCAACAGTATTGTAATAGATATGTACATGTCAGATGGATAGTAGACTAGTTGGGGTTACCACTTTGTGAGGGGTGTAAATGTCTAATCATTATGTTGTTTTGTACACCTGAAACCTAAAATGAACAAATGAATAAATAAATAAGTTTGTTTTAAAGGCACAGAGTTAACATCAAAAGGGTTCTTCTGGGAACCACAAGCTCTTCTGTTTCTGTACCTGCAGATGTTGTGGAGAGGCCAGGGGTTGGCTCAGGGGACAAACCTAAATAGAAGAGGCAATGTGCATTGGAGAAGTGGCTGGACTTCAGCCTGTCAGCAAGGGATATGTACCTTTAAAAAGAGAGAGAGAGAGAGAGAGAGAGACAGAGAGAGAGAGAGAGAGAGAGAAAGAAATTAAAAGAAAGAAAGATCCCTCTGACAGGAATAGGGATATTGGAAGGAGAAAGGCAGGAGGCAAAGTCAATGAAATAATCAAGGGCTTGAAGGATGAAGGGAGGCAAGCCCTTTATAGAGAATGGATTCAAGGGCCCCTTTAGAGCTATCTTTGGTACTACGAGGGAGGGGAGTTGATAGGATCTGACCTTGATCGGTAACATGGGCTTGGAGGCTTTGGAGTTGGAATCCTGATAAAAATGCAGGCTTTCTCATTTAACACTAGTTCTGGAGAAGTCACATTCCCCGCGCTTCACTTTGAGCTTTTTGGTGTGCTCATTTTACAGAAGACAATAAAAATACCCATCCTAAGGCAGGGCTGGTATGAAGTTTGAATGTGGTAATGCTTTTAAAGTAGCACCTGACATACAGAAAGCGTTCAGTAATGTTATCTATAATTAATCCTCCCATCAATTACATGGGGAAGGAATGGGAGAGGAGTCTGGGCCATCTCACCAAGCCAAATGCAAGGAAGAGCGCAAAGACTAATGAGCGGGTGTGGGCAGATGTCCAAAAAACAAAGTCACCCACAAGAAAGGGTTCCCACTGGCTAAAAATAGGATAATCTAAACAAACAAACAAAACAACTATGGGAATCACTGAATAAAAATCAAAAGCCCACCATGATACACAAAAATTTAAAGCCCTCACTTGTCATCAACAAAGGTAACTTTTATACCAAATCCAAACTTTGAAAATACTTTGATATAGAAGAAATGAAATTAGAAGACATCATACTGTAGTCACATTCACTGAAGATTCAGCAAAGACCGTCAGTAGATGCTAAATTTACATGCTGAAACATTAATGGAAATGGGGTTTCCAGCTGGTGCTACGTCATCTACTAAGATCAGAGAGGAATGCGTCCCTTCACGATGGAGACACCACTAGCCAAGCCAAACTTGGCATGCACCAGTGAGACAACCTGCCAAAGTGGACCTGGTGACACAGGATGAGGCAGCACAGAGCAGCGAGACATTAACCCAAACTTCCAATTTACAGGAAGTGCAACAGGTAGAGAATAAGTTACAAAACACCAGAAAACAATTAGATCAATCCAGAACGGAAGACTTTCAACTAGAAACTGGCCTGGTCCCTTCAAAAAGTAACCGTAAACATAAAGAAAAGTCGGGGGAGTGTTCTTGAAAAGGTACAAAATAGCACACTGTGTTCATTAATATCATTATCACGACAGCCTAAGTCTAACCTCATTTCAATTGCTGGCTGGTAGTTTCAGCACCTCTGCCAGGTATCAGATTATCTCCCACATGTGACTGTTAGTTGGTCTCTCACGGTTAAATATGAAGAATGACAACTACATGCTTCTATTGAAACAAGACTGAGAAAGCCTGAAAACATGTGGAGGCCCATTCTTAAGCCTGTCAGTATCAGTGACTGCCCAGAATTTTTACCAAGAGGCAGGTGGATACAGTGAAGAGTTAAACAGAAAATAGAAATTACTCAGTCCTTCCCAGTAGGGGGTGGGGATGGCGTGTTTTTGTGTGTGTGTGTCCGTGTCCTCGCATGCATCTACAAGCAAGCAAATGATCTCTGCATTTCTACCTACTCAAAGACCCCTTACCCAAAGAAAACCCCCAAACTCCAGCTTCCTGCCCCCACAGAACGGTAGGATGTGCTGTCAATCTCGCCTGCCACAGTGAAGACACTACAAAGGCTCGCTCCTAACCCAAAGGGAGAACTAAGCCTTTCCAAAGGCAGAGTCTCATGCTTCTTCTAAGAAAAACCTTCAGCTAGATCAATAACGATAACTAACAATCAAGCACTGCATATATCTACCATGTTTCCCTGAAAATAAGACCTAGACGGACAATCAGCTCTAATGTGTCTTTTGGAGAAAAAATTAATATAAGACCTGGTCTTGTGTTACTATAAGACCCGGTATGGTATGATATGTATGATATGATACAATATATGATTTATGCTATAATATCGGGTCTTATATAAATTTTTGCTCCAAAATACGCATTAGAGTTGATTGTCCAGCTAGGTCTTATTTTCGGGGAAACACGGTATGTGCCAAGCATTAGGTTAAGTTTTTAATATGGATCACCTCGTTTGAGTCTCACAATCCTGTTATACCCATTTTACAGAGAAAACAAAAGGTACCAAGAGTTGAGTGACTTGCCTAACATTATGGAATTAGCAACAGAGCTTGCAAGTGGTGGGTTCAAATTACTTTCCTACCAAGTATGACATCCTCTTGCTTTGAAAGTGAATGAGTCCACCCATCTAAGTGTTGTCACCGTTATCCATGGAGTTATTTACTTTCCCCAAAAACAGAATGTCAGGATTTTGTTTGAGTCAGTGAAGGCACAATGCTTACCACCCAAAACCTTTAAGGGCCGTAAGATTAAAGCACAAATTCTAGTCAGTCAGTCTTCATTAACCATAGACCCAAGTACTCAATCTGAACTAGTTATTACAACAATGTTTGATACCTATTATTTTTCCTCAAGTAAGCAAAAGTGTTTTCCCCCCTAAATCAGCAGGATCTTCTACTTGTTAGTTTAATAAAGAACTCTGTATTGCCTAGTACTATGAATTACTCATTTTTTCAAATAATGTTTTAACTACTGAAAATTTTCATGAAATATCCAAATTATTTGTATCCCTCCCTCTCCATTCTCCCAAAGGAAGAACTAGTTACCTCATTTACCAGTCAGCATTTCATCAAGTATCTAAATTCCAGTATGTAGTTTTCACCATGTGTTTTTAATTATCAAATGACATTATTTCATTTATATTTCCTGATCTACACTGTCACCACAAAATTTATTATATTCAGTGTTCTCACTGAACACTATTATAAATTTAGAGCTACAGAATTTTTATAAGGAACGGAACTCCACTAATACTTTTAAAATTGATACATACAAAACAAATTACTATTATAAGTGGCCCCAAAACCATTAATGGGAAAATAAAATCACATTGCATTTACTAGCACAACCTTTACTAAAATATGAACTGTTTTTACTAAAATATAAACTTTCCTGGTTAATTGACAAGAGGTCACCAAACAACTGTTTAATAAAATATAACACATGGCAATTGTGAGAGGTACTAAGCCTACATCTCTTCAACCATACCTCAACTAGAATGAGGCAAGAGATATTTTTGTCTCTCTAAAACCTAGCTATACCCCTAGTGCCTGGCACACGAACACTCAATAACTATCTGTGCAATTACTCAAGAAATGAAGCATGATAATGGCACTTAACTTGCAGCATCACTGTGAAAACTGAATAAGCTAATAGTTAAAAAAAAAGTTATGTGCACTATTTATAAGGCCGTTTTACTAATGATATTTCTTTTACCCACAAAATCCTATGCAGTAGGTTGACCATGTATCATTTTTACCAATTTATTCATGAAAACACAAGTTCGAGAGTTAAATGACTGACCTGAAGTCACCCATCTAATTCACCCTCCATCCTGGCTGATCGGGGACCGGCCTCTCGTCTCTGCCTCCCCAGTCTAATCTCCTTTCCCCGCTTTTGTGATCTCCTGAGCTCTTAGAACCATCTCGATGATGGCCTGGTTTACTTCTTGATCCAGTTGAGTCTCCATGTGAGCAGAGTTCCATGAGGGCAGAGTTCATGTGTTTTGTTTCCTGCTGCAATCCCTTGAACTTTTAAGTTTCTGGCACATCGCAGATACAAAATAAATAGTAATTACTTCATTGCTTAAATTTGAGGACAGGGACTTTGTTCTGGCATGACCAATTTTACCATTTTACATTAAAAATTAAAAATAAATTAAACGAACAAAGTTCTTTGAACAGTGAAATTTATATTTAAAAGAACTGCAGTTAAAAAAAAACTGCAGTAAAAAACAACAACACTTAATAAGGAACACGAAAACTTATTTAAATGGTGTCCCCAAATAAGTTTGTAAGTAACGTACCATGAAGAGAGCACTTAAGATATTTAAGAATCTCTGCAGAAAAAAAACACACACAACTGCGTAAACACCATGCTGCTCATGATATGGGAAGTACTGAGCTTACTTTCTGTAGCTTCCTGTTTATTACACTGTTACCCTAAAAGCCTTTGCACTTGGCACATAATCACTAATGGCTGCTGCTATCAAGACTCAGCTCACCCCAAATCTGTATTATCTGCTTTAATAACTGGCCTATCACTCCACGTTTTTAACAAGCTTCAATACCATTTCACGCAGCCCTTTCACCCATAAATGGTGCTTTACACAACTGTGACTTGAAGAAACACTAATACTTGACTAAAAGAATTTAAAGGATTACGGAAAAGGCAAAAAGTTTTATCTAGATGTCCCAAAATAGATCAGGACACTTAAATAACACTTTTCTGAGATAAACAATTAAATCTGATTGAAATTTAATCAAGAAAAAGAATGGACACAAGTTAATAACTGGGCCTAATATATTACTGTCTTTTTTTTCTTTAACCTTGTTTTTTTTCCAATTACAGTTGACATTCAATATTGTTTTATATTAGTTTCAGGTGTACAGCATAGTGGTTAGATATTTATATAAGTGATACCCTCCCGACTAATCTATTAATAGTATCCACCTGGCAACATAGTTATTATCGTATTATTGACTATATACTCTATACTGTACTTTACATCCCTGTAACTTGGTTGTAACTACCAATTTGTACTTCTGAATCCCTTCACCTTTTTCACCCAGTCCTCCAACCCCCGCCTCCTACCTGGCAACCATCAGTTTGTTCTCTGTGCCTATCTGTTTTGTTTGTTCGTTTATTTTGTTCTTTAGATTCCACATGTAAGCGACATCATATATTTGTCTTTCTCATTCTGACTTATTTCACTTAGCATAATAGTCTCTAGGTCCATCCATGTTGTTGCAAATTGTAAGATTTGGGTTTTTTTAATGTTAAGTACTATCTTTTTCATCTTTGCTGCTATGCAAGAAATGTTTAGGAAAATTAGTCCAATGTTATTAACAAAATAAACAATAACCTTCAAATATCCTACATATTCAATTCTTCTACCCTTGTCCTCTATCACCTTCACAACAGAACAGGCCAAACTGCACGGTCCCAAAGGGCATCACAGAGAAGCCTCGGGCAACTATCTCCAACTGTCATCCATGCAACTGAAGCCTAAGAGTCTCAGTGCTTACTGTACTCTAAAAACCAAAGACTAAAACACAAACCACCAGGAAGCTATAAATAGCCATACAACTAAAATTGTACTGTGCTATTTATTTATTATTCTCCAGAACAAATTCCTCTCCTGATCAAAATATTTGCCTTTTCACGGACTGGATGAAAAATTCAGGTCGGCAGCCCACGATGAGGATTCTTTCCCGTCTGGAAGACCTTCATTGTTGTCATTCTAAACAAGAAACTGTATATTGTTCTCACATGCAGGCTCATTTATGCATTCGTCAAAAGGAGTACATTTTCAAAACTGTAACAGGAGGCGTCAATCTGACTCTAGGTACTAGTAACTGATTCCAAACTGACTGCGTGGGAACGCTTATCAGAGGTAACTGACTATTTTAAGGTTTTCACAAAACTCTCCAATTTCTGCAGAAATTTGCCACAGAAAAAAATTTAAAGCATCAAAGAATCACCTTGCTGTACTCAAACTTTACTACAAAGTTCATTTATTCTTTTTTTTTTTATGTAAATTTTCTCCTGGTTTATTTATATGTTCTTTGTAGTTTAATGAAAATGACAACAGGGTTTTTTTTTTGTTTTTTTTTAATTAATTTTATTGGGGTGACCGGTGAAAGTTCATTTATTCTTAAACAAATACTGAGTGTCTACTCTTTGACAGATACTGTTCTAGAACTTGGGGTATCATACAATTGCCCCAACTCCTCCCTACCTCTGTCCCCCACCCCAAAAAAAATCCTGCCTTACAGAGATTATACTTTTTTCTGGAGAAAGCCTACCATATTTCAAAGAATAACAGGTAATTATGGCTAAATTTTACTAAACTTCAATATTTATAAGAAATATAATGTTATTAACCCATATTATCCCAATAAATTTAATATAAAAAAGTGTCCAGTTTCAACACTGGTCATTAACCTGACTTCTACCAGATCTTACTTAAAAGTGTAAGATATGTCCAACTGGCCTGAACTCTCAGAAAAGATTTAGCAGATCTTTTCTACCCATCCCTGACATGTAGGAAAAAGATTTAGCAGATCTTTTCTACCCATCCCTGACATGTAGGAAAAACTTGAGAACTCCTGCTGGCAGTTTCTGATTCTATCCCCAGAGAGCTGGAGGCTTCCAGCATCTTCCAGCCTTCACTGCTGAGCCATCCTGGTTGTAGAAAGACAGTTGCTATTGTGTTTTAAAATAAAGCAATAGTTGTTAAAGGGGGTGTTTTTCATCTGCTCTATAGCACAATTTTTAAAGTCTAAAATTAAAAACTACAACACTAATGAATCTTGGAGAAAACTGATGTTTTAAAGGCAGAACTTGATACAATGAGCTCCATGAAGTTACACACAAATCCTATGTTGATTCACTCTTAACTTTCAGCTTACAACAAGAGGAACAATGGAAAGATCCTGGCCTTGAATTTTATACCTATAATTATCACTAAACAGTTGCCGTGAGTTTCAGGTGTCAGGTTTAGAATACAAAAGTTATTAGAGACCTAGCTCCCGCTATCACAAGATGCTCAGTCTACAGAAATAAATATAAAAAAATAAATATAATTTCAGCTCAAAGATTACAGTAGCAGCCCTCTTGGCCAATGGAAGAATGTGGAAAAATGATTTTCAGATCCACTAAACAGGACATTGGGGAACTACCACAGTTGGGTGGTGTCAGACTGTGAAACTGAAGGGAGAAATGGTAGGTAGGTAATGAACAAATGAGATGGATAAGTGCCTCAATCCATGTGCTCTGTGCTAGGGTTTCCCCAAGACTTACTGAATCTAAATCTTTGGGACAGAAACCAGAATTTACAACTACCTCACGTGCCAATGATTTTGGTGCACACAATCACTGTAGGACCATTAGTGACACTCACGGATGATCAATGTTGGGTTTTAAACATGGGACATACATGGCCAGATTTCGGTCTTAGTAGCTCACACCACAGAGTTATGTAAATGAAGTGTGTGGAATAAAAATGAGGACAGTAACCTAAATAGACTGTTACTGAAACCTATTAAGAAGCTACTCTGCTGGCCAAATTGGGAAAAAGAAAGGGAAGAACCATACAAGTTACAGAAATGCTTAACTTTATGGATTTACATAGGATTACCATATGTCCTGCTTTGCCTAAGACCGACCGTCTTGGCTTATACCTTTCTCAATATCCAATCTGGTTCCACAAGATTATTTCATGAAAATGGCAACAAACAGAGAAACAAAAAGCTGGGGTAACAATGCTGATACCACACAAAGTAGACTGTAAAACAAAGACTACTAACGAGAGACAAAGAATGGCCTTGTATTCCCACTTCTGGATATTTATCCAAACAAACCCGAAATGGGACTTCAAGGGGACATGCTCATTCATATGTTCATCGCAGCATTATTTACATAAACCAAGATAAGAAAGCAACCTGGGTGTCAATGAAAGGATAAAGAAGAGCTGGTACATATATACAGTAGAATATTACTCAGCCGTAAAAAAAGAAAATCTTGCCATCTCCAATAACATGGATGGACCTAGAGGGTATTGTGCTGAATGTAATAAGTCAGTGAAAGACAAGTGTAATATGATTTCACTTATAAGTGGAATCTAAGGAACAAAACAAACAAAAACAGAAAGAAACTCATAGATACAGAGAACAATTTGATGATTGCCAGATGGGAGGGGGTCTGGGAGTGGGTGAAGAGGGGAAGAGATTAAGAAGCACAAATTGGTTGTTACACAGTAGTTATGGGGATGTAGGGTATAGCATAAGGAATATAGACAATAATATTGTAAAAACTAGGTATGGTGTCAGATGGTACTAAATCTATCAAGGTGATAGATGGGACGGGCGAGAAAGGTAAAGGGATTAAGAAACACAACTTGATAAGTTACAAAATAGTCATGAGGATGTAAACTACTGGGAATATGTTCTATGATATGATATGGTAATAACTATGTATAGTGTCAGGTGGGAACTAGTCAGGGCATCACTTCCTAAATTACAGAAATGTCTAACCACTATGTCATACGCTTAAAACTAATAGTATTGAATGTCAACTCTAGTTGAAAAATTTTTAAAAGGGGGAAAGATAAATAATGGTAGTGTCAGATGGTAGCTGGACCTTCATCATGGTGATGACTTCTTCAGCACAGGGAATGATCAATAATGCGGTAACAACTCTGTACAGTGCCAGGTGGGCACTGATGAGTAACTATGATGTACACCTGAAACTACCCCAGTATTGTATGTTAGCTGTATTTTAATAAAAATCTTAAAAGGGGGGAGGATAGTTATCTAAATCATTTGGAAGTCAGCTAGAGAACTTCTCTGAATAATATTGTTCTACAAAGTGTACATGGATAGTGTATTTTCTGGGCCCTTGATAGAATGAAGAACGTGGGAGAATACTTTCTGTCGTATTGCATATGAAGAACAGCTTAGCTGGGTATAGGATTCTTGGATAACAATCATTTTTCCCTTAAATTTTGTGGCTATTAGTACTTCACTGTATTCTGGTAGTTGGTGTGAAAGAGGAGAAGCACGATGATACTTGACTTATTTTCTTTGAGGTAGCCTTTTAAATAAAATGTCTCAATAGTTTAAAAAAAAGGTACAAATTGGTAGCTACAAAGTAGTCACGGGGATGTAGGGTACAGCATAAGGAATACAGTCAATAGTATTATAATAACTACGTATGGTGTCAGACGGGTACCGGATTTATTGGAGTGAGCACTTTGTAAGTTATATAAATGGCTAACCACTATATTGTACACCTGAAACTAACATAACATTGTATGTCAACTCTAAATGAAAAATAAAAAATTAAAAATAAAGCCACATTAAAAAAACGTGATCACAGGTAGCAGACTAGGAAAAAACACTGCCAGCATAGGACTACTACTTATAACATTAAGAGTGCCTACTGATAAGTACACTCATTAACATGGGCATGCCTTGGAAAAGAAAAAAATGTAAATGATCGAAAAAGAAAAATGTTAATCTCACCATTAAGATAATCATACACCAATTTCTGTCTATTAAATTGATGAAACAAAGGCTGATAACAACCAGTGCTGATAACATCCAGGAAAACGCATTCAATGTGACTGTGACCAAATAGACTATTTGAAAGACTACTGATACACAGAATTTCTAAATGTACATACTTTTTGACCCAGTAGTCCTCTAAATAATCTAAGTTTCCAACGAAGAAATAACTAGTAAATTACAGTATATCCTTATTAAGGAATAAAAACCGTAAGGCTCTTAGAGAAGGTATGTACCAAGTGACCACGTAACCACACACAGAACATACTTAAATTCTAAAATAAAAACCACATAGCTCTATTTATATGACCTTCTTGTGAGTATCATAAAAGCCTATCTATGATACATACATATATACACATGTATGTATACTCACATATTTGTGCACGCATGCTCTGAAAGGTTCAGGGGGGGAATGAGAAAACAGATGTCCCCCTTTTCCATCTATAATTATTTATTATTACTAGTATATAAGCACGTACTGTCAAAATTAGAGTTACTACTGGCAGGCTTAAAACTGTAACTTTGAGACTGAAGAGAGGGCACACTGACAGTTACCAACAGGGGACCCTGGGAATGTCCCTGCGGCCCACAACTGAAGGGGTCTCCCCAGTGCCTGCCGGCTCTCTCCTTCGGACGGACAGCACTGAAACTGCACAACAAGCTGGCTTGGTGCCCACACAGCAAATCTATAGGATCTATTCTCAGTCCTAAATTTGTCTGCCGGCTCTAGTCTTGTGATAGTAACTCCTCACATTATCTGAAGTAGAACTTCCTTGAATTTTAAGTTCCTTTGATTTCTTTGGTTAGCTTTGTATATACTCAACAGCACAGTAAAAGTTTTTTGTTCAGTTTCATTTTCTAATGGGGTCAAATCATTTACTTAAAGGTTCTTCCTTCATGATTTCAACTCTAAAAAAATTTACAAAATATAAAAACAATTGTTTACACTGAGAAAATTTATTACTCCAACATTTTCAGGAAATATGTTTTGTTCCCAAAAGTTTGCTAAGAATAATTTAAATGTGGAAATGAAAATA
Source organism: Rhinolophus hipposideros (assembly GCF_964194185.1). Taxonomy (NCBI): domain Eukaryota; kingdom Metazoa; phylum Chordata; class Mammalia; order Chiroptera; family Rhinolophidae; genus Rhinolophus; species Rhinolophus hipposideros. The sequence continues at coordinate 6,005,854 of NC_138054.1, read as the reverse complement.
ACTTGAATGCTACACAGACCTGCCAAAAGTTAATGCAAATAATGGTTATTAGAAATAAACAGCACCAACCATACTGTTTACAAGTCTGAGACAGAAACTTTAAGGCAAATTCCACCAAAATGTCAAAAAACAAATAATTACATTTTAATAACTGATACCAAAACCAAACCAGAACAGCAGAAAGAAAAAAAAAATGTGTGGGTTAATTTCAGAGGTTTAAATTTCCTAAACAAATAATTTAGCAAACTAAATTCATCAGTGGCAAAAGAATAATGATGAGCAAGTAGAGTGTGTCCCAAAATTACTAGGATAATTCAGTATCAGAAAATCTGTCGCTACCACCAGATACAGGAGAAACATAGTAACAATGTATGCCGGAAAAGCATACCACCAAATTAAAATCCATTCATGATTTTTGAAAGTAATAAAAGACCTCTGAGCCAAAAAATTTGGATAGAAGAATATCCACTACAAGATATTTTAAGAAACTATCATATTTGAATGGTGAAGTATCAGCAGCACTCCCACTAAGTGAAGACGACGACAGCGATGGTATCTGTCATGCCAGTATCAAACACTGTCCTGGAAGTTCTCAGTCTAAAAAAAAAAAATTGATGTATAAATACTAAGAAGAAAAGTATAAAACAACAATTAGAAGGCATATGATTACCTACAAAAAAATCCTAGAGATCTAAGTGATAATTAAACTATTAGTGTCTAGCAAAAGAATCAGGTACAGATTAATATACAAAAGGGACCAGTGATTTTCCTATACACTGGCAATCAACTAAAAACCAATCTTTTTTTAAGATCTCATTCATAAAAGCTAAGAATATATCTAACAGAAAATAAAATTACAATACACAACCCACATATATATAAATGCACATATACATACATTATCAGCTCTAAAGCTTTACTGAAGACTTAAGGCTGAAATAAATGGAAAGAAATACCATGTTAAGGAATGACTATCAGACGGCTCAACTTCTCACCCAAATTAATCTAGCAATTCAATACAATCTCCTAACATGAAGACCTCAATAGAATTTTTCACACAACTTGTCAAGCTGACTTTCACTTTCCTCTAAAAGTAAAACGTAGAATTTCTTAAAAAGTCAATGTATTCTGAATTACAACAAAGAGAGGAATTAGGCAACATGATATGAAAACATATAAAGCTACAATAATTAAAACAATATTACAAAGAATAAAGAATATGCAAAATAATCTCTGAAACAAAATAAGATGCAAATTGATACCACCACTTTAGAGGGCAATTGCACAGATCTTTAAATGAAAAATGTTCATGCTATTCCATCTAGTTATTTCACTGGTCCATGCACACAACATATACCCTGGAGAGTTCACTCCAACACTGGGCGTCTCAAAAAAAGCTGCAAACAACCTTAATGTCCTTCAATGGGGAAATGGCTAGTCATTTAAACAACAGTACAGCAGGGGAAGTTAGGAAGTAGTGAAGAAAAACATGAGACAGGTCTACCACACACCAACATGGAGAGACCTTTAGAAGTCTGTAGGGCATCTTGTTGACGGAAAAAAGTTACAGTATTAGAGCACTTATGAAATTGTAAACACACCCTGGAAGCATTTTCTACTCCTATCAATACATGTATAAAAAATCACGTGAGCACAAAAACCTAAGGATTCTGTTGAAATGCAGATTCTGGTTTAACAGGTTTGTAGTGATGCCTGAGATTCTGCACTTCTAAGCAGCTCCCAAGAGATGCTGCTGCTGCTCCATGAACCACGCTGAGGGCAGCAAGGGCACACAGACGATCTGGAAGCTTCGGGAGGCTGATCCTAGTGGTCACTGAAGTGGGAAGAGGGTGGGGTTGGAAGGGAGACAACCGAAGTGAGACCTTGAGTAGGAGTAAAAGGGGGCTTCAGCCTTATTTGTAACATTTTCTTTTCCTTTTTTTTTTGTTTTTGGAATAATGTAGTTAAACACTGTGCAAGTAAAAGGTAGTTTTTAAAAACCTAGATAGACCACTTTTGAGCATATACAGTTATTGAATTCTCGGACTCTCGTGGTGGTTAAGGACACAGAGGGCATTAACGACAGCCAGCCTGCTCCTCAAGTACTACTCAGTAACTCGCCAGAAGAGAGCAGCAGCTGAGGGGAATTAACTGATAAACTGGTGGTGACAGCCCATCACTATTGCAGAGGGACTTTTAAAAACTGCTCTAAATCAAGTGTTCTATTTTTACTGCCATTTTTAGTCTATCTAGTAAGCTTATTAAAAATAAGCTATTTCTATTGGAAGTAGCATCTTTGTAACATGACTCAGCAGTTTTTCACATGGCCTACTACGCTTCCTGTCTACTGCCTATTCCTGCTAATTAATCCTTCCAGAGGAAATCCTTAACTACCAAAGAATTAATGAGCATACAGAAATGTCCCTTCTATAATGACAACTATTAAAAAGATTCCAGGCCTCGCTGGCCCTTGCAAGTGGGGGGACCTGAAGCTTAACCTCCACTAACTCCTAGTGAATTGGCTCGTCTGTGGCTGACCTGACATGAGATACTGTGCACTAACCATTTCACTATTTTTTGAAAGAGCTGTCGGCAATAATTTAATGTCCAAAAGTGGCCACTGGAGTTCATACTGGGATTTGTAAATTTGAAAATGCATTCATGAAATCATAATAAACAAATAGAGAGGAAAAGGCTCAGATCTATCTAGTGGTGAATCGTTCCATACAGACATGGCCATGATGGAATCTGAAAGAAATTCTGACTTACTTAGCTGGTACTAGTCACATAATCACAGCGTCATCAAAGGATACTATGCGGATCAAACTTTTAAAAGCAGCACCCTCTGATAAGGTAGAATTTCCTTCTTGAAACGAACTCATTCTAGCTGAGAAATCATTTGGGAAAGGACACCTGAGCTGAGTCTTGCCTAGCAGATGCTACAAGTGCACTGCAAACGGAGCAGCAAAGGGTGAGCAATTGAGTGTTTACAGAACTGTGGATTAATTAGGGTGATATCCTGCAGGTAAGAGGGAGTCATTAAAGTAAAAACCAGTCATAATCAAAGTCAGAAGACAAAGGGGCGGGGGGCACAACAAATATTACCAAGGGCTGATATCCGTACCATATAAAAAAAAGAACTCTTGCTTTTCACAAAAATGGCGCCGAAAGCAAAGAAGGACGCCCCTGCCCCTTCCAAAGCCGAAGCCAAAATAAAGGCTTTCAAGGCAAAGAAAGCAGCGCTGAAAGGCGTCCGCAACCACACAAAAAAGAAGATCCGGACGTCACCCACCTTCCGAGGGCCCAAGACACTGCGCCCCGAAGGCAGCCTAACTATCCTCGGAAGAGCCTCGGGGAGAAATAAACCTGGCCACTACGCCATCAGCAAATTTCCCCTAACTACCGAGTCAGCCAGGAAGAAGACAGAAGACAACAGTACACGTGTGTTCATTGTGGATGGCAAGACCAACAAGCACCGGATCAGACAGACTGGGAAGACGCTCTGTGACACTGACGTGGCCAAGGTCAGCGCCTGATCGGGCCTGATGGACAGAAGACCGTATATACTGCTCAGCTGGCTCCCGACTATGATGTTGCCAACAAACTTGGGGTCATCTAACCTGAGTCCAGCTGGCTAATTCTAAATACACAACTTTTTCACTTTAAAAAAAAAACACACACACAAAAACTTAAAAATGTAGTAACATAGAACAAAAATCTGATAGAAAAATGGGAAAAATACATGAACAGGCAATTCACACAAAAAATATTAACATACGTATTAACATACGTATTAAAATGTCACCAAAAAATAAAAAAGATCACAATTATGAAAAATTATTAAAACTCACTATTAGAGAAATTCAAATTAAAAATCAATAAAAGAGATCACCAAAAAATAAAAATGTCACCAAAAAACAAAAAAGATCACAATTATGAAAAACTATTAAAGCTCACTATTAGAGAAATTCAAATTAACAACACTGATATAACATCTATCAAATTAGGAGAAAGTAAGACAATACATTCATTCTGCTGGTGAAGCTGAGGGGAAACACGTAGTCTCAAATCACAACCCTGGGGATGTTCTTAAGGACAACATTCTTGAGAATTCTTCACCAGCGAATAAAGTGACATTTGTACGTACCATCTGACCGAGCAGTCCCACTTCTAGGAAGCGATACTGGAGGCAGCATAAAACTCCATGTGCATAGTAAAGTTAGTCACTGTAGCACTGTTTATAATTACAAAATACTGGAAAAACATTCTAAATGCCATACATAGGGGAGCGGTTGAATAAATTACTATACATCCACAAAATGGAGTTTGTGTGCAGCTATTTTTTAAAATGAAGATGATCTCTGGGAACTATTTGGAGTGATATCCAAGGTATACTGCTAAGTGAAAAAAGCAAAGCACAAGAGTTGTAACTTGCTACTCTTTTGGTAAGAAGAGGGTTAAGAAATCATACATGGACCTGCTAATCTGTACAAAAGATACACGAAGGAACCAGAAACTAAGGAGCCCAGGTCACCCACAAAGGGGAATGGAAAAGGAGTGAACAGCATGGCAGACAAACAACAAAGTGGTAGGAACTGGGGGGGGGTATTTCCCCCCCCCCCATACCTTTTTATACAGCTCCTGCTGGCAGAGCCATAGTAGTATTTCACTTACCCTAAAAATAAGCAGTTACAATTAACTAGTATGTGGGGAAACCCAAAAGAAAAGACAAGTGGTAACAAATGAAACTGGCTCTATTACAAATGAATAACTACACAGAAGGAGATGAAAGAAGAAAGTAACTTTGGAATAGTTTTTTTTTTTTTACTAGAACACTGTAAGACTAAAGACAAAAAGAACCATACATAAAATCTATACTCTAGAGTTTAGGAGTCAGCAAACACTTTCTATAAAGGCCAGACAGTAAATATTTCTAGTTTTGCAGGTCACAGGGTCTATCACAACTACTTAACTGCCATTGTTGTGAGCAAGAACCAATAAAGAAATAGGCAGGCTGGGTTCCAATAAAATTTTATTTACAGAAATAGTAAGTGGGCTGGATTTGGCCCATGGGCCAGTCCACTGATGCCTGATCTAGTTTAGTAAAGTTTATCACAGGATTCCAGCTAGCAATTCTGAAACTTTTATGTGCATACTAGAGTTGAATAAATGTATTATAGTGAGAACCATGTTTCTCAACTGTTGAAGAAAGACATTAAAAATAAGGAGAGAAGGAGAGTTAGAATGATGAGTACTAACTATGCTGTGGGACTGAAAATGGAGGTTATCATAATATCAACTTTTGTTCTTTCAATACATACACAGACCCATATAAACATGTGTAGGTTTCTGTGGGCAAGGTACAAACATACATGTACTTCCATAGCTCTATCCACCAGGAGGGTCCAGGAACGATGATATCTTAGCAACAAGCACACCTTGTTCTCAGATCTGGGTTTTTAAATGTCATTCTCCAATAAAACTAAACAGGGTTTTTTGGAGAAATGGTTGATTCTACCACAAAGAAAACGCAAGATGAAGCGTGAGCATCTTGTGGTGGTGAAAATAAGGAAAGTGCTCAACAAAGGAAGGTGGGCGGGAGCATGACAAAAGGACATAGGATACAAACATAGGACCTCCAGTGGCTAAAACTAGAACAACCTGATTAACAAGAGTATTAGATTATAACCCACAGAATTTTTCAAATTTGCGATTCCGTAAAGACACAAATAATTAAATGAATGAATATATACAGGGGGAAGAAGTGACAATTCTTCCTTACAGAAAAATTCCAATTACTAAATTGGAAAGAAAGAAGCAAGGGAAACAGAAAAATCACCGTTAGGCAAATTTCACAGAAATAACTATTGAAGGCAAGATTTACCAATGGAATGCTAAAGTTACTGGGCGAAAGTTGAAGGTAAAAGAATGTATTTGCGCAGTTTCAAAGATATCTCCCCCAAGATATGTATTAATTACAAAATGAGAAATTGTAACTTTACATGGAGAAAGGTGGCAGACACCACCTTAGCCAAGTGACCACGGTTAGTATCACCAGCAATCAGATGACATTACATACACCTCCTTCTGGTGTGATGCCCTGAGAAGATGTTACGGGCAGAACTGTACCCCCCCCTCCACCCCCCACACACACGATGCGTATGTTCAAGTCCTAACCCCCAGAACTTCAGAAAGTGACTGTATCTGTAGGTAGGACCTTTACAGAGATAATTAAGTTAAAATGAGGTTGTCAGGGTGAGTCCTAATCCAATCTGACTGGTGTCCTCAGAAGAGGAAATGTGAACACACAGAGCGACACCAGGACACATGTGCACAGAGGAAAGACCAACGTGTGGGCAGAGAAGGTGGCCATCTGCAAGCCCAGGAGAGAGGCCTCGGTACATAGCAAACCTTCCAACACCTTGATCTCAGACTTTCAACCTCCAGAACTGCGAGAAAATAAATGTCTGTTGTTCAAGCCTCCACCTGTGGTACCTTGTCATGGCAGCCCTAGCAGACTAATATAGAAGGGCACATCACTTTTATGGGATTCTCGCCAAAAAATGTACTACCCTGAATTCAATCATGAAAACCACATAGAAAATGCTAATTTAGAGACTCTACAAAGTAACTTACAACTAATCTTCAAAAGTCTCATGGTCACAAAAGGAAAGACCAGCAAACTGTCAATGATTACAGAAAAGTACAAAGACATGATAACCAAATGCAATGCTGTATATCCTGAACAGAAAAGGACATTAATGGGAAAACTGAATGAAGTCTGTAGTTTGTCCCAATGTTAATTTCCCAATTTTGATAACTGCCACGATTATGGAGGATGTTACCATTCAGGAATTTGCGTGAAGGGTATACAAGAACACTTTACCATTTTGCAACTTTTAAGTCCAAAATCATTCTAAAATAAAAAGTTAAAAACATTTTTTTTTTTAAATTTTGAGAGCCATTAAGATATTTTGGTAGGGAGATTCTAAGAACCATTTTAAATTTTAGAAAGATGGCTCTGGGAGCAACATGAAGGAGGTATTAATGAGCTGTCTCTCAGTTCCAAACTATCTTCTTCCTGTGTGGAGACACTGGAGCAGACACAGACGTCCTGTGCCTGCTAACTTGTTGTCAGGCTTGCCAACAGAGGGTGCTGCAGGGACACTGCCACAGGCATCCTTCCTCTTCTGTCCCCCTCCTGCTGTTACTTCCCCAGCAGCCCCAAGCCAGCAGGTCAGAGCACCCACTCCTCAGAGGTCAGGAGCAGGCCTGGGATGGCTGCCCCGCCTCTAAGTCCCTTCCTCCTCCCTCCTGTTCAACGGTATCTGCTTTCTGCAGGTGCTGCTTCGCCAGCTCTTAAAACTAAACAATTCTTGTTACAAAATTCCCCTCAGATTACCAGTGTGGCTTCTGACTCCTGATTGAACTGGGACTCATTGATACAAGTCCTAGCACTGCCTTCCTGGCTGTTTACACCAATTACAGTCCTTTCTTCCTTAACCAACCATATACCTTTTCCCTATGGGAGCAGAATATAGCTCTTCGTTGCCAAGACAGCTGGGTTAATATGAGTCATCCCTGCTTGGTTTGGGAATTTTATAAAGTAAAGCAAAATTTACTCATACATTTAGAGAAAAATGCTAATTTACTAACTGATAATATATTAGTAGTATTTAGTGTCTTGATCCAGAAATCGTTTTATATACATAATTTCCATTCAAAAGCCATCTTCTAATCTAGTCTAACTTTTGTGTAGTTTGAAAATTTGACCCAAACTTTTATTCTAGCTAAAACCATTAACTGTGGAACTACTCTAAACAATTTCTCCCTCTTTTATCATATTCAAAACAAACAGAACTAAACTTAATGTGCAATACAATGTCAAACATGCAGAAACACCAGAAGAGTCAAGGAAAATCTCTGTATTCTCTTTCCTAAGAGGAAACAAAAGTAGAAAAAGTGAGTATAGAGATGGTACAGAAACATAACAGACATTTACGCTAAATGGTCCAACAGTTCTACAAAATTTTCAAATTTTGTGTTTTAAGTAAACTAAAAAAATCCAATTATTAAGTCTGATTAATCTTCTTAAAGGTTAATTTGCCACTGAAACACTTTTCTCAAGGAATTAGGAATTTCTATAACTGGTAAGGGTGGAGAATGTATCTGGAGGAGCATGGGAACTTTCTGCCTTTTAACAGCTTTCTGTCTATATGTTAGTCAAGTATGAGAAACAAGGTGTCATGCGGGAGACCCTGCTTGCTGTGCCATGTGTTGTGCAGGACAGCCTGTGGGGTCTCAGCTCCTGCTCCCCACATAAGAACACAGGACATGGTGAGGCCAAAAAGGAACACCCACGGAGCCATAGGTAGGGGAGTCATACCACTGTAGTCTCACTGGAGGCTGGGTTGGAGCCACAGGAAGCAGGAGCCACACTGTCCGCAACCCACCGTCCTAACTGCAATCTGCGCTTGCCAGCCACCATTTTCTTGCTCGCCCCCATTTTTCTGCTAACGTAGCCATGGCAGTTATATTAGTGGCCAATGGCTCACTGGTTACAGCTGACAGCCAACTAGCCACAGCTGATGGCCATCCAATCACAGTTGATGGCCATTTACTACCTGAGCCAGCACCTTTCTACATGAGGCCGAGAGCCTGGAAACTGCTCTCTGGGGCTCTCTCCCCCACACAAGGCTAGAAAAAGATTAGGGGGAAAGCTGTTTTGTTGTTCACAGGGTGCGGAGAGAGTGATGGGTAGGTCCTGCTAAGATTAATCATGGGAGGAAACATTTTCATTTTCCTAAAAATCTGAGCTACTCAAACAGCTTGAGCTATCATTTCCTACTGGTAAAGAAAAACAAGGTATTAGGGATCAGAGAAACTGGGTTTTGTCTGGCTCCCAGACTGACGGGGAGTAGATAATGGGAGTGAGGAAGGTCTTTGAGATCTGAATTCTAATTCTATTTCACTACTTAACACTTTTCTTTAGCTCTAAAAGCGGGTGATTAACACCTGCCTTGCAGTGCTGTAAAAAACATGAGTGAAGCTTAGTCTTGTACTTTGTCAAAATTCAGTAATTACCTTCTCTTCGTTACAGTACCCTTGTGTGTAAAACGGGAAGAGGGCAGATTAGGCAAGATTACTGCCAAGGACCTTTCTTGCTATAATATTCTAGGAAATCCGGGGAGTGATGTGTGTTTTCCTGGGTCTAATAAGATGAGTGTTAAAACTTTTTCTCTCCCTTTTATCTATGCTAGTTAGTCTCTAATTGACTAGAAACCCAAGCTTCACAAAGATTATAAATCTTGCACTGGTTCCTTAAGGAAAAGATAGCAAACTCAGAATGTGCACAGAAAACAAAGGTATTTCAAAAATCAAAAAGATTAAAAGACACACGCTAAGTTATGAAGCAGATAAGGCATACAAAAAAGAAATGTTTCAATAAAAAAATTAAGTTTTTCATTTTCACCAATACGGCGGACAAGATACCTTAACAAGTACGTTTAGTACAATAAACATACACCACAAAGCTAGGGTAAGGTATTTTTAAAATACTTTTTAAAATGCATCACTCACAAACTGGCAAGAAGGGGAAAATTTAAGAATCTAAAGATGAAAAGCCAAAGGCACCTACTTGATGCCTGGTGATCTGGAGGTGAGAGACAAAGCTTGTGTGAGGTGGAAGCCAGATCAGAGACCCACATATACAGACAAGATCCCAGGCTACACTCGCAAGCAAAAGTTTAACTAGGGAGGAGAGTAAGGAAACACATCTGTCTTCATCGATCTTGGTTACAGGGTTGAAATTGGTGAGAGAATCCTCACCCCCATTCCAGCCTTCAAAGCAGTGTAACAGCCCTTCTTCATATCAAGACAGGAGGAATTATGGGAGAATGAGAACAGCAGGTTTTCAATCTCCCCAATTCCCTAATAAAAACCAAAAATCTTCAAATAGCTGAAAGAAAACTAAGCAACATCAAAACCACGAAATACTATTGAGAAGGGACAAACTACACAAAGCTACAAAACTCAGATATACCAAAGATCTGTGCAGGAGGGAAGCAGAGCATATGATGGATGGAAACAGAAGAATCCCAATGCTATCAACAGGTAATCACTAAAAAACTAGAAAAATGAAATCAATGTGAGAACAGCAGCCCAAATCTAAAGAACTTTTGCACACTCAATTCAGAGGTGAGCACAAGGAAGCCACAGTAAGGCCTGAAGGGGCTGGAAGTTCATATGCCTTGAGAACTCTTGAAACCCACCAGCTAAAGCTGCTTCTACTAAGGAAATTGCTGGGAATAGATCACAAATTGAGCAGGACTAGAGGCAGTAGGAGCAACAGAAAGAAGTACACATGAAACTAGAAGGGTAAGGATGGCAGGACAGAACCGTATCTTGGAAAGCAACAAAACCTATTTTCAAATAAGACCGGGGAGGGAAATCTGGAGCTGTGATTTTAGAAAACGTGTCCTAATCCATCTCCCTCCCTAAGGTGCAGAAACACTAATTAAAAATAAAAATCAACAATATAAAAAGGACAGGGGGGCCGGCCCGGTGGCTCAGGCGGTTGGAGCTCCGTGCTCCTAACTCCGAAGGCTGCCAGTTCGATTCCCATATAGGCCAGTTGGCTCTCAACCACAAGGCTGCCAGTTCAACTCCTCGAGTCCTGCAAGAGATGGAGGGCAGCGCCCCCTGCAACTAGCAATGGCAACTGGATCTGGAGCTGAGCTGCACCCTCTACAACTAAGACTGAAAGGACAACAACTTGATTTGGAAACAAATCCTGGAAGTACACACTGTTCCCCAATAAAGTCCTGTTCCCCAATTAAAAAAAACAAAACAAAACACAAGGCTTGCAAATAATTTTTTTTTAAAAAAAGGACAGGGGTTGAATTTTACACAAACATATCACAAGAGAAAAAAAGACTAGAATGACTACAAGCAATACAAGCACAAGAAGAAGAAATGCGCACAAAACAAATTGTACCCTAATATTTCAAAACAAGCTAAGAGTCTGTAATGGTGAGTAGAATAAAGAGGTCACATGAACACCCACAGATAACATTTATGAAAACTGAACGTTAAAAAACAAAACAAAACACAAAAACAGGGTGGCCGGATGGCTCAGTTGGTTTGAGCACGAGCTCTGAACAACAGAGTTATCGGTTCAATTTCCTCATGAGATGGTGGGCTGCGCCCCCTGCAATGAAGACTGAAAACAGCAACTGGACCTGGAGCTGAGCTGCGCCCTCCACAACTAGACTGAAGGACAACGACTTGGAGCTGATGGGCCCTGGAGAAACACACTGTTCCCCAATATTCCCCAACTGAAAACATTAAAAACAAAAAACAAAACTACCTAAAGACTGTTTACAAAAGCCTGGGAAACGGTTAAATCTCAAAAACTAAAACCCTAAGGGGTAAGAATTGTGACTATGTGGTTTCTTGCCTTGAGGGCAGTGCCCAGGCCCCAAAGTTATGCCAAGAAAAATGGTGGCAGGAAAAACCAGAGCCTTACCAGCAAAAGGTGCCAGGTATCACAGTTCTGAGCTGGGGAAGCAATTACAAACTCGGAGCTTTCTGACGGCACAAGAACTGTAAGAGTCACAAATTCAGAACATAAAATGCTAAAATCCCTGGATGACAGCTGAACTACATATGCTCAGAGGAAACCACAAGCAGTATGGGGAAAAAGCAGTCGGGGACCTGGAAGAAATCTTTTGAAAGAGCAACATGGAGCCAAATCTGTGAATGTGATGTTCTATCCTAATTGTGCTCAGCTTGGGTAGCAGAAAGCTAGAAATGTCAGAGTACAAAGTCCAAAGCTGGCAGAGCAGCTATAATGCAGGGAAATCCTCAGAAAAAAGAAAACCACAAAGAAAGTAAGTTCATTTTTACCCAGATGCTTAGCTAACTTCCAAATTTTACAGGCACAGGGGAGACCCACCCACAGGGCATCAGAGTAAAGAAACATCAGTGAAAACACATAAGGACAGAAGAGAGAGGTAAGCAGCTGCTTATCACAGCAAAAACAAAGTTTAGAGTTTGACTCCAAGCAATTTAACTGTTACAATAAAAACCCGATAATCCTCAGAAGATCACAGAAGAGTTCAGTCACTACAACATGTCCAACTTTCAACTAAACAAGCAAAGTAAAGTGTGACCTATAAGCAGGTAAAAAGACAAACAGAAACTGACTCCAACTCAGCGAGGAGTCATAAGGATATTGAACTTCAAAGGAGCTACCACAGATATTTCAAAGAATTTGAAACATATGCCCAAGGAATTCGAGGAAAATACGGTATCAATGAGTAAACAGATGAGGCAATGTCAACAGAAAAACAAATGAACAAAACATTTACTAAAATGAACTCCCCAGACTGGCTAAACAATAAATTAATGCTTTCTTCTCATTTGTAATGAACTTAAGTATAGTAGAACCTGAAGAAAAGAAAGAAAAATGATGCACAAAAAAGGAGTAGACTACAAAGACGTGTCCGACAGGAAGCAACACACTAATATGAATCTCAGGAAAGATAGGAGAAAAAATGTCTGAAGACATAACATCTGAAAAAATTCCCCCCAAACTCAATATACTTCATGCAGAACAAAAATAAAACTACTAATACATATCTTAGACGTACTACTATAAGCCAAAGATAAAAAAAATGTTAAAAGCAAAGACAAATAACTTGTTACATACAGGAAAACAATGACAATAATAAGGACATAGATTGATTTCTCATTTGAAACTATGGAAGTCTGAAGACATTGGAACCACATACTCAAACTGCTGGGATGGGGGGAGGGGAACCTGTCAACCAAGAATCCTAGCATCTAGCAAAACTATCCTTTAAAAATAAAGGTGCAATACGGGCATTTTCAAATAAAATAAATTTATCACCGGCAGATCTGCAGAACAAGAAATGCTAAAGCAAGTTTTCTAGTCCAAACGGAAATTATTCTAGATAGCCACTTGATTGTACAGGAAGAAATAAAGAAAATCAAAAATGGTAATTATCTGAGTATACGTAATACATAATTTCTTATCATTGTCTCTATAAAAGATGACAGCTTAAAGCAAAAATTACAACACTACTGAAGAGTTTACAAAGTATACAGATGTAATACATGACAACACTGAGAATGAGGGAGAAATGGAAATGTACTGTGGAACACATAGATGCGATAACATGACAATAATACTATGGATAAAAAAAAGGAAATAGAAATACACTACCGAAAAAATTCTGTGTTTTACCCAAGGTGATTCAATACTAATGCTAAATAGATTGGGATAAAGCTAAAATGATGTTGTAATCCCTAGTGAGCAACCACCACCACAACAACCCCCCAAAAAACAAAACAGCTAGAAAACAGATAGAATATTAAAATGTAATTTAAAATTTTTGACTGACACAAAAACCAAGAGGAGGAATAAAGACAAAAATCTCTCCCCAAAAAAGCACAAAATGTCAGACCTAAATACAACCACACTAATTACTTTAAACGTAAATGAACATCCTACTCAAAAAAGAGAACAAAATTCTAAACACGTAACATCTTACAAATCACCCAGGATGTAAACATTATGGCAAAGAAGATGCTTTTGTTTCTCCCCTTTAAGTTTCAAGTCACAAAACTATAATTCAAAAAGGGATCCCATGCTCAATACACAAACACATCTGAGAGATCCACACGTTGAGACGTCTGAAGGTGGGTTTATTAGAACAAACTGGGGATTTGGGACCGAGGAAGGACAGAGATGGGGGCAATCCAGCACCCACTGTGGCCACAGCTGACACAGTAGCAATAGAAGAACAAGCTGCAGCCCTCATACAGTAGACAAAATGGTAGCAGGGACATAAGCAATATTTCAGCCTGATTAGCTGGCCCCCACTGTGGCTAAACCCAGTGATGAAATGTAGACCCATCATAGTGGTGTGGCAGCCATGGCCTAGTGGTTGCCAATACTAGCAAGGGTCAAAGCTGCGGAGCCATGAACCCGCCTACCCTCACATACCGCTCACCACCCATCATAGCAGAACCAGCTATATGGAGAACCTTGCAGAGGCAGAGGAGACGTGTCAGATAGCACAACTAGCAGCCTATGGTTACAAGGAGACAACACCAGGAACTTGCGTGCCTGGTGTACTTTCACCTGCTACATCCCACCACAGGGGTGGTACCTAGAGACCAAGACACAGAGGGAACACCCACTACCTCATGGGATACGAAGCATTTTCCAAAACCGAGGTGACACCACGATTTCAGAAGTGCCAGCATCGCAAGTAAGAGAAAACAAAAACTTGTACTATAGCACTATGTACTGGAAAACAAAAAGACTATTTACAACATGCTGAATTGTTAAGAACAAAAAAATTGTTACTTAAAAGAGTTCACTACCTCAAACGACCAAGCAAAGAAACAATTCATCAAGTACCATAAATAACCAAAGTAACAAGGTAGCTCAGAAAGAAAATGAAGAGTCTCCAGAAACCCAACTCAAAGACATGGAAAACTGTGATTTAAATGACAGAATTCAAGATTGCAGTTATGGAAAAAAACAAAACAAGATACAAGAAAACTCAGAAACACAGTTCAATGAGTTCAGGAATAAAATCGACAAATAGAAGTCCTTTACCAGAGATTGAAGCCATAAAAAGAACCAAATAGAAATTCTGGAGCTGAAGAACTCAATAAACGAGATGAAAAATGCATCAGAGAGAACTGGAAACAGAGCAGACTAGATGGAAAAGAAAAGTAGCGAGCTCAAAGACCTAAAGAGAAAAACTGGTAATACAATTATAGTTAAGAGACCTGAATACCCCATTGACAGCAATGGGCAGATCATCCGAACAGAAAGTCAACAAGGAAATATCGGCCTTAAATGACGCATTAGCCCAAATGGACACCAAATGGACATAATCGTTATTTACAGACCTTTCCACCCCCAAACAAGAGTATACATTTTTCTCAAGAGCACATGGAACATTCTCAAGGATAGACCATATGCTGGGGCACAAAACTAGTGTCAATGAACTTAAAAAGAACTGAAATCATACCAAGCACATTTTCCAACCATAAGAGTATGAAATGAAATAAACTACAAGAAGAAAGCTGGGAAAACCATGAATATGTGAAGATTAAAGAACATACACTTACTGCAGTCACTTACTGGATCAAAGAAGAAATAAGAGATGAAAAGATACAGAGAAAAATAAAATGAAAATACAACATACCAAAATTTTGGGGATGCAGCAAGAGTCGAAAAGGGTAGTTTACAGCATTACAGGCCTACCTCAAGAAACAAGAAAAACCTCAAATAAACAACATTACACCTTAAAGAACTAAATAAAGTACAAAGCCCAACGTCAGTAAAAGGAATAAAATAATAAATATCAGACAACAGAAAAAAGTAATGAAACAAAGAGCTGGTTCTTTGAAAAGATAAATAAAATTGACAAAGCTCTGGCTGGACTAAGGGAAAAAAGAGAAAAGACTCAAATAAATACAATCAAAAATGAAAAGAGAAGTTATAACAGATACCAGAAATATACAAAGGATTAAACAAGAATACTATGTCACCAAATTCGGTAACCTAGGAGAAATGGACAAATTCTTAAAAATACAACCTTCCTAGACTGAACCAAGAAGAACTGGAAAAATCTAAATCGACCTACCACTAGTAAGGACATTGAAACAGTAACCAAAAACTCTCAAAAAAAAACCCAAAAGTCCAGGACCAAATGGCTTCACTGATGAATGCTATTCAACATTCAAAAAAGACTCAATATCTGTCCTTCTCAAACACTTCCAAAAATTTTAAGAGGGAATACCTGCTAATTCATTTTACAAGGCCAACATTACCCTGATACCAAATCCAGCTAAGGACAATTCAAAAAAAGAAAATTACAGGCCAATATCTCTGATAAACATAGATGCAAAACTCCTGAACAGAACACTAGCAAATCATCACGTGCTGTTCATTCCACGGATGCAAGGATGCCTCAACATATGCAAATCAATCAAGGAGACACACATTAACAAAACAAAAAATAAAAATCATAGGATCCTATGAACAGATGCAGAAAAAAACATTTGACAAGATACAACATCCATTTACGATATAAATACTCACTAAAATGGTTATAGGAAGAAACTGCCTCAACATAATAAAAGCCACATGACAAACCCTCAGCTAATATCATACTCAAAACTGAAAGCTTTTCCTCTATGATCAGGAACAAGACAAGGGTGCTCACTCTCACCAGTTATTCAACACAGTATTGGAAGTCCTCGCCAGAGCAATCAGGCAACAGAAAGAAATACAAGGCATCCAAACTGGGAATGAAAAAGTACCGTTTCTCCGAAAATAAGATGTAGCTGGACAATCAGCTCTGATGCATCTTTTGGAGCAAAAATTAATATAAGACCTGACCTTACATTGTATTATATTGCACCAGGTCTTATAGTAAAATAGACCAAGTCTTATATTAATTTTTGCTCCAAAAGACACATTAGAACTGATTGTCTAGCTAGGTCTAATTTTCGGGGAAACACGGTAAAATTCTCAGTATCAGATGATGTAAGTCTACATGTAGAAAACCCTAATAACTCCACCAAAAGACTATCAGAAACAATAAACAAATATAGTAGAGCTGCAAGATACAACTTTATTATATTAAAATAAAATAAATAAACCCACACATAGAGGGACAACTAATTTTCCAAAAACACACAATGGTGCAAGTTTCTTCAATAAATGATTTTGGGAAAACAGGAAAGCCACATGCAAAAAGACTGAAATTAGATTACTATCTGACACCATACACAAAAATTAACTGAAAATGTATTAAAGATTTAAATATAAGACTTGAGACAATACGTAGAGAAGAAAACATAGGCACCAAACTTAAGGACTTTGGTCTCAGAGGGATTTTTATGAACTTGACCCCAAAGGCAAAGCACATAAAAGAAAAAATTAATGAATGAGAGAGACTACATCAAATGAAAAGGTTTGTGCACAGCAAAAAACAAAAAGGCAACCAACTGAACAGGAGAAGATATTTGCAAAAGATACCTCCAATAAGGGGCTAATATCCAAAATAATGTAAAGAACTCATACAACTCAGCAACAAAAAAATCTGATTAAAAGAAGGGCAGAGGACCTGAATAGACACTTTTCCAGAACACATACAGATGGCCAACAGACATATGAGGCTCAACATCACTACTTATAATGGAAATGCAAAAAAAGAAAAAAACCACAAGGAGATACCACCTCACCTTTTAGAATTATTATCAATAAGACACGAAATAAGTTCTGGAGAGGATATGGAGAAAGGGAATCTTTGTACACTGTTGGTGGGAATGTAAACTGATGCAGCCACCAATGAAGACAGTATGGAGGTTCCTCAAAAAATCAATAACAAAACTATCTTATGATCCAGCAATCCCTCTTCTGAGTCTCTGAAAAACTTAAACACCTTTACTCATAAAGATATATGTAACCCTATGTCCACTGAAGTATTAATCACAGTAACGAACACACGAAAACAACTAAGCATCCTTCGATAGATGGTTAGCTCAAGATGTGGTACATATATACAATGGAACGCTAATCAGCCATAAAAAAGATTTGCCATTTGTGACATCATGGGTAGATCCTGAGAGTACTATGCTAAGTGACATAAGTCAGCTAGAAAAGGACAAGAACTGTATGATTTCACTCATATGTGGAAAACCAACAAACTAACAAAAACTTTAAAAAAGAAACTCATAGATACAGACAACAGAATGGTGGTTACCAGAAGGAAAGGGAGATGGTGTGAGAATGAAAAGGGTCAAGATGGTCAAATACATGGTGACAGGGGACTAAGCTTTGGGTGGTGAACACACTAGAGTAGACAGATGTTGTATTGTAAAGTTGTACACCTGAAATTTATATAGTTATTAACCAATGTTACCCTAGTAAATTTTTGTTAAAAATTCCCCAAAAGCTCAACCTACCTCACATTGTCAAATTGAAATTTTTTCAAAAGCAAGAATGAACTATATTCTAGTTTCAAAAGAAGCACTTTAAATATAAATGTACAAACAAACTAAAAGCCAGAATAAATATATACCAAGGCTGGAAAGACTATATTAATTTAAAAAAGAAAAGACTTCAAGGCGCATTACTACAAACAAAAAAAGGGATATTTCATAACGATTTTAAAATGTCAATAGAATAAGATATACATATATGATTTAATGGCAGAGCATCAGAATATGTGAAGAACAGAAGAGAAAAATAGACATACTTGCACAGTTGGAGATTCTAACATACCTCTCAGTAATTGATAAAACTGGACCAAAAAAAAGTACAGATATAGGAGATACAAGTAACAATATCAACCTTCACTTAGCTGTTAGTCGTGAAACAGTCCACCAATAACTAAAGAATTATATAACCTTTTTAAGTGTACACAGAATATTCACCAACATGGACCATATATACTGGGCCATAAAAGTCGTCTAAACAGATTCTAAAAGACTCAATTTTTATAGGAAGTGTTCTCTGATTACAATGTAATTTAAAAAATCAAAAGACATCTAGTGAAACTTCAGACACTATAAAATTAAACAACCTATAGGTAAAAAAAAAAAAAGAAAATTAGAAAATATTTCAGACTACATTAAAATGAAAGTATATCAAGCTTCGCAGGATATACTAAAGGAAGATTTGAAGGAAATTTACAGCATTAAACGTTCATACTAGAAAACGAAAAGTTTTAAACCAGTGACCTAAACATTCCCTTATGACTCTAAAAAGAAAAGTAAATCAAAAGTGGAAGACGAATAATAATTACTTTTGTTCAATATTTTAAATAAATTCCTTTAAAGCCATAACACCAAAGTTCCAGAAGAAAAACAAAGTCTGAACAGCTTTATATCTAAAAAGAGTGAATTCATAATCTAACGTACCACAAAAAAATCAATATCAGATGATGACTGATAAATTCTAGTAAACATACATAGAAAAATCAAAATCAGTTTCAGAAAATAACACAATCCATTTCAGAAAATAAGGAGGAACGCTTCCTAACTCCTTTCATGACACCAGCATAACTGGCATGAAACAAGAAAATTATAGACCCATGCACCTTATAAACATAAACACAACAATTCCTCAAGGCATTAACATATACTGAGTTCCAAACATCCTCAGATCATTCATACTAAGATCAAAAGTACATCATACCCACTCTTGAGACCCCCTGTAATAAAACAGCAGAACTACCAGGGTGAGAAATCTTAAACCATCAGAAACACAGATGACCTAGAAAAAGGGGCAAATTTTTCATCAGCTACAAAACTAATAAAACTTAACTGTCAACCAATAAAATTTATACTCAGCTAAAGCAATTACACAGTATTAAAAAACTACAGTAAGACTATCTTTAGACACCCAAATATCAAAAATTTACTATCCCAAATCCCTAGTAATATAATCAAGAGATGTAATTCACTCTATTCCTAGATATATACTCAAGAAAACTGAAAATATTATATCCACGCAAAAACTTCTACATGAATGTTCACTACAGCATTATTCATAAGAGACAAAAAAAAATAGAAAAACATGCATCAACTGATGGATATCAAAATGTGGTAAAGCCACAAAATGTAGTATTATTCAGCCATAAAAAGAAATGATGTACTGACACATTCTACAACATGAAATGATTTAGCACATTGAGATTATTATGCTAAATTAGCAGCATATTATGTAAGAAGTCAGACTCAAAAGACCATATGTTGTATGACCCTATTTATATGAAATGTCCAGTATTGACAAATTCAGAGAAAACAGAAAGGTCAGTAGTTGCTAGGGATGCAGGGTGGGAATGGGGATTGACAACTAATGAGTATGGAGTTTCTTTCTGAAAATGTTCTGAAATTAGTAAATAATAGACAATAATCTTCCTCTAGTGGGGGTGAGGTTGGAGATTTCAATGAAAAATTAATAGTGAGCTATGTCCTTGTTGTGTCTTCAAGGAAGATAGATATAACCTAGTTAACTATTTAATACGTATCCCCTTTTACGGTACATTGAAAATAATTTTAAAAATTATTGAAGAACGTAAGATGGGGGAGTAGATATATTCAAAAGGTAAAGAATGCTGACATTCTTGTCACATTTCAGAAGTAGAGAAATTATTGAATAATTTCATTACTCAGAATAACAGTTAAGCAATATTTAAAAGAATTAATGGCAACTACAAGGTCAGAGAATCTATATCTTTATTAGCAAAACAATAACTCGCCAATCCATACAGAAAAATCTCTCAGACCAACAGACAGCTGAAAAAAAAACAAATAAGCAATGAAGGATGATAAATATTAACAAGTCCAACAATTTCAGAAATCATAAATAAAAGTAATATATTAAACTCATAAAAGACATCACATTGAGATTTTTAAATCTTGCTATATATTGCTTGCAAGAGACACTTCTAAACAAAACCACATTTTTTTAAATTAAAAGGAAAATGATATGACTAGCATACACTACCCAAAAGTTAGTATAGCCACATACAAAAACAAATTTTAAGAGAAAAATTCACTAATAGAGGGTACTACACATCTGAACCCCAAACCAAACAAATTGAACTCTAATCCCAAAATAAAATCTTTTACAAGATCACAAAAGGAAATCTCTATAAATTTCAGGGATTCACAAAGACCATTCTCTGACCATGATGCAATTCAACTAGAAAATAGTGAAGGAAAAGCTTTTCCTCTTTAAAATATTTAAGTACTCAAAAACAAACAAAATTCTTGTGGCTGTAAATTTTTCATACTTTTCAGTTTTTAAAATAGATGAACACATACCCTAATCAAAACAAACAAATGAGTATGTGCTAAATAAACAAAAAGAAAAATATTAAGATACTTAAGATTGAAAAAATAAATCAAACTTGTAAGATATGGCTAAAGCTGTACTTACAGGGCAATTTTACAGCCTTCATTAAAGAACAAGACGAGCTAAGTATTCAAATCAGCTAGGAAAAGAACCAAATAAACTAAAGAAGGTAGACAAAATAAAAAGCAAGCAATAAGAAAGTAAAAAACAAAGATACAATAGAAAGACTCAATGAGATAAAAAACAGATTCTAAAAAAGATTCAAGAGAAAATATGTGTAAGAAAAAAGGTACAGAAAAACATGAGTCATATTAAAGGATACAGTATAGATTTTTAAATATCCCCAAAATATTCTAATATAAAAAAACTTTAGGCCATTATTATTGACTTAAGAAACACAAAGTACTACTAAATCAACAACAGCTAATTCTTTAATGGATAATCAAATAACTCATCGCCTACTTTAAAAGGCAAAAGGCTCATCTGAATGATTTTTATAGGCAAGTAAAAGAAAATCTTCAAAAAACAAGAAAACCCAAAGATTCTACAAGTTGAGAACAGAAATGAAATACTGTTGGTTACTTCTTCAAACGACTATAACAGTGATTATGAGGAGAACGGAACAATGGACATAAAATACTATACTGTGACTAAACAAGGTCTATCCCAGAAATGCAAGGAAGGCTCAATATCAGAAAATATACATTAAAAATAGAGGGAAAGAGGGTAAAATTACACTAATAAATGCAAAACACATTCAGTGCAATTCAATAACATTTCATGATTTAAAAACTCCTCACAAGCCAAAAATAAAAAACGAACTTTACCCAGGTTTTTCAATGTATCTAGCAAATATCTACAGATTTTACTTAATAGTAAAATTTTATGGAACTTTTCGCATTAGAAATAAAACAAGAATGCCTGTTGTTATAACTTACATTCAACATCATAATGGATGGTCCCAGCCAATGCAATAAAGAAAAAGAACGGATATAAGTTGAAAAAAATATAATCATCTCTATCTGCACAAGATATGTCTACATATAGATCTAGAAGAATCCACAAATTTTCAAATAACAAGATAGTTCAGCAAGGTTGCTAGATATAACAATCAGACATAAACAGCCTTTCTATGCACAAGTATTAATAAGAAAACATCAATTTAAAGAAATTCCATTAACAAGAGCAACAAAAAACGATAGTGTCTAGGAATACATCTAAGACACGTTGTGCAAAACTTTCAGAAAGTTCATTACTTGAAGGACCAAAACACAAGGGGGTGGGGGAAAAAAAAGAGGAAGAGAGAGGGAGAGACATGAGTAGGAGAACATTTCCCCATGATCTTAAATGTGATTCCCTCTCGCCAGCTTGGATAAATCATTCCAGCTACAGCCCTCCCTCCCTCTCCTGATTCATTAATTTCCCCTTCCTATAGCTCTTTACCATCATCACACAACATACCGTAATTTCTCCTATCTTAAAGCAAACAAACTCTGAAGCCTACCTCGCCCTTCTGCTTCCCTTTCCACAGCACTGGTCTTGCTAGTTGCCTACAATCATCGCCTCCAGTTCCTCTTTTCCCATTCTCTCAGGAGTGGGTGCCCCGCTCTAGTCCCCAGTACTCCATCAAAACAGCTGCTGCCAAGTGGCCTCTGTGCTGCCAAATCTAATAGTCAATTCTCAGTCCTCAGCAATAGCACAGAACAGTGGACCATTCCCCACTTCTTGAGAATTTCTTCACCTGGCTTCCAGGGCATCACTATCTCGTTTCTCTTACTTTCCTGACCACATCTCTTAGTCTCCTTTACTGTGTCTTTATCTCCCCTAACTTCTAAGTGTGCCTCCAAGATTCAATCTTTACATCTTCTCTCTCCCTATACTTACTCCCTGAATGATTTAATTTTCTCATGGCTTTAAAAACCATGTATATACTCTGATTGTCTCCCAAAATTATCTCCAACCTAAGCACATGCCCTAAACATAACCGTATATAGCCTGCTGCTGTTCAACACCACCTGGATGTCTAAAACACATCTAAAGCTTAACATGTCTCAAATCCAACCCCTATTTATCTACCTACCAGCCCTCCCCTGAAATAAAACCAAACCAGCCCCTGAAGCAGTAACACCTAGCTGGATAAATGGCAAATCCAGCTTTCCGGTTACTCAACCCTAAAAACCCTGGGTTCTTTCCACTGCTGCTCATTCCCTCAGACCCAATACCCAATCCATGAGTAAATCCTGCTCAGCTTCACCTTTAATATACACCCCAAAGGCAATCAAATCACTTCTCACTGCCTCCATCAAAACGCCACCCAGGTTTCAAACTACCATCATTTTCTGCCGGCCTTCTAATCAGTCCCCATTTCCTTCCTGGCCCCCCTACAGTTTCTTCTCCAAATATATGCAGCACAACTTTTTAAACTTTTCAATTTGACTACATTATTCCTCTAGTGGTGTCCAATCTTACCGAAAATAAAACTCAAAGTACTGAGCACGCGTACAAAGGGCCTAGGAGGACCCCACTGCCACCCCAATCTCATTTTCCAGTGTCTCCCTCCACCTCCAGACACACTGGCCTCCTTGCTGCTGCTCATAAGCACCAACACCCTCAGGAGACATTCCTTTGCTTTTCAAGTTTCAAATGTCACCTTATCCAGGCGGCTTTTTCTGACAACTTACATAAAAAATGACATAAACCCCAAGCTACTAGCTGTATCCTAACTGGCCTGCTGCCACCACTAGAAAACAAGCTCCTCGCGCAGGGACTTTTATCTGTTTGGCGCACCGCTGTATCTCCAACCCACAGATTAGTCCCTGAACGCAATGCAGCGTGCATCCCAACCCCAACATGACTGAGTCTGTGTAATGCAACAAGGCGATTCCGAATGTGGACGTGGAAGAGCACACCACCAAGATCTGAGAAATTTTTAGAAAAAGAGAACAAGACAAAGGTATCTGGTAGGGCAAGTTTACAAAATGTACTGCAAAGCCACGCCAGTTACAACAATGTGGCTCGATGGAGACAAACACCATCAGAAGAAACTGACCCTGGGGCTGGCCGGTTTACACAGGTTGCTGGGTCCATCCGGGCATGGGCTGCTTTGAACTGCGCCTCCCTTAAATTTAAAGCAACAACAACAACAAAAACAGGGATGGGGGATAGGGGGAGGGGGATCCACAGTGTGAGGGATATAAATGATGAATGTCTAAGTATTACCTGGTCTTGTGCACCTGAAACTAAAAAAAAAATTAAAAATTAAAAAATTAAAAAAAACAGGAAGAAACTGACCCACACATAAATGGAAACTTCATATATGGCAGAGGTGGCAAATAAGTGGGGGAAAGACTACTTAATAAATGGTGAAAACAGATTATCCACATTTAAAAAAGAAATCAGGCCCCAACTTCACAACATATGCAAAAAAAAAACACAAACTGTAGGTGGATTAAAATTCATACTGTAAAAGGCAAAACTTTTAGATGAAAAGAAAGAAGACATTGATCTTGGAGTAGGAAGGATTCCCTAAACAAGAAACAAAATGAGGAAAATAAATTTGACATTAAAATGTAAAATTTCATAAATTTGGCAGATGAAATATGTAACTACACCTGACCGTGAATAACTCTAGGTGTTAGAGTTGCTATCCCTCCCCCCAAAATCCACAGGTAACTCTTAACTCCCCCAGAACTTAACCATGGTCGGCCCTTCGCATCCAGGGATTCAACCAACCGGGAATAAAAAACAGTACTAGATGGAAAACAGCATTTTTTGATCACCAGCTGGTAATGCGAAAATACTCTTCGATCCGCAGCTGGATGAATCTGCAGATGTGAAACTAGGCAATCTGAGGGCCTACTGTACTTACCGGAAAAAAATATCCGCCTGTAAGTTGGCCCACACAGTTTCAAAACCCCTGTTGTTCAATTGAGGGTCAACTATATATTACAGATTTTAAAAACTGTAATGAAGACTGCAGACTCAAGTCACCAGGACAAGACGTACAGTTGAGCAATCAAAATGGAGCCGGGAAAGCAGACAGTGTCACCGTGACTGCGGCAAAACTGGGAGGCTGCGGTGCAGGCTGGGATCGCTACGCAGCCGTACTCATGATCGCGAGACTGGGGAACCGGACAGACGGGATCTGCGTGCGCGTGGCCTGCGTGCGCGTGGCCTGCGTGCGCGTGGCCTGCGTGCGCGTGGCCTGCGTGCGCGTGGCCTGCGTGCGCGTGGCCTGCGTGCGCGTGGCCTGCGTGCGCGTGGCCTGGAGAAACTAACTGAAGCCCCAGCTAAAGCCAAAGAGCCATAGTGTTGCTTATGAACACGTTGTATGGATCCGGTTTACACACACACACACACACACACACACCAGTGAGAAGCTATTTGCAAGCTACAAAACAAAGATTAGCATCCATTACAAGAAACTCCAAGAAAAAGGCAAAAGAAAAATGGATCAATGAAATAAAAAGGTTTTCATACAAAATTCTACAATTCCTTAACGTTAACTTCCTGTCGTCTTCTCTTAAATAGCATGTATATACTTCAAAACTGTTACTTATATGCATCCATTTTCTATCTGTACCTATGCACAGAGATGCCTGGAATGAACGGCCCTCGAAGGTTTTAAGTAATCTGGGGTGGGAGAGAGAGGATAATTTTTTTTCTTTCTTCGATTTCCACCTTCTTTCCTCAGTGAACACACAGAGAGCCTTTACATACAAACCACAAGTAAAGTGATGAGATTATGTAAATAATTCTGGAAATTCAAAGGACCAGACTACCTGGTCATCTGAACGTCATCTGCTTCAAGTAGTGACCTTCAAAGGCCAAGCTCTTATTTCAAAGAGGCTGTTGACAACACAGAACATTCTCAGAACCTTCTCCTCTTTTAGAATTGCCCTCAGAGTTTTTTGAATATCTTCCACACTGCCAAATCTTCACTCCCTAAGGGAGAAATGAATTTTAGAATGAACTAAAGTAATTCATAACTGTAAGTCTAGCGAGTTAAACTGATATGTTGTAAATCCAAAGTGGTTTCTCACACAAACAATGAAGTGTCCTAATAAAAAAACCCATGACTAGGCCCCAGGTTTGTTTCCTCTGCATCTCATTGATTCTCATTTCCAATACTAACTAAATCTATTTGACCCTATGGAATCAATTATACAATGAACAATATTTATTGGTGATAAAACTGACATGCTGATTTATCTAACGTTGATGTTTTCTTGGTGTTTAAGAATGTTAATGCTTGTCACTGTACATGAGTCTTTTAATGTACATATTGAACATGTCCTCCTTTAATGTATTCTCCAAACATGTTACTTTATTTTTAAAAAAATCATAACAAATGTTAAATCATCATTTATAGTTATCATCTTTGTGGAAACTTACACATTTTCTTCCAAAGTGAACACTTGCTTATTTTCTTTGGACAAAATTTTGGACAAATGGAATCTCTGATCTTTTCAGTTTTCATCAATGTTTTGTACATCATTATAGACACCCGTTTAACTTAAATCTTTGAAGACAAAAACTGCTACCCATGATGCTGCATTAAGTTCTTTCGCCTTGCAAATCTTCATCTTGTACAGTTTATTCATTTTTCTACCCTTGTAGTCATTCAGTTTTAGGTCCACACAAAAGATTTCCACGCTGCTGTGCACAGAAAACCTACCTTTGAAATTCAGGTAATTAGCTGAACCTTCCTATTCTGCTTCCCCAAGCTATGTTAGAAAACGTCATTCCTTTAGTCACATCTGCTCTACGTTCTGCTACATGACCCCAAATATGGACAACACGGAAGATAAGGCAGATTAGAATACTGATTAGTGTCCTGTTTGTCTTTTATGATGGAACTACTATCACCTGTTAACTTATGCTACAAAGAGCTTAAGGTTTAAGAAACCCTTATAATACTTGCTAGTCCTTGTGGCAAGCAAAATGAGTGGGGTTTTTTTGTTTTTTTTTTGTTTGTTTGTTTGTTTGTTTTTTGGTTAAGTTGTTAGTATAGTCAGCTCTCCGTATCAGCAGGTTCCACATCCACGAATTCAACCAACCATGGATCAAAAATACTGCTGTAGAAGTTACATTATTGCTGACACGTACTGTGTAGTTAGGCGCCTAAGATGGTTGTTGGTTGCTTATGTACTGAACTTGTAGACTTTTCTTGTCATTATTCCCTAAACGATACAATTATTTATATAGCACTTATACTGTATTAATATCGTAAGTGCTCTGGAGATGCTTTATAGTGTACCAGAGGATACGCACAGGTTGCATGCACATACACTGCGCCATTTCATATGAGGGACTTGAGCATCCCTGGCTTTTGGTGTCTGTATTGGTGGGAGGTTTCCTGGAACCAATCCCCACAAATACCCAGGTACGATTCCATGGGTTTCATAGAACAATAACATCTCCTTACGATGAACCCTAAACCACAGAGGTAATGCCTGCTGAACTCTGAGAAGCTTTTGTATAGCATGCAAATGGTCATCTACATATACATAGTATTGTCATGTTATTACTTGCTCATTAAAATTTACTCAAAAGATTTTTTTAATTTAAGGACTTCATGTTTAAAAGGTTTCATCAGTATTATTTATAAACTCTTTTCGAGAAAGCTTTCCAATATCACTTTTAACCAACACATAAACAATTTAAGGATGTGTACTAAATAGCTTATTGCTATATCCAAAATAGACAACGAGGGAGAAAAGCAAATCTTTCAATATATTTCTTGCTCTTTTGTATCATTACTGATGTCTTACACATAATAGACAAGTAAGAACCTGACAGGGTGACCCGTCCTAAATTGACAATGATGTAAAAAGCAGGAGTGAGAAATCTATTTTCTACTAAGGACAAACAAACAAAGGGAAAAGGTCAGAGAGGCAAAAACAAAGACTACCTTAGCTTAGTTTGAAAGTTGATTTTAGAAAGACATAAGGATTCTATTCTTCACCTGAGTTTTTCATTAAAGAACAGGAAACAAAACTTTCCTGAATAGTTTAATTCCGTATTATATGAGGTGCAGCAGGGGTAGGGCTCTAAAATGGAGCGGGGTGAGAAGTGTGACAGAGGAGAGACCAAGTAGATGGAAAAGACAACAACACTCAATCTTATTTCCCTCAACCCAGAGTGAGAAAAAGTCAAAAACACCAGAAAGCTAGAGAAAACAAAAGAAGTACTCTGTTCAATAACTGATCTTACAATTTTTCAGTCACAGGAGTTTCTGGTATACACCTCCCGTCACAAGCTGATAAACAACTGCATATGGCTCTTAAGCCATTCTTTCTACTCAGGTTTAGTTTGAATCACTGGAGTTCCTGCCCCCTGGGACTGAGAGAGATGCCTGGGGAGGGGAGGCTTGCCAGGACTGGGGTACCAGAAATGTAGCTGGTCCAGCAGCAAAGCCTGCTGGGCGGCCGATTAAGTGCACAACCAGGTCTGTGCCCTAGATCGTTCCCCTTTCGGGGATTCTATTAGGGAGAAAAGCACAACAGAAAACCGAAACAGCTTCTAGCAGTACCAACTGCTCTGCTATTCCTGTAACAAAGGAGAAGCAGGCCTTTACTTCTGCTTGGACCCCATGAGACTTCAGAGAACATGAAAGCTCTAGGCCACCTCACATCACCTGCAAGAGGCAGTTCCTCCCAATTTAATGGAGGACGTCCCTCCTCCCAGGGGAGCAGAGCAGATAGTCAGCGGTGGTCCTGACAAGTGGATGCTCCCTGTTAGGAATGCAGATAGATTCCACAGAAACTCAGGCCACGCTTTTGAGTGGTAAAAGGTGGTGGTAAAAGGAAGGATGGGAATTTCCATCTTACTTTTAGTTCCCACCCCACATGCCAGGCAAAATCAGGCACTCGGGAATACAACGGGCATTCATTCCCATCTTTTGCCTACTGCCTCAGATGCAAAATCTGAGTTCTCAGACCCATCTTCAGAGCCTAAGTCACATTAATGCCCTTATTTGCTCCAATGTTTCCTTCTCAAACTCTAAGGGAAGCACTCTTCCTCAAGGGCAGACCTGTTCCACTACAGGAAAAGCTTTTTAAATGGTTTCCCGAACTCCAAGGCAGGTCCCTCTACCGCAACAGAAGAATTTAGCCAAGACAAGAACCCTAAGGTTTTCCCTTTCTCTTAGTGGGATTAAGCCTATAAGAGATTTAGTGTTTAGAACAATCTTTCCCCCAGCACCCACCACATGGTTGTGGTCTTTTTCCTCTTTTCCTCTCTGAGGCCGCATCCTGACACACATGGGAGGGTGGCCTTGCTGTAAAGTCACCGACTCATGACCACAAGCTCTTTTCGGTTGATTTTGATCAGGTTCCTGGTCAAGTTGATTGTGTCCAGTCTTAACACAACTTCCTCCTGCCAAGGTACATACACGGACTTTGAAAAGATCTCATTTCCATGGTCTTTTAAATTAATTCTACATAATCTTTGCAACCTCATCATTTTTAAGCAGTCCCAAATGAGCGCTACTGAGGAACGACTGATTCCCCTAGGAATACCCTTTTAGATGTGCATCTATCAATTCAATCAAGATATTCTCAAAAAGCTCATTTATGAGCTGAAGCTAGTGGTAATGAACAATGGCAATTAAGAATTCTGGAGGAAATTTTACTCATGTGCACTCCAAAGGACAACACTACAAATAATATTCTAGACAGCACCTGAACACACACACACACACACACACACACACACACCTCCATCCTTAAAAGAAACAATAAAATACTCATTTACCTTTAAAGCTCAAAAGCTTGTTCTGCATACGAGAGAGAAGTCAAAGGACTAACACTGGGGGCCCTGCTGTGCTGGCCAAGAGCTGGAGAGTTGACTCCACAAGAGTCGGGTGTCTGAGGTATAAAACAGGAGAGGATTTCCTTTGGGCTGCACAGGTAAACAGCAAGGTAAGCAAAAGTGGGCAGTCAGACCCCTGCTTCCCAGGCCAGAGGCTTTGAACAAGGCAACAAGCAAGTACAGAAGCTGGGTTAAGAGCCAAAACAGAATGAATCAACTCAAAGCGGACCTGGCAGAGAAGGATGAAAAGAGCTAGACATGGAAACAAGAAAATTCAGCAGGGAGAGGCGGTGAAGGACGGAGATGCCCTGAAAGACAGGAAATTTTCCAAGGGGCTTTGGCCTAGCCCATGCGCAAGGAGGAGTTATGAAGCAAACAAGCCCCCATTCCAATAGGGACCCTACAAATGCTCCCAGGCCTGGCTCCAAGGAACAGCACTGTTGCTCTTGTAGGAGATAATCAGCGGGCAGACTTGAGATAAAAACAGCCAGTGCACTGTCTCTTGAACACCCAGCAATAAGATGACTTTAGATAGAAAATAACTGTCTTTTAACTTCAATGGTTAAGATTTTTCAATGTTTTCATTACTCAGTTCAAATATTCTGATTTACATATCACCATATCAGTTAGTATTTCCTTTACCTAGCATCATCATGGAAGGCAACACAGTAGTCCTTGTTTTTTGTTTTGTTTTGATTGGGTGACAGTGTGTTTCTCCAGGGCCCATCAGCTCCAAGTCAAGTCGTTGTCCTTCAATCTAGTTGTGGAGGGCGCAGCTGGCAGCTCAGCTCCAAGTCCAGTCGCTGGTTTTTCTTTTTCAATCTAGTTGCAGGCGCAGCCCACCATCCCACGCAGGAATCAAACCGGCAACTTTGTTGTTAAGAGCACGTGCTCTAACCAACTGAGCTAACCGGGACCCCACTAAGTCCCTGTTCCTAAACCAGGGAATACACACATAACAGGAGATGAGAGCTGTACGAAGACACTAATGCATGGCTCATCTCCCTGAAACATCAATCTGATCCCCCAAAGATTCATGGAGTAGAGTTAACTGTCGGGTGCTTTTAAAACATTTAATATCGAACCAAAAAAATATCCTATGGAGTACAATGTTAACTTCACAAAGGATTGAGGATAATTCAAAAACAAGCCAGGCTTGCAATGCCCCCCTCCCACCTCTATCTCCTTATGAGGACACTTACTCTCTTTCTTCTGCTGTTAGAAACAGTTGGATGAAAACTTTGCAAAACATACCATAAAAATAAACTTAATTTTGTCACATGCCAAAACTTTTTAGAAACCCTTTTTTTATGAACTCTTTGGTAATTTTTTAATATATTTTTTTACTTTTTCAATTACGGTTGACATTCAGTATTATTTTGTATTAGTTTCCAATGTACAGCATAGTGGTTAGATATTTATATAATTTATGAAGTGATCCCCCAATAAATGTAGTGTTCACCTGGCGCTATACGTAATTATTACAACATTACTGACTACAGTCCCCGTGCTGTTCTTTACGTCTCTGTGACCATTTTGTAACGACCAATTGTATTTCTTAATCCCTTCACCTTTTTCACCCAGCCCCCAGGTCCCCTCTCCTCTGGCAACCATCAGTTTGTTCTTGTATCTATGATTCTGTTTTGTTTATTTTGTTCTTTAGATCCCACAAATAAGTGAGACCATATGGTATTTGTCTTTCTCATTCTGACTTATTTCACTTAGCATTAATACCCTCTCGGTCCATGTTGTTGCAAATGGTAAGATTTAATTCTTTCCTATTGCTGAGTAATATCCCATTGTATTAGGTTGGCGCAAAAGTAACTGCGGTTTAAAAGGTTAAACCACATTCATGTCCTCAGATTAGGCACTGCAATGAACCAAAAAGTAGACATGTAGCCAACCAGAAAAAAAATATGTATAATATTACTTAATACCTACAGAGAATAATACATAAGCAGTGCAAATTAATAATAGTGCAAACCAAAAAGTAAATTAGTCACACAGAGTTTGCGGGGGAGGATTCCTGCTCCGAGGGAATTCTGACGAGACCCGAATGAGAACCAACACTGAGGCGGGCACGTGGGAGGCATCTACCTCCTACTGAAAAATGGCAACACAAAGGTATAGAGGGAGGGATGGGGGTAGACAAAGAGAACTAGCAACTAGGGCTTCACTAGCTCAGACCAACTACACAGGCCAACCTCAGGTAAAGAAGTTAGAAGGTACGCTTATGTACTAAGGCAGGCAGAACAAAGATGTTGAACATTTTGCTTCAGAAGCACTGGTTTTATAACTATTACTTCCATTTCCATACACAGCTCCCTTGAAATCTAGTTAATACTTTATTTACATTTTCAGTACCTTTAGGTAAATCTCTAGTGTTGGCTCAAGCCCTCTATCCCTATTCATGATAACATAAATTCCAAATCAATAAGGTTTCTTTGGATTCTGGCAGAAAAAAAAAAAAACAAAGGCAAGTAAGTTCCAAAGGAGACTCTCACTACCAAAAAACTAGATCTTCAATAAAATATAATTCTTAATACTTTATTGGACTTGCAGGAGGAAGCAAGGAAATATCCAAGTATCCCAGTAACCCCCCAACGCAACCATAAGATTCAAGCATAAAAGCAAACAAATACCAAAGACTTAAAAAGCAATCCACAGATTTGGAGGGGAGTGTAGACAGGAACCAAGAATATTCAAAATTAAAAATATAATTGTTGAAATTAAAAAATTCAATGGATGACCGAAATACCAGATGAGACACAGCTCATTAGTGAACAAGAAATTAGGTCCAAGGAAATAGCCAGAATGCAAACAAAACAAAAACAAGGAGATGGAAACGAGAGGGTAAGAAACAGTGGAGAGAATAAGAAGACCTAATAAATGATGACTTGGAATTCCAGAAGAGTAGAAAAGAGCAGCAGTATTTGATGATAAAATGGCCAACAACTTTTTAGAACTGAGACACAAATCCACAAAAGAAGCACAACACATACTAAGCTTATTAATAAGATAATAATGTCCACAAATGTAATAAAATTAGAGAACACCAAAGTCAAAAAGAGGATCTCACAAGCAACCAGAGATAGAAGACAGACCACCTGTAAACTATATCTAGACAGACAACCTCCTCAAGAATGGGAAAGCCAAAAGACAATGAACTATCTTCAAAATGCTGAGAGAAAAATAACCAATTAACTAGGGTTTTTTTGGAATCAATTCTGTTTTCAAAAATGAGGACAAAATAAAGACATTTCCAGATAATAAAAAAATTAGGGACTTTTCCACCCACAACCCTTCAATGAAGAAATCTCTAAAGGATATGCTTGAGATGGTTAAAAAAATAAAAAATCATCCCAGAAGGAAGTTCTGAGATATGACTGATGATCAAATAAACTGGTAAAGATATAGGTAAATCTAAACAAATATTATCTGTATGGAATAAGAATGTTCTATTTTGTGAGGGTTTTTTTTTTTTCACGGACAATAATAAATACTGGAAGATAATAGTACGTAAGTTTAGGGGTGGATCAGAGTTAAAGGGTTCTAAGATCCTTGCATTGTCATAAGTAGCTAAAACAATGGTTAACTTGAGGCTTTATATATGTATAATTTCAACAATAGCCATCTAAAGACTAGAAATAGCATAGAACTTCCATACCCAATCGATGAGTTTTTAATATTGTTTTACTGCAGGCTCTAGCTGGAGCAGAGCTGAGTTTGGCAAAAATAATGTCAAAGCAGTAAATGAAAGGCAGGTGAAGTCGAATCAATCTAGGTCAAAGGTGTGAAGAACAATTCTAATACTTGTTTTGGGTCATGGACCCCTTTGAGAAACAGATGAAAGCTGTTGGTCCTCTCCCCCAGAAAAATGCTCATAGGTAGTTGTACAAATTTTCATAAAACACAGAAGACCGTTCTCAGACTCCTCAGAGAAAATGAATCCCCAAAGGCTTTGGTCATCTTAAAAAGCTGAAGAGAATTATGTCTGTGTAGAAAACAGTAAAGTGAGTTCTCCCCATGCTAGAGTTGAAACGATCTACCTATTCAGATGAGGAATTAAGTGTAAAAGGAACAGCAGAGGGCATAATGTTTGGAGAAGGAGGAACCTGGAAGTGAGAAGTCAAGCAAGAATGGAGTCATTCCTATAATTCACTCTTTCATTAAAGTGTAATTCAACCATTATGCAACTATTGCAATACATGAACTGTGGAAAATAATGACCAGGAAAAAAATGCCACCAGATTGTAAACACCAATCTTACAATCTGGTGGACAAGTATGCCATACAAAGAAGATAGAAAATAGAAATTACAACACCCTTAGCTAATAAAGTTTTTAATACTCCCTGGAGTGACTCAGTTAATAACCAGCAGTGGTCAAAGAGCCTGCAAAAAGGACTAGCCTGGTGCACTGAGAGGGCCTCTTCTGCAAAGGCAGAGCCCAATCCCTCCTGACCTCAACTTGTAGCCTCAGTGTCAGAAATACAGACCAATCCAGAGGCTCCTAAATCTACCTGCATTTTAGAAAGAAGAAGCTTTTCGAAATCTACATTCCTGTCTCCAGCCAAGCAGTGAAAACTACAGTCTCATGGTCTGACCTGAAGAATGTAGTTTAAAAGTACCCCAGATGATGCTATTGTACCTGCAAACACACAACATAAAACTATTTCTCTTCATTCACAAAAATTTGACTCATACTGGCTTTGTGCATTACAGATATTCAAAGCTGTGAATCAGAACACTATGAATAAAGTATTTCCTTTAATCCATGAAAATATAGTCTGTGGTTAAAATCATTATAGAGCATAAGGATAAATTCAACGATTCTTAGATATCACAGCAAGAACAGAAAAAAAACTGTAGTACACAAGATCTGAAAGCAAATTCAAAGAAAAAACACAGGAGCTGTCTCTGGCCCATTTAGGCAAATGAATAGTATCAGCAGCAGTTCCCATTTAAGATAGCGTGTTAATTTTCAAAATACATACACATTTGACTTCAATGATCCTCAATCAACTTCAGGAGTCAAATAACTCTTTTCCTTTCCTTATTTTGGTGATCTCCATCTTTTAAGAGCCAGCTACACCACACACAACAGATGCTGGTTTATCTTAAGCAACATCCACAGGTCTCCTGATCTTTGTGATTTCCATTTGAACCACACACGCAGATTTTATTTATAACTGTGCTTTTGGTGAATGTACAGAAAATCCTTGTGATGCACAGGAGAAAGGGACAATCTTATCCCAAAGAAAGAAGATTCAAAAGACTTCCCTTTCCCCCAAATACTGATTGTCGTTCCAAACGAATCGAGACACTTTTATAAGCCAGGTACAATTTCATTCTTAAAAGTTTACTTCCATTTTTGATTGACTGAATCATGCATGTGTTGGGTAAATATTTTCTCAGAAGGCGAAGACTAGAACATTGAGATCTTACTGAAATTTAAATGAGCTATTATAGTAGCTCTCGAGGGAAAACCCCATATCCACTGAGAAAAAAGGAATTAAGATACACAAATAAGGAGAATGCTTCTTCCATGTCATTACAGTGTTGATTCTTTATTCGGTCCCCTGTGAACAGTCTTATGGTGGTTATTGACCACTAGATTAAGGTCCTCTTGATTTCAGTTTTCTTTGGTGATATAATCAACTTACTTGACCCTTTGAAATCCCAAATCTCAAAGAGAAACAGGTTTGGTTTGAGGGTTTGCGAATTAGGTGAGGTTTGGTTTTTTTGTTTTTCTTCTTCTTCTTCTTGTAATTAAGAATGGAAGAAGATAAAGCTGTTTCCTAGAATACTGTCACCACTTAACACTTGGACATAACATTTTATCAACTAAAAACTGCCCTTACATACTAACGTCATACAAGCTTCACAATTCCTTGAAGTAATTGTCATCATTCCCATTTTACTGATGAGGAAATCCAGGAGAGACAGTTATTTAACAAGATACACAGCTAATTCCCTTCCCTATATTGACTGAAGGGGAGAGTGGAATCCAAAACTTCTGGCTCTAAAACCAATGCTGGAATTGGAGAGGAAGCCTTTGCAATACTCCACACCCCACCCTCCACATGCCCCAACCGCAGGTAAACCTCATCTCCAGAACAGGTTACCTACGGCACAGGTCAGAAAACTTCGATCCAAATCCAGCCCACTGCCTGTTTGGGTAGAACCCATGGATTAAGAATGGTTTTTACATTTTTAAGTAATTTTAAAAAAGGAATACTTCATGACATGCAAAAATGATATGAAATTCGAATTTTACCAAAAACAGT
This sequence comes from Rhinolophus hipposideros, assembly GCF_964194185.1. Lineage (NCBI taxonomy): Eukaryota > Metazoa > Chordata > Mammalia > Chiroptera > Rhinolophidae > Rhinolophus > Rhinolophus hipposideros. The sequence goes on along the minus strand of NC_138054.1, from coordinate 5,969,832 downwards.
TTTATTCGAACACAGTGCTCATCCATTTAGGTACTGTTTATGGTTGCTTTTGCACTGCAGCATCAGAGCTGAGTAGTTGCAACAAAGACAGCACGGCCAGTAAGGTCTAAACATTAACTATCTGGCCCTTTACGTAAAGTTTGTGGACCCCTCATCTAAGGAATGCTTGTCTTTTTATGAAAGCTATTAAGTTCTTAGCATGGGTAAGTCAAAAATCTGCCTTCCCTACTCCTAGCTGCTGGAGATACAGGGAATAAATCTATTCTCTTTCTCAACTAACAGCTCTTTCAACTTTGGAAGGTTGATACTTCACCCCATCTTATCTAGTTTCTGACCCCAGTTTTCTGACCCACAAGGCATAATTACAATAACCATTTAAACATTTACTATGGACCTATTACCACATACCAGGCACCATCCTAAGTGTTGGAGATCTTATTTCTTTTTAGGTGAGAAAACAAGGCTTAGCAATCAGGTAACTTGCACAAATTCACGTAGCTACTGCAAACTTCTGCTCTTTCCATATCACTTTACTTCAAAAAACAAAAATTTCAACTTCCTCTTTGGTCAATACATATAGGCAAATGTGAAACTTCTATTTCGATTTAGGCAGAACTAGACAAAACTGGGCAACTTATGTCCCAGGACCTGGCTACTGAAGTCCCTTAGTGCTCTCTGCATCCTTGCCAAACAGCTTGTCAGCACATAGTGTTCATTTACAACTGCGTATCATTTCTGACTCACAAATACTGTCTCGGTTAAAAAAAAAAAAACAATTCTGTATCTTTAGAAAACAAATCAGGCCTCGGGGAGGCATGTTAGATCACTTCAAATAAAAGTTAACCATCACTTACTGTGAGTGTCCCAATAATGAGAATTGTGGGGTATGGTTCACATATTTTTTCATTTAAACTTCACAGCTCTATGACATAAGCATTGATCTCAATTTTACAGATGAGGAAACTGAGCCTTCAAGGTTAATTTACTACCCAAGGTGACAGGGTTGGGATTCAATGTTTTCTGATTCCAAAGCCAGGCTCTCAACCACTATGCAGAACTTTCAAATATCAACTTTCAATCATAATATAGTCATAGTGTTGCCTAAATTAAAGGAGAATTTGAAAACTTATTCTGAAAGACACTGCCCACCATATTATTTACTATCACCTCAACTGCACTCCTATATTTTTTTTTCCAAAAGTACAGCTAAACCCAGAATCAAAAGTTCAATTGTACAGGTATTGTTCCTTTGCAACATACCTATGTTTTCCCCAACAGATGCTCTTAGAGGCTATGAACCATTCTCATACCTCCCTATCTCTCCCTATGAAACCTCCACAGGAAATGCATTCAATAAACATGCTGAATAAACAGAAGCATTGTATAAAACATGACTTATAAATGAATTCTGCCAAGAAAGTAGTGAGTAGAAAATAACAGAATAAGCAAAGAAAGAACTAAATTTAGTTCATTATACACTAATGTATAAATGTATTGTTTTCAGGATCATTTTTGTACACATAAGATACAACTTATGTATAAGGTGCTACCCTAACCCAAACACTAATGGTTAACTGATCATGTATTTATGATCACAAAAATGAAGATTGAATACTCAAGTCTAAACTATCACAGAATAATCTAATGGAGAAACCAAAACCCCTCACATCCTCATGCTGTGTACTTTCCCAACCTTGTGTCTTAGCCTGGAAGACCTTCTGCATCTTAGCCTCTACTCTGGGTCTTCCCCATACACTTGCCTTCCGAGAAGGGAAGTCTTGAGAACAAGGAGATTATTTTCCCCTTTACACGCCCAAATGATCCAAGACAGTACCTTGACTACAGTCGGGCACTCCGTGTAAAATGGGTTTAATAGAATGGAACATTTTCAGTACTAGCTAAGGTACACTAACCACATACAATTCAAGGGAAGACAACAACCTTGCCATTAATTCTACAGAAGGCAGCCTCCTCCTGAGAACTTTTGCAAACACTTGCTTTTAAAAAACAACAAAAAGCTGCTAGAAGGCTATCATTGTTGGCAACAGAGCTCCATTCTGTGCCAAAAGCAATAATACACCCACAAGAGAAGACACCTCAAAGGGATCACCTGGTATTTATTAAGGGTTCGTTCACAAGGACCAAGGGACTCTGTTTGTTACAGACGCTGACTTAAGTCCCTAAACCTGAGGTCCCTAAACGCATCATAAAGGTGAATCCAGAGTATCCAGAAGTCTTAAGTTTCTTAAGAAGATACACTTACAAATATCTATGAAACACAACAATCACTTATTCAAAAGAACAGAAAGCCTTCCAAGTTTCTGTGCTCCCAAGAAGTCTATTTTGAAATACGTCAAAAAGTTACATCGAGGGATACAAAATATGTTTAAAGATCCAGACTGATAACTCAAGAACTTGAAGTTGAAGCTGGCAAAACCACTGCCCATAACTAAGAGTTCTGATTGTGCCCCTCTCACTTGCAACGCTGCGGCGCAAATGAATGACGGTGTATCAGCGTTAAATTTAAATTTCCTGGCTCTAGCCACAATGCTAACCTAATTAAAGCGTGTGGTCAACGTTTAGCATTTTCGGTGCGATATTTTGCATCGCTTTGGCCAACAGCAGTATCGAGAGACAGTTGCACTCTTCCTCTCACCAACCCCCCTTCCCAAAGCCGGAGGCAAAACCCTCTCCAAAATGCTCTATTAATGGACAGGAAAAGCACCCCCGCAACGCCCACAGACCCCGCCAAGCGGTAACGGGGGCTTCACACCTATCACCCTCGCCAAGAACACTTTAGACTCAGTCTGAGCAAGTCACTCGTGCAAGCGCTACTTCCCCACGGCCGGGACCCCCCCACCCCCAGGAGCCCGACAACTCCCGGGAGCACCTCCGCCCGCGGGGCCCCCGAGGCAGCGTGGCTCGGGCTCCCCTCGCACACATTTCCAGTCCAGCAAACTGCGGCGGCGGAGGGGGAGGGGGCGAGGCTGGCAACGGCGGCAGAGCCGGGCCGTCGGGCCGGGCCGGGACGGCGAGCGGGGGCGGCCCGAGGGTCTGGGAGGGGGAGGGGAGGTACCTCGTACAGCTCCTCGGAAGCCATGGTGGGCAGCGGAGTTGCGGACAGGCGGGAGGGGCAGGGTTGGGGCGAGGCGCCGTCGCCGCCGGGCGGCCGACACTTTGTTTCAGTTGGGTCCCTGCGTGGCCTGCGCTTCCTGCTCCCGCTCCCGGCGCCGGGAGCTCAGCACGGACGAGCCTCTCACACTCACGGCCAGTGCGGGCCGGCGGCCGCGGCGGGGTTGTGCGCAGGAGCAGCTGCGCAACGCGCCCTCCGCTCACTCCCCGGCGGACCGGCTCGGGCTCGGGCTCATCGCGCCCCGCCGCGGGGCCAGGCTGGGGCGGGCGCGGCGGCGGTGCACGGCGGCGCGGCTGGCTCCGTGGCTCCCCCTCTCCGGTGTAGTGCAAAAAGCTTCCTACTTGCGACCAAAAAACCTGCCCCGGCTACTGAGCATGCCCAGTGAGGCCGCCCAGGCCCGGCGGAGCCGCGCTCCCGCGTTCCGGGTTTTCGGGCCGCCCGCCCGGGAGAGGCCGGCGGGGCGGGGCAGCCGAGAGGAGCAGTGGGCTCCGCTCCCGGCGAAGGCAGGCGGGTGACCGCGGTGAGGGCTCCGGCAGGAAGGGGAGTGGCCATGGGGCAGTGGGCGGGGTCATGGCGAGATGAGGGCGGGGCCGAGATAGCGGTGGGCGGGGCTCTGACTTCCCCAAGTTCCCTCGGCGAGGTCCGAGCCGGCCGCGGCGCCGCCCGCCTGCCCGCCTCGACGTGGGTGCTGGGTACCGGAGCCCAGTACCCAGTGGGGCAAGGCGTCTGTGGGCCCGAAGTTGAGCAGGGGACCGTGGGGCTGTGCCAGCCCGCGTCTGGAGTCCACTGCCCCGACGGCAGCGGCCGTGCGGACAAATGCATGCCTTTTCCCCTGGAGAGCGCAAAGCGCCCACCACCGAGCGCCCGCCGCAGTCACCGGTCCCGGGCCAGGTCGGCCCTCAGAGGGCTGGCGGCGTGGCCAGGTGGAACACCCCCGCCCTACCACGTGCCCGCCTCCCCGGCGGCAACCGCCAACACCCGGAGCCCGGACCACGTGCTCCGCGATGTGGCCCGGCGCGCTGCGGGCCAGCTCGCTCCGCGGCAGGCTGGGGGTGGGAGCCTGGGGCGGGAGCCCGGCGCAGGAGAGGGCGGCGCGAGGGCGCGGCTGCCTCCACTCTGCCCGCGGCTTCCCCCACGCCAGGCCTCCCTGTTCCTCTTGGAGCATCCACCTCCTCCGAAGGGGAACTGGGAGGAGGGGCCGAAATCTGGACTCCAGGGAGGTCTAGGTCTACTGGAACTTAGCTGTCAGTGGTGGTCCTCCTGGGGGAGAACGGTGTGGACCACCACACCACGGGGTCTCTCGGTCAGAACAGCGATGGGCTGGCCCGTGCTCCACTTCACAGGGGAAATGGGCAAAGTGGGGACGGCCAGCATGACTAGCTTCCAAGGCACACCTTCCGGGAGACTGGACGTTCCCCCGAGCGTGCGGAGTGAGGAAGGGGCTTCCCGGCCCGGCTCTCCCAAGCAGCCGACAACTCCGAACCTTCCTGCTGAATGCAGCGGAACTTCTCCACCGGGCACTGCATAGACATTTTTCACATTCTCTCCAACTCCCTACACCTGGAAGCCACCATCAAAATCCTACATTCCTCCCAATGCATCCTCTCCTGCCACCGGTTCCTGGTGCTCTACCCAGCTCCAGTTCCTAACCGACCTCCCAGTCACCAGGCTCCTCCCACCAGTTTTCTTCCTAAAACCCCATTCGACTGCGCCCGGAATATACAGTTTAACAACCACAAGGCTTTTCACAGACCCCGCTGAGTTTCCTGCCCTCCCCACGCCCAAAAAAACGAGCTTAACGCTTGCTGTTAATTCCCTTCAAATCGAATCACCGTTCTCTTCATTACCGGCGCTTCCACCTGAAATTCCCTCTGCCTTGGAATGCCCCTTTCAATCTCCACCTCCGACGTCACCTCAAAAGCATAGCCTTCTAACTTCCAGGGCAAAATAAAGTTACTGCCTCTCCAGTGGCGCCTGAAGCACTCAGGAGTGCTCCATTGCAGCACTTAGGTATCTCAGAGTATTTTAACTGTTTTGTCCACTCTTCTCTCCCACTTCTATTACAAGACTATGACTTCCCAGATCTCATCTTCAAATTTGACTCTTCCGCCCCTGGCACCATTCTCTATATACAAAATAAGTTTTTGTTCAATAAATTGGAATTCCAGTGTCCAAAATAAAGCCGGATACGCACACATCCAAATCCCATTATTAAATGCTTTAACAGCAGAATCACATTAAAGTTCCCATCTCCTTTGTCAAGGCTCTCCCAAGTTCTGCCTTTTTTCTCTGACGGCCAAGCCAATTCTCTTTCCCTCCTCCAAATATCAGCGCCTCTTTCCTCTTACTTAGCAATTTCATTATTTGCTGCATTTGATTGTCTCTCTAGGCACACAAATTCTTCAACGTAAGTTGTAAGCTCCTTGAAGGCAAGGACTAAGACTTTAACTGCGAAGTCTCAAGTCAATTAGTGCACACTACTCAAAAAAAGTGCTCAAATACCTGCAGGAGATGCTTAAAAATCACAAGCATAATCAAATATATATAAGAAAAAGGGAATCCTCAATACGAAGTGAACAGACATATATCTCACATACAAACTTATATACAATGATACTAGACTGATATAATTTTTTCTCATTACCATTGTAAGTACAGAATTTGTTACACATTCACAAGTTGCTCCACCATATGCTTAACGACTGTGATATTAAATATATTGTCCTTGAATTCTCCAATACTACCACTGTTACCAAGGGAAGAGAGAAAAAAACAAGGATAGAAAGACATCCACAACAACCATACTTACTAAGCTAGTACATTTGAGGGTATATATAATCATAGGGTAAGATGACTTTCCCCATTGTGAGAAAAAAGGGAGGAGGGCAAATTACAGCCTAAAAAGGTTAATTCCAAAAAGTCAATTTACATGGATGGACCTTTAATCCTATGACCTGGCTTATTTAATATGCTATGATTATTCGTCAACCTTAAAAGAGTATCCACTGGGTAGAGATCACCGCCATAACAAAGCCAGGAGTAAGACATTCTCCTAAGCTCAGTTCCAGCTACCTCTCTCCTCCAAAAATTAGTTTCTATCTTAATTAAGAATACGGCAGAGGAGACAGGTACTAAAGTAGCCAACTAGTGACTGAGATATTAAGCAAGTCTTCAACTGTCCACTTTGTTCCTCTCATCCGCCCTTTACCTAAAACATCTACCAGTTTATTGAATGCTGTTTTGTGTATGTTTATGTTTTTACCTCATTAGTTCAATTTGCCTTATTTTTAGACAAATTCTGCTTTCTTCCCTCACTTTTTTATATAAACAACATTTTATCAGTGTTCATAATAGAAGTAAATATGTCCAAGATTCTTTAATGGCTGTGAATTTATACCTTTTATGAAAGAGTGAAAATTTGCAGTAGTTACCATGACCACATGTGTGGGTGCTGTGAAAGTACTTTCTCAGTAAATTTGAGAATAAAAGTGAAATCACATTTTCTAAACACATCAAGATATCTGCATTGTACCAAAAATACATGCAACACAATAGTATATACCAGTAAAACACATAAATCACAATGATTGTAGAAGTAGTCAACATCGAGAGGACGTACACATGCGATTGAAAAACTACACATCTATGGGCAATAAGCTTTAACTCTTACCTTCTGTGAGCCAGTGGTGGAGACCGACATAAACCTTTTACTCCTTTTCCAAATTTATCTGACCGGTTTACTCCTTTTCCAAATTTATCTGAGCAATTGGTAATAGACACTCAGTACGAGTCAAGGTAAGACTCCATATCAGGAGCGAAAGCTGTTTCTCACTCACAGAACAAAGACTAATATATTAAATTAGAGGTTCACCCCTTTTCCCATTCAACAGCCCAACTGGTCACATCTTCCATTCTCCCAAGAATTTGCATTCCATCTACATTTGAATTCCAAGGCCCTGGTGAGGAGATGGGGGATGGGACTGGAAAGACAAAAGAATCCAAAATCTAGCAACTACTACCCTCAGAACCAAAAGCATTTTGAGTTGGGGTGACTCGAAAAGCTGCCAATAATGATTTTCTTCATCAATTTTGTACCCCAAAAGCATAATCTATTTTGGTACCTCCTCCAAAACCCAAAATTTAACTGTGGTTTTTATGAAGTGACCTATGTTTGTTTGTTCACACTGTGGCCAAAGATAAATTAAAATATCATTCTTGTTATAGAGTATCCACTCCACAAGACTTGGGGAAATTCCTATCTCGATCACCTACTCAGAAGAAAGTAAGAAGAAAGTAAGAAAGTAAGCCTGAGAAGCAAAAGATGAATTCAGATGGTAGGCCCTTTTCTGAACTTAGAACCACCCAGTTTTTCCTTCCCTGAAAGTTTAAATTGCACACCCGTGCCCTTTTCTTTTCTGGACAACCAATAACCTCTGATTCCTGGTTTCATCTGCTGCTTCTTTCCATGGCCAAACAGTCAATTTCCCATTTCAATTGGCAGACACTGCCTGCATGCATTTTAGCCCCAGCTATTATTCTCTCTTTTCTGTGGAAGTTAGTACCTAATCCAGCTGCCACACTGCTGTTTCCTGGCCAAATGCCACCATTTATTTAATCTCTGCCCTAAAGATCAATTCTAAGACTTCTTCACATTTGATTTCACCAATTTCACCTTCAATTTCACCTTTTAAACTGAAGTTCCACCATTGGCAAAACCTCATTTATTTACAATTAAGGGTAATTTTCTTTCTAACTACATTTAGAGTTTAACTGTAGTTCTTTTTTTTATTTATCTAAGATGATTCTACTGAAAGAATCCTTGTAATATGTATTTGTTGTATTTTCTTTTGATTGAAGTTATTTATCAAGACGGAGGAAGTTTTTCACTTTTAACTTTATGCATTACCCCACCTTCTGTAAAGAGAAAATAATCAAAAGTCATAAAAAGTAAACAGCCTCAAGGTACTGCCATAACATTCCGGTTGATTTTACACCAGGGCAGTAGTAACTAATTCATTTTGGATTCCTGAAAAAAACATCAAATGTAAATGTCCCTTGAGTTACTGTGATGGATATTTACATTGTCCTTCAAGTGAGACATCCCAGTAAACTAGGCAGAAGATGAGTGAAGACAATCTGGCTGGTAAGGAAAACAGGAACACCAGGTCCACCAAAAGATGTGGAACTGAGAATTAGCACAGGACCAGAGCAGGTGGAAGTTGAATGTTAAGAGCAAATGAATCTGAAAATAAAGCTGTGGCCATACGAGCACATGGACAGATGTGTAGGGCTTGATGTTTTCAATCACTAATATTATCTAGTGCAGAGGTCCTCGATTTGTGGTTCCCAGATGAGTAGCAACAGATTCACTTTGAAACTTATTAAAAGTATAAATTCTCTATGCACCACCCACCTAGTGGCACCCAGGAATCTGTTAAACAAGTCCTCCAGGTGATTCTGATGCATGCTAAACTTTGAAAGCACTGGTTTAGAACAGTTTCGTTTGTTTGTTATTGTTGTTTTAAAATCAAGCTACAGATTTCAAACCATCTTTGGATGCACCTTTCGATTGCTTTAGTAGATCCTGACAAGCATTTTTTAATTGAGATATGATGGAATGATAGAATGGAATAAACTTTGAAAAAGAATCAGTGTGCACCCATCACTCCACTAGGGTGACTGTTGTTTCCATTATACACACAAGCATACACACACACACACACACACACACACACACATGAATATATACACACACGTATATTATGCACTAGGTCATAATGTAAAATATATTTCTTACGTTTTGATCTAACTATTGTTATATAGTAGAGCTCCTTAGGAGACCTGATTTATTGGACACATTAGAATGACATAATTAGTGTATCACTTGTCTTAAATGGTTCCTTTTAAATTACTAAAGGATACATTAAAGTATAATAAGAACTTGATTAATTGGAGCCAAGTTAACAACAACAAAAACATCTCAGATTGCTTTGGGGGCTGTGTTTTTGGAAGTGTGGGAATATATTAAAAACCACCTAAATGAGAACAGTTCAGAGCTTGCTGTACAGCAAGGAAGTCAGCCGCAATTACCTGTGCCGGGAAGAGACTCAAAGGCAGTCAGAGGAGCACGAAAGCTTACAGTGAGAAAAATGGAAGTAGTCAGGTGTGTTCTGATTGGAGGTTGTTGGCACAGGGAAGCCAGAAATTGGCTAACTAGATGCAGGGTGTCTCACATGATTGGTTTGGAAGCATATTACGCTTGTTCTGTTTGTTCCTGTGTTGGAAGTGGGGGCAAAACAGGGATCTGGCAGTCCAAATTCTGCCTATTCTGGGACAATATCTGTAGAAAACATGGTTTGGCTTCCTGGATTGTTTGTTTGAGAGGTTGTTTCTTATTTTCTCTCAGTATTTTTAATTATTTTGTCTTCAGATTTTCATTGTTTCTGTTGAAACATCTGCTATGTTTTTGGTCCTTAAAAGGCAATCTGTCCTCTCTTGTTATTTGTAAAATTTTCTCTTTGTCTTTGGTTTTCACAAGTTTTACTATGAAGTATCTAAGTGTTTGTGTATTTATCCTTCTTGGATTCGTAGGACTCATCGAATCTATGTATTAATCTTTCACCAGGTTGGGAAATTTTCTCAGCCATTATCTTTTAATGTTGCTGCTGCCTCAGTCTCTTCTTCCTTTCTTGAGAGCCAATGAACAGATGTTAGAGCTTTTCACTGTAGTCCTACATGTCTTGCTATCTTTTCTGATTTTTTTTCTATTCTTTTGTTTTTCCACTTCATTTTTAGGTACTTGCTTCAGATTTATCTTTCAGTTTACTAATTTTCTCTTTAGTTGTGTCAGATGTGTTCTCATACTTATTTTTGTTGTTGTGTTCTTTAATCCAGACTATCTGATTTATTAATTTTTTTGTTCTTGGTTGAAGTTTCCAAACATATTTGATTTTCTTTATTGCCTTGACCTTAATAATATTTTGAAGGTGGTGTCTCAAACTCTAATACAGAGGGTGCCAAAAAAAGCATACACATTTTAATAAAGGAAAACTATTAAACTTGTAATAATATATACCAATAACAAGATGAATACAAGTCACGTCTGACTTCTGCAATTACAAGAGGTGCTCAGAGTGGTTACCATCAGCATCCCGAAACTTCTGATTACGGTGAACTACTGCTTGAGCAACACAGACCAAAGTGTCCACTTGTATACATTTTTTGGCACCCCCAGTATTTGTAGCCTCTATGGGTCTGTTTCTATTGCCTACTGTTTCTATTGATTTTAGTATATGTTATCTTACTCTTTTTGTGTCTGATTATTTTTTTTATGTGGCTGGTTAGTATTTGTAAAATTGTACAAACATTTAAAGTCTGGGATAATACTATCTTTCTTCAAAGAGGATTCATGTTTGCTTCTGCCAGCTACCTAGGTGCTCAAACACTCAAAGGTCATCTAAACCTCATTTCAGAGATTGAGATTATACAAACCTGAACTGTAGTGTCTAGGAGTGTTTTCTGCTTACTTCTGAATTACCCTTTTTTCCTAAGGTTACTTTGAAAATTTCTGTAAAACAGAGTTTTAGCTTAATATTATAACATATATTTGGAAACACAGTCAGAGGCACAAGCTAGATCCAGCAGTTGCATAACTCTTTATATCAAATTGAGAGCATGTTACATTTCCATATCAAAAAAATGGGGCAAGGCCAATGGACTTTATTTATTAAGAATAGGAAGAGGCTAGGAGTTGGGTTGGTTGGGAGATAATTACAGAAAAAAAAGCATGAAGTGAAGCCTCGCTGATATACCTGTTTTTGTTTTTCTGAAAATTAGGCTTATATTTGACAATTCCATCTGTATTAAGTTCATGTTTCTCCCTCTTTACTACAGATCTTTCAACCAAGTATTTTCCTTTCCTTCCAGGCTTCTTCTTGGTCCCTTTCTGCTCATTTCCTCATAGTGCAGGTTCAGATTTCTCCCCCTGAATAGCTCAATTTCATAGGTACCTTCCTCTATGCTGGAAATAGATGACCTGTCCCTTACTTTGCTGAAACGTCTTCTCCTTTCTCTATTCATGGCCAACTCCACGAATATTCCTCTAAATGAAGCAAGCTTTCTTTCTGACCAATCCACCAATAACTAATGTCATCAGCATCGAGCACTAAGCCTATAAACACTGCACAATTCTCAGAAAGCAGCATAAACATTTATTTATCCTTGAGTAGGTTTACTACTTGGATCATCATTTTTTTTTTAATTGCCAAGGAGTTTTCTGCCTTTGTCCTTGTGTATGTTTGAATGCATCTCCATTCTCTGCTTTAGAGAGAGAGAGAGAGAGAGAGCCCCAAAACGAGTTTTAGCCAACAGCGCTGTGAACACATGAGCTCCCATTATAGAGGGTTCAGTGAGAATGGTAATGTCAAAATGCCATCCACTCTACAGGTGAATTCTCTCTTTCTCTCAGTGAATTTCATCTTTATTGAGGTATAATTGACATACAAAATTATAAGAGATTTAAAGTGTCCATTGTGGTGATTTGATATATGTATACATTGTGAAAGGATTCCCCTCATCTAGTTAATTAACATGTCATCACTTTACACATTTATCTTTTTTGTGTGTGTGAAAAAATTTAAGTTCTCTTTTAGCAGATTTCAATTATACAACACAGTGTTACCAACTATAGTCACCATGTTTTACATTAGATCCTCAGACCGTATTCATCTTACAGTGGAAAGTTTGTTCTACTGGTACATTCTTACAATAAATTGTTAATGGAGCACTGAGCAGGGACATACTTTTTCTTGAATATGAGGGATATTATTGTATCCAACCGAGGTCAGTTCACTGGTGGACAAAACATTGTTTCAACCTCAGGTTGATTGACAAGCTTCAACAGAAGAAACAATAGACTTGTTTTGGGGATTAGAAGTAAAATGAAACTAATCTGTTCAAGAAAAGTTGTCAAAGTTTTATACTTTCTAAAATAAAGAGGTCAATGAATTCTTTAGTTTAAGCACTAAGATTTGCAAAGTTACTACAAATGAAAAATTGAAAACAATTTTAATGTCAAATATGTATGCATAACTAAGTAAATTATGGTATATCTGCAGAATAAAATATTGTATAGCCCTTAAAAATAAGATCTTTTAAAAGATGGGGAAATGCACGTGTCTTAATATTAAGCAAAAGGACACAATGCATAAAATATCTCTGAAAGGATACACATATCAAAAAATTTTTAAACTGGAAATGTTGATTCTTATTAGGGAGTAAAACTGGATGACTGAGGAACAGAAGTCAGAGGAGACTATTCACTCTACATCTGTTTGTACTTTCTGAATTTTGTGTGAATGTATTACTTATTTTTTAAAAGCTAAAATAAATAAGTAGAATGAAGACCAAGAAATGTAAAGGCACATGCAGTATAATTTCAATTTGCAAAGATATACACAGAAAAATATCTGGCGTTATTATGCTAAAATATTAACACGATTCTTTACTGGAATTATAAGGTTTTCATTCCTTCTTCCTGTATTTTTGTATTTTCCAGAGCTTTTATGTAAGTAGAGTAACTTTTAAAGAAAATAAATTTTATTTAAAAATAAATGGAAAATATACAATTTAAAAAATTTAGGAAACTTATTTTTAAAATCTGTTATTTATAGGTTACAATCAAGGTTTTTCCACATAGTGATAAAGTTATTCTTTGGGAGGATTTAAATGTTTATTATAAATGAATAAAATTTATACAATACCTTTTCTTCAAAAGTCATATGCAAAATAGATTCCTCTTTCTATTAGTAGAAAAGATAATTTTTCACTTGAAGAATAAGACATATTCTGAGAATTAAGAGAGTTAAATTCTCACAGTGGGTCTGCAGTAGTTATGTGACCTTGGACAAGTAATTTAAACTTCTGTAAGTCAGATAATTTTCAAATCTGCAACAAAGAGCTTGGGTTCTTTGAGTTTCTAAGTATTGGGGGTAACATGGACCTGTAACATTTTCAAAAATATTGTGGAAATCAACATTAGTTAGCCAACTTTCTTTTTTATTAAGGAAAGCCATTACAGCAACAACAAAAGCTATAACAGCTACCCTCTACCATATATTATTACCATTGTTTCATTAAAAAAAAGGAATTTTAACACACACACAAAGTAGGAGAGTCACAACTGCAACATATGGGGTAATCCTTTAAATTGTATTATTTAGTTTTACCAAAAAAATCATTATAAAAATGTATTTCTCATTTTCTTGCAGACCTGTATTTTGGATTCATCCATTTAGATGAAGACCATTTCAACTCTAAAATAGTATGATTCTAAATATAGAAATATGAGTCTGACAATTAAGTTTGTGAACTCGTTGCAATGATGTTGCTAATCTTTTTTGATCTCAGAGGGATTATTCATTATCAATTTGTACCAACTAGACAAACAGTTAACCAAGTTCACTGTTTGGAAGTGCTGAAAAGGTTGCGTGAAAAAGTTAGAAAAAACGACCTGAATTTTTCACCAATAACTCATGGCTCTTGCATCACAACAATGCACCAGCTCACAGGGCACTGTCTGTGAGGGAGTTGTTAGCCAGTAAACAAATAACTGTATTGGGGCACCCTCCCTACTCACCTGATCTGGCCCCCAATGACTTCTTTCTTTACCTGAAGATAAAAGAAATATTGAAAGGAAGATATTTTGATGACATTCAGGACATCAAGGGTAAATATGACGACAGCTCTGATGGCCATTCCAGAAAAAGAGTTCCAAAATTGCTTTGAAGGGTGGACCAGGCACTGGCATCTGTGCATAGCTTCCCAAGGGGAGTACTTCAAAAGGTGATTGTAGTGATATTCAGCAGTGAGGTATGTAGAAATTTTTCTAGGATGAGTTCGCAAACTTTATTGTCTGACCTCGTATGATACAGAACTATTTTAAATACTCTGAGCTCATATTCTGTATACTTATCATGTCAATGAATTATGGATACAATGATGGCCCAAACCACTTATTTATGCTCCCATAGAGCTGAAAAAGAAAGTGACTCTTCAGTTAGCAAATAACCATAATAGTTTCAGTTTTCAGCACACATTGATGGCAGGTCATGCTCTATACTTCACTATCACAATAAGCTATGAGGTAGACAAAAGTAACTCCATGTTATTACAGAATTTGAAAGTGACTGAATCTGTACAGTTGACTGGACTGGAATTCAGATATTCCTAATTCCAAAACCCATGTCTTTTTCATTTCTTCTTTCAAAGTAATTCGCTTTCTTTGAATAATTATATTGTTTGTAGGTGATTTACATGATAACTCATTCCCAACCTCTGAGGAACATAGAAGATGTTTGAAATCCATCCTTGCCATTTAGAAATTTAAAATCTAAACAAGGAGGCAAGACACACACACACACACACACACACACACACAACTGTTTTTTACAAACAAGGCAATATATAATTGTGCTGAAGGAGAATCTAAATAATTAATACAGTAGGCAAACTTTAGAAGAAGGTGAAAACCACAAAACCAACTCAGAGACTTGGTTTGGACATTTTAAGGGTAAGAAGTGGGAGAAGAATATTTATTTCAAGAGAGGAAGGACTGTGTGAACAGTAGTTTAGAAGGAAAATAAAATGCCTATTCCAGGGAGAATAAGGAGAGGAGAAGATTGGAGTGAAGTATATGCTGGGCTGCAGTGACTCGTAAAATTGGAAAAATAGGTTGGGTCGAATTTTGGAAAGCCTAGACTGTCAGGCTAAAGACCTTAAGACACTGTGGTCAGCTGAAGGCTCCTGATCAGCTAACCAATAGGGCAATTACTGCCCTCTGGAAGGTTCATCAGGAGTGATTCAGGAAGACAGGGTGCACAGGAGCTGAAGCCAGAAAGAGAGGACAGCAGTTTATTGGAGACATTAATGAATAAGTGTGTGAAATAGAAGAAGGAAAAGAGGAAAATTAGGAAGAAGCAACATTCCAGGACCTGGTGATGGATTTAATATGGGTATTCCGTTTTAAGCTTCTATGTTTAGTAGGAGAATTACGATAACAGGCTAAAATAGGAACACAGAAAATTTTGTTTTGGAGAAAATAAAGAGAATTTAATTTTAGACATAAATTTTGGGAGGCAGTGATAAAGATGAACAGGGGCTTTAAGGAAACTGATCAGGCTGGGAGGTCTATGAGAGAAGCTGGGCCCATGGAAGTTCATGAGAACACGTAGTCGAGCTGTATGGTTCTAATTTCCTTTTACATAATACTCTATGGTACTAACTTCCTGTCTCATTGCCTTAAATACTCTCCATCTTAGCACACAAGCCAGAATGTGCACGTGCTGGGTTGCAGCCATTTTTCCTTTTTCTTTTCCCCCAAATAAATCCTTTTTGGTGATGGAATACCTTGTCGATATTGTTCAGTCGACATTTTGGAGGCTTTTCCAGGATACAGAGAAAAACAACCCGACAACTTCAGAGCAGGTGAGCAACAGGCTCCTGGAGCATCACATAACGCCATTTTGGCTCACTGTTTGCTCTCTGATTCAGAAGCATAGGGCAAGTTCTCTCCTGGATTTGAGCTTTCTCTTTTTGCATTTGAAGCTCTCTGAGCTTTATTTAGCAATTGTTTAGAGATGGGTGTGTGTGTGTGTGTGTGTGGGTTAAAAAGGGCTTGCTTGTTTGTTTGTCTATCTGTTGTCTGTAAGTACTCAATTTGGAATGTCAGCCTGATTTCTTCAGAAACAGGTTGTTCTTTGAGACAAAACTGGCTTTCTCCCCTGTCCCTGTGGGGACAGACATTATTTCTACTGAAATTAGTCACTTTGGCCCAGTGTTAGACTGTGCGTCTCATGAGAGGTGTGCCACCCAGCCCAACGTATAACTGGACTCTCGGAGGGTCGATTATTTTCCTAGACCTGGCTTTTAGCCTTCAGCCTGGTCCTCTGTGATCAGACTGTTCTAGAGTGAGGCTGGCTGGCGTCTAACCTGCAGGTTGTTCAAGTTGTAAATTGTCTCCAGCCCAACTGAAAAAAAAAAAAGGGATCTCAGCTATTTAAATTTTTTGACTGTCCCTCTTCCACTAGGACCAAGGGCCAAGTACTTGGTTAAAAGCTGTGGGGACTTTTTATGTGCATATTTAACTAAATGGACAGATCTAACAAAAAATGATTCAAAGAAGTCAGTGGCCACTCTGGGTAACGTTTGAGATCCCTAAACTTAATTTTCTTAAAACCAAATTGGACACTAATAGCACTAAAATTGATCAAGCTGAATGAAATGCCAATGTTGAATGGGAATGGCATATTGAAGCTTCCAAACGAGACCATGAATCTGAAGTTGCCATTTTGCAAAATAAAGTCTTAAAGTAAATAGAGGCTGCTAAAAATTCAGAAAGAGAGGAAATGGTGTCTGAAGCCACATGTTCTCCCTCTGCAGCTCTGCCTTGCCGGTCCCCCACTACTCTGGTCCATCCTCTGGTTCTTTCTGTTCTATGGATACTTTGTCTCAAACTTTTCCACCTCCAACCACCATCTTTCCTTCCTCTCTACCTCCCTTGTTTTCAACTCCAACCCTGGCAGCACTTTCCCTTGAATCCTCTCCCACCTTTTCTTCCTCTGAATTTATCAGTAGTTTTCCATTTAGGATTAAGCCTTCTGGGGATCCTGAGACACTCCAAATCTCCTATGTCCCCTGGACCAAAGCTGAGTTACAAGCCATTGTAAAGCAATTCCTTGAGGTAACTGAGGCCCCTCACAAGTTTGCTGAGGAATTTGATAATACTGTTCAGGCCTATCAGGGGTTTCTGATTTGTATCAGCTAATCAATATGATAGTTGGCGAAGGCCAGGCTTGACACCGGATGAAAACTGCTGGATGTTTAGAAAAGCAAACCTCCAATTTTGGGAGGAAGGTAGAGAACTTGCTCAAAAACTATATCAAACAATTCCTAAGGCTTTCTCAATGTCTATTGATTGGAGGAAAATTTAGACTTGCTCACCAAAGTCTGACAAATCTGCTCATGATAACTATAATAGACTTCAGGTCGTTTTTAAGGAAAATTCTGGTCTTCCTTCAGATGTTGACTCTACGTGGGTAACTTTTAATTCCTTGTTTGTTAATGGGCTGAAAAGAAATCTTTCCCTCCTAGTTAAGAGAGCCAGGATGGAATGGGAGATGATGGCCACCCTAGATTTGGTGAATTTGGCCAATCAGCTTGCCCATATGCTAGATTAGTCACCTAAATGTAAGATTGCCAAGATTTTTAATTCTCAGCCTTGGCAAATGAGAGACCCTATGCAAAACCAAACGACTCCAAATTTTTGCCACTACTGAACAGAGCCAGAACACTGGAAAAGGGACCAGTCTTTTCAAGGTTCTCCTAATCCCCAGTGATGGGGCTCCAAGGAACTACAGGGGCTTTTTCCAATTTTTCCTCTTAATCAGTTGGGAGAAACTTCTCTTCAAATTGGTAAGGAAACTATTTCTATTCTTATTGATACTGGTGCTACACTCTTGGTGATTGACCCCACTGTCCTAGAACAGCCCCTGCCTCAGAGAAATGAAACACCTTGAATAGTGGGGATTTCAAGTAAGCCTCAAGAGGTTCACATCTCTGAACCTATTCTTTTTTGCTTAGGCCCCTTAAAAGGTGCGCTTTGTTTACTCCTCAGTTCTTCTGCTCCTACCCATTTATGATGCCAAGGCTTTTGAAAAGTATCTTGCTGAAATATCCTTTTCTTGAAAGGGAGAAATAACGTCAGAATGACCAATTAGGTGAATTACATGACTTTTCAGCATCTTATATTTGTGCTGTCCCTGATGGTACCGTAGTTGAATCTGAGAGCACTGGTCATGTCCCTATTGGACCCATGGCCACCTTCTTTACTGGCAAATTCTTGAACTAATGTTGGCAGAATTCACAGTGTACCTCCCATTAAGAGTCATACTGATCTTTCAAAACCTCTGCCCAGAATTATTCAATATCCTATATTTGAGGAGGCCCTTCAAGGTATAGAGCCCATATTAGAAGATTTCATAACTCAGGGCCTTATTATTCCTTGCACTAGTCTTTGTAACATTCCTATTATACCCATGAGAAAGCCAAAAGGATGAGGGTGGAGGTTTGTCCAGGGCCTTCGAGCAATAAACGACTTTATTATCCCTCGACACCCTGTCATTCCTGACCCTGACAGCATCCATTCTAATGGGAAGCAAACTCTTTACAGTAATTGATTTATGCAGTGCGTTCTGTAGCATCCCAGTTGATGAAGCTAGCCAATACCTTTTGCCTTCACTTGGGAATGAAAGCAATTTACCTGGACAATAATGCCTCAGGGTTATACTGAAAGTCCTTCTTATTTCTCACAAATTCTGAAGACTGACTTGGAAGATACAATTTTCCCAAAGGTTCCGTCTTGTGGCAATATGTGGATGATTCACTTCTTTGCACTTCTCAGGTTTCCTCCCAGGAAGATAGCATCCATCTGTTGAAACTTTGGGCCTTAAAGGGGCATAAGGTCTCTAACAAAAAATTACTATTTGTCCAAATTCAATTTCAGTATTTGGAATATCTGATATCAGAACTATAGAACTACACCTAGATCCAGATAGGCTTCGTGGTATCCTAAACTTCCCAAGGCCCAAAACGAAATGCCAGTTTAGAGGTTTTTCTGGGGCTAGTCAGCAATTGCTGAAATTGGACCCCAAATCTCTCTCTTATGGCAAAACCTCTATATGTTTTACTAAAGAATGACAGTCCTGACCAAATTTCATAGGAAGAACAGGATGACATATGAGGTGTGAAAGAACGATATGGTGAATGTTTAAATAAAAAATAAACTTATTACAGTAAAAGACACATTTCCATTAATCTCCCTCAAAATACCCTGCCTCACTTCGAACACACTTATCCCATCATTCTTGCCACTTTCTGAAGCAGTTTTGGAAGTCCTCTTTCATGAGTGTCTTTAGTTGAGCTGTCATGGCTGCTTCGATGTCCTGAATCATTTTGACTTTGGGGAAGAGCCAGAAGTCCCATGGTGCCAGATCTGGTGACTAAGGTGGATGAGGACACACCGTAATGTTTTTATTTGACAGGAATTGCCATACCAGAAGCGATGTGTAACATGGAGCATTGTATTGATGGAGGATGATTTATAGCACACTTGAAAGCACACCTTCTTTCAACTGTATCTCACACCTGACTGACTGCATAGAGCAAGTTGAAACTTGTCACACAATGTTACTGAAGTTCAATGCGCTGCTTCCTGTTTTGAAGATCCCTGCCTTTCCATTGAATGGCACTCGGCAGCAGCATTCACCATGTGTTTTGATTACACATCATAACCTTTAAAACCTTAAAGGAGTGTTTAATAAATCCATCCTCTCTAGGACATCCTAACTATAAATTCCCTTTTTCTTTTTTCTGCATGAAAAGGAAGGAAATGCCCTTGGGGTACTGACTCAAAAACATGGGATTCAACATAAACCCCAAGGATACTATAGTCAACAACTGGACCCTGTGGCTTGACGATAATCCCCTTGCCTTAGAGCCATTGCTGCTACTGCCCTCTTAGTTAAGGCCACAGAGGAAATTGTTGTGGGATCCCTTCTAACCATCTTTGTGCCTCATGCAGTAGAAGCTGTCCTGAATTCTCATCACACCCAGCATCGTTCAGTCAGTCACTTTATATCCTATGAAATCCTTTTGTTAATCGCTTCTCATATAACCCTTTCACATTGTAATAACCTTAATCCAGCTAGTCTTCTCCCTTCTGAATCTTAAGAAGCCCCCTCACAACTGCCTGACACTGACAGATCACCTCCTGACTCCTCCTGACGATTTGCAGGAGACTCCTCTCGATGAAGCTGGTTTCTCATGGTTTACAGATGGTTCATACTTAAAAAACAAAAAAATGATAATGCTGTGCTGGTTGTACTATTGTAACCCCTTTTGAAGTCATCGTGGCAGCACCTTTGCCCCTGGCCACTTCAGCACAGCAGGCTGAATGACATGCCCTCACTCGAGCTTATACTTTAGCAAAGGGTAAAACTATCAACATTTATACTGACAGCAGATATGCCTTTGGTGTAGTTCATGACTTTGGAATGTTATGGAAACGTGGCTCCCTTACCTCCAACGGAGACAGAATTAAAAATGGTCCATATGGGGCCGGCCAGTTGGCACAATGGTTAGAGTGC
Source organism: Rhinolophus hipposideros (assembly GCF_964194185.1). Lineage (NCBI taxonomy): Eukaryota > Metazoa > Chordata > Mammalia > Chiroptera > Rhinolophidae > Rhinolophus > Rhinolophus hipposideros. Next base: position 5,949,498 of record NC_138054.1, on the reverse strand, counting down.
GGAGCTCATAACACCAAGGTTGCTGGTTCGATTCTCACAAGGGCCAGTGAGCTGTACCCTCCACAACTAAATTGAAAGCAAAGACTTGACTTGGAGCTGAGCTGCACCCTCCACAACTACACTGAAAACAACGACTTGATGTGGAGCTGATGGATCCTGAAAAAACACACTGTCCCCCAATATTACCCCCCCAAAAAAATTATTTTTCAGATGGTACATATGTTCAGGAATTATTTGATGCTACACTTTTTACCGGATGCTTTAGCTATTACTAGGATTCCGGGACATTCTAAACTTGATTCCTGAAAGTTAAAGGAAATCATCCTGCTGACATTTCTGCTAAGAATGCTGCCCTTTAAGGAATCAGCAGCAGTCAAATCCCTGTCATATTCCAAAGAGATGTTTCCCTAGTTGATAACTTAGAAAAACTGGCCAGAGAAACCCAACAATTGGCTTCAGAAGAAGAGAAACAAAATTGGAAATCCAACAATTGCTGGTTTGATAAAAAGAAAAAGCTCTGGTTCAGACCAAATCAAAACACAGTCCTACTAGAAACTCTAAAATGTCTACTCCTGATTACTGTACATGCATTAAACCATAGGTCCACTGACAAAATAGTAGCATTCATGAACCAATATTTGTTGGGAGATAGTAACAAGGGTGCAAACAGTGCCCACCTTAGGTGGCCCACCTGTCCAAACTACAACCCAAGGAAGACTGTTCTCACTGTCCCTGGACATTTTAAGTTGCCAAATAGACCATTTCAGGTCTGGCAAATAGATTTTGTACAGCTTCTCTCATCTCATGGATATAAGTATGTTTAGTCATGATATGTATGTGTTCTCACTGGACTGAAGCTTTTCCTTATAGAGTAGCTGATGTGTCTGCAGTGGCTAAAGTACTTTTAGGGAAGATTATTCCTTCACGGGAACTCATCTCAAACTCTACAGTGATCAGGGAACCCATTTCACTGGTCAGGTGCTAAAGCAAGTTTGTAGAAATTTGACCATTTCTACAATATTTTCACTGTGCTTATCATCCTTAATCTTCAGGTATAGTTGAATGCACTAATGGGATTATTAAGATTCAATTGTCAAATTTGTAGAAACTCTTCAAATACCTTGGCCAAAAGCATTGCCATTAGTCCTTTTAAATCTCAGGTCTACCCCTTTTGGGACACATAAGCTTTCACCTTTTGAGATAATTACAGGATGTCCCATGCCTTTGGCTCCTGCCTCTTTTGATCCACAGTTGGTAAAAGGAGACATGCTTCAATATTGTAAAGGCTGAATTTCTTCTATTGACAATATTCATGCTTTGGGAGAAGAATCTTTTCACAGTACACTCCAGGGAAATGAAAAACAACCTGGAAATTTGGTTTACTGGAAAAAAACACTTCAAAAAGGATTCCCTCTAGCCTTGCTTACCAGGTACAGTTGACTAACCTCTGTGCTGCTAAACTGCAAGGAGTAGTTGCTTGGATACATGTATCACACCTCACCAAACCCTGACTGGAAAAGCACACAGTCTGGTGACCTGAAACGTCAGCTGTCAAAATTAAAGCAGGTCACCTCTGAAGGAGACAAATTGCCAAAACAACTGAATCAGACCTGTACAACTCATTTCTTACTATTGATTCTTATTTCACCTTCTCTTTTCCTTGGAAGGAACGTGCCATTGTTTTCATTTCCTAAGCTGTAGTGGAAGGGGGAAACTTTTTGGTTGTTGAATCTGTCATCAAGAACTTTGATCTATCTAAGATAATAATGGTCTTTGTTTCATTATCTACAGGTTTGAGCTCTTGGTTTAAATTCATCATATAGACTAGGTTGTTATGTTCTAATTCTGTTTTGCATTCTTTTTGTTATTAAGCTCTGCACCTGTTACCTGTTAACCCTGAACACGAGTTGTTCCTGATCCATACACTTTCCCTCTGATGTGAGAGATGACACTTAGAAGAGGTCCTTTCTGACATGGAGGGACATAATGGCTGAGGTCAGAAGACCTGACTGTTGATCAGTGATGCTTTCAGAGAAAGAGCTCAATCAAAAGGAGGGAATTATAAGGATTAACCAAGACTTTAAAGGAAACTGATCAGGCCGGGAGGCCTATGGGAGGAGCTGGGCTCATGGAAGTTCATGAGAACACCTAGTCGAACTCTACGGTCCTAACTTCCTTTTCATAAGACTCCATGGTTCTAACTTCCTGTCTCCCGGCCTTAAATACCCTCCATCTTAGCACACAAGCCAGAATGTGCATGTGGCTTGCTGGCTCTGCACATGTTGGTGCTGGGTTATTGCCCTTTTTTCTTTTTCTTTTTTTCCCAGAATAAATCCTTTTTGGTGACAGAATACCTAGTCAATATTATTGTTCAGCCAAAAGCAGCTTATAATGACAAACTTGAGTTCAAATTTTATTTTTGCAATGTACTTGCTGAAATATCACATTTCTGTACCTCACTCATTCTTAGGTTTCCAAATGGGTAAAGTGAAGTTGGTAAAACTCACCTATATGATGGTTCAGAGGATTAAATTAGGTTTGTTTTTAAAGCATCTGTTTGTAACACACAGTAACAAACAGTAACAAACTCCTTCAATAAGAAGGAGTTCTTTTTATTGCTAAGTCTTATGATAGCATTGACAAATAAAGTTGACAGTAATTATAAATGGCTGACACGATGAATCTGAGGTTTCAGTGCTAGTATCCAGTAGGTAATCTGAGCTGAGAGGTAGGGACTCAAGTGAATATTCAGACTGGAGAGTCATCTGTTAAGAGTGATTGTTGATGCTTTAGGAAGGATTAGTTATCCTAGCAAGCGTGAAGGGAGAAACAGCCAGACTGAGTGCCGAACTTGGGGAACACCGCAGTTAGAGAGTGTGAGACAGGGGTAAAAATGTTTTTGTTTTTTTTTTTCATTTAAAAATATATTTACTTTTCAGTTACACTTGACATTCAATATTATTTTATATTACTTTCAGGTGTACAGCACAGTGGTTAGACATTTACATAACTTATGCAGTGATACCCCCGATTAGTCTAGTCCCCACCTGGCACCATACATAGTTGTGGCAACATTATTGACTACATTTTCTATGCTGTAAGAAGTAAAAATGTTTGATAAGACAAAGGCTTAAACAGAGAGGGAGCAAGAGGAAAAAGAGGATGCAATATTACAGAATTCAAGGGCGATGAATTCAACAATGAAGTAGTGAACGTTTCCAAATGCTGTAGAAAAGGCAAGTACCATGAATTACTTAAATTTTAGAGCAATTTCAAGAATTTGGTATGATTGTCAGAAACATACATATTATAAAAGATTTACTAGTAGGATGTTTTTCAGGAGTAAATATTTATCACATTCAAGGATAGACTTTCTAATTAGAGTAATCAAATATTCATTTAAAAAATAAGAAGGGTTTCTAATCAGCATATTAAAGTACTTGACAGTAGTGCTGGATTATGAAGGTAATGTAATGGCATTTTATTTTGCACATAAGCATAAAAGCTGTTGGGGAATAACTCTCTAATATTCAAATACTTCTTCTTACAAATCACAGTCGTCATTTGTTTAATATACTCAGAGGATAAAGAGTAAACTTCAAACACTTTGTCCAAATTGTCACAAAAGCCAAATGATACAGTTCAACTGATTGAGATTTTACTATTTTGCATGTTGATGAGTGAGTCCAAGAGCTAAATGTCAAAGATCAAGTACCTTACCTACGCTTCAATATCTGACTATAAGTTTAAGATAACTTATGGAGCAAAGTACATCTTCTGCAATGAAAACCTGTCGACTTCATGGGATTGGAAATGTGGTTGGTTTACATTCATGACTTCCATATGCCTGTGAAAAATCATCCCCAAGGTCTAGCCGCTACAAATGGGCTTTACTGGCCAGTGATGCCAGGGACTCCATTCAATTCAACTGAAATTTATGAAATTGCTACAATTGATTTGTAAAATCGAGTTGGTTTACAAAATATAGGCAATACAAAGAGGTAAAAGAAATTGTCAAAGGGAATAAGAGGTAAGTAAATCAAAACAAGAATAAAATTATTATAGAGTAATATATTTCATTTGCAAAACAAAGTTGGCTCTAAGTTTCCTAGTGGCCAGAGCAAAGAGGAAAGCACTCCCAGTTATGAGGTTAGTGTTTTTGTTCATAAGACACAAAAAATTGTTCAGTAAAAGCCAGTTCTCCTGAAACTGCAACCCTAGGGGTATTTCTCCTATGGGCCCTTATAGAAAGGAATCTGCAATGCAGCAGATTGGGCTATCAATAAAATTCGTGTGTTAAAAATAATGACACATTCCTTAGTGTTAGATCTGACAGCACCCCTCTATGTATGCACAAGTCAGTCAAGTTTGTTCTAAAAGGACATATACCTGTGATCTAAACACACAGTGCTCTGATGATCAGGTTTGATCCAAAAGTAAATTTTAAGGTATCTAGCAGAATGGATAATTTATTTGCATACCCTTCATGGAATTCCCACAAATGTTATTTCTCAAAAATCAGTATTTGCCAAAGGACTGGACAGCAGGGTGTTCAAGCTTGTATTCTGAATTGAGAACCTGAAGTGCAGGTGTTCTGTATGATCGAGGGCAGGACCCCTGGCAGAGCAAGGAGGAGGATAAGGTGCCTTTGTAAAAATGACCTAATTTAGCTGAGCTCGCACATGGGCAATCACCTCACAGGGAACTCACAGTCAGGTGTGAGCAAGTCACCATTTGACACCTCTGAGCATTTTCTCAGTTTAAAATAATAATGAAGATAATTGAAAATATACATTATTTTGGTTTGCAGAGTTTCAAATACAGTCTCTCTCATGTTGCCTGATTTGGTCCTTACTGTAACATGATGAGGCATGGCAGGTATCATCCTCATTTTATAGACAATAACCCAAAAAGGAAGAGGGAGATTGTGGGGACAGAGCCAGGAGTGCAGTTTCCAGGCTCTCGGCCTCACATAGAAAGGTGCTGGCTCAGGTAGTAAATGGCCATCAACTGATTGGATGGCCATCAGCTGTGACTTGTTGGCCGTCAGCTGTAACCAGTGAGCCACTGGCCACTTATATAACTGCTCTGGCTACGCTAGAAGCAATAGGGGCTAGCAAGAAGATGGTGGCTGAGCTAGCAATAGCAGATTGCAGTTAACACGGTGGATTGCAGTTAGCAAGTGAGGTTGGTTGGCAGAGAGAAGTGACAGCATGTTGTGGATCGTGTGGCTCCTGCTTCCTGGGTCTCGAACCCAGCCACCAGAGAGAATATGGTAGTATGACTCCCCTATCTATAGCTCTGTGGGTGTTTCTTTATGGCCTCACCAGGTCCTGTGTTCTTATGTGAGGAGTGGGACCACAGAACCCGCATGCCGGTCCTGCGTGACAGAGATCTAAAGGTCTCTTTGAGGGCTAAGATTCCATGATTTTCCCTATGAAATGTCTTGTCTACGTGGTCTTTCAGGAACACAGCCTCAATTGCTTTGGCATTCACCTTGCTTTTTGGAATGTAAAATCCTCGGAGGCAGGTAATGGTTTATGTTAGGAGAGCACCATCAGAGTGCTTAGTCAATATTATCCTGATTCCAGCCACGCTGTGCACTTAGATCTTCACTGTTCTAATTTTTCTTCCCGGAAGTTTGAATGAAAGCCTATTAAACCGCAAGTTCAGAAGTGTAAAGTTTTCAAGTTGTCATGCCAGCAGGCAAAAGAAACTATGCCCGAGTGACTTACAGCTTTGAGAGAGCCATAAAAGAGCTTTATTTGGTGGCACAATCCCTTCATTGCCCTTCACAACATGCATCTTGGGAAGGAAAGGAACGATCTCTATCCTCAGGATTCTCAACCTCAGGGATGGTAAGGGGCATTAGTGGAATTCCCAGGAGTACTCAGGATGTGTTGCGACTATTAACATGGGTGAGCGGCTGCTGGGAAGCCCTGGTGTTCCTGGGCTAATTGTCCCACACATATTGTTGCTTCGTTCTACAGGGGATTAATCAGGTCACATGAGCAGCAACACATGCTAGAGACTAGAAAAGCTATTTAACGGCTGCAAAAACAGATATGCCACATAGGCTGACACTTTGCTGTGAACTTGCCCAGTTTTACCAAATTCATGCTGGTCTGGAGCCAGCAAAAAAGTTGCAGGAAAGATAAGTAAGGCACCCCCATAGCATATTAATATTCCTTCAACTTGTAAAGTATAAAGCCTTTTGTTAAGCATTTACAATGAAATGTAAAGTGAAAGTGAAGGTTTCATGGATTAGTTTGCATTTTTAAAAATTTATTGGGGTGACAATTGTTGGTAAAATTACATAGATTTCAGGTGTTGTCGTGCGGGGGACCCTGCTCGCTGCTCCATTTGTCGTGCAGGGTCTCAGCTCCTGCTCCCCTCATAAGAACGCAGGACACGGTAAGGCCAAAAAGGAACACCCATGGAGCCATGAGTAGGGGAGTCAAACCAATATATTCTCTTTGGCGGCTGGGCTGGAGACACAGGAAGCAGGATCTACATAATCTGCCTAACAGCAGTCCTCGCTTGCCAGCCACTATCTTCTTGCTGGCCCCCATTCCTTTCTGCTAGCATAGCCACAGCCATTATATTAGTGGCCAATAGCCTACGGGTTACAGCTGACGGCCAACTAGCCACAGCTGCTGGCCATCTGATCACAGTTGATGGCCATTTACTACCCGAGCCAGCACCTTTCTATGTGAGGCCAAGAGCCTGGAAACTGTTTTTTGGGGGGCTTTGTCCCCACAGGTGTACAATTCTGTATTACATCATCTATAAATCCCATTGTGTGTTCACCACTCAGAGTCAGTTCTCCTTCCATCACCATATATTTGATCCCCCTTACCCTCATCTCCCAACTCCCATCCCCCTTACCCTCTGGTAACCACTAAACTATTGTCTGTGTCTAAGAGTTTTTATTTCTTATTTGTTTGTCCTGTTCTTTTGTTGTTTTTGGTTTGTATACCACATATCAGTGAAATCATAGGGTTCTCTGCTTTTTCTGTCTGACTTATTTCGCTTAGCACCATACTCTCAAGATCCATCCATGTTGTCACAAATGTTCCTATATCATCTTTTCTTACCGCGAAATAGTATTCCATTGTGTATATATACCACAACTTCTTTATCCATTCATCTAGCGAAGGACATTTTGGTTGTTTCCATGTCTTGGCCACCGTAAACAAAGCTGCAATGAACATTGGAGCAAACGTGTCTTTATGGGTAAATGTTTTCAGATTTTTTGGGTAGATACCCAGGAGAGGGATTGCTGGGTCATATGGTAATTTTATTTGTAATTTTTTGAGGAACCTCCACACTGCCTTCCATAACAGCTGCACCAGTCTGCATTCCCACCAACAGTGTATGAGGGTTCCTTTTTCTCCACAGCCTCTCCAACACTTGTTACTATTTGTCTTGTTGATGATAGCCATTCTGACTGGGGTGAGGTGATACCTCATTGTGGTTTTCATTTGCATTTCTCTGATGATTAGTGATGTTGAGCATTTTTTCATATGTCTATTTGCGATTTGTATGTCCTCTTTGGAGAAATGTCTCTTCAGGTCCTCTGCCCATTTTTCAATTAAGTTGTTTGTTTTTTTGTTGTTGAGTTGCATGAGTTCCTTGTATTTTTTGGATATTAGCCCCTTATTGGAGACACTGTTTGCAAAAATCTTCTCCCATTCAGTTGATTGCTTCTTTATTTTGTCGATGGTTTCTTTTGCTGTGCAGAAGCGTTTAAGTTTCATATAGTCCCATTTGTTTATTTTAGCTTTTACTTCCATTGCCTTTGGAGTCAAATTCATAAAATGCTCTTTGAACCCAAGGTCCATAAGTTTAGTGCCTATGTTTTCTTCTATGCAGTTTATTGTGGCAGGTCTTATGCTTAAGTCTATGATCCATTTTGAATTAATTTTGGTACATGGTGACAGATAGCAGTCCAGTGTCATTCTTTTGCACGTGGCTATCCAATTCTCCCAGCACCATTTATTGAAGAGGCTGTCTTTCTTCCATTGTATGCTTATAGCTTCTAGTCAAAAATTATTTGTCCATACTTATGTGGTTTTATTTCTGGGTTCTCAATTCTATTCCATTGGTCTGTGTATCTGTTTTTCTGCCAATACCATCCTGTTTTGATTATTGTTGCCCTGGAGTACAAGCAAAAGTCAGGGAGTGTGATAACTCCAGTATTGTTCTTTTTTCTTAAGATTGCTTTGGATATTCAGGGTCTTTTGTGGTTCCAAACAAATGTCATGATTTTTTGTTCTATTTCTTTAAAAAAATGCCATTGGGATTTTGATGGGGATTGCATTAAATCTGTATATTGCTTTGGGTAATATGGCCATTTTAACTATGTTGATTCTTCCAATCCATGAGCACGGAATGTCTTTTCATTTCTTTGTGTCTTCTTCAATTTCCTTCAAAAATGTCTTATAGTTTTCAGCATATAGGTCCTCCACATCCTTGGTTAAGTTTATTCCTAGGTATTTTATTCTTTTTGCTGCAATTGCAAAAGGAATTGTTTTTGTATTTCTTTTTCTGAGATGTCATTGTTAGTATACAGGAATACAATGGACTTCTGTACGTTTAATTTGTAGCCATCAACTTTACTGTATTTGTTGATTGTTTCTAATAGCTTTTTGGTGGAGTCTTTAGGGTTTTCTATATATAGCATCATGTCATCTGCAAAGAGTGATAATTTAACTTCTTCACTCCCAATTTGGATGCTTTTTATTTCTTTCTCTTGCCTGATTGCTCTGGCAAGGACTTCCAACACTATGTTGAAAAGCAGAGGTGATAGGGGAAGAGCCCTGTCGTGTTCCTGAATGTAGAGCAAAGGGCTTCAGTTTTTCACCACAAATTATGAGATTACCTGAGGGCTTGTCATAGATGGCTTTTATTATGTTAAGGTATTTTCCTTCTATACCTATTTTATTAAGCGTTTTAATCATAAATGGATGTTGTATCTTGTCAAATGCTTTTTCTGCATCAATTGATATAATCATAATGATTTTTGTCATTTATTTTGTTTATGTGATGTATCACATTGATGGATTTGCGGATGTTGACCATCCTTGTGCCCCTGGGATGAACCCCACTTGGTCATGATGAATAATCTTTTCAATGGATTGTTGTATTTGATTTGCTAGAATTTTGTTTAGGATTTTTGCACCTGTATTCATCAGAGATATTGGTCTGTAGTTTTCTTTTTTTGTGTTGTCCTTTCCAGGTTTTGGTATCAGGGTAATGTTGGCCTCATAAAATGAGTTAGGGAGTATTGACTCTTCTTCAATTTTTTGGAAGAGTTTGAGCAGGATTGGTATTAGATCCTCTTTGAAGGTTTGGTAGAATTCACTAGTGAAGCCATCTGGTCCCGGACTTTTGCTTTTGGGAAGGTTTTGGATGACTGATTCAATTTTGTTACTGGTGAACGGTCTGTTTAGATTTTGCAGTTCTTCATGGTTCAGCCTTGGAAGGCTACATGTTTTTAAGAACTTGTGCGTTTCTTTTAGGTTATTGAATTTGGTGGCATATAGTCCTTCTTAGTATTCTTGGATGATGCTTTGTATTTCTGTGGCATGCGTTATAACTTCCCCTTTTTCATTTCTGATTTTTTGTTTATTTATTATTTATTTATTTGTTATTTATTTTTTGTTTATTAGTGTCTCCTCTCTTTTTATCTTAGTGAGCCTAGCCAAGAGTTTGTGTTAATTATTTCAAAGAACCAGCTTTTTGTCACATTAATTTTTTCTATTGTCTTTTTGTTCTCTATTACATTTAGTTCTGCTCTGATTTTTGTTATTTCCTTTCTTCTGCCGACCTAGGGTTTCACTTGTTCTTTTTCTAGTTCTTTAAGGTGTAACATGAGGTTATTTATTTGGGATTTTTCTTATTTCTTGAGATAGGCCTGTAATGATATAAATTTCCCTCTTAAAACTGCTTTCTCTGCATCTAAAAAATTTTGGTAGGATGTATTTTCATTGTCATTTGTTTCTATGTATCTTTTGATTTCTCCTCTAATTTCTTCTTTGACCGAGTCGTTCTTTAAAAGTATGTTGTTTAATCTCCATGTATTTGTGTTTATTCCTGCTTTCTTTTTCAGTTGATATCCAATTTCAAAGCCTTGTGATCAGAGAATATGCTTGGTATGATTTCAATCTTCGTAAATTTGCTGAGGGCGATTTTATGTCCCAATATATGGTCTATCCTTGAGAATGTTCTACGTACACTCAAAAAGAATGTGTAGTCTGATGTTTTAGGATGAAGTGCTCTATATATGTCAATTATATCCATTTCATCTAACGTGTCATTTCGGGCTGCTATTTTGTTATTTGTTTTCTGTTTGGGTGATCTGTCCATAGCTGTCAATGATGTATTTAAGGCCCCTAGTATAATTGTGTTTCTGTCAATTTCTCCCTTTAGTTCTGTTAGTAGTTGTTTAATATATTTTGGTGCTCCCTGATTGGGGACATAAATATTGATGACTGTTATGTCTTCTTGTTGTATAGTGCCCTTTACCATTATGAAATGTCTTTCTTTGTCTCTTGTTACCTTTTTCACCCTGAAGTGTGTTTCATCTGAAATCCTTTATGTGATTTTTCTCTGAGTACCATTTGCTTGGAGTGTCAATTTCCACCCTTTCACTTGGAGTTTATACTTGTCCTTGTAGCTGAGATGTGTTTCTTGGAGACAGCATAAGGTTGGATTTAGTTTTTTATCCAATCTTCTACTCTGTGCCTTTTTATTGGTGAGTTCAGTCCATTTACATTTAGGGTGATTATTGATATGTGAGGATTTCCTGTCATCCTATCTTTAGTTTTCTGGGAAGACTGTGTCTTGGTTGTTTCTTTGCCTTTTTGTTTTTGTCTATTATTTCTGTGTGGTGGTATTCTATGATGTTTCCCTCTGTTTCTTATTTTATTACAGTAAATATTTCAGTTCTGCATTTTTTTTTTGATTGGTTACCTTTAAGTTTGTGTAAAAGAAAGTGTGATATTTAGAATATTCCAATTTCTTCAACACGCTTACTTTCTCTATTCCCATATTGAGGTTCAGGCCTTTACGCTCCCCCTTTTTATGTTTTGGTTGCCACAAACTGTCCCTGTTGATGGTGGTCAAATAGCCTCCTTTAGTATTTCTTGTACTGCAGGTCGTTTATTGGAAAATTCCCTCAGCTTCTGTATGTCTGGAAAGGTCTTTATTTCTCCTTCATATCTGAAGGATATCTTTGCTGGATATATTATTCTTGGCTCATAATTTTTCTCTTTCAATAATTTGAATATTTGGTTCCACTCCCTCCTGGCTTGTAGAATTTCTGCTGAAAAATCTGATGATAATATAATGGGCTTTCCTTTGTCGGTTACTATCTTCTTTTCCCTGGCTGCCTTGAGGATTCTTTCTTTGTCGTTGATTTTAGACAGCTTTAATACAATGTGCCTTGGAGAAGGCCTGTTGGCATTGAGGTATTTAGGTGTTCTATTTTCTTCTTGGATTGGAGGATCCAGTTCTTTCCACAAGTTGGGAAGTTCTCATCAACAATTTGTTTGAATATATTCTCTGTTCCCTTCTCTCTTTCTTCTCCTTCTGGTATGCCCATTATTCTTATGTTGCTCTTTCTGATGGAGTCAGAAAGTTCTTGTAGCATTCTTTCATTTCTTTTAAGTCTCAAGTCTCTTTCTTCTTCCATCTGTGTAATTTCCAGGTTTCTATCTTCGATGTCACTGATTCTTTCCTCCATCTGGTCAACTCTACTACCTAAGCTGGTTATTTCATTCTTAATTTCTTCTATTGAGTTCTTAATCTCCAGAAATTCTATTTGGTTCTTTTTTTTTAAAATTTCAATTTCTATCTTAAAGTGCTCATGTTGTTCTTTGGTTGTGTTTCTGAGTTCATTAAACTGCCTTTCTGTGTTTCTTGCATCTCATTGAGGTTTTTCAGAATTGCAATCTTGAATTCTCCGTCATTTAAGTCACATGTTTCCATATCTTTAAGTTCCTTTTTTGGAGACTTCACTTTCTTTCTGAGATGTCATGTTGCCTTGGTTATTCATGGCAATTACTAATTTATTATTTCTTTTCCTAGACGTCTACTGGAGTGTCTTCTGCAACAGGTTGATAGTAAGAGGTTTCTTTTGTTTTCCATACTTGTTGGTAGAATGTTTTATTTTCTCTCCAACTGCAGCCTTTTTTTTTTCTCTCTCCCACGGTAGTGCTATGTTTTCTCTGCACTATTCCATCTTCTCACACAATGGGGGGATTCCCTGGGAGATGGGCTACTCCTCTGTTAATAGTTCCCATGGGTCATAGGGTGCAGTGTCCCCATGGGTATGCGAAGAGCTTTTGAATTCTGAAGCTCTTCCTGCACCTGATTCAGAGCCTGTATGTTTCAGCAGGGATCCGTCCAGATAGGTGGGGCCAAGAGCTGGGTGAGTTGTGAGAGGTGGCCCAGAGCAATGTTGGCGACCACCAGCACCACAGCCGGTCCTGCTTCCATAGCTCCCTCCCCTTTGCCGGAACTAGTTGGGCTTCGAATCTGTGTCTGCACTCCACAGTTCTCAGAACAGCGAATATTCTGTTCTCTTGATCTGACACTGCTACTGTTCTGCTTCTAGATGTGGGCAAGTGGGGGCGGGATGAACTCTGGGAGTGTAGGGAGGGGGCAGTTAGTCTCAGTGCCTAAGGCTTCCATTCTCTGCCTGGCAGTGAGGGCTTAAACCACCGTTTTCAGCCTTCTTCCCTCAGTGTTTTCTCTGATGTCTCTGCTGTGAGTATTGGGTTCAGCCGTGTTATATGCTGCCCCCTCAGCCCTGTGGGCCACAAGCGGAGCCCTAGCAGTCCGAGTCCTTCTCTCTCTCACAGCTGCGGTAGTTCCGGGATGCAGCGAGCCCGGAGCACTGAGCTAGGTCTGCGTCCTGCTCCTATGCAGCTCCGTTTCTGCACTTCTCCCTTTCTTCCTCCCTCGCTCACATGATTCTCCCACCTTTAGGTGAATTCAGTAGTGGGCCTGTTCGTCTTGCCTGTCTGCTATGCAGGGAGTCCTTTGTTGAGTTATTGTTGTTTGATTAGTTGTAAATTCTAGGGGAGCTTTACAGAGGCTCACCTCTTGCCCCCATTTTGATGAATCTCTCTGTATTTTCAAGTGTGGTTTCTTCTATCATTTGTTTTCCTCCCACCAAAAGAAGTTTTAAAACCAAAATTGGTTGGATACAGTTACAACTGGTCTGTGCCAGAGTGGATCAGCTTGTCATGTGACTTTGAGTTTGTTTTCCATCCTTACCCATGAATGGAGAGTGCATTGTGGGAATATAAGGTATTTCATCACCATTTTTACTGTTCTCTTTGTAAAACAGTCTTCGCTATCATCATTGAAGTTCTAGATACTGAAATGGCTTAAAATCAAAAGCAAGCAAACTTTGAATGCATTTTATAAAGAGGAGCAGAAGCAAAGTAGAAAAAGCATATTCAGGACTTGCGGAAAAAATGGCGGCGTGAGGTGAGCCTCTGTAACGCTCCCCTGGAATTTACAACGAATCGGACAACAATAACTCCACAAAGGACTCCTTGCACAGCAGACAGGCAAGACGAAGAGGCCGACTACTGAATTCACCTCCAGGTGGGTGAATAGCGCGAGCGGGGGAGGAGGGAGAGGAGAAGTGCGGAGACGAAGCCGCGCGGGCGCAGGACACAGACCTAGCTCAGTGCTCGGAGCCCGCTGCTCCCGGAACTACCGCCGCTGCGGGAGAGGGAAAGACTCGGACTGCTAGGGCTCCGCTTACGGCCCACAGGGCTGAGGGGGCAGCATACAAAACCGCTGAACCCAACACTGGCTCACGGCAGACCTCGGAGCAAACACTGAGGGAAGAGGGCTGAAATCGGTGGTTTAAGCCCTCACTGCCGAGCGGAGAACGGAAGCCTTAGGCACGGAGACTAGCCACCCCCTCCCTACCCTCCCAGAGCTTGCCCCGCCCCCACCTGCCCGGTGCTAGAAGCGATAAAGTAGCAGTGTCGGATCAAAGGACAGAATATTTGCTGCTCTGAGAACTGTGGACCGCAGACACAGATTCGCAGCTCAACTAGTTTCGGCAAAGGGGAGGGAGCTGTGGAAGCAGGACTGGCTGTGGTGGTGGTCGCCGCCATTGCTCTGGGCCACCTCTCACAATTCACCCCGCCCCTGGCCCCACCTATCTGGGCGGATCCCTGCAGGAGTAAACAGAACTGCTGAAACAAACGGGCTCTGAATCTGGTGCAGAAAGAGCTTTGGAACTCCAAAAGCTCTTCGCATACCTATCAACCTGTTGCAGAAGACACTCCTGTAGATGTCTAGGAAGAGAAATAGTAAATCAGTGATTGCCATGAATAACCAAGGCAACAAGATAGCTCAGAAAGAAAGTGAAAAGTCTCCAGAAAAGGAACTTAGAGATATGGACCTTTGTGATTTAAATGACAGAGAATTCAAGATCGCAATTCTGAAAAAACTGAACGAGATGCAAGAAAACACAGAAAGGCAGTTTAATGAACTCAGAAACACAATCAAAGAACACCATGAGCATTTTACAAAAGAGATTGAAATCTTGAAAAAGAACCAAATAGAATTTCTGGAGATTAAGAACTCAATAGAAGAAATTAACAATAAAATATCCAGCTTAGGTAGTAGAGTTGACCAGATGGAGGAAAGAATCAGTGACATCGAAGATAGGAACCTGGAATTTACACAGAGGGAAGAAGAAAGAGACTTGAGACTTAAAAGAAATGAAAGAACTCTACAAGAACTTTCTGACTCCATCAGAAAGAGCAATATAAGAATAATGGGCATACCAGAAGGAGAAGAAAGAGGGAAGGGAACAGAGAATATATTCAAACAAATCGTCGATGAGAACTTCCCAAACTTGTGGACAGAACTGGACCCTCGAATCCAAGAAGCAAATAGAACACCTAATTACCTCAATCCCAACAGGCCTTCACCAAGGCACATTGTATTGAAGCTGTCTAAAATCAATGACAAAGAAAGAATCCTCAAGGCAGCCAGGGAAAAGAAGACGGTAACTTACAAAGGAAAGCCCATTAGATTATCATCAGATTTTTCAGCAGAAACTCTACAAGCTAGGAGGGAATGGAACCAAATATTCAAACTATTGAAAGAGAGAAATCATGAGCCAAGAATAATATATCCAGCAAAGATCTCCTTTAGATATGAAGGAGGAATAAAGACCTTTCCAGACATCCAGAAGCTGAGGGAATTTTCTAATACACGACCTGCACTACAAGAAATACTAAAGGAGGCTATTAGACCACCATCAACAGGGACAACTTGTGGCAACCAAAACATAAAAAGGGGGAGCTTAAAGGCCTGAACTGGAATATGGGAATAGAGAAAGTAAGTGTACTGAAGAAACTGGAATACTCTAAATATCAAACTTTCTTTTACATAAACTCAAGGGTAACCACTCAAAAAACATCCATATTTGAAATATATACTGTAATAAAAGAAGAAACAGAGGGAAACATCATAGAATACCACCACACAGAAATAACAGACAACAACAAAAAGGCAAAGAAACAATGGAGACACAGCCTTACCAGAAAACTAAAGACAGAATGACAGGAAATCCTCACATATCAATAATCACCCTAAATGTAAATGGACTGAACTCACCAATAAAAAGGCACAGAGTAGCAGATTGGATCAAAAAAATAAAACCAATCATATGCTGTCTACAAGAGATGCATCTCAGCTATAAGGACAAGCATAGACTCAAAGTGAAAGGGTGGAAATTGACACTCCAAGCAAATGGTACCCAGAGAAAATCAGGCGTAGCCATAATGATTTCCGATGAAACAGACTTCAGGGTGAAAAAGATAACAAGAGACAAAGATGGACATTTCATAATGGTAAAGGGGACTATACAACAAGAAGACATAACAGTCATCAATATTTATGCCCCCAATCAGGGAGCACCGAAATATACCAAGCAACTACTAACAGAACTAAAGGGAGAAATTGACCAAAACACAATTATACTAGGGGACTTAAATACATCATTGACAGCTATGGATAGATCATCCAAACAGAAGATAAATAACGAAATCGCAGCCCTAAATGACACATTAGATGAATTGGACATAATTGACATATATAGAGCACTTCATCCTAAAACATCAGACTATACATTCTTTTCTAGTGTACATGGAACATTCTCAAGGATAGACCATATATTGGGACACAAAATCAGCCTCAGCAAATTTAAGAAGATTGAAATCATACCAAGCATATTCTCTGATCACAAAGCTTTGAAATTGGATATCAACTGCAAAAAGAAAGCAGGGAAAAACACAAATACATGGAGATTAAACAACATACTTTTAAAGAACGACTGGGTCAAAGAAGAAATTAGAGGAGAGCTCAAAAGATACATAGAAACAAATGACAATGAAAATACATCCTACCAAAATTTTTGGGATGCCGCGAAAGCAGTTTTAAGAGGGAAATTTATATCATTACAGGCCTATCTCAAGAAACAAGAAAAATCCCAAATAAATAACCTCATGTTACACCTTAAAAAACTAGAAAAAGAAGAACAAGCGAAACCCAAGGTCAGCAGAAGAAAGGAAATAACAAAAATCAGAGCAGAACTAAATGAAATAGAGAACAAAAAGACAATAGAAAAAATTAATGTGACAAAAAGCTGGTTCTTTGAAAAGATTAACAAAATCGACAAACCCTTGGCTAGACTCACTAAGATAAAAAGAGAGAAGACACTAATTAACAAAATCAGAAATGAAAAAGGGGAAGTTATCACGGACACCACAGAAATACAAAGGATTATCCAAGAATACTATGAAGGACTATATGCCACCAAACTTAATAACTTAGAAGAAATGGACAAGTTCTTAGAAACATATAGCCTTCCAAGGCTGAATCCTGAAGAACTGGAAAATCTTAACAGGCCAATCACCAGTAACGAAATTGAATCAGTCATCAAAAACCTTCCCAAAATCAAAAGTCCTGGACCAGATGGCTTCACCAGTGAATTCTACCAAACCTTCAAAGAGGATCTAATACCAATCCTGCTCAAACTCTTCCAAAAAATTGAAGAAGAGTCAGTACTCCCTAACTCATTTTATGAGGCCAACATTACCCTGATACCAAAACCTGGTAAGGACAACACAAAAAATGAAAACTACAGACCTATATCTCTGATGAATACAGATGCTAAAATCCTAAACAAAATTCTAGCAAATCGAATACAACAATGCATTAAAAAGATTATTCATCACGACCAAGTGGGGTTCATCCCCGGGGCACAAGGATGGTTCAACATTCGCAAATCCATCAATGTGATACATCACATAAACAAAATAAAGGACAAAAATCATATGATTCTATCAATGGATGCAGAAAAAGCATTTGATAAGATACAACATCCATTTATGATTAAAACACTTACTAAAATTGGTATAGAAGGAAAATACCTCAACATAATAAAGGCCATATACGACAAGCCCTCAGCTAATCTCATAATTAATGGTGAAAAGCTGAAGCCCTTTGCTCTACGTTCAGGAACACGACAAGGTTGTCCCCTATCACCTCTGCTTTTCAACATAGTGTTGGAAGTCCTCGCCAGAGCTATCAGGCAAGAGAAAGAAATAAAAGGCATCCAAATTGGGAATGAAGAAGTTAAATTGTCACTCTTCGCAGATGACATGATGCTATATATAGAAAACCCTAAAGACTCCACCAAAAAGCTATTAGAAACAATCAATGAATACAGTAAAGTTGCTGGCTACAAAATCAACGTACAAAAGTCCATTGCTTTCCTATATACCAACAATGAAATCTCAGAAAAAGAGATAGAAAAAACAATTCCTTTTGCAATTGCAGCAAAAAGAATAAAATACCTAGGAATAAACTTAACCAAGGATGTGAAGGACCTATATGCTGAAAACTATAAGACATTTTTGAAAGAAATTGAAGAAGACACAAAGAAATGGAAAGACATTCCGTGCTCATGGATTGGAAGAATCAACATAGTTAAAATGGCCATATTACCCAAAGCCATATACAGATTTAATGCAATCCCCATTAAAATCCCAATGGCATTTTTTAAAGAAATAGAACAAAAAATCATCAGATTTGTTTGGAACCACAAAAGACCCCGAATAGCCAAAGCAATATTAAAAAAAAAGAACAATACTGGAGGTATCACACTCCCTGATTTTTCCTTGTACTACAGGGCTACAATAATCAAAACAGCTTGGTATTGGCGGAAAAACAGACACATAGACCAATGGAATAGAATTGAGAACCCAGAAATAAAACCACATAAATATGGACAGATAATTTTTGACAAAGAAGCTAAAAACATACAATGGAGGAAAGACAGCCTCTTCAATAAATGTTGCTGGCAGAATTGGATAGCTACGTGCAAAAGAATGAAACTGGACTGTTATCTGTCACCATGTACCAAAATTAATTCAAAATGGATCAAAGACTTAAGCATAAGACCTGACACAATAAACTGCATTGAAGAAAACATAGGTACTAAACTTATGGACCTTGGGTTCAAAGAGCATTTTATGAATTTGACTCCAAAGGCAATGGAAGTAAAAACTAAAATAAACAAATGGGATTATATGAAACTGAAAAGCTTCTGCACAGCAAAAGAAACTATTGACAAAATAATGAGGCAACCAACTGAATGGGAGAAGATTTTCACAAACAGTTCCTCTGATAAGGGGCTAATATCCAAAATATACAAGGAACTCATGAAACTCAACAACAAAAAAACAAACAACCCAATTGAAAAATGGACAGAGGACCTGAAGAGACATTTCTCCAAAGAGGATATACAAATGGCAAATAGACATATGAAAAAATGCTCAACATCGCTAATCATCAGAGAAATGCAAATGAAAACCACAATGAGATATCACCTCACCCCAGTCAGAATGGCTTTCATCAACAAAACAAATAGTAACAAGTGTTGGAGAGGCTGTGGAGAAAAAGGAACTCTCATACACTGTTGGTGGGAATGCAGACTGGTGCAGCCGCTATGGAAGGCAGTGTGGAGGTTCCTCAAGAAATTACGAATAGAATTACCATATGACCCAGCAATCGTTCTCCTTGGTATCTACCCCAAAAATATAAAAGCATTTCTCTATAGAGACACGTGTACGCCAATGTTCATTGCAGCTTTGTTTACGGTGGCCAAGACATGGAAACAACCAAAATGTCCTTCGATAGATGAATGGATAAAGAAGTTGTGGTACATATACACAATGGAATACTATTCGGCGTTAAGGAAAGATGATATAGGAGCATTTGTGACAACATGGATGGATCTCGAGAGAATAATGCTAAGTGAAATAAGTCAGACAGAAAAAGCAGAGAACCCTATGATTTCATTGATATGTGGTATATAAACCAAAAAGAACAAGACAAATGAGAAACAAAAACTCATAGACACAGACAATAATTTAGTGGTTATCAGAGGGTAAGTGGGTGGGGGGTGGGTGATGAGGGTAAAGGGGATCAAATATATGGTGATGGAAGGAGAACTGACTCTGGGTGGTGAACACACAATGGGATTTATAGATGATGTAATACAGAATTGTACACCTGAAATATATGTAAATTTACTAACAATTGTCACCCCAATAAAATTAATAAAAAAAAAACAAAAAGAAAAAACAAACAAAAAAAAAAAAAGAAAAAGCATATTCAAATGTTTAAATAAATGTTACTTTTTGGGAATAATTAATGCAATATAGACTAATGCTTCTTAAATGTTAAAGTGCCTACAGCTCACCCCAGGACTCATGAATGCAGATTCTGACTCTGTAGGCCTCTCTGCATTACCAGGTGAGGCTGATGTTGCTAGTCCATGGACCACACTTTACAGAGGAAGGGAATTAACCTGACCTTATTTGCAACATTCCTATCATTAGAAAAATAATTTCTGGGCTACCCTTATCAGACCATTAAAAACACATTTTGCTCAAAGCCAAATATCTGTAATTAAAAAGTCTAGAAAGATATGTCTGATTTTTTTTATGAGATAGCAAACTCATCTCTACATACTTACAGCATGTACATAATCTCTTCTTTCTCTAGCCTTTATCATTTACTTGTTAATAAGGTATGCTTTCACTCTCAAAGGGGTCCCAGGTTAGAAAAGAAATCATAGAATCACTTTCCATATACCCCATACTGCTTGTATGGTCATTTAACATATTATTGTCCTGTATTGCTAATTATTTCTGCTTGTGTCTATGTCTTAGGTTTCCAATGAGATTATAACTTGTTTTAGAGTGTCAATAATCTCATTCATTCATTTGATCAATATCTACTAAGTGTTCTTTCAACAATCTGGGATTACTGTCCATATGCAATTGCAAGTCGGAGTCAGATAGCTCTTATCAGAAAACATCTAAACATAAGTCAAAAACCGTAAGTCTATTCAATCAATATCTGAGTAGCAGTGGCGGCCCTGGTAGAGCACATCCTTCCATCCATCCATCCATCCATCCATCCATCCATCCATCCATCCAAACAAACAAACAAACAAACAAAACAAAACCATATTGTAAACCACTGTGTGCCAGGTGCTGTGCTAAGTCCTAGCACTATGACAATAATCAAAGGACAACCTCTGTTTCCTAGGCCTCTTGCTTCACATCAAAACATTTATTGGCTCATTAAAAAAAACAAACAACTTTTATTTTTCAGTTTACTCAGATGACAGAGACATCATCTGTACAGAGAAATGGGAGCAGGGAGTGACTATCTATTGGAATGAACACAATTCTGGAAATATAGAGACCATGATTTGGGGTCAGGCTCCCAAATCATCTCCCCATGTGTCTACAGGGAAGTAGCTTCCCTGTAGTTGTTGTCCTTTCAATCTTAGTTGTGGAGGGCGAGCTCAGACCAGCTGAACCATCTGGGAGCTCAGCAGCAGCTCAGCTTAAGGAGACGTGTTCAATCTTGGTTGCGGGGGGGCTCAGCCCACCATCCCTTGAGGGAGTCAAGGAGTCGAACCAGCAACCTTGTGGTTGAGAGCCCGTGCTTCAACCAACTGAGCTATCTGGCCCCCAGGAGCTAAGCAGCAGCTCATTGACTTCATTCTAGTTGAGGAGAGCACAGTTTGCTGGCCCATGTGGGAATCGAACTGGCAGCTCCATTGCCCAGAGCTTGCGCTCTAACCAACTGAGCCACACGACCACCCCTCCATTTGCATTTTTATTCATTCAGAATTCTCTTTCTTACACTCCACCAGAAGTCAATTAGACATTTGCCACATAGCCTGTGTTAATACATATTCTTTATGCTTTTTTCCTGGAAGAAGATGGAGTAGTAGAAATTTTTTATCTCCTGGAAAATATGCCCATGTGACTTGGTGTATCAAGAAGTTACATGACCTAATCTGTGAATGGTATGAATCTATACAGATTGATTCATTCATTTGCTCAACTGATGTTTATTAAACACCTGCTCTACCTAGTCTTGTGTCAAAACACAGGGACAGGGAATAAAAAGATAGATAAGATATGATATTTCTCTTCTTAGAACTTAAAATATAGGAGGGAGGAAAGGCAGACTTGTGAATAAAAGAATTATGATGCAGTATGACAAACACAGTACTGCTATACGTACTGCTATAAAGGGGGAGAAGCCCCTAATGACTCCTGTGCAAAAGCTTCCTTGAAGTATTGCATTTGACTTCCAAACCACAGTGACTTCTTTGCCACCCACAGCCAGGTGTCCCTAACTTAGGCGCCTTGCGTTGTTGGGAAATAGACACATGTTCAAATTCTGTTTTGTCTTGTGTCAGGCACGAAAGTAGCTTGTACAGGTTCTCTCTGACCCGGAGGGTCAGGATTCAGAAAGGTAATTTATACCTATGTTTCCAAAGCTAAAAACTTAATACTCAATTTTTGGGAAGTCCATGGTTGAGGAAATTTGAGTTATAGTGGCAGGGGTGGAGTCCTGAGGGGCAGTTTACCTCTGTAATAACCACCTATCCAGAAAGGAAGGAAAGAAGGAAGGGAGGGAGAGAGGGATGGAGACAGGAAGGGAGGAAAGAAGGAAGACAGGAAGAAAGAAAAATCTTCTGATATGCCTATGGATTTGAATCCTAATTTTAGATAGAGACCAGGACAACTCTCCTAGCATGGGGTAAGACCCCAGAGAGTGGACTGGGTTGGGGTCCACGACAGTGGGAAGACCTGGCCGGCGTGCGTACAGCACAAGGGTGAGGAAGGCCTGGAACATTTGTGAAGGGACGAAGGTCAACTTACTCTCTTTCTGGGTAATCTCATCCTTTCCCTGGCTCCAACTACTCTGTATGCCAACAACGACACACCTTCTTTTCTAGGCTACATCTCTCTGGTGAACTCTAGACTCTTATGACCTCTATTTGATATCAAGCTGTTCCCAAACCTGCTCCTCTTTTCCTAATTCCCCACTCACCTAATTTTCCAAATCAGAGTGTTGAGCTTGACTCCTCCTTCTCTCTCATCTGCCATCCTTAAGCGGGCACCAAGTTCTGTTATCTCCACCCAGTCAATGGCATTCCGGTCTGTCCATTCTTGTTGTTGCACCTGAGTTCTGGCCATTAGCATGTCAAGACTGCATTAACTGGATAGACTACACAATGGTTTCTCCACTTAAAGGCATCTTTCAGACCATCCTCTACCCTGAAGCTAAAGTGAACTCTCTAAAGCAAACCTGATGTGTCCCTCTTATGTTTAACACCCATTATCCTTAGGATAAAATCCAAATGGGTTAGTATGGTGTGCCAGAACCTTCAGAGTTTTAACCCAGCCTTTAGACTGACTCTTGCCCCCCTACCTGTGGCCCTCAAATTACAGTTCTACCTTCTCAGTCCCCTGAATGTTGTTGGCTTTCTCTTGCTTCTAGGCTTTTGCACATTTTGTCTTCTCTGCCAACGTGGCCTTCCTGCCTTCGCTTGGCTAACCTCTATTTACGTCTAGGTCTCTGCTTGGGCATCAAGTCCCAAAGGCAGCCTTTTTTATCTCATTTCCCCACAAGACTGGGTGTGACATGCCTGTTAGGTGCTTACACAGCACCTGACCTTAACCGACTAGCACGTCACATCCTGTTCTTTGAGTACAGACCTGAGCTTTGAGCCTTGTGACATTTCCAGTTATAAGTGCAGTAACTGGCACAGAATGTGCACCCTGTATTTGATGAAAGAAGAAAGGAGTGAGAAAAGGAAAAGGGTTTCTAAGAATAGAATGCAAGGTCTTCAAATCATACTTGCTCTGTTCGCTCATTTTTCTAAATGCTAATCTCTTCCTTCCTCTCCTTCTGCTCATTAAGACCAAAATAAATGGTTTAAAACTATCAATCAATAATCTACAGCTGGAGTGACTTTCCTTCCAATGAAACCAGACTGATTATGCAGGTGACGCATGGTTGTTTAATACTGAATAGTTAACCTGATGAAGAGTCATTCCTCTGAGGAAAAAACAAAACCCAGAAATCTATCATGAACAAGTGGTTAAGAGATTAGCTTTGGTCTCTGAGAGACCTGAGTTCCCATCTTAACTCTGCCATTTGCTGTGACCTTGGGTAAATTATTTAACCTCTTTAAATCTTAGTTTCCTTATCTGTAAAATGGTAATATAGTGGTATCTACCTCATAAGGTTTTTGAAGATTGACTTAGTATACAAAGAATTTAGTACATTGCCATTTAGTACTTAGTGTCAGAAATGTTGATTATTATAATAAGTGGCAGCAGGACTCTGGACAACTCTGATTTCAACATACATCTCTCTTCCTCTTTTCTTCACAATTTAGCAATTTGCAGTTAGATTCTGGACTGATGGGCCCCAGCCACCTCTTTCCTTTCTCCTTCATGTTCTCCTTCCCAACTCCCATTGATTTGTGTCCTGCTCAGTGGTGATTAACACCCCCCCCGCCCACCATACACCCATACACCCCTGTCGCCAACCTCTACTGTTCTTCTGAGTCAGGAATTATTTGATGTAATTGTAAAGCTCTCCTTATGAAAAACATAACCTCAAATCCAGTTCCAATTTGAGAAAAGACTTACAAACTATACAGGAAAATGAGCTGTTATCGCACTCACTCATGGGTGTTTTATCTAAGTCATAGACTCTCAGGTTTATGTTATTACTAGGAACTCTTAGAATTAAACAAATATGTGTTTCTTATAGTCTACATCTGACTAGTCATATCATTGGGTGTAGCACCTTGTTCTATGTTTAAATCATTATTATTTTGCATTTTCATGTTTTATGCAGCTAAATCTCATCCTTATCAATATGAAATTTGACCCCTGGGAGTTGGGAGAAATAAATAATAGAATCCAACACTGTCCTTGGCTCAGTGGAGGTCAGGTATTGAGCAGTGGTGAAATAGATATTGTGGGTTGGAGAGTTAGTGACCCTTGTTAGGCTGTAGCAAAATATTTGATCCAACTGTCACTTGCTGAATCATGTCAAGACTCATGTGCAGACTGAGGGCATAGCTAGCAGGAAAAGCTAAGAAATGTAAAAGTATGGTGTGTATTGGTTATTTCTTGGGGCTTTTAGCCAAGTACTAGTATAGAGATACAAACTAGGACTGGAGCTCTCGAGCTGCCAGCAGAGATGGAAGGGAACACAGCTTTGCTATGCATTGTCTCTGCCTGTGATGTAAATCAACTATGGGTCCTATAACTGGGAGTCTTGCAGGGGTGAAAAATCCAACTACTTCTTTACCCAGACTGAAGCAGTAGTAAGAGTGACTGCAAGGCCATCCAGCCTTGGAAGGAGATAAGAATGTGGTTGCAAGTCCTTTTTAAGCATCTTCCCTAAGTATCCACTGCCAGACAACGGAAACAAGCTCAGCTGTAAAAATCAGATGAAGGGCGTTACTATCCCACCCAACTTTCTTTGTTTCAAATGATCTCAAGAATAGCCAATAATGAAAGGAGGGACAGAGCACTAAGAGCTATAAAGAAAACATCAGTCTTCAGGATTAAAGAGTATTTGTAGGGTTTTGGGCTGTCGTAACTTGCACTTGGAACTGACTAGAAGTAAATAGCTTGGAAGCTTAATACATTTGGACAGAAATCTCCAGCTTGGCCTACAAAAACTTCTGATTATTCGACTTTCCAAAGAATCCCTGGATCCTTGCACCTGTGCAAGCAAGAAGTTGGCTGTGGAAACATGCAGCTCCCAAGAAGATCCTATCTTCTAATGTGCATGGCTCAGATATAGCCATAGAGGAAATGGACAACAAGGAAGAACCTTCTAGAGGGCAAAGCCAGAAGTCATAGGGGACAATGGACAAAGAAGTTCCTCCAAGGAAGCAGCAGCCAGAGGGGTCAATCGGGGAATAGACTCCACTGCCAGGAAAGGGAGTCTTTGCCAGTCCTATCCAGCAGGACTTGATAATTGCTACAGTTCCAGACCAGCAGTATTTCCTTTCCCTCCCTCCCTTTTCTGATGGAAGTTTTTGTTGTAGTTATTCTGTTCCTCCTCCAGCAATTATATTGCATATAAATGCAGATAAATCATTTTCGGTGTATAAATGACCAGACCATGGGAAGCCACATCTGGATGTGAAGCAAATGGCTGCACATCACCTAGTGATACTGGACTTTGAGTGAGATGCAATAACTGAATGAGATTTGGGGTCGTCATCTTTGCAGTGTGAAATGCATGGGTCTCTGTAGGAGGTAAAAGGGTATACATAGACATTTGGGGGAGCTAAAGGGACAGACTAAAGCAGAACTGCTACGTGCCTTTCCAAAATCCCTCTTCTCCTTTAATAAAAGAATCTTGATTTTTATGCAGGGACATTGCTGCCCAGCTAGAAATCTGTAATTCCCTGCCTCCCTTACCATTTAGGTATGACCAGGCAATTCAATTGTGTTGCAAGAAACATCCTGGAAGTCTCCTTAAAAGGGCAAAGTCATGCCCTTCTTTGTCCTCCTCCCTCCTGCTGATTTGAACATGGACGTTCTGGTTGGAACTTTAGCCGCCATCTTAGACTATGAGAATGGGGGACGCGGAGAGCTCAAAGAAGTGTGATGACGTCATGGAGCTACCAAACCAGCCCTGATTGCCTACCTCTAGATTACTTTTAACTGAGAAAGCAATAAAGTGTTATCTTACTTAAACCACTGTGTTTTGGGGTTTTGTGATATGAAACTGAATCTAATCATGATTGATCGATTCTCTATGAGCGATTTGGCCAATTGAACTTTAAGAATATGGAGCAGTTGATTTAGTGGTATGGATTTGAGATCTGGTCCACTGAACAGCTGAGCTATTATTTCCTGGGCGGTTGAAAAGAAGTACCTATATTGCCTCCTGTAGCTTTGGAAATAGCCAGCATTAGACTGAACTAAGATGCCTGATACAGATGAAGCCTGATACACTTTCAGGATTGGAAAAATTCCATCGTGTTTTGCTCAACTGAAATGATTATAGAGTGTGCACTTTCTCTGGCAGATAGCCTCCTGCTTGCTGTGATATAGAGAAAGAATGGTTTGGGTGGGGCAACTCTGTCACCCACAGTCTCTGATCTAGCCTCAGTACCTGTTGTTAGAAGGAAAGGTTGGTTTTATTTGTCTGGTAATTTAGAGAAAGGACTCATTAGAAAAGCAGTCAAATTTAGTATATTAAATTCAGTTCAATGGATATTTATTTTACTACTATGAGTGTACATAGGGTTTCTCAACCTCAGCATGACTGATAGTTTGTACAAGGTAATTCGTCTTTGTGGGGGCTGTCCTGTGCATTATAGGATGGCCACCAGATCCCTGGCTTCTCCAAGCTTTACATTCTAGTAGCAGCACCCCTCCCAGGTGTGACAGCCAACATGTCTCCAGACATCACCAGGTGTCCCTTAGGGGTCAAAATTGCCCCCATTGAGGACCATTGGCTTAACCTGATGCTCGACAGTAATTTTTGTTGTTCTACAATATGCAGAATCTGCCGTTAGCTGATGTGCTGGGCGAGGAGAAGCTACCAATTTGCTGTAGCTGGGACACAGGACCTAAGTACACATTAGTTACCTATATTTGATAGGAAAGTTTACAAAACCGCTATACTTTAATAAGTAGCTGATAAAGGTCATGGACTCTCCTCAGTTCTTCATATTTACCACTGTTTTGGAAAAAGTTTTTTAAAACTATAGGAAAGTATAATAATTCTCTTATATTTCCTTCCCATCAGAAATTAGGTATGTATCCAGCCATGTTTTACATGTTTACTACATAGATACACATCTGTAAATAATATACAGTGTTGTTTTGGGTATTTATGTTTATTTACATAAATGGTATCATAGTATGTGAAACTATTAACTTCATTTTTTAACTTAGTTATGTTTTTGTGGTTCTTCCACGTTGCTACATATAAACCTGGTTAATTCACTTTAATTTGTGTATAGTATTCTATTGCATGAATGTGCTGCAATTTATTTATCCATCCTCTTACAGGTGAACATTTGAGTTGGTTCCAGTTAATCTCTATTATAAAGCAACACTACCGTAAACATTTTAATATGTCTCTTTGTGCATGCATTACAAGTGTTTCTTCAGAAGTAGAATCGTTGGATCAGAGGCTGTGCCTGTTTTTAACTTTCCTAGAGAATGCCAAATTGTTCTTCTAGGTGACTGAATAAATTTATAGTCCCATTAGAGTACATGAGAATTCCTGGATTGCCCATAATCCTTTCCAACACTTGGTTTTACCAGAAATTTAAAGTTTTTCTAATCTTATAGGAGTGGAATGTCTCACTCTGGATTTACTTGCATTTCCATGTTTTTAGTGAAGTTGCACATCTTTCTTAGATGTGTTAGTTGTAGCGATTTTTTTCAGTGATTTATTGTTCATATCCTTTATTAATTTTTCTATGGGTTTTTCTTTAAAAATTTTGTTTAAAAGAATTTTAGTACGTTCCATAAACTTATGTTTTGTTTATTTTATATAGTATAAATATCTTCTTCCAGGTTTTTGTTTGTCTCCACTTTTTCTAATTTATATATGTTTTCTTTTACCATTTGTCCTTTTTGGGCCTTATTTAAGAAATTCTTTCCTACTCTGAGGTCGTAAAGATATTATTTTACATTTCTAATAGTTGTAACATTTTATTTAAACATTTATTTCTTTAAACCTTCTGGAGTATTTTTGTGTGTATGGTGTGAGGTAAGGATCTTATATATTATTTCTCAACCTCACAACAACTCTATAAGGAAGGCATTATTCCCATTTCACAGATAGGAAAACCACGATTTGGATAAACGACTTGCTCAAGTTTCACAGATAGTAAAAGGCAGCAGAGCCAGGACTTGACTCTCAGTTTATTTGGTCTCCAAAGTCTTTGCTATTCTCCATATGGCATGAAGCTGTTCCAGAAGGCCAGGTACAAATGAACATAATATTTTATTTCTAAAGAAATTTTC
The DNA here is from genome assembly GCF_964194185.1 of Rhinolophus hipposideros. Classification (NCBI taxonomy): domain Eukaryota; kingdom Metazoa; phylum Chordata; class Mammalia; order Chiroptera; family Rhinolophidae; genus Rhinolophus; species Rhinolophus hipposideros. Next base: position 5,921,041 of record NC_138054.1, on the reverse strand, counting down.
TTGCATCCTTATTGTGAGCATATCACTTAATTTGTGTATATCCTAGAATGGAGATTCTGAGGTTAATTCATTTTCCTTCCAGTGTAGAAGTTCAGGCCTTATCTGGCTTGAAGCACCAGTGGTCAGTAACTGAATCTTACAGTGCACTGGGAATAAAAGAGGAGTGGGTGTGGCATAATCCATCACTGATTCCTGGGATTAAACAGGTTTAGGATTCTCTTTCTTTTGCTGCTCAATTGTTCTCTGGAGGAAAATATGGTAGAATCAGGGCACCAAGAAAAAGGAAAGGTACGGAGGAGTTTAAATCAGCTATTTATAGCACATTACTATTTTTTCTCGTTGCTTCGTAATAGAAGACTATAGGCTCCTTTTCTGTAATTTTTGTCAAAAATATTTCTTCAAGTTTATATTTTTCTTTTTAGAGTTTTTCTATAATATAATTATGTTTTGACATATCTTTTTGTGTAATCAAATCTATCAATTTCCCCATCATTTCTTCTGCTACCTTCGTGCTTAGAAAGACCTTACCAGCCTTATGGTAGATCAGTTAAAGTCACATACAGTTTCCTTTAAAAAAACTTTAGAAATTTTTTTTAAAACTAATTTTTCATCACATAAACAAAATACTCTTTTTAAATTAATTTTTTTCAGACAGTAGAAAGAGTTTTAAATGGAAACTAATTCCCTTCCACTCATCCCATCCACCGTATCTCCACTCCCCAGAATTAATCACTGTTAAGAGTTTCTTGGGTATCAATCCTGGAATATTTTCATGAATCTAGAGCATAAACTGAATTCACAGCAACAGGTCATTTAGTGGACTTTCTGTGTCTCAGACTTGCGTGTCCTAAAGCTGAGGAATATTGGCTTTAATTTCTCTCCAGTCTTACAGGAGTTGCAAGCCTCACAAGAAGCCACGAAACTGGCTCTGCAGCCACCTCCCGTTCCCTTGCTGACCTATATAAGCAGAAGCAGGAAAGCTGTGGGAGGAGGGTTCCATGCCGCCGGGGATCCTCAATCTACGGTAAGGGTTCTTGATCTAGAGTCCTCAGGGATTTGTGGATAGAATTGAGGGGGTCCATGAATATGTATGACAAAAATAGTCCATCCTTATTTTCACTATCTTCTAGCTGAAACTTAGCATTTCCTTCCATTATAAATGTAGGCAACAAAGCACAGTAGTATTAGCGACAATTGTAATTTTGTCACCAATAGAAACCACAGATGTTTTCACATCACATACAGTTGGTGAAGGTACCTCACAATAGCATTTATACTCGTCACTACTTAGAAATTACTGCTAGAAGTTGTTATATAATGTGTCACTAAAGCAGCACGCATACTAGAATACAAAACTCAAAAAATGTGTTTGATACCTGCATTTTAAAACAATTAGTTTTCTTTGTAGTACTGCATATTTTATTATATAAATTAAAAATATTCTGAGAGGGGGATCCTTAAATTTTGCCAGACTGCCAAAGGGATCCATGTATGAGAAAAATCTAGAGAGGGAGTGTTTGGTTTAGGCTGCTTCTCCTACTGTCCCCTCACAGCCAAATGAGGGGCTCCAAGGTTGTCACGGAGTCTTGCCATCTTCCTGGTACTCCGCCCCAGGAGGCTGGTTGGTGAGGAGCTCTCCCTCAGGCTCCCTCAGGCTGTGATGGGCATAGCTGGGAGGGGCTTGTGAGAAGAGATTACCTGAGTGCATCTCCTGGATCAGACAACAGTGCCATGTTGACACCCCTGAAGGTCTCTGAGAGAACCCACATATGTGGACCCTTGAGGTGCCTGGCTGAGATAGGAGGACTAGGCTGCAGGACTTAAGTAAAAGTACTTTTGCTCTATTGATTTTGCCCTCATTCCCCTGGACTTGGAAGGGTTAGAAGCAGCACAAAGAGAGGGAGGAGAGGAGCACCATGCAAAAGGAGCACTTGACCCCTCCTTCCCAAATGGAACCAAGGGTCATATGTCCTGCCTGAGATGGAAGGAGGGGAAAAGTCTATGAATAGATGTGAAACTAACCTTTGCCGTAGCTTGGCCTGACTCCTTAATACCTGAAGTGGAATCTTAATGGCCAGAATGAGGCTGCTCTTAAAACTGAGTGACTAAGAGCTGTGTGTTCAGCCCAAGGAATCTAGAAAAGACTGGAAAGAAGATTTGAAGGCAGAAGTTGAAGAAAAGGTAAATCCTTTGCGTGGCAGGTGCCATGCAGTTTACACCATCCATTATACTTGTCTTCTGTCTTTGTTTATCCTTTTGTTCTCTTTTCTCCCCCGCAAACACAACTTACTTTTTTTACTGTACGTATCTGTCACATATATTTTTAAAATTTTGTCTTTTAAAACCATGTAACTCTTTCACCAAAGTGGAATTTTGCCGTGCTGAGTGGTGGGAGAGGGCAACATGACTTTTACCTTGAAGTTAGGACCCAGTGTGACCCAGAAGGTCCTGGATGTCACTGCACACCTACCTGCAAGTTTTCATGGGAAAGCTGTGGCCATTCCTCCTGAGGCTTGGGGGGCTCTTGTTGATCAGAGTTCGGCAGGCTGCTGCTCAGGCCCTGGAGGAAGGAAAGAAGGACAGCTCGGTGAGTCATAGGGGAGACACCTAATGTCTATGGAGAATCTGGACCAAAGCTGTGAGAGAATGCCTGCCGGGACACATACCAGGGACGCTGGTGTCAGTGCCTCCTGGCTGTGGACCAAGGTCTGGACAGCAGTGGGAGGAGGATTCCCTTAGATGGCTGAGGCAGATGGCCAAAGAATAGGATGAATCTGCTGAGACCTTTTGGAAGATAGGAGGCAACTTTCCATCTGCCCCTCACTCTGCAGTGCTGTGAGAATGTACCATCTCCTGCCTAAGTCTGTACTCCCAGCCAAGCAAATCCTCCTTCCAAGCCCACTTTTCCTGCCCATCTTCTTGGCCTATATCTTTTTTCTTACTTTCATTCTTTCATTTTCCTTTTCCATCTTAAATCTTTTTTCTTTCCTTTCATTTTGCTTATTTAAGGCCTTCTCTCTTCTCATTTTTCTCCATTACCTTTTTTTTTTTACTCAAAACTCAAGGGATACTGAGAATTTTCTTCCCACTTTAAACCAACCCTACATATTACTTTAAACATTATTGCATATTTTCAATTTTTATCATGTAACTTCATACACATATGAGGATACAAATAAAACGATCCCCTTGTATGTGACACCCAAAAGAAAGAAACATTACCAGCTCCTCCCCTTCCTTCCACAGGTTATGCTATCTTGAGTCTTCTTACAGATTAATTTTTACAGGAGGAAATATTCCACGAAATATTTTGTAGATTCGTGGTGGAAGAATGGGAGGGAGAAGGAGCCGGGGTCAAAGGCTCCTTCTGCTCACAAATCAGATGCCTCAGCACAGTCTCTGGGATTCTCAGATTTGCATTAGATCATGACCACCCCCTTTAAAAAGCATGCTGGTTAGTTAAGCAGTCTAGTATACTAGCACTCTGTACTACCTGTAGAAAGGATTTACATCTTAATGACTCATAAAGATGAAGTTAGGATAGGAGATTCATGATTTAGCAGCACTTCATGTGAGAAAGACCTCGGGGCTGTTTTTAACTACAAGACTGATATAAGACAAAAGTGTTAAGTGGCTTTGAAAGATGAGCACATCGTTGATTGTATTACCAAAAGTGCAATGTTCCAAACACAGGGATACCAGCAATGCATTGTCACATGCTGGCCAGAATAGCATATGCAACGTTAAACATCATGATGAAATTACCAAAGTAACATTTGGTTAATACCTAAATATTGACAACACAATGAAGAAGAATATAAACATGTCATGAGTAATGGCACTGATGCAAATAAACACATGTAACTCATTTTTGAAATACATGTCCTTCCAGTATGTATACCAAATACTAGGAGCTAATAATTAGGAGGGGCAGCAACACACAGGGAAACACAACTGGAGTAGGGTGTGGAGCGAGAGTGTTAGGGAGGGCTTGTTAGGGAGGGAGCCCAACCCTCCGTGTGCTTTCAGAGGAAAGGAGGCTGAAAGTTGTGTGCCTACATTCCCTGGATTTTGCCTAAATCCTGTGTTCTAAGTGGTCTCCTCACTTTTAGCCCTTCTCCAGTCCCGTTCTTTTATGATACCATCACCAGGTTTTTCTTCCTGAAGCAGATAGAATCATGTCATTCTCCTGAAGAACAGGTGGTGGCTTCATTGTCCTCAGGAAAACAGCTAAATTTCTCAGCGTGGCATGAAAAGTCCTGCCTGGCCTGGTATCAGATTTCATTCTTGCCTCAACTTCTGTGGCATCTCATGCACACAGGAGCCCAATGACAGAGACTACTTTTCTTCCGCTCTGTGGAGCATGCATTTCACAGTTCTTTGCTCTTATAGTGCCCTGTGACTAGACTAACTTTCCTTGCATTGTTTCTCTACTGAATTGTTTTTTTTTTCATTCTTCAATTTTGAATTCAAATGCTACTGCCTCTGTGGAACATTCCTTCCCACAGTCCTCTGGCTCAGTTGATCAATCTTTCCTCTGCACTCTCCCAGCAGTATGTCTCAATGAAGGTATTAGATTTACACATCTGTCTAGCTGCTTGAGGTTAGGGAGCCTGAGTCTTTTTTTTTTTTTGGTAACCTTTCTCCTCCATTTCAGAACAGACACTATAAATGCGTGTTGGCTGATTTGATTACCTATTACAGAAAAGCGCCTATAAAATACATATGATCTAGATGTTTCATTGATTCTTCACTTTTGCCCCTGTATCCAATCCAGTTTAGTTCATGAAGATTTTAAAATTGACTTGCTAAGCAAGAAGACATTTGGTGCCACTGCTGAAGCCATTAAGCTTTGTCTCCCAAAGAATTTTCTTCCCTCACTTGGGAGCATGTAAGTTACATTATCGGGTTATAGAATCTCGGAAAAACACAGGATTAAGTCTCCATTAGCAGTTCTTCAGTTTATCTTCAGCTGATGCTTTTTTCTCAGGCTGGTTTCACTGTACCACCCAGAACTACCATGATCCATTTTCCAGACTACCAGTGGTTGCAGATACTTATTCTAATAACATCTCAATCAAACCATCATCAGGAAAATATATTTGGGAGGAAGAATATCACGTGATGCTTTCAGATTAGAAAAGCTTTTAGATTTTTTAAGTGTTTCAAGTTACCTGCACTTCTGTCTCCACCCTTTGATCTTGTTTAAAACAAAAACAAAACAAACAAACAAACAAAAAACAGGCCAAAATGGAGTCATTTTTGCTGAGCCAAGTCACCAAACCAAAACTTAATAACTAACCTAATCGCAGTTCCAGCCTCTCCCCTAGGAGTGGAATTTTAAACCACTCAGTCTGGAATTTTTTGGTCAACTCTAGTGAGGTCATCTGGCTGATAAAACCTCCTGCCTTCCCTCGGGAAGGCGACCTTGCCTGAAATGATCCAGTTTTTTAACTTCTTAGTCCCACCCTCTTTCTGCCTATAAAATCTTTACAACTCATCAGAACTTCCTGCTAGTTGCTAGGTGGGATGCCACCTGATTCATGAATTGTTTAATAATTCCAATTAGATCTTCAAATTTACTCTTTTTGAATTTTATTCTTTAACAATCCTAATAATTGAAAGATGCTAGGGGCACTCACTTTTCAGTCATGAATTCATAATTACTTAGGGACTGAACTTTCTCTCTCCATGTAGACCCAGAGGACATGTCAGATCCATGTCAAGGTGTGTCACCTCTTTTAAAACAGTGAGTAACCTGGCAGTAATCCCAACATGTCTGAGCTTTGGATATACAAGAGGTCTGAGAAGGTAAAATGGTCTGGAAATATAGATGTGACATGACTTTTCTTAAAAAATTGAGATATAATTGACATATAACATTGTTTCAGGTATACAATGTACTAATTCAGTATATATTGAGAAATGATCACCCCAGTAAGTCTAGTTAACATCCCTCATCACGCAGAGTTACAATTTTTTTCTTGTGGTAATAATTTTTAAGATCTACTCTGCTAGCAACTTTCAAATATACAATACTGTATTATTAACTATAGTCACCATGCCGTGCATTACATCCCCAGGACTTATTTATTTATAACTGGAAGTTTGTACCTTTGACTACCTTCACCCATCTTGCTCACCTCCCACTCACCACCTACAGCAATCATTAATCTATTATCTGTTTCTATAGACTCTCATATAAGTGAGTACACACAGTATTTGTCTTTGACCTATTTCACTTAGCATAATGCCCTCAAGGTCTATCCATGTTGTCAGAAAGCAGGATGTGTGTGTGTGTGTATATATATATACACACACACACACATATATATCATCATCATCAATCCATTGATCCATTGATGAACACTTCCATGACTTAGAAATTATTATTTATTGTAAATAACAACTTGTTGATTCTAGGGTGTGTGTGTGTGTGTGTGTGTGTGTGCGAGCGTGTGCGTGTGTGTGTGCGCGTGTGCGTGTGTGTGCTTGCTCACACAAGCATGCTGCAGAGGTACAGTTCATGTGTTTGGAGTGGAGGGAATTTTATCCCACTGCCGTTGTTGTCCTGATCACTCTGTGCTGTAATTTATGAGTTTATGTGGCTGACTACCACGGTGGTCTGAGTAGGCACACAAAAGACATTAAAGTTTAATTTGAATTTATATGATACTAAGATGCAGATTGGGACTTAGGAGGAAAGAAAAGCTCTGAGAAGGTACAGTACTGGAATTGGGCTTGGAAAATAGAACTGAGACCAGGTCAAAGCTTGGGTACATGCCTGTTTGTTCTAAATTAATGGGATAGTGTGGAACTGTGCAAATAGTTGAAGTTGCCTATGGATTGTACCCCAAGCTTGCTTTGGATTGTAGAAAAATTATTTTTCTACTTCAAATGGCCCCCTGATCTTGTTGTACTTAAGTGGGCCATATATAAAGTGCATGGAAAGGGCCCTGAACACATGGAGTCTCTTTGAAGGAGAAATACTCTCAGATTTCTACAGCTGGAAGCAAAAAGCTATCCCAGAAGACAAAGCCTTCTGTCCAAGGGCTTGCTAGAATTCCTTGACAATTCCTTGGTGAAATTTACTTCCTTTCCCTTCACTAAGCAAGAGTCCAAGTGGAGGGGAAACTGTCCTTTCTCAGGACCTTTGGACAAATAATTAAACGGCCTCTCTGCTCAGCTCTCTTCATCTTTTCCATTTTTTTTTTTTTTTTTTTAGTTCAACCGGTAGTCAGTTTAGGACCGTGAAGCAGAAATAATTGGAAATGTTCTAGAAACAAGAGGGATAGAAGAGGAAGACCTTGCAAAAAGAGGGAAGTGAACGGGAGGAAGCTAAGACTCGTGAGACCTATGTGAAGACGAGAGCCTCTGATAGCCAGAGCCAAGGCCAGGGAAGGGACTCCAGGGATGGAAAAGGTGATATGGCAGGGGCTGAGCCTGAGGCAAGGTCTGACTAACCAGCGAAGCCACCAGGGAGGTTTGGAGTGCAAACTGGTTCAGATGTGGGCCAGTCTGTGGCTAATCATATGCAAACAAGCCTAATTTTACCGGGTGTGACCAGAGATAAAAGAAGTAACAGTCTAGGTCATTTCATGTGAGTGGAGTGATAACTCAACGAAGAAAAATTGTTTAGTTAGTTGAAAAAAATACTTTAAAAAATAACCCAATTCTGACGTATGGACGAACTAGAAAAATCAGTATTTGCCAGTAAGTAGTCTAAAATATGAAACTTCTAACCAAAAAGTGGCTTCTATCAACAATGCAAAGCTTGTTGCCATAACCCTGAAAAAGAGGCAGTAACATTTTAAATGTGGAAAAGGTTGTTAACACAGAAGAAAGAGCCAGCAAGATTGAAACTAACTAGTCCTAAACCACAAACACCAGGAAAAAGCCAATATACCATTTGTCACTATTTCACCACCAGCTTTGCTAAATAGCATTCATTGAATACACTGAGCCCCCAGGTGGCAGCTGAAATCCTCAGCAAACACTGCATTTTATTGTGGTGGTGTCCCACCCAGAGGGCAGCTGGAAGCAGTTTGTCAGCGAACATTCAAGAAAGAGAAACCAGGACTGCTCAAGACCTATGTTAAACATAATATCAAATAGAGGTACTTGAGATTTTTCATTTCTTTTGGTGGGGATGGGGGATAAGGATGGAATGGAGAGAGGGGAGGAGAAAAGAAACACTAGGCTCTAAAAAAGCAAATAATACTTGGTTCGAATTTTGCAAAGAGGGATGACTTGCTCATTTCCCAAGTCATGTTCTCTATTAATTCATGCGTCTCACAACAGGTGGGCTTGAGCCTATGAAGGGCTGTGCATTGCCAGTCTACCCTGCATATGGACAAAAAGTTCTTTCTGATGTGTCTCAGAGGAGCCCTTAAGTTCCCCGTCCCCAGAAGTATGCAAGACATCTAACTTTTTCCCTCACTTGAATGTGTGTCACTGAGATGAACTTCATTACTTATTGATTTGGATTACATCAAGTGGGTTCAAACAGAGGAAATTCGCACTCTTCTGGAAACCCCTTTCTTCAATGCAATGTTGTGTTTGTCTCACCTCATTCCACATACCTGTGAATGACTACTCTGTGTCAAGGAGCAGAGATGAGCAGATACATTTAGAGATTCTGTGACATATTTCTTAAGTTACTAAAATATAAAGTTACTAAAACTAAGTTATCTAAATGTATATAGTCATACCTGGTTGTGTTTCGTTTTATTGCAAAAAGATTATGACTCGTTGAAGGCTCAGATTATGGTTAACATTTTTAGCAATAAAATGTGTTTTAATTAAGGTATGTACATTGTTTTTTAAGACATAATGCTATTGCACACTTAATAAATTTTACTATAGTGTAAGCCTAATTTTTATAGGCACTGGAAAACCATAAAATTCATGTGACTTGCTTTATTTTGGTGGTCTGGAACCGAACCTGCAATATATCTATGATATGCCTGTATATACTACAGGGTAAGGTGGAGTACAAGGGTGCAAAACAACATTAATTTAGGGCCTACTTAGTGTCAGGTATTGTTTCAAAATTATATTATTCAATCCTTACAGCAATCCTTAGAAATGGTGAGTTATCCACCATTTCCTTAATTTTACAAAGAAAAATGGAGTCTCAGAGTAACTCATTCAAAAATCACTCTAAAGATAATGAGCTCCTTTCAAATGAAAACTTGTGGTTTTTTTGACATTAGCTGTCATGATACTGTGATTGTGTGAGGAATTTCAGCAGTTTGAATGCTATGAAAATGAAACCTAATTTTATGATACGTTTATTGGAATTGTAACCTCTAAAAATTGGACTAATAGTGGAAACCATTGGGCTAAATTGGAAACCATTCTGGGGGTCATATCAGTGATGAATTCCTATAATTTTTCTTCTGTAAACTGAAATTGCCACTTAGCAAATCAGAAATTGTAGACAGTACATAAATATGGTTAGTTGCATTAATTGGCAATTTGCTCATTTGTTTCTGGCTTTGACAAGAGTGGACACACTTTGGAAAAGCATGGAGATGCTCACCTTCAATAAGAGCAGGCTGCTTCAGGGTAAAATGTTGGCAAAATACTGTGGGGTAAACTAAGGTCCTCTCAAGGGAGGGAATAGGTGTAGGACTCAAGCTAAGGCTCAATCGTGAAATTAGTGTAGGTAAATAATTTCATATTTACACAATATCTTTTTAATCCTCGTGGTTTATTCATTTTAAAGTAACTAAATATAGACAATGTCAGGAGGCATCAAGAACTAATAATTTGATTTCTAGTTACTTTGAAAGGACTAGTTAGATTTCAACACTCAGTGTTTGGTACTAACAAGTTGTCCCAGGAAAATGGTATGTATGTGCCTAAAATAATGCTTTAAAATTTCTCCTGTATTTTAAATTGCTAAGAGCAGAGACCAGGGTTGAGTCTCTTTGGGTCTGTCAGACCCACTCTGCTCTGTTTTATGGCCAAGGATGCTGACAGATGAGGACTCCATCAACAGGCTCCCTTCCTCTGACTTCCAGTTGGATTCAGGCTAAAAGGTGGGAGGAGCAGGAAGTCTGGGCTACCTCCCTGACCCGTTGTGGTGAATTCAAGTTCCCCCCACCACCTGTATTGAACATTGCCTTCTCTAGGTTCCAATATCTTTCCCTTCCCTATATCTTCAGGTAGCCGTGCTTCCCCATTGCTGCTAGCCTAGGATACTGAACAACATCTTGTTGGTTTTCCATAACTCTACCCACACCTCTGTAAATAGGCTCTTTGGGACACTCCTCAAATTACCCAGTTTGGCTGTGCCGTCTATCTCCTGCTTGGACTCTGACTGTTTCCTGTTCAGCACAATGCTTTATGCATAGCAGGGTATTTAATAAAAGCCTTTTAAATTCAATTAAACAGAGTGGTCTGACCATTCTAATATTTCCATTCAAAGATTGCTTATACTAGGGTAACCAATTGCCCCCATTTGTTTGAATCTGAGGGCAGTTCCCAGAGCTCAAAATTTTCAGTCTTAAAATCAGGACAGTTTTGGGCAAACCAGATGAGTTGGTAACTATAGCATGTACTTTCAAAAAATTTTGAATGATTTTTGAAGAACATTATCTTTCAAAAGATTTCTATGATCATATTTAAGCTAAAGTTGTTTTATTAAACAATAGAATATTTCCCACATGAGAAAATCTGTGTCTGAAATACTTTTCTTAAGGCAAATTGTTGTAATGTGAACAGTGCATGCATTATTGTGTTTTGTTTGTTCAAATCTACTCTCCAGGGGTAGTAACCCAAGGAACTTGTAAGACTTCAAAAAGTGATGTAAGTGCATATGAGGAATTTTCGAATGAACAGAGTGACAAAGTGCATTGCAGTGAAAAATGAGGCTGCTTGAATATGGTTCCTGATTTTACAAAACACTTTTAGGCATTTTCCTGTCTTTCCAGTGTGCTGTTATCCTGAGAATATGGGAAAATATTTACATATTATGAAAAATATTATATATTATGAATATTTTATTACTTTGTGTTACCAATCACATTTATTGCTATATTTTAATTCCTAAGAGATAGATCAGTTGGAACAGAAAAGCAACAACCTCAAACATAGCTAACATTTTGAGAAGACTTCTTTACATGTTGGAATGCAGTTTGATTATTTTATTTTTTCCTTTAGAGATATGTTTATTAAATGACAATATTAACAGTTATTATACTGTTTTAGTAAATAGGTTATCTGGGAGGGGAAAATTTAATTCAGTTAGAAATCTACCATGATCTGAATGTTTTTCAATTCAAGATAATATTTTCTAGTAGGAGAGCTTTTGACTATACATTGCAGGATGCCAAAATTTCAAATATGTATCCCTTTACCCCTGCCATTTAATACCAATTTTCTTGATTTACTTCTGCGAGTAAGTAGAAGTAAGACTTCTAAGAGTTGGACAAATTATTTAAAACAAATTGGTAATATTGACTGTGGTTCAATTAGAATTTAATAACTCACCTCAGATATCTCAAGAAAGCTCCGTTTGGTAATATCTCTACACTGAAATGGCTGTTGTTAATATTATTTTCCACCTATAAGCTTCTATAAAGAATATATGAAAAATATTGACCTAAGTGTATTAAATTTAATTCATTATAGCAAACATTTATTGAATGTCTACTATGTGAAAGAGAATAATAGAAAATCAGATTTCACAAGGGGAAGGTACTAATTCAAACATCAAACTATTGGAAAGAAAAAAATTAGTTACTCATTTTTGTTAGGTTTTAAAAAATTACGTTACATATATTTGTAGATATTATATGTAGGTATTTTTAGACTAAGTTTACAAGACTAGATTCTCCTTTTTGTTTTGCAACTTTGTGAAATTTGTAAGAATTTGACTCAATGTTTGTAAGTAAGAATTTTTTTTCTTCAGAGAAATGTGGGGACATGAAATAAGATCCTAGAGTCCCACAGTAAAAGTCCCTGGCTTCTGTGGCTTTCCCACAGATGTACTTTGCAAGGTTAGATGTGACATTTGTGATGGAAAATGCAGTAGACTTTAAGTTTAATGGATTTAGTAATTACCTAGGTCATAATCCTGAGTTGCTATTACCATTGAAATGGACTGCAGAAAGGAATACAGAGGCCAAAGCGTCTGTGACTCTGTTGAATACAGAGGAGAGGATTTGGTACAAATCTAAGTTTTTCTTGGTAGCAGAGACCATTTTCTTTCTCTGTAATGGCAATAAAAGATATATTGGGGAAAGTGGCAAGAGGTCTTCAAAATGAAAATTCTGGTGATCATTTCAATGAGGAGATTGTGCTATTAAAGATCAAAGAAATTCCACATTGCAAATGACAGAATACCTGATTTTAACTCAAAATGTCTCCTCAGTAACGGTCTGCTTTGAGGTATGTCATTCAAGGGTTGCCTCATAATAGTTCTGTCTTTATGGTCTTCATTATACCTTCAGTCATTTAGCCCTAGAAGTCATGTTAACGTTCATGATAAAGGGTCTTGAAAAATGAATATCTTATTGATTAAAGTTATTAACCAATACTTAGCTCAGGCCTTGTGAGAATGAGGGTCAACAGGTGTATGGATGGAGAGGGAGTATCACATGACAGGTGAGAAGTACTTAAATGACAGGTAAGATGAGGCCAAAGTTTAAACCACTTGATGTTAATTTTGTCTAAAGGCAAACAATATGGATTAAAACAGTTAAACACATCTTTTGGTGCTGTAATTTCACTTCTAATATATATATATATATATACAGACACACACACATATATAGGAAAGAAGCCCGGCTATATGCACAAGGTTAAACATACAAGAATACTGATCACAGTGTTATATAACAGCAGTACAAAAATGGAAGTAACCTGAATATCTGTCAATAAGGAATGAAATATTTCTGTAGGAACCCAAAATGATGACGTAGATGTGTATGTCAAAAAAGCCGATATATTATTTATAGTTAAAGAGAGAATAATACCAAAAGTTGCATTTAACATCATCCACTTTTTGTTTTTTTAAATATGCAAGTAAATAAATCAATATGCAGATATCAATTTGCATGAATTGCATTAAATTGAGAAGTGTGGCACTATAAAGTATATCATCTCTGGGTAGTAGGAATATGGATGACTTTTAAAAAACTTTTTAATACTTTTAAGATAAAAAACAGTATGTACCGGTATTACCTTAAAAATCAGAAAAGTGACCAAAACAAAAAACCCCTTTCATTTGAAGACCTGAAATGCAAGTTGGCCTGAGCAGAAGTCCTTAACCATTGACCCTGGATGTCTCAGCAGCAGCAGGAAGTGTCTTCGCTGGGAAATTAAAAGTCCCAGCTGCACATTGGCTCTGGAAGGTGTAGCAGTGAAAGCATCTCAGTAGTCCAAACACAGTCAGGGGACTGAGAACAAACTCTTTGAAACATAACTTTGAACTCGGTACTCCCCTGCTCGTCCCAATTTTTGTCCCAAGTTCACATTGCCCGCTAGTGCTTACACTTGACCGCCTTACTGATTTCAAACTCATTCCCAAAACTGACTCCGACTTCCACCAAGTCTTTCCTGATGAGATGTCATCTTTCCCTCACTGAGTTTCCATAGCTCTTCGTGCTTCTCTTGAGCCACCTTTCTCCTGATACCTGGATCATATTGATTTGAGCACCTGTCTTATTTCCCTTGCAGAGAAAAAGCTTCTTGAGGCAGTTTTTGTCTCACTCCTGGCTATCCTGTCTTTTAAGTACCCCGAAGCACCTCGCCCTGTGCTTTTTTCAGAGAAGGCACCTAAAAACATATATAATAAATAAATGAAAGGACGGACAGATGCCTTCTGTAGGTATAGCTCTCATGACATCTGGACTTGCTTGTTGTAGTTTCTTAGCAATGTAAAAAATCACCTTCCCATTCCATTTTGCCCTGTTAGGGATCCAATGCCTTAGTGAAGATAAGGCAGAAAGAATTAGTTCTGTCCTCTGATATTTGTAAACACAGGGTGGAGGATGTGCTATCATTTGACTTGGAGGAAGTGAAAATGGAGCTCAGCCAACTATTTCCTAGGTCATTAAAAGTTATTAAAGAAAGCAGTAAGAGACACGAAAGTAATCATTGCAATAGAACGAAAACTCTGGCTACAAAAATATTATTTTATCAAATATATGGTGATGGAAGGAGAACTGACTCTGGGTGGTGAACACACAATGGGATTTATAGACGATGTAATACAGAATTGTACACCTGAAATCTATGTAAATTTACTAACAATTGTCACCCCAATAAAATTAATATAAAAAAAATATTATTTTAGAGAACCCAGATGAGAGAAGATTTAAAGAAAATGGAAGAAGAGGAGAGCTTGCAAGACAGAAAGTGTCAGAACAGCTACAGTGTGGTGACTGTGGAATGCCAGAATGCTTATGTAGAACAATTTATGAATGCATAACAGTGAAAGCATTATTTTTAAGTAAAAGGCATCTCTCTAAAGATCCTACCCTTACTACATCAGAACCAATTTAGGTGCTGGAAGGTCTCACCATTATTTCTCCTCAGAAATAAGTTCCGGTAGTACTCCCTGTATTGCCAGTTCTTGTTCCTGCTTTTCCCTCAGCCTGGTCCACAGCCGGCATGGAATGTCGTGAAATTCTTCTCCAGTCTCTGCGTCCTCTGATTATTACCTGCAATTACAACCCCAGCAAGAGAAATTTAATAAAGTAAATGGAAAAAAGAAGACTCAGCATTTAACTAATTTCCAAGTCCATAATGAGTCTGAGAGTGAGCCAGCAAAAAGTATCATTAAGCACTGCATCAAAAGTGGCAACACATTTAAAATGATAAGGAATAAAACACAATTTTTAAAGTTGTCAAACTTGTTTTCTCTCACCACAATAGATGTCAATTTCTTGCTCACCTGCAATGTATAACAAAGTATTACAATATGTTAAAGAGTAAGTAGGCCACATAAATATCTTGAGGGTTGGAAGGCTGCCATTTGAGGTCCTGAAAACGTGTCTGCATCACACCTTAAGGAACAACTCAGTTCCTCTCTGCCTTTTCTAATAGACTGGCCGATGGAAAGATGACAAGGAGATGGTCCTTGTCCTCAAGTGACGGGCAGTCTAGTAGGGAGACAAACTCATGACAGCATCTTATACAGAAAGTCTAAAAACGAGGAAAATGTCATGAGGCACTCAAACAGAGACTAGGGAATGATTCATTCTGAGTGAAGGAGAGCGGGAGCCAATGCACAGAGGCCTGGTCATGGGGGTGTCTTCCGATCAGGGAGTGGATGGGCATGACTGTGCCAGACGGTTTATAGAAATATGGAGTCGGAAATGGTGCCAGAAAGCCTATATCTTTTGGAATTCATTTTGTATGAATAAAAAAACTGAGGTCATTTCCCTTGGTATTAAGACACTGTCGTGCGGGGTGGCCTGTGGGGTCTCTGCTCCCGCTCCCCACATAAGAATGGAGGACATGGTGAGGCCAAAAAGGAACACCCACGGAGCCATAGATAGAGGAGTCAAATCAATATATTCTCGCTGCCGGCTGGGTTGGAGACACAGGAAGCAGGATCTACACAATCTGCAACCTGCTGTCCTAACAGCAGTCCACGCTTGCCAGCACCATCTTCTTGCTAGCTCCCACTCTTTCTGCTAGCGTAGCCACGGCAGTTATATTAGTGGCCAATGGCTTATCGGTTACAGCTGACGGCCAACTAGCCACAGCTGCTGGCCATCTGATCACAGTTGATGGCCATTTACTACCCGAGCCAGCACCTTTCTATGTGAGGCCGAGAGCCTGGAAACTGCTCTCTGGGGCTCTGTTCCCACACTCCACCCCTACAGGGTCTTGCCTCACAATCTACGTGACAAACGTCTTCTGCGAGGGGACCTGTGCGAGGAGCCTGGAGGTGAATGCAATATCCTGGACACAGCCAGTCTCTCTGAGCACAGCCAGGGTTTCTCAGGGCACCACCAGTACTTCTGGGCACAGCCAGACTTTCTGGGCTTCTTAGGGTACCACCTGTCTCCCTGGGCACAGCCAGGGCCTCTCAGGGCACTGCCACTCTCTCTGGACATAGCCAGACTTCCTGGACTCAGCCAGGGCTCTCAGGGCACTGCCACTCTCTCTGGGCACAGCCAGACTTCCTGGACACAGCCCGGGCTCTCAAGGCACTGCCACTCTCTCTGGACACAGCCAGACTTCCTGGACACAGCCAGAGCTCTCAGGGCACTGCCACTCTCTCTGGGCACAGCCAGACTTCCTGGACACAGCCCGGGCTCTCAGGGCATTGCCACTCTTTCTGGGTACAGCCAGGGCCTCTCAGGGCACTGCCACTCTCTCTGGGCCTCTCAGGGTACTGTGCTGGAACAACAACGGCTCAGTCAATGTGCTTACATATTCTCGATGGCTGCCAGTCAAGACAGAAAAGCAAACATCTGTCAGTTCCACTACACAGTGGTATGTTCCCAAACAGTCAAGCGTCCATTAAATCAGGGATAGAAGGCAATTCCTCATAGTCCATAGTCATTCGTCAGGGCTGTCCTAGGGGTGAGGGACGACCTTGACCTCACCCTCATCTCCCAGGAGGACTCAGCAAGCCTTTCCTCCTGGGACAAGTCCCGCATCCAGGCTGCCTCAGCAAACAGTTCCCAGCCCACAGGGCCACAACAACCTTCGCTTTCTCCAGCCTCTGCTGGTTGGGGAACCATCCACATCTTTCCATCCCTCCACGGGGATCGAGCTCTCCGGCAGCTGCTCCTCCTGGTCTTCCTCAGACTGAGCTTTCATACGCACAAACTGCTCCACTGCTCTTTGGAAAGCCTTGGCTAGCACCGTATCCTGCCGACTATGTCATGTGCCGTGCCGGGGACCCTGCTCGCTGCGCCATTTGTCGTGCGGGACGTCCGGCGGGGTCTCTTCTCTCATTCCCCACATAAGAACGCAGGACATGGTGAGGCCAATAAGGAACACCCACGGAGCCATAGATAGGGGAGTCAAACCAAAATATTCTCGCTGGTGGCTGGGCTGGAGGAACAGGAAGCAGGAGCCACACTGTTCGCAACCTGCTGTCCACTTCTCTGCAATCTGCAACCCGCACTCCTCGTGCTAACTGCAATCCGTGCTTGCCAGACCAGCCGCCATCTTCTTGCTAGCCCCCATTCTTTCTGCTAGCGTAGCCACGGCAGTTATATTAGTGGCCAGTGGCTTACAGGTTACAGCTGACAGCCAACAAGCCACAGCTGATGGCGATCTGATCACTGTTGATGGCCTACTATGGCCTACTACTACCCGAGCCAGCAACTATCTATGTGAGGCCGAGAGCCCGGAAACTGCTTTCTGGGGCTCTGTCCCCACAGACACTTATCTTGAGAACTTAACTCATGCATGAGCTGAGCAGAACCCTAAATTGTTTGGCACTTCAAGGTCACTGTTGTCAACACAGGGCCCTGGGAGAACTGAGGTTGCTCTGACCCAGTCAGATCAGTATGGAATGCTGGTATTTGGCATAGCACAGCTCTCCCGACTGCTGCGACGTGTGGTGCGGGATGTGTGATATGACAAAGGGCTGATAACAGCCCCTCACTTGTCCTTGTGTCCTCACTGGGCTCTTTATGAATGGCAACAGATCTCATAGTTTAATTTGAGACCAAATGTGCTTTTGTTGGAAGCTGCCTTCCTGTTTAAGTCAGGGAATGTTCAGGTAGGTGAAAACTGAAGCAGCTGGGAGAGCATGGCCCCTTCACCCAGTGGCTGACCAGCAGCAGTGCTCTGAAGGAGCCTGGGTTGGCCTTTGTCCCTCTGAACCATACCGACAATATCTTATGTTTATTGAGAGCTTGTCATACACCAGGCATTACGCTCAGCTTGGTACATGTATTCTCTAATTGGATCTTCACAAGAATGCTGTGGGCAAGATTCCATAATTCTTATTTGACAGATGAGGAATTGTAGTTCATAGAATTTCCCCAAAGTAATGCCAGTAAATGGTGAAGCTGGGACTTGAACCCAGGCACTCTGATTTTCTTACTTTCTTATCCCTTTCTTCCCAGTCACAACCTGACTTCAGAAAAGGCATTAGAGATATATCGATGGCAGGTATAAATATTCAGAGAGGCAGTATGGCATAGGGGTTAGTGATGGGGACTGCTTACTTAATCTGCCATGAGTTTGCATACTGGCTTCATACCTTCTCTCTATGACCATACAAACGACCTAACTCTCCAACCTGCAGGGTCCGCATCTATAAGATGTTGGAACACATACCACACATATGTACCTCATAGATTGTCCTGAATGTAAAATAAAATGACAGACAATACAACCCTCTCAGTAAATCTTAGCTGTTATTGTTATCCATAGGAGTTAGGTGTGAACTCTCTACCACTGGGATCTTTGCATTTTATCACTCAAGTAGTTAAGTCAAAATAAATGAATCTAACAGTAGAATCTTTAGCAATCCATACTCAATTAATTTTTAATTAAGTAACCCATGAATGCCTATTTGATTTTAAGAAGCTCAATCAGTACAGACAGCCAAGTTGCCTTTAATCACCCATTTGGTGGAATTTGATTCATTGTCAAATCTGTGAGGGAGCCCTATTAAAGGAGCAGAGAGGTCCTTTCTTGGCATCTGGAAGTGACACCATGCAGGCCGCCATCTTGGGGGCCAGTTTTCTTCCAGTCTTTTAGCTCAAGGATCCTCCTCTCGCTGCTCCTATTAAAAGCAGGACTGGGAATCATGATTGCAAGGGATGGAGGTGCCTGGTAGGCAGAGAAATTCTGGATTTGGGGAGACAGGTTATAGCCCTGCTGTGGGGACAGAGCCCCAGAGAGCAGTTTCCAGGCTCTCGGCCTCACATAGAAAGGTGCTGGCTCAGGTAGTAAATGGCCATCAACTGTGATTGGATGGCCATCAGCTGTGGCTAGTTGGCCGTCAGCTGTAACCAGTGAGCCATTGGCTGCTAATATAACTGCCGTGGCTACGTTAGCAGAAGATGGAGGCTAGCAAGAAGATGGTGGCTGGCAAGCGCAGATTGCAGTTAGGATGGCAGGTTGCGGACAGTGTGTATCCAGCCTCCAGTGAGACTATAGTGCCGCCAGCGAGAATATAGTGGTATGACTCCCCTATCTATGGCTCCGTGGGAGTTCCTCTTTGTCCTCACCATGTCCTTTGTTCTTATGTGGGGAGCGGGAGCTGAGACCCCACAGGCCGCCCTGCATGACACCTGCTCTGCCCCTAATTGGCTGTATGATCTTAGCCCTCACTTCCTGATTATAGTAGAATAAGGGCTTGAATTGTCGGGCCTTTTTTCAGGGGCCATTTCATTCAAACCTCTCACTTGTTAGATGCAGAAATGATCAATCACATCTGCACTAAGTGCATTTCCCAAGCTCACGTACTTAGTAAGTTGTAGAGCTAAGACTAGAAAGAAACTTTCACCGTCAGTTCTCGTGGCTTGGATTTCTGTAACAAATGTGTTGTGAATGCTTTTCTTTGCTCTCACATCCAATTTCCCGTAAATGGGAGCCATTTAAGCTCTAAAATTCTCTGGCTCTAATATTCTAAATCTTCTCCCTCCTGGAGACTAGCAGAGCTTTTCTAGGTGCCAATGAGTATAAATATAGGGGGTAAAGCCTCTTTCTACCCTGGCTTGGAGGACCCCAGTGTGACAGGACACAGGGCTTGATAGAACCCAGTGTCAGCCGCAGTCCTGGTCACAAGTGCCCTTCAGCTGTACTTGTGAGGGTGGCCCATCCTGGGCTTCTAGTCAAAGACACAACTGTTAGGAATGGAGATAGCAACCACCTTGATGGGCCCAGCCCTTTCTGTGTGCTTCACTCTCCTTGCCGTTGTCACCACTTCTACCTTCACTTGAGACCCTGCCGATAGTCTTGCTCTGGAAGACATTTAGGGGAATTTCTGACACTTCTCCACCCACAGGAATGAGTTACTTCAGTGTCTGCCCATGACTTGGGGTAACAGTCATCACTGCTTGAGTGCAGAATTCTGATTCTCTTGCTGCCACGTGCCCCTAGCCTGACAGTCCTCAAATTGGTGGCAGCAGGGTCTGCTTCCACATAACTGTTACTTTTTTCTTTTATATTGCAGTGATGTCCTTCCCTCCTGTATCCTCAGTAGAAGCCTCTCACTGACCAATTTTGATACATACTTCCTCTGTCCAACCCAGATGACAAACTCATATCCACACACAAAAAATGGTTATTCATGGATGATTTTCAGAAAACACCCTCAATATCTGATTTACCCAGAGCACTGTGGATCAGTTCTGTTCTCTAGACTCTGTCACCAAATATACCAGGTGAGTGACCTATCACTGAGATAGCTCAGGGGGCAAAATCAGAGAGGTGAGGAGAGGTTCTTCTGCTCCCATTGAGGACAGAAACCTGAGGCTATCCCACTGTGACAGACACAGGGTATGAAAGAACTCATGAGGATAGTCAACATAATCAGACAGCCATGATTAAGCGACCAGACAATAAGAGCTAAGGGGCTCAGGACACTTGAGTGAAGAAGTCTGGGAAGCTTTGTGGAGGAGGTAAAACATGGGAAAGGCCTCGAAGGATGGTTAGGATGTAAGAGATAAGTAGAAGAAGGGAGAAAGGAAACTTCTAGGTGAGAGGAACAAAGACTAATCTTCTAGGTGAGAGGAGCACAGTGTGTGTGTGTGTGTGTGTGTGTGTGTGTGTGTGTGAGAGAGAGAGAGAGAGAGAGAGAGAGAGAGAGAGAGAGAGAGAGAGAGAGAGAGAGAGAGACCGACCAGGGAGGGGACCCTTTGAAGTGGAGCAGAGATGACTGTTAGAAGAAGTAGCTGAATATGTTATCCAGATGGGGCCCATTATGCAAGCCTTGAAAGCTATTTGATTTCTTCCTTTCTTCAGTCATTCATTTATTCATCCAGCTCTGATTATTTATTATGTAAGTCATCTAGAGTCGTTGGCTGAGGAGATTTAAGAGTAAAGCATGCAGAAATATTTGTTGAGCACTTATCACATGCCTCATGCTGAATCAGAAGCTGTGAGAAATTTAGATTGCAAGACCCAGGTCCTGCCTTCAAGGAGCCTATGTCTAGTAGATGACAGAGAAAATAACTATAACAGAAGGAGAATGTGGGAACTGGCTGAGGGCAATTTTTTTTTTAAGTTGTAGAGATACAGAGAGCAGAGGGGCAGAGACTCCCTCTCATGGATAGAATGCAGGAGGGCTCCACAGAGGTACTGTTTGAAGCCTCAGCAGGTTTTCACCAGGTGAGAATGGGGGAAGGGGTCCTCCAGTGGGAACCACAGTGAAAGAAGTGTGGAGATGGTAGGTGTAATGAATGGCAGAGTTAATACAGGGCGATGAGCAGCCTGATTCCTAAGAAGCATGTGCTGTATGGAAGGCGTGGTGGGAAAGGCAGGTTACTATTGGAAAAACGTGAATTGAAGTCAGAGGTTTCCTTTTTTGTTTTTAAATGCTATTTTTTGTTTTTTAGTTGTTGGCAATGTTTTATTTCTTGACCTTAGTAGTAGTTCTATGAGTCTTCACTTTATAAGTATTTCTTTAAGTACACATATAAGCATATCAACTTTCTGCATGTATATTTTATAGCTTTAAAATGTTTAAAGAACAGTACAAAATTGATATAATCATTATAACATACATACACCTGACAACATAACATTGAACTATATCTAATAAATAAATAGGAAAAAATACACGAATCAGCAATTGTAGTTGGAAATGTTTTAACACGCATCACTAAGAACTGTAGATCAAACAGAAATAAAAATAGCATGGATACAAATGAGCTGAAAATACAATTTAAGGAAAATATGTAAAACATGCAGATCTAAAATGAAGAAAAAGACATTCTTTTTGAACATACATAAAACATTCACAATAATAGACCATTTATTAGGCCATAAAGGAAGCTTCACTAAATTCCAAAGAATCAATTTCATTCAATGTTCTCCAACTACAATGCAATCATGGAATTAATGTTTTTAAAAAGATAGCTAAAATAAAATTCTACAACTTTAGCAACTAGATAACATTATTAAAAAACAGTTGGTTAAAAAATATAAATATTTAGAACTAAATAAACACTCCATGATAGAATTTGTGAAATACAGCTAAAGCAGTACTTAAAGGCAAACTTATAACTTTAAATACACTAATGAATAAGAAAACAAATGTTAAAAACAAATGAGCTGCCAAAATGATACGACTTCACACCCATTAGTACAACTACTATTAAAAAAAAGACAAATAAGAATAAGAGTGACGTCATAGGAATGGCGGCAGTGGGCCGCACTCTTTGAGTTCTCCTCTGAATCTTATCACAAACGGGACGTATAACCCATCACAGGACTCTCTGATCATCATGCAGAACAACTAAGTGACTCATGCAAGAATTACTTCCAGGTGGGCAAACTGGGAGAGCAGGGGAAGAAGGAAGGGCGCGGAGTGGAGACGCGGCCCGCATCTGTGGCTGTGGAAACACAGCCTGTATCTGCGGCTGTGGAAACGCGGCCCCCATCTGCAGCAGTGGAAACGTGGCCGGCATCCGCAGCTGCAGAGACGCAGGGGATCCCAGGACGGAACAGAGAACACAAAAGCCAGGAGGTGGGCTCTTTCCCTGCGTCCCACAGCTGATCTCTTACACTGAGGGGGCAGCATATCCAGCATTTGAGGCAATAACCTCAGCTGGGTCCTCCAGTTGGGCCCTAGGCCGGACAAAGGACACAAACTCCATACCTGGGCCCCTCCCCCTGCCCTCTCTTCCAATCCTACCCCCGCCCTTACAGAGACTTAAACTGGCCCCTGAACTGAGGAGTAGTGTCAGCTTACAGAGGAGCCTTAGTGCTCAGGTTCTGGGAAGACTGGCAGGCAGCTCTGACCCAGGGAAGAGACTGGAAAGAGTGTGATTTTTGCTAGGCTAGGAGAGAAGAGACTCCTCTACCCCCAGCCACCACCTTTTCTGGCCTGCAGGAAGAGTGTGACATGGCTGGGCTGGGAGAGAGAAGACCCCTCCATACCCAGCCCCCACCCTTTCTGGCCTGCCTAGGGAGGGACAAGTACAACTGTGGAGGCACTCCCAGAGATCAGCAGTAAGCGGCAGACGCAGCTCCTGGCTTTCAGAAGCTCAGAAATCTCCTGCCCGCCACACACACACACACACACACACACACACACACACACACAAGGAAGAAGTGCCCTAAGACTCAGGAGAACTGGACACAGGGCTGGTGGTGCTACTCTCAGTGTGCATATGTGCAGGCGAGGGCAGAAACTGCACTGACTTTGTAAAAACTACCATCAAGACTCCTCAGCCCCACGCATCTAAACCTGCACGCATCTAAATCTGCAGTCCCAACATCATTCTGGGCACCAGGTGACCGGCTCTGCCTACGCAATACACAGGGGACTCTTTGGTACAGCAGAGCCAACCTGGGGATTACTTGGTGGGCTTAAGCCAAGACTGGCGCTGCTTTTCGTTTTGATTTGTTTTGTTTTGTTTTGTTTTGTTTGTTTTGTCTTTATATCTTCTATATCTTTGCCTGTATTGAGTGGGGGTTGTCGGTTGTTTTTACATGTGAATGTATTTGATTTTTTCTTTGTTGTTGTTGTGCTTGGTGATTTGCTTTGTTCTGAAATTGCCCTACAAGGGCGCAGCTTAAGAGGCACAAGATTCAACATATCCAGAGGCCAACTTCAGACCAAACCAGAGTACTACTGGGTTTGATCTACAAGTCACACACCCAGAGGGAATTCTCTACAGGCACAAGAGCCCATAGAGGCCAAACCACATTTAAGCGGTCAACCCTCATGAGGCAGAACACCCTGCGGTGGGCAGAGCCAAGTCTCACAACTAGTCAGCCTAGGAGTTAACCCCACCTACTCACAAGCGAAAAGCAATTAAAGATCTTCTTTAACAGGACAATATACACAAGAGTCACCTTTGGAGCACACGCATAGGAGAAGAACGAAGTAGTGCAAGTCAAATATAAAGGACACATACTACATAAGATAACCCAGCAAGAAATAAGAACTCTAAGGGGTCTACCTAATACATCAAAGCAAACACAGAGAGTCAGCCAGAATGGGGGAAACAAAGAAACATGTCCCAAATAAAAGTACAGAAGAAACCTCCAGAAGTGGCACCATATGAAACAGAGGTAACCAACCTATCAGAGACAGAATTCAGAACACTGGTGATAAGAATGTTTAAGGAGCTTAGAGACGACATAAAGAAGGATGTAGAAATCATAACGAACAACCAGTTAGAACTAAAGAACACAATTACCAAAATAAAGAACTCACTTGAAAGAATTACCAGCAGGTTAGATGAAGCAGAGGATCGAATCAGCGACTTAGAAGACAAGTTAGCAGAGATCACCCAAACAGAACAACAGAAAGAAAACAGAATAAAAAACAATGAAGATGGTTTAAGAGACCTCTGGGATAACAGCAAGCACAACAACATGCGCATCATAGGAATACCAGAAGGTGAAGAGAGGAAGCAAGGGATTGAGAACATATTTGAAGTAATAATGTCCGAAAACTTCCCTAACCTGATGAAGGAAACCAACATAAAAGCCAACCAACATACAACCAACATACAAGTGCAGAGAATTCCAACCAGGATAAACCCAAACAGGTCCACATCAAGACATATTATAGTTAAAATGGCAAAGCTTAAAGACAAAGAGAGAATCCTAAAAGCAGCAAGAGAAAGACAGAGGGTTACATACAAGGGAACTCCCATAAGACTATCAAATGATTTTTCCACAGAAACACTGAAGGCCAGGAGGGAGTGGCAGGAGATACTCAAAGTGATAGAAAACAAAGGCCTACAACCTAGATTGCTTTATCCAGCAAGGCTATCATTTAAAGTTGATGGAGAGATAAAGAGCTTCCCAGAAAAGAATAAGCTAAAGGAATTTATGACCACCAAGCCAGTATTGCAAGAAATACTAAAAGGACTTCTGTAAATAGAAGAAAGATGAAAACAATCTAACTACAAATTTAAAAATGGCAATAACTATGTACATATCAATAATCACTTTAAATGTAAACATATTAAATGCTCCAATAAGAGACATAGGGTGGCTGAGTGGATAAGAAAGCAAGACCCTTGTATACGCTGTATACAAGAGACTCACCTCAGATCAAAAGACACACACAGGCTGAAAGTAAAGGGTTGGAGTAAGTTATTTCATGCAAATGGAAATGAGAAAAAAGCTGGAGTTGCAATACTTATATCTGACAAAATAGACTTTAAAATGAAGAACATATTAAAAGACAAAATGGGCACTATATAATAATGAAGGGATCGATCTGACAAGAGGACATAATCCTAGTAAACATCTATGCACCCAACATAGGAGCACCTAAAGATATAAACAGGTACTGACTGACATAAAGACAGAGATTAACAGTAACACTATCATAACAGGGGACTTCAATACACCTCTGACAACAAGGGACAGGTCCTCCAGACAGAAAATCAATATGAAAACAACAGCCTTAAATGATACATTGGACCACTTGGACTTAATCGATATTTTCAGAGCATTTCACCCCAATGTTGCAAAATACACGTTCTTCTCAAGTGCACATGGAACATTTTCCAAGATAGACCATATGTTAGGCCACAAAAAAAGTCTTGATAAATTTAAGAAAATTGAAATCATACCAATTGTCTTCTCTGACCACAGTGCTATGAAATTGGAAATGAACTACAGGAAAAAAACTGGAAGACACACCAATTCATAAACGCTGAATAACATGTTACTAAATAATGAATGGGTCAAGCAGGACATCAAGGAAAAAATCAAAAGATATCTTGAGACAAATGAAAATGAAAACATGACGACCCAAAATCTATGGGATGCTGCAAAAGCAGCCCTAAGAGGGAAATTCATGGCATTGCAGGCCTACCTAAAGAATCAGGAAACATCACTAATCAACAGTTTATCTTCATACTTAAGGGATCTGGGAAAAGAACAGCAAAATAAGCCCAAAAGGAGCACAAGGAAGGAGATAATAAAGATCAGAGCGGAAATAAATGAAATAGAATGCAGAAAAACAATACAAAAGATCAATGAATCCAAGAGTTGGTTCTTAGAGAAGATAAACAAAATTGACAAACCTTTAGCCAGACTCATTAAAAAAAAGAGAGAGAAGACCCAAATTAATAAAATTAGAAATGAAAGAGGAGAAGTCACAACAGACACCGCAGAAATACAAAAATTTTAAAGAAATTACTATGAACAACTATATGCCAACAAATTAGACAATCTGGAAGAAATGGACAATTTTCTAGAGGTGTACAACCTTCCAAGGCTAACTCAAGAAGAAACAGAAAACCTGAGTAGACTGATTACCACCAGGGAAATTGAATCAGTAATCAACAATCTCCCAACAAACAAAAGCCCTGGACCAGATGGCTTTACAGGTGAATTTTACAAAACGTTCAAAAAAGAATTATTACCTATTTTCCTCAAGCTCTTCCAAAAAATCCAGAAGGAGGTAAGACTCCCAAACACTTTTTATGAAGCCACTATCACCCTGATCCCAAAAACAGACAAAGACACCACAAAAAAAAGAAAACTACAGGCCAATATTGCTAATGAACATAGATGCAAAAATCCTCAACAAAATATTAGCGAACAGAATTTAGCAATACATTAAAAAGATCATACACCATGATCAAGTGAGATTCATTCCTGGTATGCAAGGGTGGTTCAACATCCACAAATCAATTAATGTGATACACCACATTAACAAAATGAAAAATAAAAATCACATGATCATATCAATAGATGCAGAAAAAGCATTTGATAAAATCCAGCAGCCATTTATGATAAAAACCCTTAAGAAAGTGGGAATTGGGCTGGCCTGGTGGCTCAGGTAGTTAGAGTTCCATACTCCTAACTCTGAGGGTTCCAGATTCGATTCCAACATGGGCCAGTGGGCTCTCAACCACAAGGTTGCCGGTTCAACTCCCACAAGGATGGTGGGCTGTGCCCCCTGCAACTAGAAATGGCAACTACCTGGAGCTGATCTGTGTCCTCCACAACTAAGATTGAAAGGACAACAACTTGTAATAAAAGACAAAATAAAAAACAAAGTGTATGAATGCTTTCAATTTTGAGCAGATCGAATTTGAAATACTTATGGTTCAATGAGTACAGATTTCCAACAGGTAGTTGGAAATTTGGGTCTGGGACTCAAGAATGAATTTAGGGTCAGACTGATGTAAGTTTGAGAGTCATCTGTATGGAGGAGATAGTAAAAGGCAAAAGGTTTATGAGATCTGAAGAGAAAGCAGAGTAGAGCTATCTGCTGGTCCCTTGATATTGGACTTCCCAGGCTCTGGCACTGTGAAAATAAACACTTGTTGTTTAAACCACCCAGTCTATGATATTCTGTTATAGCGCCAAAATCGGCTAAGGCATGGCCTATATCTGTTAATGATACAATCATTTTGCAGTCATTGCATCCAAAATCTGGACATAATTTTGGACTTTCTTTTATCCCCAAGTCTAATTAATCACAAAGTCCAGAGTTTTCTCCTTTTGAAATGTCTCTTGCATCTTTTTTTCCTTTTTATTCTAATTCAGGTGCTTATTATATAAAATAACTGGCAGTTGGAGCCTACATTTTCTCTCCCAACTTTGGTCTCCAGCCTGGACACTGTAACCAAGTCGGTCTCTCTCAAACATTGCTTCCATCATTCTCTTCCTGCCACTAAGGTTGGCAGTGATTCCTCACTGATCTGAATTGAAAATCTGAATGCCTTGGTGTAGAATTCAAGGCCTTTTGCAGTCTGTCTCCAATTTACTTTGTCAGTCTCGGTTCCCCTCTCCTAGTAGTTTTAAAACTCTCTTAAAGATACAGAACGCTTTGTTCAAATGGAATCTTTTGTGATAAAACATGGCAACTTCTTAAGAAAAGCATATAAGAGAGGAGCTTTTGGTTGAGGCAGGGTAGGGACTGATTTCCTCTCCCTTCCTAGTGCCTCCTTTCCATCCCTACCTGCTCTGTTCCCTGAGATGAGACTCTTCAGAATGTTGTTTGAGATCCATTGGCCTCAAGGAATGTCCTCAGGTAGAAATAAGTGTTCTCTTCAAGGAACAAGTGAGTCATTAACCCCAATCTGTGCTTCCTCCAGGGGGCCTCTGGTCTGCCTCTCCTCAGGTTGTTTCCTCAGCAGGCAGGGACTCTGCCTCATAAAAGGCCCCCTCTGTGATGTAATGGCATCATTCTTACCACACCTCTGTGGTAAGCACATCAGCACTTTTAATGATGCTGCTTCTTCTCCTTCTCCTTCTCCTCCTCATTCTCCCTCTTCTTAGTTTCAGGTGTACAAAACAAATGTAAATTACAACCCTCACAAAGTGATAACCCTGCCCCCCCAATCTACTACCCCTCTGACATCATATATAGCTGTTACAGTTCCACTGACTCTATTCCCTATGCTGTACTCCACATCCTGTGACTATATATGTTTGTATATACATATACATACATATATATATATATATATATATATATATATATATATATAATTATATATATCCTGTGACTATAATTATAAACACTTGTTGTTTAAACCACCCAGTCTACAGTATTCTGCTATAGCGCCCAAATGGGCTAAGACATTTCATTACTCAACTTCAGCTTCAGGTGTATACTGTGGTGGTCAGGCATCTACACCATCCAGGAAGTGGTCTTTCTGATAAGTCCAGTGCCCATCTGGCACCCTACTTAATCTTTTACAACATTATTGATTATATTCCTCAAACTGTACTTCATATCCCTGTGGCAATCTTGTGGTTAATGGTATTGCTTCATGGAGCACTTCTGAGAAACTAAGGGCATCACAATAAATCACAACCCAGCAAAAGCAGTTTTTCAGGGCTGTCCAGTGTTCCCCCTCAGTCTGATTTGATGTAGAAAATGTTATGGCCAGAGCGGTGGTTTTAAAAGCTGAGGATGGGGCTCTGGAACTTGTGTGTATGAAATAGTCCTCTGAGTTCAGAGCTAGGAAAATGAGGACTATGAAACAGTTAAAGGAGGATGGAGATATTAAGTTGAGCTCCAGGGGAGCTGAAAGGATAGCAATACTCAATAATAATAATATGATAGTGCTCTATGTGGATATCATCATTTATAATATTTTATTTTTCTCATGAGGAAACAGAAGAGTTGAAAGTTCAAAAGAAGAAGTAGGTTTGCAGGGGATCCCCTTGCTTTCAATTTTGAGCAGATGGAATTTGAAATACTTATGGTTCAATGAGTACAGATTTCCAACAGGTAGTTGGAAATTTGGGTCTGGGACTCAAGAATGAAGTTAGGGTCAGACTGATGTAAGTTTGAGAGTCATCTCAATTTGCTAGGAGGAGATAGTTGAAACTGTGAAAGGGAGTGAGTTTTTAAGGATGAAAGAAGAGTGAGTCTTTGTGAAATGCCTACATTTAGTCTCCAGAGGAAGAAAGCAGAGTGAGTACAGGAGATGGCAGATGTGGCCAGAAAGTAGCAGAAGCTCAAGAGCAGTCTCATTGTCCAGGGAGCGAAGTGTTTTAAGAAGGATGGAGAGGATGGTCAACAGCGCTAATATCATTCACTGCAGTTACCGAGGAGAATAAAGGGTCAGAAAAGGCCAGTGACTTTGGAATTCAGGATTACCTTACAATTTTTCTAGGGGTATGTGTGTTGGGGGTGGGTGGAGATTTGTTTTTCATGGGCCTGAGAACTGAATGGCAAATGAGAGGTCCTCTTTTCCCTCAAGGGACTCCTTAGAGATAATTTCAATCTAAAAGCCTCCTGACCACAGTCCTACTCTTGTTTTATAAAGAAAATATTTTTGAAGGAATCCAATTATCCAACAAAGATTGATTAAACCCAGAAACATTGATTATTATGGAATTGTAATTCTGAGAGTTGAGATCCTTTAAAGGTGAAACTTTGCTCCTTCTTTGGGGAAAGATTTTACCTTGAAGAAATGTTTTTTTCAACCTTTTAAATCCTTGTGTGTAATTGATATTCAGAATCCTAAATTCTCATGAGGAATTTACTATTGAACCTTTGAACAACTGTCTTCAAAGTGCCATCTCATTCAATGTATGCTTTCTGGCAGAAGGAGGGTCCTCAGAAAGCTCAGAATCTGGTTGTCTATCTGACTACCTAGAAAGGCTTAAAACAATGGTCTCTGAGTGAGGCAGTTCTGTGATGGAAATGTGAAAATAGATCTGTTTAGGAGTTGATGTCATTTTCTAACATCTGTTGATACCTGCTATTTTTCCTTTCTTTCGTTAGTTAGTACATATATTTATCCTGAGAACCCTCTTTCTAGGACAAATTCTATTTTCACATTGAAAATACTGTGTACCTGTATGTGTCAATATTGGTTGAATTGAACGATTGTTGATTGTGTTATTTAGCATTTTGATTATTTTGTTTTTGCATTCATACTCTTTGTTTTCTATTTTGTCTTTTATTACAAAAATTTCAAAAAATACATTTTACCAATACCATAATAATACAAAAAAGTAGAAAAAAGAGTACAACGAGGACACATGAAGCCTATGCCAAGATTTACCAGTTTTAATATTATGTCATATTTGCTTCACATGTAATTATACATATGTATGTATAGAATATTTTTCTAAACTATTTAAAAGTTAAATTACATAATGCAGAAGCTTCACCTCTAAAGACTTCAGCAATACCTCTCTAAAAATGACATTCTCCTACATGTGTCATTTTACCAATACCACAATACCAATATCACACCACTAAACTAAGTTCTCCAGTTTATATTTAAATTTCTTCAATTATCCCCAAATATCTTACATATCTGGTTTGTTCAAAACAGGAATCAACCAAGAACATCCCTCTTTTTCGAGACTAATTGTTCCTTCCCTTCCCCATCTTCCAAGGATACTGAGCTGTTGAAGTGCCTGGGCCACTTCTGGATTCTGGATTGTCTGATAGTCCTTATAGTACTGCTTAGCTTGTTCCTCTGTCCTCTTTATTTCCTGTATCTGGGAATTATAAAGAACTAAAGGCTTGATTAGATTTCAATGAGACATATTTGGCAAGAACATTTCACATTGTTCCTAGCTTTAGTATAACACATCCCCAATGTGTTACCGGGAGCCTCCTGGGTGTCCCTTTCCGATAATACCCCAGCCTATTCCTACCAGAGGCTCCTGTATTTTCTTGATTATTTTCTCACTTACCTGTGATAATAGTCTGCAAATAATATATTTCTTAGTTTTAAACTTGTGTGAATGAAATCATATTTTATATATTATTTAGTGAGTTATTTTCACTCAACACTATTTTTGCAATTTATCTTTGTTAAAATGTGAAGCATGAGGTCATTCATTTTCATATCTGTATAGTATTCTCTTGCATTGACCACAACTTAGCTATCCATTCTTTGCTTGGTAGACATGGGGTTGTTTCCAGTGTTCTGTTATTACAAACAGTGCTGTGATATCCTTGTACATATCTGTGGTCTACATATCCAAGAGTTTCTCTAGGGAAGATAGCTAGGAATGTAAATACAGGGAGGTATGGGATATGCAAGTGCAACTTTGCTAGGTGCAATCAAGGTGCAGTTACAAAGAATGCAGTACATTAGCTCATTAAAGCAGAAAGGGATTTATCATAGGCTATCACTTATTTACAGAATTGTTGGGAGGGTTGAAGGCACAGACTTTAGGCTGAGAATGACTCTAAGAATGACTCTCAAGCCACACCAAAGGACGGGGCCACCAAGAAAGCTACCACTTTTCTCTTTATCACTACGCTGTGTTTTGAACTGGAAAGCTGCCAACACAGTTCTGGCGCCAAAACCACACTGTGTTAGGTACAATTAGGAAGCCACTTCAGCTAAATAAGGAAGGCACTTTTAGACCTGCTGGCTCCAGAACCAAGCTGCCTCTGCTCTGAAACCACCTTTTAAAACTGGGAAGCCACCATTACAATCTCTGTCAACAAAGTGAATGCTCTGAGCCCTGCCTCTAGCCTACTTAACTCAGTTCAAGACTCACTGAGAGCATTGGACAGGTCAAACCTTAATCATATCCAGAACCCTAGCTATAGGGATGTCTTGGAAATATATTAGTTTTCTGCCTTTTGAAATATAGGATGGCACACTAGAAGGAGTTTGCAATAAAAGCTGAGCAGACCAGTTCACAGTAATGTCAAATTGCTTTCTAATGTGGTTGAGCCAACGTCTGTACTCCTGCCAGCAGTGAATGAGAATATTTGTGGTTCTACACCCTTGCCAATGCTGGGTTTTGTTGAATTTCTGTTTTTGAAAAGCTATTTTATTGTCATGTTAATTTGCAATTCCATGATTAACGATGAACGTTAACGATTAACGATGAATCATGAACGTTGACTGTATCTTTATATACATATGCCTATATAGCGACCATTCATATTTCCTTTCCTCAGACAAGGAGAAAAGAATCCAACCAGAAAAAGGATCCGTGTTTTGTCTTCCATATATTTCCTGTTCTTTTTCTTTCTAATTCACTGGGATGCTCCACATATTGTGCGTAATGATTCTTTGTTGTTTATATTTTACACATATCTTCTCAGATTAAAACTTGTCTTTTCATTTTCCAGGTGATGATTTTATTGAAAAGAAGTCTTTATTACCGGTCAATTTTATTAATTTTTTCTTTACAGTACGTGGTTTTCTTGCTTGTTTAAAAATCTTTCCCTATCCACAGATCATTAGAATATTCTTTGGTATTTTCTTTAAAAAGTTTTAAAGTCTTACTTTCCTTGTTCAGTTCCTGATCCACCTGGGTTTGCTTTTTTTTTTTTTTTAATTTATTGAGGTGACAATTGTTAGTAAAATTACATAGATTTCAGGTGTACAATTCTGTATTACATCATCTATAAATCCCATTGTGTGTTCACCACCCAGAGTCAGTTCTCCTTCCATCGCCATATATTTGATCCCCCTTACCCTCATCTCCCTCCCCCCACCCCCCTTTGCCCTCTGGTAACCACTAAACTGTTGTCTGTGTCTATGAGTTTTTGTTTCTCATTTGTTTGTCTTGTTCTTTTGTTGTTTTTGGTTTATATACCACATATCAGTGAAATCATAGGGTTTTCTGCTTTTTCTGTCTGACTTATTTCGCTTAGCATCATACTCTCAAGATCCATCCATGTTGTCACAAATGTTCCTATATCATCTTTTCTTACCACCGAATAGCATTGCATAGTATATATATACCAC
The DNA here is from genome assembly GCF_964194185.1 of Rhinolophus hipposideros. Lineage (NCBI taxonomy): Eukaryota > Metazoa > Chordata > Mammalia > Chiroptera > Rhinolophidae > Rhinolophus > Rhinolophus hipposideros. Next base: position 5,887,760 of record NC_138054.1, on the reverse strand, counting down.
AACTTCTTTATCCATTCATCTATCGAAGGACATTTTGTGTTTTTTCTTTTAGATCTTTATTTATTTATTTTTATTAGTTTCAGGTGCACAAGACAAGGTAATACTTAGACGTTCATCATTTATATCCCTCACACTGTGGACCCCCCCTTCACCCATCCCCCATCCGCTATCTCTCTGACATCGCACCGAGCCATCACATTATATATATAAAATTATAGTTGGCGTTCATTATTGATCTTCCCTGAGGTGGTCTCCCAAATGGGACACGTGTCCATCAGATAACCTACAAAATCTTTAAAACATTATTGATTACGTTCCCCAAATTATTTTTCAAAAACCCCGTGGCCATCTTGTGGTTACCGACTGTTTTCTAATCCCCTCATCTTCCCCCTTATCGCCACTCCCCCACCCATCTAACAACCCTCAGTTTTTCCTCTTTGTCCCCAAAACTGTTTCTGATTAGTTCATTCACTTATTCTTTTCTTTAGATTCCGCATATAAGTGAGATCATATGGTACTTGTCTTTCTCTTTCTGACTTATTTCGCTTAACATAATGTTCTCTAGATCCATCCATCGAAGGACATTTTGGTTATTTCCATGTCTTGGCCACCGTAAAAAAAACTGCAATGAACATTGGAGCACACGTGTCTTTACGTATAAATGTTTCCAGATTTTTTGGGTAGATACCCAGGAGAGGGATTGCTGGGTCATATGGTAATTCTATTTGTAATTTTTTGAGGAACCTCCACACTGCCTTCCATAACAGTTGCACCAGTCTGCATTCCCACCAACAGTGTACGAGGGTTCCTTTTTCTCCACAGCCTCTCCAACACTTGTTACTATTTGTCTTGTTGATGATAGCCATTCTGACTGGGGTGAGGTGATATCTCATTGTGGTTTTTATTTGCATTTCTCTGATGATTAGTGATGTTGAGCATTTTTTCATATGTCTATTTGCGATTTGTATGTCCTCTTTGGAGAAATGTCTCTTCAGGTCCTCTATCCATTTTTCAATTGGGTTGTTTGTTTTTTTGCTGTTGAGTTTCATGAGTTTCTTGTATATTTTGGATATTAGACCCTTATCGGAGGTACTGTTTGCAAAAATCTTCTCCCATTCAGTTGGTTGCCTCTTTATTTTGTCGATGGTTTCTTTTGCTGTGCAGAAGCTTTTAAGTTTCATATAGTCCCATTTGTTTATTTTAGCTTTAACTTCCATTGCCTTTGGAGTCAAATTCATAAAATGCTCTTTGAACCCAAGGTCCATAAGTTTAGTACCTATGTTTTCTTCTAAGCAGTTTATTGTGGCAGGTCTTATGCTTAAGTCTTCGATCCATTTTGAAATAATTTTGGTACATGGTGACAGATACTAGTCCAGTTTCATTCTTTTGCACGTGGCTTTCCAATTCTCCAAGCAATATGTATTGAAGAGACTCTCTTTTCTCCATTGTATGTTTTTTGTTTCTTTGTCAAAAATTGTCTGTCCTTGTATATGTGGTTTTATTTCGGTTCTCAATTCTATTCCATTGGTCTACATGTCTGTTTTCCTGCCAATACCATGCTATTCTGATTTTGTAGACCTGTAGTTCAAGCTAAAGTCAGGGAGTGTGATACCTCCAGTATTGTTCTTTTTTCTTAAGATTGCTTTGGTTATTCGGGGTCTTTTGTGGTTTCACCAAATCTGATGATTTTTTGTTCTATTTCTTTAAATAATGTATTGAGATTTTTTTGGGGATTGCATTAAATCTGTATATTGCTTTGGGTAATATGGCCATTTTAACTATGTTGATTCTTCCAATCCATGAGCACGGAATGTCTTTCCATTTCTTTGTGTCTTCTTCAATTTCCTTCAAAAATGTCTTATAGTTTTCAGCATATAGGTCCTTCACATCATTGGTTAAGTTTATTCCTAGGTATTTTATTCTTTTTGCTGCAATTGCAAAAGGAATTGTTTTTGTATTTCTTTTTCTGAGATTTCATTGTTAGTATACAGGAATACAATGGTCTTTTGTACGTTGATTTTGTAGCCAGTAACTTTACTGTACTTGTGGATTGTTTCTAATAGCTTTTTGGTGGAGTCTTTAGGGTTTTCTATATATAGCATCATGTCATCGGCAAAGAATGAACTTCTTCATTCCCAATTTGAATGCCTTTATTTCTTTCTCTTGCCTGATGGCTCTGGCAAAAACTTCCAACACTATGTTGAAAAGCAGAGGTGATAGGGGACAGCCCTGTCGTGTTCCTGAACGTAGAGCAAAGGGCTTCAGTTTTTGACCATTAATTATAAGATTAGCTGAGGGCTTGTCATAGATGGCCTTTATTATGTTAAGGTGTTTTCCTTCTACACCTATTTTATTGAGTTTTTAAATCATAAATGGATGTTGTATTTTGTCAAATGCTTTTTGTGCATCAATTGATAGAATCATATGATTTTTGTCCTTTATTTTGTTTATGTGATATATCACATTGATGAATTTGCGAATGTTGAACCATCCTTGTGCCCCGGGGATGAACCCCACTTGGTCGTGATAAATAATCTTTTTAATGCATTGTTGTATTCGATTTGCTAAAATTTTGTTTAGGATTTTTGCATCAGTATTCATCAGAGATATAGGTCTGTAGTTTTCTTTTTTTGTGTTGTCCTTTCCAGGTTTTGGTATCAGGGTAATGTTGGCCTCATAAAATGAGTTAGGGAGTATTGACTCTTCTTCAATTTTTTGGAAGAGTTTGAGCAGGATTGCTATTAGATCCTCTTTGAAGGTTTTGTAGAATTCACTAGTGAAGCCATCTGGTCCCGGACTTTTGCTTTTGGGAAGGTTTTGGATGACTGATTCAATTTCTTTACTGGTGATTGGTCTGTTTAGATTTTCCAGTTCTTCATGGTTCATCCTTGGAAGGCTACATGTTTCTAAGAACTTGTCCATTTCTTCTAAGTTATTGAATTTGGTGGCATATAGTTCTTCATAGTATTCTTGGATGATCCTTTGTATTTCTGTGGTGTCCGTGATAAGTTCCCCTTTCTCATTTCTGATTTTGTTAATTAGTGTCTTCTCTCTTTTTATCTTAGTGAGTCTAGCCAAGGGTTTGTCGATTTTTTAAAAGAACCAGCTCTTTGTCACACTAATATTTTCTATTGTCTTTTTGTTCTCTATTTCATTAAGCTCTGCTCTGATTTTTGTTATTTCCTTTCTTCTGCTGACCTTGGGTTTCACTTGTTCTTGTTTTTCTAGTTCTTTATGGTGTAAAATGAGGTTATTTATTTGGGATTTTTCTTGTTTCTTGAGATAGGCCTGTAATGATATAAATTTCCCTCTTAAAACAGCTTTCGCCGCATCCCAAAAATTTTGGTAGGATGTATTTTCATTGTCATTTGTTTCTATATATCTTTTGATCTCTCCTCTAATTTCTTCTTTGATCCAGTTGTTCTTTAAAAGTATGTGGTTTAATCTCCATGTATTTGTGTTTTTTCCAGCTTTCTTTTCGCAGTTGATATCCAATTTTATAGCCTTGTGATCAGAGAATATGCTGAGTATGATTTCAATCTTCTTAAATTTGCTGAGGCTGCTTTTATGCCCCAATATATGGTCTATCCTTGAGAATGTTCCATGTACACTCGAAAAGAATGTATAGTCTGATGTTTTAGGATGAAGTGCTCTATATATGTCAATGATGTCCATTGCATCTAATGTGTCATTTAGGGCTGCTATTTCGTTATTTATCTTCTGTTTGGAGGAACTATCCATAGCTGTCAATGATGTATTTAAGTCCCCTAGTATAATTGTGTTTCTGTCAATTTCTCGCTTTAGTTCTGTTAGTAGTTGCTTGGCATATTTCGGTGCTCCCTGATTGGGGGCATAAATATTGATGACTGTTATGTCTTCTTGTCCAGTTTCATTCTTTTGCACGTGGCTTTCCAATTCTCCAAGCAAAGAGGCTAATTAGTTTGCCCAAGGTTAAACAACTATTAATAGTGTATTGTATAGTCCCCTTTACCATTATAAAATGTCCATTTTTGTCTCTTGTAATCTTTTTCACCCTGAAGTCTGTTTCATCTGATATCATTATGGCTACACCTGATTTTCTCTGGGTACCATTTGCTTGAAGTGCCAATTTCCACCCTTTCACTTTGAGTCTATGCTTGTCCTTGTAGCTGAGATGTGTCTCTTGGAGACAGCATATGGTTGGGTTTAGTTTTTTGATCCAATCTGCTACTCTGTGCCTTTTTACATTTACATTTACATTTACATTTAGGATGATTATTGATACGTGAGGATTTCCTGTCATTCTATCTTTAGTTTTCTGGTAAGCCTGTGACTCCATTGTTTCTTTGCCTTTTTGTTTTTGTCTATTATTTCTGTGTGGTGGTGTTCTATGATGTTTCCCTCTGTTTCTTCTTTTATTGCAGTATATATTTCAGTTCTGTATTTTTTTTGAGTGGTTACCCTCAAGATTATGTAAAAGAAAGTTTGATATTTAGAGTATTCCATTTTCTTCAGCACGCTTACTTTCTCCATTCCCATATTCCGGTTCAGGCCTTTACGCTTCCCCTTTTTATGTTTTGGTTGCCACAAATTGTCCCTGTTGATGGTGGTCGAATAGCCTCCTTTAGAATTTCTTGTAGAGCAGGTCGTGTATTAGAAAATTCCCTCAGCTTCTGGATGTCTGGAAAGGTCTTTATTCCTCCTTCATATCTAAAGGATATCTTTGCTGGATATATTATTCTTGGCTCATGATCTCTCTCTTTCAATAGTTTGAATATTTGGTTCCACTCCCTCCTGGCTTGTAGAGTTTCTGCTGAAAAATCTGATGATAATATAATGGGCTTTCCTTTGTAGGATACCGTCTTCTTTTCCCTGGCTCTCTTGAGGATTCTTTCTTTGGTGTTAATTTTAGACAGCTTCAATACAATGTGCCTTGGAGAAGGCCTGTTGGGATTGAGGTAATTAGGTGTTCTATTTGCTTCTTGGATTCGAGGATCCAGTTCTGTCCACAAATTTGGGAAGTTCTCATGAACAATGTCTTTGAGTATATTCTCTGTTCCCTTCTCTCTTTCTTCTGCTTCTGGTATGTCCATTATACTTATATTGCTCTTTCTGATGGAGTCAGAAAGTTCTTGTAGAGTTCTTTCATTTCTTTTAAGTCTCAAGTCTCTTTCTTCTTCCATCTGTGTAATTTCCAGGTTTCTATCTTCAATGTCACTGATTCTTTTCTCCATCTGGTCAACTCTACTACCTAAGCTGGTTATTTCATTCTTAATTTCTTCTATTAAGTTCTTAATCTCCAGAAATTCCATTTGGTTCTTTTTAAAAATTTCAATCTTCTTCGTAAAATGCTCATGTTGTTCTTTGATTGTGTTTCTGAGTTCATTAAATTGCCTTTCTGTGTTTTCTTGCATCTCTTTGAGGTTTTACAGAACTGCAATCTTGAATTCTCTGTCATTTAAGTCACATATTTCCATATCTTTCAGTTCCTTTTCTGGAGACTTTTCACTTTCTTTCTGAGCTGTCTTGATGCCTTGGTTATTCATGGCAATTACTGATTTATTATTTCTCTTTCTAGACATCTACAGGAGTGGCTTCTGCAACAGGTTGATAGGAAGAAGTCTTTCTTTTGTTTTCCAAAGTTGTTGGAAGAATGTTTTATTTTCTCTCTGACTGTAGCCTTTTTTTTTTTCTCTCTGACACAGTAGTGCTATATTTTCTCTGCACTTTTCCAGCTTCTCACACAATGGGGGGATTCCCTGGGAGACGGGCCTCTCCTCTGTTAACAGTACACCTGGGTCATAGGGCACCACGTCCTTGTGGGGGTGCGGAGAGCTTTTGAAGTTCCAAAGCTCTTTCTGCACCAGATTCAGAGCCGGTATGTTTCAGCAGTTCTGTTTACTCCTGCAGGGATCCGCCCAGATAGGTGGGGCCAGGGGCGGGGTGAGTTGTGAGAGGTGGCCCAGAGCAATGGCGGCGACCACCACCACAGCTGCTCCAGCTTCCACAGCTCTGTCCCCTTTGCCGGAACTAGTTGGGCTGCGAATCTGTTTCTGAGGTCCACAGTTCTCAGAACAGCAAAAATCCTGTCCTTTTGATCGGCCACTGCTACTTTATCGCTTCTAGCACCGGGCAGGTGGGGGCGGGGTGAGCTCTGGGAGGGTAGGGAGGGGGCGGCTAGTCTCCGTGCCTAAGGCTTCCGTTCTCCGCTCTGCAGTGAGGGCTTAAACCTCTTCCCTCAGTCTTTTCTCCGAGGTCTCTGCCGTGAGCGTTGGGTTCAGCCGTGTTATATGCTGCCCCCTCAGCCCTGTGGGCCATAAGCGGAGCCCTAGCAGTCCGAGTCCTTCCCTCTCCCGCAGCTGCAGTAATTCCGGGATGCAGCGAGCTTGGAGCACTGAGCTAGGTCTGCGTCCTGCGCCCGTGTGGCTCTGTCCCCGCACTTCTCCTTTCCCTCCTCCCCCGCTTGTGCGATTCGCCCACCTGGAGGTGAATTCAATAGTGGACCTCTTTGTCTTGCCTGTCTGCTGTGCAGGGAGTCCTTTGTGGAGTTATTGTTGTCCGATTAGTTGTAAATTTTAGGGGAGCGCTAGAGGCTCACCTCATGCCGCCATTTTGATCCGGAGTCCCCTCGTTTTAACTTTTTAATTCAACTTTTTATTTGTTCACATTTAGGTACTTTTTTTTTGTATTATAAAGAAATTTTTTGTATTATAAAGAAATTTATTTTTTAACATATGACGGTATAAGAAATTTTATGTAACAAACAATTACAAAACACAAGAACAGATACAACATACAAGAAATTTTATGTACCGGTAATAAATGTATGATATTTACACATCATAGAAGGCCAAAAACTCTTTGTCGCTGCAAGTATGTCGTAAGTTCAACAAAACCAATTATCGTATTCTAGGCTATGATTTTGCATATGGATATCAGTAGTGATTTTTAGAGTTACAGTTTTAACTCATAAGCATAAATAAAAGAATTAAAATCATTTACATAGATATGAAATTAGTACTACCCATGTATAATGTGCCTCCTTGTTTTTCTCTCACAAATTTGCACAAAAAAGTGCACATTATACATGGTAAAATATGGTAACTAATATATTAATAAACTTTATTTTTTTAGAGTAGTTTTAGGTTCACAGAAAAATTGGGCAGAAAGTACAAAGAGCTCCTTTATACCCTTAGTCCCCGCATATACACAACCTCCCCCACTATCAGCATCCCCCCACCAAAGTGCCACATTTGTTAAACAATTGTTGAGCCAAACCCACACATCATTATCACCCAAAGTCCATAGCTTACGTTAGGGTTCACTCTTGTGTTGTACATTCTATGAGGACATTTGTATAATGACAAGTATACACCGTTGTAGTATACTTGTTTTTTTCTTTCTAATACATTTTATTTTATTTTTTATCTTTATTGAATTTATTGGGGTGACAATGATTTGTAAAATTATATAGGTATCAAGTGTACATTTCTATAATACATCATCCATATAACACATTGTGTGTTCACCACCCATAATCAAGAAAACCTATTTTTTATATTGTCATCAACAATGTTTAGTATCCTTTATAATCTTTTGCCAACCTTGTAAGCAAAAAATAAAAATGTTTTCTTTGCCTATTTTGAATTGATTCATATTGATTCATAAGAACTTAAGGCTATCAATTCAAAATAATTTTCCATTTGACTTTCAATTTTTTAAAGATATTTTTCATTTTGTGTAGTCAAGCAATTTATCCTTCCTCTTATACCCATGGCTTTGTTATGCTGTTCTTATTTCAAGGCTATGCTTACCAACATAGCAAGCATAGTAAGCATTCTAGTTCTTATATAGTTTCATTAAGCATGAAATGTGGCTCTAACTTTGTTTTCCTTATATTATTCACCAATTATCTCAGCAATATTCATTTGAAGCATATTTTCACATTGATTTGAAATGTTGCTTCTGTTGGATCTGTTTTAGAACAAAGATCATGAACCTTCCAGTACAGCAGGCTCCCTCTTCAGAACAGGTTTGTCTTTCCTTCTGCATCTCAATTTCTTCATCTACCAGTGATTTCAGGGAACTGTGTTACTCTAACTGTTACTGTTTTTCAGCCAGATATGCCCTTATTCATTAATTTCACAGATATAAGTGGGTCCTCTACAGTGCCAATGTTTGTACTAAACATAGAAATACAAAAGAAAATAAGGCATGCTCCTGTGATAGTTTCTGTAGTAAACCCATACCAGAGTTTTTGAGGAGTTGTCGTAGGACAGGTCTCTTTGACGCAGGAAGTCAGGATTACAGAGAGCCTGGTGACATTGAACAAAATGGTAATGGTGGTTGTTTCTCGGGCTGTGATTTTAGTTGAATTTTGATTTCTTCTGTATTTTTTTCTGTATTGCTTGTATTTTCTACAAGCATACACATAATCATTATTGTTTCTGTTAAGTGGACTTCAGTTTCACAGAATTGACTTCACTCTAATCCTTGGTTCATAACACTCTTTTGGGTTCCACATTATCTTTATAAAAAGAAAACAAGGAGAAGAAATCTACAGAGGCTAGTGCATACCCAAGAGAAGGAGGCTTCCCAGAGAACATGGCAAGTAGATATATTGGGGGTGATGTGTGGATACAAGTTCCATCAACCTGAAACAATGTGGCCTTTGGGGGAATTGTGAGTAATTCAGCTTGGCAGGAGCTGAGGTTGTAAACATGAGTGACCATGTGTTATCTGGTGTACATAGAGAACACTGGAAATGAATAATTTTAAGGCTATGAGAATTTGCATGTCAAAGGATCTCATATATCCAAATACACCAGCCCTTTGGGACATTTTCTCACAAATGGAGGATTAGATATTATTCCTATTAAAAAGCCTAAGCTTTTAGTATATCTTTGATACTATTTTAGTAGCAGAGAAATAAAGACTCTCTAAGCTAAAGAATCCCTATGTGAAATAAACAATATAAATAAATGCACATACACACGAATTAACAAAGAGAACTTTTACAAAGATCACCTTTGTGTTCAGCATTATCAATTTCTCCCTCTACCTCATTCTTCCAAAGGGCACAATGAAATGTCCTTGACTCTTGTTTGATCTTTGTGCCTATCTAGTTACTAATTCATTTTTCCGTTCTCCTTCCAAGAAAACGATACCATATTGTCTGCTCCTCTTTTCCACGTTTCCTTCTCTCCTGAATCCTTTTAGTCATGCTTTCAGTCCCATCATACCACTGAAAATGTTGTTACCAAGGTCAACAAAGACCTCTGTCTTTCCAGGTGCCATGGTCCACTGCTGTCCTCCTTTTACTGTGCCTTTCAGCAACATTTGGCAAAGTCCACCACTCCTTCCTTTTGGTAACATTTCTCTGAGCTTTCATTCCATTTCATTCTTTTGGTTTTCCTGCCACCTCACCAGCTGCTCCTTCTCAGTATCTGCTACCTATATCTGACCTCTAGATGCTGGAATGTTCTAAGACCGAGCTCTGGATTCCCCCCTTTTCCCTTTTTTCTCCCTAATGATCCCGTTTGCACCCTTGGCTTTCAATACCATCTAGTATATACTGAAAACTCCCAATAGCTTGATTTCCTCATGGGTCTCTAGATTCCTAAATCCAACTGCCCAGCTGCCATCTCTGCTTAGATATTTATTAAGCATCTCAGACTTAGGTGCTCAAAATAGGACTCTTACTTTTCTACCTCCTGATGGCATCTTCTCCCAAGTCTTTTCTGTCTCAGTAAATGGCACCACCATCTTACCCAGTCTCTGGGACCTCAAACATAGGAGTTATTCTCCATATATCTCTTTCTTTTGCTCCTTACATTCGTCCACCTAGACTTGTTTTGAAAATGTATTCCAAATGTAATCTCACTACCTTTCCCCACCATCACCATTCAAATCCTAGTCTATGCCACTGTCCTCTCTCCCCTGAGCCACTCTACGTCTCCTAACTGACCCCCTCCCCCACTCCTCCTCTTATCCTTTTGTAATCATGTCTCTGCAAAGTGGACAGAGCGATCATTTTGAAATGTTAATATAACTCAGAGCAGCATACACTGTGCTTAAAACCTTCAGGTGGCTTTGGATTACAATTAGAATGAATTCAAACTCCTTCTCAAGTCCTATAAGCTTCATACTCAGGCTTCGCCTGCTTCACTGTCCACATTTTATACTCCCTTCCTCTTCGTTTTCTGCCTCTCAGACCCCACATTTGTACCTGCCCTTAAGTTGTGGCATTTGCTGTTCCCTCTGCCCAAAATGCTTTTCCTCCAAGACCTTTGGAGGAAAGTCTGGCTCTTCGTCATTCAGGTCTCCACTTAATTGCTCCCTATTTGAAGAAGCCTCCCTGGAATTACCTAGACCTTCTCTATTGCACAGTGTTTTAAAAAATACTCAGAATAGAACACATTTCTATCTGATATTTCCTTTTACTCTTGATTTTTGCTTTACCAACCAGAACAAAAACTCTGAGAGAGCGAGAACCTCATAGGACTTGTTTACAGTTGTATCTTTGACACCTAGAAGAGTGCTGGCACTCAATAAATGTTTGTTGAATGGGAATATGTTATCTTGTTGCACCTTTATAATGGCCCTGTGACAGAGATATTCTGGAGTTTGTCGGTAGGGAAACGACATCAAAGAGGCTAATTAGTTTGCCCAAGGTCAAACAACTATTAATTCAAGTGTGGAGTCTGATTCCAGAAGCTTTGATTTTAGTCCCCAGTGATACTGCCGTCAGCATCTATTCCTCTGGAATTGAGAATTTATTTTATTAAAATGGGGAGGGATTCCTGCAATATCTGTAAGCAGATGAGTTAACTTCTCATATATGGGGAAGCAAACACATCCTGGAAACTGAGTTTACTAAAAGTGTTATAAGCCATTTTGATCAACAGTGCTGATCAGATTTAAACAAAATTATTTCTTTTTTACAATTTAAACTTATAATTAACACATGGTGTTATTTCTATTAATACCTGCAGCATGAACACAGATTCTATTACTGACTGTGCAAAACTCTAGGAAGGAAGTTGGGTAGGCTCTGTAGTACTTAGACTTGACTTGTTGCAGGAAAGTTCCAATGTCTCGGGCAGGGTGGCGGTCTCTCCCCATAACTTCTACTTGATGACACATACATGAATAATTTTACATACACAGAGCCCTCTAAGTGTTTCAGAGTAAGATATTATGTATTTGCATATGTCAATAACCAAGTCTGCCTCTTCCCTCCACCCAGGTTCTTCAGGGAGCCCATCCTAAGGATGTCCTAAGATCTTGCACTTTGTGGCCCACTTAGAGTCACTGAGGGTCCACAGTAGGTGTTGCTGGCTCTTCAGTGAAGGTGTTCTCTCTGGCCTCTTAGCCCTATGTGGAATGCAGATGTAGAAAGGGCTGCTTTTCTGATGAGGAAGGGATCTCCTGGAGGAGAAGCTGGTGTCAGGACCATGCATCCCTAAGTCCTACGTCACAGCTCTAGGACATCTGCCTCACCAGCACTCTGAAAGTATCCCCTTGACCCTGGGCCCTGCTTAGAGAATGACAGGTGAGATAGAGGTAGGGAGGTAGGGACATTCCAGCTGAGAAGTCCAAAGGCAAAATCCCTTTTGTTTCTGTACTTTGATTCTCCAGAATAGCAATACTCCTTTGAGTATCAGCCACCAACTGGAAAAGGATATTTTTGAGACAATTCAGCAAAACCTAACATGGACTATATATTAGATTATATTAGTTTTGTTGGGTGGGGCAGTGGTGTTACGATTACATTTTTAAAGTCCTATATGTTAGTGATACATACTGAAATATTTATGGGTGAAGTGATATGATGGCTGACATTTGTTTTTAGCTCCAGAGGAAAGTGTGTATGTATATTTGTAGAGAGGGGTGAGATAAAACAATAAGGTGGTAAGTTAATGGTTGTTAAAATTGGATACAGGGGGATTCTTCATACTAGTCTCTTCTGTATAAGTTTAAAATTTCCTTAATAAAATGGTATTTAGAAAACCATTGTTATTCCATGAATTCTGTCAGGTTTATAAACTTCCTCTTTTAGTTGCCCTAAAGAATTTAATGCTGCAGATGGGGTTTATATAAACTCATGAAGATGTTTATATAGATGGAATTTCAATCAAGATCCTAAAGGATTTGTACTCCTTTCAGTGCTCACAATTAAGGGCGTAACAATAATCTATTTAATGACAAGTAGTTTTCTATGTCAGTAGGCTGTGATGGTTAATTTCATGTCAACTTAGCCAGACTACGGTATTTAGTTGTTTGGTCAGACACCAGTCTAGATGTTGCTGGATGGCATTTTTTTTTAAGCTGATTAAAATTTAAATCAGCAAACTGTGAGTAAAGCAGATTATCTTCCATAATGTGGGTGGGCCTCACCCAATCAGTTGAAGACATTAGGAGAAAAGATTGAGGTCCCCCGAGGAAGAGGGAAGTCTGCCTCCAAATGCTTTCAGACTCAAACTGCAGCATCCACTCTTCCCTGTGTCTCTAGCCTGCAGCCTTCCCTGCAGATTCTGGACTTGCCAGCCCCCACAATTGTGGAGCCAATTCCTTAAAACAAATCTCTCTCTATAAACACACATCCTATTCGTCTGTTTCTTCGGAGAACCCTCACTGATGCATTGACTAGATGAGACGTGCTGATTGAGTTGTCTAGTCAAATGAAGTTTCAATTCTTTGATGCAAAACGTTCTAAAGTATAGCCCCGTTTTTTTGTCACAATAAATAGATGCCACTGACCCTCACTGAAACATTCTTGTATAATTCTTTGTACTACTGAGTCACACTGGGAGTCTTTACTATGGATGGGTGAGAGCTGTGGGAAGCTGGGGAGGCATAAGCTTAGGAGGTGCTGAGGCTAAATGCTTAGCAGGCAGCCGGCACTCAATGAAGGTGTCATGGCGGCTTCCCTGATGGCTTCCTCCCCAGGGATGACTCTGGGATTGTTTGTCCTTCTTCAGTAAAGAAGTTGGCAACTACTTCAAGGTAGAAGCATGACGGAAAATCGGATTGCATGTGTTCTGGGAAGACTTGCTTACGGAGTCTCCCCTACAGGAATAGGTGAGGTAGGCCACATTATGCTGGGGACTCCGAGTGGCTTAAAAAGCTGCTTCATCTCTGGAGTGGGATCTGCAGGCAGGAAAAGGAAATGGGGTTTTCAGGTCTGTGAGCTGGACCTGACTCCTCAGCCTCGGGACTGCAGGATACACAGGAGGGAGTTTAAATTAACATAAGGGTTCTCAGACTCAGCATTATTGATATTTTGGGCCCAATAACCCTTTGCTGGCCTGTGCACTGTAGGATGTTGAGCAGCATTCCTGGCCTCTACTCACTAGATGCCCCTTTCTAGCTGTGACCATCAAAATATCTTTAGGTGTTGCCAAGTGTCCTTTGGGAAATGAAACTGGCCCTGGCTGAGGACCACTGTGTTCATGGGAGAGGACCACTGAGAAGACCTGCTAACCTCTGATCTCAGGTCTCTTGAGGCCGGAAACCCATCATGAGGTGGGGAATCGCATTTCCCCAAAGACCCCAAGAACCCCTCCTAAGCCTTCAGTCTGAGGCTCTGAGGTAGGGAAACAGAGGCCCCAGACTGCATATTTATATTCTTGCAGGACTTGCAGAAACAATTTCTGCCTGGGTGGGAGATGTGTGACCCTCACTCAGCTCAAACTGCTGCCAGAGATGCTAGAATGCCTCTGGGATTCTGAGATTCTCTATGCTTCTAGGCAGAAGCCTTGATCACCACAGAGCCGCTGGCCAAAGATCTGAGCTCACTCCCTACTGCCTGGCACTCATGCAGCAAGCACTACATTAAAATGTAGCAGAGGCCCTCTGCTCAGGGCCACTCCAGGAAGCCTTGTGGATTCCCACCACTGAGGAAATCTCATTCTGTGTCTGTCACCCCATGGTGGTCACCCAGACTCTGCACTTTAGACCCCACCTGCCAAGGTAAGTTGCAGACTCTGTGCCCTGAGACAGCTGAGCTGGGCTGGACTCTCATGGCCCAACTCATGGAACATTTTTTATCAGAGAGCTGCTGGTCTTATAGTGCAGAGTGCTGGAGGGAAGGTCTGAAGTTGTGACGTTACCTGTCTTCCATTCCTGTCTTCTCCCTTCCCACAAGCTTGTCTCCTAATGTCATTTTCCATGCAAACATTGCCCTCCCCACCCAATGCATTTTATCGCGATGAGGCCAGTGGTTGTCCAGGGCTTACCTGGCCTCAGGGTCCCTGGATCAGGCTATGATGGCTTATTTAAGCATTATAGATAAGGTATTATAAACTTAAGGATTTGGATTTCATTATCCCCACGAAGCCAGGAAACAAGATCAGAGGAACTTTGGGAGTGTCAGGTAATGTGGTGGTTTTAGAGCATTTCCACAAATTCTTTGGCAATTTTCCATCAAACGGTGGACTCTAATTCCCTCCCTTTGAATATGGGCCAGCTCCAGTGACTCACTTCAAATAAATAGAATGTGGCAGAAGTGACGCTGCGTGACTTCTGAAAGCTAGGTCACAAAGGCAATGTGACTTCTGCCTGGCTCTCGTTCTCTCTGTCCCTCTGTCTCTGTCTTTGTTCCTTGTTCCTGCTTCCATCCACCATGGAGAGAACACGTGTTGTTCCAGTCATGGTCCTGGCCGAGGCCCTGGCTGACAGCCAGTATCCACACCTGACAGGTGAATGAGCCAGCTTTCAGGCATTTTTAGGCCCCAGCCGTCCACCCCTCTAGCTGATGTCTAGTGCAGTAGAGATGAGCTGTCCCTGCTGACACCTGTCCAGATGCCAGATTTGGGAGAAATGCCCTTGCTGTTTAAAGCCACTAAGTTTGGTTAATTTGTTGTGCAGCAATAGATAATTGGAAGAGATAATAATATTAGTAAGATTGAAAGCTACCATTTATGAGCACTTACTGTGTGCCCAGACCCCATGCCAAGCATTTTATATGAATCATTTCATTTTAACCTCATAGTAACTCTGCATGGTAAGGTAATGATATTATTAATCCCATTTTAGAAATGAAGAAAAGAAGTCCCATAGAGGTTGAGTAACTTGCCCCAGGTCATGCAGTTACGAAGAAGTAGTCAGTGTTCAAACCCTGAGCCCGTGTTCTACACGATACAGAAAGACTACTACAGAATGATCTACGTGATACAGAATGGCAGAGGGGTTCATGCCATAGTGTCCTGGGCCTGCTGACCTAGGGGCAGCAGGGGGGTCTGAGGGGGTGTCTGGGGAGCAATTGCTTCAAGCATCTGCTGCCTTTTCAGCTTCAGTGGCTCTGCCTCACTTGCTGGTCCCAACCCTGCCTGGACACGGGGCTGCTCTCTGCCCTGCCCCCTCATCCTTCCATTTGCAGGTTGGTGCTTCTCAGAGCGTGGCTCTACAAACCACCTGGGCAGACGCTCTGTGGGAGCATCTCTGCAGCTGGGACCCAGGAGCCAGTATCTTTAACAAGCTCGTCATGTGATTCTCATGCAGAAGAAATCTTGAGACCCTTGGCTTTAGAGACATATGCAAAACCCAAGGAAAACATCCATACAATGGAATATTATTCAGCCTGAAAAAGGAAGGGAATTCTGACACATGCCCCAACATGTATGAACCTTGAGGACAGTATGCTAAGTGAAATAAGCCAGGCACAAAAGGACAAATACTAGATAATTCCACTTATATGAAGTCAAGTTCATCGAGCCAGACAGTAGAATGGTGGTTTCTGGGGCTGGTGGGGGAGAAGGGAATGGGGAGTGATGTTTAATGAGACTCTCAGTTTGGGAAGATGAAAAAGCTCTGGAAATGGATGGTGGTGCGATGGTAGCACAACATTGTGAAGGTACTTAATGCCAGAGAACTGTACATTTTAAAACAGTAAATTTTATGTATATTTGCCACAATATAAATTTAAAAAGAACAAGGAAATCCAGAGAGGAGCCTGTATGTCTCAGGCCTCCTTCCCCCGTGGCCACTCTGAGAAGTGACCACAGAGGCAGTGATTTGCAGCTAATTGCCTGCATATCAGAAAATGACTGATTCTGCTCCTTTTCCTGTAACTGACCGAGTGACAGAATTTGCTGGAGTTCCATTTTCTGATGTGCTGGTGGATATGCAAAGTCACCCGTGGGGAATTTCAGGGGGGAAGTGCTTCTGAAGCACGGGGCATGTCTTCCCTTGATTCAGACACCTTTGTCATGCATGCCTGACCTTACACGGCCTTTGAGGCCAGAGACAGTTAACCTTAGTGCTACCCTGTCCCACAGAATTTATGCAGAACGATTATTAGAGGTGTGAATCAAGATAATAGCTCTCCAGAAACACAGCATTTTCAAGTGAAAAGCTTTTGATGGCCACAGAGTCTCCTTAAAGATGAGGCGTGATTTCCCAGGGAGGTCTCAAGGGACAAGGCTGTCAGGTGCAACCACTCTGGTCCAGAGAGCGTGCGAGGACACCTCTTGCTTCATGTCTACTCTGCAACATGCTTTATCATGGCAAGTCCAGAGCACCCTTCTTCTTGTAATTCAAGACTTAAGTAGAGTGGGATTTGGCCCCAGTGGCCTTGGGAATCATGTTAGCAACCTGAGAACAAGCACAGAGAGCCTCCTGAATTACTCAGTAGCCAGTGCTGCAGAGGGTGTGAAATGAGAGCGAAGGTGGGAAGATGGACTCTGTCTGGAAAGCATTTATCTGGCAGGGGTACATAAGGGGTGTTCACACAAACATGTACAATGCAAAGGTACTATGGGGAGAAGTCACTCATCTTTTTTAAACAGATGGCTAATGGGATCTTGAAGGAATGGGCACAGGAGTTGGCGGGTCCTCAGAGAAGGCCCCACGAAGGAGGTAAATCTTGGGTAACCCTTGAGAGGTAGGTGGGCTTCATCCCAGTAAGGTGGACCAAAGGGAGTTGCTGCATGGCCTGTAAAGGGTGCGCAGTAGACCAGCCAATTGCACCACTGGGTGAGGCAAGAGAGGCTCTTGGAGAACAGCATTTGAGGTGGCCCTCACTGTCAAGTGCCACCCTGAGTGATACCTCCCTAAGTTTTACACCTTTGCTGCCTCTTTTGGTCCAGCCTAGTCTGGGCCCTACTAGTCTGTGCCCAAATGAGCCACAGGTTCATTTGGAGGAAGGAGTTGGAGAAGCTGGCATTGGCATTTTCCTTCCAGGGAGAGCAGAGCATGCATGTGATTGTGAGGTGGTGAGGGCCAAAGCTGGCTCACACTCACCCCACAGGAGGGGCTGGTGCAGGGCTCAGCTGTTGGATGGACCAGAGGCTGCAGGTCAGAATCTTCTGTCAGGGTCATTGATTCCAAAGCTACAACAGCTAGTGACCCACAGGAAGTCAGCTTTTGATGTTTGCCCTTTGGAGATGGGGGACCTTGCTTGACATTACTCTCCTTTGGGAAGTTTTTGCCTTCTGCCTTGGGCAACATGCATTTAGGCCAAGTATGGAATAGATAGGTACATTCTCTTTTGGAGAATGCCATTGCAACCGAGGTATATTCCAGGGGTGTGTGGAGGTGGGCGCTGAGCTTCAGAGTCACAGTGAGCATTTCTTAGCTCTGCGTGGGCATCTACCCTGTATTCTTGCAACACATGCCGATGTTCAGGTTATTACATACATGGTGACAGCCCTCTGCACTACCCTTCCCCAAATCTGGGAATTAGTTGCCTTTCAGATAGAACAGGTGAAAGAGGAAATCTTCCACACTGGAGACTTTGTCATCTGCCACATGGTGACTGTGAGAATGAGCCCAGAAGACGGCCTGCTAAAGGCAGCAGGCCGTGTTAGTGACCAGTGTGCCAGCTGTGGCACCAGGTCCTTTGCCGGGTTTGCACAGAGACCACGCTTCCCACCGGCTGCTCCCTTCAGTGGCTGACTATGGTGGGGGCATGAAGGCAGGTTCCCCACCGTCTCTGGACCCCTTCCTGTTTCCTGTGACACAGGCATTTCCCCTCATAAAACACTTGAGCATTTAATCCCATCTTGGCTGGTGCTTTTTGGAGGATCTGGACGAACCCAACTTGCTATTCCATGTTGCAAAACTGCAAAGGACTTGAAAGGGTCCAGGTAGGGATCTCTAGTGACAGGAGACCTTTAGCAAGTCTTTGAAGACAACTGCAGGATACAAAGAGGTAACCACAGGCCTACTGCCCTACACAAGCCGGCCCTTATGTTGGATGTGGGGACACTTCTGGCTTGTATGATGCTTGGGGAGGAGCTGAGCAGGGCGCTAAGGCTGTGAAGAAGCTAAAGGTCGTCTGTCCCATCCCGGGGCAGGAGCCGTGGGGCAGACTTTCAGTCATTCCCCTGTCATCAGCTCCCCTGTGCTGCAGTGCATCGTAGCGGACGGGCACTGACCCAGGGGTCAAAACTCATGGGTACTAGCCCGGCTGAGTGAGAGGTCACTTCACCTTGCCGAGTCATCAGTGATATAGGGGCCTCTCTACCCACCCTTCTACTTCATTAGGTTGCTGTGATAAGACACAGAAAGCCCCTGGGAAGTGGAGAAGTGCTGTAGAAAAGCAAGGTATGGCTAAGTCACAGATGCTCTTCTCTCCTTCCTTCACTCTTCCTGATTTCCTTTCCTCGGCTCTGCTTTCTCTCTCACTTCTTTCTTGCTAATTTTCCATTTGGCAAATCTCAAAGTAAGACAAGACAGAAAACCTGCCCTGTGTTTTCCTTATCGCTATCCCATGAATCAGCGGGTGGTCAAGGGCTGAACTTGTATCTGATCTGGACCTGGTCTGGACCTGGTGATCCCAGATGCCTCTCCCCGAGGTTTTTGCGGACATGTCTGCACTGCAGAGATAAAGGAGAACTGGCTTCGTTCTGGCATTGGCAGACCTGGGAATTCCCACTGTGAGGGGTACATTGTACAGACATCTAGTGTACAGGGGCTGAGTCAAAGACACGGGCAGTGCAAGATGTCATAGTCCTGATGGTTTGTGTCATCTTGAGTGAACAAAAATGGCTTCTGCATTTTAAAACACATGCCTGGGAAAATTCGTCAACTATTTATTACAGACGGGGGAAAATGTCCTGTTTGCTAATTTGACACTATTAAAATGCCATCTAGGCACTGAGTTTTGAATTCACTGCCAAAGAAACAGAGGTCTTACACTCTGGGTACTTCTTTCTCATCACTTCACTTTGTTTTAGCAATCGGAAGTCACCATGGCTTAGGCTCCAGCGCTCCTAGGATTTATAATATGCCCGGCATACTGGTTCATTTAACACAGCCGCTCTCAGCTGGAGCGCACGTGCTAAACAAGAAGGTAGGCTGAGAGAGTTTTATATCTTTTGGCACAAGTTGAAGTTACAAAATCACTTTGCAGGAAGAGATTGGGGTGTGAGGAAATACTCCATAAAAAAACAAAACACAACACCTTTTGGAGTAAGAAAGGGTAAGATGAATGGGAAATTTAAGGTAGAATTCTACTCATATTGAATACTCTTGATTTTCCTCCCACCTTTTCATCAGTCAGGTACTTTTTGCATCAGTCAAAGGAATTCTTCCCTTCTCCCACTCTCTCATTTTTTCCGCCTTCAGAAACCTTTGCCTCCTCCCATAGTAGTGTTTTAGTAAACCTACTGCCCTTTAAACAAGTCCTCATTCTTAAGCTTTGCCATTAGTCATTTACTTAGAAATACATTTTGGGAAAAGACGGCAGGGAAAATCAGATTGCTCAGCTGAACACTTGTTTGTGCTGCTTTTCTTCCCCTGAGCCCATGGTCAACGTCTCCCAGCTGGTCGCCCTGCTGGTTGAGCATGCTCAGTATCATATCAAAGTATGTTTTCATTGCAAAAGAAGCAACATAAGAAGCAGAACACTGGATGAGCTTCAGTCTGACGTGGTTTTGGTCATATGCATGGGCTCGTCAGGAGGGGGAAGTCTAGCTTGCACGACAAAGTGATCCTGGTCCTTTCATCAAAGAAATGAACTCACCACGCCTTTGCCGACCACTTCAGGCAGAAAGCCCAGCAGCTCCTCAGGCATGCTGCGTGGCACATTTCGCAGAGTGTGGCTCATCATGCAGGCCCACTACATTCTAGCTGTGTGACATCAGGAAAGTTACTTAGCTTCTTCTCTGGGTCTCAGTTTCCGCATATATAGAGTAGGAATAATAATGAACTGTATCAGGGATTTCATGAGTGAATACATGTAAAAGTGCCTCGCCCCGCACCGTATTTCCCCCCAAATAAGACCTAACCGGAAAATAAGCCCTGTGATTTTTCAGGAGGACATTCCCTGAATATAAGCCCTAATGCATCTTTTGGAGCAAAAATTAATATAAGACCCAGTTTATTTTCGGGGAAACACGGTACCAGTGTTGCATATTATTACCATCGTCAGTTCTACAGGAAGAGAAGTGGCCTTTTAGATTGAGAAGCTATGGTGTAGGTGATGGGGGTGGGTGTGGGGTTAGCCAAATCAGAAAGCCAGGATCACCTGCACAAGCTTTTCAAGAGAACATAACTTACAACTTACATTTTAATACTTTTTGAGCACCATCTTCATGCCAACTACAAATCTATGTTTGATGAATTTAACTAATACAGATAGGAGGAAGACACATCAGAAACATTCTCTTTAATCCTGATTACAACCCTGCATGGCAGATGTAACTATCCCCATTTCATAGATAAATAAACTGAGGCTCAGGCAGTCTAGAGCCTTGCCACAGTCCACGCAGGAGGAGGAACTGGACTGAAAGGTCCTGTTCTTTGCCCTGCATCACACTACCTCTTCTTCCAATTCCTAAGTAGGTATTAACCATCCTCAGTCACTCAGAGGTCTTAGAGTGCCTAGCTCTGGGTGTACAGGATTTTGCAGGCTAAAAATAATTTAAGGTTATGCAATACCTTTCCTTGGAAAGAGCCTTACATTTGTATCCACAGTACATGTACGAATTAATTCACCAACAAAAGAAGTGTGACCTCTGGAACCCAAGGCAGTCCTTGCTTAATAGCCCATAACCACACCACACATTAGTCTGGAGCCTTACATTTGTACATTTGTACAGTCTGGAGTGGTTAATTGGTGGGAAGGTTAGGGTAGAGAGGATGCAATTTTTACTACAGCTAACATACAATATTATATTAGTTTCAAGTGTACACCATAGTTATTCAACACTTATATACTTAAAGAAGTGATCACCATGGTAAGTCCAGCAACCATCAGACACTGTACCACGGTATTACAATATTACTGACTATGTTTCCTATACTTTACGTTACATCCCCGTGACTTATTTGTTTTATACCTGGAAATTTGGACCTCTTATTCCCCTTCACCTCTATCTCCATTAAAATTTTTTTCAACTACAATTGACATTCAATATTATTTTATATTAATTTCAGATGTACAGCATAGTGGTTAGACATTTGTATAAGAAGTGACCCCACTGACTAGTGTAGTACTCACCTAGCACTATACATAGTTATTACATATTATAGACTATGTTCTCTGTGCTTTACTTTACATCCCCATGACTATTTTGTAAATACCAATTTGTACTTCTTAATCCCTTTACCTTTTTCACTCTGCCCCAACACCTACCATTATCACCCCAAGTCTAGTACCCATCTGACACCATATATAGTTATTAAAATATTATTGACTATATTCCTACGCTATACCCTACATCCCCATGATTACTTTTGTGACAACCAACTTGTGCTTCTAAATTCCTTCTCCTTTTTCACTCACCCCCAAACCCCCTCCCATCTGGTAACAATCAAAATGTTCTCTGTATCTATGAGTTTGTTTCTGCTTTGTTAATTTTTTTTTCTTTAGATTTCACATATAAGTGAAATCACATGGTATTTTTCTTTCTCTGTCTGCCATACTTCGCTCAGAGCAATACAATCTAGGTTCATCCATGCCCCTGTAGATGGCAAGAACCCATTTCCTTCCATGGCTGAGCAATGTTCTTTTGTATATATGTACCACATGCTCTTTATTCATTCTTCCATCGACAGACCCCAGGTTGCCTCCACCTCTTGGCCATTGTAAACAAGGCTGCAATGAACATATGGATGTGCATGTCCCCTCAAAGTAACATTTGGGTTTCTTCAGGTAAATACCCCAAAGTGGGATTACTGGGTCTTTCTTTGTCTCTTATTATAGCCTTGATTTTTAAAGTCTATTTTGTCTGCTGTGAGTGTTGCTACCCCAGCCTTTTCTGTTTTTGTTTTTTGTTTCTGTTTCCATTTTCATGAAATATCTTTTTCCATTGCTTTACTTTCTGTTTGTGTGTGTCTTTCAATCTGACGTGATTCTCTTGTAGGCAGCATATGTAAGGGTTTTCTTATCCATTTAGCCCTGGACATGTAGCTATTGCCATTTTATTATTCATAGATTTAATCTTTTTTTTTTTCTTTTTCCATCTTAAAGAATTCCCTCTAACATTCCTTGGAATACTGGTTTGGTGGTGATGAACTCTCTTAGCTCTTTCTTGTCTGGGAAGCTCTCTACCTGTGCTTTGATTCTAAATGATAACTTTGCTGGATAGAGTAATCTTGGTTGTAGGTCCTTGCTTTTCATTACATTGAATATTTTGGGCCAATCCCTACTGGCCTGCAAAGTTCCTGTTGAGAAATCAGCTGACAATTTTTTTTTAATTTATTGGAGTGACAATTGTTAGTGAAATTACATAGATTTCAGGTGTACAATTCTGTATTACATCATCTATAAATCCCATTGTGTGTTCACCACCAAGAGTCAGTTCTCCTTCCATCACCATATATTTGATCCCCCTTACCCTCATCTCCCACCCTCACCCCCCCTTACCCTCTGGTAACCACTAAATTATTGTCTGTGTCTATGAGTTTTTGTTTCTTATTTGTTTGTCTTGTTCTTTTGTTGTTTTTGGTTCACTGATAGGTGGTATATAAATCAGTTGACAGTTTTATGGGAGCTCTCTTATAAGTTACTAGTTGCATTTCTCTTGTTGCTTTTAGGATTCTCTCTTTGTCTTTAACCTTTGTCATTCTAATTATAATGTGTCTTGGTGTGGGCCTGTTTGGGTTCAACTTGTTTGGGACTGTCTATGTTTCCTGGACTTGTATCTCTATTTCCTTCACCAGGTTAGGAATGTTTTCTTTCATTATTTCTTCAAATAAATTCTCAATCCCTTGCTTTCTCTCTTTCCCTTCTGTTATCGCTGTGATGTGAAAGTTCTTACTCTTGATGTTGTCCTAGAGGTCTCTTAAACTCTCCTCATTTTTTTGGATTCATTTTTCTTTGTACTGGTCTGATTGGGTATTTTCTGCTACTTTGTCTTCCAAATCACTGATTTGATCTTCTGCTTCAGCTAGTCTGCTGGTATTTCCTTCTAATGCATTCTTCATTTCAGTTATTTCATTCTTCACCTCTGACTGTTTTCATTTTTTTATTTTTATGGTTTTTATGTCCTTTTTATGCTTGCTATCTCTTTGTTGAAGTGCTTCTAAGTTCTGTTTTAAACTCTGTATCTGGTAAGTTCTTTGCCTCCACTTTGTTTAGTTCTGTTTCCAGAGTTTTGTTCTGTTCTTTTATTTGGGATATGTTTCTTTGTCTCTTCATTTTAGGTGTCTTCCTGTGTTTGTTTCTATATATTTGGTAGGGCTGCTATGCCTCCTGGTCTTAGTAGAGTGGCCTTATGTAGTACATGCCCTGTGTTGCCCTAGCACAGTTTCCCTGGTCACCTGCTCCAGGTGCTCCAGGAGTCCCTTCTGTGGGTTGTGTGTGCCCTCCTGTTATAGTTGAGTCATGATTGCTATTAGCACGTCAGTGGGTGGGATTGACCCTGAGGTTGATTGGCTGTGGGATTTGGTCATGCCCACAGTTTACAGGCTGCTGTGCAGAGGGCTTACCCCACTGAGTGGAATTTGCTTCAGTGAGGTCTGGTGCTTTTTGAGACAGCCCTTTGGGTGTGCCACTTGTGGGGCTAATGGGGTGGTTCTCTGCTGTGATCTGAAGCCGACATCCAAGTATGTTGGTTCTGGGGCTTCTTATGAGGGGTTCTAGTGCCAGCCCAGGTCAGCCACTTCCTGTAACTGGCCAGGGACTACCTGGAAAGAGCTACAAAGTGATCTGCGGTGGTTCACTGCCTATGTTAACTCTGGAGGCACGTGGGAGAGGCCATTCTGTAAACTGAGGATGGCTGCCACCAGTACTGGGCCTGAGGTAGCTCCACAAGAAGCCAGGACACCGCAAGTCCTGATGCCACCTGCCAGCTCTCTTAAGGTTCAACCCCTGATATGCCTCATGCGGTACATGATTTGGGTGACACAGGGTCTCAGGGAGTCACTAGAGTGGGAAGAACTGTGGTCAACAGGTTACCATAGACTCTGGTTAGGTTCTGGTGCTGAGCCTGGAGTGACTCAGCAAAAGTCTCAGAGCACACCAAGGCCAGTTGCCTCACACCTGGGGCCCGTGGACTCCGATAGTTTTCCAAGAAAGTGTGCAATGCAGGAGGGGCTGGTAGCTTTTGGAGAAAGTGCCTCTGGTGGTGCTTGAGCTGGGTCCCAGATGAGTCAGCAGGGTGGAGCAGCAGAGCTCACTAGACCAATCAGATTCAGACTTGGCCTGTGGAGGCGGGCTCAACATAGGAAACATGACTCCCACCTCTGCATGGGAGGAGAATTCTACTCAGGGAAAATGCCAACTGTCCTCCAATCCTCCCTCTGAAGCCACACATGTCAATCTGCTGTGCATATGTCTCCAAGGCCCCCTGAGTCACCTTCCCTCATTTGGAACCCAAGGTGGGTGCCTGTGAGTGAGTGAGTCTGTGTGTGGGCCCTTTAAGAGGGCACCTCGGTTTCCTGCTGCCTTCAATCCCACCTTAACAGTTGGAATCTCTACTGTTTTTCACAGCCAGATATTGCGGGGGCTCTTCTCCCAGTCACCAGTATTCTGGGCTAGGGAGCCTGGTGTGGGGAGCTGGGGTCCCTCACTCCTCCAGGGGATTGAACCTCTATGGCTGAGATATTCCTCCTGATTTTCAATTGCCACAGGGAGGTTTGGGGCCCGTTCTGTGTTTCTTCCCTTTTTACCAGTATCTGCGTGGCTTCTTCTTCTTCACACTTTTATGAAGGACTTTTAGTTATAGGACTTTTAGTTATAGGACTTCTTCTGTTCAGCTAGACTTCAGATGGTTCTCCAGGTTGATTGTTCTATAATTTATTATAATTTTAATGTGTTCACGTAAAGATGCAGGCACAGCGTTTATCTACTTCACCATCTTGGATCTCTCTCAGAGGACACAAGTTTTCGGAATTGAAATTAACATCCCAGTTGTGCTGGAAATAAGTAGACTTCCCAAGGGAGCTGGAGCCAGAACCTCGGAGCAGCCTGCGGTTCTCATTCGCAGCCCCGGAGCTCTCTTCCAGTCTTCTCCCTCCTTTTTGCTCAGGCCACTCCCTCATCTTGAGGTCCTCTTGATTCCCTACACGTGTTGAGAGGACTTCTGTGTGTGAGTGTGTACCCACACACGAACGTGTGTGTAATGGAAGGGACTCCGATAGCCCCTTTGTGTCCGATAGCTTTGTGTCCAAGAGGGTTGGACACAAAGCCTGTAGGTTAAAAAATCCCACAAATGCCAGATGGCACATGTCATTTGCATTTGATCAAAGCAGCACATGCCCTGTTCAATTACTTGCCCATTTCATATTCTTGCTCTGAATTGAGCCACTTGAATATAAACTTAAGCAAGAACCAAGTCTATGTTTGACGGATTTAGTTAATACAGAGATAGGCTAGAGCTGGATCTGTGGTGAATAGGTTCCCTGCGTCTCTCTGCAGCCCGCTCCACCTCCTTCCACTCTGGGCAAGGTTATCATAAAGCCTGAGGCCATAGCTACCTCTGGACTTTGCAATGAGTCCCAAACTCTCCTTCTTTCATTGTAAACACTTGGAGTTATGTTTCTCTCATGTGCAATAAAAAAAAAAAAAAAAGATCTGTCCAGTATGATATGGCAACACCCAGAGCAATTGACAATTTAAAATTAAATAAATAACCTTTGCATAGTATTTTATAGTTTATAAATAATAACACCAAACATTTCTAAGGTGTTTCCTACATGCCAGATACTGTTATAAGACCATTATACAGAACAACAATTACATGGATTGTGTTATTGTCATCCCCATTTTACAGAAAGAAAACTGAGGGCCAAATGGTTAAGGAAACCAATTAAGGTTATGCAGCTAATAAGAGAAAGAGTAGGAACTGGAATTCAGTAGTCTGACTCCAAGTCCATACTCTCAAGTACTCAGCAATGATACCTCTCAATTAACAGTAAGGATAATTATCACGTCCTTTGGGTAATATTGGAGGTTTCACAATGTAAAGATGTTTGCCTAAAACCATCCAGCCAGAGAATAATGGAGCCAGAACCTGGACCAGATCTTCTGACACCAAAGTCCTGCCTCTTCACATCGTACTCCATTGCCTAACTTGTAAAGAGTAATAGGCCAATTGTAGTTGTTGAGGCAGCTCACTGCAGGGTGCTCATTAGGCATGTAGAAGCTTGGGTCTGGACCTCAAGACCTAAGGTGATGCAGCAGAGAGAAGGTCCTGGAAGGCATCCATCAATAGGGAGAGCCAGTTTAGCCCAGAATGTAAGGAGCTAGCAAATTGAAATAGTGGCTAGGGACAGAGCTTGGCTGACAGGAAGCATGATGAGAGTCACTCAGCGCAGGTGAGACTGAGGATGGAAGAAAAATTCTGGACAGAAGGGGAGGTGTGGGAAGGCAGGCTTCTGAGGATTGCTAGAGTGCAAGTGTAGGCAGTCAGAGGGCAGCCGTGGGGCGTGGATGTTTTAGCCAAAGGGTGATTAGGGAGAGTCCAGAAGGCAAGAGTAGCAGAGAATTGAAAGTGTAAGGGAGAGAAAAAGTGCTGAAGTCTGCGTTGGAATAAATCTTTCTCTTAGTAGCTGTGTGAGCTAAACCAAGTCCCAGGACCTCAGTTTTTCCCTTGTAACATGTAGAGGTTGTGTAAGTTCTCCCTTAGTTAGCTTCCAACCTTAAGACCTGACTTCTCAAGATTGTCTTCTGGGCCTGCTCAGGTGAAGTTTCTGATTGTCTGCAGGGCTATTGTTTGTGGCCCAACCCTTGTGCCTTCTCTATTGTTTGTTAGAGCTTACTTGAAAAATAGAAAAGAAGCAGCCACCGTGCTGAGTCTGTTAAATAGGCAGTTGGCTCTGTCAAGGAGGAGACTGGGCACCCAGTGCCGTCCTCACCTGGCTGGTGCTGGCTGTCTCTGCTCTCCCCAGGCCGACTCAGGCTGCCTGTCCATCACCAGACAAGTTTACGATTCCATATCCATGCCTTGAACATCCAGAAAACATCTGCACTGATGGCTCCCTGCGATTGTCTGGGGAAAATTTCACCAAAATGATTACAAGTTTTATAAACTTTTAGTTGGAAACATATATTTCCCTATGGACAGAGATGAGTGCTTTGGTCTGGCAGCTAAATGCAGCCTACTTGATATTCCGGTCCTATTGCAACACTGCTTGTGCTTCTCCACATGTTTCTTATTCATATGTCCACTCAGGACTTGCATGCTCTAGTTCTGGGATGCCAGTTTTGTGCCAGGTATTCACAAAAAACACCTACATGCCACATTTTACACCTACATGCCTCGAGTCCCTGATTGTGTGTGTTTTTAAATAAACTTTATTCATATTTTTGGGATAGGTTAATCTCAATTCTAAATTGCAAAGATTCTGCTTAGAGAGAGAAGGAGGTTAAATATTTCTGGTATGTATATCCTGTTTTCAGTGGGATCCCCTTGTCCATTTCTGGAATGATTTGCTGGAAGGGAAAATTGCTGTATTTCTGACGAGAGGGACAGATTCTCATTTTTCTAGGCCTGTGGGAAGAGAAAAGAGAGAGCCAAGTACTTGAAAGTGCTGAGATGGCCCCTCAGCTTAAAGTTTGCTTCTTTCACCTTTGTATTAATTCCTATGGCTGCCAGAACACAGTACCACAGGCTGTGTAGCTTAAACAATAGAAATGTACTTCCTCACAGTTCTGGAGGCTGGAAGTCCAAGATCAAGGTGTTGACAGGGTTGGTTTCTTCCTTGGCTTGTACATGGCTGTCTTCTTCCTGTGTCCTCACATTATCGTCCCTCTGTGTGTCTGTATCCTTATCTTCTCTTCTTATGAGGACACAAATCATATTGGGTTAGGATCCACCCTAATGACTTAATTACCTCTTAACTTAATTATTTCTGTAAAGACCTAGCTCCAAACATTGTCACATTCTGAGGTGCGGGGCTAGGGATTCAATATAAACATTTTTGGTGGGATGCAATTCAGCCCAAGATAACTGGTTAGAAATTCAGGACGGTTAATGATAGCATTGGAGGGCACCTGTCATTCATGCTTGGGTGTGAATTACTCATCCATTTGCCCTCCTCCCAAGCATATAGCTGAGATTAACCATATAAACTTTTAGTTTTTTGGCAAGCAAACTTTGGGGGGAGGACGCTCCTAGCTAAGGTGACTGGGAATTTGGGAGGCCAGGGAAGGAGCACGCTGGAGGTGGTTGCTGAGAAGTTGGTAATCTGAGTAAGTGAGAGAGCAGTACAGAAAGGGAGGTGAGATGGCCCTCAAGTCAGTGTCCCTTGGAATTAGGATCACAGGAATGCAGACAATTACAGCCAGAAATGATCAGCAGGGATCATTCTCCCCGGCACAGCTCTTGGACTGGAAGTGTGTAATAGTCTCACCTTCACAGCACATGGAGTAGACTCCTTTCTCTGGTCTCCATTCACAAGAGACTACTGGGCAACTGGCAACTATTTACCACATTGGATATGGAGACGACAGGTCAGGAAAGGCACGTGTATAGAGGGAA
Organism: Rhinolophus hipposideros; assembly: GCF_964194185.1. NCBI lineage: Eukaryota > Metazoa > Chordata > Mammalia > Chiroptera > Rhinolophidae > Rhinolophus > Rhinolophus hipposideros. Next base: position 5,858,907 of record NC_138054.1, on the reverse strand, counting down.
ATATATTTCCAGGGAGGTTAGTACAGTAGACATCTGTTAATTATATCTGCTCAGCACTCTGTCTCTCTTTCTTCTGGTAGCAGACTCTATTTCCTTGACACCAGAAATGGGTATATGATACAGGATGGGTAAATTACGTTTCACTTCATCATTCTGATCATAGTGACTATTCCAAAAGGTATAATTGGTTTAGTTAAACTGAGCTAAACACAGTGTTCCTTTGGGCTTTTTAATACAGGAACCTAGAGATAGGCTCTTACTCTCTGGTTAAAAAGCTGTTAAGGATGTGAGTCAGAGCTGCTGTTGTCAAGAATCCACCCCACGGAGAAGCTGGTTTGGCTGGAAGAAGTCTGCACACAGAGAGAAACTGAAACCAGAACAGAGGGCAAGTCGGATGAGCTCCAAGCCCCTGACTTGAGGCCCTGACTTGGCAAGGCCACTTCCACTCCTGCCTGCCCTTCTTGTGGTTTGGTCCCAGGAGCCAATAAATCCCTCCTTAGTTTGGATTTCTGCCACTTGTGACCAAAAGAGTTCTGACTAATTCAGGTAGAGGATAGATTAAATTAAAACGTGTGAAAAAGCAAAGCGAATGAAAAGGCTTTGAAAGCTATGTTCTGAGCAGAAAGAATGAGGAAGGGATAGGCCTGTACCCTAAGGAAATGGCATGATGCCATTTGATGATTGAGGAAAAGCAAAACGTTCAAATTATCCTCCACTTTTACTTTTTGGAAAGGAATCTTCTTCAGATTGGAAAGATGAAAAGAAACTTGACTAAAAGGGACTTGCAACCTAGGATAGGAGAGGAGACAGTAAGACAGGGTCACTGGCCCTGACAGGAGCTCTCTCCAGCCCTGACAAACACTTGCCATGTGATTTGGAGAGAAGCGCTTTTGTAGGAATCATGACAATGGGATGATATGCTGTAAAACTGGAATAAGTGTTACATCAACTTTCAAAGCTGTTGGGACTCAGGGTGGAATTCTTAGACCCTCTGGGGGGAATGTCACACCTTGATTTTCACAAGATATTCAAGCTTTTCATGATGAGCGTCTGGTCTCAGACAACCAGAAACAGAGAAGGAGCAGCTCTGCAGGGACTTGTGGGATAAATTCTGTATTGGACAGGCTGCACCTGAGATGCCTGCAGGATATCCCTGGGCAGGGATCTTGACATGGCAAATTGAACGTTTTGTCTGGAGCTTAGTAGAAAAGGCAGGGCTTGTGAGGTAGCTCAGAGGTCATGGACAGGAAGGCAGTAGTCAGATGGTGAATGAGACCCCCAATGGGTCCCATGCATTTAGAAAAGGGAAGAGCAGCCTCCAAGCAAGAAGACTCAGGGTGACTTATTTTGAGGGCCCAGCGAAGGAAGACGAGCCAGTGGGGAGAGAGAGAGAAAGAGGCTTCATAGATGGGCAGGATCAAGGGAGGCATAAAGAAAAGAGAGACTGAAAAAGAGGGCAGTGGTCAAATGCTACAGGGTGATGATACTACTAATAAAGAAAGATGACACTAGATTGTGGATGAGGAGGTCAGTGGTGACCTTTGAGAACTCTGTTTCAATAAACAAGGACATTAAAAGTTGCACAGGAAGAGGTGAGTGGGTGACGAGAAAAATCACCTCATTTCCTTTCTCACAATCACTGCCTTAGTTCACATATCATCTCTCATCAGCCTTTCAGTAGTCTTGGAACTAGGTGTTTTGTCATTGTCTCCTTCCCACATCACACCAGCTTCCACACTGCCACCAGGCTTACCTTCCTAAAGCACAGCTCTCAGAGGCCTGAGGAAGAACATGCAACCCCCAAACCTGGTACATTAGGGAGAAATGCTGACTGCAGAGCTCATGCAATGAGCTCTGAAATCTCAGAGACCCAGCACCATATGACTTTATTTCTCGCTCAAGTAAAGCCCCTTCGGAAGCAGGGTGGGGTTCGTTTCTGCAACACAGAGCAACAGAGTCAAGGATGATTTTGACAGAGGTTCTGCCATCTCCACTGTGTGGCTCCAAGCTTGCCATGGTGCTGACGTCCAAACCAGCAGAGATAGAAGAAGCCCCTGGATGGAGGCCCAGTTGTGGCCTGAAGCAGCGGGATTCGGGCCAGGCCTGGAAGTGGTGTCCATGATGTCACTTGTATGATGTTCTGTTGACTAGAATTGAGTCACATGGTGGACTTATCTTAGAGGCTGGGGAATACAGTCTAGCTGAGTCATAGGAGGAAAGGGAAAATTTAGCTAATCTCTGGTGGCCATGGCATTCAAGATCATGCAGAATCAGATCCAGCCTACTTTTTCAGTCCTGTTATTCTGGAGTTTGCCCTACTCCAGAGCACAGGAGAGCATTACTTCCTGTTCCTCACATTTCCACACACGTTCCCATTTCCCCTCTTAAGCAAGACTACTCCTCCTACCCCTACTTACTTCTTCAAATCCCACTCACTCTCTAAGCTACAGAAATATGCCACCTCTTCCACAGAGTCTCACTCTGAGTTGCAATTATTTCTTCCTGTTGTACTTTTTTTTGCCCCAGTCTCAATCATTCTTTATCTTCTGCTTGTATTACAGTTTTAACAGTTATATAAATTCCCCTGTCCTTCCATAGATGTAGACTGTAACCTCACTCGGGGCATGGCAAACTCAGTTATCTTTGCTCACCCTGTACTTACAGTAACTGTAAGTTCCACCATTCCAAATCAGCTTGTGTGGTCTGATAAGTCTTAGTGTACATACCAGTATCAATTGGGTAAAATATTAGGTTGTGACAGTCTTCAGGAATGTCCTGGAACTGAATCCTGGAGACATAATAGAAACTCAACGAATACTGTTGGTCTGGAATGGAATTGAATCTTGGTTATTGTTTAGTAACATACAAAGCAAGAGAGGGTAACTTAGAGGAACTTTTCAAATAGTAGCAGAACTAGCTTGAGAAGTGTCCCAGAATGCTGGCTTGCCCAGAACAATTACTAGCATTCCAAGACTCTCTCAGCCAAACTCATTTGCCTAGACACTTCATTGAAAAAGTACAAAACTCAAATAAAGCAGAAACGTGGTGTTTCACGGGTGACATTTTGTGCTAGTGCCTGACTATTTGAATGTGAGTGCTTTCGAAGGCACTCCTGGGTTCGGAGAAAATTTTAAGATGAATGGTTTTATTTGGTGTCTGTAATGGTTCATTCAGCAACTGGAAGCTTGTTTACAGCGTTGTGGCTGAGGGCCTGAGAACTGTCTGCGCATCATTTTGTCAAATGAGTCAACCAGGGGTGGCTGGCTTCAAGTCTTCTTATTGCTTATATATGACCCTCAGTTATGAATGTTAATACAAGGAGGACCTTATTTTAATAGTAAAAATGTTTGTGTGTATCTATTCTATTCGTGGCTGAGATTTTATTGGCATTAATCGGAGTTGAAGCAAGATGGAGCAAATGAAAGGCTAAGTTGGTGCCAGACAGAGTCAAGTGCCTCGGGCAGTGGGCTGTGCTGACTCTGAACTTGGTTTTCAAGGGGAGTGAGCTGGGGTAGTGTGTCCTGGGCGGGCTGCCTTCATTAGCTCTCTGCCTGTCTGTGGGACAGGAGACACTTCTCTAGGATGTTAGCACTGCATCCAGCCCCGTGAGCCGTTCTATGGAGGAGTGGGGAAAAAGGATGGATGAATCAGGGTGGAAACAGCTGTCACCCATTTGCTGGTCTTCCTTCTCCAGATCCCCCAAGAGCCCCAGAATCCATTACTATGGCCTGATGTGAAACCCAGACGAGCAAGAATTGGTGATTTTTTAAAGGTCACTCCATCCAACCCAGTCTCCCAGTTTTTCCTTTTCCTATATTTTGTCCAAATGGCAGTTTTCCCCAAAACACACCCCATGTGTCTTTGCTCGTTCTGTTTCTTCTTTCTGGAATGCCTCTCCTCCCCAACCTCCCTGACCCAGTTGGAATCCAAAACATCCTTTAATCCACCTCAAATGGCACTCCCTTCTTTTCGATGGCCTCAACCAATCATGCACTCAGGGTTCATCTTTTGTATCTGCTGCTGTTTCTGGTACTCTCACTAGCCCCACCATCAGCTTTTGTGTCCTCAGAACTTTCTAGGGCACTGTTTTCCACCCCTCCAAGTATGGCCTGGCTCTGCAGTCGTATTGGTTGGTTGAATTCGGAGCTTCTTTGACCTTGATTGCCAGATAGGAAGATGAGTAGTCCCTCCATCATGGGCTATGTGGGGACTACATAGGAAAACCATGGAGAAGCACATGCTAAGTGCCTGGCACATGCAGACATCCACTGGCTGGAAGCTTGTATTTTAACTAGTAAGAAGGGGAATTAACTCTGTGTACAAATGAGCAATGACAGAGGTGAGAGCAAATGATGCAAAACTCAGAACCCAGACACATGAGGAATGGTTGACAGAAACCTGGTGGCTTGGTCCAGGGGTGACCCAGGGGTAACTGCTGGTGCTCCTTTGAGATCTAGAAGTCACCAGGCAGGGGAAGGGGTGACTTCTGATTCTCAGTGACAAGCCTAGGCAGAAGCCCTAGCCTCGGGATTGAGGGGGGTGGGCAGCTGAGGTTTGAAGAGGTGGGATTCAGCTTTGTATAAAGAAGAACTTTCTGGCAGGGAGAGCTACCTGCAGATGGATTGGGCTGCTTGAGGGGGTGGTGGGCTGCCCATCAAAAGACATGCTTGGTGGAGGCCTGGCCAGAGCTTGGGAGGAAGACTGCCTTTCAAGGGCCCTTCTGAGTCTGGTATCCCTGCCTGGCTTGTCCCACAGGGCTACTGGAAGACACCATGTGGTTCAGTGGTATGCAATTGTGAATATTATAATGTGGGGATAATTTTTAGTTGTAAAATCATGTTCTCTCCCCCTTTTAAGAGCAAGTGTTGGGTGTGGGGTGGAAAAGAAATCAAATCCTGCTTCTCCCCTCAGCATCCTGCCTGGGCTTTCCCAGAGTGGTTTCACTGCCTTTCAGCCAGCTCTCACCTGCGTGAAGGTGGAATATGCTGGAGGGGTGAGGTGAGAGCAGGGAGGGCTGCAAGCCTGTGAATCCCACACAGGGTTTTTGTTTTGGTGAGGTGGGATAAGTACAAGGTGGCCGTTGAATGTTAAAAAATAAAATAAGGCCACCAGACAGGAGTTGGCAGGAGCTTAATCTGACAGCCCGTTCCTCTGAAAGGCTATTTATAAAGTTGGCACAGCATGTTCAGCTTGGTGGGGCTCCCTTCCTCCCAGGACATGGCGGCCCCAGAGCCCTAGGGAGGAACGCCTGGGCTGGGCTCACCAGGCTCCCATCGCTAAAATGAGAGACACCCAATCTCATAAGCTGACTCTCAAATACCATGGCTATTGGTGGCTGTGGTTTATTTTATGTTGGGGAGGAGAAGGTGGAGTTTGCTTTTTTCCATTTGCTGAAGACATTATTTTGAACAAAAATATGTTCAGAGTTGAAAGAGATGCATGGAGTAAAGCTGTTTTATTGTCAATGAAATCATAGCTATTGAGGTAAACTTAAGCTGCTTTTATGAGCGGCCCTAAAACAAGTGGCCTCTGAAAACAAACTGCAAAACAAAACAAAACAAAAAAGCAGAGAATAATCACTTATAGAAAGAAATAAGGTAAGGTCTGAGGGGTGCGTCCCAAAGACTCTGAGTCAGGAAGCAGAGCAATGTGTGTACAGCCCTGGACCCTGGGTCAGAAGGTCTGTGCTTTGCCCCGACCGCTATCACTTACCAGCTGTGTAACCTTGGGCCAGTCACTTAATCTTTCTGAGTCTCAACTTTTTTCCATCTGTAGGTTAGCCGAATTATCCCTGCATAGCCAGCCTCACTGAGGTGCTGTAAGTCTATCTTTGTTAGCAATATTAAAACATAGATACTACCCAAATCTACTCCCTTTCTTTCTGGTTATGTGCACAATCTCCGCTGTACGTTTTTGCAAATAAGCTTCTTTTCCTGCCTCACGACCATCTGATAAATGCTGTTTCTGTGTCTCTTCAAAGTGCCACTTGGGGCCTGCTTCACGGCTGACTTTGGAGTGGTGGTGGTGAGGCCTGCCTCCCAGAGAGGAGCAGAGCAGGATTGTTTTCTCTCTCTCTCCCTCTGCCTCTCTCTCTCCTACAGCACTCTGAGTCAAAGTCGAGGTCTGGCCCCTCGTTTCCTACTGTCTTCCCCCACCCCAGGGGGATGGCCTCTCCACCCCAAGCCTCCTTTCATGCCTTGAACACACCAGTCCCGTTCCTACCATAGGGCCATTGCAGCCATTGCAGGTCCTGTTCCCTCTGATGGCCCAGTGCCCCAGTCAGTCATGTGCTGCTTTCTCCCACCTTGTTAGGTCTTCCTCACAAGAGAGACCTTTTTCCCATTTGTCTTCCTTGTTTGATTTTTCCCATTTGTCTTCCTTGTTTGATTTTTCTCCACAGCAGTGAGCACCATCTACCATACTATATATTTTACTTATTTACTGTGTGTCCCTGCCACACCCACCTTAGAATGTGAGTTCCATGAGCCAGTTTCTTTGGCAATTATTACACTATGCAAAAATTTTTTCAAAATCTGGATTTGAGGGGCTTCAGACTCAGGGACATAGGGCCCAGTGGAGGACAAGGATGAGATCTGGGCTTAAAATTGAGGCATTAAATAAATGTTTGAAAAGTTAATGATGAGACCCCATAACAGCCTGCTTCCCTTGACCTCTGCCTAGAGTACTGAAGCTGATGTGCTTTTCCTACCAAGGATGGAAAATTCATCTTTGGAGAAACTGCAAATTCCCAGAGAAAACACTTTCAAACATTGACATTTTCCCTAAAGAAAAGTCAGCTTTCTACAGTTTGATGCTTCCTAAAGCCCATCAGTCCACAAGTTCCACCCATGCATGCAGAGCAGACACTCCATTTTAAGACTTTCACATCAATTGAATATGGACCAACGGCTAACGATCTTCCCAGCTTTAAGGATAGCTTTCAGCATGAGAGCCTGAAGCAGCATTGTCTACGGAGGAGACACACATGCAGGAATCAGAAGAAAAAAAGTTGAATTACAATAATGTTCTCAGGAAAAAGGAACAGTCTGAGAACAAGAAAGAGCTCTTTGAAATTAAAAACATGAAAGCTGAAACAAAATTTTCAGTAAGACTTGGAAGATAAAGAGAATCTCATAGAAAGTAACAAAAAGACAAAAATATAAACAACTGAGGGTGCGTTTGAGAAGTCCAACATCTTTCTGGAGTTCTAGAAAAAGAAAATTGAGAAAATAGACTAGAGGAATTTAAAAAACAAATCCTATAAGAAAATCCTAGAAATGAAGGATATAACTTTCCTCTTTGAGCTTATAAGAACCTAGCATAGGATTGAAGAAAAGTGAGTAAAAACTTCCAGAGAGATAAATAAAAGGCACAAAGGATCAGGAATTAAGATTGCATCTGATTTTTCAGTAACAATGCTGGATATTAGACAATACTAGAATAATATTCCTAAAAATCTGAAGAAAAATTATTTTTAGCAAATACATAACTTCTCAAATGATTATACTGAATGATATGAAAAATAGTTAAAGTGAAATCATACATCTTGGGGTGTAAGGACTGTCGTCCCAAGCTGCCTCCTGAATATTAAAATTAGTTTTATTGAAGTATAATTTATGTGTAAGAGAATTTGCTCATTTGAAACCTACTATTTAAAGCGTTTTGACTAGTGGTTCTCAACTAGAGGCAGTGTTACCCCCTAGGAGACATTTGGTAACGTCTGAAGACATTTTTGATTGTTGCAACTTTGGGGGTGGAGGGAGTACTACTAACATGTGGTGAGACAGAGGCCAGGGATGTGCACAACAACAAAACACACCTTGCCCAGAATGTCAGCAGTGCTGAGGTTGAGAAGGCTTTGAAAACAGTCGTATAACCACCGGCACAGAATGGTGCAGAACACTGCCACCACCTGAGAAGCTTTCCTGTATGCCTTCATAGTCAATTCTCTTCCTCTGTGTCCCGGACTTTGACAACCGATCTGCTTCCTATCACTGTAGTTTTACTTTTTCTAGAATTTCATATAAATGGAATCATACAGTATGTAGTCTTTTGAGTCTGTCCTCTTTTGTTCGGCATGATGTTTGTAAGAGTCGTCCGGGCTGGTGCATTGATCAGTAATCTTGTAGAGTTCTACTGTATGAATGTAGAACAAACCACAGTTTGTGTATCTATTTGCCTATTTAAGGAGAATTTACATTGTTTCCAGTTTGGGGAAATTCCTGGTAAAGCTGCTATGAATATTGGTGAACAAGACTTTATGTGGACACGTGTATTCATTTCCCTTGGGTAAACTTATAGGAGTGGAATTGATGGGTCATGTGGTATGTCTAACTTAATAAGAAACTGCCAAACTGGTCTCCAAAACAGTGTATCATTTTATGTGCCATCAAAAATATGAGAGTTTCAGTTGTTCCGTATGCTTGTCATCACTTTGTGTTGTCAGTCTTTTTAATTTTAACTGATTTAATGGGTATTTTGTGATGTCTCAGCATAGCTTTAATTCATGTTTCTATGATGAATAATTTGTTGACCATCTTTTCATAGACATCTGTGTATCTTCTTTTTCTAAGTGTTCAAATATTTCTGCCATTAAAAAATTAGGCTGTTTATATTTATGTTACTGAATTGTGAGACTTCTTTATATATTCTGGATACAAATTTTTTTTTCAGGTGTACATTTTGCAAATATTCCCCCCAGTCTGTAGCTTGCCTTATTTTCTTAACAATGTCGTCAGAAAAACTGGTTTTAATTTTGACAAAATTCCATTCATTAATTTTTTATTTTATAGTTAGTGCTGTTGTGTCCTGTATATGAGGCCTTTGCTACCTTAGGATTGCATATGTTTTTTCCTGGAAGTTTTATAGTTTCATCTTTTACATTTAGGTCTATGAGTTAACATTTGTGTATGGTTTGAGGTAAGGGCCATGTGGCTATCTGGTTCCAGCACCATTTATTTGAAAAGGTTGTCCTTTTGCTATTGATTACCTTGTCACTTCTGTTAAAAACCAATTGAACATTCTTATGTGTGAGTTTATGTCCAGACTCTTTAATCTGTTCCATTGATCTGTGTCTGTCAAGATAGACACTATCAAAATAGTTCACTATCATGATTACTGTAGCTGTTTAGCAAGATTTAAAATCAGGTAGTATTAAATTCTCAAATGTTTCCTTCTTTTCCAAATAGTTTTGCGTATTGAAGTTCCTTTGAATTGCCACATAAATTCTAGAATTTTAGAAGTAATTTGTCAATTTCTACAAAAAAATGCCTGTGTTAAGTTTATAGAGCAATTTGGGGACAATTGGAATTTTATCACTATTGAGTCTTTTTATCCATGAATTTTTTTAATCCATGAATACACGTATTTCTCCACTTATTTACAGTAATGTGCCACCTAACAACGTTTTGGGCAACAACAGACTGCTTATACAATGGTGGTCCCATAAGATTATAATGGAGCTGAAAAATTTCTCTCACCTAGTGATATCTTAGCTTTTGTAAAGTCATAACATAACACCTTCCTCACGTGTTTGTGGTGATGCTGGTGTAAGCAAACCTACTGCACTGCCAGTCGTATGAAGGTATGGCACATACAATTATGTACAGTACATAATACATGGCAATGATAATAAATGATAATGTTACTGGTTTACGTATTTACTATACTATATATTTTTATCATTATTTTAAAGGTTACTCTTTCTACTTATATAAAAAATGTTTGCTGTAAAACAATGTTGTACTCGTATTTTGCCACTAGCAGCCTCATATATCTCATGTTTATTATTTTCTTTTGTGCTTCACTTAATCTCATGTTGTTTTGTACAATAACATGCTGTACAGGCTTAGAGCCTAGGGGAATAGGTTGTATCATAAAGCCTAGGTGTGTAGTAAGCTATTCCATCTAGGCTTGTGTAAGTGCACTTTATGACATGTGCACCATGATGAGACCACCTAATGACACACTTCGCAGAATGTATTCTCATCCAGTGGTACACGACCATGCAACATCTGTGACTGCATCAAGAACCTTGCTTGGGTGCGGGGTGATGTCGTCAAGGAATACATGAAGGGCATCTGGAGGAAGGCACTCAAGCGGCTTATCCATGACTTCCAAGGATTTGCCCAGGATGAGGAGGTTGCAAAACTCACCAAGGCCATGGTGGAGAGGACAAACTGCTGCGTATGGCTGTGACCGATATTGAGGAACTTGTAGAGGGGGTTCCTGAGGAAGGGACTAATGGGGAGCTGTAAATGAAACAGGAACACGTCACTGAAGAAGAGGCAAGAGAAAAGGAAACTGCAGGAGAAGAAAAAGAAAAAACCTCCAAGAAAATCCACAGTGAAACGTTTAGCAGAAGCTTTTGCAGACCTCAATAACTTCCTTTAAAACTTGAAAACATGGACCCCAACACTGAAAGATTTCCTTTACTAGAGAGGAACGTTCATGTTTTATTACAAGCACATCTTACAAGCAAATCTTTGATGAAAAAATAAAAACAAACCAAACAAACCACTATTGACATATTTCTGAAAAGAGTGACGCCTCCTCAAGGGGAGCCTCAGGCAGGTCCTTCACCAGGTGTTCCAGAAGTCAATGTCATCATAGGAGACGACAGCTGTGTGTGTGTGTCATTGTCCCTGAAGACCTTCCAGTGGGACAAGGTGTGGAGCTGGAGACAGTGATATTGATGGTCCTGACCCTGTGTAGGCCTGGGCTCGTGTGTGTGCGCGCGCGCGTCGCGCGTGCGCTTTTAACAGAAAAGTTAAAAAAAATTTTTTTTGAAGTAGAAAAAAATTACAGAATAAGGTATAAGAAAATATTTTTGTGCAGCTCTACAACGTGTTTGTATTTTAAACTGTTACTCTAAAAGAGTAAAAACGTTTTAAAAAAATTTAAAATTTTATAAAGAAAAAGTTACAATAGGCTAAGGTTAATTTATTATTGAAGAAAGAAATTTTAAAAATTAAGTGTAGCCTAAGTATGAAGTGTTTATACGGTTTACAATAGTGTGCAGTCATGTCCTAGCCTTCACACTCACTCCCCACTCACTCACTGACTCACCCAGAGCAACTTCCTATCCTGCAGGCTCCATTCACCGTAAGCGCCCTATACAGGTGTGCCATTTTAATTTTTTTATACCGTATTTTTATTGTACCTTTTCTATGTTTAGATATGTTTAGATATACAAGTACTTGCCGTTGTGTTATACTTGCCTACAATGTTCAGTACAGTACCAGCCTGTACAGGCTTGTAGCCTAGAAGCTGTAGGTTACACCATAGAGCCTAGGTGTGTAGTAGGTGAGTGTGAGTGCACTCTGATGTTCACACAATGACAAAATCACCTAGTGATAAATTCTCAGGAAGTATCCTCATCATTAAGCAACACATGCAAAACCTATATTTAGGTTTTCTTTTTATTTCTCTCTGCTATGTTTTGTAGTTTTCACATACACATCTTTATCCTGAGATATTTCATGTTTCTTGTATTGTAAATGGTAGAATTTTTGAAAAATTTTATTCTCTAATTGTTTCTTCCTGGCTATATAAAGTTATTGGTTATTTCCGTAGCTTTGTTGAGATATAATTGACATATAACATTGTGCAAGTTTAATGTGTACAATGTGATTATTTGATATACATATTTATTGTGAAACGTTTAATACAATAAGTTTAGTTAACCTATTTTTCATCTTACGTAATTACCATTTTGTTTTTATGGTGAGAATGTTAAAGCTCTACTCTCATAGCAACTTTTAAGTATTCAATACAGCATTGTTAACTATAGTCACATTGCTATACATTAGATCCCTGGAATCTATTTACCTTATAAGTGAAAGTTTGTACCCTTTGACCAACGTCTTTCAATTTCCTCAATACTTCAGCCTCTAAAAACCACCATTCTACTCTCTGTTTCTATGAGTTTGACTCCACTTTATACATGAGATCATACAGTATTTGTCTTTCTCTGTCTGACATTTCGCTTAGCATAATGTCCTCAAGGTCCATTTATGTTGGTGTAAATGTCAGGATCTCCTTTTTCATGGCTGAGTAATATTCCACAGTGATATATATGAGGTCGGACAATTAAGTTCGCGAACTTCTCCTAGAAAAAGTGCTACGTATCTCATTGTTGAATATCACTATAGTCACCTTTGAAGTCCTCCCCTTGGGAAGCTATGCATGGATGTCAGTGTCTAGTCCACCCTTAAAAGCAATTTTGGAACTCTTTCTGGAATGGCCATCATAGCTGTGATTGTATTACCCTTGATTTCCTAAAGGTCATCAAAATGTCTTCCTTTCAATATTTCTTTTATGTTTGGGTAAAGAAAGAAGTCATTGGGGGTTTCAATACAGTTATTTGTTTACTGGCTAAAAACTGGTGCACTGTCATGATGCAAGAGCCATGAATTGTTCAGGTTGTCTAACTTTTTCATGAAGCCTTTTCAGCACTTACAAATGGTAAACTTGGTTAACTGTTTGTTCAGTTGATAAAAATTCAAAACGAATAATCCCTCTGATATCAATAAAAGGTTAGCAACATTGTTGCAACAAGTTTGCGAACTTAATTGTCTGACCTCATGTATGTGTGTGTATGAAGAAATATATGAAGAAATATCTTTATCCATTCATCTATTGATGAACACTTAAATTGTCTCTATACCTTGGTTATTGTAAATAATGCTGCAATAAACATGGAAGTGCAGATACCTCTTCAAGATCCTGTTTTCATTTCCTTTGGGTATATACCCAGAAGTGGGATTACTGGATCATATAGTAGCTCTATTTTTAATTTTTTGAAGAACTTCCATACTCTTTTCCATAGTGGCTCTACCAATTTACATGCCAATCCACAGTGTACCAGCGTACCTTTTTCTCTGCATCTTCACCATTATTTATCTCTCACCTTTCTGATAATAGCTATTCTAACAGGTGTGAGATGACACTTCGTTGTGATTTTGACTTGCATTTTTCTAATGATTAGTGATTTAGTAATGTTGAACAATTTTTTTTTTTGTAGCTGTTGGCCATGTGTATGTCTTCTTTGGAAAAAATGTCTGTCCAACTCCACCCATTTTTCAAGTTAGACTTTTTTTTCTTTTTCTTTCTTTCTTTCTTTCTTTCTTTCTTTCTTTCTTTCTTTCTTTCTTTCTTTCTTTCTTTCTTTCTTTCTTTCTTTCTTTCTTTCTTTCTTTCTTTCTTATTTATTTATTTATTTTTTGCTGTTCAGGTGTATGAGTTCTTTATATAACTTGATTTTTAACCCCTTATCAGGTATACGATTTGCAGATTTCTTTTGTCGTTCTGAAAGTTACCTTTTTATTTTGTTGATAGATTTTTTTATTGTGCTAAAGCATTTTAGTTTGGTGTAGTCCCACTTGTTGATTTTTGGTTTTGCTGGCTTCGCTTTTGGTGTCACATTAGAAAAAAATCATTGTCAAGATTGATGTGAGGGATATTTTTCCCTATGTTTTCTCCTAGAAGTTTTATGGTTTCAGGTCTTATGTTTAAATCTTACTACATTTTGAGTTACTTTTTCTGAAAAAAATAAGGATTCAATTTCATTCTTTTGCATGTGGCTGTTTAGTTTTCCCAACACCGTTTATTGAAAAGATTATTCTTTCCCCTTTTTATATTCTTGGCTCTCTTGTCAAATACTAGACCATATATATGTGGGTTTATTTCTGGTCTTTCTATTCTGTTCTATTCATCCACGTCTGATTTTATACCAGTACCATGCTGTTTTGATTACTACAACTTTGTAATATAGTTTAAAATCAGGAAGTGTGATGCTTCCAGCTTTGTTCTTCTCAAGATTGCTTTGGCTATATGAAGTATTTTATGGTTCTGTATAAATTTTTGGATTTTTTTCTTTTTGTGAAACATGCTATAGGAATTTTGACAGGGATTGCATTAAATCTATAGGTGGCTTTGCATAGCTTGGACACATCCAAGCCATGAACATGAGACATCATTTCATTTACTTGTGTCTTCTTCAATTTCTTTCCTTAAAGTCTTATAGTTTTTGGTGATAGATTTTTTTATTTCCTTGGTTAAATTTATTCCTAAGTATTTTAATTCTATTTTTTTGTTCTATTATAGATAGGATTGTTGTAATTTCTTTTTTAGATAGTTCATTATTAGTAATACTATTGATTTTTAAATATTAACTCTGTATCTCCAACTTTGCTAAATGTACTTATTATTTTTAGTAATTCTAGTAGCTTTTTCATATTTTCCTTAGGATTTTTCTATGTACACACAAATTAATGGTTTTTCATCTTCTTTTCTAATATCTATGACTTATATTGCCTTTTCTTGCCTTATTGCACTCGCTATGACTTCCAGTTCAATGTTGAATAGAAGTGATTAGAGTGAATATCCTTTCTCTGTTACTGATCTTAATGGAAAAACAGTCTTTCACCATTAAGTATGATATTAAATCTAAGTTTTTATAGGTGTTCTTTATCAGATTGAAGAATTTTCTTCTTTGTTGAGAGTTTTTATCATAAATGAGTGTTAAATTTTTCTGTATTTATTGAGATGATCACATGGTTTATCTCTTTATACTGTTAATATAGTAAATTACATGGATTACTTTTCAAATGTTAAACTAACCTTGAAGTCCTGGATAAATTCCACTTGAACATGATGTATTATCTTTTTAAAATATTGTTCTGTCAATATTTTGTTAAGAATTCTTACTTTTATGTTCATGAATATTAGCCATAGTGTTATGTTTTAGAATGCCTTTGTTTTTTATAGCAGGATAATGGTGGGATCATAAAATGAGATGGAAATATTTTTCTCCTCTGTTTTCTGAAAGTGTTTGTGTAGGATAGATATTATTTTTTTCCTTAAATATTTGGTAGAATTTGTTGGAGAAGCTGTCTGGACCTTATTTGTGTGATGGTTTTAAATTATAATTCCACTTATTTAATAGATATAGGCCTATTCATACTTTTTATTTTTTCTTGTGCCAGTTTTGGTAAACTGTGTCTTATAAGGAATGTGACCATTAATGTAATTTGTCAAATTTACCAGCATGTAGTTGTTCATACTCTTCCCTTATTTTTCTTTTAATATTTGTAGAATCTGTGGTGATGTTTCCTCTTTCATTTCTGATATTGGTAATTTGTATCTTTTTTGGTCAGTCTAGTTAGAGGCTTATCAATTTCATTGATCTTCTCAAAGCATCAGCTTCGGGTATATTGGTTTTCTCTATTATTTGCCACTTTCTGTTTCTTTTTACAAGGGAGGAAACAGTAATCATAGTTTACTTCATCTCAGCAGTGAACAATATTAAATAGTCATAATAATTTCAATACTAACTAAAAAACATGCAATTAAAAATTATTATGTAACTCTATTTGAAAGATGAGGATAGTGGAGGCTGAGAGATAGTTTATAAAAACTTATCCTAATTTTCATAATAAGAAGTCAACAATAGGCTAAAATGGATTAATAAACAAATTGCAGAATAAGCACATTAGTTTGAAATGTGAGAGTAAATACTGGAAGAGCTAAAGGAATTGAAAACAGTAGTATTCAGGAGGTGAAACTGAGAGTTATGTAGAATATTGTCATTTTTTATAATAAGGATTTTTCTTGTATTGTCTGAATTAAAAAATATATGCATGTATTGACAAAATAAACATTAACTTAATCCTTTTGCCAAGATGAATATATCTATCCGCAGACTGCGGTGTTCTAGTTTACCCCACGAGCTCAAAAATACTTTTCTCTCTACTGCGGAGTTCGAGTATATTCCCAGGCACTTGCACCCAGCGCCAGAAGTCCGTGAGTGCTGCCATCAATGTGCAAGAACTGGAAACACCTAAGGCGTTTGTAGCTGTTGGAATTGGGATGGGGTTGGTACGCAAGCCAACATGAGAGTCATATTTTCAGGATACGTATTTGTTGGCTCAAACTCCTGGTTTTAACACTGTTTTTAGAATGGGTGAATATCAACGAATTAGTCCTTCTTTCATTTTTCCAATAATGATGATGAATCTTCAAAGACTGATCTGCCTGCAAAAATCAACCCCATAACAGATTTAATGAAGGATACATACATTTCTGCCTATAACAGCAGTAAGGAATTGTGTGTAGATGAGTCCATGTTGAAATTCAAGTGGCATCTATTTTTTAAGCAATATCTTCCCAGTACACCAAGTACAAAGTGGGGCATAAAGATGTGGTCGGTCACTCTGTGATTCACGAACAGGATTTCTGTTGCAATTTGATATATATACCGGCAAAGATTCATCTCAAGACAGGAAAGTTGGGTTGGGAGCAGGGTGGTGTCCAGCTTGTTGAATGGATGTGAAGGCAAGGGACACGCAGTTTGTACACACTATTTTTATTCAAGTGTAGCACTTTTTGAGAGTCTAAGGCGGAAAAACATTGGAGCACGTGGTACAGTGCTTGCAGATAGGAGAGGACTACCGCCAGATGTGAAGACTAGCAAGCTGCAGCGTGGTGACCTCCGGGGGATGCGGGAAAATCAGGATCGCTCTGTGCTCGCTGGCACCTGGCAGGACGCGGGGAGAGTCAGCTTCATCTCCACTGTGGGGGATGGTGGTGTCAGGAAAGTGCACGTACGATCAAAAAAGGGAACGAGAACTGTGTTGAAACCAAGTATGCAGATTCTGTACAGTGCATTTGTGGGTGGGGTTGATTGTTTCGATCTGTACTGTGCCACTTAGTCTTTTGAGAGGAAGTCTAAGAAGTTGTATCAAACCATATGGCATTTTCTCATTGAAGTGGCTCTAGTAAATGGCTATATATGTTACAACATTCAAAACCCTAACAATAAATTGAGCCAGCAGAAATTCAGGGAAAAAGTTATAGAGGGCTTATTAGATGGATTTTCAAGAAAAGATGGAAATGTGAGGGGTTGCAAGATGTCTGCACCAAAAGAAATTAGGCTGACAGAATGCCCTTTTCCCAAGCAATTTGAGGATGAGAAAAAGCATGGGCAGCACTATACCCTCATAGTATGCAAAAAAGGGGAAAGGTGTTTGCAAGCGAAAACAAACCACGTATTATTGTGCTATGTGTCCTGGAAATCCAGCAATGTGTGTTGTACCTTGTATTGAGAATTATCACTCAAAAGTAAAATATAAAAAATCCTGTCAATGTTTCTGAAAAGAAGTTTAGAAAAGCAGATGTGCATTTTTCTTTTTTTTTCAAGCATGAATAAAAATAGGAAAGTTTTATACATAAAAATAATGCCATTTATATACAAAACAGCTCAAATTGTTATTAAATGCATAAAATAGTCAATATGTCAACTTTTTGTTTTTTTTGTGTGTGGATTTCTGACACATTTTGAAAAGAACTTGAAATCAATTAATACAACGAAAGAATTAATATTTTAATATCAGAATAGTAAAAAGCATAGCTGGGAAACAAGAAGGTTGGACAGGTCACTGCTCTTCATGTTGGTGTCCTGGTTAAAGGCCAAAAAGAGTAAGTAATTCTAGGGAAGCAATTGAAAGTCCCGGGACAAAATGCAGACCTGGTCTCAAGGGATATGCCCCTGACTTTGAATATTACTAAAAGATGCCTTTTATTTTCATTTAGCTAAAAAACCCTGCATTTGTTTTTATTCTGATGCAATTATTGTAAAGGTGAGATTATAAAGCCTGTTGTGATCAAACATGGTTGCCACATAGCCATAACATAGCAATAGCTCTGTACAGTTTACAAAGAGAATTTTCAAATGCACTTGCACTTTAGCCCTGCAAGTCCAGTATTGCTATAGATAGTATCTTCACTTTGTAGCTGAGTTTAGGTTAAAAGATTTGCTCAAGGTCACACTGGTGATAAGTGCCAGAGAGTGGACTCCAAACTCATTACATCCACTAATAATTCCACAGTATACATAGTCACATCACAAAACAATGTTAAGCATGTTGATTTATTTATCTGCATATTTTAATAACTGTAACCTGATTGTTTGAATGGCAGGCAGCAGAATGGAACATATACTGACTTTGATTTGAATAGATTTCAATATAGACTGTATTGCAATTACTTGCTGGGTGACCTTGGAGGCATTACTTAATTTATCTGAGCATCATTTTTTCCACCTGACACAGGATATTATTACCTTCCTCATAGGTTTTCTTAAGAATTAACACATGTAAAAGGCTCATTACAGTACCTAGAAGTTAGTATGGATACAATGATTGCTTAATAGTATGATCATTTTTGTTAACTATACAAAAAGCTGAGAGTTTTAATGATTCATGCTTTCTATTTTTTTTATATCTGAGAAGAGTAATATTGACTCATTGTCAAAATGATGATATTAAGTTCTGGTGGAATGCTCAGTTTCAAAAAATTAGGCATGCATATGTGAACATCAAAGTTAAACTGAAATTACTTTAAAAATTAATATACTTTGAAGATCATCTTTCCAATAACATGAACCAGACTATATCTGTATATATCCTGCTTTCATAAAAGAGTACAAATGCAGAGAAAAATGTGGATAAATATATAGTATATGAAACAATTAATGGTGGTCATCTCTAAGGGTTGGAATCATGGTGGAGAGCATTGACTCCTATTTTATTTATACTTTTAGTGGTTTTTCAAAAATGAGCATATGCTACTTTTATAATCTGGAATAGAAGATGATTTAAAAATAATTATCTAAAAAATAAGCCTTTCTTTATCAAAAAAGTTTGACTTGACTTGCTCCATGCTGGCTTCCAGTGATGACTTCTTCCTAAATGCTCTGAAATTGTTTCCGGGGAACGGGTTCTTGGTATTGTCACAGGAAAGAATTCAAGGATGCTGAATAAGTCATACAAACAAAGCCAAGCAAGCAATGGATTTGTTACAAGGAAGAGAGTACACTCCCGAATAAGTGGGACTGGGCAGGCTAGGAGGAGGGCAACTATACCGAAGAACAAAGAGGCTTAAGATTTTATTAGAATGATGGCGCGAAATATTCAAGTTTAAGTGATGGCATTATAAGTGTTCCCAGGGCAGTTCCTCACTGACTATTCCTTCCCTTTGGAAGTGGGATTCCCTTGTCCTCACTTGGCCCTTGTTGGAACTGTCATGGCGACACAGGGGGTGGAGATTTTCCCCTGACCTCAATGCTAATAGTATTATAATCCATTACAATTAGCTGTAGCTGCACCTTTTCTTAAGAATGATCTCATCTCCTCTTTCTTTTGTCTCCCCTTATTTCCTTCTTCCTTTCCTCCCCCCTCTCTCCCCATGGCCCTATTCTTTCTGCCTAGGGTAACAAAATCTTCCTCTTGGCGGACATCAGCTGATAGGTCTCTAGTTCTAGAATTTCTGTAAGCACCAATGAACCACTTGTCATAGAATTTGCATCTGGTTTCCATACAGGAGGTGTCTTCCTTGGTTCTCTCTAGGCCTGTTAGTCAAAACAATACAGCATTAGAGAAAATTCGCTCATTTTAAAGGAGACATTTTACTGCTAGTCTTTCCAGTCATGAATATGAACTGCTGAGTACTTTATTGCTGTCAAAACCATTATAATTAAACATATTTATAAATAGAGATTAAAAAGGGACTTTGGCTATCTCATACACAAAGATAACATTTCAGTTTTGCTTTTCAATTATTCCTAAAGTTATTTCTACAACCAATGCTGTGCTCAATTTTAACCTTTCCCTTTCTGGCCCATCTGGGTCTATCTAAAGCTCCCTTCCTTTATTCCATCACTCCACATTTTCCCTTTGCCCCTTTCTTTCTGGAGCTCCTGTTTCTTCCCAGAGCTGGGAGGGGGTGGGGAAAGGCTGGCTTTGGCTTCAACAGCTGCTCCAGCAGCTTGGCTTCCTGCGTCCCCAGGCAGCCTCTGGCTTCATCCAAGGACTCTCCGAGTTTGGTGTCCAGCAGCTGCCAGAGTTTCAAATGCTTTCAGATCTCACCATATTAAGGTCTTAAAAATGTCATCATTCTTCAAAGTGACAATGTCTCTACCAAGGAGGATGTCTAGAGAATGTTAGTTCATCTAGATGCTCCCTGTGTTACTGACTGGTACTTGGGAGTATAAAAAAAAGCAATCCAGCTCCTCCCAAGGTACTGTGCATTAATGTAAACAAATCCTGCCCCTTGCACTGCTGCTTGGCTTTTCGCTTAGGAGCAACCAAAAGCTGGCAGCTGCTCTGGTGGGAAAGCTTGCAACAACTTAGGAGATCCCGTGTCACCTCCACAGTGAGCTTATGGGCACTTACTGTCTGGACTCAAGTTTACGACATCTACATCCTATTTCATTCTCAACCTGTCTACTCACTTGAATATAAAATCTAAAAGAAGTGACTTCTGGGATGACCCCTTCTGAAAGAGTTAAGAAAAGTTCAAATAAAGGATGTCACAGGCCATGTTCTGACACAGGGGCAAGTTGATGAGATTATCCGATGATTCCGATTCTGGGGAACTAGCTGAGCTTTTCTGATGGATTATCCATCATAAATGTGGATGGGTGACAAATCCTGCTCCCAAAGTTTTCCAGGCCAAGGTCAGAGTAAAAATCGTGTGGATGTTTGGCATTTCATCCCATTCAAAGGTGTTTTTTGAAAAGAATTGTGACCCTGTATACAGGAAATCTCTGTGATGAGATAGGATGTAGTTCAGGTCTTAATTTTTTTTTTTTTTAATTTTATTGGGGCCAGTGTGTTTTTCCAGGGCCCATCAGCTCCAGTTCGTTGGCCTTCAAACTAGTTGTGGAGGGCACAGCTCACCGGCCCATGTGGGAATCTAACCAGCAACCCTGTTGTTCAGAGCTCAAGCTCTAACCAACTGAGCCACCCAGCCACCCCAACAATCTTAATTTTTATAACAAAACTGTAACGTGGTCTCCTCCCTCTGAATACCTAGGGCACATGGTTCCTCTCTCAAGCAGTAAACTGAGTCCTGACCATCTGGCAAAGGTAGAAAACCTCATTAAGAGTATATAATTTGGAATCAGACAGACTGGAGTTGGACATTCAGTTCTACTACTATCATTGGCAACGTTTAATACGTCTGTTCTTTGGTCTTTCTATCTGTGAAATGGGTATAATAGTACTCACAGGGTGGTTATGAAGATTAATGAATTAAGATATACTGAGCACTGGAAACCTTGCTCTGTGTGGGCAAGTGGTACTACGGAGAGGTGTAAAGGAGGCCAGCATTGTTTTGGTTGTTGTTTCTTTGGTTGTTAGTTACCTTAAATGTTCAGCTTCTGCCAAAGTCCACTAAGAACATTGATCTTTGAGATAACGATAATAACAATTACTAACATTTATTGGGCACCTACTATGTGCAAGGTCTTCCTCATTTACTCCTCACCACAGCCTAGGAGGAGAAGGCCAAAGCACATGCTATCCACCCACTCCTCTGGCGGTTTCTATGCCAAGTGTGGGGACAGAGCCAGGGGTGCAGTTTCCAGGCTCTCGGCCTCACATGGAAAGGTGCTGGCTCGGGTAGTGGATGGCCATCAGCTGTGATTGGATGGTCCTCGGCTGTGACCGGTTGGCCATTGGCTGTAACTGGTTGGCCAATTGGCCACTGATATAACTGCCGTGACTGTGTTGGTTGGTTGGCTGGTTGATAGGCAGAAAAGCGGACGGCGGATTGTGGATCGTGTGGCTCCTGCTGCCGGTGTCTCCAACCCAGCCGCCAGCGAGAATATAGTGGTATGACTCCCCTGTCTATGGCTCCATGGCTATTCCTTTTTGGCCTCACCCGTATCCTGCATTCTTATATGGGGAGCGGGAGCTCATTCTTATATGAGACCCCGCATGACACCCTGTATGACACCAGGTAAAATGAGATGAGCAAAAGGCCGCCCCCAGAGCAGGAAGTTTTTCACTGGCTATGATGTAGCCTTATGTCCTCAACTTTCATTGAAGGTCAATGTGAGGAATAGCCGTGTGATAAACATTGTTATAAATATGGTGTGTTTCATTGTCCTGTGGCCTTATAGAAAGAGCATGTTATGAATACCTCTTAGGGCCCAGAAAAAGGTGGTCTCTCTTGATATTTCCTTTCACCAGACAGCTTTCTGGGCTTAATACCTAGAGACTCTGATTCAGTAAGTTTGGATAGGGCCGGATAACTGTATTTTTAAAATGCTCCCTCCCTTACTCTGTGAATGTGAGGCACAGCAAGGATTAGGAGCCTTTAGTGGGACTCATGAGCTTTCCCTGTGAGTCCTGCTTGTTTGGCATCGGGGAGCTAAGCTTTGTGCTCAATTGTAGCTTCCTGCTATAAACTGAATGTTTGTGTCCACTCAAAATTTGTGTGCTGAATCCTAAGTCCAATGTGATGGTATTAGGAGTTGGGGCCTTTGGGAGATGATCAGGTCCTGAGGGTAGAGTCCTCATGAAAGCATTAGTGCCCTAATAAAAGAAACCCCGACTCTCTCGATCCTTCCACTATATGAGGACTGTGAGAAGACAATTGTCTCTGAACTAGGAAGTGGGCCCTCAACAGACACTAAATTTACCAGTGACTTGATCTTGGAGTTCCCAGCCTCCAGAACTGCAAGACATAAACTGCTGTTGATTATGTCACCCAGCTGATGGTATTCTTTCACAGCAGCTTGAATGGCTAAAACCTTCATTTTAACCTAGTTTTTCCGATAAATTGTTGTTCCCTTTTCATGCTTTGTCTCTTGTTCTTTTCTTTACCTTCTTTTAATATTTTTATAGTTTGCATATCATTTTTTCTAAAATGTCTTAAGTCTGTCTTCAGCATAAAAACAAATTAATGGTAGAATGAGTGTAATAGTCCACCTAAAGTTTTCAATAGGTTTTTCTTAAAACATTCTTTATGCTGTCTTTCTAAAACTCTTTCCCCTACCTTTGCCATTTTTAGTTAATTGTTTCACAAAGTAAACAATTATATTTATTTACTTAGAAAAGCACTAATGTATTCTAAGGGGAGACTGGCTTACTCTCAAATGTCCTAAGGCCCCCTAATTGTGAGGAGACAGACTGTTCTAGGTAAAGGAGTTCAACCCAGAGATAATGAGATCGGAGAGGGCCATAATGAGTTCAAAGCAAGATGCTGGAGTAAATGCAGACACAGAGGTTGTTAATGTAGGGTAGAGTTTGTCTCATCTCATGGACCTCCCATCCCATTCCACTGTGTTGGTTTAGATGCACTTTTCGTTACAGTGTCAACATGCAGCAATTATTTCATGTTTGTTAAAACAATGTGATAGGACTTTTGTGAAGATTAACTTGGCATAGGTTCCTGAACATAGCATTTACCAGCTTTCCTTGCTTTGCAACAGCTTCATTGAATAAAAAGAGGCAATTCCAAAGAGCATTGCAAGATTATAAAATAACAAGTACAGACACGTGGGAAAATGACTGATTGGGGCCTGGATAAAATGACTCTGGTTTCAATTGGAGCTGTGTCTAGATTAAGACAGTAATACATATGTGACCAGTGCAGGCATTTGTTTGGTCTTATCTTCTCTGTAGGAAAAATAACTTTTTTTTTTTCATTTAGTGTAAAAAATACTGCAATACCACCAGACTGTATTAAAATAATCAGATTGATAGAATGGTGTTTAAATTAAATTTTGAGTATGCTGATAAATCTCTATATTATTTCCTCTACTGTTAATCAGCATAAGTGATTTATAACTAAGTTAACCAGCCTTTTCCATTCCAGAGGAGATCATAACCCAACTATTTAATTTGGGCACCCCCTCTCTGTTTTCCAAGGAGTCAGTTGCTCAATTTATACTCTTCTAACACCTGTTCTGTGTACACTTTTGCACTAGATTATTGTCATTGTCCTTCAGGTATTCACTGAATTGGGACAATACATTATGAATACAACACAATATGAAAAAATAATTACAATACAAAGCAGTGTAGGTTAACTGTGATAATAGGAGGTGGAAACACAATTGTCAGGAATTCAAATTAACATAGGTTGTTGAAATCAGGCAAGGCTTCCCTAAAGCAGTGTGACCTGGCCTACGGGAAAGCTGTATCTGGCTACTCCTGTAGAGAAACTTTCTTCTCCAGCATGATGGTCTGTGCATCCATGAAACCTTCCTTTCCTCTTCTCACCTCCAGGGCTTTGCCATACCGCTCCTCCCACCTCCCACCCTTCCTTCCCATGCCACTCCTCCCAACTTCTTTTTCCATTTACCGTAATTCTTCCAAGTTTCCACACCCAGATTGTAAAACTCCTTGAATGTGTGGCTTAGGAATGGGAACTTTCTGTTAATGGGAATCACTCCCTACTTTTGAGTAGCGTTGTAAAATGATAAGTGTGAACCAAGGCTGAATTTATGAGAGTAGAATCATTTCCAAGCATTCAACATAACAGACTATGCTTCCTATTTGTTATTTTCTCCTAGGACATCTGAGAAAGGGCCAAAAATAATTTATTCATTTATTAGCCCCCTATATGAGGAGGTAACCCTAGCTAGTGGCAGGAAAGCAAGAGATCTCTTTAGACTAGATTGCAGAGACACTCTCTGGAAATATTTTTGGTTGTCACAACTTGGGGGCTACTGCTAAAACCTAGTGGGTAGAGGCCAAGGATTCTGCTAAATGTCCTACAATGCACAGGGCAGTCTCCACAACGAGGTGTCTGGACTAAAATATTAATAGTGTTGAGGTTAAGAATTCTTGCAACTAGAGAGACTTACAAGTTACTGATGGACACCCAGTTAAGAGAAGATTGCTTGGAAAGATTTATCTCAGAGGGAAGGAAAACAAACTAGTAAATCTGTTCCGCTAATAACATTTTGACCAGAAAATGAGTCAAAGGAAGAGTTCAGCTTATTTATTAGAATGCCCATTACCAACACTTTTCTGCCTCTACAGCTGTTTATTCAGTGAAACTCACAGGCTAAACTTTCACTATGTATGCAGCAATGCCAAACAAATGACTTCAAGGAGAGTGTACTACCAAATCATTGCCAAGTAGTATCATCATCTCTTTAATTTGTTTAGTTTCTCCTTGGGTGTGTCAAGAGTTCCCAACTTCCCAGGTGTGACCAGGTTATACAATTCTCCCTTGTTTCCATTTCTCTCTAGAGAAAATGCCGTGTATGTGATCAAAGTTAGGGAGAGACAGGGGTCCATAACGAAATCCTGAAAGGACCTTGTAAATTTCTGTCTGGATTTTTCCCTTCATAGGGTTGTGGTCTTGGCTGAACAGAGGCTGTTGATGAAACTTAACTATTGTTTTGCATGTTTATAATACATTTATTTTTAGGGGCCAGTGTTCAGAGGTTATTTTAATGTTATTTTGATGATTTATGTGTAGAATTTATGTACATGTTATAATAACACAAATGATTTGCACACTTATGTGTTCATTGTACAGGCAAGCATAATTTTTTATTCATGAAAATTAATTAATGAATTCTACAAGTATTTATAGTGTGTAAACTATGTACAGACATGGGATTAGATACATTGTCATGGGAATTCATAATCTGATCTGGGAAAAAGCCAAGTAAAAAGATAATTACAACACTGTGTGCTAAGTCCAATTGGAGTGCAAATTATACAGTGTTATGGGAGCACAATGTGAAGTCCCTTAGGCTGAGACCTGAGACCTGAGACCTGAGACTTGAAGGTTAGTAGGAGTTAGTGATAAAAAGTATATGGGGGAGTGGAGGTGAGGAGTGGGAAATGATATTTACCTAAGAGTGGAGAGCATGTGGAAAAGTGCACAAGTTAAAAAGAGTATGGAGAGTTCAGTGAACTTTAGGATGTTCAGGAAGGTCATCAAAATGGGGCGTGAGGTGAGCCTCTGTAAAGCTCCCCTAGAATTTACAACTAATCCAACAATAATAACTCCACAAAGGACTCCCTGCACAGCAGACAGGCAAGACGAACAGGCCCACTACTGAATTCACCTAAAGGTGGGAGAATCGCGCGAGTGGGGGAGGAGGGAAGGGAGAAGTGTGGAGACGGACAGGACGCAGACCTAGCTCAGTTCTCCGAGCTCCCTGCATCCCAGAACTACCGCAGCCCAGGGAGAGGGAAGAACTCGGACTGCTAGGGCTCCGCTTATGGCCCACAGGGCTGAAGGAGCAGCATATAACACGGCTGAACCCAACGCTCAAGGCAGAGACCTCGGAGAAAAGACTAAGGGAAGAAGTCTGAAAACGGTGGTTTGAGCCCTCACTGCCAAGCAGAAAACGGAAGCCTTAGGCGCTGAGACTAGCCGCCCCCTCCCTACCATCCCAGAGCTCGCCCCGCTCCACATGCCTGGTGCTAGCAGCGGAACAGTAGCAGTGTCAAAAGAAGAGAAAATTTGCTGTTCTGAGAACTGTGGACCGCAGACACAGATTCGCAGCCCAACTAGTTCCGGCAAAGGAGACGGAGCTGTGGAAGCTGGATGGGTGTGGTGGTGGTCACCGCCATTGCTTTGGGCCACCTCTCACAAATCACCCCGCCCCTGGCCCCACGTATCTAGGCGGATCCCTGCAGGAGTAAACAGAACTGCTGAAACATATGGGCTCTGAATCTGGTGCAGAAAGAGCTCTGGAACTTCAAAAGCTCTCCGCATCCCCATAGGGATGTGGCGCCCTATAAACCAGGCGAACTGTTAACAGAGGAGAAGCCCGTTTCCCAGGGAATCCCCCCATTGTGTGAGAAGCAGGAAGAGTGCAGAGAAAACATAGCACTACTGTGTGAGAGAGGAAAAAAAAGGCTGCAGTCGGAGAGAAAATAAAACATTCTACCAACAAGTATTGGAAAACAAAAGAAAGACCTCTTCCTATCAACCTGTTGCAGAAACCACTCCTGTAGATGTCTAGGAAGAGAAATAATAAATCAGTAATTGCCATGAATAACCAAGGCAACAAGACAGCTCAGAAAGAAAGTGAAAAGTCTCCAGAAAAGGAACTTAAAGATATGGAAATATGTGACTCAAATGACAGAGAATTCAAGATTGCAGTTCTGAAAAAACCCAATGAGATGCAAAAAAACACAGAAAGGCAATTTAATGAACTCAGAAACACAATCAAAGAACAACATGAGCATTTTACGAAAGAGGTTAAAATTTAAAAAAAGAACCAAATGCAATTTCCGGAGATTAAGAACTCAATAGAAGAAATTAAGAATGAAATAATCAGTGTAGGTAGTAGATTTGACCAGATGCAGGAAAGAATCAGTACATCGAAAATAGAAACCTGGAAATCACACAAATGGAAGAAGAAAGAGACTTGAGACTTAAAAGAAATGAAAGAACTCTACAAGAACTTTCTGACTCCATCAGAAAGAGCAACATAAGAATAATGGGTATACCAGAGGGAGAAGAAAGAGAAGGGAACAGAGAATATATTCAAACAAATTGTTGATGACAACTTCAGAAACTTGTGGACAGACCTGGATCCATGAATCCAAGAAGCAAATAGAACACCTAATTACCTTAATCCCAACAGGACTTCTCCAAGGCACATTGTATTGAAGCTGTCTTAAAATCAACAACAAAGAAAGAATTTTCAAGGCAGCCAGGGAAAAGAAGACGGTAACCTACAAAGGAGAGCCCATTAGATTATCATCAGATTTTTCAGCAGAAACTCTACAAGCCAGGAGGGAGTGGAACCAAATATTCAAAATATTGAAAGAGAGAAATTATGAGCCAAGAATAATATATCCAGCAAAGATATTCTTTAGATATGAAAGAAGAATAAAGACCTTTCCAGACATACAGAAGCTGAGGGAATTTTCTAATACATGACCTGCACTACAAGAAATACTAAAGGAGGCTATTCAACCACCATCAACAGGGACAATTTGTGGCAACATAAACAGGGGGAGAGTAAAGGCCTGAACCGGAATATAGGTATGGAGAAAGTAAGCGTGCTGAAGAAAATGGAATACTCTAAACATCAAACTTTTTTTTACATAAACTTAAAGGTAACCACTCATAAAAAATCCAGAACTGAAATATATGCTGTAATAAAAAAAGCAACAGAGGAAAACATCATAGAATACCACTACATAGAAATAAGAGACAACAATAAAAAGGCAAAGAAACAATGGAAACACAGCTTTACCAGAAAACTAAAGATAGAATGACAGGAAATCCTCACATATCAATAATCACCCTAAATGTAAATGGACTGAACTCACCAATAAAAAGGCACAGAGTAGCAGATTGGATCAAAAAAATAAAACCAATCATATGCTGTCTACAAGAGATGCATCTCAGCTATAAGGACAAGCATAGACTCAAAGTGAAAGGGTGGAAATTGACACTCCAAGCAAATGGTACCCAGAGAAAATCAGGTGTAGCCATAATGATATCAGATGAAACAGACTTCAGGGTGAAAAAGGTATAAGAGACAAAGATGGACATTTCATAATGGTAAAGGGGATTATTCAACAAGAAGACATAACAGTCATCAATATTTATGTCTCCAATCAGGGAGCACCAAAATATACCGAGCAACTACTAACAGAACTAAAGGGAGAAATTGACCAAAACACAATTATATTAGGGGACTTAAATACATCATTGACAGCTATGGATAGATCATCCAAACATAAGATAAATAATGAAATAGCAGCCCTAAATGACACATTAGATGAAATGGACAAAATTGACATATATAGAGCACTTCATTCTAAAACATCAGACTATACATTCTTTTCTAGTGTACATGGAACATTCTCAAGGATAGACCATATATTGGCATATACAATCAGCCTCAGCAAATTTAAGAAGATTGAAATCATACCAAGCATATTCTCTGATTACAAGGCTTTGAAATTGGATATCAACTGTAAAAGAAAGCAGGGAAAAACACAAATAAATGGAGACTAAACAACATACTTTTAAAGAACCACTGGGTCAAAGAAGAAATTAGAGGAGAGATCAAAAGATACATAGAAACAAATGACAATGAAAATACATCCTACCAAAATTTTTGGGATGCAGCGAAAGCAGTTTTAAGAGGGAAATTTATATCATTACAGGCCTATCTCAAGAAACAAGAAAAATCCCAAATAAATAACCTCATGTTACACCTTAAAAAAACTAGAAAAAGAAGAACAAGTGAAACCAAATGTCAGCAGAAAAAAGGAAATAACGAAAATCAGAGGTGAACAAAATGAAATAGAGAACAAAAAGACAAAGGAAAAAATTAATGTGACAAAGAGCTGGTTCTTTGAAAAGATTAACAAAATTGACAAACACTTGGCTAGACTCAGTACCATAAGAAGAGAGAAGACACTAATTAACAAAATCAGAAATGAAAAAGGGGAATTTATCATAGACACCACAGAAATACAAAGGATCATGCAAGAATACTATGAAGGATTATATGCCACCAAATTCAATAACCTAGAAGAAATGGACAAGTTCTTAGAAACATAAAGCCTTCCAAGGCTGAACCATGAACTGGAAAATTAAACAGACCTATCACCAGTAATGAAATTAAATCAGTCATCCAAAACCTTCCCAAAAGCAAAAGTCTGGGACCAGATGGCTTCACTAGTGAATTCCACCAAACCTTCAAAGAGGATCTAATAGCAATCTTGCTCAAACTCTTCCAAAAAATTGAAGAAGAGACAGTACTCCCTAACTCATTTTATGAGGCCAACATTACCCTGATACCAAAACCTGGTAAGCACAACACACAAACAAGAAAACTCCAGATCAATATCTCTGATGAATACAGATGCTAAAATCCTAAACAAAATTCTAGCAAATCGAATACAACAAACCTTTAAAAAGATTATTCATCACGACCAAGTGGGGTTCATCCCCGGGGCACAAGGATGGTTCAACATTCGCAAATTCATCAATGTGATACATCACATAAACAAAATAAAGGACAAAAATCATATGATTCTATCAATTGATGCAGAAAAAGCATTTGATAAGATACAACATCCATTTATGATTAAAACACTTACTAAAATTGGTATAGAAGGAAAATACCTCAACATAATAAAGGCCATATATGACAAACCCTCAGCTAATCTCATAATTAATGGTGAAAAGCTGCAGCCCTTAGCTCTACGTTCAAGAACACGACAAGGTTGTCCCCTATCACCTCTGCTTTTCAACATAGTGTTGGAAGTCCTCGCCAGAGCTATCAGGCAAGAGAAAGAAATAAAAGGCATCCAAATTAGGAATGAAGAAGTTAAATTGTCACTCTTTGCAGATGACATGATGCTATATATACAAAACCCTAAAGACTCCACCAAAAAGCTATTAGAAACAATCAATGAATACAGTAAAGTTGCTGGCTACAAAATCAACGTACAAAAGTCCATTGCTTTCCTATATACCAACAATGAAATCTCAGAAAAAGAGATAGAAAAAACAATTCCTTTTGCAATTGCAGCAAAAAGAATAAAATACCTAGGAATAAACTTAACCAAGGATGTGAAGGATTTATATGCTGAAAACTATAAGACATTTTTGAAAGAAATTGAAGAAGACACAAAGAAATGGAAAGACATTCCGTGCTCATGGATTGGAAGAATCAACATAGTTAAAATGGCCATATTACCCAAAGGCATATACAGATTTAATGCAATCCCCATCAAAATCCCAATGGCATTTTTTAAAGAAATAGAACAAAAAGTCATCAGATTTGTTTGGAACCACAAAAGACCCCGAATAGCCAAAGCAATATTTTTAAAAAAGAACAATACTGGAGGTATCACACTCCCTGATTTTTGCCTGTACTACAGGGCTACAATAATCAAAACAGCATGGTATTAGCAGAAAAACAGAGACATAGATCAATGGAATAGAATTGAGAACCCAGAAATAAAACACATAAGTATTGATAGATAATTTTTGACAAAGAAGCTAAAAACATACAATAGAGGAAAGACAACCTCTTCAATAAATGGTGCTGGGAGAATTGGATAGCCATGTGCAAAAGAATGACACTGGATTGTTATCTGTCAGCATGTATCAAAATTAATTCAAAATGGATCATAGACTTATGTATAAGACCTGACACAATAAACTGCATAGAAGAAAACATAGGTACTAAACTTATGGAGCTTGGGTTCAAAGAACATTTTATGAATTTGACTCCAAAGGCAATGGAAGTAAAAGCTAAAATAAATAAATGGGACTATATGAAACTTAAAAGGTTCTGCACAGCAAAAGAAACCATCGACAAAATAAAGAGGCAACCAACTGAATGGGAGAAGATTTTTGCAAACAGTTCCTCTGATAAGGGTCCAATATCCAAAATATACAAAAAACTCATGAAGCTCAACAACAAAACAACAAACAACTCAATTGAAAAATGGGCAGAGGACCTGAAGAGACATTTCTCCAAAGAGGACATACAAATCGCAAATAGATATATGAAAAAAATGCTCAACATCACTAATCATCAGAGAAATGCAAATAAAAACCACAATGAGATATCAACTCACCTCCGTCGGAATGGCTATCATCAACAAAACAAATAGTAACAAGTGTTGGAGAGGCTGTGGAGAAAAAGGAACCCTCATACACTGTTGGTGGGAATGCAGACTGGTGCAGCTGTTATGGAAGGCAGTGTGGAGGTTCCTCAAAAAATTATGAATAGAATTACCATATGACCCAGCAATCCCTCTCCTGAGTATCTACCCAAAAAAATTTGAAAACATTTATACATAATGACATGTGTGCTCCAATGTTCATTGCAGCTTTGTTTACGGTGGCCAAGACATGGAAACAACCAAAATGTCCTTTGATAGATGAATGGATAATGAAGTTGTGGTATGTATACACAATGGAATACTATTCGGTGGTGAGAAAAGATGATATAGAAACATTTGTGACAACATGGATGGATATTGAGAGTATAATTCTAAGAGAAATAAGTCAGACAGAAAAAGCAGACAACCCTATGATTTCACTGATATGTGGTATATAAACCCAAAACAACAAAAGAACAAGACAAACAAATGAGAAACAAAAACTCATAGACACAGACAATAGTTTAGTGGTTACCAGAGGGTAAGTGGGGTGGGGGTGGGAGATGAGGGTAAGGGGTTTCAAATATATGGTGATGAAGGAGAACTGACTCGGGGTGGTGAACACACAGTTATATTTATAGATGATGTAATACAGAATTGTACACCTGAAATCTATGTAATTTCACTAATAATTGTCACCCCAATAAATAAAAAAAAATCTGTAAAAAAAAAAAGAAAAAAAAGATGTTCAGCAGAGCTACTTTGAAGACACAGATTTAGGATTCGGGAGCACATGTAGGTGAAAAGTTTATTCATTGGACTGAACAACTAAGGATAGCATGTAAAACAAGGAGAGAATGGGACCTAAGAGAAATAGAAGCAACAGATGAGCAAAACAAGAGCCAAGACTTATAAAACTTGGCAAGAGAAAGTAAAAAAAAAAAAAAAAAAAGCAAGCCACAGCTGCTAGAAAATATTTGAAATACCAATAGGTAAAGAATTTGACAAATTGATAAGGAAAAAGTAAGCAATCCGATGGATAAATGGTCAAGAGAAATGAAAAAACATTTTATAAACAAATGAAAAGTTCCTCAACTTTGTTGGTAATCTGAGAAATGCTAATTAGAGCCACAAAATATGTTTCTCACCCCTGAGACTAGCAAATTTAGAAAGTCTTACGATACCAAATACTGGCCAGAATGTGGAGCAATAAAAACTCTGTTATGCTGCTGGTGGGAATGTAAATTAGTGCAAGCACTTTGGAAAAAAAAATTGGCGTTAACTTAGTAAATACAAAGATGTATATATCTTACATGTACAAAGGTGCCAGGAAGCATGTGACGGTATCATTTAAAAAACTGTAAAATAACCAAAATATCTATTGATAATAGAATAGAAAAATATTTTTTTTGTCTATTCACACAATGCGATACTATAGAGCAATGAAAATTAGCAAACTACATTTCTATGTGTGTCGTGAGTGGATTTTGTTCCTGAAAAATTAATGTGTTGAAGTACTAACCCCAGTATCTCAGAATGTAACTGTATTTGGATATAGAATCTTTAAAGAGGAAATTAAGTTAAAATGAGGTTAGTCCTAATCCAATATGACCTACGGTCCTCATAAAAAGAGGAAATTAGGATTTAGACACATAAAGAAGGAAGATTATGTGAAGACACAGGGAGAAGATGGCCATCTACAAGCTAAGAAGAGAGTTTTCAGAAGAAACCAAAACTGCTGAAATCTTGATCTTGGACTTCTAGCCTTTAGAACTGTGAGAGAATAAATTATGGTTGTTTAAGCTGCCATCTGTGGTACTTTGTTATGGAAGCTCTAGCAAACTATTAATATGTGTCAATATGAATGGATCTCTAAAACATAATGTTGGGTGAAATTGCAAGCCACAGAACACATACAGTGTGATACCATGTAGGTAAAGATGAAAAAAAAAAAAGACACACAGAACACATACAGTGTGATTCCATGTAGGTAAAGATGAAAAAAAAAAGACACACACACACTCACACAAACACACAAATTCTTACATTCTGACACTCCTTTCAAAAAATGGAACTTAAGGCAGATCCCAGAGCGAGGGGCACCATCTGTTGAATCAGTTTCTGTTTTTCTGTTTCAATCCTGGTCTTTGTGGCTCCCTGGGAATTGGGTCCACACCTTCATCCACTTGTCTCACACCTGCATATGAGGATATAATGAGATGGTTACCAGTAAACCAGGAAGAGCTCTTTCACTGATGGCACCAAATCTCCTGGCTCCTTAATCTTTGACTACCAGCTACCAGAAAGAGTTGAAGGCCCAAATATCCAGTCAAGATGGTGGAGTAAATAAACACTGTGCTAATCTCCTCTCACAACTGTATCAAAATTACGACTAAACTACAAAACAATCATCATGGAGAATCACCTGAGTCTAGCTGAACGGAAGCTCTGCAGCTAAAGACAAACAGAAAAAGCCATCTGGAGATTGCTAGGAGAGAGAAAGATATGGAAGGGGCTGGTGCCACATTGGTGTGTGACCATTAAAAATTGGGAGTGATATCTCAGCTGTGGAGGTCCCTCCTGGAGGAGTGAGGGAGAGAAGTCCTCATAACTTCTAGATGTGAAAAGCAGCAGAGATTATGGCTGAGTGAAGTGAGAGTGGCTGTAGTCCCATGCTTTTGTTTTAAAAGGCCCATGCACAGACTTACTCACTGACAGACTCATTCATGCTGAGCTCCAGCACTGGGGCAGCAGCTCCAAACGCACCAGGGACATATGGGGAAGAACTGAAATGTCTGGCTTCACAACAAGAGCTGAAGGGGCAGCTTTCTCCTGGAATGAACCGAGAAGTTGGTGGAAGCCAGTTGCTTGGTTGAGACCTTCCCACTCCTGATTAGCAGATACAGGTGGCCACCATCTCTAAGTCTCTATCAACCTTGATAACACTGTTCCTTCACTCTGTCCTGCTGATTCCCTGACACCCTGCCCCACCCAACATTTGGGCCCACCCAAGCCACTTCCAGTGGCTTTTCTCTACAAACAACCAATCTAGGGTCATTAGGGTCATGCATCGGACTTTCCTAAAATCTCTCAAAGGTTCACAAAACCCAAATAAGCAGCATCTGGCTTTGGCATGTCCCATACTTCTGAGTGAGCAGCCCTAAGCCCAGCACTAGTGACAGCTGGCCTCAATTTGCAGCTTGGCCACTCAAGGCACCTCCAAGCCCAGCATAGGTGGCAGCCATCTGCAGATTGCTTTGTGGCTCATAACACATGACCCTGGGCAGAACATAGGCTGCAGCTAAATTTGGCCTGCAGAGAGTCCCCTACCAAGAGGCCCTAGGGCTGGCACACATGGTGGCAAGCTTTGGACTGAGTTGGAGCACCACCTGGCTGCCTCCAATGAGGACACATCCAAAGGGAAGACTGAGCAGGCGCCAGAGCCCTGCTAACGTGAATCATGCTCCATAGGGTCAGTCTCTGTACCACAGCTTCTCCACGATAGTCATGCTCAGTCCTTACAGCAAATCAGTCCAAGGTTCAATCTCTCTTGTTGATGTGCAAACAGCAACCAAGGCTCAGCTATAGCAGAAGGGCACACACAACCCACACAAGGGACACACCTGGAGCACCCAGCAGTGGTGGCCAGGGAGACTGTGCCACAGGGCCCACAGGACACCTAGTACATGAGGCCACTTTACTAAGACTGGAAGGAATAGTTGCCTTATCCAATACATAGAAACAAACACATGGAGGCGGCCAAAATGGAGAGACAAAGGAATGAACAGAACAAATAAAAGAACAGAACAAAGTTCCAGAAAAAGAGCAGAACAAAATGGAGACAAGAAACCTACTAGACACAGACTTCAAAACACTGGTTATAAGGATGTTCAATGATCTCAGGGAGAACTTCAACAAAGAGATAGGAAACATAAAAATGGAGATAGAAAACATAAAAAAGAACCAGTCAGAAATGAAGAATACAATAACTGAAATGAAGAATACATTAGAGGGAATCAACAGTAGATTAGATGAAGCAGAAGATTGAATGAGCAATTTACAAGATAAGGTAGCATCAAACACCAATCAGAACAGCAAAAAGAAAACAACATCCATAAAAACGAGGATAGTTTAAGGGACCTCTGGGATAACATCAAGCATACCAGCATTTGCATCATAGGTATATAAGAACAAGAGGGAGAACAATGAATTGAAAATCTACTTGAAGAAATATGATGGAAAACTTCCCTAACCTGGTGAAGGAAATAGATATACAAGCCCAGGAAGTACAGAGCGTCCCAAACAAGATGAACCCAAAGAGGCCCACACCAAGACACATCATAATTAAAATGCCAAAGCTAAGAGAGAATCTTAAAAACAGCAAGAAAAAAGGAATTACTTACCTACAAGGGAACTAATGTGTAAGTCTGCCATCTGATTTCTCAATAGGAACTTTGCAGGCCATAAGAGATTGGGATGAAATATTGAAAGTTATGAAAAGCAAGGAGGTACAACCAAGATTACCAGGAAAGATATTATTTAAAATCAAAGGACAGATAAAGAGCTTCCCAGACAAGAAAAATCTAAAGGAATTTCTTACCACCAAACCAGTATTACAAGGAATGTTAGAGAAACTTCTTTAAGATGAAAAAAATATCAAAAATATGAATAATAAAATGGCAATAACTATAACTACAATCTATCGACAGTTACCTTAAATGTAAACAGATTAAATTCTCCAATCAAAAGATAGGAGGGCTGAATGAACAAGACAACAAGACCCTTACATATGCTGCCTACAAGAGAATCACTTCAGATTGAAAGACACACACAGACTGAAAGTAAAGGGATGGGGAAAAGATAGTTCATGAAAATGGAAAGAATAACAACAGCGAAAAGCTGGGGTAGCAATACTTATACCAGACAAAATAGACTTTGAAACAAAGCCTATAACAAGAGACAAAGAAAAACCCAGTAATCCCACTTCCAGGTATTTATCCGAAGAAACCCAAAATGTTACTTTGAGGGGACGTGTGCATCCATATGTCCATTGCAGCACTGTTTACAATGGCCAACATTTGGAAGCAGTCTTGGTGTCCGTCAATGGATGAAGGATAAAAAGTAGGCAGTTCATATGTACAATGGAATATTGCTTGGACATGGAAGGGAATGGGTTCCTGCCGTTTGTGGAGGCATGGATGGACCTGGAGGACATTGTGCTGAGGGGCGTATGTCAGACAGTGAAAGACAGATGCATTGTGATTTCACTTATGTGTGGAATCTAAAGAACACAATTTTCAAACAAAACAGAAATAAACTCATAGATAGAACATTTTGATGTTTTCCAGATGAGAGGGGGTTGGGAGTGTTTGAAAAGGGGGAAGGAATTAAGTATATATTGGTTATTACACAGTAATCATAGGGATGTAGAGTATAGCATAAGGAATATAGTCAATAATATTGTAATAACTATATATGGTCAGATGGGTCATAGATTTATTGGGGTGATAGATGGGGGGGCATTGGGACAGGGTGAAAAAGGTGAAGAGATTAAGAAGCACAAATTGGTAGTTACAAAATAGTCATGGGGATGTAAAATAAAACATAGGGAATATAGTCAATAATATGGTAACAACTATGTATAGTGCCAGGTGGGTACTAGACTAGTCAGGGGGTATCACTTCTTAAATTATATAAATGTCTAACCACTATAATGCATACCTGAAATTACTATACAGAAATATTGAATGTCAACTGTAATTCAGAAATTAAAAAAAGGGAGGGGGAAAAGTGATGGGAAATAAGAAGTTCAAATTTCCAGGTATAAAACAAATAAATCATGGGGATGTGATGTACATAGGGCTATAGTCAATAATATTGTAATAGTGTGGTTTGGTGTCAGATGATTGCTGTACTTATTATGGTGATCACTTCTTTAGGTGTATGAATGTTGAATAAATATGGTATACACCTGAAACTAATAAAATAGTTATGTTAGCTATATTTTATTAAAAATCTTAAAAGAAAAGATGGAGCTTAATTCCCCTCCTCTTGAATGTGAGCTGGACTTAATGACTCACTTCTAATGAACAGAATAAAACATAAGTGATAGTATGTAATTTTTGGTAGTAGGTCATAAAAGACAATGTGGCTTCCTTTTCGCCTCCTCTTGATCACTTGCACTGAGGAAGCCAAGTGTCATGTTCTAAGGACACTCAAGTAGCTCAATGAAAAGGTCCATGTGGCAAGGACATGATGCCTCTTGCTAAAAGCCATGTGAGTGTGCCATCTTGGAAATGTATCTCCAACCCCCGTCAAGCCTACAGATGACTGCAGCCCTAGCTGAAGTCTTGACTACAACCTCATGGAAGATCTGTATCCATAACCATTCACTGAAGGTGATCTCAAATTTCTGACCCCAAAACCTAGGAAATAATAAATGTTTTAAGGTGCTAGGTTTTGGGATAGTTTGTTACAAGCAATAGATAATTAATATAATATATGTCAGAGAAAAACAAGGGAATGATAAACATAAATTTCAGGGTAATGGTAACCTCTTGGGTGTAGGGAAGTAGAACCAATTAGAGAGGGAAACAGAGACCTCAAAGATGTTGGTAGTGTTTTATTTATTTTCGTTGGGAGTCAGCACATGTGTATTCATTTTATTATTTTTAAAAGCTGTATGGATCTGTTTTATATACACATATACATTATATGCCTTTTGTATATGGGAGCTATTATAAAAAACAAACAAACAACAACAACAAAAAAACTGTGGCCAGAGAAATAGAAAGAAATCCAAGAGTTAAATTTCATGGCAACTAAGAAATGAATGAAAACATAGAGTGCAGGTAATGGTTCTTGAGAAGTAGGGCTGACTAGAGAAACACAGACTGCACTGAGAGTCCCACTGAGTGTGCAGACCGTGGATGTGGAGTAGCAGCCACCTGTCAGGCTGAGTGACTTCCCTCCAGCCATGTCCAGTGTTGTAGATTAAGCCTGAAGAATGTATATCATAAATAGCCCTGAGGAGCAAAGTCTTGCCATTGCCATCACACCTCAGCTCAAGCGTCAGATCTCCCTTAAAGTTCCCACGTGCTGTGCCTCCCTCCACCCCCAGCTAGGTGGATAATTCCTGTTCTTGTGCCTTTACCAAATTTATGACAATTGTTAACATTTGTGTAATACTTACCGTGTACCAGCAGCACTATGCTAATGGTTCTTATGCATAACTACGTTTTATCTATACACTACCCTGTGGAGTAAGTCCTCTTATTATACTTGTCTTACAATAGTCAAATACAGAGTAGTGCTAGTGGCCAGGAGCTGTTCAACTCTAAAGCACCAGGTTACAACCATCGCTTCACACCTCTTTCTAAATGCAGAGATCCCAGCCCATATTGCAGTTGATGGCAATGATACATTTGCATTTTTAAGACCCTGCCAGACTGAGCTACTAGATGGTTTTTAACTTAGTTTTGTGTCCTGCACCTG
Organism: Rhinolophus hipposideros; assembly: GCF_964194185.1. NCBI lineage: Eukaryota > Metazoa > Chordata > Mammalia > Chiroptera > Rhinolophidae > Rhinolophus > Rhinolophus hipposideros. The sequence goes on along the minus strand of NC_138054.1, from coordinate 5,820,001 downwards.
GTCAACGCAGTGAGTTAAAGAATGAGTTTTGAGCCATGATGTGAGATACTCTGTTGTGTAGAATTCTGGATCCCTTTCCAGTGTTATACACATCTGTTCCCACATTGCTTTCAATCCCACGGGCTGGTACATGTGTCCCTGTCACACACATTTTCACAGAGCTGCCCCCAAGTTACCAGAGACTGATTTGTCTGCACTCCCAGAGAGACAGAAGTTTCTGGAAATTTATATTCTACCAACGGTGGCCTGTGGCTAATGACAAATGAGTACATGGGTATAAACAGTCCAGCTCCTTTCCCCCTGACTGGGACAACTCTGAGATATGACCTGCACTCTCTGGAGCTCCTCATATGGACTTGAGCCAAAGGTAACCTCTATAGGCCTTTTTTTACGTGGTAGATGGTATTTTGAAAGATGGCTACAGCATCACCTCCCATCCTGCATGCTCTTCTGTGGTGTAGTCTTGCCATAGGCCCATCAATGTTTGGAACCTAATTCCCCTCTCCTTGCATCTGGCTTGGTCTGTCGACCTGTAACCAATGGAATACATTTGAATCAATAGAACTTTACCACTGACTTCTGAACTAGGTCAGAAAAAGTCTTGCAGTTTCTGCCTTTTTTCTTAGAACTTTTCTTCTCCAGGACGTTGTCTTGGGATGCTTGCTCTTGAAACCTAACAGCCATGCATGAGCAGCCCAAAGCCACATGTAGGGCCCATGTAGACCCACTGGTCAACAGTCCTAACTTTGAGTCATCCCAGTTTGAGATCAGTAGATGTGAGTAAAGAAGCTTCCAGTTGGTTCCAGTCCCTACTTGTTGAGCCATCTAGCTTTCAAGTGTTCCCAGCTGAGGTCCCAGATGTGATGGAAAAAAAACAAGCTATCCCTTTTGACTTATCCAAATTCCTGACCCAAGTAATCTGTGGGCATAATACAAAAGGGTACTTGATTTACACCACTAAGTTGGGATAGTTTGTCGTGCAGCAATAGAAAACTGGAACATTAAATATTGCATCTTTGCTTGGCTTCCTTCCTCTCCCTATCCTCCTTTCTCATTTTCCTACCAGTATCCGTTGGAAACACAACTCACTAAATCACTTTCATACTAACTTGTGTCTCAGGATCTGCTTCAGGGGAACCTTACCTGAGATTTCCCCTAACCTCACCTAGCCTGGAAGTTGGGGCTGGGAAAAGGAGCCATTAGGAAATTACAGGAAGGACACAGACACATCTGTTGCTGCCTGTCATTATGGAAGAAATCTTATCTAGAAAACAAACACGTGGGTGTGTCCTTGGTCAGTGGAACCTGGACATAAGTCAATAGTTTGGAGTCTTTGGTGAGGGTGTAAGAATATCTGGTTATGAGGGGAAGAGAGGAGCTAGGATGGAGAAGATTGGAGGGCAGGGCAGGGGACTGGCAAAAGCTGAGCTGGGCATTTGGCCTGGAATAGCACGTCCATGTGGGAGAAATGCTACCACGAGGTCTGCATCCTGGTCAGGACCATGCTGAAACACACGAGGCAGGTCATATATCAGGATCAAGTGGGGCAGAAAGAGGTTCAAAAACCTGAAGAACAGAAAAGGACCATGGACAAGCACCAGGGGAGAGCCCAACTTAGACAGTCAGGAATCTGACACAGCTGGATGGAGTAGACAAAACAGCAAACACACACACGAGAGCCCCTGTGACCCTTGGAGGTCTTGTTGGATAGGGTGGCATTTCCTCTTCTTGGCTAAAGTCTTCTATGTGGTACCTGTGGTAGCTGCCTCTACCAGAGTCAGGCAGGTCTACAAGGAGCAGACGCTTAGGGTGAGGAAGGTGTGTGGACCTGGCTGGCAGCCATTTCACTAGCTGATCCATGAGTGCAGACACAGCCCTGGGCACTAAAGCATAGAGGTAAATACAGTGAGGAAGACTTGGCATGTGAGAAGTAGTTGGCAGGCAGGGCGCTGTGGCCTGCTACATTCAAAGTGCCAGAGAAATTGGTTAAGGGGAAAAGCTTACTTAAGTTTTCCAGGAAAGATTGACAAACAGATGGAGGAAGAAAGACAAGGCAATGAAATGGGGCCAAAGAGAAGTCCAGGCAATGCAATGGGGCCAAAACTTGTGAGGTTGCTTTCAGGCCATTGTTTTCCTCTGGGAGGGGTGCTGACTCACAGGGGCTGTCACACAGCCTCCAGGGTGCCTCACCCTAATGAACTTTGAGTTCAGGAGGCATGCCCCCTCTGGACCCAGCCAAAGGTGGGTCTGGGCCAGAGCATTGCCCAGACTCTTCAGGGTAAAAGGGACACTCAGGAAAAAATGACATAATTGCCTACTTTAAAAAAATAATACATTGGGTTTTTAAGGCTAACACAGGCATATGAACAAAAAAGAACTTCAAAGTTTATACAAAAGAATATGCAGTAAAAAATAAATCTACATCCCATTCTAACTGTTAGACCCTTTCCTTACGCATCTTCCAGAGATACTCTGTGCATAGAGAATCTTATATGGATATGCAGCCATGCTCTCCATCACATGTTTAGCACAGCATACCATGTCTGGTGCTGTGCTGGAGCCGACCCTAGTGGCTCATAGGAGCCAAATGTTAAATTTTCAGTAATTTTGAGAGCTGGTTGTTAAGCACAGGCATTATTAAAAATTAAATTATATGACCTTATAATTAAATAAATTATATTAAAAACGAATACTTGAAAACTCACGGCTTCCTAATTCCTAATTACTACATTTTACTCTTCTCTACGTTCTTGAGGTTATTTATATCTATTGCATCTGTAGTGTGGAAATATTATATATAACATAATGGTGTGCTATTTGCATCTCTTCGCAACTCAGCATTCTGTGAGGATGTGTTGGTGGCTTGGCGTTGGTCATGGTGGGAATATTTACACCTTGGAAATCAGCAAACAGTGCAAATCAGAGCTGGATTTATTGTTTTGCTGATTGTCTAGACCAGGGGTCTGTAAACATTTTTTGTAAAGGGCAGATAGTAAATATCTTAGGCTTTGTGGGCCACACAGTCTCTGTTGCAACCACGCAACTCTGCTGTTGTAACACAAAAACAGCCGTAGATGATATAGAAATAAATCAACATGGCTGTGTTCCAAATTGTGTTGACAAAACCAAGAGCCATTGTTTGCTGACTCCCATTCTACACTTAAGACAGTGGTGGGGAAATGATAGCAATGCAGATTAAACATAAAACTGTTGTGTCTAACTCCATTATGATGTGAAGAACTCAAAAAGTTAAGGAAATATTCTTGCAGTATTCAAAAATGGTCATCTGATTCAGCAAAGTTGCTCATGTTATTGACAAACAAGTGAAGTTGCAACATATATATCTGTAGTTTCTTTCATTTTACTCATGAATACAAATGAAACATCAACCAACCTTCATGTGTGAACCACAGTCATTTGTCAATGATATGAGTGACTTCTTTGCTGATTTAATAGTAATTATGCTTTTATTCATGATCCAATTTTGTGGCATGATTGTTGGTAATAGAATTAAAAAACTGGCAATGGATTTTATAAGAAATAGCAACCCACATTGATGTCATAGGATGGAATTTGCAATGAAGAATATTGAATATTTTATCATTTGTACATTGTGCACTAAAACCCTTTATATTAGTAAACCTCATAATTATCTTATGTAATACAGACATACTTACAAATTTTTTACATTATTAAATATTTACTAGCTTAGCATTGCATATAACTGTTTAGAATCTTACTTTTATTAACAATATAGTTTGAAGAATCTTTCATACATATAGGTCTGCTTCATTCTTTTTGACAATTTTATTCTTTTTAACAACTTGTACCATTTTAGATATGATCCATATTTGCTTACCCAGTCTCCTTCTGATGGATATCTATACTGGTTGTAAATGTTTCATTATTACAAGCGATGCTACAGTGAAGATTCTTATATAGATGTCATTGCACACATATATAAATATATCTGAAGTATGGATTCTTAGAAGCAGAATTCTTGGGCTAATGAATTCATGCATATGTAATTGTGAAAGATATCGATAAATTGCTTTTCAAAGAAGTTGAGCCAATACACTCCCACCTAAAGTTCAAGAGAATGCCTATTTCTCTATACCTTTGCTAACATTGTATAATACTTCTTGACTTTGAAAAATCTGATGGATTAAAATGGTATCTTATTGAAATTTAACTTGCATTTCATTTGTTGTGAGGGAGAGTAGACAGTTTTTCACATATCTAAACATGATTTGTATTATCAGCTAGGTAAACTATGTTCATTACTCATTTTTTATTATTTTTCTTTACTAATGAATGTCTAAGATTCCTTTATGTCTCTCCCAATAGAATGTGAGTCTACGAGGCAGGGAGTTTTAATTGTTTTTTGAATCCCCATGAGCTTAGAATGGTGCCTGGCACATAATAGTTACTCATTAAATATTTGTTAATTAATTGCTAAGGGTTTTAACTCCTTGTCTGTCATATATGTTGTCATATTCTCTCACAGTTCATCATTTGCCTTTTTACTTTGTAAATATCACAAATATTTTTTTCCCTTGCAGGATTTAAAATTTTTGTATAATTTAATTTAGAAATCTTCTCTTCTATATCTTGAGTCATATTCAGAAAGATACTTATTCCCCAAAATGAATGAATGAATGAATAAATAAATAAATAAATTCTCCTGTGTTATCTTCTAGGAATTTACAGTTTGATTATTTTTATGTTTAATTATTGAAACATCTGAAAGTTATGTTAAAATAAGTGATAAAGTAGGCATCAAACTTATTTTTCCATTTGGCTTTCCAGTTATTCTGAGATACTCATTGAACTATTTCATTCCCTCAGTGATGTGAAATTCACTTTATCCTACACCAAATCCCCATATGTGGTGGTCTGTTTCTAGCCTCTCATTGCTCCATCTGTGAATTCATATGCTAACACCACGCTGTTTTAGTTATTAATGCCTAGTCTTTTACACGGTGTTTATAGCATCTAAGTGATCAAACTCATGTAAATATCACAGTGTGATTAAGCCATTTTTGTCCTTAGGCCTAAACATACAGTCTTTAAAAAAAATGTATAAAGTGCTTTTGCAGATATCATCTCACTTGGTGTTTACAGTACCTCTGAGAGGTGGGTGTTGTACCATTTCTCAGATGAGGATGCTGAGGCTCAGAGAGGTCAGGGATTTTTTGCCCATGATCATTCATCTAATAGTGTGTGGGTTAGGTACTAAACGCACTTCTACTCTTTCCTGTAACAAAATGTTGCTTTATGGAAAAATGCATTAATAAAATAGCAACTAAGACAAAAATCAGCCTGTCTTATAATCTAATCAAACCAATGATTTATTTCCACATATTTTCCTTGTTCTTACGTGTTTACTCTCTTATGCTATCTTCCTCAGATCTAAATGAAAAGCTCAGGTGAGTTAATGTTAGAGAACTTTGAAAAAGATAATGACTTGTATGTTAAGAGATTCTTAGCATATCTCTTGGCATACAGTATGGCATACCACTTGGCATACCACTCAATATGTGGTAGTTATATTTATATTTTATTTTTAATTATTTCATTAAGAACATAAGCTTTGTAGTAAGAAAGACCTGAGTTCCAGTCTCTACTCTTTCATTTATTACTGGGTGACCTTGAACAAGTTACTTAACCTCTTTGAGCCTTGGTGCCCTCATATGGAAAGTAGCCATTGTAATAAAATCCTCAAGGGTTTTGTGATGATTAAATGAAATAATAGATGGAACCTATCTTAGCATAGTGTCTGGCACACAGTAAATCCTCAATCAATGTTAATGATTTTCTCATTGATTATTTTCTCCTGAGGATTTTAAATTTATTTCCCCACAAATGGGACATGTCCATTAATTTTTTTTTTCAAGAAAATCAGGGATAATTAGTTTTCCAGTTTTCTGTATTCATGGATGTGCTCTCACATTCCTGATGACTCTCAGTTGCCTTATCTGAAAAAGCAGAAATAAAAATCAATGTAGAGAGCTTACTTTAATTTAGACTCTACTTATTTTTGCAAAGTCCCACTGGATCTGTTTGCATTATTTGCTAAGAAAGGGTTTGTGAAATAAATTAATAGAGTAAATAAGACTTGCAAAGAGTGCTGAAATAATTAAGGAACTATTTCCAAGCATACTTAAATACTTGAGAAGTACGATTTAAATACAGACAATTTATCTGAGATCTCTGAACCAATCATATGCATTTATTAACTAGTGATTACAGCTAATCGTGTACTGTTATTGAATAATAATAACATGACTATAATAATATAATAATATGACTGAATGTTTGTGTCCTCCTCAAATATATATGTTGAAGCTGTAACCCCCCCATGCGATGGTATCAGGAGGAGATGTCTTCAGGAGGTGATTATGATTAGTTAAGGTCATGAGGGTGGGGGCTCTCATGACATTATTAGTGCCCTCAGAAGAAGAGGAAGCAACACCAGAGCTTGCTCTCTCTCCATCCACCATGAGAGGACACAGCAAGCAAGGTAGCAAAGATTGCTTGAATAGAACACAAAAAGCACTAGTTGTAAAAGAAACAATTGAAAAGTTGTGCTTTATTATCAAAGTTTAAAAATTCTGCTTTTCAAAAAACTGTTAAGAAAATCAAAACTCAAACCATTGACTTTAAGAAAATATTTTACTATATATCTAAAAACTTGTTCCAGACAATAAGAAAAGAACCTAATTTTAAAACATTAAAAAGACTTAAAAAGACAGTTCACAAAAAATATAAAATGTCCAACAAGCCCATGAATAGATGCTTATCATTACTTTTTATGGAAATGAAAATTAAAACCACAAGATACCATTACACATTTAATTAAATGCTTAAAATGTAAAAGACTGACAATACCAAATGTTGACAAGGATGTGGAACAACAGGAAAGCTCAGATATTGCTGGTGGGAGAATTATTTTGTTCTTATAAAGTTAAACAGACACTTACCATGTGATTCAGGAATTTCTCTTATAAACAGTTACGCAAGAAAAATGAAAAGACGTTTGTCCAAAGACTGGTACACACATGTTCATAACAGTTTTATATAATAGGCAAAACTGGAAGCAGTCCAAACACTTATCAACAGGTGATTGTGGTATGTTCCTACAATAGAATCATACTCAGAAGTAGAAATGTGAGCTACTAATATAGGCAATACTATGGATGACTCTCAAAATATTATGCTGAGCAAAAGAAGCCACACACAAAAGAGTACACACTGTATGATTCCATTTATATTAGATCCTAAAACAGGCAAAATTAATCTATAGGGACAGAAAATAGTTCAGTGGTTGCCTGGGGCTGGTAGAGGGACTCACTGCAAAGGGGCATCAAGGAACATTTTTGGGTGATGGATTTTTCAATACCTTCATTGAGGTGATGGTGAACGGATGTATACCTTTGTTAAAACCCATTACATGGTACACTTAATGGGTATATTTTATTGTAACTCGTGTGTGTATGTAACAAGAGTGCAGATGTTATTGTGCACTTTTGCCCACCATTGTTTCATGGACATTGCTCTGTGCCAACACGTAGAGACCTAGCACATTCTTCTTAATAATTGCATGATATTTCATGATGTAGATAAGTTCTTTTTGATGTTCACTTAGAATGTTTCCTTTTTTCTTTTTGACAAACATCGCTGCTATAAACATCTTTATATGTCTGTTTTTATATACTAGGGCTTTTATTTCTGGTAGGGTGAATTTTCAAAGTTTGCACTGATGGTTCAAGGGGTTATGGACATTTTAAATTTTAATAGATATTGTCAAATACTTTCTACAGAGGAAAGACACTTTTCAGCAATATATGAGAATACTTGTTTCCTGCATCAACAGCACTGTATATTATCACTCTTTTTGTCATCTGTTCAGTCAAAAATGGTATCTCATTTTTATTTGCATTCCATTGGCTATCAGAGATATTGACCTTTCTTTTTTCCTTTTCTCTCTCTCTTTTTTTATACTACTTGAATTTTATCTTTTGTAAATTGCCCACTTATATCCCTTGTGAAATTTTCTATAGGGTTATTTTGTTTTCATTAAATTTTCTTACCAATATCTTAGTATAGCTCTTTGTATGTTGCTTATTTGGTTATTAGAAAATTATTTTTGTTGCCTTTCTCACCTATCTCATTATTTAAGGAACATAGTGTACTCATTAAATGAACCTCTGTGAAATCACCCCTATGGCCTACTACCCTTTAAAAGTAAATCTCCATGGGAAATTTATAAACTATTAAAAGTTTTCAGAAAAGAAGTTCTCCCTTTTTAAGCTTACATAAATTTAATGACTCAAATATGTCTTCTCCTGAAAATGAAAATATACAAACTAGTTTATAAATATCAAAGTCTATATTAAATAGTATAGTTGCTTAAATGTACTATATTAGTTGCTAGTTTTAGAAATAAAAAACTAAGAAAACTAAGAGGATATTGCCACATAGCACCAATGCCAGATCAATGTCACTCCCATGTAACTAGAAAAAAATTCTATTTATTGATAATGGAATAAGGGAGGTGATCAAAATGGTGGCATGAGGTGAGCCTCTGTAAAGCTCTCCTGGAATTTACAGCTAATCAAACAACAATAACTCCACAAAGGACTCCCTGCACAGCACACAGGCAAGACAAACAGGCCCACTACTGAATTCACCTAAAGGTGGGAAAATCCTGCGAGCGGGGGAGGAGGGAAGGGAGACGTGCAAAGACAGAGCCAAGCGGGCACAGGACGCAGACCCAGCTCAGTGCTCCGAGCTCGCTACATCCCGGAACTACCACAGCTGCGGGAGAGGGAAGGACTCGGACTGCTAGGGCTCCGCTTGTGGCCCACAGGGCTGAGGGGGCAGCATTTAACACAGTTGAACTCAACGCTCATGGCAGAGACCTCGGAGCAAAGACTGAGGGAAGAAGGCTGAAAACGGTGGTTTAAGCCCTCACTGCCGAGCAGAGAATGGAAGCCTTAGGCACGGAGACTAGCCGCCCCCTCCCTACCCTCCCAGTGCTAACCCCACCCCCACCTGCCCAGTGCTGGAAGCAGAACAGTAGCAGTGTCAGATCAAAAGAACAGAATATTCGCTGTTCTGAGAACTGTGGACCGCAGACACAGATTCGCAGCCCAACTAGTTCCGGGAAAAGGGAGGGAGCTATGGAAGCAGGACCGGCTGTGGTGTTGGTGGTCGCCACCATTGGTCTGGGCCACCTCTCACAACTAACTCCGACCCTGTCCCAACATATCTGGGCGGGTCCCTGAAGAGTAAACAGAACTGCTGAAACACACGGGCTCTGAATCTGGTGCAGGAAGAGCTTGGGAACCTCAAAAGCTCTGCCCATACCCACACAGACACTGCGCCCTGTGACCAGGCGAACTATTAACAGAGGAGAAGCCCATCTCCCAGGGAATCCCCCCATTGTGTGAGAAGCAGGAAGAGTGCAGAGAAAACATAGCACTACCGTGTGAGAGAGAAAAAAAAGGCTGCAGTCAGAGAGAAAATAAAACATTCTACCAACAAGTACTGGAAAACAAAGAAAGACCTCTTCCTATCAACCTGTTGCAGAAGCCACTCCTGTAGATGTCTATGAGGAGAAATAATAAATCAGTAATTGCCATGAATAACCAAGGCAACAAGACAGCTCAGAAAGAAAGTGAAAAGTCTCCAGAAAAGGAACTGAAAGATATGGAAATATGTGACTTAAATGACAGAGAATTCAAGATTGCAGTTCTGAAAAAACAATGAGATGCAAGAAAACACAGAAAGGCAGTTTAATGAACTCAGAAACACAATCAAAGAACAACATGAACATTTTACAAAACAGACTAAAATTTTAAAAAAAGAACCAAATGCAATTTCTGGAGATTAAGAACTCAATAAAAGAAATTAAGAATGAAATAACCAGCTTAGGTAGTAGAGTTGACCAGATGGAGGCAAGAATCCGTGACATCGAAGATAGAAACCTGGAAATTACACAGATGGAAGAAGAAAGAGACTTGAGACTTAAAAGAAATGAAAGAACTCTTCAAGAACTTTCTGACTCCATCAGAAGAGCAATATAAGAATAATGGACACTCCCGAGGAGAAGAAAGACAGAAGGGAACAGAGAATATATTCAAACAAATTGTTGATGAGAACTTCCCAATTTTGTGGACAGAACTGGATCCTCAAATTCAAGAAGCAAATAGAACACCTAATTACCTCAATCCCAACAGGCCTACTCCAAGCATTGTAATGAAGCTGTCTAAAATCAACGACAAAGAAAGAATCCTCAAGAGAGCCAGGGAAAAGAAGACGGTAACCTACAAAGGAAAGCCCATTAGATTATCATCAGATTTTTCAGCAGAAACTCTAAAAACCAGGAGGGAGTGGAACCAAATATTCAAACTATTGAAAGAGAGAAATTATGAGCCAAGAATAATATATCCAGCAAAGATATTCTTTAGATATGAAGGAGGAATAAAGACCTTTCCAGACATACAGAAGCTGAGGGAATTTTCTAATACACGACCTGTACTACAAGAAATACTAAAGGAAGCTATCCGATCACCATCAACAGAGACAATTTGTGGCAACCAAAACATAAAAAGGGGGAGAGTAAAGGCCTGAACTGGAATATAGAATGGGGAAAATAAGTGTGCTGAAGAAAATGGAATACTCTAAATATCAAACTTTCTTTAAAATAAACTTAAGGGTAACCACTCATAAAAAATCCAGAACTGAAATACATACTGTAATAAAAGAAGAATCAGAGGGAAACATCATAGAATACCACCACACAGAAATAATAGACAAAAACAAAAAGGCAAAGAAACAATGGAGACACAGCCTTACCAGAAAACTAAAGATAGAATGACAGGAAATCCTTACATATCAATAATCACCCTAAATGTAAAGGGACTGAACTCACCAATAAAAAGGCACAGAGTAGCAGATTGGATCAAAAAACTAAACCGAACCATATGCTATCTCCAAGAGATGCATCTCAGCTACAAGGACAAGCATAGACTCAAAGTGAAAGGGTGGAAATTGACACTCCAAGCAAAGGGTATCCAGAGAAAATCAGGCGTAGCTATACTGCTATCAGATGAAACAGATTTCAGGGTGACAAGGGAACAAGAGACAAAATGGACATTTCATAATGGTAAAGGGGATTATTCAACAAGAAGACATAACAGTCATCAATATTTATGCCCCCAATCAGGGAGCACCAAAATATACCAAGCAACTACTAACAGAACTAAAGGGAGAAATTGATCAAAGCACAATTATACTAGGGGACTTAAATACATCATTGACAGCTATGGATAGATCATCCAAATGGAAAATAAATAATGAAATAGCAGCCCTAAATGACACATTAGATGAAATGGACATAATTGGCATATATAGAGCACTTCATCCTAAAACATCAGACTATACATTCTTTTCGAGTGTACATGGAACATTCTCAAAGGTAGACCATATATTGGGACATAAAATCAGCCTCAGCAAATTTAAGAGGATTAAACTCATACCAAGTATATTCTCTGATCACAAGGCTTTGAAATTGGATATCAACTGCAAAAAGGAAGCAGGAAAACCCACAAATACATGGAGATTAGACAACATACTTTTAAAGAACGACTGGGTCAAAGAAGAAATTAGAGGAGAGATCAAAAGATACATAGAAACAAATGGCAATGGAAATACATCCTACCAAAATTTTTGGGATGCAGTGAAAGCAGTTTTAACAGGGAAATTTATATCATAACAGGCCTATATCAAGAAACAAGAAAAATCCCAAAAAAATAACCTCATGTTACACCTAAAAGAACTAGAAAAACAAGAACAAGTGAAACCCAAGGTCAGCAGAAGAAAGGAAATAACAAAAATCAGAGTAGAACTAAATGAAATAGAGAACAAAAAGACAATAGAAAAAAATTAATGTTAGAAAGAGCTGGTTTTTTGAATAGATTAACAAAATTGACATAACCTTGGCTAGATTCACTAAGATAAAAAGAGAGAAGACACTAATTAACAAAATCAGAAATGAGAAAGGGGAAGTTATCACGGACACCACAGAAATACAAAGGATCATCCAAGAATAGTATGAAGGACTATATGACACCAAATTCAATAACCTAGAAGAAATGGACACGTTCTTAGAAACATATAGCCTTCCAAGGCTGAACCATGAAGAACTGGAAAATCTAAACAGACCGATCACCAGTAACGAAATTGAATTAGTCATCCAAAACCTGCCCAAAAGCAAACGTCCGGGAACAGATGGCTTCACTAGTGAATTCTACCAAACCTTCAAAGAGGATCTAATACCAATCCTGCTCAAACTCTTCCAAAAAATTGAAGAAGAGTCAGTACCTTGTAACTCATTTTATGAGGCCAACATTACCCTGATACCAAAACCTGGTAAGCACAACACACAAACAAGAAAACTCCAGATCAATATCTCTGATGAATACAGATGCAAAAATCATAAACAAAATTCTATCAAATCAAATACAACATAACATTAAAGAGATTATTCATTGCGACCAAGTGGGGTTCATCCCTGGGGCACAAGGATGGTTCAACATCCGCAAATCCATAAATGTGATACATCACATAAACAAAATAAAAGACAAAAATCATACGATTATATCAATTAATGCAGAAAAAGCATTTGACAAGATACAACATCCATTTATGTTTAGAACACTTAATAAAATAGGTGTAGAAGGAAAATACCTTAACATAATAAAGGCCATATATGACAAGCCTCAACTAATCTCATAATTAATGGTGAAAACCTGAAGCCTTTTGCTCTACGTTCGGGAACATGACAGGGCTGTCCCCTATCACCTCTGCTTTTCAGCATAGTGTTGGAAGTCCTTGACAGAGCAATCAGGCAAGAGAAAGAAATAAAAAGCATCCAAATTGGGAATGAAGAAGTTAAATTATCACTCTTCGCAGATGACATGATGTTATATATAGAAAACCCTAAAGACTCCACCAAAAAGCTATTAGAAACAATCAATGAATCCAGTAAAGTTCCTGGCTACAAAATCAACGTACAAAAGTCCATTGAATTCCTATATACTGACAATGAAATCTCAGAAAAAGAAATACAAAAAAACAATTCCTTTTGCAATTGCAGCAAAAAGAATAAAATACCTAGGAATAGGTATTAACCAAGGATGTGAAGAACCTATAAGGTTGAAAACTATAAGACATTTTTGAAATAAATTGTAGCAGACACAAAGAAATGGAAAGACATTCTATGCTCATGGATTGGAAGAATCAACATAGTTAAAATGGCCATATTACCCAAAGCAATATACAGATTTACTGCAATCCCCATCAAAATCCCAATGGCATTTTTTAAAAAAATAGAACAAAAAATCATCAGATTTGTTTGGAACCACCAATGACCCCAAATAGCAAAAGCAATCTTAAGAAAAAAGAACAATACTGGAGGTATCACACTCACTGACTTTAGCTTTGTACTACAGGGCTACAATAATCAAAACAGCATGGTATTGGCAGAAAAACAGACACATAGACCAATGGAATAGAATTGAGAACTCAGAAAAAAAAGCACATAAATATGGACAGATAATTTTTGACAAAGAAAGTAAAAACACACAATAGAGGAAAGACAACCTTTTCAATAAATGGTGCTGGGAGAAATGAATAACCACATGCAAAAGAATGAATCTGGATTGTTATCTGTCACCATACCAAAATTAATTCAAAATGGATCAAAGACTTAAGCATAAGACCTGACACAATAAACTGCATAGAAGAAAACATAGGTACTAAACTTATGTACCTTGAGTTCAAAGAGCATTTTATGAATTTGACTCCAAAGGCAATGGAAGTAAAAGCTAAAATAAATAAATGGGACTATATGAAACTTAAAAGCTTCTGCACAACAAAAGAAACCGTCGATAAAATAAAGAGGCAACCAACTGAATGGGAGAAGATTTTTGGAAACAGTGCCTCTGATAAGGAACTAATATGCAAAATATACAAGGAACTTATGAAACTCAACAACAAAAAAACAAACATCCCAATTGAAAAATGGGCAGAGGACCTAAAGAGACATTTCACCAAATAGGACATACCAATGGCAAATAGACTTATGAAAAAATTCTCAACACCACTAATCATCAGAGAAATGCAAATAAAAACTACAATGAGATATCACCTCACCCCAGTCAGAATGGCTGTCATCAACAAGACAAATAGTAACAAGTGTTGTAGAGGCTGTGGAGAAAAAGGAACCCTCATACACTGTTGGTGGGAATGAAGACTGGTGCAGCCATTATCGAAGGCAGTGTGGAGGTTCCTTAAAAAACTACGAATAGAATTACCATATGACCCAGCAAATCCTCTCTTGGGTGTCTACCCCAAAAAAATCTGAAAACATTTATATATGAAGACATGTGTGCTCCAATGTTCATTGCAGTTTTGTTTATGGTGGCCAAGACATGGAAACAACCAAAATGTCCTTCGCTAGATGAATGGATAAAGAAGTTGTGTTATATATACACAGTGGAATACTATTCGGCAGTAAGAAAAGATGATATAGGAACATTTGTGACAACATGGATGGATCTTGAGAGTAAGATTCTAAGTGAAATAAGTCAGACAGAAAAAGCAGAAAACCATATGATTTCACTGATATGTGGTATATAAACCCAAAACAACAAAAGAACAAGACAAACAAATGAGAAACAAAAACTCATAGACACAGACAATAGTTTAGTGGTTACCAGAGGGTAAGGAGGGTGGGGGTGGGAGATGAGGGTAAGGGGGATCAAATATATGGTGATGGAAGGAGAACTGACTCTGGATGGTGAACACACAATGGGATTTATAGATGATGTAATACATAGTTGTATATCTGAAATCTATGTAATTTTACTAATAATTGTCACCCCAACAAATTAAAAAAAAAGAAAATCTTTGATTTTCCTGGTAGGTTTAACAGAGTGTGGTAGTATTTAATGGTAGGCTAATTGCATTTAAATCCTGAGTGTTGTTCTGTTGAGTGTTAGGGTCACAGACCTGGGCTATGGTTTGTTCAAAGTGTGAGAGTTGTGTTGATTGTAGAGTTAATGGAGGACAGATATATATTGGGGAAGCCTGGCAAGGTGCCCTTTTAGGTCCACAGCTAAAGCATTAATGAAGGGAAATGGCCCTGCCAATACTGGGATCAACTACAAAGCATTGAGCCCAAAGAGACTATGCTCAAGTCTTAAAATCTGATGGAATTTACCCTGCTAGTTTTCAGACTTTCTTGGGACCCACAATCCTTTTTTTCCTCTCAATTTCTCCTTTTTGGAATGCGAATGTCTATTCAATGTCTATTGTTTCGCCATTATATTTTGTATATGTGCTGCCGAAGCGAGCACTCGCCATTATATTTTGGAAGCAGATAACTTGTCTGATTTCGTAGGTTCAGAGATGGAGAGAAATTTTGCCCCAGGATGAATCATACCCTAAGTTTCACCCATATCTGTTTTAGATTATATTTAGATGAGATTTTGGATTTAGAGTTGATGTTGGAATGGATTAAGACTTTGGGGATGTTGGGATGAAATGAATATGTTTTTCATGTGAGAAAAGCATACATTTTAGGTGTGCTTTTAATTGTGTCCTCTCCAAATTGATATGTTGAAGTCCTAACCCACCATTACCTCAGAATGTGACCTCATTTGGAAATAGTTATTGCAGATATAATTAGTTAAGATGTGGTCACACTGGAGTGGGTGGACCCCTAATCCAATATGACCGGTGTCATAAAAAGAGAAATTTGGACACAGGTACACACAGGGAGCATATCATGTGAAGATGAAGAGAAATTGGGGTGTGCATCAATAAACCAAGGAATGCCAAAGATGGCCAGCAAACCACTAGAGGCTAGGAGAGAGGCCTGGAACAGACTCACCCTGCCAACACCTTGAGTTTGGACTTCCAGGCTCCAGAACTGTGAGATAATAAGTTTTGGTAGTTTAAGCCACCCAGTTTATGGTACTTTGTTATAGCTGCCTTAACAAATGAATACAGATTTTGGCAGGATTTAACAATTTCTGGACACAGAACTTCTTCCCTGGAGACTGTCTGTATCCCTAAGTTAATCGATTATGGACTCCATTTTGAGATAATTCTAAGACACTGGAAAAAAAATTGCAAAATTAGAGTTGATTATCAAAATGTCAGTGAGGCTTGGTGTCTGCACAATACCGCTCCTTGGCACCAAATGAATAGCCACAGCCCAGAACCCACCCTCATGACTAGAGCTAAACCTTCCTGGGTACCTGTTGTGACCTATGGTGGATTCTCCGAAATAAGAACTTGAACGTAGTGAATTTCCTAGTGTTCTCCTCTGAGCCCCACTTATGATGCTCTCTTTTAACCATGCCAACATATTTTTGGCTTGTCTTCCATCTCAGTCACATCGGAAGTCAGGAAAGCCAGCACTCAGATTCCTAGTCGTCAGTGAGCAGTGGAGCTTGCAACCTGCCACCATCTGTCAGTGTCTGACCAGTGAGAAGCCTCTCAATGAAAACAGCTGGGGAAGAGAATTGGAGACTCCTTATGCTAAAGACGTAAGGGAAGCATTCTTTAGGCTTGTGTGAAGGTTGCCACCTAACAAAATTTTGTCACAGTTAGAGCTGAGCTCAAGTAATTGTTTCTTTGATGAAAAGGGACGTTTCTAAAGGTGAAGTGCATGTAGAAACAATATGCCCAGACCAATTGTTATAGAGCCATTCCAAATCCTTGTAGATATTATGGAGGATATATTGAATACAGTTTCACACAACTCTGAGGTTGGTACCAGGTTCTTTGACAAGACACGTTCTTTGACAAGACATAAAATATTCCTCTGAATGGGTTGCTGATCTGATTGGGGAGGAATGCTTCCTTACTGTGTAATGCCTGGAAACCCTGGACATTGCGGAAAACACTGCTTGCTTGCCCTTGTTTCAATGAAGATTATATTGTAAGGTGGTGTAAGTCTTGGAAGTGAGATAATTTACTCTGTAAAATCTGGGATTCTTTGGGACAAATGATGTGAAATCTCCAAGGACAGAATATCATCTCAGCTCTTGTTGTTTAGTTCTCTATCCTGACCCCCTTTCTAGCCAGAATTCATACTTACCGCGATATGCCTCCCAGTGAGCCCCTGTTGACAGAGAGCCCCTGTGCTTGTTTACTTTTGAAGTTTTAGCACAATGGCAGCTGCTGTCTGCCTGTACCACGAGGGTTGGCAGACTAATCTGTCTATCCAGAGTGGGCCATTTTCCCCTAGTGGGAAAATGGTTAAGGCCACCCTAGCCAAGAAAGGCAGAAAGGGGCTGGGTCGGGAGTCAGCCAGCTGGGCAGGGAGGGGTTTTTACTATAGGGAGAGGAGAATTGGATATGTGTGAGAGGTTTCGGAGTCTGGAATAGTAGAAAGAGGATATGGTGAGGACCACATTCAGGCATAAAGTGTTCTAGGAGGTTGGGGTGTCTAATGAACTGTATTCATAGAGGAGGGAGAAGGGTGGTGGCCAATCCATCTCTCATGGTCCAACCAGAAACTACAAGTCATCCAAAATGTTTTCAACAAAGAGAATTTAATACAAGGATTTTATTACATGGGAAGAGCTGAGAAGCCACACAGGGGATGGTGAGGCAAATTAGAGCTTAATAAAGCAAGAGGCCTAGACCCTCTTTAGCATCAGTATTAGAAAGAGCCCAGAAGAGTCTGGGTAGAAATGGGAACCAGTCCAGGCCTACCAAGTTGGAGCAGGGACCGTGGAGCATGGGGCTGTCTTGTGGGAGATGGAACCACTGTCAGAAATGCTGCCTAAGGCAAGAGGGAGAAAACCCTGGCTCCTCCCCATCCCCACGGCCATTTGCTGATCTAAACTCATGGTAAGGGAGTTCAAGAACAAAAAAGAAAAGAAAGAGCATGGTGAGCAGATGGGCAGGTGACCAATATGGCCATAATGGACCAGGCACTGTGTGTGCCTTTCGGAGGTCTATCAGTGCTGTCATTAAGGGATAAAAGGATCAGAGAGGTGCATTAAATGGCTCAGAGTCAGAATTTGAACATAGGGCTCTGCCTGGCTTGGGTTTTCTAGAACCATGCTGAGGAGTAGGATTTGGCTTTCTGAGGAAGAGGCTTTCTGGTGATGCTTGGGCAGAAAGGGACAGGGTTGAGAGGTCATGCAGGTGATGGGCGTAAGATGATTCAGTGCTCCAGCCTGAGCCTCATAGGCTCTCCAGCCCAGCTGGGTTCAGCTCATGCGCCAGTCTGTGATGGAGAGCCTGCCCATTGCAGCACCTTTGCCCTTCCTTGGTAACTGTGTGAGGATTTTGGTCTGGATCAAAGATAAAGAGGTAACTCGTAGCAAGAGGAGGCCCCATTAATGGGCCAGAGCTGGATGAATAATGGAAAGGCTGGGGGTGATGTCTGCCTAGCAAGTACTTTACCCTACTTGGATTCTGAACATCAGAATTTTAGGAGCAGCCAGATGAAAAATGAGAAAGCTGATTTTGGCCATGGTTTGGGTGATGGAGGAGGAAAGTCAGGGAAACTTACAGGTCATGCCAAGGTTTCAAAGCAGGAATGACAGCTCTTTGGACCAGCTGCAGGCAGAACAGTTGCTGCAGTGCTATCTGCCAGACAGCCAGCTACATTCTGAGAAGACAAAGGCAGTGTCGACCCCCCATCCCTTTAGCTCATCTCTTTTCAGTTGGATCTTCCCCATGAACAGCACTATGGATGTTTGGAATGGATCTTTGGGTTGTGACAGTGTTCTCTAGCTGGTTGCCTAACTTAAGTGATGTCTTCAGAATGTACTGGGAAGATTTGATCTCAGATGATGAGGCCACATTTACTGCAATGGGGTGTAATCTATGAAAGGATTTGTACTCTCTCTGTGTTCTCTAAAGTGATGATTCCAAAATGCTATCACTAAGAAGTCCAAGGTCCTTTTCCTAGCCCCTCTCATTCCCCTCTCATTCTGTTAATTCCTTCTGAAAGGAAGGAGAAGCATTTTATTCCTGTTGGCAGTATCTAAGCCACAATCCTTCCTACTCACATTGCAACCCCCAGAGCAACGCTTTGCAAACACTCAGTCCTGTGTAAGTGATTGCTAAAGTGGTTGACAGGAAATGCTTCAAAAATGCTAACCTGGATAAACAGAAAACTTTTTAAAAACAAGTGTTAACAATTGAAAGAAAAGGGGAAATTGAAATGGTATCTTGTTTCCATGCTTCTTACTACCCCAACTCTGTTCTGGTAGTTTCCTTATGTGGAGGACATTGAGCAACATGACTCTTTATATGGGACTGGATCAAGACCATCCATTTTGGATCTGAACAGCCTAGTCTGGCAGTTGTTGATCTCATTTCATTGGGCACTTTGGCCGGAAGAGCATTTCATTAATTGCACTCATCACAATAATATGCCCAGGAATCTGCTTCTGTGCTTGGAGAATAATCCCACTTTATAAATGACCCACTTTATTTAACACAGCATACACAAGGTGTGACTGATTGCTCCCCTGGGAACCAGAGATCCATGAGATTGGAGAGAAGGAAGAGGGGCAGCGAGCACTTGCCCATTTACTGGAAAATGGCTGACATGTAAATCTGCCAGCACTCTGATCTTCATCATCTAGGAAAACAGGACTCTACGGCCTTTCCCTGACAGAAGTGGCTTGGCACTAATAAGTCCTGGGCCTGTGGCCCTTCCAGGGAAAACCCAAGTCTGCACACTGTGGCCTCGTGAATGGTCTACAGGACCAGCACTGGCACACACAGCTCCTGCAGACCCTCCCTGAGGCTCTGAATTCCTTCATTTTTTGACAAGTGTTGGGTGATTGGCTCCTCCCCTCACCTTCTGTGGTGGGTGCTGGGGATACACTAGGAGAGGGTTTTTGTTCTCAAGGAATGTAGAGTCCTGCGATAAACCAGGGCTTACGGGATAAGTGGTAGGATGAGGGAATGCAGTGTTCTTTGAGAACACAGATATTTACATGTGGGTGGAAGCAGTGGGTGTGGTTAGTTGCTGGTCTTCATTCCTTGGCATTTACTCTGGTGACCACTGCTTCTATGTTTGTACTCAGTAAGTTCTAACGGAACTATGAATTTTGGGAAAAAACATTATTGTATAGTCCCCCCCCCCCATTCCTTTCTCTTTTGTCTGTCCTTCTGCAATCAGAAACTATGAACAATCGTCATCTTTTCAAAGTTAGCCCGTAGAATCAAGACAAATTTGGTCACAGCAATGCCTGGGCTTCAAAGCAGGTGTGGAGAGGCCTGAATGTGGAGAAGCACGGAGGTCTGCCTGTTAAGTCAGAGACAGGTTGGAAATCAGGGCACAAACATGGTCGTGGTCCAGAGGTTGGCTGGTGAGGAGCTTGGAATTCCAGGAGGGCTGCTGAGGACAAAAGGAGCAGAAACAGGGCAGAGAAGTGACCACCACTAACAAGAACGCGTGGGCACAGAGGCAGTGTCCTGACCCACTCAGGCAGCCTCTTACATTCCTGTGCTGGGCAGAGCCCATCTGAGAACAAGCTCTCCGGGGAGCTGCAGTGGCGGGCTGGGCCAGGGGCGAGGTCCTCTAGGCGTTTACAGCAGATGCGAGGGCAGACCTGGAACCTTCCTCGATTTAGTCTGAGCCATTTTTGTTTTGTTTTGTTTTGTTTATTTACTGAAATGTAGATCCAAACAAAGAAGTCCTACTAACTTCTGAGGAAATTCAATTTTGGAGTCACTTCCGAAAGAGGTCAGAATGTCAAGAAACATCTCGTTGGGAAACTGAGTTGTGGACTGGCTTTCATTTTAATTTTCTTCAGCTGATTTCCTTCCACAGTTAAAGAAAAAGGAGGTGCTGTTTGTTTTGTCACATGGAACTGTGATTACTCACCCATGGAAGGATGCCCCCCTTGAGACACTGGCAAGAGCAGGGGAAATGCCTTTCACCACGAGCCCCGAGGAATTCTCATGATCCTGGTTTCCATTTTGGTCAAAACTGAGATGAAAGGACACGATGTAGCATTGAGGAGAACTCAAATTTTGATTCTGAGGGAGGAGGAACTAGACAAAAGCTAGGCTACCCTTTTCTCTGTTCTATGAATGCAGAGGCATATCCTGTTACAAATTGAATTACTGTGAGTTGAACTTTTGGTTCAGATCCCATCTCTAAGTCAAAGCCTCTGTAGGTAAGAAGAAGCAAGTGTGAGAAGGGTTTTGTTTGTTTGTTTGTTTTTTGTTTTGCCAAAGTGTTGTTAGATAATATTATTGTATGTCTACTGTCTTAATTCATTTGGGTTGCTATAATAAAATACCAGAGACTGGGTGGCTTATTGACCATAGAAACATTTCTCAGAGTTCTGGAGGCTGGAAGTCCAAGATGAGATGCTAGCATGGACAGGTGGGGGCCCTCTTCTGAGTTGTAGATGTCTTGTGTCCTCACATGGTGGAAGGGGCAAGGGAGCTCTGTGGGGCCTCTATTCTAAGGGCACTGATCTCATCCATAAGGGCTCTACCCTCTTGACCTAATCACCTCCCAAAGGATTTTAGAGGGAGACAAACATTCAGACCACAGCATCTACCTTGGTTTTGGTTTTGTATTTTTGTGATAACTTTATAAATGCAATTAGGAATGACAAGCTTCCTAGAGAAAATTTCCAATTAGTAAAAATGAGACAACTTACTTTATTTCTATTTGAAGTGTTCTTTTTTACACTGCCTTACCTGCAGCCTCTCTGATATATGTATCTCCATGAAATTTACTACTTCTAGATTTGGTATTCCTTAAGAAATTTTTTAATTGTGAAAAAATATACATAACATGAAATTTACTATATTAAACATGTCTAAATGTTCAGTTTAGTAGTGTTGTGTATTCACATTGTTGTGCAACCAATTTCCAGAACTCTTTCTTCTTGGAAAATGGGAACTCGCCATACTCCCTCCCGCAGCCCCTGATAACCACTATTCTACCTTCTGTCTCTATGAATTTGATGACTCTAAGAACCTCATATAGGGGAAACATACTGTAGTTGTCTTTTTGTGACTGGCTTATTTAACTTAACATAATGTCCTCACAGATTTGGTATTCTTTTATTTCATCTTTAGAAAAATATTTCCTTTTAACATCTGAAAGCTAACCCATTTAAACTTTGGAAAGGCCATCAATAGAATTTTAAAACCATTCTCTAAATCTGGAAATGTTAAAGACAAGTGTGTATCTGGGAAATACCATATTCCTATAGCAGAGTGGAACATCTCAAAGGTAAAAAGTCAAATGGACGGATGCTTTCTTAGTGAAGGGAGAGAGACTGTGTTCAGTGATGCCCGCTGGGAGCCTCCTGTACAGCAGGGAGCTGAGCCTGCAGGCCTGTAGCCAGGGGCAAGGGACGCTCTGCAGATGTGCCGTGCTCACACGGGTGGGTGCCCATAGTCACGCTGTTCTCCTGGGGCTGCAGCAACAGCTGCCAGTGGAGTGGAGCTGGCAGCGGCTCCGGAGGGAGACATCTGCCCGGCTGTTGCCAGAGCGGAAGAACAGGAGGCAGCTGCATAGAAGCACAGACAAGGACAGGAGCAGAGGTACTGAAAGAACACCCTTGATCTCCTGGCATGCCCACTCCCAAAACATGGTGCCTCCAGGTTGGCCAGGAATACTAAGGAAGCTGTTTTAGTCTGTTCTTGACAGAGAGGCTCAGGCCGAAGCAGCTGCCCAGCCGTGTCATAGTGACGCCAGAATAAGGAGGTGGGGACCCCAGGCTGCTCATCTCACACATGTGGTCTTTAAAAGCTCCTTGGAGTTTTCTTATGTCTCGTCAGCAGAGCAAATAATATCTAAGAACCGTGACAACATCTTTTTCAAAGAAATATAATTTGCTACTGTCACTACATGGATTTCCCGCCTCAAAAGCGAATGTGTTTCCTTGCTATTTATCAAACCTTTTATACTCTGATGACTAATGGAAAATACAACGGCAATTTTTTACTGTTTTGTCATTGTTTGCTATCAGAAATGACACTGGAACGAAGGAATAATCAGTTACGATTGTGTTCACAATTTATTCTTTCCTGAGGGAGTACACACACTCACACATCAATATGGCTTCATAACCACAATGTGTGTAGCCATTATAAATTATCTACATAGTAATTTTCACTTCAAAAAGCTATACTCCCATCCATCAGTTCATTTTGGCCTCACAAGAGTGTTTATGACATTGCTTCGGTTGACTAGAACGAGGCTTGAAGGAGAAATGGCTTGTCAAAGGCCATACAGGAAATCAACTGAAGCTGAAATACAGATTTCCTGAGTCTTAAACCAGAGCGCTTTTCACCAAACTATACTTGAGAAGAAGATGTCAGAACCACATCAAGAGGTGGAAGAGATGATTTTTTTTTTATTTCTCCTACTGACCAGCAGTGCTTGCCCTCCCAGCCCAAATGATCTTGAGATGTGAAATTAGCGATTACTTGAAAATCAAGGGGACATAATTATTAAGTTGAACTGTATAAAACTACTAGTTTTAAAAGGATTGAAATAGTCAAATATCAACAATTTCGTGCTTTAAACTAATTGATCTCCAAAACCTCGAATAGGTTACATTCGCCATGCACCATCAAATTGGTCTTTTTGTTGGTTAATTTGGCCAGTTGCTTTTCATGTCAATTTTGCTGCCCCTTGATCTAAATGGGCCCGTGGCCTCAGATCATTATTTTAGTGGCCTCCATAACCAAAATGAGCCAGTTTTAGAGGCAGCAGGCCAAACTGTGCAATTAACCTCAAACAAGGCAATTCAGGGTCATGTAAATATGACTCACAAATGGCCAGCCAGCAGGAATTTTCAACAGGTCTGAGTGGCTCCTTGTTACTGCCCAATTTGCCTGAACAGGGAATTAAATCAGTATTCTTTTCCATTCATCTGGCATAAATACATGTGTCTGGTGAGGGGGAGACAGCTGATTTCCAAGGCTGTTACAGGGGATGATTAGAAAATCAGAAGAGTATCTTGGCCGCATGTCAAGAATAAAGGAAGGGGCAGTGAGTCAAGTGCCTAAAGAGACACACATTAGAGTCATTCATTCGTACTGCTGTGGAAGCTGGGAACTTGTACCACTGGCTGGGCTTCCCACCATCTGCACTGAAATCGGGACACTCCTACCAGGGGTGGATAGGCTCCAAGTGGGCACAGGCTGGCAGAAGGGCTGTGGCCACACTGCAGGAAAATAGAACCTCCTGCTTCCCTCAGACCACAGAGAAATGAGGACAGGCTCTCTGCACTTTCTTTTTTTTGAGAACCACTTGATATTGGGCATGAAATAATGAAGTTGAAAAGCCCCCGGGCCTACTACTTTGGAGAAGTGGTGTTTTTAAGGTGCTACACCCAAAGTTTCTCAGTGTTCCTGTTTCTGGTAATAAGTGCTTCATTCTCCCTTTGCACTGCAAGTGAGAAGAGCTCACAAATGGGCTATGTCAAGCTGAAAAACACTGCTTCCCACAGCATGATTACAGACCCTGCAAGCTAAACTTAGAAAGACATGCAGGGGAAGGGGCCCACAATCCTAGAACAAATGTAGAGCATGGTGGAGGGAAGCAGACTTCCTTAGTCAGTGACAGAGCTGGACTGGGAAGCCAGCTCTCTGGAAAAAGTGCAAAACAACGCTGATTTGTAATGTCTCCTGATTTCCATGGTGTAAAAATATTCCCGGAAATTTCAAACTACCAATAGTTTAACAACCAGCTCACACAATTTCTCTATGTTTGATTGTCTCTCCTGAGCATGTACAGAACCAGCTCAAATGCCGCACAACATGGTGGCTTAAAACTGGAATCGGACAAATTCTTAAGCAAAGGTTAAAACATAAGGATCCTGTGGGAGAAGTGAGTGTCTCAGGGCAGACCTATTCCCTCCCCTACGTGTTTACCTCCCTTCCTCCTAAACTGTCCTAAGGGCGCTCCTCCCTTCATAAATCACCACTCAGGACAAGCGTACTGGTCTCAGCCTTTGTGTGTAAGCAACCTGACTCAAAACACTGTGCCCACTCATCATACCTCTGAAGCATCCCAAGCCCAAGGTCTTCCCAGAGACACCCTCACACACCTGTGCTCACTGCACTTGCAGATGATGAGGCCACCTGCTTCCTCAAGGGCAGGCCGAGTGCCTGGGGAGGCTTGTTTGTTTCCTGGAGGGAAGCTGTTGAGGGACTGTCATGTTGCTCCAGCATAGAATTGTCTCAGATACCTCCCTAGTGCATGCTATGCTTAATTTAAAATACCTGCCTTCATGAGTAGAAATTCAGTTAAATTGTTTGGAAGGTAGAACTCAGCTTTTAGGTATGATGAGTTTATAAAACGATAGAGTGAGCTTATTCAGAAAGAAATTCGTACTGACTCCAACTGAAGGAATTCAGTATCCAATGATAAATTTATCTTCCAATTATGCAAACACTAGGGCTGTGTCATCTGTATTTTGGCAAAACCCTCTTCCCGTCCCTTGTTTTTTTTTTTTACCTACGCCTCAGGTTCCTTATGTGCAAAAAAAGAGTGGCAGAAATGAATTGAGCTGTAAGGTATCCATCTGTTCTACCCTTCTAGACTTCTGGGATTCTATACGGTTTTCAGTCCCTTTATAAATTTGATTGTTGTTTTTTTGTACTCCTGGGGAATCTAGTACCCCACCAAATATCATTATTTACCTGTACCACAAATAAAATGTGTTTTGTTTTTTTTTTTGTAAATAAACTTAGGGGGCACCTTAGATTAAACTAGTACTTTAATGAGCGTTGTCTTCAGAATCACTGATATTACAGGGTGAATTGCATATCTCCAAAAAGGAAATTTAATGACTCATGGGTTCCATAACTTTTTGACCTCAAATCATTTTTTTCTAAGGAAAGTATTAGTCTTCTAGAACTGCCGTAACAAAGTGCCACAAATTGGATGGCTTAAAACAACAGAAATTTATATTTTCATGGTTTTGGAGGCTGGAAGTTCAAAATCAAGGTGTTAGCAGGGCCAGCTCTCTTGGAAGGCTGTAGGTGGGAGAATCTGATCCATGCCTTTTCCCTAGCTGCTGGTTTTGCTGGCAATCCTTGATGTTCCATGGTTTACAGATGTATCACTCCAATCTCTGCTTCCATCATAACATGTGTCCTCCTGTGTGTCTCTGTATCTCTTCTCTTCTCTTATGACAACTGCACAGACACCAGCACTGTATTAAAATCATCCTAATAGAATATGATATCATCTTAACTTGATTACATCTTCAAAGACCGTATTTCTAAATAAGGTCATATTCACAGGTATCAGGGATAAAGACTTCAATATATCTTTTTGAGGAACACAATTCAACCCATCACAGATAGCTATTAATATTTCCTAAAACTGGTACTCCAGTGAATACATTTTGGGAAATGTTTTCCCAGGAACTTGACATGTAATAGGATTCCTTAACTAGGCACATGGTAAAACCCTTAAGTCAGGAGTCTTTAAAATGATATCAGGGGGTTTGTACCCTTTGATGACAAAAAAATAATAGGTTTATTTGTACTATCTCTAATTGAAATGTAGCGTTTCCTTTACTTTTGAGTGTAAGCAACAATCCATAGTAGTATCAGTAGTATTCGTGACTTTGTCACCAACAGAAGCCATATTTTCATCTTGCTATAGTTATTACAGATATCTTGAGATATCATATATACTCATCACCATTTCAAAATCTCAGTGGTTATTAGACTTGATGCTAGATCTTGGATTTAGTGTGTTACTAAGGAAACACAAAACAAATCTGTTAATATTTTGATAAGTGTATTTCAACATCATCGATTTTCTTGGTAATCCTTTATGTTTTTCTTTATACATTTAAAAGCACTATTCTGAGATGGAGATTGTAGGCTTCACCACATGGCCAAAGGCACTCATGGCCCCACAAGTTAAGAACCTCTGTCCCTCATTATCTCCCCTGTGATCCAAACAACGCAGCATCTGTAGAAGTGTTTAACTGAGCAACAAAAACTAGCTGAATCTTTCCATGTTTACAAATAAAGAGTTAATAAATAAGCCAAGCACAGATATTATAAAACACTTTATTTGGAAATGAAATACCTAGTTAGAGGAAAATGTAAATATGAAGTATATGTAAATACAGTAAGGTATCTTATATAATAATCTTCAATTACTGTCACTCTGTATTGATTTTAAATAGATCACATTACCAAGGAAAGATTTGCATAGATATCAAGGTATGTTCTGGAAACTCTCTATGTATCATAAGAGTATCTGAATAATTTACTAGAAAACACGCACGCCTTTTTGTATATGTTCAAATGTATCAAATAGTTGAATGTAGTCAACTATACTCCCTGTGAACACCTCAAAGTCCCAGGCATGCTGGGCTAAATCTCTGAGCTTCATGAATGAGCACGGCCACATTTCAGCTTAGAGTCTTGGTAGAGGTCACTGTAACTGAAGGTTTCCTGGGATGTGTCACCCCAGGAGCACTGTGGCCTCATGAAAGCACAAGAGAATCAAAAGGCTGAATAGCAGCCCAGCTCTACCTCTGAAAAATCATGGAACTAGGCATGTCACCTAATCTTCTGAGCCTCTGTTTCCTCATTTGTGGTAAATGGAGATACTGGTGTGTGTCTTGTCTTTCTCTCAGGGCTACGGGGAGATTTGAGGGAGAGAGCCAATGTGAAAGCACTTTGTAAACTATGAAAATGCTGTATAATTATAAAGCATAGAATAATTCTTTAATTTCATGTGGCAACATCAAAATGGGTATAAATTGGTAGCATTCTCTTATATTATAAGAAAAATATTAGCCTATCCCTTTTGTCCTTTGCCTTATGGACACTGAAACTCCAGGCCTCCCATCAGTGCCCAGAAGGCATTGGTGGTCCCAGCAAGGCTTCGGGAAGTAGGCCTGGGATGTTACTAGGCTTCCATTTGCCACCTCGTTTCCCTCAAGGAGCCCCAGTAACCTCATCTGTCTCCTCTCCTGCCAGGCTCTCGCTCGTGTGCTCCCAAACCTTCAAGCACGGCCTGTGCTTTGCATCCTGTCTGTCCTCCAGAATGCAGCCTCCTGCAGGCAGCGCACAGGGTGTGGTCCTCACCACTGGCTGCACATTAGAACCACCTGGGGAAGTGCCTCACTATCCTGATGGGGGCATCTCCACACTAATGACTGCATCAGAGTTTCCAAGGGAGGGCCTGGCTGTCATCATTTTAAAGACACCCTTGATGATTCGAATGTAAAGCTTGGGTTAAAAGCACCACTTAGGTGTTGCCTGGAGGTTAACCAGAGAAATGGTTCTCTATTCATCTGCTAGCCAGCTATGCTGTTATTCCTCTCAAACAGTCTTTGTTTTAACCCGGATAGTCTTCTTATCAGTCTTCTTAAAGAAATACTTCTTGAAGGTCCCACAATGCTCCTCACTCCAGGCCCACATCCATTGCTTCCATCAACCTTCACAGCATTCTCCAGGAGTGTTATCCTTAGATTCAGTTTGGAAAGCTGACTCTCCATCCAGCTGGGAGGGGCAAAGCAGTAGTTTAAGCGGAAGCCACGCACACTTGCTTCCCCAGAGCACATCAGTGTCTTTCTGATGAACAGGTCCCTCCTACTGGGAAGTACAGCTGGACCTGCAGCTCATACTGGACGCCTCACCTCTACCTCTGCATTCTGCTGCATTAGGAAGAGGGTTTCTTAGTTTGGGAGAGGAAGTGTGACTTCTGCCCCTTGATACCATCTCATAGCCACTGCTCAACCCCACTGCTCTGTACCTTCTTAGGAAGGAATGGGGCAGGAATTGGGGTGGGGGATGGTACTCAAGCAGGCAGGTACACAGCCCTGCAGCCTGCAGGAACACACACAGCCTGAGAGTGTTTCCTCTGCACCCACCATTTCATGTCTTCCTAAACCTGGGCGCCTCATCTAGGTTGTTACAGGGGGCCTGGACTCCATTCTGCTCAGGGCCCAGGAAGTTCCCCAAGAGGCTATTGCCCTGTGGTAAGACTGACTTTCTGAGTTGTAGGCAGCCACCATCATAGTGGGATTTGAAAGGCCTTACCAAAGGACCCGCCTATTGGATCCCACTAGTGTTCCCAAGTCTCTGAAGTTCCCAACTGAAAAGCTCCTTCTTTGCCAAACCATTACATCTCCAAGAGCCCTGTGCTGAAATGTTTATACTTTCTGAGGATCTGTCCATTTATTCGTTGTCTGATGTTACTCCCTCTAGAGCTGTGACAAAGCGTGAACGGACTCTGGTCTGGACTCTAAGTTCTTGGGCAAATTGTTTACCTTCTTGGGAATCAGTGTTCTTGTCAATGATATGATTTTTTTGGTCTTTTCCTCACATATTTCTATAGGACTGTGGTTGGGATCATTGGAGATAATGGACAAGAAACTGGTTTTTGTACAGCAAAGGCCATATGACAACATGGAAGATAGTTTCGTTACTATTATTGGAAAAGTACGTATTGGCCTGCTTTCTAATATGGCACCTTGCTGAGTGCAAGGGAGACAGGGAACACGTCAAAGGGGCAAGGTTGGAGAAAAAAGGTGCTGTCTGTGGTGGTCCTGTTGAGGTTAGGTGCTGCAGTAATATCCTGAATATGATCTCAGGGTCTTGGGAATCTGGAGAAGACAGCCTAAGTGGGCAGGAGGAAAATTAAAGGGAAATGTAAGACAATTTCACTGATTTCACATTTTGTCAGGCACAAAAATTAAAGGGAAATGTAAGACAATTTCACTGATTTCACATTTTGTCAGGCACCACCACAGCCCACCACTGAGATAGGTAATGAAGAAACAGCAATCCCTCTACAAGCTTCTGTGTGCACATTTCAGACTCAGCAAGAGGATGAGGACACTGACAAATAATAATACAGACCAGCAGACGGGGCAGGAGACACCCTGAAGGAAAACAGGAAACAGGCTGTGCGGCTGGTCCTGGCCTCCTTGGGAGGACTGGCTGAGTAGCACCAGGCAACCTTGGGCAGCCCCTGGGTGTGGTTGCTGAGGGCCTAGTAGCGTACCTGCCAGGCTCAGCACTCAGGCCTTGGGAAAGCTGACTTGTACAATGGGGCAAGACCTTAATCTTGCAACCAGGCAAAGTGAGGGCAAGCTCAGTCCAGAGCACTTCCTTCTTTGGGAGCCTTGTGTCCCTTGTGATTAGAGGGGTTTGGGCACCTGTTTCCTCAGGTGTACCTTCTGTGATCCCGTGGAAATAGTATTGGCTGTGGTCCAGGCTCTGCCCTGATTCTTTCCCCAATAGACGTGTGGCTGTAGGCAAATCACATCACCTCTCTGGGCTGCCCTGTTCATTTTTGTAAGATGAGGAGATCTTTCTAGATAACCTCTAGAATCCCTTCCAGCTTAGTATCAGATTGCTCTATGATCCAAGACTAGTTTCTAAGGAACTCAAAAAACAATATGGCATGAATAGCTGGAGCCTGTGGGAAGGGGGTTTATAAATTTTCTAAAATGATAGAATCTTCACATTAAAAGCAAATACTGATATATGGCATGCCTCAAAAATTAGACCACCTCAGGGATGATGTAGATGCCTGATCACTGCACTGTACACCTGAAGCTGAACAATAATAAATGTCAACTATAATTACAAGAAGCAGAGTACAGCATTAGGAATAGAGACAGTGGAAATGTAATGGCTCAGTGCGATGTCAGAGGGATGGTGGATGTGGGGAGGGGGGTCCACACAGTGTGAGGGATATAAATGATAAACGTCTAAGTATTACTTTGTCTTGTGCACCTGAAACTAATAAATAAAAAAAATTAAACATAGAATTATCACATGATTCAGAAGTTCGACTTCTGAACTGAAAGCAGAGACTCAGACAATTACATACCAGTGTTCATACGTAGCAGCATTATTCACAAAACCAAGAGGTGGAAACAACCCAATGTCCATTAAAGCATGAATGGAAACAAAATGTGATGTAATAAAATGAGATATTATTTAGTCTGAACAAAGGAAGAAAATTCTGACACATTCTATAACCATAAGGATAGATATATACTGAGTGAAATAAGCCAGACACAAAAGGACACATACTGTATGACTACACTTATATGAGGTACCTAGAATAGGCAAATTCACACAGACAGAAAATAGAATAGTGATTACTAGGGACTGGGGGAGAAGGGAATAGGGAGTTAGTGTTTAATGGGTAAACATTCTCAGTTTGGGAAGATGAAAAACTTCTAGAGATGGATGGTGGTGATGGTTGCACAACAATATGAATGTAATTAATGCCACTGAACTGTACACTTAAAAATGGTTAATTTTGTGTTATGTATATTTTGTCACAATAAAATTAAAATACTGGAACACTTATGTGTTAACATTTAAAAATTTTTAAACAAAATAATAGTAATAAAGCATAATTTGTGCTGGTTTGTAGACCTCTTACTGATATAAGTAAAACCAGTCATTGAAAAATTAATTTAAAAATCAATTAAAGTGGGAATTACTAAAAATGATGCTTCTATACCATATTTTAACTCAAAATACCTAAGTGTACATTCACCAATTTTGGGGTCCTTTTATTTGTGTATACGTTTGCTGAGTGGAGCTCAGCATGTCTCCCTTGCATGAACCACATGCAAAGTATATCATTTACAAATTCTGGTTTCAGGGTTTTTAACATGGAATGAGATCTTAGGGATTCTTTTTTTTTTAAATTTATTGGGGTGACAATTGTCAGTGAAATTACATAGATTTCAGGTGTACAATTCTGTATTACATCATCTATAAATTCCATTGTGTGTTCACCACCCAGAGTCAGTTCTCCTTCCATCACCATATATTTGATCCCCCTTACCCTCATCTCCCACCCCCCAACCCTCTTACCCTCTGGTAACCACTAAACTATTGACTGTGTTTATGAGTTTTTGTTTCTCATTTGTTTGTCTTGTTCTTTTGTTGTTTTTGGTTTATATACCACATATCAGTGAAATCATATGGTTCTCTGCTTTTTCTGTCTGACTTATTCCGCTTAGCATTATACTCTCAAGATCCATCCATGTTGTCACAAATATTCCTATATCATCTTTCGGCGGTAAATTGTGAATAAAAACAAATGCAGAATTCTTTTAGATTTCTATGACTTTTCTTCATTACCATTTCTCTTATAATTGCATTACCTCACCTATTCTATATCTCTATATCTGTATAGCTATCTGTTTATGTAAATATATTTAAATAACTAATCTTTATAAAGTTTCCCCAAAGATTCAATGTACTTTGTTATGGAAACAAAATAATAATTACAACCAACTTAAACAGGCTTGGGGACAATCACAATTCCGTTTCTATGGATTGAACTCAGTGAGAGGGAGCAGAAGTGTGTAGTACATCATAACATGAGTGAAAATATAAACCATAAACCATAAAGGGGAGAAGATACTTGTGACACATAAACTACAAAGGACGAGCATGGCAAATATACAAAGAACTTAACCAAATCAGTAAGAAAAAGAAATAACTCAATAACTAGACAGGTGTAAAACTTAACAACTGGAAAGGTGTAAAACCAAAGAGGAAATCCAAATGGCTAATAAACATGAAAAGAGTTCAGAAATAAACCCACACCTATATGGTCATTTAATCTATGACAAAGGGAGAAAGAATATACATTTGGGGTAAAGACAGTTTATTCAATAAATGGTGCTGGGAAAACTGGACAGAAACATGAAAAACAAAGAAAGGAAGAAAGGAAGAAAGGAAGAAAGAAAGAAAGAAAGAAAGAAAAAAAGAAAGAAAGAGAGAAAGAAACTGGACCACCTACTTGTTTCATATTTGAGAATAAACTGAAAATGGATTGAAGACTTAAATGTAAGACCCCAAACCATAAAACTCCTACAAGAAAACATAGGCAGTAAAATCTCAGATATTACCCTTAGTAATGTTTTTACTGATATATTTCCTCAGACAATAGAAACAAGAGAAAAATTAAACAAATGAGACTACATTTTTTGCACAGCAAAGGAAACCATCAACAAATGAAAGGACAGCTTACTGACTGGGAGCAGATATTTACCAATGATAGATACTTCCAATAAGGGGTTAATACCAAAATTTATAAAGAACTCATATAATTCAACGCCAAAAAAACTAAACAATCCAATTAAAAAGTGGAAAGAGGACCTGAATAGATATTTCTCCAAAAAGGACATACACAGGGCCAATAGACACATGAAAAGATGTTCAACATCACTAACCATCAGAAAAATGAAAATAAAAACCACAATGAGACCACACCTCACTCATGTCAGAATGTCTATCATCAATAAATCAACAAACAGCCAGTGTTGGTGAGAGATGTGGAGAAAAGGGAACCCTTGTGCCCGGTTGGTGAGATTACAAATTGGTGCAGCCACTATAAAAAATGGTTTGGATGTTCCTCAAAAAATTAAAAATAGAACTACTTTATGGCCCACCAATTCCACTTCAGGGTACTTATCCAAAGAAATCCAAACCACTATTTTGAAAAGATATATGCGCCCGTATATTCATTGCAGTGCTATTTACAATAGCCAAAATAGGAAAACAACCAAAAAGCCCATCAATATACGATTGGATAAAGAAATTGTGGAGACAACCAAGATGGCACAGTAAGTAAACACTATGTTGATCTTCTCTCACAACCACATCAAAACCACAACTAATCTACAAAACAACCATTATTGAGAATTGCCTAAAATCAAGCTGAACTGAAGCGTTTCAACTAAGGAAGTGCGGTAGAAACCATCTCCAGACTGGTAGGAAGGGCAGAGACGTGGAACGGGCTTGTCGCACCCAAGTATGACCATTAAAGGTCGGGAGAGATATTTCGGCTGTGGGAGGCCCCTATCTCCCAGAGGAGGGAGAGATCCCAGCCCCACCCCAGCCCAGGGTTCCAGTGCTGGGGGAGAGAAGTCCTCATAATTTCTGGTTGTGAAAACCAGAGGAGATTGTGACTGAGTGAGACTGATTGTGGCTGCACTCCCAGGCGCTCCTCTTAAAGGGACTTATCCACCAACGCATCACTTGCTCTGAGCTCCAGCTGGGGCAGTGGCTGGAAAGGCACCAGGGACATATGGTGGGGAACTGAGTTGTCTGGCTTGGGACGGGGGTTGCAGATGTGGCTTTCTCATGGATGGGGGAGCTGGCAGAGGCCATTGTTTCTTTGCTGAGCCCTCTTTCTTCCCCACCTGCAGACACAGAGGGCTGCCATGTCTGAGTCTCTGCCTTTCGTTCCCCACACCCTGATGAAACAAGACCCTGCCCCGCCCAACTTTTGGGCACACCCAGGCTGCTTCCAGTGGCTTTTTCAATGCAGACCACGTGCCTTGGCTCAAGCTGCAGATTTTTCTAGGGTCTCTCAAAGATTCACAGAACCCAGACAAGTAGCATCTGGCTTGAGTGTGTCCTGTACCTCTGGATGAGCAGCCCTAAGCTGGCACGAGCAGCAGTCGACCCTGGTTCGCGCAGCTTGACCTCTCAAGGTGCTTCCAAGCACAGCATGTGTGGCAGACATTGGCGGATTTCTTTCTGGCTCCCGCTGAGTGGTCCTGGATGGGGCGCGGATTGTGGCTGAAATAGACCTGCCTCAGATTCCCTCCAAGGTAGTCGTAAGACTTGTGCCCCCAATGCCCAGCTTCAAAATGAGCTGAAGCAACACCCACCCAGCTGTCTACAAGTATGACACACTCAAGGGGTGCGTTGGGCAGGCACCAGAGTCCTGCTGAGGCAGATCCTGCTCCATAGGATCAGCCCCTGCACAACAACCCTTCCACTGTAGTCAAGGCCAGTCCTCACAACCAGTGAGCTCACGGGTCAGTCCTTCTCACTCCTGTGCAGTTATCATCCAAGGCTCAACCACAAGAAGAGGGCACACACAACACATGGGATGCACCTGGAGTGAGTGGCTCAGGTGACCAGAAAGACTGCACCACTGAGCCCCACAGCACACCTACCACATACGGCCACTCTACTAAGACAGGAAGCATAGCAGCCCTACCTAATACATAGAAACAAATACAGGGAGGCAGCAAAATGGGGAGACAAAGAAACATGTCCCATATAAAAGAACAGAACAAAGTCCAGAAAAAGAACGAAGCAAAATGGAGATAAGCAATCTAACAGACACAGAGTTCCAAACACTGGTTATTGGAATGCTCAATGATCTCAGGGATAACTTCAACAGAGAGATAGGAAGAATAAAAATGGAGATGGAAACCATAAAAAAGAACCAGTCAGAAATAAAGGATACAATAACAGAAATGAAGAATATATTACAGTGAATCAATAGTAGATTAGACGAAGCAAAGGATCCAACCAGCAATGTAGAAGATAAGGTAGCAGAACACACTTAACCAGCACAGCAAAAATAAAAAAGAATTCAAAACATTGAGGAGAGTTTAAGGGGCCTCCAGAACAATATCAAGTGTGCCAATATTCGGAGTATGAAAGAACCAGAAAGAGAATAGAGAGAGAAAGGAATTGAAAACCTATTT
Organism: Rhinolophus hipposideros; assembly: GCF_964194185.1. Lineage (NCBI taxonomy): Eukaryota > Metazoa > Chordata > Mammalia > Chiroptera > Rhinolophidae > Rhinolophus > Rhinolophus hipposideros. The sequence goes on along the minus strand of NC_138054.1, from coordinate 5,784,437 downwards.
GAAAAAATAATGACAGAAAACTTCTCTAACCTGGTGAAGGAAATAGACATACAAGTCCAGGAAGCACAGAGGGTCCCAAACAAGATAAACCCAAAGTGGCCCATATCAAGACACATCATAATTAAAATACCAAAGGTTAAAGACAAAGACAGAATCTTAAAAGCAGCAAGAGAAAAGCAGTTAGTTTCCTATAAGGGAGCCCCCATAAGCCTGGCAGTGATTTCTCAACAGAAACTTTGCAGCTAAGAAGGGAGTGACAGGAAATATTCCAAGTGATGAAAAGTAATGACATACAACCAAGATTGCTCTACTCAGCAAGGCTGTCATTTAGAATTGAAGGACAGATAAGGCGTTTCACAGACAAGAAAAATCTGAAGGAGTTCATCACAACCAAACCACTATTACAAGGAGTCTTGGAGGGAATTCTTTAAGATGGGAGGGGGGTTAAGGATGGGTGAAAGGGGAAGGGATTAAGAAGTACAAATTGGTTGGTACACAGTAGTCAGGGGATGTAGGGTATAGCATAAGGAATATAGTCAATAATGTAATAACTAAGTATGGTGCCAGATAGGTACTAGATCTATCAGGGTGATAGATGGGAATGGGGTTGGGGGCAGGGTGAAAAGGGTGAAGGCATGAAGAAATAAAAATTGGTAGTTAATACAGTATGGGGAATATAACCAATAATGTTATAAAGATTTTGTAAGATGCCAGATGGACACTGGACTTATCAGGGGAATCACGTCATAGAGTGTGTAGATGCCTGACTAATGTGCTATACACCTGAAAAGGTGAAGTAGAACAATATTGAATGCCAGCTATAACTAAATATTTAGGTGTATGTAGTCACGGGATGTGGAGTACAACATAGGGAAGATAGTTGATGGCATTGTAACAGCTATATAAGATGCCAGAGGGGTAGTAGCTTGTAGGGTAAATTAACACTTTATGAGGGTTTAAATGTCTAACTACTACATTGCTTGTACGCCTGAAACTAATAAAAAATAAATTATTAAAAAAAGAAAATGTGGTACATTTATGCAATGGAGTATTACTCTGCCATAAAAGAATGAAATCTTATTATTTGTAATGACAGGGATGGTTTTATGCTAAGTGAAATAAGTCAGACTGTGAAGGACAAATACCATATGCTCTCACTTATATGTGGAATCTGAAGAACAAAATCAATAAACAAAACAGAAATATGCTCAGTGTTATGGAGAATTGATGGTTACTTGATGGGAGGGGGGTTGGGGGGTTGGCTGAGAAAGGTGAAGGGATTAAGAAGTACAAATTGGTAGTTACAAAAGAGTCATGGGGATGTAAAGTACAGTATGGGTAATAAAGTCAACAATATTGTAAAAACTATGTATAGTGACAGATGGGTATTAAACTTATCGGGGGGATCACTTCATAAATTATATAAATGTCTAACAACTACTCTGTACACCTGAAAGTAATATAAAATAATATAGCATGTCAACTATAATTAAAATTAGTCAGGGGATATAAAGTGCACCCTGGGGAATGCAGTCAATAACATTGTAATAACTATGTGCAGTGTCAGATAGTAACATACTTACTGGGGTTATCACTTTGGGAGGTATATAAATGTCTAATCATTATGGTGTTTTGTACACCTGAAACTAATAAAAAATGAGAAAAAACATGAAAAGAGGTTCAACTTTATTAGTAATCAGGGAATTGCAAACTAAAACCACAGTGAGTTACCACTATTACATATGAGACTGGCAAAAAGTAAGAATTCTGAAAATACTAATGGTCAGCAAGAATTTGGAGCAGCAGAAACTCTAGTGAAAGTTCTAAACTGCTAATATATCTTTGTAAAGCAGCTTGCATTACTTAGTGAGACTGAAGATACACATACTCTATGGTCCAACAATATACTTAATATACTCTTAGGTACATACTCAGGGAAACTTAGGCAAATGCGCAGCAGGGTACATGTGTAACCTCCAATATGACCATATTAAGAGGTATGGCCTTTGGGAGGTAATTAGGTTTTGATAAAGTCATGAAGGTGGAGCTCTCATGATGGATTTATAAGAAAAGAAACCAAAGAGCTTGTTTTCTCTTCCTCTCTCTGCCATGTGAAGATATAGTGAGACGGCAGCTCTCTGCAAGCCAGAAAAGGGACTCTCGCTAGAACTCATTCATGCTGGCATGTCAGACTTTCAGTCTCCAGAGCTTTGAGAAATAAATATGCGTTGTGTAAACCATCCAATCTATGTTTTTTGTTATAGCAACCCAGACAGACTAATGTAGGGAGGGCTGGGTGTATTTTCAATTGGGAGGGACACAAGGGGAGCTTCTGGTTATTGGCAATCAGCCCCCATGGGGGTTACACAGAAGTTCGCTCTCTGATTATTCATTAAGCAATATGTTTATGTTTCATTCATGTAAATGTATGTAAATTTCAATGTAATAATTCACAGTAAAAATGAAAAAAAGAAGTATGTGGGTGTGCATGGAAATAAGCTACCTTGTCGCCCAGCTTCACGGACATTGTAGCATGTTTTATTAGGGACTGGAGAATGGTGGTCATTCTGGTAACACAGTCAGGTGAAGCGGGGGTAGAGGAGATAAGAGGGGTATCTGAAAAAAAATATGATAAAAATGAAATACTGGTATATTCAGGTTGAGAATAGGGGTTCTGAGGAGTTATAATAACATTTTCTTTTTCATTTTATGTTATTTATCACCTAAACTACAATATGACAAATCCAATTCATTTTCCTCTTTTTAGTGACAGTTCCATTGAGTTCCTTCTCTGGTCCAGTCTTTGTATTTGGTAGAAAATGAGCATTTTCTGAGTATTTGTAGGTAAAATTTGGATAAAGGCAGAGAGAGAAATTGCATTCAGAAATAATCTTTTCACAATATATAAAGCATAATAAGGGGGTGTAATCTGACAAAATTTCCACAAAACAAAAATATCTGAAGGCCACTTCTACTTCCAAAATTATTCCATAGAGCCTAGCAATCTCCCACAGAAACCTGGACTTCTTGCAATAGAGTTTAAAAACCCTATCATAGTTAAAAAACAAAACAAAACACAAAATACCTGTTGAAAAATATAAAAATAGATGTGCAGACTACTCGAGAGAAAGGTATGAAAATGGATTTATATTAAATAAATTCTTGAAGAAGAAGAAAAAAAAACTATCATAGTTTGGAGGGAACTGCCCTGGGAGTGTGTGGGGGAGAAAGGGATATTGAGCAATTTCTTACTCTAATAACACATTTTTAAAAAATTTATTGGGGTGACAATTGTTAGTGAAATTAGAGATTTCAGGTGTACAATTCTGTATTACATCATCTATAAATCCCATTGTGTGTTCACCACCCAGAGTCAGTTTTCCTTCCACCACCATATATTTGATCCCCCTTACCCTCATCTCCCTCCCCCCCCACCCCTAACCCTCTGGTAACCACTAAACTATTGTCTGTTGTCTATGAGTTTTTGTTTTTCATTTGTTTGTCTTGTTCTTTTATTGTTTTTGGTTTATATACCACATATCAGTGAAACCATAGGGTTCTCTGCTTTATCTTTCTGACTTATTTCCTTAGCATTATTCTCTCGAGATCCATCCATGTTGTCACAAATGCTCCTATATCATCTTTTCTTACCGTCGAATAGTATTCCATTGTGTATATAGATCACAACTTCTTTATCCACTCATCTATTGAAGGACATTTTGGTTGTTTCCATGTCTTGGCCACTGTAAACAAAGCTGCAATGAACATTGGAGCACACGTGTCTTTATGTGTAAATTAATAACTCATTCTTAACAAGTCTATAGTAGCTTTGTTATATGTTGGAGCTGTAGATTCATAGGTCTGATGACTGAAATGCCGAGAGAAGAGAAACTGCTCTCTCCTCCACTCTCTTCCCCCAGCATCTAAAGACAACTCTCATTTCATGTGTTTGTTTAATTAAATTCTTGAAAGCATCCAAATGGTGGTAAAAGAACTTTGGGGGTTCAGAGGAATGAGACTTTTGAAGGGACTATTTCTGACTGGGAAATGGGAGAAGACTTCATTACAGGGAAGGAAGCTGAGCCAGGCCTTGAAGAATAAACAGGGGCTGAGGATGAAGTTGGATTTGCGAGAGGAGGTTGCAAAGGCTCGGGCAATAAGGACAAAGCATGTTTGGAGACGGGTAATGTTTGTTTGGCTGAGTCTGTAGAAAGTTAGAGAGACAGAGTTAAGTTGAAGTGGAATTGAGGAGGTTCATGTTAGAACCAGAGACAGTGTACTTTGTTTGCTTCATGGGCAATGAGGAAGATAAAGACTTTTAAAACAGGTGTGTCTGGGTCAAAGATCAGTGTGATGGCAGTATACAGGCTGGATTGGACAGGTGATTGGTAGTAGTTAAAGGAATGAGTTAGGGGGCTGGTACAGGAGGCTTTGGCACAAAGTGAGAATGGCCAGACAGACAGGGCTGGCAGAGCAAATAAAAAGTAAGGGGTAATTGATGCTCAAAGAAAGAAAAAACAGGTATTAGTTGCAGAATAGATTGAGAAATGCAGGTGGGAACAGAGATGATTGAGGTTTTCAAAACCTAATGACAAGGAGTATGAGGATGTCATTAATGGAAAAAGAAGCTGGGGGGGGCAGATAATGAGCTGCTTTCCACTTTTTGGGTTTGAGGTGCTGGTGGGACATCTGTGTGGAAACATCCCACAGCTAGAAATTTGGAACAGGAGTCCTTAAAAGAGGTTGGGATTAGAGCAATGAACTCAGGAAACAAGGGTCTAGAAGTGAGCCCTGGATATAGATCACCCCAGAGGGAAGAGTGTGGATCAAGGAAAGATAAGATTTGATGAGGGTGTATACTTAAAAAGAAAGGTAAAGATGTCATAAGCCAGAATCAAAAGATAATATAAATTTTTGTCATTTTGTAGATAAAGAAATTATTTGGCTTCTAGCGTTGTCTCTCAACCCTGAAATTCCAAAATCCAGACCAATTACTACTTCAGTTTATGATTGGGCCAGTCCTGGGTTCTGTGAGTAAACCCATTATTTCTAGTTTTACATGCTTCTAGGAAGTTAACTTGCTTATTGAATAGGACTTTGCTATGCTATTTGTCTAGATTGTAGCTAAAACTTGTAACAGATGGGGGAAAACCATTGTGAATAATGAATGCTTATAACTCTACATGAGAAAGAACAATAAATAATCAATACAAAGCTCTTAGTATGTGTCAGTCAGTCTGCTAAGTGTTTTAGAAGCATTATCTAACTTAATCTTTAATTCACTTGCCCAGATATTAACATCTTCCCATGTAAAAAAAAAGAAACTGATGCTCAGAGCAAGAAAATTCACAAACCTAGTAGATAGCAAAGAGTTGGAGTCCATGCAAATTAATCCCAAGGCCTTAGGTTTTAATTGCTATGTGATCCTGAGAGAAAAAGAAAACAAGCAGAAGTGAGAATATGGAGAGAAAGATGAGAGTTAGAGAACTTCCAAGATTAGTTGAAAATATTATTGGATAAGGTCCAAAATGTTGGATTAGGTAAATGTTATGCCTGTTGCCTCCAAGGATCAGATTAAGATTACAGCTAAATTATAGAACAATCAACCTCAAGAATCACCTGAAGACTAGCAGAACAGAACCCTTATAACTAAAGATATAAAGAATATGCCACATTAAGACTGGTAGGAGGGGCAGAGATATGAAACAGGCTGACTGCAAGCCCACAGATAGTGGTTGAACACTGGGAGAGACAACTCGGTGACAGAGGTAACTCCCTGAAGAGAGAGGGGTCCCAACCCCACACCAGGCTCCAGAGCCTAGGGATATTGTGCATGGAAGAGAAATCTCCACAACATCTGGCAGTGAAAATCAAGTGAGGAGCTTGTCCACCTGTCCTGGTGAGACAGAAGGCAGCTGGAAACCCAGACATCCTCTTAAAGGGCTTGCACATAGATTTACTTGCTTTCAAACACTCACCTGGGCTCCTTGCAGCGAAGGGGGTACAACTTGAGAGATGCCAGAGACATACATGGAAAGACTGAGTTGTATGGTTTTGGGGCAAGGGCTGGATGGACAGGAGCCATTAACCCTGTGCAGAGTCAACCTCACATGTAGCCTACAAGAGAGCGCCATCTTTTCTAGGTTGAACTCTCCCCCAAAGGACCAAATCTGAGACTGCATTGTTCTGGTAAAAGCCATGCATGTACACCACCTTGGTGATAACCTGGATCCTTGCCCCACCCAGCTAGTGCTGCATCACTGGGGCACACTTGGCTGCTGGGCAGGACTGAGGCAAGTGGTGGCTGGCCGAGGTGTTCTCAGGGTGTTTTGCAAAGTGGTCATAGGCTTGGCACTGGTGCAAGAATAGAATCTGCATTAACTTTGTAAAAACCAGAACCCATACCCCGTAACTGCATGGAACTCTGCCCACCCTACTAGTGCTGCATGGCAGGGGGCACCATTGACTACTGGGTGGCTGGCCTCACTGTACAAGCTACAGAAGGCTTTTACAGCAGCAGAAGACCTGTGGTGGACAGGGGAACTTTCAGGGGTGGTCAGCCAACCACAATTTGTGCTAGAGCCTTTCTTGGGCAGCTCTGCAGGCCTGAGACGAACAGTGGATGGCCACAGTGTTCTCAGGACATTTGTGAAGTGGTCACAGGCCTGGCATTTGCACAAGAACTGAATCTGAATAAACTTTGTAAAAAGACATGCCTTGTCACTCCCTGAAACCCTGCTTTGCCCGAGTAGTGCTGCATCACCTGTGACACTCTTAATAACAGGTCAACCAGCCTGGCCCGCACACCTAAAGAGTCTCTTTCAATAGCTGAGTCTTACAGGCAACCAGCAGGTGGCAAAAAACCTAGGGGGTCCTGGGCCTTTTGTTAAGCTGCCCCAGGACCAATACTGGTGGCAGCTGACCTTGGTTTACAGTGAGGCCACCCCATGTGCCTCTAGGTCCAGCACAGGCAGGAAACAACCAGCTTTGTAGCTCCTACCAGGTAACCCCAGGCTAGTCACAGACAAGGATGAAATTTCCTGCATGGGAGCCCCTCCCAAGAGACACCAGAAACAACACACCCAGAGGCCAGCTTCAGACCACAGCAAAGCACTACCTGCTTAGCCCCACAAACGGCACACCCAAAGTGTGTTCTCAACAGGCATAAGAGCCTGCTGGAGTCAATTCCCCTCTGAGGGGTCAGCCCTCCCCCCCCACAGCAGCTCATACACTGGGCATAGCCAGTCTTCACAGCCAGTCAGCCTGGGAGTCAATCCCACCTACTGACATGCCAAAAGCAATCAAAGCTCGAACACAGCAGGAGAACACACAAAACACACTCAAGGGACACTCCTGGAACATACACAAAGGAGACCAGGGAGACTGCACCACTGAACCACACAGGACACCTACCACATAAGGCCACTCAGCAAAGACTGAGAGACACAGGACATCTACCTAACATATGGAAGCAAATACAGACAGGCAGCCAGACTGAGGAAACAAAGAAACATGTCCCAAATTAAAGAACATGAGAAAACTCCAGGAAAAGAACTAAGTGAAATGGAGGCAACCAATCTACCACAGACAGTTCAAAACATGAATTATAAGAATGCTTAAGGAACTTAGTGAGAACTTTAACAAAGAAATAGTAAGCACAAAGGGCATAGAAACTATAAAAAAGAACAAGGCAGAATTAAAGTATAAAATAACTGAGACGAAGAATACACTAAAAGGAATCAACAGCAGACTAGTTGAAGGAGAGGATTGAATCAGGGATTTAGAAGACAAAGAAATAGAAAACACCCAATCAGAACAACAAAAAGAAAAAAGAATAAAGAAAAAAATGAAGATAGTTTAAGGGACCTTTGGGACAACATCAAGTGTAACAACATTTGCATCATAAAGAGTACCAGAAGGAGAAGAGAGAAAGCAAGGAATTGAAAACCTATTTGAATAAATAATAACTGAAAACTTCCCTAACCTGGTGAAGAAAATAAACATACAAGCCCAGGCAGAACAGAGAGTCTCAAACAAGATGAAACTAAATAGGCCTACACCAAGACTTAGTATAATTAAAATGGCAAAGGTTAAAGCAAATAGAGAATCCTAAAAGCAGCAAAGGAAAGGCAACTAGTTACTTATAAGGGAGCTTCAATAAGATTGTCAGCTGATTTCTCAACAGAAACTTTGCAGGTCAGAAAGGATTGGAAAAAAATATTCAATGTGATAAAAAGCAAGGACTTACAACGAAGGTTCTCTGCCCAGCAAGGCTATCATTTATAATTGAAGGACAGATAAAGCTTCCCAGACAACAAAAAGCTAAAGGAATTCATCACTACCAAAGCAGTATTACAAGGAATGTTAGAGGAACTTTTTTAAGAGGTGGGAAAAAAAATATGAATAATAAAATGGCAATAGCTACATATCTGTTAACAATTATTTTTAATGTAAATGGATTAAATTCTCCAATCAAAAGCCATAGGAGGGCCGAATGGATAAGAAAACCCTTACATATGCTGCTTACAAGACACATATTTCAGATTGAAAGGCACACAGGGACTGAAAGTAAAAGGATGTGCAAAAAATATTTCATGAAAATGGAAACAATAAATATTAAATAAATAAATAAATAAATAAATAAATAAATAAATAAAGCTGAGGTAGCAATACTTATACCAGACAAAATATACTTTAAAACAAAGGTTATAGCAAGAGACATAGAAGGACCAGTAATCTCACTTCTGGGTTTTTATCCGAAGAAACCAAAAATGTTACTTCAAGGGAATGTGTGTGTCTATATGTTCACTGCTGCATTGTTTACAATGACCAACATGTGGAGACAGCCTGAGTTTCTGTCAATGAAAAAATGGAAAAAGAAGAGGTGGTACACATACACAATGGAATACTGCTTGACCATGGAAGGGAGCATGTTCTTGCCATCTGCCTCAGCATGGATGGACCTGGAGAAATTTTTGTTGAGTGGAATGTCAGACAGAGAAAGACAGATGCAATGTGCCTTTGGTTATATGTGGAATCTAAAGAACAAAATAAACAAAACAAAAACAAACTCACTGATATAGAAAACAATTCGATGGTTGCCAGATGGGAGGGAGGTTGGGGTGTTGGTGAAAAGAGAGGAAGGGATTAAATACAAATTGGTTCTTATATAGTATTCATGGGGATGTAGGGTGTAGCATAAGGAATATAGTCAATATTGCAACAATTGTGTATGGTGTCAGACGGGTACTAGGTTTGTTGGAGTGATAGATGGGAAGGGTGTGGAGGGCAGAGTGGAAAAGATGAAGGGAATAAGAAGTATACACTGGAAGTTACAAAATAACCATAGGGATGTAAAGTAAAGCATAAGGAATATGGTCAATGATGTGCTAATAACTATGTGTAGTGCCCGGTGGGTACTAGAATAGTCAGGGAGATCACTTCTTAAATTATATAATTGTCTAACCACTATGCTGTACTCCTGAAATTAATGTAAAATAATATTGAATGTCACTGTAACTGAAAAATTAAAAAAGGGAGGAAAGGTGAAAGGGAATAAGAGGTCCAAATTTTCAGATATCAAACAAATAAATCATGAGGATGTAATGTATAGTATAGGGGAAATAGTCAATAATATTTTGATAGCATAATATGGTGTCAGATGGTTGCTGAACTTGGTGATCACTACTTTAGAAATATAAATGTTGAATATCTATGGTATATCCCTGGAACTAACACAATATTGTATGTTAGCTATATTTTAAATAAAACTCCAAAAAAGGTAAAATTAAATTAAAGTAGAGATAAAGAGCTTTCCAGACAAGAAAACACTAAAAAAATTCATTACCACCAAGACAGTGTTATAAGAAATATTGGAAGAACTTCTTTAAGAAGAAGGGGGGAAACAAACAAACAAAAAAACATGGCCAAAAATATGAATAATAATATGGCAATAACTATGTACCTATCAACAATCACTTTAAATGTAAATGGACTAAATGCTTCAATCAAAAGATATAGGCTAGCTGAATGGATATGGAAACAAAACTCATGCATATTATGTCTGCAAGAGACCCACTTCAGTTTGAAAGACACACATAGACTGAAAGTAAAAGGATGAAAAAAGATTTTTCATGCAAATGGAGATGAGAATAAAACTGGAATAGCAATACTTATATCTGACAAAATAGACTTTAAAATGAAGAAACGAAGAGGACGTTACAAAATGATAAAGGGATCAATTCAACACGGGAGCACAACCCTAGAAACATCTATGCACCCAACATAGGAGCACCTAAATACATAAAACAAATATTGACTGACATAAAGGCAAAGATCGACAGTAACACAATCATAGTAGGGGACTTTAACACCGCCCAATGACACCAATGGACAGATCTTCCAAACAGCAAATCAACAAGGAAACAGTGGCCTTAAATTACACACTAGATCGGATGTATTTAATGATATTTTTAGAATATTTCACACCAAAGTGGCAGAATATACATTCTTGTCAAGTGTACATGGAACGTTTTCCAAGATAGACCACATATTACGCCACAAATAAGTCTCAATAAATTTAAGAAGATTGAAATCATATCAAGTGTCTTCTGAGACCACAATGGTATGAAACTAGAAATCAATTACAAGAAAAAAACCTGAAAAACACACAAACATATGGAAGCTAAATAGCATGCTACTAAACAATAAATAGGTCAAAAATGATTTCAAGAAAGAAATCAAAAGATACCTTAAGACAAATGAAAATGAAAATACAATGACCCAAAAATCTATGGGACACAGCAAAAGCAGTCCTAAGAGGGAAATTTACAGCAATGCAGGTCTACCTCAAGAAACAAGAAAAATCTCAAACAGTCTAACTTTACACCTAAGGAAACTGGAAAACAAACAGCAAACAAAGCCCAAAGTGAGCACAAGGAAGAAAATAATAAATATCAGAGTAGAAATAAACCAAATAGGCGAAAAAAAGCAAAAGATCAATAAAGCCAAGAGCTGCTTTTTGAAAAGAGAAACAAAATTGACAAATATTTAACCAGACTCATCAAGAAAAAAAAAAGAGAGACGTCATCAAAATGGCGGCGTGAAGTGACCTCTGTAAAGCTCCCCTGGAATTTACAACTAGTCGAACAACAATAACTCCACAAAGGACTCCCTGCACAGCAGACAAGCAAGACAAAGAGGCCCACTACTGAATTCACCTAAAGGTGGGAGAATTGCGCGAGCAGGGGAGGATGGAAGGGAGAGGTGCGGAGACCGAGGCGCGAGAGCACAGGACGCAGACCTAGCTCAGCACTCTGAGCTCACTGCATCCCAGAACCACCGCAGCTGCGGGAGAGGGAAGAACTAGGACTGCTAAGGCTCCGCTTGTGGCCCACAGGGCTGAGGAGGCAGCATATAACACGGCTGAACCCAACACTCACGGCAGAGACCTCGGAGAAAAGACTGAGGGAAAAAGACTGAAAACGGTGGTTTAAGCCCTCAATGCTGAGCAGAAAACAGAAGGCTTATACATTGAGACTAGCCGCCCCCTCCCTTCCCTCCAAGAGCTCACCACGCCCCCACCTGCCCGGTGCTAGAAGTGGAACAGTAGCAGAGTCAGACCAAAAGAAGGGAATATTTTCTGTTCGAAAACTGTGGCCGCAGACACAGATTCGCAGCCCACTAGTTCCAGCAAAGGGGAGCGATCTGTGAAAGCGAACCAGCTGTGGAGGTGGTCGCTGCCATTGCTCTGGGCCACCTCTCACAGCTCACATTGCCCCTGGCCCCACCTATCTGGTTGGATCCCTGCAGGAGTAAACAGAACTGCTGAAACATACAGGCTCTGAATCTGGTGCAGAAAGAGCTTTGGAACTTCAAAAGCTCTCCGCATCCCCATAGGGCCATGGCGCCCTATGACCCAGGCGAACTGTTAACAGAAGAGAAGCCCGTCTCCCAGGGAATCCCCCCATTGTGCAGAGAAAACATAGCACTACTGTGTGGAAGAGGAAAAAAAAGGCTGCAGTCGGAGAGAAAGTAAAACATTCTACCAACAAGTACTGGAAAGCAAAAGAAAGACCTTTTCCTATCAACCTGTTGCATAAGCCACTCCTGTAGATGTCTAGGAAGAGAAATAATAAATTAGTAATTGCCATGAATAACCAAGGCAACAAGACAGCTCAGAAAGAAAGTAAAAAGTCTCCAGAAAAGGAACTTAAAGATATGGAAATATGTGACTTAAATGACAGAGAATTCAAGATTGCAGTTCTGAAAAAACTCAACGAGATGCAAGAAAACACAGAAAGGCAGTTTAATGAACTCAGAAATGCAATCAAAGAACAACATGAGCATTTTAGGAAAGAGACTGAAATTTTAAAAAAGAACCAAATAGAATTTCTGGAGATTAAGAACTCAATAGAAGAAATTAAGAATGAAATAATCAGTTTAGGTAGTAGAGTTGACCAGATGGAGGAAAGAATCAGTGACATCGAAGATGGAAACCTGGAAATTACACAGATGGAAGAAGAAAGAGACTTGAGATTTAAAAGAAATGAAAGAACTCTACAAGAACTTTCTGACTCCACCAGAAAGACCAAGAGAAGAACAATGTGTGCACTAGAAGGAGAAGAAAGAGAGAAGGGAACAGAGAGTATATTCATACAAAAAGTTGATGAGAACTTCCCAATCTTGTGGACAGAACTGGATCTTTGAATCCAAGAAGCAAATAGAACACCTAATTATCTCAACCCCAACAAGCCTTCTCCAAGGCACATTATATTGAAGCTATCTAAAATCAATGACAAAGAAAGAATCCTCAAGGCAACCAGGGAAAAGAAGACAGTAACCTACAAAGGAAAGCCCATTAGATTATTATCAGATTTCTCAGCACAAACTCTACAAGCCAGGAGGGAGTGGAACCAAATATTGAAACTATTGAAAGAGAAATTATGAGCCACGAATTATATATCCAGCACTAATATCCTTTAGATATGAAGGAGGAATAAAGACCTTTCCAGACATACAGAAGCTGGGAGAATTTTCTAATGCTTGACCTGCACTACAAGAAATACTAAGGAGGCTATTCGACGACCATCAACAGGGACAATTTGTGGCAACCAAAACATAAAAAAGAGAGAGTAAAGGCCTGAACCGGAACATGGGACTGGAAAAAGTAGGCATGCTGAAGAAAATGGAAAACTCTAAATATCAACCTATCTTTTACATAAACTTAAGAGTAACCACTCAAAAAAAAAATCCACAACTGAAATATATACTGTAATAAAAGTAGAGACAGAGGGAAACATCATAGAATACCACCACACAGAAATAATAGACAACAATAAAAAGGCAAAGAAACAATGGAGACACAACCATACCAGAAAACTAAAGATAGAATGACAGGAAATCCTTACATATCGATAATCACCCTAAATGTAAATGGGCTGAACTCACCAATAAAAAGTCACAGAGTAGAAGATTGGATCAAAAAACTAAACCCAACCATATGCTGTCTACAAGAGACGCATCTCAGCTACAAGTGGAAGCAACTACTAACAGAACTAAAGGGAAAAATTGACCAAAACACAATTATACTAGGGGACTTAAATCCATCATTGACAGCTATGGATAGATCATCCAAACAGAAAATAAATAACGAAATAGCAGCCCTAAATGACGCATTAGATGAAATGGACATAATTGACATATATAGAGCACTTCATCCTAAAACATCAGACTATGCATTGTTTTCGAGTGTACATGGAACATTCTCAAGGATAGGCCATATATTGGACACAAAATCAGCCTCAGCAAATTTATGACGATTGAAATCATACCAAGCATATTCTCTGATCACAAGGCTTTGATATTAGATATCAACTGCAAAAAGAAAGCAGGAAAACACACAAATATATGGAGATTAAACAACATACTTTTAAAGAACGACAAGGTAAAAGAAAAAATTAGAGAGATCAAAAGATACATAGAAACAAGTGACAATGAAAATACATCCTACCAAAATTTTTGGGATGCAGCAAAAGCAGTTTTAAGAGGGACATATATATCATTACAGGCCTATCTCAAGAAACAAGAAAAATTCCAAATAAATAACCTCTTGTTACACCTTAAAAAACTAGTAAAAGAAGAACAAATGAAACACACGGTCAGCAGAAGAAAGGAAATAACAAAAATCAGAGCAGAACTAAATGAAATAGAGAACAAAAAGACAATAGAAAAAATTAATGTGACATAGAGCTGGTTCTTTGAAAAGATTAACAAAATTGACAAAACCTTAGCTAGACTCACTAAGATAAGAAGAGAGAAGACACTAATTAACAAAATCAGAAATGAAAAAGGGGAAGTTATCACGGACACCACAGAAATACAAAGGATCATCCAAGAATACTATGACGGACTATATGCCACCAAATTCAAAAACCTGGAAGAAATGGACAAGTCCTTAGAAACATATAGCCTTCCAAGGATGAACCATAAAGAACAGGAAATTCTGAAAAGACCGATCACCAGTAAGGAAATTGAATCAGTCATCCAAAATCTTCCCATAAGCAAAATTCTGGGACCAGATGGCTTCAATAGTGAATGCTACCAAACCTTCAAAGAGGATCTAATACCAATCCCGCTTAAACGCTTCCAAAAAAATTGAAGGAGAGGCAGTACTCCTTCACTCATTTTATGAGGCCAACATTACCCTGATACCTGATACCTGGTAAGGACAACACAAGGAAAGATAACTACAGACCAATATCTCTAGTGAATACAGATGCAAAAATCCTAAACATAATTCTAGCTAATCGAATACAAGAATGCATTAAAAAAATTATTCATCACGACCAAGTGGGGTTCATCCCAGGGGCCCAAAAATGGTTCAACATTCGCAAATCCATCAATGGAATACATAACATAAACAAAATAAAGAACAAACATCATATGATTATAACAATTAATGCAGAAAAAGAGGTTGACTAGATACAACATCAATTTATGATTAAAACTCTTAATAAAATAGGTATAGAAGGAAAATACCTTAACATAATAAAGGCCATATATGACAAGCCCTCAGCTAATCTCATAATCAATGGTGAAAAACTGGAGGCCTTTGCTCTACGTTCAGGAACACGACAGGGCTGTCCCCTATCACCTCTGCTTTCAACATAGTGTTGGAAGTCCTTGCCAGAGCAATCAGGCAACAGAAAGAAATAAAACGCATCCAAATTGGGAATGAAGAAGTTAAATTATCATTCTTTGCAAATGACATGATGCTATATATAGAAAACCCTAAAAACTCCACCAAAAAGCTATTAGAAACAATCAGTGAGTACAGTAAAGTTGCTGGCCACAAAATCAACGTACAAAAGACCATTGCATTCCTATATACTAACAACAAAATCTCAGAAAAAGAAATACAAAAAGCAATTCCTTTTGCAATTGCAGCAAAATGAATAAAATACCTAGGAATAAACTTAACCAAAGATGTGAAGGACTTATATGCTGAAAACTATAAGACATTTTGAAGAGAAATTGAAGAAGACACAAAGAAATGGAAAGACATTCCCTGCTCATGCATTGGAAGAATCAACATAGTTAAAATGGCCATATTACCCAAAGCCATATACAGATTTAATGCAATCCCCATCAAAATCCCAATGGCATTTTTAAAGAAATAGAACAAAAAATCATCAGATTAGTTTGGAACCACAAAAGACCCCAAATAGCCAAAGCAATCTTAAGAAAAAAGAACAGTACTGGACGTATCACGCTCCCTGACTTTAGCTTTGTACTATAGGGCTACAATAATCAAAACAGCATGGTATTGGCAGAGAAACAGACACATAGACTAGTGGAATAGAATTGAGAACTCAGAAATAAAACAACGTAAATATGGACACATACTTTTTGACAAAGAAGCAAAAAAGATACAATGGAGGAAAGACAGCCTCTTCAATAAATGGTGCTGGGAGAGTTGGATAGCCACGTGTAAAAGAATGAAACTGGACTGCTATCTGTCACTATGTACCAAAATTAATTCAAAACGGATGAAAGACTTAAGCATAAGACCTGACACAATAAACTGAAGAGAAGAAAATATAGGTACTAAACTTATGGACCTTGGGTTCAAAGAGCATTTTATGAATTTGATTCCAAAGGCAATGAAAGTAAAAGCTAAAATAAATAAGTGGGACTATCTGAAACCTAAAAGCTTCTGCACAGCAAAAGAAACTATTGACAAAATAATGAGGCAATCAACTGAATGGGAGAAGATTTTTGCAAACAGTTCCTCCAATAAGGGGCTAATATCCAAAATGTACAAGGAACTCATGAAACTCAACAACAAAAAAACAAACAACTCAATTGAAAAATGGGCAGAGGACCTGAAGAGATTTCTCCAAAGAGGATATACAAATTGCAAATAGACATATGAAAAAATGCTCAACATCACTAATCATCAGAGAAATGCAAATAAAAACCACAATGAGATATCACCTCACCCCAGTCAGAATGGCTATCATCAACAAGACAAATAGTAACAAGTGTTGGAGAGGCTGTGGAGAAAAAGGAACCCTTATACACTGTTGGTGGGAATGCAGACTGGTGCAGCCGCTATGGAAGGCAGTGTGGAGGTTCCTCAAAAAATTACGAATAGAATTATCATATGACCCAGCAATCCCTCTCCTGGGTATCTACCCAAAAAGTCTGAAAACATTTATACATAAAGACACGTGTGCTCCAATGTGCATTGCAGCTTTGTTTACAGTGGCCAAGACATGGAAACAACCAAAATATCCTTCGATAGATGAATGGATAAAGAAGTTGTGGTATATATACACAATGGAATACTATTCGGTGGCAAGGAAAGATGATATAGGAACATTTGTGACAACATGGATGGATCTTGAGAGTATAATGTTAAGCGAAATAAGTTAGAGAGAAAAACAGAGAACCATATGATTTCACTGATATGTGGTATATAAACCAAAACAACAAAAGAACAAGACAAACAAATGAGAAACAAAAACTCATAGACACAGACAATAGTTTAGTGGTTACCAGAGGGTTAGGGGGTTGGGAGATGAGGGTAAGGGGTATCAAATATGTGGTGATGGAAGGAGAACTGACTCTGGGTGGTGAGCACACAATGTGATACACAGATGATGTATTATAGAAATGTACACTTGAAACATATAATTTTGCTAACCAATGTCACTCCACTAAGTTTAATAAAAGTTTTTAAACAGCAGAGAACTTTTCTCTGGATGGAGTGAGAGAGACACAGCAGAAGGGGAAATCAGGGAGATTCTAATCATGAGAGAGATTCATGTGTCTTTGCTGGTTATGAGGTGTAAGGGCCACGGGCAAGGACTTGAGAGAGGCCTGTAGGAGCCAAGCGTGACCCCAGCTGACAGCCAGCAAGGAGACAGGGACCTCACTGCTACAAGCACAAGGAACTGAATTTGGCCAACAATCTGAGTGAGCTTGGACACAGATTCTTCTCCAGAGCCCCCAGTAAGGGACACAGCCCTGCTGATGGCTTGATTCCTCCCCTGTGAGACTCTGAAGAAAGGAACCAGCCAAGCCACACTGTACCCATACTTGTGAGCTATAGAATTGTGAGATAATAGTGTTGTTTTATGGTACTTAACTTGTGGTGGTTTGTTCTAGCAATTATAGAAAACTAATACAGGCCTTTGTCAAGGTCAGAGCCTTTGGGAAGATTTACCATTTTCTCTTATCATCCAAGGGTCTCCAGCTACAAAGCACTTCTCTGAAGCTCATCCTTTTCTGCATGCTTAGTGAAGAAAACCCCGTGAGCTGAGAGCACAGATTTTTATCTCTGTCTCACAACAGCTTCCTTCAGGTTAGGAGCTTTCCTCAGCACAACACATTTGGAGTCCCACAGCCTTCCTGCTGAGCCAGAATGTGGTCATTTCAACACCCCCTCCAGGGAGGTTGCCCAGCCCAGCCAGACTCCAAGGAAATCATCATAAAAATGCAGACATTCATCTCATGAATTTGCCACCTCCAGCTGCAGAGTGGAGCAGGGCTTATTTTGTGGCAAAAACAAACTGTCAAGTGTTTCTGAGAAAGACCTGGTAAGCAGGTGAGTCACCTCGCTGAAGACTGCCTCTTCTGCAAAGTGAAACAGTCTTCTCCAGAAATAAGGCTGGAACAAAGGCCTCTGGTGGTTTTGTCCTGGATTCCCTGTGGATGATTGGCTTCCTTGGGTGGAACCCAGTGCTAATGAAGTCAACCTCAGGGCTGGCAGTGTGTTCCATGAGGAAAGACTCCATCTAATTCAGAATGTCTTTACTGAGCACCTAATCTTTGCCAGGCCCTGTACTAGGGGCAAGAGGGACAAAGAAAAACAGAGTCAGATCCCACCCACAAAAATTCACAATATTGTGCAGAGACAGGCCTGTAAAGAGCTATGACCAATACAGAGAAGGATGAACTGATGTTACATGAAAGTATGGGAATTCTTCCATGTGCAGAGGTAGGTGATATTAATTCTGCCTGTATATTCCAGAGAATGCTTCACAGGAAAGATACCATTTGAGCCAGACTTTGATGGAGAGGCACGTGGTGCTTTACATTTGCTGTCTTTATTTCAGTGAAATTTTGATAGGAAGAGCATGATGAAAATGTTTTAGTACAGGAAACTGTAGGGTTATACATAAAAGAGCATAAAGAAGTAAAAATTCATGATGTTTCCTGTGAACAGGTGTTCTCATTAATTGCTAGGTTACATTGCTTGTATTGCTTCTAGACCCTCTCAGTGGACAGGGACCACAATCTGATATATACCTTCATTTATGTCTGTATTTATTTCTGTATCCATCTATACGTATTAAAATCTATGAGTTCACACCAACGTGTTTTATTCTAGACAACAATTCAGGCCCCTTTCCATATCTGTAATTCCCTTCTTCAGCTGTGGAATGTAGCCTGTTTTAGTCTATTCAGGCTGCTGTTATAACAAAAACACTGAAGACTAGGTAGCTTATAAACAAGCAGAATTTACTCACAGTTCTGGAGACTGAGAAGTCCAAGATCAAGGTGTTGGCACATTCAGTGTCTGGTGAGCGCCTGCTTCCTGGCTCATGGATAGCCATCTTCTCACTGTGTCCTCACACGGCAGAAGGGCTGAGAGAGCTCTCTCAGGTCTCTTTTATTAAGGCACTGATCCCATTCAAGGGGGCTCCATTCTCATGACGCAATCATCTTGCAAAGGCCCCACTTCCAAATATCATCACATTGGAAATTAGGATTCAACCTAAGAATTCTGGGGGGACACAAACATTCAGTCTATAGCATAGCCCCATGTGAACAGCATGGCTGGAGAATAAGGTATATTGAGAGAGAAAAACATGCGAAAGGTAGTATGGGATCTGCTTAGGAAGGAACTTGAGGGTCATGGTAAGATAAAGACTTTATCTTTTAGGTATTGGTGACTTATTCAAGTTTTCTGAGGAAAGAATGAGATTTAACCAGAAGAGTAAAATTAATAGAAATTTAAATAGAACTAAATAAGGCTTTTAGGTAGAAAAGGAAAGACTGGGAAAAATTCTGTAGACTTGCAAAAGTTTTCTTGGATTATGTTCAACTTAGTTATGTGATAACTCCACTCGGTATTCATTCCAGGCCTACTGAAGTGATAAACTAAGCATATTCTTTCACTCTCTGGCTTGCCTTTTACTTGAAATCTGGGAGTCTCAGTGAATGAGTTCTAGAACATACACAGTGCATACATTTCCCCACTATCCATGTAACTAAACAGGATCCATTTTATTTACCCAGGAACAAGATTTCCACTTCAATATTTTATAAATAGTATTTGTTATGTTGGGTTGTTAGAGGACCCGAGGATCATTTTTCAATGACTATAAATAAGTGAGGAAGCTTTTGGTGGCAAATAATTGAAAACCTAACACAGCTAGCTTAAATGACAAGGAATTGTAGTGACTCCTGTGACTGGAAGTCCAGAGGAAGCCTGGGTTCCAGGCTGACTTAATTCAGTAGCTCTGCACCCATTTGCCTGGATCTTCTTGGTTCTGCTTTCCTCTCAGGCTTGTAGTGAGATGGTGACCCTGCTCTGGATCTGACCTCATGCCTGACATTATCCAGAAGAGAAAGAACAGTTTCTTCCAGAATCTCTTTAGGAGGAAAAGCTTTCCTAGAAATTTTATGTAGTGGTCTCCTTGTATCTGAAGAGAAAAAAATCACTTTTCTCTTTTATGTCTATCTTTTTAACTTTTGAAACAACCTTAAATTTACAGAAAAGCAGCAGAACAGTACAAATCTTTCTTTCTCTGAACTATTGGAGAGTAATTTGTCACACTAGTTTCCCCCTTTCCACATTTGTGACTTCCTACTCCCACAGTGAGAAACAGCTCCCGTACTTCTCATCACAATTGTTTATTTGACTAGTGCCCAGTACATAAACAGTCTCCCCTCTCTGTAGTCTTCTGCCAGACCCCACATAGTCCCGTCCTCAATTCACACCTCGTTTACCTTGGAAACCTGTTCCACTTTCAAGACTCCAATCAAAAATCATCAGTTTTTAAAACTTTTTTGGCTGATTTTGTTTTGTTTTTACCCCACTCTACTCTGTACAGATTTTTATCATATACTTTATGCAACACATTTGTTCACATGACTAGACTCTGAACTCCTGGTGGGCAGGGACTAGGTCTTATTCACCTCTGAGTGTTTCTATCCCAAAAGTCAAAACAGTACCCAGCATAAGACAGGCTCTCAGTTTATGAGACAGGAATAGTCATAAAAGGCGTCCACTGAGTGTCAGCCCTGCTGGAAGAAGTGCTCAGATAATGAGGACAGAAGCCAGACTGTTTGGGGTGGAAGATGGAAGAAGAGTGGGCAGCAGTTACCAGTAACATCTTTACACAGACTTTAATTCTTTAAGTCATCAAAGCCCTAAGCAAGCAAAACGTGAAATCAATGCCTCATAAAGAAAAAGATTACTATACTTTATAACATAGAAACAAAAAAAGTTGTCTAGAAAAATCTACCACAAAAAAAGGAAAAATAAACAAAATGGGAAAAAATATTTGCCATTCACATCACAAAAAATATTTGCCATTCACATCTCAATATACAAAGAGCTCTTACAATCAGCAAAAAAAAATTATCATCCATTCAGTGAGGAAAAAGTGGGCAGAGGGCATAAATAGTCATACACACACACGTACACACACATTTTTAACTATATGAAAAGATCTTCAACTTTCTTTACAATTAAACAAATGCAAATCAAAACAACAAAGCATGCCAATTTTATGAATCATATGGGCAAAAAAATTAAGTCTAATAATAACCGGTGTTGGCCCAGGTGACCCAGGTTTGGAGAAATTTGTAACTATCTACACTTTGGCGAGAGTGAAAATTTCTCCAACACTTTGATAGAGAAAGTTGTCAACATCTTTAACATTTTAAAATCACATACTCTAATTCAAATAATTATAGGGGGAAAACAAAAAGAAAGGGGAATGAGATAAGCTGTGATTTCAGAATGTATTTATTCTACTGTGACTTAAGCCCTGGGCTCTACTCCAAAATTCTTGTTCACATTGTTTCCTTTTCATGTAGGCTATTTGCATTATCGGTTTTTGTGTGTGTGTGTTTTGTTTTTTTCAGCAGTCAAACCACATTGTCCCTTGGCTCTGGCACCAAAGAGCTGTACTTCCCATCATTGGAAAGACAATGCAAGGGACCTACCTTCAGTGTGATGCGGTTGCAGGGTTGAGGGTTGTTTGTTTTCAGTAACAATAATGTGTTTGTACTGTTCTTTATGGGCATTGTTATTGCTAACTCAGCACTCCTTCTCCCTTCTTCCTTCCTAAGAAACTTGAAGAGGGCCAGGACCAAGGTGGTAAGTGGTGGAGGGAATGGAAACCAGAAGATGGGTACAATGGGGGCACTAGTCAAGGCTTGGTCTTATTGGATGGAGTGGTTTGTGTGTCCGGGGATCAAGGAAGCCGGGGTTCAGGAAAGTGAAGTGAAGAGTGGGGTGTAGGAGGTCTGCAAGCTTTCTTTTGGTATGGATGGTGATGCTGATGACTGTGGGGGGGCATAGGAGAAGAGGCAGATTTGCAAAATGATTTCGTTTTGGACTTTCTGTGGTTGAGGTGTCGGTGGGACAACTAGGTAGAGACAGCCAATAGGCAGTTAGAAATATACAGCTAGGGTTCCATAGAAAGTCTAGACTGAAGATACAGATTTCTACACTTCATTGATCATGGTTTACAATGGATACAATGTCCAGGTAATTAAGTAAAGTCCTGCATCTATGTATGTATTTTTATTTAACAAATATTTATGTAGTACTTGTTGTAGGACTAGGTACTTTGCAATTATTTGATACAAATAAAACTTTGAGGAAGATACGATTATTATCCTCATTTTGCAGATGAGAGAACTGAAGCTCAGAGAAGTTTCCAAACCTGCCCAGGGTCTTGTAGGTCATAGTGGCACAGACAGAGTTCTAACCTAGGTTATCTAACCCTAAAATTCATTCTCTCACCTACCACATTCAGCTAACCCTAACCCTATACTGCATTGATTGCAATGTAGTGCACTGATTGTCAATATGCTCTTCAGGAATTTATAAAAGGAAGAATTTCTACCGCTTATTTTGCTCTGGGGCCCTAGGGCTGTTTGTATAAAGACTGTTGCTGCCTTTACAGGTAAAAGCTGAGGTATCTGTGGGTTGAGGAGCATACTTTGGAGTTGTGAGTAAAGGCACCATGTTGTCTGTGTGTCTGACTTCTCCATGAATGCAGGACACTAAAATGACAACAGGGGACCTACAGGAAGGGCCAGTGGGCTCACTTGCACTGCTTATCTACTTTCAGTTAATTTCCACCTTTCTACTCCTTCCCTCAACGACTTTTCTTTTTTGTTTTTTAAGGTCCAGATGATACTATAAATTTAACACTCCCACAATAAATCTCCCAAACCATCATATATCAGTGACAGATAACATATAGAAAGAAGACATTAACAGATCATAGATACATTTGCAAACAAGATAAAATTTCCACTGTCCAGAAGTTTAACAGAAACCCAACACCATGGGACATGATGAAGTCATGGGCGTTCTGTAGGAGAGTTTATATTTTGCAAAGTTCTGGGCACTAAAAGCTCTTCACTTGGGGCAGGAGGTCTGGGCCTGACTCACTGCATGAAACTAGGTGCTGGAATGGGCTTCCCCTGCAGTGATGGAAGCTGGAATGACTTAACTACTGATTGTTTATTTTGTTTGGGGTCCCCTGGCTGATGCAAATACCGGAAAGGTGGAAGGAAGCAGACCCTGCCTTATAACCAGGACCTGGGCCAAGCTTCCTGCTGTTGATGATGACTGAATCTGAGATGCCCCATTCACTGTGAAATGGAAGTCCTGAGTCACCAATATAATATTGGCTTCAAGATTGGGAGACCTGAAAGAGGGGTATGTAGAAGTGACCACCAAACTACTAGGCAGTGAGTGGTAAATGGTGGACAAAGAAAGAGGAGACACTGAATACATTTAACTTTTTTATTTATGGTTAATTATGATTGTTAAAAATTAGGAGTAAAACTAAAAAAACAGAACAGTGCATCTTTCTAAAGCAGCAAAGGAAAGAAGAAGGAATAAAGAAAATATTATCAAAATTTAAGAGAAGTTAGAAAAAGATGAAAGAAGCAACAAAGGAAAAAACATGGTAAGCCAAAACCACAAGAATATGGTGGTAGAAATATAGATCAGTAATCAAAATGAATGTAAATGATTGAAAAAGCCTTTTAAAGACATAGACTTTCAAATTTGATTTTTAAAATTAAATTCAACTTTGTGCTATTTACAATAGACACACTTAAGAATGACACATAATATTCAAACATTTAATTGAAAAGTTTAATTGGAAAAATTAAATTTCCAGATGAATTTTAGGGCAAAGATTCATTAACAGGGATAAAAAGGAACATTAATGAAAAACAAAAGAACAATCCTGCAAGAAGAAAATAACAATAATAAATTTGTATATTCTTAACAATACAGCGTGAAAACACAAAGCAAAAACTAATAGAATTACATAGAAAATTTATGAGGAAAGTAAAAAATAAAGCTGTTAAAAATAAATATATAAAGGATTTCAACAGCACAATTTAAACATTGATTTAATTAGATAACAGGTACAGGAATCCATAACAGAGATTATGCATTATTTCCAAGCATACTTTGAACATTTATAAAAATAACTCTATTCATAACACAACCGTATTCTCTGACTGTAATGCAATTGAGTTAGAAATCCACAATAAAAAAAAAAGTATATGACGTGAGCTAAACTTATATATTTGTAAACTATAAAACCAACTCCTAAGGTAGTTTTTAGGTTAAAGTGAAAATTACAGTAGAAATTACAAAGGGGACACTTGGCTTTCTAATTACTGCGATTAGCTCATTACCTTGCTTAAGTAGCAGCTTCAATCAATTACCTTGATTTATGCTTAAAGAGTTCCTCTTATATTTTCCCTTTCCCCC
The DNA here is from genome assembly GCF_964194185.1 of Rhinolophus hipposideros. Lineage (NCBI taxonomy): Eukaryota > Metazoa > Chordata > Mammalia > Chiroptera > Rhinolophidae > Rhinolophus > Rhinolophus hipposideros. The sequence continues at coordinate 5,759,884 of NC_138054.1, read as the reverse complement.
TTCTACCACATCTCTAATTTTTAAGACTTTTGCTTTTTGAAAATATTTTCAAGATATCTTCTTTACTTTTACAGCTTTTGTATTTTTATTCTTGTTCTTTATCCTCAGTACCGCCTGCTTTTACATTGTAAATTTATCATACCCATTTTTCACTTTCAGTGCTCACTTTTGTGTTTTTAACATTTAGAGCTCATTGACTTCTAATTTTCCCTGTGAAATACCTATTTTGCCTCATTATTCCATACATTATCTTTTAAAATAAAATTCCATTAAAAAAATTTTAGTCCTTTCAAAAGTCTTTTTTCTCTTGCCTTTAAAAACATCTTCTCTACCTTGTATTTATTTTACCAAAGTATTTTTCTTCGTAATTTCTAGAATAAGAGCCATCCTTGGAAGAAGCTTGGACTCAAAGTGGTGGGATGGAGGAAAGTCATATGTATTTACTATATAGTGAGCTTGTGTCTGCTCCTTCTGGCACCTGTCAGTGGATCTCAGAGTCCATTAAGTTGAGTTTGGATTCTGGGTTCCCCATTCTCAGGGCCATGGTTTTCTCCGTGCAGTTGAAGTACTTGATTTACTGGAACATTTTTTTCTTCCTCAGTGCAAGCTCTCCAATGTGTAACTTTGTACTTTGGGCCATCTATACCAAGAGCATGCCATGAGGCTGGAGAGAATGGAAGGAAAGCAAGAGGTCCTGGCTGGAGACCTTGACCTGACACAGTAAGGAGCTGAGGGGTTTTGTCATGCGGGTCACAGTACTCTTCCTCAGATTGGGCTTCTGTGTCACTCACTCATTTTATTTCCAAATTGACCTGCCTCCCTTCTTAGTGGAAACATAGAAACTTTGTCTTGATATATGATTCTCCTTAGCTTTCTCTCCTATCACGGAAGAAGTTCAAGAAGAATGCGGCTAGGGCAAAGTTCTCCTGGATTAAGGTTTAAATATTAGGATTGCTGCAATCCATTGCTGCAATCCATTGACTTTCTCCATTTGGCAAGACCCAAGTGGGGCTGCTTGGAGACTCCTGAACGTTAGAACATACAGGACTGTCAGGTCAGATTCACTTCTCCACTGGGGCTCCATTGGGGGGATTCTCAAAACACAAGACGGTTTCTTTGCCTCTTCTCCATCCCTCTTCTAGAGGGAAGAGAACAATCTTCTGAAGACGTTAGAGTCCCTGAAAGAAAATGTGGCCAACTTTTGGAGCTTTGTCCATAACAACGGCCTCATCTTTATTCATCTTTTGTCCCACCATAACTTTCCTTTGGTTTCCAGAGACTGCCACTCAATGATTAAAGAGTTCTTTCTTGGCTGTTTGGAGTTCTGAAAAGTAAAGGCCCTGCTGTTTAGGTTTTTATGAAAGGTTTGAATATGTCATTGCGGGAGGTCTTAATTTTAAAATTTGCATCTTCCCATTTTCAAGGAGGTTTAGATCTTTTATCCTTCTCATTATCAGGGAAAAATAACTGGAAACAGAGTAAGTCCACTTGTATTTCTGTCACCTTTAAGTGATCCAGCTGAACTGGCAGGACACCTTCTTTCTCGGTTTGATTTGATCCCTTAGCAAGCTTCCTGTTTTTCTTAACATATACATTCTCTGTCAATATGTGTGCTCCCAGTTCATACATATGGTTGCTCTTTGGCAAATTTTTATTTATTTCAAATTTGTATTTATTTTATGTATTCTAAGAATTAATCATCCCTGGTTATCTGAAAGTCAAGATTGGCTCATTTATTCATTTAACAAGTATCTAGTATGATGTTTCCACTTTGAGACATATCTGAACACCGTTAGAAAATGGATGAATTACTTCCCTATGAACCATTCTTCTAAAGGCAAATGTACTAGCCTAATGGAAAATTTCTTTATATACGTATTTAAAAAACAACAAATATATTCTGTCTCATTGTCACTGCTCAGAGTTTCATTGTTTTCTCTGCACCTGGACGCAGTTAATTAGACCCTTTTATAGGGTCACTTTCATCACTCTTCACAGAATACGATAGTTAGCAAAATGCCTTGTGGTGGAAAGTGAATACACATTGGTTCAATAAATGTATATTCCTCACTAAAAAGGCTTTAAAAGACTAGGTTCTCTCTCAAAATTGTATTCATCACTTTCCCCAGCTCCCCTCTTGGATTATAGGTCAGTAATATTAACAAAAACAGATGCCAAGTTGGAGACCCTACTTTTTTATGGCCACGGGAGGTATGTGGAGGTACCTGTGTGATGACTCTAGGAATTGTTGGGGATTGGAAAACGGGGAAGTAGATAGTGTGTTTGCCTTACAGCAGGATGGGCAGTCCAGAGAGTAATTCACCAAGATGGCAGAAAAGGTGAAGTTCAGTATGGTGGTTGCTGCCTTGCACACTACTGAGAAAATGACCCCACACACTACATTTGAGGTGTATGCTGAAGTTTTAAACCTCCGCATTACATAGACAGTCTTGCCCAGCTGCACTCATGATGCCAAGAGCCTGAACCGACTTCTTCCAGGTGATGGGGAGTGCCAGGATTGGGGTTTCTGTATATTGCTGCCACCAACTCAACTCCATCTCCCATAAAAACAGGGCACCCAAGTCTCCCCTTCAGAATATGTTCTCTTGGAATAATTCATTCTGCACTTTGTCTGATGTACCTTCCTCTCCCCTAACTTCTGCTCTCTACATGATTTCCTGTAGAGCAAAGTGGGCCTCTGTGAATGGTCTGGTCCTATTATTATTCAGAAGTAGTTAAATGTTTAACAAACAGCACTCCAGGAGAAAAGCCCTGATTTCCAGTGTTTGCCATTTTCCCGGTGTAAATACTCCCACCATGGCTGATTTTAAGTTACCAATCTCCATCACTGAACATGGACTTGGGAAGAGATGCTCACTCTCACGAGGCCAGTACAAAGCTTGTACCTACTGCAGCAGTAGGTGTTAGGACCTCTTGTTTGAGGAGGCCCAAGGAGATACAGCCTGCGGGTCATAGTGGAGCCATTCAGAGTTGCAGACGGGGTTCTCAGGAAGCAAGCTTAGAGATAGAGCTTAGCGGGGAAGCAGCACTGGGCACAGGGAGAAGCCAAACTGTGAAATAGGTGCCCACAAGTATCAGAGCGGTCCTGTCTGGGGCTGAGATAGCCCTTTTATGTCCCTGCATAGTTCAGTCTCAGGATAGACCCTGGAGGAGTCAATAAGTGGGAGCTGTCAGCTGACACACTCCCTGCATCTGGACAGCAAGTCATTCTTCACAGGGGGACCTGAGCAGCGCATCTCAGTAACAACCACACCCAGATAAGCCTAAATCAGAGTGCAGACCATCAGAGTGCAGACAAGGGTGGGCTTAGAGCATTCAGCAGAATCCCCTGATAGCCTGTTCCTGTCGTCAGAGAATGACCTGAACAATCTGTCCCTCAGCTGGTCTCTGCCTGTCTCGGAGCTCAGTTTTGCCCACATTCTCCATCCTCAGCCTCATCCTGCTAACAGTGGAAACCCCTGAAGGATGCTTCCTGAATCCCATCCATGTTCCACTCTGCTTTGCCTTGTCAGCCAGGCCTGGACATTTCTGCTGCACCCTCCTGGGCGTCTCTCCTCAGCTGCTTTGGGCATTTGGCCTTGCTCCTCAGTGCTGGCAGCTGGGGACCCTGCGTCATTGGCTGAGCGCAGGACTCTGGTCCAAAGTCAAGAAGCAGGGCCTGCTTTGTGCCTGGGTGGGGCAATCCCACTTTCCCAAAGCAGTTTGAGGAAAATGAGAGGATTTGGCCCAATACCATGGAGCTCCCGTAGTTTATTCTCCTCTTTCACTTATGAGGACACTGTGACATACTGTAAACAACTGACTTGCCCAGAGTCTTGCAGCTAATCACAGACAGGCACTAGAACCCTGACCAGTGACATTTTTATATTTCCTTCTTCCTGAGGTCTGACTTGCTCACTGAATAACAGTCCTGTTTTTCTCCCTCTCCAAGACAGTTTGTGTGTTTAGAAATGGCCTCATTAGCAGATTTTATGTTCTTGGTGAGCTCCTCTGCATACTCAGCCCCATTCTGGCAGGTAGCCTATCTGTCTGAGGAGGAATTATCCTGCCTGCCAACTAGGTGTTAGATTTACATGCTAGCTGGGCCACAGGGAAATTATCTGGAATAGCTAAGAAGCTCACAGACTTCTCAGCCTACAGGGCAGATGCATTACAGGTGGACACTTCCTGCTCTACAATGAGTCCTAGGCCTCAGCCTGTGTCCCTGGGGAGGTAAACCTTCAGAGCCCTCACAGAGCTGTGCCTCTGGCCCCAGGCCCCATCACTCCCACCAATCCCTCTTGAATTTGCCACTTTTTCCTCTTTCAGTGCACTCTTTTAGCAAACATTTTATCTAAAATAATTAAATAATCCTTTTTCACCCTTTTAATGTGATTCTTTAGCATATAATTGTTAGTTATTTACTTTTAAAACTTTCTAGCTTTTATCTATAATTGTTTATTTCATCCTGCTTTCCATTATTTCATACTATCTTTCAATGTATTTTGTTTTGCTAATTTTTATCTATTTATTTAACCAATTTCCCCCCTAAATGATGAGTAAGAGGTTTAGGCTCTATGGTAGGTGGGTGGGGCTGTCTGACCTGCTGTTGCAGTTGATTCCCTAAGAATGCTATGGGGCTCTGGGCACCACTGAGCCCTGCTATGCTCCTCTAGCCTTCTTTCATTAAATTATCTTCCTTTCCTTAGGTGAATGCATGATTCAAACTCAACTAATAAGGAAGAGCTGGCAAAGCTCCTGCACCCTATACATAGTACATATGAAATAGTTAAATACCAAAGTTGGGGAATGGGTTGGAGGTGGAATGTGATAGTTTCAAATAAGCAGTATCATTGAGGCTTGTCTCCTCTCACAACCACTTAAAAATTAAACTAAACTATAGAACAAGCATCACTGAGAATTATTGAAGTCTAGCTGAACATAAGTCCTATAAATAAGAATACACAGAAGAAGGCACCTTGAGACTGATAGGAGGTGCTGAGATGCAAAAGGGCTGGTCCCATACCCCCTTGTGATGGTTAAAAACTTGGAGGGGTATCTCAGCTGCAGAATGACCTGAACATTCTGTCCCTCACCTGGGTCCCCTGGAGGAGTGAGGTCCCTGCAGAGGAGTGAGAACTCCCAGCCTCACACCAGGCTCCCCAGCCCAGGGTTCCAGTGTCAGAAAGAGAAGTTCCCACAACTTCTGGCTATGAAAACCAGTGAAGATTGTGGCCGAATGAGACGGAGAGCTGCTGGAGTCCCAGGCATCCTCTTAAAGAGTCTGCCTGCAGACTTACTGCTGAAAGACTCACTAGTTCTAAGCCCCAACCCTGGAGCAGCAGCTCAAAATGTGTCAGGAACTTATAGGAAGGAACTGGATTGTTTGGCTTCAGGGCAGCTTTCTCTCAGAGAGAAGCTGAGCCCTCCCTACACCCAGCATGCAGATGCAGGCAGGTGCCATATCTGAGTCTCCATTAAACTAACACCTGTCTCCCTGCCCTGGTGATTTCCTGAGACCCTGCCACATTCAACTCATGGGCCCATCCAAGATGCTTCCAGTAGCTTTTCAATATAAATGGCCTGTTCTAGCTAGTGCTGCAGAGTTTCCTAAAATCTCTCAGAGATCCACAAACCGCAAACAAACAGCATCTGGCCTGAGGCCTGGTGGGGACACACCCAGTGTCTCTTGCTAGACAGCCCCAAGACTGGCACTAGTGGCAGCATAGCCTCTCTCAGACACTGCCAATCCCAGCACAAAGGGCAACCATCTGCAGATCACTTTGTAGCACATACCAACTGGTCTGAGCAGGGCACAGGCAACAGCTGACTTTGGCCTGCAACAGAGCCCCTGTCAAGAGGCCCCAGAACCAACACACCCAACTTCAGACCACACCAGAGCACCACCAAACCACCTTCACAAATGACCCTGTAGGGTCAGTCCCTGCCCATCAGCTCCTCCACTGTAGTCACAACCACTCCTCACAACCAATAGCCTGAGAGTCAATCCCTCCCATTGATATGCAAGTAGCAAACAAGGCTTAACTACAAAAGAAGTGCACATACAACTTACACAAAGAAGACACCTGGAGCTCCTGGCTCAGGTGACCATGGAGACTGTGTCATTGGGCTCCATAGCATACCTACATAGCAACTCTTAAGTAGAGACATTGCAACTCTACTTAATATATAGAAACAACATCAGGGAGGCAGCCAAAATGAGGACACAATAAACGTGTCCCAAATGAAAGAACAGAACAAAGTTGCAGAAAAAGAAGTAAACAAGATGGAGACAAGTAATCTACCTGATAGGGACCTCAAAACACTGGTTATAAATGCTCAGTGATCTCAGTGAGAATGTCAACAAAAAGATGGGAAACATAAAAATGAAGAAAGAAAACACAAAAAAGAACCAGTCAGAAATGAAGAATATAATAACTGAAATGAAGAATGCATTAGAGGGAATCAACAGTAGATTACATAAAGCAGAGGATCAAGTCACAGATTTAGAAGATAAGGTAGCAGAAAACACCCAAACAGAACAGCAAAAAAGATAAAGAATCCAAAAAGATGAGGATAGTTTAAGGAGTCTCTGGGACAATACCAAGTATACCAACATTAGCACCATAGGGGGACCAAAAGAAGGGAGATAGCAAGAAATTAAAAACCTATGTGAAGATATAATGATGGAAAACTTCCCTAATCTGGTGAAAGAAATAGGCATACAAGCCCAGACAGCACAGAAAGTCCCAAACAAATGAAACCAAAGAGGCCCATTCCAAGGGTAAAAACAGAATCATAAAAGCAGCAAAAAAAAAAAAAAAAAAGTAAAAAGAAAAAAGAAAGAAAGAGCTGTTAGTTACATACAAGGGACCTCCCATAAAACTATCAGCTTATTTCTCAACAAAAACTATGCAAGCCAGAAGGGATTGGCAGGAAATATTCAATGTGATGAAAAGCAATGACTTACAACCAAAATTACTCTACCAAGCAAAGCTATCATTTAGAATTGAAGGACAGATAAAAAGCTTCCCAAAGAAGAAAAAACTAAAGGAGTTCAGCACCACCAACCCAGTATTATAAGAAATATTAAAGGGACTTTTTAAAGAAGAAATAAAGATAAAAATATGAATAATAAAATGGCAATAACTTCATATCTGTTAACAATTCCTTTCAGTGTAAATGGATTAAATGCTCCAATCAAAAGACATAAGATGGATAAGAATGGCTAAGAAAACATGACCCTTACACAGACTGCCTATGAGAGACACACTTCAGATCAAAAGGCACACACAGACTGAAAGTAAAGGGATGGAAAAAGATATTTCAGGAAAATGGAAACAAAAACCAAAACATTTGGGGTAGAAATACTCATGCCAGAAAATAAAGACTTTAAAACAAAGGCTATAACAAGAGAGAAAGAACCCAGTAATCCTATTTCTGGGTATTTATCTGAAGAAATCTAAGCCACTACTTTGAAGGGACATGTGCATCCATATGTTCATTGCAGCATTATGTATAATAGCTAAGATATAAAGGCAACTTGAATGTTCATCAATGGACAGATGGATAAAGTGGAGGTGGTACATATATACAGTGGAATATTAATCAGCCATAAAAAAGAATGAAATCTTGCCATCTGCAAAAACATGGATGGACCTAGACGGTACTTTGCTAAATAAAGTAGGTCAGACAAAGACAAATGTCATGTGATTTCACTTATATGTGGGATGTAAAGATAAAAATAAATGAACAAACAAAACAGAAACAAATTCATAGATACAGAGAACATTTTGATGGTTGCCAGACAGGAGCGGCGTTGGGGAGGTGAATGAAAAATGATTAAAAAGTACAAATTGGTAGTTACAAAATAGTCATGGGGATGTAAAGTATAACATAAAGAATATAGTCAATAATATTGTAATAACTATGTATGGTGTCAGATGGGTATTGGATTTATTAGCCTGATCATTTTGTAAGTTACATAAATGAATAATCTCAATGTTGTACACCTGAAACTAATATAATATTGTATGTCAAGTGTAATTGAAAAATAAAATTAGAATTTAAAAAGTCTAAAAATAAGGTCCCGACATATCATTGAGTCAAGGAAGCCTGAGGAATGGTAGGAAATTATTTTGTTGTTGGCAACAGTATCTAAATAGGAAGTTCCTTTCTTCCTTCCAGGAGTCTATATCATAACCCCCTCCCCCACAAATCACAGGACAAAGTGAAGAGCATGAATATAGAGAGAAGCCATTTCCCAGCTAACAAGCAGCTGCTGCTGGAACACAAAAGAAGTGAGTGCCTTGAAGGAAGGAAAAGCATTGTGAGTTTCATTATTGTGTCATTGTGTAGGTTTGCCTCCACTGGAGTCTAGAAATATAGTTGATGGGAATTCTTTACTTAAAAATGAAGCTTTGAAAAATGGCAGACAATGCAACAAAAAATTCTCTGCGATGGCTATTAAAAATCCGATTGAAAGAAGCACCAGACAGAAGAGAAGGATGGACATGTCCCAAACAGACTACAACAGAGTCATCTACTCCAACCAGATTTCCTAGTGAGGAGAATTCAAAGTAACAGAACTCCACTGTGTATAAATTTAGCTTCATGTGTGAATAACTATGCTTCAGTTAATTCTTTAGTCAATTGCGTGTTTTTCAAATTCTTTAATGTATAGGTTCAATTGTTCTTAGTGATTTCTTTTGTGAAAAATCTGTATTAGTTTGCTAGGGCTGCCATAACAAATACCACAGGCAGGTTGTCTTAAATAAAAGAAATTTATTTTCCGACAATACTGGAGGCTGGAAATTCAAGATCAAGGTGTTGGCAGGGTTGAGTTCTTCTGAGGTCTCTCTTCTTTGGCTTGTACATGGCCATCTTTTCCCTGTGTCTTCACATGATCTTCACTGTGTGTCTGTGTCCCAATCTCCTTTTTTTTTATAAGGACATCAGTCCAACTGGACTAGGACTCACCTCATGACCTTATTTTAACTTATTACCTCTTTAAAGACCCTGTCTCTAAATATAGTCATGTTCTGAGGTCTTGGGGTTAAGACTTCAGCACATTAATTTTGGGGACATAATTCAACCTATAACAAGACATTTCTGGATATTGTTAAGGATGGATATCTGGTCAAGCTGTACCCAAGTGACAGTTTCTGCCAGGATTCTGGAGTCCAGGCTCTGCAGAGCAGATAGCTGAAGTCCCAGCAGCCATCTTGTAAGCATGAGCATGAAGATGGTAAAGTGGAAGTCTAGATACAAACTGGGTTCCTCATGATTTGGGGGATTGCCTTAAAGAATACTGCCTTATCATGCTTCTTCCTTTCATCACCTAAATCCATGAAGCTGGATGTACTGGTGAATACAAAGACCCAAATTCCTCATAGTTGGGTCATGGTCCTGTCCTTGTGATGGTATAACAGTTGTAGTTCTCATACTTCCCATTATCCAGTCTCTCAATGAGAAAACGCATGGTCTAAAACCCATTGTCTCCATTCTATGATGTCAAATCCATATTCTATATGAATATTTGTCTAACTTAACTATGAAATTCTCTGGTCAGAGGTTGGGTTTTCCATGCCTGAGACTGACCTTGTGAATGAACTGGCACTTGGCAGTAGAGCACCCAGGTGTAATCACTCACGTGAAATTGGGTCATGGAAGTGAGGTGGCAACTCTTGCTAGAGCAATCTCCAATGTCCATTCTCCCCTTCTCACTACTAACAAAATACCTATTTTCTTTGGAGTTAGTTATATACTCAGTTAAAAAAGCCACACTTTCCATCCTTTCATGCCAGGTAAAAATAATTGTTTAATAAAGTTATGGCCAGTGAGGTATAAATGGAGGTGACCAGGTGGGCTTTCAGATTTCAAGAAGCAGTTTAAAGAAATCTGCCTCAGGCAAGTCTGTTCTTTTGCTCTTTGCCCTTTTTCTTTCTTCCTGTCTAGAACATGGATGTGATAGCTGGAGTTCCAGCAGCCATCTTGTAGGCATGAGCATGAAGATAGTAGAGTGGAAATTTAGATGCAACCCGGGTTCCTCATGATATGGAGGACTGCCACAGCAGCTCTGGCCTGACCTCCTCTGATTTTTTCTTACAAGAAAGAAAAACAAGCCCCCAGGCCTGCTGGCATCCACAATGGCATCTCCTGGAGCACAAAGTGAATGGTTCTCCTGTAAACCCCTATGTTGTTTAAGCCACCATTTAGGGGTTTCTATTCCCTACTACCAAATGTTATTGCTAACTGATGCAGGTGGTTGTGATCATTAGAATCATTCCCTTATTCTCCTTGGATGCATGTAAACCTGTGTGAGAGCTTTGTTTAGATATGAGTCCCCCTGATAAAAGCTGAGGGAACCCAGGTAAATTTGGGTTTAAATATTCCATCCCTTATTAGCTGTGTGACTTTGGGAAAAGTGCTTCACCTTTCTGAGCCTCACTTTCTTGAGTGCTATCGTACAGGGTTGTTGTGAGGATTAGTGACATAATGTATGTAAAGCGCCTGGCTCTATCCTTGTACACAGGTACTCAGCAGATGGCTCTCCTGTTCTTATGATATCACTTGTCCCCTCTAGAGGAAGACTCAAATACACATGTCCAGGTCTTACTTTTCCCTTGGGTGCTCTTCCTGGATCTCTCTAGATGCCCTCAGGACATTTCCATTTAGCTCTCCTGTATCCCTTGTAGTCTAGTCCCCAAACACCTTTTCTCTGATGATATCACTATTTGTCCTATATCCTGTCCTCCTACTTATTTGCTTAACTCACCATATCATGCCATACCATATTACCCTTTCTAGCTGTTTCCAAAGCTCTGTGGAATGAGATCATTCAAGGGAGGGAAGTTTTGTAGAGATGGGGTTAAAAGCACACCCTTGGGGCTAACAGAACATGATAGTCCAAGGGCTCAAAACTCCCTTTCTATTTTCACTGCTGGGTTCCTCCATAGTGACTCAGGAGAGCTCTCTGATGTGGGGTTTTGCTCACAGCTGAGGCAGGGAGGAGGCAGGAAGTCTCTCATAAAACAGTGAGTACTGGGCTTAGGGCCCGGTGAGGAGAAAACTCAATTCGAATTTGGAAACTAACTGCCATGTTTCCAGCAAACCAAGTGGGAAAGTGATTTTTCCTCACCTGCATCTGGATAGTATGGGGCTTCAGTGCCTTTCTTGGGGTTGCATCGAATGGAACTTTCCCCAAATTTTGAGGCAGCATTAGCACCGGGCAGTTCAAGAGAAAGAGGTGGGGTGTTGGGGCAGCTCTGTATACTGTTGTCCCCACCTGGAATTTTCCCCTGAGGCACCTTTGAGTGGGGCTGAACTGTGACATCATCCCTAATGCAGTGACCTGCAGCTCACCAAGTAAATGGCAGCTTTCTCAGGAAACAGGAACTCACTCTTCAGAACTTTCCAATACACAGCAGATGGAGGTTGAGAGGGAGTATGTAGGCGGATCTAACACCATCATTGACTGGCTGAGTGAGCTTGTCCATGCTGTCATTTCAAGTGCCCTCAGTAGACCCAGGGAAAAGCACTAACATTCCTTTCTGAGACAGAGTAGCCAACTTTCTGGACCCTCTCACAACCCTGCCATTTCTCCTTGAGGCTTAACTGGAGCACTTCCATGTGCAAGATTTCTGTCCTAGAGCTGCTAGCAATGCACTCCATTAACTTTTTTTATTATTACTTTCAGGTGTATAAAACAACATAGTGATTAGACATTTACACCCCTCACAGTGATAACCTCAACAAGTCTACTACCCATCTGAGATTATACATAGCTATTACAATACCATTGACTACTGTGTTTCTCCAAAAATAAGACCTAGCTGGAAAATAAGCCCTAGCATAATTTTTCAGGATGACATCCCCTGACTATAAGCCCTAATGCTTCTTTTGGAGCAAAATTAATATAAGACCCAGTCTTAATTTTGGGGAAACACAGTACATTCCCTATGCTGTACTATCCTGTGACTATATATATATTTTAATTATAGTTGGCATTAAATATTATTTTATATTAGTCTCAGGTGTATAGCATAGTGAGTGGTTAGGCATTTATACAATTTATGAAGTGATCTCCCCAATAAGTCTAATATCATCTGACACTATAATGGTTTTTACAATATTATTGATTATATTCCCCATACTGTGTTTCACATCCTCATGACTATTTTGTAACTACTGATTTGTACTTCCTAATCCCTTCACCTTTCTCACACAGTTCCTCAACCTCTCTCCCATCCAGCAACCATCAGTTTGTTCTCTGTATCTATGAGTCTGTTTCTATTTTGTTCATTTATTGTGTTCTTTAGATTCCACATATGAGTATAAGTGAGATCATATGATATTTGTTTGTCTTTCTCTGTCTGACTTATTTCACTTAGCATAATACACGTTAGGTCCATCTATGTTGTTGCAAAGGTAAGACTTTATTCTTATTTATGGTAGAGTAATACTCCATTGTATACATGTTCCACGATTTCTTTATCCAATTGTCTATTGATGAGCATTTTGGTTGTTTCCATGAACTCCATTAATTAATGTCAAAAGCTTTATATTTGTATGTGTGTGAGTGTGATGGGTGTGTGTGTGTGTGTCTCTTATTTTCTGTGAGGCCTACTCTGCTTTATAAACTTCTGCTGACTCTCAAGTCCTCTTCCTTCTTTTTTGCATGGTGCCATCATTGGTGGGTTTCTTTTAACCTCTGATGACGAAGTCTTTCTGTTTTTACCTACAGGTAAATTTGGGACTGGATGACTTTACCAGTCCTGTCCCAAGATTACTAACACATGTAGAAGTTCTGAGCAGAAGTAATACATAGTCAGTCTTCACTCCATGCTACCGCAGCCACCTCCTGGAATCTAGCACCCACCCCAGTCATCCTAAATCTGTCTTCCAGTCATCCTAAATCTGTCTTCCAAAGGGTTTCCAGGATCACTTGGTTTCCAAGGCCAATAAACTTAGCTGTTACTCACTTCCACCTCTGCTGCATCAACCCTTTATCTGTAATCTTTTCATCATCTTATCTCCTTGAATGAAAGGGATCTTTCCAAAGGATTTTCCCTTGCTCCTCTGTTCTCTTCTCTCTATAGTAGTGCTGCTAGAACCTTTCAATCTGTATTTATAATAGATATAAAACAAGGTAAATATTGGTTTAAAACAAATCAGAGCAATGGCTTTGGTACCAACTATATACATCTCTTCCCACCCCACCACCTTTGCCTAAAAAACAGGGTCTAGCAAGTCCTTTGAAGAGGTGTGCACTTTTTCTTCTTCCATGTTCTGCTGCATTTCAGGATTACTGTTCAGAACTCTCTACAGGAAGTCCCACTTGGAGTGAGGTAAATCTAGGTTCACATATACCTCCATTATTTACTAGCTGTGTGATTTAGGCAAACTACTTCACCTCTCTGAGTCTCACTTTCTTTTCTTTTTTCTTTTTTTTTTTTAAAAAAAATTACTTTCAGTTGTACAAAGCAATGACATTTTACCCCTCATAAAGTGATAACCCATCCCCAAGCTACTACCCATCTGACATATTTTTTTTGACATTCAATGTTATTTATATTAATTTCAGGTGTACAGCATAGTGGTTAGACATTTATATAATTTAAGAAGTGATCCCCCTGACTAGTAGTTCTCACCTGGCGCTACACATAGTTATTACCATATTTTTGACTATATTCCCTGTTTTTTTACATTCTCGTGACTATTTTGTAACTATCAATTTGTACTTAATCCCTTCACTTTTTTTCACTCTGCTCACAATCCCCTCCCCTCTATTACCCCAACAAATCTAATACCTATCTGACACCATACATAGTTATTATAATATTATTGAGTATATTCCTTATGCTATACCCTACATCCCCATAACTACTTTGTAACAACCAATTTGTACTTCTTAATCCCTTCCCCTTTTTTCACCCCTCTGACATCTTATATAGCTGTTACAATACCATTGACTGTCTTCCCTATGTTGTACTCCACATCCTGTGTCACTATGTATACCTATATATTTAGTTATAGTTGACATTCAGTATTATTCTACTTCAGCTTCAGGTGTCTAAAGCATTGGAAGTAATCCCCCTGTTAAGTCCAGTGCCCATCTAACACCTTACATGATCTTTACAACATTGTTGGTTATATTCCCCATACTGTATTAACTACCAATTTGTATTTCTTAATAACTTCACCTTTTTCACCCTGCCCCCAACTCCTTTCCCATCTATCACCCTGGTAGATCTAGTACCTATCTGGCTATACCTAGTTATTACAATATTATGACTATATTCCTTATGCTATACCCTACATCCCCATGACTACTGTGTACCAACCAATTCATACTTCTTAATCCCTTCCCCTTTCACCCAACCTTAACACCCCTCCCATCTTAAAGAACTCCATCTAAGATTCCTTGTAATACTGGTTTGGTGGTGATGAACTCCTTCAGCTTTTTCTTGTCTGGGAAGTTCCTTATCTGTCCTTCAATTCTAAATGACAGTCTTGCTGGGTAGAACAATCTTGGTTGTATGTCGTTGCTTTCCATCATGTGGAATATTTCCTGTCACTCCCTTACTGCCAACAAAGTTTGTGTTGAGAAATCAGCTGCCAGTCGTATGGGGGCTCCCTTGTAGGTAACTAACTGCTTTTCTCTTGCTGCTTTTAAGATTCTATCTTTGTTTTCAACCTTTGGCATCTTAATTATGATGTGTATTGGTGTTGGTCTCTTTGGATTTACCTTGTTTGAGACTCTCTGTGCTTCCTGGGCTTGTATGTCTACTTCCTTCATCAGGTTAGGGAAGTTTTCTGTCATTATTTCTTCAAATAGGTTTTCAATTCCTTGCTCTCTCTCTTCTCCCTCTGTTACCCCTATAGTGTGAATGTTGATATGCTTGATATTGTCCTGGAGACCCCTTACACTCTTCTCAATTTTTTGGATTCTTGTTTCATTTTGCTGCTCTGGTTGGGTGTTTTCTGCTACCTTATCTTCTACATCACTTGTTGGATCCTTTGCTTCATCTAATCTACAGTTGATTCCCTATAATATATTATTCATTTCCATTATTGTATCCTTTATTTCTGACTGGTTCTTTTTAATGTTTTGTTTCCTGTTTTATGCTTCCTATCTCTCTGTTGAAGTTCTCCCTGAGATCACTGGGTGTTCTTATAACTACTGTTTGCAACTCTGCATCTGATAAAGCTAGCTGATCTACATTTTGCTTAGTTATTTTTCTAGAGCTTTCTTCTGTTCTCTTATTTGGGACATGTTTCTTTGTCTTCCCATTTTGGCTGCCTCCCTGTGTTTCTATGAATTAGGTAGGGCTGCTATGTCTTCTGGTTGTAGTAGAGTGGCCTTATGTAGTAGGTGTGCTGTGGGGTTAGGTGGTGCAGTCTTTCTGGTCACCTGAGCCACTCACTCCAGGTGTGTCCCTTGTGTGGGTTGTGTGTGCCCTCCTCTTGTAGTTGAGCCTTGGTTGATAATTGCACATCAATGGGAGGGACTGACCCTTGGGCTCACTGATTGTGTGGACTGGTCTTGACTATAGTGGAAGAATTGTTGTGCAGGGGCTGTTCCTACAGAGCAGGATCTGCCTTGGCAGGACTCTGGTGACTGTCCAATCTGCCCCTTGTGTGTGTCATACTTGGAGGTGGCTGGGTAATGCTCCAGCTCATTTTGAAGTTGGCCACTGGGGGCACCAGCCGTACCACCTTGAGGGGAGCCACTGTAAGTCAAGTTTAGTCACAGCCCGTGACCCATCCGGGTTACCTAGCAGGAGCCACAAAGAAATTTGCAGACGGCTGCCCCCTGCACTGTGCTTAGAAGTGCCTTGAGAAGCCAAGGGGTGACACTTAGTGCAGTACTTAGGGCTGCTTAGCCAGAGGTAAGCCTTGAGAGGACACACTCAAGACAGATGCTGCTTGTCTGGGTTCCTCTAACCTTTGGGCGACCCTAGGAAAGTCTGCAGCTTGAGACAAGGCTGGCAGCCTGCAGGAAAAAGCCACTGGAAGCAGCCTGTTTGTGGCCAAAAGTTGGGCAGGACAGAGTCTCCAACCTCCAGGACGTGGCAACCCAACGGCAGAGACTCAGATATGGTGGCCACCTGTGTTGGCATGTGTGCGAAGGGGACGGGCTCAGCAAAGAAACAATGGCTTCCACCAGCTCCCCCGTCCAGGAGAAAGCCGCCTCTCCAGCGCCCATCCCAAGCCAGACAACTCAATTCCCCACCATATGTCCCTGCTGCCTTTCCAGCGACTGCCCCAATGCTGGAGCTCAGAGCAAGTGATTCCATTGGTGAGTAAGTCTGTGCACGGTCCCTTTAAGAGGAGTGGCTGGGGGTGCATCTGCATTCAGTCTCACTCAGTCACAATCTCCGCTGGTTTTCACAACCAGAATTTATGGGGACTTCTCTCCCTGGCACTGGAACCCTGGGCTGGGCCGGGGCTGGGAACTCTTACTCCTCTGGGGGCTGGGGAGGAACTCCCACAACTGAAATATCCCTCCTGATCTTTAATGGTCACACATGGGTGTGGCACCAGTCCATTCCACATCTCTGCCCCTCCTGCCAGTCTGGATGGTGGCTTCTTCTATGCGTTCTTAGTTGAATGGCTTCAGTTCAGCCAGATTTTAGGCAATTCTCAATAATGGTTGTTTTGTAGATTAGTTGTAATTTTGATGTGGTTGTGAGAGAAGGTAAGCATAGTTTTCCTACTGCACCATCATCGTTGTCTCATCTGAGCCTCACTTTCTTGAGTGCTATCATATAGGGTCATTGTGAGGAGTAGTGAGATAAGTTATGTAAAGTGCCTGGCTCTATCCTTGCACACAGATGCTCAGCAGATGGCCCTCCTGTTATTAAGACATCATTTGTCCCCTCTAGAGGAAGACTGACATCCACGTGTCCAGGTCTTACTTTCTCTTGGGTGCTCTTCCTGTATATCTCTCTAACCTCTTGCAGGACATTTCCAGTTAGCTCTCCTGTGTCCCTTCTAGTCCAGTTCCCAAACACCCTCTCTCTGATATCACTGTCCACCCTGTATCTGGTTCTCTTGCTTGTTGGTTCAACTTGGCACTCCATACCATGCCATGAACCATGCCACATGATGCCCACCATACCACATCAGACCACACTATGCCATACCATAGCATGCCATGCCACACTATTCCCTGCTACCCCAGCCAGACTACACTATACCACACCACACCAGATTGAACCACACCATGCCATACTATGCTGGACTATGTCTCATCGTGCCATGCCTCACCAAACCATACCATGTCATGCTACGCTCTGCTATGCCATGCCATACCAAATCACACCATACCTCACCAAATCACACCACACCACACTATGCTACATTAACAATTCCAGGCTATACCACACCATGCCATACTACACCATGCCATGTCTGTGCTTATTAACCAGCTCCAGAAGGTTGAGGCAGACTTACCCCTGTTCATTTTGAGGGCCCTTTCTTTTCCCCAGTGTTCATCCTGACTTTGCCCCCTTTGGTTGAGTTAATCTATGTGAAATTCATTCTTGACTTCTAGAGTTGGCACCCAGCTCTGCTCCCTTAGATTTGGAATCCCTTCCAGACTCAACAAGATACCTCCTTCTCTTTCCTTGGCTTGCAGTCCTTCTCTCCTTCACCCCCACCAGGGCTGGGAGAACCGCTACTTATAGGAAACAAAGATTTCCTTTTATTATTTTATGTTAATATGAAGCTATATGTTAGCATAAAACTTTAATATGTAAATTTAATTTGTTAGAGTTAAATGTATAATTTTAAAAATCTAGTAAGTTATCTTAAGATTTATTAAGGATGGTTTTATCTGTATCTATATCTATACACCTATATATGTTTATAGATACACACACACATATATATACATATAAACTTTTTTAAGAATTAAGATATATGTATATATATATTCAAAATGTAAAACACTTAGTTTCTTAGTATAGATCATGCTGATATCCTTTACAAATTCGTTTTCTCAGAAAATAATGGAAAGGTATGATCTACAAGAAAATCCACCCCATAGAGGCCATGGTTTTGTTATGAGCTTTGCTTCTAGTTCTGCTCTTATTCCTGACTCAGACAACCTCCATTAATGAATATACTTTATAAGAGGACCATTGTAATTTGATGGTGCCTCACCATTCCTTCCTGACTGCTTCAGACCATGAGGATTTGGGGAGGGGGTTACTATGATAGTGTAATTATTTAGCTACTGAACTTATCATTCCTTTTTCACCCCTATTTTTTCTCTAATGATGAAATGAGCTAGTGCCACAATAGACTGAGGACAATAAAATTATTTTTATATAGATAGAGGTTAAGTGTGTATATGACTGTATGTTGTTATTGTT
Organism: Rhinolophus hipposideros; assembly: GCF_964194185.1. Taxonomy (NCBI): domain Eukaryota; kingdom Metazoa; phylum Chordata; class Mammalia; order Chiroptera; family Rhinolophidae; genus Rhinolophus; species Rhinolophus hipposideros. The sequence continues at coordinate 5,741,501 of NC_138054.1, read as the reverse complement.
TTATTTGAGCCTATCATTTAATGTGTGTTTTATTATTCTGGTAACTAGCATCACTAAGCACATAGGTCCAGGAGGCTATTGGTATAATTCTGAGGGAGAGGTTCTGATGGGAACCTGGCCCCCAAATGGCACTGCATGTTGTCATTTGCCATGTTAGCTTTCCTTGAAACCTTCAGAGTCACCTGTGACTCTTCTCTCTGCCTTTCTTTCATTAATTTTTGCCAGGGAGAAGTTCAAATTTGGATGGTAAGAGATCTGCTGTAGGTACAGAGGAGAAAGTAAACTCTCTTGGGGAAATTTTTGCTGAAAAACTTCAGCAAAAGTGACATTGCAGATGAGTCTTGAAGGATGATAGAGAATTTGGCAAATTGGGGGGATGCTAAAGAAGGTATCACTCATATGCAATTGCAAATAGTGATTAAAGACATCTCCCTTTGTTCTTGTAATCACGTTTTAGATTAAACCCACTCCTTCCTGTTCATGACTGCCCTAGTGCAAGCACAAGAGTCCTACCTGAACCTTGGGCTCCAGCCTCTGAGCTCCTCTCTCGGCCCCCCTTGTGTCCTTTATGTCACGCAGCATCTAGCACAGTTCCCAGTACCTGCAGCACTTACTGAATAATTTACAGACTAAATAAGTCATAGGAAATGCTGTCCCTATTTCTTTCTGGTTCTCTGTAGTCTGTAAACGTACAGGATGAAGCCTAAGGTCTGTATCTGGCATTCAATGTCTTCTGCATTCTGTTTTCCACTTGCTTTCCCATAACATTTCTGCACTGACTCTCCTTTCCTGCCCAACAGAACTGCTAACTGTCCCTTAAACTTACATACAAAGTTTGGACCTCCATGCCTTTGTTCACATTCCTTCTGATTTCTCTACAATTATCCTTATCTTAAACAGCCCTGAAGACCCCACTGAAGGTCTTTCCCCTTCACAAATCTCTCCTTGGCTCCATCCCCACAACCTAGTTCCCTTCTTTTCCTTCCTTTCTTCTTTCCTTCCTTCCTTCCTTCCTTCCTTCCTTCCTTCCTTCCTTCCTTCCTTCCTTCCTTCCTTCCCTCCCTCCCTCCCTCCCTCCCTCCCTCCCTCCCTCCCTCCCTCCCTCCTTCCTTCTTTCCTTCCTTCCTTCCTTCCTTCCTTTCATCTTTCTGGTTTCCCCAAATTGCTTCTCTATAAAACTTATAATTTGTATTATGTATTAATCCATTTTGGAATTAATCATTCTTGCTTTGTAAGTAAGTTTGTGATTGCCTTGGCTTATGATGAACACATTTCCATGGGTATGAGTTTAACGGAACATTCATAAGCTCCCTGAGAGCAGGAATTTTGTATTTATGTGTATACCTTAGAGAAGTGCTGTTCATATGGTGGAGGGCAGACAAGTATCCATGAATCTGGAATGAGGTAAGCATAGCAGCTGAGAATCAGGGTTGGAAACTTACATGCCGTGTGCCATTGTCATGACATCCACGTCTAAGCACGTCATGGGCTCTTTTTATTGAACAGGGAATAGAGCAGACTGGGTGTTGTTGAATTCTTGTGTTGAGTCCGTGTTGTGCAAACTGCATACAAGCTACATGCAGTAGGGCCATCCATCATTCTGCATCACGTGGGAATATCAGTGGCTGGACCTTCACTCTACATAGTTTGTGAAGCACCACCTGGCAGCACCTGGGATGGAAACTTGCACACTGTAAGCGCTTATGTGGTGCTAGGAGATTGATAAACACCACAGAATTGAAGACTTTAATATCCGTGTTTTCCTTTCTATCCCTGTATAAAAATCAGAAGCATCAAGATAAATGCAATGCAAATTCAAATCACATATATATAACCCAAATGTTTCCTGGGTCACTCTGATCCTTAAGAACTAAGTGAAACTGCTTTATTATTTTATAAATTATGGAAAGATCAATGCCTTCCTCAAGATTTATAAAAGTTTTGGAGACTTGTCCCCCACAGTTACCTCTGGCTCTTACTAGCACATCTTACTACCCCATGTTTCCCATGGCATTGGGCCATACAGGGATTTTAGCCTTTTTATTAATTTTCATAACTCTTTCTGCTCTCAGGTAGAAAAAAAATTTACTAAGGCCTTTTATGAGTAGCAGATTTTACCAATTTGGCGAGATAGAACAATTTTTATTCCACAAAGGTATCATATTAAAAAAATCTAATTGTTCAAGTGTGTCACTATTTGTAATGCTCTGGAATCTTCTCAAGAATCTGACTTCCCAGTCTTTCTCTTCCATCCTCATCTTGGTCTTCTGTGGATGATATGATCAATTCCTCCAGTCTTTCCTGAGTCAGAATTTTTTTGCAGGCCCTGAATGGATGCTTTAATCCTCTGGGGATGCTGAGAATACCTCATCATTTCCTGCATAATGAAATTTGTGGCTTTTATTAGTTAACCTGAAACTCAGACATTTTTCTCAGTTTCCCCAATGTGTGTCAACCATACATGGGAACTGAAATAGACGTTGCACAACACACATATCCCCCCAACACCGCTCACTCAGCGGTGTGGATGCATGCAGTGGTTTCATGGAAGTTAAATGCAAGCATGATGGGCTCCATTTACCACCCCAAATCCCCCTTCTCCATCCTCTTAAATTCTCGTATAAGAATAAACTTGATTAATTCCCCCCCCCGCCATTATGCATATGAAAACCACTTGTTAAACAAAACAAAACAAACAAAACAAAACAAAACAACTTTTGGCTAGCAGACTCAGCTGCTACTTCTTAAGGCGGGAAATTCTTTTTTGTCACCCAGTCATTTGTAGTTAAACATCCACAGATTGGTGGTAGAGAGGGAAGACATTTGCAGAACATATCCAAAAGGTAGAGAGGGAAGCCTTTTGGATATGTGAGCATACTCTCCATTGTTCTATGTAGTGTGCGTTCAGCAATGAAACTGGTCAATGAAAATTAAACTAATACAAGGCCTTCCCTAATTCTGTGGGGCTGCATTTCTTACTTATATTCTATTATATTGATCTCTTACTACAAGACACTTCCTTGTTATGTTTCCAAGAGCTCCAGGATGTTGCCCAATTGTGGCATTGTGAGAGAAGGGAGAAAGCTCAGTTGTAGTCTAACAATAGGAGAAAACCCCTCAGGACACGTGGTGATGTCATTGGGAGGCAGATAAAGGCAGAGCTTGTGTCTGGGACGGGCCCAGAACTGAAAGGAAAGAACTCGGGGTGGGGGGGAGCTCGTGGAGTCTCAGGACTGATCATTATCCACTTAGAGCCAGAAGTCCTCGAATCCAAGGGAGTGCCAACCAAATTCTTGAAGACTGGCCAGAAAAATCGTTCCTGCCAGTCCCCAAAGAGGAGGGACCAACAGGGACAGGGTGTGGAGTTGTGGTGGCAGCTATCTCCAAGAGTAGGGTGGCACAAGGCTGAAGAGCTGTAGCAGTTTGCCTCACTGGGTGATCAGGGGAGCCTGAGCCTAGAAGAAAGAAAGGAGGGAGAGAGGCACAGGGAAATGCCTTTGTGTGGCCAGCACTGCCAGTTACTAGGAGCTGGGCTTCCATGGGTTCCTTTGCCTTCTCCCCAGAATGTCCCCTAAACCTTGCCTCCCCTCCTGCTTTTAAAGAATACTTATCAGCTTCTTGGGAGTAGGTGACTGGCACTTTGTCCCCAAAGTCTGATGAAAGAGGAATGTGCCAGCCAATTTCTGAGGTTTTCCTCCTGGGGGTGGTCCAGTGAGTTATAATAACTGACTCCTCTCTCCCCACAGCCCAAAAGCAGGTGAGTGAGAACATTCCTTGCTGGGATTTCTGCAGAAGGAGGCAGGGATTTGTAGCTGAGGTAAAAATGAGCTAGGGCTAAATCTTGAGGTGACACTTTTGGAGTCCTTGCTGTTGCCTTCTGGCTTGGGAGGGCCGTGCTGACCTTTCAGGGACCTGGAAGGGGAGGAGTTGGCTGGCCTGTGACTTCTGGCCTGTTTACCCACATGTAATAGTTGGTAAGGTATTGCCCGGAAGGCATTCCTGCCTACACTATTTTGTCAATTGATTTTGCTGGATACACTGATATGGTTGCCAAAATCCACGACTGGCAGTGTACATCTGCTTGTTTTATTGACATGTTCATCCTCTAGTCCCTGTAACTGAGGCAGGTCATGTGTCACCCTGAGCCACTGTGCTTGTGTCAAAACCTCGTTTATCCCTCCTCCCATTTTCTTTGCATCCTGCCTGTCCTGGAAGGTGGGGTGGTTGGTATCTGTGTAAGACCAAAGAGAAAGCATGAGTAAGCCACGACAGTGATGGAGAAGGGAGTGGGAAGGAGGAAAGGCAGGGAAAGTCTCTGAATCAGCCCCTCTGCACCTTGCAGTCCCCTGGAGGCTGTCAACAAAGCCCATCCCTCACTCTGCTTCTCCCCCCTGAAGTGGAGTCTCTCCAGGGTGGGGGTAGCAGCATTTTTAAAAACCTCCCCAAGGCATCATTATAGTGTGAAACCAAGTGGAGAAGCACCACTCTACACCCACCCCATAGAAGTGCCAAGGAAAATTCTATCAGCAGGCTCTCTAACTCATTCACAAGACAGTTTTTTTGGTGGGGGCCCTCCATTGATAGAAGCCTTGTAAACTCATTGGAATCCACATGAATAAGACACCTCTGAGGATTACACAGTTTTGGGGAGGATGAAGGCAGCATCCTTAATTCCCAAAAGAACTCTGGAGTAGATTTTACTACCGTATTTGACACCAGAAAAACAGGAAGCTTTGCAAGGTTAATTAATGCACCCAAGAGCACAGAGCTGATAGGTGATAGATCCAGAATTCAAACTCAGACCTTTTTGATTTGTAGATTCATGCTCTATCTGCCCTCTTGTCTCCCAGAACAAAGGAGTAGGCTGAGGGTTTGGAGGAGCTGGTCTTTAAACCGGCCTGGGTGTTTCTCAGGCAGACACTGGAGGGAGTGCATCTCAGGCAGAGGGGACAATGTGCACAAAGGCAGGGAGAGTGGATTGCCGGAAGTCCTGCTTGGAGCACCTGGTGGATCAGCAAAGGGCTTAGCACACATTCCAAGCACAGCTGTCACCCTGAAGGCAATGGAGTGTAGAGGACGTTAATGCAGGGGCGGCCAAAAGTGTGTCTTAGAAAGAGCCTCTGCAGATAGCACCTTGGCCAGGATCCATGTTAGACCCTGAGGACCCTCAGAAGCACCACTGCTCAGCCTGGTGCAGCCTCAGATATGAGAAGCCCCAGGGAGGTGAAATCCCAGCCAGGTGGAGCCAGCTTGAGCTCACCATGGCTCCCCTGTACTTTATGAGGACCCATGAACTAAGCTGACTGTCTTTTAAAAAATGTTGCAGTCTGTCTTCCTGGCTTACTCAACAGGGCTTTTACTCTGTGAATAGCTTTTCCTCTTCTTCTCCCTTCACTGAGTGTTTTACACATTTCTAGCCTTGTATATGGGTCACCCGGGGTTCATTTTTGAAGTGAATGTGACTCCAATTTGGTTGCTGAAAAAACACATGGGGAATACAGTCAATAATATCGTGATAGTGTGGTCCAGTGTCAGATGGCTGCTGGACTTATCATGGTGAGCACTTCTTTAGGTATGTAAGTGTTGAATAGCTATGGTCATTCAGATGTACACCTGAAACTAATATAATATTTGTCTGTTTGCTATATTTTGATAAAAATTAAAAATAAATAAATAAATAAACAAACAAAAAAACCAAACAAACAAAAAAAACACACGTTCTTGGTGTTCGTCACAGAAAAGAATTAAGGACGCACAGAACAGACAAAGCAAGTGGTAGATTTATCCAAGACATAGTACACTTTCAAGAGGGCAAGAGTGGGCAGGCCCGGAGAAGAACAGCTGCCCCCCAAAAAAGTGGGGTCTGAGAATTTATTACACTTAAAATGAAGGCGCGAAATATAGGCATTCCTAAGGGGGTCCTCACTGACCACTCCTTCCCATTGGAAGGAGGGATTTCTGTCTTTATTTGGCTCTTATTGGACTGTCATGGTGACACGGTGGGAGATTTTTCTTGGCTGCTATGTAATAACATTATAATCCATTAGAATTAGCTAGAGTTTACCTACAGTGACAGGATGGTGTCCTGGGTCGGCTCTAGGCTGCCGAAATCTAGTTCTGGCTGGTCTGGTAGCTGCACTTTAGAATGACCTCATCTCCTCCCTCCTTTGTCTCCCCTCACCTCTTCCTTCCATTCCTCCCTTCTCTTTCCCTTTGGCCCATTCTTTCTGCTTATGGTAACGTTTTCACATGGCTCTAGAGCATCGTAATGCCCCGGAAGCAGTCCAGCCGCCTGTGTGAACTTCAAGCATAGCCTGCACTGCACGAAGCTGAGCCGTGCTGGCAAGGTCTGCTGGCAAGGTCTCGTCTCCTTGTAATCAGGCCTCCCTGATTTCCCTGCATTGGTGTCAGCGGTTTTGTCCCAGTTTTCTTTAGAGATAAGGAAAGAATGGCGTGAGCTGTGCATGTCAGCCTTGTGCTCCCAGGACCCCATGAGCCACAGAGCGCCACTGTGAGCCACCAGAAGGGAGAACACTTACTGTGTCCCTCCAGCAGGGAGTCACAATGCTAGCATTTCAGGTATTTCCAGGCCAGGCGTTCCAGAATGTGTTAATAACTCCCAAATCCAATGTTGTGATAAATAAAAGCTACAAAGTTCAAGTGCAAGTCCAAGGGGAGTTCTAATGCAAACAGATACATTTTGAGGATAAAAGTTATGGTATGAACCTACTTGTATGACACAACAGGGGAGATGAAAATCTGAATTGAAAGTCTGAAGTACAGAATCGATATTAAAAGAAATGTGGCTCCCGTTCCAGGCTCTGGAGGCTTTTCCCTTCCTTCCTATCTCTCCCTCCCCCACCCTTACCCTTAATTATTGATTGGACACAACTTTGGGTGACTGATTTCAATGAATAAGATGGAAATGATTGGAAATTAGCTTGCATGCAAATAGGTGCTTTTGAAGTGATTGTAAAATTTATTCTTAAACACTAAATCCTCTCTTACAATCTAGTTTTTAACTGTAAAACCTGACTTAGGACAATGGAAAAAAGTAGTATGTTTTGCACCCCTTTTGGCATCTGACAAAGGAAAGTTTCAGTCTAGCTTCGGCCAATGTTCTCCAGCTAGAAATTGAGGAGACTCAGATTTAACTTAAAAATATTTATACAGTATTTTTATTTCTGAAATAATAAATAATACATGTACAGTATGGAAAATTTGGAAAACAAAAGTGGAAAGATGAAGATAAAATCACTTGTACTGTAACTCTCTTCCTCTCTTTGTGTATACTGGGAGTGCCCAAAAAATATATACAAGTGGACACTTTGGTCAATGTTGCTCAAGCAGTAGTTCGCCGTAATCAGAAGTGTCTGGACGCTGATGGTAACCACTTTGAGCACCTCTTGTAATTGCAGAAGTTAAATGTGACTTGTATTCATCTTTTGTTATCGGTATATATTGAGTATTACAATTGTAATACAGTTTTCCTTTCTTAAAATGTGTATACATTTTTTTTGGCACTGTCTGTATATGTAATTTCTTTTTTTTTTTTTTTTTAGAAAAAAAATCTTCATAGTGGACTTACTGTTCTACAATTTTTTAAAACATTTAGTGATGTATTGAGAATATTTTCCCATGTCACTAAATATTCTCTGACAATATAATTTTTATTAATTGCACAGTGGCAGTGTAATACTTTGCTTCATCATTCCCCACCTTGTATATTAACTTCCAGTTGTTGATATTGTAAACAAATGCTCATCCTTATAGATACATCTGCTGAACACCCATGATTATTTCTTAAGGTGAAATGCTAGAAACAGAATTGCTGATAAGAAGGCACACCCATGGAAAAGGCTTTTCATACACATCTCCACACTGCCTTTCAGAAAGGTCATATCAATGGACTCTCCTGCCAGTCTGGTGTTTCTTTACAACTTTGATGACACTGTAGACAAGATGTGAAAACTATTTGCTTCTCATTGAAACTTGGGGAAAATTAGAGTGCACTCACCTATCTTTTCCCAGGCCACAGCTGTATTCCCCTTTAAATTCAGAGGATCACTTTTTCCCCAATTATTTTTATTGTGGTAAAATATACATATAAAACTTACCATCTTAACCATTTTTAAGTGTACAACTCTGTAGCACTATGTGCATTCACATTGCTGTGCAACCATCACAACCATTCATCTCCAGAATTTTTTCATCTCCCCAAACTGAAACTTCATACCCATTAAGTAATAACTTCATTTCCTGATTAGGCCCTGGTAACCACCATTCTACGTTCTTATGTTCTGTCTCCATGAATCTGACTACTCTAGGGACCTCATATAAGTGGAATCATACAGTATTTGTCCTCTTGTAGCTGGTTTATTTTACTGTGCATAATGTCCTCAATATTCATCCATTTTGTAGCATGTGTCAGAATTTCCTTCTTTCTTATGACTGAATAATACTTCATTTTATGTATATACCACATTTTATTTATTCATTGATGGACACTTCAGTTGCTTCCACCCTTTGGCTATTGTGAATAATCCTGCTATGAACATTGGTGTGCAATATCTCTTCGAGGCCCTGCTTTCAATTCTTTGGGGTATGTATCCAGAAATGGAATTGCTCGATCATATGATAATTCTATTTTTAAGTTTTTGAAGACTTACTGTACTGTTTTCCACAGTGGCTATAGCATTTTGCATTCCCACCATCAGTATATAAGGGTTCCAATTTCTCCACATCCTTCTAACACTTTATTATTATTATTATTATTATTATTATTATTATTTTAAATAGTAGTCATCCTAATGGATGTAATGTAATATCTCATTGTGGTTTTAATTTGCATTTCCCTAATGATTAGTGATGTTGAGTATCTTTTAATGTGCTTGTTGGCCATTTGTACATCTCCTTTAGAGGAATGACTATCCAAGTCCTTTGCTCATTTCTGAATCACGTTGTTTTTTTTAATTTTTTATTGTTGAATCAGAGGGCCATTTTTAGAGGCTCCTGTAATTCTCATTTTCTACTTCCTTACTTCCCAAGTATCTAGCAGGCTGGCCGTCCTGCCCCACGGAGCATCTGCCCACTGCCCCTATGGCAAATTTAAGCAGACAGGTAGGAACATGATTCATCCATCATAGGTCACTTTTATCACTTGCATTTTGGGTCCCACATAAGTATATGTGTGCTTCATCAAACATACCAAGATGGGAATTTGCAGAACAGATAAATCAGGAAATGGATACTAAGATTACAGGGAGATTCTGGCCCTGGTATTTAATTACTTTCAGAAAGAAAAGCTGTAGAGCAAGTATTTAAAAATCAAAGTCATTTTCTACAGTAGGTATGCGTTAACTTTAACCTGGTTTATAATACTAGATAGCAAGTATTAGCTACAGCAATATAGACACCCAGACACACATTTCAGCCTTGAATCTTGAAGGGCTCACCAAGTAATTCCATCATTCAAAGCCAGACATTCTATAGGCGCTGTGTTAAAATTCTTTTAAGTGGGAGATGACTGTGACTTCAGGTTTTCTAAGTATCTTCCAACTGTGTTCATCTTGAAGGCATAGAATATGCATATTCTACTGTTTAAACATAACACTTTTTTCCCGGCAAAAATCATATTCAAAAGGTATAAATACCATGAGTCAAGGTGCATTTGCTGAAGCAGGGCTGAGAGATCCTGTGCCCAGGCCCTGGGTCTCCCGTCCCCATTCCTCCAACTCCATACAACTCAGGGCCGCAGTCCCAGGGTTTCAGCCATTTTATATGCTGCCCACTCAGCCCTGTGGACCATAAGCAGAGCCATAGCAGTCTGAGTTCTTCCTTCTCCCACAGCTGCGGTAGTTCCGGGATGCAGCGAGCTCGGAGCACTGAGCTAGGTCTCCGTCCTGTGCCCATGTTGCTCCATCTCCGCACTTCTCTCTTCCCTCCTCCCCTGCTCATGCAATTTGCCTACCTTTAGGTGAATTCAGTAGTGAGCCTCTTCATCTTGCCTGTCTGCTGTGCAGGGAGTGCTTTGTGGAGTTATAGTTGTTTGATTTGTTGTAAATTCCAGGTGAAATTTCCAGAGGCTCACCTACGCCGCCGTTTTGATGACCACATTTTAGATTGTAAATTAACATTTGCTTTTCAAAGCTTTTTTTATTTTGAAATAATTTTGGACTTAAAAAAATTGCAAAAACAGTAGAGTTCTCATATCACCTTTATATATCTTCTCCAAATCTTACACATGATGGTATAGTTGTCAAAACTATAATATTAACATTGATGCAATATTATTTATTGAATTATAGACTTTATTTGTATTTCATCTGTGGGGAGATGCCAGAATTTGTATGTCATCTGTGGGGAGAGCCAGGAGTGTAGTTTCCAGGCTCTTGGCCTCAGGTGGAAAGGTGCTCCCTCAGGTAGTAAATGGCCATCAACTGTGATCGGATGGCCATCAGCTGTGGCTAGTTGGCCGTCAGCTATAACCAGTGAGCCATTGTCCACTGATATAACTGCATGACTACGCTAGGGACCTTGGAAGAAGATGGTGGCTGAGCTAGCAAGCGCGGATTGCAGTTAGCAAGTAAGGTTGGTTGGCAGAAAAGTGGATGTCAGGTTGTGGGTTGTGTGGCTCCTGCTTCCTGTGTCTCCAACCCAGCTGCCTGCGAGAATATAGTGGTGTGACTCCCCTATCTATGGATCTGTGAGTGTTCCTTTTTTGCCTCACCATGTCCTGCATTCTTTTGTGGGGAGTGGGAGCAGAGACCCCTCATGACACCCTGTATGACATCATCCCTTTTTTTTTTTACTAATGTTCTTTTTCTGTTCTAAGATTCATCCCAGGATCCCACACTACATTGAATGGTCATGTCTTCTAAATCTCCTCTAATCTCTGAATGTTCCTTAGTCTTTCCTTGTCTTTCATGACCTTAACACTTTTGAAGAGCACTGGCCAGTTATTTTATAAAATCTCTCTCAACTTGGATTTTCCAGTGCTTTCTCACGGTTGGATTGAATTTATTCATTTTTGGCAAGAATGTCAGAAATAATGTGCCCTTCTCACTGTAGCATCATTGGTTACAGGTTACATGAATCAATATGTTTTATTTTTGATGATCATTATTGGTCGTATTATTATCAATCATTTGGTAATGTATGATGGATTTCTCCACTATAAAGTAACTATTACCCCCCTGTAATTAACAGATGCTTGGGGAAGATACTTTGAGACTAGACAAATACCCTTTTCTTCACTGGTAGAATTTTCTGCAACAATTATTACCGTGGTGTTCTAGTGGCAACTTCATATTTCCCTCTTTCCTTCTACATTTATTGTTTGGAACACTAATAAATGTAGAAAAAAACTTATATTAGAAGAAAACTTCTCCCTCATTTATTTATTTATTATTATCTATTTGCATCAGTATAGACTCATGGCTATTTATTTTAATCTATGGATTACAACCCAATAGTTCCATTACTTACGTTATTGCTCAAAATTTTCTAGTTGTGGCCATTGGGAACTCTTTCAGCTTATCTCCTGTTTCCTTTCAACATACCACTATTATGTTTGAGCACTTTCTTACATTTTGGCACCATGAGATGCTCTGGGATCATCTTGTGTTTCTCTCACTCCAGCCCTGCAAAAAAACCCTCCTCACAGAAGCTCTGGCTTTTTTTGTTTTAATTGGAGAATGGTATGTAGAAACCAAGATCAAACAGAAGTGTGCTCATTGCTCTCTGAGTGTCGTTATGTGTATCTCCGCATAGGGAACAGATCTTGGAAATATGTGTACAGTCATGCATTTTATAACAAAGTTTTGGTCAATGATGGACTGCATATAAGACTATAATACAGCTGAAAAATTCTTATTGCCTAATGACATCATAATGTCATAGCGTGATGCATTACTCATGTTTGTGGTGATGCTTATATAGATAAACTCACTGCACTGCCTGTTGTATAAAATACAGCACACACAATTATGTACAGTGCATAGTACTTGATAATGATAATAAGTGACTATGTTACTGATATATGTACTTACTAGACTATACATTTTATTATTTTAGAGTGTATTCTTTTTACTTATAAAAAAAAGTTCTGTAAAACAGTATACCCTATTATGCCAACAGCAGCCTCATACATGTTGTGCTTATCAAATCTCCTGATTGCATCCTTTTCTCTTATGCTTGATTTAATCTCCTGTTGTTTTGTATAGTAACATGCTATATAGGCTTGTAGCCTAGGAGCAATAGGCTATATACCATGTAGGTATGTAGTAGGCTATCTCACCCAGGTTTGTGTAAGTACACCCTATGATGGTCCCACAATGATGAAATAGCCAAATGACACATTTCTCAGAATGTATCTCCATCATTAAGCAGTGCATGACTGTACGTGTTCTCATCTTGCAAACACACAAACACATATAATTATTTATTATAAACACATATATATTAATTTTTTAATAAAAATCTCAAGTTCATACTGATATCTTTGATTCCAATTCAACACCCAGGGTTTATTTTAGCCTTCACCTTTCCTTATTGTAACATTTTTTCCAACATCGAGACAAGTGTATTTACTTATTTGTTTAATCCTAATATGCACATAAAATAGTTTCAGAATTGCTACCCCACACCCCTGTGAAAAACAAATTTATTAATTAAAATACACTATTGTATTTCAAAATTTTAAAAAAGGCTTTAAAAATAAATGACAGAAAAAAAAATAAATGACAGAATTTTGACAATACAATAAAAGTTGTTTTCTCTTTACCTTTACAATTTGTCTACTCAATATGTTATTTTCCAAAATAACTTAGTTTGGTTCTTTTCTTCCCAGTCCTTTCAGCATGTTTATCTTATTCATTTATAATATAGTTAAGTTCATTTATTGCAATTTGTATTCCATTTTGAGTTTATTGTATATTTAGTTTGATTTCTTTTAAATTTACATATAGTAAAATGTACTCTTTATAGTGTGTAGGTTTATGGATTTTGAAAAATGCAGAAAGTCATATATCCACCCCTGTATCATCATTTAGAATGGTTCTGACACATTAAAATTCTTTCTATTGCTCCCCAACCCCAGCTTAGTAGTTGATCCCATCCTACACCCACACCCAGCCCCTGGAACCCTCTGATTTATTTTTCATCCATATAGTTTTGCTTTTTCCAGACAGTCATATTAATGAATGAATATAACCTGTAGCTTTTTGGTTCTTGCTTCATTCACTTAGCAAAATGCATTTGCAATTTATCCATTGTGTTGCATATCAGTAGTTTCTTACTCTTTATTTATGAGTAGTATTCCATTCAATGGAGTTATGACAGCTTTTTAATCCAGTCATTGGTAGACGTGTTGGTTGTTGCCATTTTTTTGATTGTTATAAATAAAGCTGCTATAAAAATTCATATAGGTTTTTGTGTGAAAATGTGTTTTCATTTCTCTTGGGCAAATACCTAAAAGTGGGATTGCTGGATCGTGTGTTAAATGTATATTTACCTTTATAAGATACTGCTAGACAATTTTCCAGAGTGGCTTTACCATTTTGCATTTCCACAAGCATGTGTGAGATCTAGTTGTTTTACATCCTCATCAGCACTTAGGATTGACAGTATTTTAATCATACTAATAGGAGCGTAATGGGATCTCACTGAGGTTTTAATCTGTATCACCCTATTCATGTCGAACATTACTTTATGTGCTTATTTGCCATCTTCTTTAGTGAAGTACTGTTTAGATCTTCTGCCCACTTTTAAATTGGGTTGTTTTATCTTCTTATTTTTGAATTGGAAGAGTTTGTTATATATTCTGGATACAAGTCCTTGGTCAGCTATGTAATTTGTAAGCATTTTCACCCAGTCTGTAGCTTATATTTTCATTTTCTTCATGGTGATTTTTTTTTTCCGTCAGTGATTTAGATTTTTATTTACTGTCAAATATTTACATAACATAGTTTAAATGAAAGTAAAGAACATGCATTTAGTATGAATGAAGTGGCATTTTTCTAGATGGTAACCTAAGAGCTTGTTCAAAAATCTATTACAGATGCTTTAAGATTTAATTGTTTCAACTCTTTTTTTTTTATTAGTTTCAGGTGCACAAGACAAAGTAATACTTAGACGTTTATCATTTATATCCCTCACACTGTGGACCCCCCTCCCCCCAAACCCTATGTCTCTGACATCGCACCGAACCATCACATTTCCACTGTCTCCACTTTCAATGCTGTACTCCGCCTCTTGTAAGTATATACATACATACATACATACATACATACATACATACATACATATATATATATATATATATATAATTATAGTTGACATTCATTATTGTTCAGTTTCAGGTGTACATTGCAGTGATCAGGCATCTACATCTTCCCTGAGGTGGTCTCCCAAATGATACACGTGTCTATCAGATACCCTACAAAATCTTTACAACATTATTGATTATGTTCCCCAAACTAATTTTCAAAACCCCATGGCCATTCTGTGGTTACTGACTGTTTTCTAATCCCCTCACCTTCCCCCTTATCCCCACCCCCCCGCCCATCTAACAACCCTCAGTTTTTCCACTTTGTCTCCAAAACTGTTTCTGATTAGTTCATTCACTTATTCTCTTCTTTAGATTCCGCATATAAGTGAGATCATATGGTATCTGTCTTTCTCTGTCTGACTTATTTCACTTAACATAATGTTCTCTAGGTCCATACATGTTGTTGCAAATGGTAAGATTTCTTTCTTCTTTACGGCTGCGTAATACTCCATTGGATAAATGTACCACAGCTTCTTAATCCAGTCATCTACCGATGGGCATTTCGGTTGTTTCCATGTCTTGCCTATTGTGTATAGTGCTGCAATAAACATAGGTGTGCATAAAGATTTTTGAATTGAAGTTTTGGGTTCCTCTGGATAGATACCTACAAGAGGAATTACTGGATCATAGGGTAGTTCCATTTTCAGATTTCTGAGATACATCCATACTGTTTTCCATAGTGTCTGCACCAATCTGCAATCCCACCAACAGTGTACTAGCGTTCCCTTTTCTCCACATTTGCGCCAGCACTTGTTGTTTGTTGATTTATTGATGATGGCCATTTTGACTGGGGTGAGGTGGTATCTCATTGTGGTTTTTATTTGCATTTCTCTGATGGTTAGTGAGGTTGAGCATTTCTTCATATGTCTTCTTGCCTTCTGTATGTCCTTTTTAGAAAAATGTCTCCTCAAGTCCTCTGCCCATTTTTTAATTGGGTTGTTTGTTTTTTTGGAGTTGAGTTGAGTAAGTTTTTTATAGATTTGTGATATTAACCCCTTATCAGATATATCATTAGCAAATATCTTTTCCCATTCAGTAGGATCCCTTTTTGTTTTATTGATGGTTTCCTTTGCTGTGGAAAAACTGTTTGGTTTGATGTAATCCCACATGTTTATTTTTTCTCTTCCCTCGTGCGAGGGGATATATCAGTAAAAATCCTACTCCGGGTAATGTCTGTGAAGTTTCTTCCTATATTTTCTTCTAGGTATTTTATGGTTTCAGATCTTACATTTAAGTGCTTAAGCCATTTTGAATTTATTGTGTAAGGAGGTGGTCCAGCTTCATTTTTTTGCATGCGTCTACTCAGGTTTCCCAGCACCATTTATTGAATAGACTGTCTTTACCCCATTGTACATTCTTGTTTCCATTGTCGTAGATTAAATGGCCATATAGGCATGGATTTATTTCTGGACTCTCTATTCTGTTCCATTGATCTATGTGTCTGTTTTCATGCCAGTACCATGCTATTTGATTACTGTAGCCTTGTTGTATAATTTGATGTCAGGTATTGTTATACCTCCCACTTTGTTCTTATTTATCAAGACTGCTGAGGCTACCCGGGGTCTTTTATGGTCCCATATAAATTTTATAATTATATGTTCTATTTCTGTGAAAAATGTCGTTGGTAGTTTGATAGGAATTGTTTTGAATATGTATATTGCCTTAGGAAGTATGGACATGTTAATTATATTAATTCTTCCTATCCATGAACATGGAATGTGTTTCGATCTATTTGTATTTTCTTTCATTTATTTCTTCAGTGTCTTATAATTTTCTGAGTACAGATCTTTTACTTCTTTGGTTAAATTTATTCCCAGGTATTTTATAGTCTTTGAAGCAATTGTAAATGGAATTGTTTTTTTAATTTCTCCTTCTGATATTTTATCATTGGTATATGCAAATGCAACTGATTTCTGAATTTTGTATCCTGCTACTTTACTAAATTCATCTATCAGCTCTAATAGTTTCTTGGTAGAGTCTTTAGGGTTCTCTCTATATAGTATCATATCATCTGCATATAATGACAATTTTACTTCCTCCTTACCAATTTGGATGCGTTTTATTTCTTCTTCTTGTCTAATTGCTGTGGCTAGAACTTCCAGCACTATGTTGAATAGAAGTGGAGAAAGTGGGCAATCTTGCCTTGTTCCTGATCTTAGGGGGACCGGTTTTACCTTTTCCCCATTGAGTATGATGTTAGCTGTGAATTTATCATATGTGGCCTTTATTATGTAGAGATATGATCCCTCTATTCCCACTTTCTTAAGGGTTTTTATCATAAAATGGCGGCTGGATTTTATCAAATACTTTTTCTGCATCTATGGATACGATCATGTGATATTTATTTTTCATTTTGTTAATGTGGTGTATCACATTAATTGATTTGCAGATGTTGAACCACCCTTGCATACCAGGGATGAATCCCACTTGATCGTGGTGTATGATCTTTTTAATGTATTGCTGAATTCTGTTCGCTAATATTTTGTTGAGGATTTTTGCATCTATGTTCATTAGAGATATCGGCCTGTAGTTTTCTTTTTTTGTAGTGTCTTTGTCTGATTTTGGGATCGGGGTGATAGTGGCTTCATAAAAAGTGTTTGGGAGACTTTTATCCTTCTGGATTTTTTGGAAAAGCTTGAGGAGAATAGGTGATAATTCTTTTTTGGACGTTTTGTAACATTCACCTGTAAAGCCATCTGGTCCAGGGCTTTTTTTTTGTTGGGAGATTGTTGATTACTGATTCAATTTCCCTGGTGGTAATCAGTCTATTCAGATTTTCTGTTTCTTCTTGAGTTAGCCGTAGAAGGTTGTACACCTCTAGAAAATTGTCCATTTCTTCAAGATTGTCACATTTGTTGGTATATAGTTGCTCATAGTAATTTCTTAAATTTTTTTTGTATTTCTGCAGTGTCTGTTGTCACTTCTCCTCATTCATTTCTGATTTTATTAATTTGGATCCTCTCTATCTTTTTTTAAATGACTCTGGCTAAAGGTTTGTCAATTTTGTTTATCTTCTCTAAGAACCAACTCTTGGATTCATTGATCTTTTGTATTGTTTTTCTGGTTTGTATTTCATTTATTTCCGCTCTGATTTTTATTATCTCCTTCCTTGTGCTCCCTTTGGGCTTATTTTGCTGTTCTTTTTCCAGATCCCTTAAGTGTGAAGATAAACTGTTGATTAGTGATGTTTCTTGTTTCTTTAGGTTGGCCTGCAATGCTATGAATTTCCCTCTTAGGAACTGTTTTCGCGGCATCATATAGATTTTGGGTCATCGTGTTTTCATTTTCGTTTGTCTCGAGATATCTTTTGATTTCTTCATTGACCTCCTGCTTGACCCATTCATTATTTAGTAACATGTTATTCAGCCTCCATGAATTGGTGTGTCTTCCAGTTTTTTTCCTAGTTCATTTCTAATTTCATAGCACTGTGGTCAGAGAAGACAATTGGTATGGTTTCAATTTTCTTAAATTTATCAATACTTTTTTTGTGGCCTAACATATGGTCTATCTTAAAAAATGTTCCATGTGCACTTGAGAAGAACGTGTATTTTGCAGCATTGGGGTGAAATGCTCTGAAAATATCGATTAAATCCAAGTGGTCCAATGTATCATTTAAGGCTGTTGTTTTCATATTGATTTTCTGTCTGGAAGACCTGTCCCTTGTTGTCAGAGGTGTGTTGTAGTCCCCTAGTATGACAGTGTTACTGTTGATGTCTGTCTTTATGTCAGTCAATATCTGTTTTATATATTTAGGTGCTCCTATGTTGGGTGCATAGATGTTTACTAGGGTTATGTCCTCTTGTTGGATTGATTCCTTTATTATTATATAGTGCCCATCTTTGTCTTTTAATATGTTCTTCATTTTAAAGTCTATTTTGTCAGATATCAATATTGCAATTCCAGCTTTTTTCTCATTTCCATTTACATGAAATATCTTACTCCAACCCTTCACTTTCAGCCTGTGTGTGTCTTTTGATCTGTGGTGAGTCTTGTATACAGCATATACAAGGGTTTTGCTTTCTTATCCACTCGGCCACCCTATGTCTCTTGATTGGAGTATTTAATCTGCTTACATTTAAAGTGATAATTGATATGTACATAGTTATTGCAATTTTTTAAATTTGTAGTTAGATTGTTTTCATCTTTCTTTTATTTACAGAAATCCTTTTAGTATTTCTTGCAATGATGGCTTGGTGGTAATAAACTCCTCTAGGTTATTCTTTTCGGGAAGCTGTTTATCTCTCCATCAACTTTAAATGATAGCCTTGCTGGATAAAGCAATCTAGGTTGTAGGCCTTTGTTTTCCATCACTTTGAGTATCTTCTGCCACTCCCTCCTGGCCTTCAATGTTTCTGTAGAAAAGTCATTAGATAGTCTTACGGGAGTTCCCTTGTATGTAACCCTCTGTCTTTCTCTTGTTGCTTTTAGGATTCTCTCTTTGTCTTTAAGCTTTGCCATTTTAACTATAATATGTCTTGGTGTGGACCTGTTTGGGTTTATCCTGGTTGGAACTCTCTGCACTTCCTGGGCTTGTATGTTGGTTTCCTTCATCAGGTTAGGGAAGTTTTCGGACATTATTACCTCAAATATGTTCTCAATCCCTTGCTTCCTCTCTTCAACTTCTGGTATTCCTATGATGCGCATGTTTTTGCGCTTGATGTTATCCCAGAGGTCTCTTAAACCATCTTCATTGTTTTTTATTCTTTTTTCTTTCTATTGTTCTGTTTGGGTGATCTCTGCTACCTTGTCTTCTAAGTCACTGATTCGATCCTCTGCTTCATCAAACCTGCTGTAATTCCTTGAAGTGACTTCTTTATTTCGGTAATTGTGTTCTTTAGTTCTAACTGGTTGTTCGTTATGATTTCTACATCCTTCTTTTTTTTTTTAATTAATTTTATTGGGGTGACAATTGTTAGTAAATTTACATAGATTTCAGGTGTACAATTCTGTATTACATCGTCTATAAATCCCATTGTGTGTTCACCACCCAGAGTCAGTTCTCCTTCCATCACCATATATTTGATCCCCTTTACCCTCATCACCCACCCCCCACCCCCTTACCCTCTGGTAACCACTAAATTATTGTCTGTGTCTATGAGTTTTTCTTTCTCATTTGTTTGTCTTGTTCTTTTTGGTTTATATACCACATATCTGTGAAATGATAGGGTTCTCTGCTTTTTCTGTCTGACTTATTTCACTTAGCATTATTCTCTCGAGATCCATCCATGTTGTCACAAATGCTCCTATATCGTCTTTCCTCAACGCCGAATAGTATTCCATTGTGTATATGTACCACAACTTCTTTATCCATTCATCTATCGAAGGACATTTTGGTTGTTTCCATGTCTTGGCCACCGTAAACAAAGCTGCAATGAACATTGGCGTACACGTGTCTCTATAGAGAAATGCTTTTATATTTTTGGGGTAGATACCCAGGAGAGCGATTGCTGGGTCACATGGTAATTCTATTCGTAATTTCTTGAGGAACCTCCACACTGCCTTCCATAGCGGCTGCACCAGTCTGCATTACCACCAACAGTGTATGAGAGTTCTTTTTTCTCCACAGCCTCTCCAACACTTGTTACTATTTGTTTTGTTGATGAAAGCCATTCTGACTGGGGTGAGGTGATATCTCATTGTGGTTTTCATTTGCATTTCTCTGATGATTAGCGATCTACATCCTTCTTTATGTCATCTCTGAGCTCCTTAAACATTCTTATCACCAGTGTTCTGAACTCTGTTCTGTTCAGAACAGTGTTCTGATAGGTTGGTTACCTCTGTTTCATTTGGTGGCACTTCTGGAGGTTTCTTCTGTACTTTTATTTGGGACATGTTTCTTTGTTTCCTTATTCTGGCTGTCTCTCTGTGTTTGCTTTGATGTGTTAGGTAGATCCCCTAGAGTTCTTATTTCTTGCTGGGTTATCTTATGTAGTATGTGTCCTTTATATTTGACTTGCACTACTTCGTTTTTCTCCTATGCGTGTACTCCAAAGGTGACTCTTGTATTGTGTATATTGTCCTGTTCAAGAAGATCTTTAATTGCTTTTTGCTTGTGATAGGTGGGATTGACTCCTAGGCTGACTAGTTGTGAGACTTTGCTCTGCCCACCGCAGGGTGTTCTGTTGCATGAGGTTGACCGTTTAAATGTGGTTTGGCCTTATGGGCTCTTGTGCCTTCAGAGAATTCCCTCTGGGTGTGTGACTTGTAGGTCAAACCCAGTAGTACTCTGGTTTGGTCTGGAGTTGGCCTCTGGATATGTTGAATCTTGTGCCTCTCAAGCTACGCGCTGGTAGGGCAATTTCAAAATAAAGCAAATCACCAAGCACAACAACAACAACATAGAAAAAATCAAATACATTCACATGTAAAAACAACTGACGACCTTCCACTCAACACAGGAAAGATATCAAAGATATAAGGACAAAGCAAAACAAAACAAAGAAAAAGAAAAAGCAGTGCCAGTCTTGGCTTAAGCACACTAAGTAATGTCCAGGTTGTCCTCTGCTGTACCAGAGAGTCCCCTGCCTATTGTGCAGGCAGAGCCAGTCACCTGGTGTCCAGAGTGACTTTGGGACTGCAGATTTAGAAGAGTGGGGCTGAGGGGTCTGGATGGTAGTTTCTACAAAGTCAGTGCAGTTTCTGCCCTTGCCTACACATATGCACACTGAGAGTAGCACCATCAGCCTTGTGTCCAATTCTCCTGAGTCTTAAGGCACTTCTTCCGTAGTGTGTTTGTGTGTGTGTGTGTGTGTGTGTGTGTGTGTGTGTGTGTGTGGCAGGCAGGAGCTTTCTGAGCTGCTGAAATCCCAGAGATGTGTCTGCTGCTTACTGCTGATCCCTGGGAGTGCCTCCACTGTTGTAATTGCCCTGCACTAACAGGCTCGAAAGGGTGGGGGCTGGGGATGAAGGGGTCTTCTCTCTCCCCGCCTAGTGGTGTCACACTCTTTCTGCAGGCCAGAAAAGGTGGTGGCTGGGGGTAGAGGAGTCTCTTCTCTCCTAGCCCACCAAAAATCACACTCTTCCCAGCCTCTTCCCTGGGTCAGAGCTGCCTGCCATTCTTCCCAGGGCCTGAGCACTTCCCAGAGCTGCCTCCTCTGTAATCTGACATTACTCCTCAGTTCAGGGGCCTGTTTAAGTCTCTGGAAGGGTGGGGGTAAGATTTGAAGAGCAGGGGAAAGGCCCAGGTATGGAGTCTGTCTTCTTTGTCCGCCCTAGGGCCCACCAAGCTGCACCCCGCATGGAAGTGATCAGCTGTAGGACGCAGGGAAAGAGCCCAGCTCCTGGCTTTTGTGTTCTCTGTTCTATCCTTGGGTCCTGTGCGTCTTTAGAGCTGCGGGTGCCAGCTGTGTTACCGCCTCTGCCGCCGCGGCCTCCGCTGCCGCCGCCGGTGTGATTCTACCCTGGGACCGCGCGTTTTCACTTCTCTCTTTTCCTTCTTACCCTGCTCGCCCAACTTGCGCATCTTCAGGTAATCCTTCTACAAGTGTCTTAGCTGTTCTTTGTGATGAGCAAAGTGTTCTTTGATGGGTTATATGTCTTGTTTGTAATAAGATCTGGAGGAGAACTCAGGAAGTGCACCCCACTGCCGCCATTTCTTTGACGTCACTCCTCTTCATGGTGATTTTTGAAGAGCAAAAGTTTTTAATTTTGATAAAGTTCAACTAATAAATGTTTAAGTTACTGATGATTCTTTGGTATCATACCTAAAAAATCTTGCCTATTCCAAGATCACAAAGGTTTTCTCCTCAGTTTTCATCTAGAAGTTTTAGCTCTTATATTTGTGTCTATGAGTTTATTTTTGTGTATCGTGTGGGATAAGAATCTAAGTTCATTTGTGTGTGTGCATATGTGTGTGTGAGAGAGAGATAGACACAACTTTCTTTTCTTGTGATGACTTTGTCTGCTTTAAGTATCAGGGTCATATTGGCTTCCGATAGTGAATTGGGTAAGATTTTTTCCCCTCTATTTTCTGAAAGAGTTTGTGTATGATTGCTATTTTTTCCTATGTAAATATTTGATAAAATTCACCATTTGGGCCTGGACTTTTCTTTGTGAGAAGATTTTAAATTATAATGATACTTTTTAAAGGTACAAAACATAATTGTACTTTTATAGCTCTACTTAGATTTTTTTATTTCTTGTGTACAATTTGCTTACCTAAATCTTTCTAGGATTTTGTGCATTTTATCTGAATTTTCTAACTTATTGGGATAAAGTTGTACTTACTATTTCCTTATTAGCATTTAAATTTTTGTAGGGTTGGTAGCACTGATCACTCTTTCATTTCTAATAGTTATTTGTGTCTTCTCTCTTCCTTTCTTGATTAGTCTGGCAGATATTTTTTTAGTGTACTATTTAAATTTTCTATTGACTTTTCCTTTTGAAAACTGAGCTATAATTCACATACCATAAGATTTATTCTTTTAAATGTATAATTCAAGACATATTCAAAATGGCAGCATGAGTTGAGCCTCTGTAAAGCTCCCCAGGAATTTACAAGTAATCGAACAACAATAACTCCACAAAGGACTCCCTGCACAGCAGACAGGCAAGACAAACAGGTCCACTACTGAATTCACCTAAAGATGGGAGAATCACGCGAGTGAGGGAGGAGGGAAGGGAGAGGTAAAGAGACAGAGCCGCGTGGGCGCAGAACGCAGACCTAGCTCAGTGCTCCGAGCTTGCTGACTCCTGGAACTACTGCAGTTGTGGAAGAGGGAAGAACTCGGACTGCTAGGGCTCCGCTTATGGTCCACAAGGCTGAGGGGACAGCATATAACACAGCTGAACCCAATGCTCACGGCAGAGACCTAGGAGAAAAAAATTACGGAAGAAGGCTGAAAATGGTGCTTTAAGCCCTCACTGCTGAGCAGAGAACAAAAGCCTTAGGCACTGAGACTAGCCGCCCCCTCCCTACCCTCCCAGAGCTCACCCCGCCCCCACCTGCCCGGTGTTAGAAGCGGAACAGTAGCAGTGTCAGATCAAAAGAACAGAATATTTCATCTGTATTACAGAATTGTACACCTGAAATCTATGTAATTTTACTAACAAATGTCACCCCAATAAATTAATAATAATAATAAAAAGAACAGAATATTTGCTGTTCTGAGAACTGTGGACTGCAGACACAGATTCCCAGTCCAACTAGTTCCGGCAAAAAGGAGGGAGCTGTGGAAGCGGAACCGGCTCTGGTGGTGGTTGCCGCCATTGCTCTGGGCCACCTCTAACAACTCACCCTGCCACTGGCCCCAGCTAACTGGGCGGATCCCTGCAGGAACTGCTGAAAAATATGGGCTCTAAATCTGGTGCAGAAAGAGCTTTGGAACTTCAAAAGCTCTCCTCATCCCCAAAAGGACGTGGTACCCTATGACCCAGACGAACTGTAAACAGAGGAGAAGCCCGTCTCCCAGGGAATCCCCCCATTGTGTGAGAAACTGGAATAGTGCAGACAAAACATAGCACTACTGTGTCAGAGAGGGAAAAAAAAGCTGCAGTCATAGAGAAAATAAAACATTCTAATAACAAGTACTGGAAGACAAAAGAAAGACCTCTTCCTATCAACCTGTTGCAGAAGCCACTCCTGTAGATGTCTAGGAAGAGAAGTAATAAATTAGTAATTGCCATGAATAACCAAGACAACAACACAGCTCAGAAAGAAAGTGAAAATTATCCAGAAAAAGAACTGAAAGATATGAAAATATGTGACTGAAATGACAGAGAATTCAAGATTGCAGTTCTGAAAACACTCAATGAGATGCAAGAAAACAAAGAAAGGCAACTTAATGGACTGAGAAAAGCAATCAAAGAACAACGTGAGCATTTTACGAAAGAGGTTGAAATTTTAAAAAAGAACCAAACAGAAATTCTGGAGATTAAGAACTCAATAGAAGATAATTAAGGATGAAATAACCAACTAATGTAGCAGAGTTGAACAGATGGAGGAAAGAATCAGTGACATCGAAGATACAAACCTGGAAATTACACAGATGGAAGAAGAAAGAGACTTGAGACTTAAAAGAAATGAAAGAACTCTACAAGAACTTTCTGACTCCATTAGAAAGAGCTATATAAGAATAATGGGCATACCAGAAGGAGAAGAAAGAGAGAAGGGAACAGGACAGAGAATATATTCAAACAAATTGTTGATGAGAACTTCCCAAACTTGTGGGCAGAACTGGATCCTTGAATTCAAGAAGAAAATAGAACACCTAATTACCTCAATCCTAACAGACCTTCTCCAAGGTACATTGTATTGAAGATGTCTAAAATCAATGACAAAGAAAGAATCCTCAAGGCAACCAGGGAAAAGAAGACGGTAACCTACAAAGAAAAGCCCATTAGATTATCACCAGATTTTTCAGCAGAAACTTTACAAGCCAGGAGGGAGTGGAACCAAATATTGAAATTATTGAAAGAGAGAAATTATGAGCCAAGAATAATATATCCAGCAAAGATATCCTTTAGATATGAAGGGGAAATAAACACCTTTCCAGACATACAGAAGCTGAGGAAATTTTCTTTTTTTGGAATTTTCTAATACACGACCTGCACTACAAGAAATACTAAGGAGGTTATTAAACCACCATCAACAGGGACAATTTGTGACACGATAAAAAGGGGGAGAGTAAAGGCCTGAACCGAAATATGGGAATGGAGAAAGTAAGCGTGCTGAAGAAAATGGAATACTCTAAATATCAAACTTTCTTTTACATAAACTTAAGGGTAACCAACAAGAAAAATTCCAGAACTGAAATATATACTGTAATAAAAGAAGAAACAGAGGGAAACATTATAGAATACCACCACACAGAAATAATAGACAACAACCAAAAGGCAAAGAAACAATGGAGACACAGCCTAACCAGAAAACTAAAGATAGAATGACAGGAAATCCTCTTGTATCAATAATCACCCTACATGTAAATTGACTGAACTTACCAATAAAAAAACACACAGTAGCAGATTGGATCAAAGAACTAATACCAACCATATGCTGTCTCCAAGAGACACAGCTCAGATATAAGGACAAGCATAGACTGAAAGTGAAAGGGTGGAAATTGACACTACAAGCAAATGGTACCAAGAGAAAATCAGGTGTAGCCATAATGATATCAGATGAAACAGACTTCAGGGTGAAAAAGATAACAAGAAACAAAGATGGGCATTTCATAATGGTAAAGGGGACTATACAACAAGAAGACATAACAGTCATCAATATTTATGCCCCCAATCAGGGAGCACCGAAATATACCAAGCAACTACTAACAGAAACAAAAGGGAGAAATTGACCAAAACTCAGTTATACTAAGGGACTTAAGTACATCATTGACAGCTATGTATAGATATCCATACAGAAAATAACGAAATAGCAGCCCTAAATGACACATTAGATGAAATGGACAAAATTGACATATATAGAGCACTTCATCCTAAAACATCAGACTATATATTCTTTTCGAGTGTACATGGAACATTCTCAAGGATAGACCATATACTGGAGCTTAAAATTTGCCTCAGCAAATTTAAAAGATTGAAATCATACCAAGCATATTCTCTGATCACAAGGCTTTGAAACTGGATAGATATCAACTGCAAAAAGAAAGCAGGAAAAAAGTCAAATATATGGAGATTAGAAAACATACTTTCAAAGAATGACTGGGTCAAAGAAGAAATTAAAGGAGAGATCAAAAGATACATAGAAACAAATGACAATGAAAATACATCCTACCAAAAATTTTGGGATGCAGGGAAAGCAGTTTTGAAAGCGAAATTTATATTATAACAGGCCTATCTCAAGAAACAAGAAAAATCCCAAATAAATAACCTCATGTTACACCTTAAAAAACTAGAAAAAGAAGAACAAGTGAAATACAAGGTCAGCAGAAGAAAGGAAATAACAAAAGTCAGAGCAGAACTAAATGAAATAGAGAACAAAAAGACAATACAAAAAAATTAATGTGATAAAGAGCTGGTTCTTTGAGAAGATTAACAAACTTAAAAAGCCCTTGGCTAGACTCACTAATGTAAAAGAGAGACGACACTGATTAACAAAATCAGAAATGGAAAAGGGGAAGTTATCACGTACATCACGGAAATACAAAGGATCATGCAATAATACTATGAAGGACTATATGCCACCAAATTCAACAACCTAGAAGAAATGGACAAATTCTTAGAAACATATAACCTTCCAAGGCTGAACCATGAAGAACTGGAAAATCTAAACAGACCGATTACCAGTAAAGAAATTGAACCAGTCATCCAAAACCTTCCCAAAAGCAAAAGTGCGGGACCAGATGGCTTCACTAGTGAATTCTACCAAACCTTTAAAAAGGATCTAATATCAATCCTGCTCAAACTCTTCCAAAAAATTGAAGAAGAGTCAATACTCCCTACCTCATTTTATGAGGCCAAGATTACCCTGATCCCAAAACCTGGTAAGGACAACACAAAAAAAGAAAACTACAGACGAATATCTGTGATGAATACAGATGCAGAAATCCTAAACAAAATTCTAGCAAATCGAATACAACAATACATTAAAAACATTATTCATTATGACCAAGTGGGGTTCATCCCCGTGGCACAAGGATGGTTCAACATCCGCAAATCCATCAATGTGATACATCACATAAACAAAATAAAGGACAAAAATCATGTGATTATATCAATTGATGCAAAAAAGCATTTGACAAGATACAACATCCACTTATGATTAAAACCCTTAATAAAATAGGTATAGAATTAAAATACCTTGACATCATAAAGGCCACATATGACAAACCCTCAGCTAATCTCATAATGAATAGTGAAAAACTGAAGCCCTTTGGTCTATTTCAGGAACATGACAGGGCTGTCCCCTATCACGTCTGCTTTTCAACATTGTGTTGGAAGTCCTTGCCAGAGCAATCAGGCAAGAGAAAGAAATAAAAGGCATCCAAATTGGGAATGAAGAAGTTAAATTGTCACTCTTTGCAGATGACATGATGTTATATACAGAAAACCCTAAAGACTCCACCAAAAAGCTATTAGAAACAATCAACGAATACAATAAAGTTGCTGGCTACAAAATCAACATACAAAAGTCCATTGCATTCCTATATACTGACAATGAAATCTCAGAAAAAGAAACACAAAAACAATTCTCTTTGCAATATCAGCAAAAGAATAAAATACCTAGGAATAAACTTAACCAAGAATTTGAAGGACCTATATGCTGAAAACTATGAGACATTTTTCTAAAAAATTGAAGAAGACACAAAGAAATGGAAAGACATTCCATGCTAATGGATTGGAAGAATCAACATAATTAAAATGGCCATATTACCCAAAGCAATATACAGATTTAATGCAATCCCCATCAAAATCCCAATGGCATTTTATTAAGAAATAGAACAAAAAATCATCAGATTTTTTGGAACCACAAAAGACCCCGAATAGCCAAATCAATCTTAAGAAAAACAAACAATACTGGAGGTATCGTACTCCCTGTCTTGAGCTTGTACTACAGGGCTACAATAATCAAAACAGCATGGTATTGGCAGAAAAACAAACACATAGACCAATGGAATAGAATTGAGAATCCAGAAATAAAATCACATAAATATGGACTGATCATTTTTGACAAAGAAGCTAAAAACATACAATGGAGGAAAGACAGCCTCTTCAATAAATGGTGCTGGGAGAATTGGATAGCCATGTGCAAAAGAATGAAACTGGATTGCTATCTGTCACCATGTACCAAAAATAATTCAAAATGGATCAAAGACTTAAGCATAAGACCTGCCACAATAAGCTGCATAGAAGAAAACATAGGTACTAAACTTATGGACCTTGGGTTCAAAGAGCATTTTATGAATTTGACTCCAAAGGCAATGGAAGTAAAAGCTAAAATAAACGAATGGGACTTTATGAAACTTAAAACCTTCTGCACAGCAAAAGAAACCATCAACAAAATAAGGAGACAACCAACTGAATGGGAGAAGATTTTTGCAAACAGTGTCTCCGATAAATGGCTAATATCCAAAATATACAAGGAAGTCATGCAACTCAATAACAAAAAAACAAACAATCCAATTGAAAAATGGATAGAGGACCTGAAGAGACATTTCTTCAAAGAGGACTTACAAATGGCAAATAGACACGTGAAAAGATGCTCAACATCTCTAATCATTAGAGAAATGCAAATAAAAACCACAATGAGATATCAGCTCACCCCAGTCAGAATGGCTACCATCAACAAGACAAATAGTAACAAGTGTTGGAGAGGCTGTGGAGAAAAAGGAACCCTCATACACTGTTGGTGGGAATGCACACTGGTGCAGCTGTTATGGAAGGCAGTGTGGAGGTTTCTCAAAAAATTTTGAATAGAATTACCATATGACCCAGCAATCCCTCTCCTGGGTATCTACCCAAAATATCTGAAAACATTTATATATGAAGACACGTGTGTTCCAATGTTCATTGCAGCTTTGTTTACGGTGGCCAAGACATGGAAACAACCAAAATGTCCTCTGATAGATGAATGGATAAAGAGATTGTGGTATATATACACAATGGAATGCTATTCGGCGGTAAGAAAAGATGATATAGGAACATTTGTGACAACATGGATGGATCTTGAGAGTATACTTCTAAGAGAAATAAGTCAGACAAAAAATGCAGAGAACACTATGATTTCACTGACATGTGGTATATAAACCAAAAACAACAAAAGAACAAGACAAATAAATGAGAACCGAAAACTCATAGATACAGACAATAGTTTAGTGGTTACCAGAGGGTAAGTGGGGTAGGGGGGAGAGAGATGAGGGTAAAGAGGATCAAATATATGGTGATGGAATGAGAACTTATTCTGGGTGGTGAACACACAATGCGATTTATAGATGATGTAATATAGAATTGTACACCTGAAATCTATGTAATTTTACCAACAAATGTCATCCCAATAAATTAAAAAAATTAAAAATAAATATGAACTTAAGAAAATAGAATGGAGAGAAATCAGCGTGGAAACTTTGTGAAGTCTATCCTGCAAGAGGTCGTGACTTTGGTGAAGAATTCATGGGATAAAATCACTGACAGCTGTGTTGCCAATGCACTCAGAGGAGGCTACATGTAGAAAAAGTGCTCATTTAACGATTGCTCTATTGCTGGACATGAGAGATTGCGAACAATTGTTCTACAGGAAATGGAGTTGCAAGAAATTCAAGCTGAAATTCGGGGTTTGGAGAGTTATGACGATGTTCCAGAAGATGACATGATTGTATTTGAATAAATGTAGATTTTTGTACATGAAAAAATAAGATATCCCCTGAAAAGAAAACCCAATGCGTCTTGGAGCAAAAATTAATTCAAGACCCGGTCTTATTTTCTGGGAAATATTGTAAGAATCCTGACTAGGACCTCCAATACAATGTTGAACAGAAATAACAAGAGCAGGTATCTTTGTTTCGTTCCTGATTTTATAATTAAGAAAGCTTCTGTCTTTCACCACTAAGGATGGTGTTAGCCTGGGGATTTTTGTAAATGCCTTTTATCAGGTGAGAAATTTTCCTTCCATTCCTAGTTTGATATATATGTGTGTGTGTGTGTGTGTGTGTGTGTGTGTGTGTGTGTGTGTGTGTGTTTGTGTGTGTGTGTTGTGTTTGATATATATATGTGTGTGTGTATATATATATGTTACAAAAAGGATTGGAATTTTGTCACACGTTTTATTTATTGTTTTGCATCTCTTATAAATGTTATGTAGTTTTTTTGTCTTTTATTCTTTTAATGTGGTTTATTCATTTATTGATTTTATTCTAAACCTTGTATTCCTTGGATAAAGACCACTTGGTTGTTGTGTAGGTTTTTTTTCTTTTTCTTTGTAATGTCTTTGTCAATTTTTAGTATAAGGGTAATTTTGGCTCCATAAAATGAATTAATAAATATCTCCTCTCTTTCATTTTCTAGAAGAGTGTGTAAAGAATTGGTGTTAATTATTCCAGAAATCTTGGTAGAATTCAGTGATGAAGTCATCTGGTGCTTGGCTTTTGTTGGAGGAATTTTTTTTTCCTGGTTACTAATTCAGGCTCTTTATTAGTTATGTGTTTATTTAGATTTTCTTCTATTTTTTTCTTCAATCTGTTTTGGAAGTTTGTGTGTTTCTTGAAAACTTACCATTTCATCTATATCACATAACTTACTGGTGTACAGTTCATATTATTTTCTTAAAATTATTTTTATTCCAGTAAGGTCAGTAGTAAAGTTTCATCTTTCAGTCCTGATTTTATTAACTGAATTTTTTTATTTTTTGCCTAGTATAACTGAAGATTTGTCAATTTTGTTGATTTTTTTTTCAGAGAACCAACTTTTGGCTTTATTGATTTTCTCTATTTTTTTTTTAAATTCTCTAATTACTTAATACTGCTCTGTTAATTAACTTTCTAATTTTTGTTATTTTCTTCCTTCCAGTATTCCATAAATACTGGCTTTTTATTTCATTTGTTCATTTTCTAATTTCTTAAAGTGGAAGTTTATGTTATTGATTTGAGAGCTTTCTTCTTTTTCAATGTAAGTTTTTACAGCTATAAAGTTTCTTTTGAGCACTGGTTTTTCTGCATCCCATGTTTTGGTATGTTGTGTTTTTGTTTAGTTCTTAAAATATTTTCTAATTTCCCTTGTGATTTCCCTGACTCACTGGTGGCTTAACAGTGTATTGTTTAATTTTCAAGTGTTTGTGATTTTTTCCAGATTTTCTTCTGTTGTTGATTTCTAATTCCATTCATTGTGTTCAGAAAACATACTTCAAATTATTTTATTCTTTTAAAATTTATTGAATCTTGTTTTGTAGCTTTATTGTCTAGCCTAGAGAATGTTCCAAGTGCATGTGAGAGTAATGCATATTGTGCTGTCATGGTGTGGAGTTTTCTATTTGGGTAAGTCTCCAGCATTATTGTTGATTGTGTATGTCTACTTTCAATTCTGTGAGTTTTTACATCATGTATTTTGAGGCTTTGTTGTAATATGTATTTATGTTTATAATTGTTATATCTTCTTGATGGATTTAACTATTTATCATTATAAAATGCCCTTTGATACCTCTAGTAATTTTTTATTTTAAAGTCCATTTGTGTAATACTGGTAGACCACTCCAACACTCTTTTGGTTACTGATTGCTTGGTACATCTTTCCATCATTTTCCTTTCAACCTATTTGTGTCTTTGAATCTAAAGTGTGTCTGTTTCAGACAACATATGGCTGAATTGTGTTGTTTTATTTTTTAAATCTATACTCTGTTGTCTGACTTTTGAATAAAGTATTTAATTCGTTTACATTTTTGCCATTTTTGCTATTTGTTTTCTATATGTCTCTTTGTTCCTCTAATCCTGACTTTTTTTTATATTAAATAGATGTTTCCTAGTGTAATATTTTAATTTTCCTATCTTTTCTTTTTCCATTTTTTGTTATTCTTAGTGGTTGTCCTGGAGATCACAGTTAACATCTTAATTGATATCAATTCAGTTTTAATTAAAATAAACTTAAGTTCAATGGTGTAAAAACTGTTTTTATATAGCTCCATGTTCTCTCCACTCTTTTGTATATTATTGTCCTGCAAATTACTTCTTTATACATCGAATGCACATCAACACAAATTTATAATTATCGTATTGCCATTGTCTTTTAAATAAGATAAAAGAAATAAATACAAAAAATACATTTATATTATCTCTTATATTTATATTTATACTGTCTTTTTATAGTTATCTTTACCAGTGCTGTTTATTTGTTTATGTGGATTTAAGTTCCTGTCAAGTGTTCTTTTAGCTCAGCCTGAAGGGGAAGTTTCTTATTGGGCAGGTCAGCTGGTGATGAATATATTCAGTTTTTGTTTATCTGGAAATGTCTCAATTTCACTTTCATTTTCAGCAGGGCACTCTTGCTGGAAATAGAATTCTTAGTTGACAGTCTTTTTCTCTTAAGCACTTTGAATATGTCAGCACACTGATTTCTGACCTCCGTGAGTCTTATGAGAAATCAGGCGTTAATCTTTTAGAGGTCTCTTGAACATCAAAAGTCACTTTTTAATTGCTGCTTTGAAGATTATTTCCTTATTTCTTTCTTTCAGAAATTTATTTATAATGGGTCTAGATGTGTATCTCTTTGTGTTTATCCTAATTAGTACATGTTGAGCTTTCTGGATGTGTAGGTTTGTGTTTTTCATCAAATTTGGGAAATGTTCAACCATTCTTTCTGACCCTTTCTTTTTTCTCTGGAACTCCCATTGAACATATGTTGATATGTTTGATGGTGTCCCACAGATATCTGAAACTCTGCTTCTTCATTATTTTTTTCTTTTTCAGAGGAGATCATCTTTTTTTTTTTTCAGTTAAAGTTTATTGGGGTGACAATTGTTAGTAAAGTTACATAGATTTCAGGTGTACAATTCTGTATTACATCATCTATAAATCCCATTGTGTGTTCACCACTCAGAGTCAGTTCTCCTTCCATCACCATATATTTGATCCTCTTTACCCTCATCTACCACCCCTCTCCCCCCTTACCCTCTGGTAACCACTAAACTATTGTCTGTGTCTATGAGTTTTTGTGTCTCATTTGTTTGTTTTGTTGTTTTTGGTTTATATACCACATATCAGTGAAATCATATGGTTCTCTGCTTTTTCTGTCTGACTTATTTTGTTTAGCATTATATTCTCAAGATCCATCCATGTTGTCACAAATGGTCCTATTTCATCTTTTCTTACCGCCGAGTAGTATTCCATTGTGTATATATACCACAATTTCTTTATCCATTCATCTATTGAAGGATATTTTTCTTGTTTCCATGTCTTGGCCATCATAAATAAAGCTGCAATGAACATTGGAGCACACATATGTTTACAAATAAATGTTTTCAGATTTTTTTGGGTAGATACCCAGGAGTGGGATTGCTGGGTCATACGGTAATTCTATTTGTAATTTTTTGAGGAACCTCCATACTGCCTTCCATAGTGGCTGCACCAATCTGCATTCCCACCAACGATGTATCAGGGTTCCTTTTTCAGAGGAGATCATCTCAATTGACCTATTTTAAAGATCTCCAGTTCTTTCTTCTGCCTGCTCAAGTCTGATGTTGAATTTTTTTAATGATGTTTTTTAATTTCATCTATAATAGTCTCAACTTCAGAATTTTTATTTGGTTCTTTTAAAAATAATGCTTCTCTTCACTGTTTTTCTCTATTTTGTGAGATATTATTCTTATACTTTTCTTTAGTTTTTAAACATTGATTTTCTTAGTTCTTTAAACATATTTTATATAGCTATTTTAAAGTCTTTGTCTAGTAAGTTCAACACCTGAGCTTTTTCAAAGACCGTTTTTATTACTTGCTTTTTCTGTATGTAAAACATATCTTCTTGTTTCCTCGTATGTCATATATTTTTAAACTGGATATTTAAATAATATAGTATTCTAACTCTGGAAATCAGATGATTATTTCTCTTTCCCAGAATTTATTTTTTTTTTTGTAGTTGGTACAGTAGTTGTTGTTGCTATTTGTTTAGTGACTCCCTAATGTAATTCTGTAAATCCTGTATTCTTCCTTATCTGAGCCATTAAAGTCTCTACTGGGTTAGCTTAATGGTCAGCTAATGACTGGAAAGAGATTTTCTTAAATGCCTGGAACCAATAAGTCTTTTATTTTTTTGCCAAGAGGCTCAGGACTTATCCAGATAGTTTAAAACTCTGCTTTAGCCTTCACTTCCTGTTTGTGCTGAGCTTCAAGGTTAACCAACGAGAGCTTAGGGCATTCTCAGGTCTTTCCTGAACATGCTAACTACCCTGAGCATGTAAGCAGCCCAGTGCATACAGGTGGCCTTCTAGATTTCTAGTAGTTTATTAGAGTTTTTCAAAACCCGCATGGACCAATTTATTTTTCGATTTTTCTTTTTGAGTTTTTAAATTAGTTTGTTATTTGCCCCAAATCACATCACTATCTCTGGTAACTGAAATATTAAATAATTGTCACTGATATTTTCTTCAACAAATGGCCCTAAGGAAGGGGTATTTTTTAGTGGGTAAGCTCTGAATAAGCTCAAATAAAAACAAGCCTTGCTAGTGCTATCTTCCAGGGAATTACCAGATAAGACAATTATCTGGGAATGGGATTTGAAAGAGTTACAACTCTTCCAGGATGGCTGGGCTGCAAGATTTCATTGAGATTGTGGGCTGTTGATTTTCAAGGCTGCCATAGAGATGAGGAGAAGGGGATGGCAAAAGAATAAGAAGTCCAAATTTCCAGGTATAAAACAAGTCATGGGGATGTAATGTGCAGCATAGGGAACATAGTCAATAATATTGAGATAGCGTGGTACAGTGTCAGATGGTTGCTGGACTTATCATGGTGATCACTTTTTTAGGTGTATAAATGTTGAATAACTATGGTGTACACCTGAAACTAATATAATATTGTATGCTATCTATATTATTAATGAAAATCTTAAAAGAAAAAGAGAACAGCTATCCAAAAAGTATTGATGTAAGCATAAACCCAACTAATAAAATTATAATTAAATTAAATTAATATAAAAATAATTATAAAATTTTATAATAAAAAATTTTATAATTATTTTATAATTTATAATTTATATAATTTAATATATATAATTTTATATAATTTATATAATTATATAATTTTATATAATTTGATAATTATTTTAAAATTATTTATAATTTAAAATAAATATATAATTTATAATTTATATATTTTATAATTTTATAATTTATATTTATAATTATATAATTTATAATTTTATAAATTATTTATAATTATTTTATAATTATAATTTATATTTTATATAATTTAATATATATATAATTTTATGTAAATATATAATTTTATATAATTATATAATTCTATATAATTTTATAATTATTTTAAATTTTATAATTATTTTAAAATTTTGTGATTTTAATTATAATTATTTTATAATTATAATTATAATTTATATAATTTAATATATATAATTTTATATAATTTATATAATTATATAATTGTATATAATTTATATAATTTATATAATTTTATATAATTTATGTAATTATATAATTTTATATAATTTATAATTATTTTAATTTTTTAATTATTAAAATTAAATTAATATAAAATAATTATAAAATTTTATAATAAAAATTTATAATTATTTTATAGATATAACTATATACTAACATAAAATAACATAAATGTATATGTATTATTATAAATATTATCTATGTGTGTTTAAAACCCATCAACAGTTAGCAGTAAAGCTACTGTTTTTCATTACCTGATAAAACTACTTGGCTGACCAACTGGCATGGGGACTGTAGCTGCAGCTGTCCCCAACAATAAGTCTGCAGGTTCCTATGTTCTTCCTCCAAAGTTCTAGCAGCTTTTTATAACTAAATTCTTCTCCATTTGTTGTTTACCTTTGGTAAATTTCCAGAGCTAAAAATTGTTGTTTTAAACTTTTTTTCCTGTTTTATACTTGTTTTCTGAGAAGATTTGCTGAACTTTTTAATTTGTTCTAGCCAGAAGTTCCATTTTCTCAGAGGACACATTATTTTCATTTTTGTTAGATAATGGTAGACTGTCTTTCAAAGTTTTTTTTTTCAATTTACTCTCCTACCAGCAGGATTTGAGAATTCCCATTGCTCTACCTCTTTTTCAACACTTGGTTTTATTAGGTTTTATTAGGTTTTAGAGAGTTCTTTATCAGTTTTGACCTCACTCTATGGCTTATCTTTTTCATTCATGTAATGGTATTTTCAGATAAACAAATCTAAATTTAATGAATTTAATGAAGTCAAATGAGTATTGTTTTATTTATCTCATTTAGGTCTTAGACCACCTGAAATTGATTCTATATATGAAGCAGCAGTGAAGATTCTTTTTCTTGCTATGTGGATATCCAGTTAACTTAGCATCATTTATTGAGAAGATTGTCCTTTCCCCATTGCTTCTATTTTTAATCCTTACGTTTTCAAATTTGTCAGTGATTTCCAAAACTGATCTCTTTGGTGTACTAATGTTCAAGAGAGTATTGATGAATTTCCAGTCTATCTTCTCATAATTTATTGAAGAATATTTTTGCTAATTTTAATTTCAAATGTTTCTGTCACAGAAAGCAATGGTTATGAAAATAGTCATAGAAATTCTTTAAAAATGTCTTGTAACAAATAAACTTTAATAAATCTGAACAATTTGCAAAAGGTATAATTTAGGGAACTACCAAATTATGTCACTGATGTAATATTGTATTTTCTTAATTGTAAAACAATTTATAACTTGAAAAGAGTAATAAATTTCAATTTTAAAACTATTATTAAATTTTCTAAAATATTTTATGTGTTAACTAAAATTTATATTCGTCAAACATAAAAACCTCACAGTTCTCACTCTTCTTCACTGTTCTTAATTTTAAACACTGATCAAAATTCCAAGCTGTGTCATAGAATGACAAAATTTAAGTAATGCAAGTTCTGTTTCTTTGTCTTATAATCACGGTGTTATCATTGTTTATTTAGAATCTACCATTTAAGCACAGAAAAATGTAGGACATACAAATAGAAATTTTGAATTGTTACAAACTTTTCCTTGAAACAATCCTATTACTGAAATTTTTAAAAAAAATTAATTTCCATTTAGAATAAAGTGTTTCATTTTTTTTAAATATTTAAAAATTAAGGTATAATCTACATACAACAAAATTCACTCGTTATTGTACAGGTACTTGAATTTTGATGAATGCACTTTGTTGTGTAAACACCACCACAATGAAGATATTGAACACTAGGAAATGAAATTACTATCTCAAAGAGATATCTGCATTCTCAGGTTCATTGCAGCATTATTTACAATAGTCAAGACATAGAAACCACCTAAGTCTACACAGGCAGATGAATGGGTAAAGAAAATGTCACACACACACAAATATTTAGCTGTAAAAAAGAGCATCCTGCCATTTGTGACAATGTGAATAAACCTTGGGGGCATTATGCTAAATAAAATAAGTTAGACAGAGAAAGACCAATACTGTATGATCTCACCCATATGGGGAATCTAAAAAAATAATAGAAACAGAGAATAGAATGGTCATTTCCAGGGGTGGGGAGTTGGAGAGGGGGTGGAAGAAATGGGTGAAGATGGTCAAAGAGTACAAAATTCCACTTATAAGATGAATAAGTTCTGGAGATCTAAGGTACAGCATGGTGACTATAATCAACAATACTGTAGTGTATTGTACAATTGAAAGCTGGTAAGAGAGTAGATCTTTAAAGCTTTCACAAAATAAATAAATAAATAAATAAATAAATAAATAAATAAATAAATAAATGGTAATTATGTGGGATTATTAAAATATGTATATGTATATGTATATGTATATCTCCACTTTATAATGGAGCCAGAGCTGTCATCCCAGAGAAATTGCCTAGCATGTCTTATGCTTCAAATCTTTGGAATGTTAAAACAGGGCAAAATAACCTTTGAACTGGACCTAAAGCAACATTGTGTCCCAAAGAACTGTTTTCAAGGATAACAAGAAAGCAGATATTATGACTACTGGACTGAACATTTAAAACATTCTTTAGAGTTAATATCATTGTGTTAGCTTTTCTGCACCAATAGAAATACCTTCCTTCTATTGATGTAATTTTTCCTTTCCCTTTCTCATAAATAACCCTTGCCTTTTTCTCCTAATTGGGACATTAGTTGGGTTTATGCTTACATCAATACTTTCTGGATAGCTGTTCTCTTTTTCTTTTAAGATTTTCATTAATAATATAGATAGCATACAATATTATATTAGTTTCAGGTGTACACCATAGTTATTCAACATTTATACACCTAAAAAAGTGATCACCATGATAAGTCCAGCAATCATCTGACACTGTACCACGCTATCTCAATATTATTGACTATGTTCCCTACGCTGCACATTACATCCCCATGACTTGTTTTATACCTGGAAATTTGGACTTCTTATTCTTTTCACCTTTACCCCCTTCTTAATTTTTTAATTATAGTTCACATTTGATATTATTTTATATTAATTTCAGGTGTACAGCATAGTGGTTAGACATTTATGTAATTTAAGAAGTGATTGCCCTGACTAGTCCAGTACTCACTGGGCACTATAGATAGTTATTACCATATTATTGACTATGTTCCCTATACTCATTTTGTCATTTATATCCCATGACTATTTTGTAACTACCAATTTGTACTTCTTAATACCTTCACCTTTTCCACACTGTCCCCACAAAGGACACTCCTGGAGCACCTGGAGCACATGACCAGAGAGAATGTACAACTAGGCCCCACAGGACACCTACTATCTAAGTCCACATGACCAAGACTGGGAGACAAAGAAGATCTACCTAATAGATAGAAACAAACACAAAGAGGCAGCCAGGATGAGGGACAAAGAAATACATCCCAAATGAAAAAACAGGAGAAAACTCCAGAAAAAAAACTAAACATAATGGAGGCAAGCAACTTACCAGGGACAGAGTTCAAAACAATGATTATAAGGATGCTCAAAGAACTTAGTGAGAACTTCAACAAAAAGATAGCAAGCATAAAAAAGGACATAAGAACCATTTAACAAATCAAAAGTGAAGAATACAATAACTAAAATGAAGAATGCACTAGAAGGAATCACCAGCAGAGTAGATGAAGCAAAGGATCAAATCAGTGATTTGGAAGATGAGGTAACAAGAAACACAAAATTGGAACAGCAAAAAAAAGAAAAAAGAAAAAAAAGACTCTAAAAAAATGAGGATAGTTTAAGAGACCTCTGGGACAACATTAAGCATAACAACATTCGCATCATAGGAATACCAGAAGGAGAAAAGAGAAAGCAAGGGACTGAGATCCTATTTGAAGAAATAATGACTGAAAACTTTACTGGTATAGTTGAGACTTGATTCCTATTTGCACATCAGTGGTGGGATTGACTCTCAAGCTGATTGGTTGTGGGGTTTGGCCATGTCCACAGCTTACAGGGTGCTGTGCAGGGGGCTTAACCTACTGAGTGAGACTTGCTCCAGTGGGCTTTTGTGTCTGGTGAGAATCCCTTTTTGGTGTGCCACTTGTGGGGCTACTAGAGCGGTGCTCTGCTGTCGTCTGAAGCCAACCTCCAAGTATGTTGGTTCTGGGGACTCTTGGGAGGAGCCCTGGTGCAAGCCCAGGTCAGCCACTGTCTGTGACCATCCTGGGACTACCTGGTAGTAGCTACAAAGTGATCCATGGTTGGTCACTGCCTGTACTAAACCTGGAGGTGTGTGGGATAGGTCACATTATAAACCAGGGACAGCTCCCACTGGTGTTGGGCTTGGGGTAGCTCCACAAAAAGCCAGTACACCTCAAGGTCTGCTGCCACCTGACAGCTCCTCATTGTAGTATGTGAGTTGGATGAGTTGGTGTCTCAGGGAGTCACCAACAGGGAGTCTCAGGTACAAGTGTTCACCAGGTTAATGTAGATTCCAGTTTGGTGCCAGTGCTGAGCCTGGAGCTACTCAGCAAAAGAGCATGCTGAGGCCAGCTGCTGCCTGCTTGGGGCCCATGGACTCCTATAGTTGTCCAAGAAAGCATGCAACTTGGGCAGGGCTGTCTGCTTACTGAGAAAGTGTCTCTGGTGTTGGGTGATTTGGATGGGGTGTGGTCCCAGGAAGTCACCATGGTGGAGCAAATGGAGCTCACCAGACCAATTCAGATTCAGATTTGGCCCTGTGGGGGAGGGCTCAACATAGGAAAGATGTTGCCAGCCTTCTGGCTGCACTAGAGGAGGACACCACACAGGAAAAATGTCAACTGTCCCTCCAGTCTTCATAATGCAGCCACACAACTTACTCTTTCCCCATATTTCTCCAATGCCCCCCCCCCAAGTCACTGTCCCTCTGTTGGAGTCCAGGGTAAGTGCCTGCAAGTGTGGGCCTTTTAGGAGGATGTCTGGGTTTTCTGCAGCCTTTCGTGTCACCAAGATGGTCAGAATCCCCACTGCTTTTCACAGCCATATGTTGTTGAGGGCTGCTCTTCCCAGCAGTGGTACTCTGGATGGGGAGCCCAATTTAAGGTTGGGGTCCCGCACTCCTCCAGGAGGAATCTTAGTAGCCAAGTGGCTCTCAATTGCCACATGGAAGTTTGGGGCTGATTGTTTGGCATCTCCATCCTTCCTTTCAGTCTGGACATGACTTCTTTATATCCTTAGTTATAAAACTTCTGTTGAGCTAGAATCCAGATGGCTCTCCAGGTTGATTGTTTTATAATTTAGTTGCAATTTTAATGTGTTCATGGAAGGAGGCAAGCACCAGCATTTATCTAGTTTACCACCTTGGATCTCTTTTCCCTAAAAACGATTCTTTTGACCTCAAATAAATACTGTTGCTTCTCACTTTGAATGGCCTTTTATTTTTTGGTTAACAAGATGATGGTTGTGTTCAGTATGCTTATTGTGGTAATGATTTCACTATATATGTATATCGAATCATCATTGTAAATCTTAAGCTCACACATTGTTATATATCAATTATTACTCAATAAAGCTGGAAAAGGAAAGATATAGAACAGTCTCACCTCCTCCCATCTCTGCTCCTAGTAATCACTGGTTTGTTTCCTGTTTCTATAGTTTTGCCTTTTTTCAGACTATCATGTAAATTAAATCATATGGTATATAGCATTTTGAGTCTGGCTTCTATTACTTACAGTGCCTTTGAGAGACAGTCATGTTTTTGCATGTATCAGTAATTCATTTCCCTGTACTGTTGAGCAACTTCCCATTGAAGGCATGCATCCCACTTTATGCACTCTCCAGTTGAGAGATATTTGTTTTTTTTCCAGGTTTTAGCAAATATGAATAAAGCCACTATAAAATTTCATGTGTAGGATTTTGTGTGAATGTAAGGTTTTCATTTCAGTTGGGTGCTTGCATGCAATGTCAGATTTACTCCTAAGTACTTTATACCATTTGATGAAGTAAATGGTATCTTTAAGGTGGTTTTTTTTTTTTTTCATATTCAAACTCTTTGTTGCTGGGATAGAGAAATACAGAGTTTTGTATATTGACAATGTATCCAGAAAATTTGCTAAATTTGTTTTCTAATTCTAGTAATTTAACATAGATTCATTTCGAATTTTTCTATATAAGTTGTTTGCTGCAAATACCACTTTTTTAAATTAAGAAAGTTCCCTTCTATTTTTAATTTGTTAAGTTTTTTTCTTTTAATTTTTAATTCACATGAAGAATGTTGATTTTGTTCCTCAAGTACTGCTCAGATGTCTCAGGGTAGGCACTGAGAAGCTAAACAATGGGATTCATTTACATTGGAGATTTTTTTGGTAGTTGTTATGGAAATACAATGGAGCAAGTGAGTTTAAGATATTGTTAAAAGATTGGCTGGGTGATGAAGCATGGGATATAAAATAGGTAGGGAATAAAAAGACATGAGAAAGGAAACAAAGAGAGGAGAGGGTTAATGAATCAGAGGACCCAATGAGGTTGAAGAATAGACATAGTTGGAGTAAAAGAATGAAGCAGAAAGATAGTTTATTGCAGTCAGAGAGTAGAACAATAGTTCCAATTCTGGTCCCATATTGGAACCAGCTGGAGAGCTTTAAAAATGGTCAGGTGCCTAGGTCCCAAGCTGGGCCAATGAAATTAGAATCTCCGAGGGTGGAGCCTAGGCACTGGTATTTGGTGACCAGGTGGTTCTAGTGTGCAGCCAGGGTAGAGAACCCTGCATTGGAAAGTCTGGTGTGGTGATTCCAGAAGTGCAGTATGAAGAATGCCAAGTGTACAGAGATAACAGCTCATGGCTGAGGTGCAATGGAACAATACACTGAAAATGATGAGGACAGGCCCCTCGTGGCTAGGTGCTGGCTGGGCATCCATCCTGATCTGGAGTCACCCAGGATACACATACGGTATGTGGTAGAAGAATGAGAGATAGATGCCAAAGGCTTTGAGGGATGAGAGGAAGTGACGTGAGACTGGAAAATGACAAGAGGAATAGAGGCTTTTATAAAAGTGGTGTGGAAACCGCAGGGTGAAGGATGGCATCCTGAGGTACATGGGGGTGGGACAAAGAGCAGCCTTTGTCAGAGGTGGCGTCAG
The DNA here is from genome assembly GCF_964194185.1 of Rhinolophus hipposideros. NCBI lineage: Eukaryota > Metazoa > Chordata > Mammalia > Chiroptera > Rhinolophidae > Rhinolophus > Rhinolophus hipposideros. Next base: position 5,699,041 of record NC_138054.1, on the reverse strand, counting down.
GGAAAACAGAGTCTCCAAGCAGATTGAGGGTCTCCTTAAGGTCAGGAAGTGTAGAAATCATTCGGAAAATATCAACTCATTTTGTAAAATTGTATGGACATCTACAATTGATCAGATGTTGTATAAATGATCATAGTTTGCTCTAGATGTTGGCTGCTAGACAGCTTAGAGCTGAATTTGGGGCCCACCTCTGTGAAGTACAAAGACCTTTATAGATTTTGTGTACTTGTTTCATTCCTGGCTACAATTATGTTCTGTTTGCCTTGAATCCATTACTGTTTTCAAATTTTATTAATCTGGAATTATATGTATCTTTCTAAGCTGCCTGAAACATGTGTTTGGTGTAGGGTGGAGTATAAATAAATTCATACAAAAGAATTTTTTACAGTACAAGATGATTTATTATAACCTTTTGAATAACTAGTTTCCCCTGGTGTATTTAACATATTATTCTGTTTATAAATTGCTTTCATAAAACACGTTTACTATATGAAATAAACATTTTAGTTTGATCTAATTTTTCTTGTATAAGTAGCAACATTTTAAAGTAAGGAAGAAAAATAAAATTTTATATGCCCTCCTAATGCTAAAAGAATAACCTATACGTTACGTAGCAGAACAACTTGCTTCTCCTTCATTTCTGACTGATAAGTCTGCTGAGTCTCTTGTTTACTTTGACAAAATTGGCAAAAAAGGACTATTTATACAGGTGAGTGAAAACTACTGAGATGATATTTTTAGCATGGGGTTTTGGCATAGTTGCATGTAGAGCTGTCTGATAGATTAAAGAAACAATTAGTAAATTTAGGACGTTTGTTTTTGATGTTGATTGAGGACTGGATGCAGACCTGATGCCTGCAAATGTGTGGCTTGGATATCCAATGGCTCTGATTGTTGCTTGTATCTGATTAAATGCTCAGAGGAAGCACAACATGGTAGGGAAGGGCCTGAGCTCTGGACATGGTAATTACCTACATTCCTAAGCCTCTTTCTATCATTGGTGAAATGAGACAGCAAGAGCATCTACTTCATGGAGATGGGGTGGGAATTAAATAAGATAATTCATTTGAAGCATTAAGCGTAGTGCCTAGCACATATTGTAAACTACTTATACAGAGGGAGTCAAAAAAATTTGTACAAATTTTAAGAAAGGAAAACTGTATTAAAGTTATAATACTCAATATATACTGATAACCCAAAGATGAATGCAGGTCACATTTGACTTCTGCAATTATAAGAGGTGCTCAAACTGGTTAACATCAGCGTCCAGACACTTCTGATTACGGTGAACTACTGCTTGAGCAACATTGACCAAAGTGTCCACTTGTATACATTTTTTGGCACCCCCAGTAGATGTTAATTTGAATAAAAATTAAAGGCTTTCACTTTGATCTCATTAACTATAACGTATAATTCTAATTGTTGCAAAGCATTTTTGTGTCTCTCTAAAAAAATTAATCCCTCAAGGATAGAGAATCTCCCAGTTACGTCCCACAGTTCCAACTACAGTAGATTCTCTGATGGATTAATTTGGTTCTCTGGATCCATATTTTAACAAATGTCACTGGCATGTTAGAGCTAACCTTCTTAAATAAATTCACCGGGAACTACCTATAATGTGAAATCGACTGTGATTTCGTAGATCCATCTGCCTTCAAATGTTTGTCAGTTGCCTTTTTAGTTTCTCAGTTGCCTTTTTAGTTCACAAATTTGTTTACTACTTTCATGATGCCTAGAGGATTTGAGTATTTTGGATGCTAATAGAGTCTTTTCAAAGCCAATTAAAAAATTTAGTTTAATTTTAGTTGTGTAGTATTTAGAAAAGCAGACTATTTCCAAGTAATTTCCTCAGGAGTACTCTCTCTTGCTGTCTAAATACCTTTGGGAATTGATAGTGGTGTCTGGCTGGTGGAGATGTGAGGTTTTACCCCTCCTTTTTAATAGAATATTCCACCTAAATTTCCTAATTTTCAGTACTTGTGGGACTTTTGTTTTGTTATTCTTCATCAACAAATGTAATCACCAAATCTTCAAAGCAGAAACATGAGAATCTGGGCAAACATTCCCAGAGTGGTCCCCAGAATCACGAATATGGTGAGCACCTGGCCTATGAAGGCGTACACCTTCGCATCTTGCACTCACATGTTCTGTGGCGTTTGACTTGGACCCACCTTAATATGTATGGTTCCAAGCTAGCTGGGGAGGTTCTGTTTATAAGGAACAAGGTAGCCATGTGTGCGGCGCTTGTTCTCAGGTTTGGCGGGAAGGGGGACAATTTTTTTTTTAACCATATAACTTTATTTTATTTTCTGATTTATAGAAAGTTGTATTTAAATGGTTGGCTCCATTTAAATGTTTAGCTCCTTTTTTAAAATTAAATTTATCGGGGTGACAATGGTTAATAAAATTAGATACGTTTCAAATGTGCATTTCTATAATACGTCATCTATATATCACATGGTGTGCTCACCACCCTGAGTCGGTTCTTCTTCCATCACCATATATTTGACCCAAACGGGGCCAATTTGACTAATGAAAAAAACAACTTCATTTGAAACCATTTCTCTTTCTTCAAAAACAGGTGTGGAAATGTGATAGATGTTCTTTCCAAGATAAAAACTATCTTCAAGAAAGCAGCTCAAGCAACAGGGATTGTTTCCTCTCAGCTTCCCTGGTACTTCAGTTGCTTTTAATGGCACTGTGCATTACAGACTTTACCCTGGATTCTGAATCCTAACGAAATATTCTGGCTGTGGGTTTGATTCATGGCATCCTGTTTTGATGTTAACAGTGGTCTCTCATTAATCTTTAAAAAATAATATTTTGTGCTATTGGTTTCATAAAAAGGTTTGAGAAAATCACTGAATTTACTCATGCTGCCTTTTCAAACCTATTTTTTTAATTGAAAAAGTGATACATAGATATGGTAAAAAAAAAAAAAAAGAAACAGTATAAAAGAATATAAGTGAAAAGGCAAAGACAAGTCTTTCTTCCACCGCATATTTCCAGTCCTCCAAGACTCCCTTCCCAGAGAGAGCCATTGTTACCAGTTTGCTTTGTATCTTTCTGGAATTTTCTATGTACATACAAACATATATATGTATATTGACTCTATGCATGCTGATCTATACCTTGCTTTTTCCACTTAATTTCTCTTTCCACACCAGCTCATATATACCCACCTCATTCATTTCCAAGGCTATTAGATGGTGTCTTTTACATTTTAATTGAATTTTTAGGATAATAAGACATTCATTTTCATTTTCACCTCCTGTACTGGTGAGCCACAGACTGACAGACCAGAACAGGCCTGTGTGATCTCACTATAATGGCCCTGAGAACATCTCCTGGTAACACAACATTTTTCCCTCCCTGGCATTCCTGAAGCCTATAATTCCCTACTCAGACCTTCATTCCTTTGACCTGAGCTGTGCCCAACTGGTCAAATGCAAATATTCCTTAAAAATCGTGTGTTCTTTTTCATCCTGGTCTCAGTGCTGATTAATTTTTCAGATCCTTTACTGGGAATAAGTTTAGCAGGGATAAGGAGTTGACCAAATTGGGGGCCTTGGAAACTGGGATTGAGGATGTGAGGAGAGAAAAAGAAAAGTTTGGGGTCCCTACTTAGCTCACTTTCCAATTTTTTTCCGTAGTCATGTCCATCTTCCCTGAATACCCTCATCGTAGGTGACACCATCACTGGAAGACAAGGTCTATGGAAGCTTTTTCTTCTATGTTTTATTCATTCCAAAGAGTTTATACACTTAGGAGAGTCCTTGCAGAGGAGGATAGGATATACATTCTAGTCTGAACAAGAGTTTTGTTCTGTCTGGGAAGGTGCCAGGCAGAAATAAGGATCTTTTTAATGATTTGATAAAAGTTGTGACTCTCTAGAAAAATGAACAAATGCATAACAATGAATATATCACTGCAAGATTTTTTTTGTATGTTAATGCTTCTATGTATTGAGTATTTATTATGTGTTGTGTCCCAAGTTAAACAGCTCTGCATATTTTTAATTTAAGCCTTACTTTAATAGCCCTATGAGATAAGTGTTGTCACCCTCATTTTACAGATAAAAAGACTAAGGCTCAGACACTTTAACATGAACATAGTAACAAAGGATAGAGTTGGGTTTGAATCTGTCTCAAGATCAAGAGCTTTTATTTAAGGTACCTCTTTGACCTGCTGAAGTTGCTGGAGGACCTGGTTTGGGAAGTGTCTAATGCAGGGCAAGATACTGTTGGTGGACACGAAGAGCATAAGACACATCTCTGAGCATGCTGCAGTCCTGGGCAAAGGGTGGTCTGAATATGCCAAACCAAAACACACACACATAGGACAGAACACAAAGAATGAAGTGTCCTCAGTATTACCAAAAGCAGAGGGAAAGAGAGAGAGTTGTGTGCTGTTATATTAACACGTGACATAGAAATGGCAGTAACAGAAGCTAACATTATAACTACTCATGGGTAAAGCATTAGTCTAAGAGCACTACATGTTTTACCTCACTTAATTCTTATAATAATCTTATGAGTAGATACTATCTTCCCCATTTTACAGATGAGAGTATTGAAGTTATATAGATTGCTCCAGATCACACAGCTAATAAGTGGTAAGATCAGGATTTGAATTAGGCAACTGGGCACAAGTATGTCCTCTTACCACTCAGGCTATCGTGCCCCTGTATCATTTATTTGTAAGCACTCTCCTCTTTATTGCATCTTGGTAAAATCCCTTATGGTAATTTTCAAGGCCAACCCAAATGGCCCATTCCCTGTAGAGTCTTTCCCAATCCTCATTCCCTTCTATCTCTGGCCTCTGAGGCATTATTCATTCTCTTCTGGTGCTTGGCTTATACTCGTACATACTGATGATGGCTTTAGGATGTTATATTTTAATCACTAGATTAGAAGTGTCTTGAGGTTGAATAAGGCACATTTTATTTACTCTTAGTGCTTAAAACAGCACTGATGACAATGGTAGATGCTCCCTATGTTTCTTGTATGGCCTATAGACTAGATTCCACTTTACTTCAACACTGTTGGGTATCCCCCATGGCACTGTAGGCTGTGAAGAGAAGTGGAATGTACAGGAAATCACCACAGGGGCTCATGGAACGCTAGATGGTTGCTTATTGATGTTCAGGACCTAGCAGAAGTTGGAGGTCCTAACAGGACCCATGGTGATCAGACCCCTCGATGTTCTCTGGAAGCAGATATTGTCCTTACCTCAGTGAATTCACTCATCCTGTAAATACCGTGTTTCCCCGAAAATAAGACCGGGTCTTTTACTGTATTTCCCTGAAAATAAGACTGGGTCTTATAATAATTTTTGCTCCAAAAGATGCATTAGAGTGTATTTTCAGGGGATGTCTTATTTTTTCATGTACAACAATCTACATTTATTCAAATACAGTCATATCATCTTTTTCTGGAATATCATCATAACGTACTAAATGCATCTGGCTGATGATCTTAACTGGGGCTTATTTTTGGGGTAGATCTTATTTTTGGGAAAATACGGTAAGCATATCTCTGCTTTTCTGTTGCTGCCTGCTTTTACGCATGGACAGTTGACTCTGTTTATCTTAGAGTCAAACTCTAGGAGAGAAGATCTTGACTGACTTAGTAGGTCACTACCAGTGTAAAGTGTCCCTCTTGGGCAGGGTCTTTATGCTAGACTACTAGCCCTTTATATATGGCCCAGGCATTGATTCCTAGATGTGGTGAGTCTTGGTAGAATCTGGAATTTCCATGGGTTTTTTTGTGCATGGAGAGAAACACTCAAAAAATCTCTACTTTGTTGAGTTTCCAATTTATTAATCTTCAAACAATCATTCAGACAGTAGTTACACAATGATTAAATGGAAAAGAAAAAGCCTTATAAATTTGACAAATTTGATTTCCCCCAAATTTAAATATTGATTGCAAATTTAATGTAGGTGCTCACAAACCTAATATTATCCAGCACTCTTGGTTGTTTAAAGTGACTTAAGGAGACAAAACATGCCAGCAATATTTCAAAGATTATAAAGCTAATTGGTATTTTATTTAAAAATGCCTACCAATGTACTTATAACATGGATTTAAATTTGTTACTCTATTGTCTGTATTTTTATTCCTTTATTTTATTCTTGTCATTACCCTTACCATTCTTTACTAACCTAACCTAACCAGGGCCGATAACAATTCAGTGCTTTTGTGTGAATGAGAGAACTGTGGTCTTTCCTTGAGTAAGAAAATAAGTATATTATTCATTTCTCATTAAAAATAATTACAATGAAGTCATTCTAAGAGAATTATGTAAATCAAATTATTGAACATAAACTGATAGTTCAAGTTTTAAATCATAATAATTAGAAAATTTTGAGTTAAATTTTTTGTTATAAAATAGTTACATATCTTGTTATCATGGAAACCATTTTTGAGGGACATTTTCAATGATTACTAGTTTCAGTATATATTTTGCTTTCTGTAAAATGGTCGCCATATTTTATAGTCTTTCTTATGACATTGTAGACCTAAATAGTTTTAAAATAAATTTTAATGTTGAGTAGTTTTGTTCTCCACTGATGAGATATGTTGGCAAAATTAGATAGACCCTATGTGGGACAAAGCCCCAAAAAGCAGTTTCCAGGCTCTCGGCCTCACATAGAAAGATACTGGCTCGGGTAGTAAATGGCCGTCAACTGTAATCAGATGGCCATCAGCTGTGGCTAGTTGGCCATCAGCTGTAACCTGTAAGCCATTGGCCACTAATATAACTGCTGTGGCTACGCTAGCAGAAGAGATGGGGGCTAGCAAGAGCGGATTGCAGAGAGGCGGATGCGGCCGGTAAGAATATGGTGATATGACTCCCCTACTTATGGCTCCGTGGGTGTTTCTTTTTGACCTCACCATGTCCTGCGTTCTTATATGGGGATCGGGAGCAGAGGCCCCGCCGGACGCCCCACACAACACATGGCTTAGTCGGCAGGATACGGTGCTGGCCAAAGCCCTCCGAAGGGCAGTGGAGCAGTTTGTGCGTATGAAAGCTCAGTCTGAGGAAGACCAGGAGGAGCAGCTGCTGGAGAGCTCGATCCCCGTGGAGGGGTGGAAAGACGTGGATGGTTCCCCAACCAGCAGAGGCTGGAGAAAGCGAAGGTTATTGCTGCCCTGTGGGCTGGGAACTGTTTGGTGACGCAGCCTGGATGCGGGACTTGTCCCAGGAGGAAACGCTTGCTGAGTCCTCCTGGGAGATGAGGGTGAGGTCAAGGTCATCCCTCACCCCCAGGACAGCCCTGGTGAATGACTATGGACTATGGGGAATTGCCTTCTATCCCTGATTTAATGGATGCTTGACTGTTTGGGAACATACCACTATGTAGTGGGACTGGCAGATGTTTGCTTTTGTGTCTTGACTGGCCGCCATTGATAATATGTAAGCACCTTGATGTGAGCCGCTGTTGTTCCAGCACGGTACCCTGAGAGGCCCAGAGAGAGTGGCAGTGCCCTGAGAGCCCTGGCTGTGTCCAGGAAGTCTGGCTGTGCCCAGAGAGAGTGGCAGTGCCCTGAGAGCCCTGGCTGTGTCCAGGAAGTCTGGCTGAGCCCAGAGAGAGTGGCAGTGCCCTGAGAGCCCTGGCTGTGTCCAGGAAGTCTGGCTGTGTCCAGAGAGAGTGGCAGTACCGAGAGGCCCTGGCTGTGCCCGGGGAGACAGGTGGTACCCTAAGAATCCCAGGAAGTCCGGCTGTGCCCAGAAATACTGGTGGTGCCCTGAGAAACCCTGTCTGTGCCTGGAGAGATTGGTGGTACCTGAAGAAGCCCAGGAAGTCTGGCTGTGCCCAGAAGTACTGGGGTGGTGCCCTGTGAAACCCTGGCTGTGCCCGGGGAGACAGGTGGTACCCTAAGAAGCCCAGGAAGTCTAGCTGTGCCCAGAAGTACTGGTGGTGCCCTGAGAAACCCTGGCTGTGCTCAGAGAGCCTGGCTGTGTCCAGGACATTGCATTCACCTCCGGGCTTCTCGCACAAGGCCCCTTGCAGAAGACGTTTGTCACGTAGATTGTGAGGCGAGACCCTGTAGGGGTGGAGTGTGGGGACTAAGCCCCAAAAAGCAGTTTCCAGGCTCTCGGCCTCACATAGAAAGGTGCTGGCTCGGGTAGTAAATGGCCGTCAACTGTAATTAGTTGGCCGTCAGCTGTAACCCGTAAGCCATTGGCCACTAATATAACTGCTGTGGCTACGCTAGCAGAAGAGATGGGGGCTAGCAAGAGCGGATTGCAGAGAGGGGGATGCCACCTGTGAGAATATAGTGATATGACTCCCATATCCATGGCTCCGTGGGTGTTCCTTTTTGGCCTCACCATGTCCTGCGTTCTTATGTGGGGAGCAGGAGCAGAGACCCCGCCAGACGCCAGATGCCCCGCACAACACCCTAGTAGCTACAAAGTTTTATAAATGTATCCAGCTGACTACTGTTGGAAATAAATGGCAGCATTTTAATGGGAGACATACTAGGTTTTAGAAAACAACTTAAGGATTTTAATTCTGACATCACATGTCAAAGTCCCATTAATGTCCTACTTTTCACTACATTCATTAGTCAATTTCAGTGGTAAAGTTTTGTGTAGTATTGTATTCACTTTCATTCGTATTCTTCAAATTATGTAAGTTATGTAAAACATTGAAAAGGCCATAATATTCTTTTGGTTTTATAAATATTTATTTTACGTATGATGTTTCTTATATAGAAGAAACTGTTTTTTAAACCTTTTTATTTTGAAATTTGAAACATATAGAAAAGTTGAAAGAATAAGATGAATGTCTAAAATATTTTTACCCAGATTCATCAGTTGTTAACGTCTTGCCACATTTGCTCCCCTGCATTTTTGTTGTTGAAACATTTGAAAAGTTCAGATGTCATCATGTTCCCTCTACAAAGTTCCACATGTGAATGCTAAGAACAGCAACACTCTCCTGTGTGTCCTATAATACCACCTTCACACCTAAGAAATTCAATGTAATCTAAGTATAGTTCATATTCAAGTTTTCCTAATTGTCTCTCCATGGTCCTTTATAGATTTCTCCCCGGAGGGTTCAAGCAAGATTAGTTCATTGCATTTGGATACTATGTTTCTTCACTTTCCTTTGATGTAGAACAGTTTCCTCCCTTTTTGTTGCTATCCGCTGTTCATAATATTGACATTTTTGACCAGTTCAGGCCAGTTGTTTTGTAAAATACACCACAACCTGGATTCATCTGATGATGTCCTCATGATTAGATTCAAGTAAATTATCTTGGCAAGAACACTTCTCAGATGAAGTGTGAACTTCCACTGTGTCACCCTAGCAGATTCATGATGTCAGCTGTTCTCTTGGTGGTGGTGCTAAGTTTGATCAATAAACCAATTCTAAAGATCAGTTTGGATTATAGATAGGCAGATCATGAGATTTTTCAATTGAAATGAGTCTTCTTTCTAGAATTTTCTACATTGGAGAAGTTGCCATCAATGTCAAGAGACTCTGAGGCTGGAGTGTGTTCATAAATGTAAGTAAGGGAGAACATCATGGGATATCTAGGGGAAGAGCATTCCAGGCAAGGAACAGCAAGTGCAAAGGTCTCGAAGCAGGACTACAGTTGGCATGCTTGGGGAACAACAATGAGGCCAAGGCCATCAGCAGGGGAGACCGACAGGGATGACATCCAAGAGGAGGCAGGGAAGGCCTTGAAGGCTGCTGTAAGAACTTTGACTTCAGACTAAGTGTGATTGGAAGCCATTAAGAGGTTTCAAACGAGAGAATGATGTGATCTTACATGTTTTCCTTATCACTTATAATTTTTTATATTTAATTAAACGTGATATTTTAGATAGGAACAGATTTTTGTTGTATATTTATTTTGTGCATATATTTAAATAATGAAAGCATAAGTGAAAAATTGTTTAAGGCATTTCTAAGGCAACGCAACTCTATCACAACCGCCACCTGGCTGACAGCAATTTAAAGACTATACTGATTTCAGGGATGTTAAAATGTGAGGTGTGGTAGGAAACACCTGCGTTCCAGCACTTTGCTTTAGCAATATAATTGCCAGCTCTATTGAAGCCGCTGTTACACCCCCTCTTCCCAAACCTGTGGACATTCATGCTCCTGACTTCTGTTTTTTACCCCTCTCCCCTTTCTCTACTGTTATGCTAAACGTGTGTCCTCAACATACATAGGTGGTCTTGTCTTTGAACTGCCCTGTGTGCTGCTTCTGTGGCTTGCTTTTTCACTCAACAGGATGGGAGGTGCAGTCTTGCTCGTGTCACTGCTGCTCCTTTCACTCTGGGTCTGTGTCCCACTGTGCATCTCCACACAGTCTCTGTTCTCCTGTTCAGGGACGTGTGGGCGCTGCTACAAACTACGTTTTTCTAGAACATTCCCCACTGTTTCCTGGGACCTGTGTGCTCTGGAATCTGAGTCGACAGGACAGACTTTCTGAGGCTGTTTGCCAACTCCCTCTGCGAACTTCCTGAGGGGAGAGGAATCAGGCTCTGCTTAGTCTATGGCCTAGACCGAATGCCTGCGTTCAGGGGCCCTGGACCAGAGGAGGGAGACCCGGCAGGAGGAGGAGAAGGGGAGGAGGGAGTGCTTTCCACAGGTGGCGGGGAGAACCCAGGACAGGGCTGCGGAAGGAAGGCGGCAGCTCACACAGGCTCTCAGGCAAGGGTGTGAGGTGGGGCCCCTCTGGAGCGTGGGGACTCAGGCTGCAGACAGTGACATCACAGAATCCACTGTGTGGTCATTACTTGGCTATGGGACATGAAATCCAACAGAGGACGTGTGTCACTCTGAGCTGCTTTTATCTCAATCCCTTCACTGAACCTGCAGTGAGGAAAGCTGCAGTGACCCGGGAAACATTGCCCTTAATACCCGCTGAAGCTTCCTGTTCTGGCTCCTGTTTAGCGGGGTCCAAGGATACCACCTCCCCCGACCAAATGTCACACCAGCAGCAGGCACCTCAGCCACTAGCCACCTGCTTCTCCCCCAAGGCCTCGGACAGAGGGCCACCCCTGGAGCCTGTGCTTGGGCGTGACCACGCTGCAGAGGGGGACTGTACTGATCCTCAAGGGAGAGCTGCCTGCTGTCTGTCACTGTACTGCCAGTGTCCGCTCCCCTGACTGGGGTAGGTCCAACCTCTTTCACGGCCATAGATTTTGTGAGGAGAGGAGCCGAGTCGGCTGTCCCCGGAGCTGCTCAGACTTTGTCTTTCTGTCCCCTCTAGTGGGCACAGCTGGAGGATGATTTCAGTTGGCCCGGGTCGGCCCCTGCTCTGTGGTAAGGAAAGCCACCATCCTGGGTGTCGTCTTCTGCCCCTCCTTCCCTTTGGGGCATCTGCAACTCTGGCTTCCAGCTCATTTGCTCCTGTGGGGTTCCCTCCGCAAAGATGAGAGGAGGCTCCCACTTCCCGGCCTTTGGCTGTTTCCATCACAGACCTGACAGGTGTCTCTGCCTCTGCAATCACCACATCCACACTGCCCTCTGAGGAGGACCACATGTGTTTGGCCCATGGACACGCTGCAGCACCCACCACGACCATGGTGGGACACCAGTGACGACTTGCTGGCCCCGCCTTCCCTCACGGTGCTGGCTCCATCTTTTCTTGGACCAGGGGACTGCTCCTGTCCTGGCTGCTTTTGCCATCCTGCAGACTTGAGGACAACTGTGCTCATAGCACTGGTTGCTGGGGCTGTTGCCAAACTTACTGCCACCACCCCTGCTGCTGCTTATATGGTGACCCTTTTGGCCACAACTACAAATGTGGTGGCTACAGAAGGAATGAACATAGGGTGGATAGACTGGGCATTACATGAGCAGGGTCTGTGTGGGCGTCATGCTGGACTGTCCCCACAGTGCAATCAGAAAAGTTGTCCCCAGACATGTGAAGATTCCTCAGGCTGACCTGATCCTGACTTCCTGTGGAACTCTGTGACTGCTGGTCTCTTCCCTCCGTCTGCCACAAACCAGCCTCATCCATCATGTCCCTAGCTGGGATGAGGTGGGTACAGCTGCACCTCTGCTGGAGGTCTCAGGAGTAAGTGAGATTTTCCCAACAGACAAGGTCTTCCCGCAACTGAAGGAGGCACAACTGAAGGTAAAGGCACAGCCAGTGGCAAGAGTCAGGCGTAGCTCCTGTTTACCCTGACTGTGGACAGAGGTATGGGCAGACTCTATCGGAAGGAGCCTTTTGCCCCCTGGCTGGGCCACATCCAGTGCATTGCTCACAGCCTGGAGTTAGTCAGACCAGCAGCATAACATTTGAGTCATGAGCGATGGGACCGGTTGTGTGATGTCCATTCTGCCATTCAGTCAGTGTGTAGCATTCACTTCTCCTTTTCTGTTGATGTGGAAGAAGTCAAACATCTGTGTGTATGTGAATATGTCATCTTCCCTGAACAGCTGTCACTGCGGGTCCCTGGGAAGATGCAGGGTCACACAGGCTGTGTGACATGGCACAGCCACCCACTGCCTGTGGTTTCTTTTCCTTTCTTTTCTTTTTCTTTTCTTTTTAAAGACGGCTCTGACTCTGGTACTTGGTCTACTCACAGGGTACCCAAACTGCAGCCCCAGTAAGAGGGGCCTCTGCCTCAGCTCAACATCCCCTCTGCCCAGCCACATTTATCTTCTCCTGCTCTCTGTGATCTGTCATCATCACATGCCCCTTTGTCTTTGTGTCCTTGTCCTCGACAGCTAGCTGGCCCTCAAGGACAGGATCACTACCCCCTCCCCTGAAACTTACCATCACCTCCACAGGAAGCAGGCCCACCTTACTGAGCGTGAAGGTGGGAGCCCCACTTATACTTTAGTGGTATTGCTCTGGCTGCTGCGTGGGAAATAGACTTGAGGGAGCAAAGTGCAAGAGAGGTTAGTTGGGAGGCTGCTGCAACAATCCAGGCAAGAAATGATGACATTTGGGCAAAGAGTGGAGGGGTGATGATAGTTGGGTTGAAAATATGTTTTGAAGAGAGATCACGCTGGATTTGATGGTGGACTAGATAGGGGTTGGCGTGCAAAGTCAAAGATGATGCAAAGATTTTGGCCTCAGAGAATGGGTGAGTGCTGGTGCTGTTTACACTGGGATGTGATAAATTGAAGGAGGTACAGGTTTGGAATGAGAGGGGATCAAGAGCTCAGCTTTGAACAACTTAAGTTACCCGTTAGACATCCAAGGGAAGATTTACCGGCCTAGCTAGCCTGGTGTTCATGGAAGAGTGTGGAGTGTGGATATAAATTTCGGGGTCTTCGGTATATAAATAGCATTGGAAAGCATGAAGGAAGCACCCAAGTAAGAGGAGTGTAGGTAGAGAAGAGGTCTGAGGATGATCCCAGGGGCACCTCTAATACTCAGAGTTGAGGAGATGGGAAGATTAAGCAAAGAAGGCTGAGATGGAGGCAGCCACTGAGGTAGAGGAATTATCAGCAGACGGTGGCGTCCTGAAAGCCAAAGGACAGAAGTGTTTCAAGAATGGTGAAGTTGGAGCTGGCCTGGGGGCTCAGGCGGTTAGAGCTCCGTGCTCCTAACTCCTAAGGCTGCTGGTTCCATTCCCACATGGGCCAGTGGGCTCTCAACCACAAGGTTGCCAGTTCGACTCCCACAAGGGATGGTGGGCTGTGCCCCCTGCAACTAGCAGCGGAAACCAGACCTGGAGCTGAGCTTCGCCCTCCACAACTAAGACTGAAAGGACAACAACTGGAAGCTGAACGGCATCCTCCACAACTAAGATTGAAAGGACAACAACTTGACTTGGAAAAAAGTCCTGGAAGTACACACTGTTCCCCAATATAGTCCTGTTCCTTTTCCCCAATAAAATCTTTAAAAAAAAAGATTGAAAAAAAAAGAATGATGAAGTTATCAACTGTGTGAAATGCTGAAATTGCCCATCAGGTTTGGCCATTTGTGATTTGATGAGACCGGTGTTAGTAGGAGAAAGCCAGAGTGAAATGTGCTAGAGAAAATGTGAGGTGAGAATGTGGATAATGGGTTTACATAACACTTTGGAGGTGTATGTAAATGTGAGCTGAGAAATGGGCTGGTAATTGGAGAGGAAAGGGGACAATAGGAAATTTTAAATACTTAAAAAAAATCTTTTAAACTCAATTTAATTTTACTTTAAACACCTTTATTGAGGTATACTTTACATACCATCATATTCAACCATTTTAAGTGTGCAATTCAGTGATTTTTTTAGTAAGTTTCTCAAGTCGTGCAACCATCACCAAAAACCATCTTAGAACATTTCCATCACCCAAATAAAGTCTTTTGTGCCCATGTACAGTTAAATCAGTTCCTACTTCCAGTCCCAGGCAAACACTAATCTATTTCTTTCTCTATAGATTTGCCTTGCCTGGGAATTTTATGTAAATGAAATCATACAACATATTATCTTTTGTGCCTGGGCTTCTTTCACTAAGTATAATATCCATTCATGTTGTAGCATGTATCAATATTTTGTTCCTTTTTATTGCTAAATAGTATTTCATCAGAAGGATATACCACGTTTTGTTTTTTTCAGTCATCAATTGGTGGACATTTGGATTGTGGAAGATAATATTAAGATGAGGATTGATTTAGCAATAAAAACTTAAAAAACAGAATATTTTTTCCCTCACAGTTCTGAAGGCTGGAAGTCCAAGATCAAAGAGCCAGCAAAGTTGGTATCTGGTGACACCTTTCTTTCTGGCTTGGAGATGCTGCCTTCTCTCTCTGTCCTCATGTGGATTTTCCTCTATGCCCTTGGAGAGAAAGAGAGATTACTAGTCTTTTCCTCTTCTTTTAAGGACACCAGTCCCACCAGATTAGGGCCCCACCCTTATGACCTCATTTAACCTTAATTAAAGGCCCTCTGTCCAGATACAGTCATGTTAGGGGATAAGGCTTCAATATCTGAATTTGGAGGGACACAATTCAGTTGTTAGCGGATATTACATCATATTTGTGTGCTTTCTCTGTGTGCATATAACTTGTTATGTCTGTGTGTATTGAATTTCAATTCTTTTTTTTTTTCTGAAAAAATTCCTTTTGGTGACAGAATATGTAGTTGACTTTTGTTTACAGTTGACAGAGCAAAGAGAATTCAATCATTGAGACAGGACAAAGGACACAGAGGCAGGACAGGTAGTAGATTTGCTGATGTGCTAGTTTTCTTTTTATATGTGTCATTATCAGTGAAATCAGCCATCTTTGGAGCGGGCAGGACTGTGTAGCACCTACATGGCTACTGGAGAACCAACCATGTTTTATTGTGGACCCATGTTTTATTGAGGAGAGGGAAATGGTATTTCCTCAGGAGCTAATACCTACCACATTCTTCCTTCTCTGAATGCATAGCGCATTGTTTAACCCACTTACTATAGTTCAACATATCAGAGTTCTTGATATATGTTCACTACCAGGTTATAAGTTACTTGAAGATGGAAACGGTCTTGTGTATATTTGCCTGTTCTACAGCAAATAATTCAGCCCACAGTAGGTACTCAGTGAATGTTGAATTGAAATAAAATTTCAGCAAACTATGTAATCTTTAATTTCTAAATAATTTTCCTTGTGCAACTAGCAACCCTCTTAGAACTGACTAGAGGGATTAGTAGGTAGACAAAGAAATACACGAACTGTTAACCATGATTTTGGGAATACTTTCAATTTTTCAAAACATGATTGTATCAGTAAAACTGGAAAATATAAAACAGTTTGTCTCACACTTCAATCTCCATATAAATTAGCTGATGGGGGAGTTAAGGTACACATTCTGACTCAGTAGGTCTGGAGTGGGGCATGAGATTCAGCATTTCTTACAAGCTTCTAGGTAATGTTGATGCTTTTGGTCCATGGACCACAATTTGGCTAACGAGGCTCCAAGTCCGCAGAAGGTTGGGTTGCATAAATGATTGAAGAGCTTAGGCAAAGAAGTATCAAAATTATTGCGTCAGACAGAGAAAGACAAGTACCATATGATCTCACTTATATGCGAAATCTAAAGAACAAAAAAAGTGAATGAACTAATCAGAAACAGTTATGGAGACAAAGAGGAAAAACTGAGGGTTGTTAGATGGGCGAGGGGGGATGGGGATAAGGGGGAAGGTGAGGGGATTAGAAAACAGTCGGTAACCACAAGATGGTCACAGGGTTTTGAAAATTAATTTGGGGAACGTAATCAATAATGTTGTAAACATTTTGTAGGGTATCCGATGGACACGTGTCCTTTTTGGGAGACCACCTCAGGGAAAATGTAGATGCCTGATCACTGCAATGTACACCTGAAGCTGAACAATAATGAATGCCAACTATAATTTTATATATATATACATATGTATATGTATATATATGTATGTATATACTTACAAGAGGTGGAGTACAGCATTGGGAGTGGAGACAGTGGAAATGTGATGGCTCGGTGAGATGTCAGAGAGATAGTGGATGGGGGGAGGGGGTCCACAGTGTGAGGGTTATAAATGATAAACGTCTAAGTATTACTTTGCCTTGTGCACCTGAAACTAATAATAAAAAAAAGCTTTTCTGAGGGAAAAAAACACATTGGCTCAAGTAACTCAGGAAAGAAAAAACAATTATTGCTGAAGGTAGGAGGGAGTTCTCAGGGAGGCAGTGAAACGAAGGAGCATGCCTTACAAGCACCACATGGCTTTGTTAAGCTGGGATTGGTGCATTAGGAATCAGCATCTTGCTGTAGGTTCAGAATTCGAACCGGCCTTGGTAGCTTAGAGACATGGAGTGAAACCAACAAAAGCAAAGTTCAGAAGAGACAAAGGGCATTGTGCTTACAGAGGAAAAATCCAACCTTTCAAATCTATGATGAGAAGTGATAGGGCAGGTGCGTGTATTGCTGAAAAATATCTAAAAATCACAGACATTCTGGGCTGATGAGGAGTCAGCAGTAAAATGCTCTGGTTTGGAAATCAAGTGTAAAGGTAGACTGCACAACTAGAAACCACAAAGCAATCCCTGTTATAGTTAGTGCTGCTTAGAGCCTTGCTGGAATTCTGCATCTAGTTTTGAGTTACATGAATCTAGAAAGTTGCACAGAACTCAAAGAAGTTTCAGGCAAGAGTTTCAAGAATGATTAAAAGGTTGAGAAATCATATTTAATGGTTAGAGCAGAAGGCTGCATAATGATTTAATAATAGTATTTCATCCAAAACAGGATGTGTTTTGCAGGGAGTGGGGAGAAGTACTTCCATATTTGTCTTGACTAAGATGAGATGCCTTTAAGCTACTCCAAGGCTGATTCTGGTTGGATATAAAAATAGTCCCTTCGACAGAGGGAGGATTGTTAGGCATTGCAGTGTGCTATTAAGGGAAATTCTTGAATACTTGTCCTCCTAGAGACCTTTTCCTATTTGTTGGGGATTGTTAAGTGCAGCCTCACATTGTGAGCAGCACCCACTAGCAGCACTCTGAACCCCGAGGACCAAAATGGTCAATAAAGTCAATGTCCGTTACTTTCCTTCTCAAGATGTCGTGGGGATCCCTGAAGGACCAGGGCAAAGGGATCATTCACTGGTGATGCTGCTGAGAGCCTCCTGGGTACACTGAATAAGATAAGGACTATGGCATGTGTGTGGTGGAGTTCAGGTAGGGTCTAAGTGCTTTATATCTGCTGTTCCTGGTCTGGTTCTTCAAAGCTGGAAACACTGACCAGTGAGGAGCGATTTCACCTTGTGCCCAGTTACCTTGGAAAACTCAGGTCAAATCAAGATTCCACAGCAGGATTTAAAAGCTGGGTCATAGAGCAGGGGCAGTAATTTATATTCATACTAGGACCCAGTAGGTAATGTACAAGGGGAAAATAGTCACGTGGGTGAAGAACAGGGCATGGTGGGGAGTGGGGAGCTCATTCCACAGGAGAAAGCAGCTGCTGTGAATCTGACACCTCTGATATAAACCAGGAACTGATCTGTGACTCATGAGAGAGAACCTAGGTGAGCTCAAGCCTGCAGCAACAGTGCCAGCCGAGGTGTTGGGGTCTTGCCTTGCCCCTCCTCCCAGTGTCAACATTACAGAAGGTTCTATGGTATGACTTTTATTAATTGGCTGAGATACTTAAAACAGATGTTTCATTCTAAATTAACTGGATAGTTGAAGCTGAACATGTCTTACAGTTCACCCCAAAGATGTCACCCAACTGCTTCTTTCCACATCAAAGATGCAGAACAATGTCCAACAATCAGAGAAACCCAAGCTTCTTGATATTAGCAACTTCCCTAAAAGCTGGGTCATTTTCATGGCAACACATACCAGGCTGTTTTTTGATGGCCTGTGAATGTACATGGGATGAGAATGTCCACCCTGTGAAGAGAAGTCATTCTGAACAAAAGCAGGTAGAAACTGGGAACCACTACTCATTAAAAACAAAGTACCTTCCAGGAAAAATCCTGCCCAGTTCTCACTTGTAGGACCTATGGAGGTGGTTGCTGTTGGCTGCTCTGCTCTGGGAATAGGTCCTTTGGGGAAGAGTGGTTGGGGAGCTAACCCTGCCTTCTCAGGGTTTTAGCACACAGTAGTAATGCATTGTTTTTTTGGTTGTTGTTGATGTTGTTGTTTTTGTTTTTTATGAGTGGCCATTAAATAATAAGACTTATCAAGGATCACTTATTGAGACCTACAATGGGTTGATAGTGAGCTGGGTGTTGGGAATCTAAAGTCACAGGAGCTTCACCATTCTTGCATCCAAATTATTTGCCCTGGAAGAGCTGGACAAATGAGATGACAATTTCTGTTCTGCTCTATTCTTTACCACAGTTGGAGTTTACAACAGTGGAACATTTGAAATGTTTTGTTTTGTTTGTTTCCTTTTCTATGCATTTTATGAGACAAAAGCTGTCAGGATATCTCTGACTGCTCTTTCTGCTGCTAGGAAGGAATTTTGTTTTATTCCTCGTTTTAGTAGAAATAATTGTAAATTCTGAGCTACACAGAATGCCCTCATAGGCTGAGGAATAATTCTATTATAGCTACATGGTTTTCTCTGGTCTGAAAAAAACATGTGATTAATTAAATGCTAGACTGTTGTTAAAATGGATAGTCCAGTGGATAATCTTTTGGGGATAAATTATTCCACATAATTACAAATAATTTCTTTATTCATTAAATATGTGAATGTCTCGACATTGACCTGTACATTCTAAGGACATAAAGTCTTTGTTCTCAGAAGTTTAGAATAATGATAATAGTTGCTATTTTTTTGACAGTTTATCCTGTGCCAGTTCCTGCACACACAATTTTGTTTAATCCTCTAAGTAACACTTCTGAAATAATATTTTTGCATTTTATGGTTGAACCCTGAGGCTGCGAGAGTGTGCTCAAGGTTATATACTTAGCAAGTGGCTGGGCAGGGATGTTCTGCCATCAAAAATTATAATTTAACCTCTGCTCTATCCTTTCTCATTCAGGTTTAATATAAGTGATGAGATTTACATAGAGGTAAAAAGGAAGCGTTTCTGATCGTTTCAATCAGAAGTAACCTCTTGTTCTCAGAGCTATATTTTTCAACTATCCTTGAAGTTAGAACATCTGCCAGTGAACTTGACTTTTGAAAATAGCCTAAAGTCCTTGTCACCAAGCCTGGTGAATGTGGTGGTTAATACCACTTCCTGTCTAAAATGTGTCTAAGGTTGAAGTATATTATCACTGGCTTGAAAATGTTTCCAAATGAGGCATTTAGAAACGTTGTATTCAATGGTAGAAGAAAGTGTCAATTCTCTGGAGACACTTATTGTGAAAGAACATTGAAGACACATGCATGGTTCTGGGCAGTGATGATTCTCCCATTTTACACAGTTTCTTTGCATCCTTGGGCCTGAAGGAATAAATGACTTCCTCACGTGCCGGGCACAGCATCACTGTTTAGTAAGCAGAATATTGATGGATTGATTACATGGCAGCACACCCTCATCTCCTGCAAGTGAGAAAATCTCTGCTCACCTCTCTCCTTTTTATCCTTCAGAGCGGGGTGAGACTTAGAACTTCCAGGTTGGCACGTGATTCTCATGGAGTATCTTACTCTCTTTGTCTGGGGACCTGGGCTCCATCTAGGCTTCTCAGGGTGCTGTAGGGTCATGGCAAAAGGGCAGTGCCAATTGCAGCCTTCCTTAGCTTTTCATCCCAACAGAAAGAAACAACTAATCCAATGGCAAGCAAGAAGATGAGTTTTTTGTTTCAAGAACCTTCCTCACAAGTATGCCTTACTTGGGATTTGGAAGCACTTATCTTCTGTCCTGCCTCTGTCAAGAGCTCTTAATCTGTGGTCAACATGGCCTGGGGCAAGTCACTTAACCTCCCAAGATCTCTGTTTCATCATCTGTAAAATGGTGGTGGTGGTGAAGGTGAGACAATGATGATTATCACGCAGTTGTTATTTGAAAGAGAACAAATTTGGCTGTTTGGCTTGGCTTGAATCCACCTTCTAATGTGGGCAAGTAACTTCTCTGAGCCTCAGTTTCCTTATGCATACAATTGAAACAATGCTTCATATATCCTTGTTTTGTTGTAAGAATTAAAGGAAAGAATATATATAATACAGAAGTAGTTCAGAGCCTAAAGTACAGAAAATGCTCAATATTAATTATTGTATTCTTACTGTGCTGTTTTGGAAGTCCATGGATGGCTTTGGAGGGATGCAGTCCATGAATGCTCTGAAATTATATACAAACATTTATGTGTATATCATGCACACTTTTTCCAGGTTTTAAATTCCAGGGCAGGGTTCTGTAACACTCATCTGATTCTCAGAGTCCAACCCTCTTTCCTCCCCCACCAAAGTCAAGAACCACTGCTCTAGATGCTTGGAGATATAAACAAAGCATGAACACCCTAGATAGACACACCCTCAGAATGGGGTTGAAAATTGGCCCTGTCCATGCTTTCTCTTCTGTGTTTGAATTTAAAACCTTGAGATTGATTCTTTTTGGAGCCCATATCTAGCTCTCCAGCCCACACCTTTGCCTCATGGCCATTTGTTCTTTGTGTGCATGTTGCCGTCTGCCTTTCTGACTAAAGTGTAAACTCCTTGAAGGCAGAGACTTAATTATTCTTGTGGCCCCAACAGTGGGAGACTAAGCACAGATCCCTAACTCAGGCAGGTGCTCTGAACACACTTGTGAAATAACCAGAGCAGTGTGCTGAATAGCCTTCAGGACCCATCACTCTGCAGCCCAATTGGGAGAAAAATTGAGGGAAGATTTGAAACATTCAGACCCAGATCCCTGTTTGCGGCTGAACCAAGTTCCACCCCCAGTGGGACAAGTTTCCTCTTTCCAGTGTGTTTGCTGGTACAGGTTGGGACAGGTTAGTAAAATGTGGAAATAACAACGTGGCTTGCAAATGCATTGGCTAGCTTTGCTTAGGCAATTTTGGTGTAAAACAGGTAATACCTGTTTTGCATTGAAAAATAAAATTAGTTGGGCTAAAAGAGAATCTTTTGCTTGGTTTACCCAAGTGATTCAGGAGAAATCAGTGGTGGCCTGCAAATGTGTACTGTTGCCATAATATTTTGCTTGTCTCAGGAAAATGGTTTTGGAAATCAGGATTTCAAGTACAGGGGAAAGAGTTTCCTTAAATTCTGTTCAACTACTAGGAGTAACTTAAAACAGAAAACTAAGTTCTACCAAGTTTGGTAAAATTCAGAACAAGCATTACCTTTCTGTTTGTATCTCTTCTTACCATCTTTCTTCCAAAACATATAAGGAAAAAGACTTAATTACTTGGTTGTTATTTTTCCATTAAAAAGTCATGTAAAACATACATAAAAATCTGAAGACTAAGAGAAACAAGTCACTTAAAATACAACCACCCATAATCACCATAATCCCTTACCCGCTATTACCAGTTTTTAAAATGATTTCTTCTTTGTGCATATATTTAAAAATTGTAATAATTTACACATAAGTTTGTATCTTGCAATTTTCACTTAAACATTTGCATAAGCATTTTTCTTGGATGGATATGGTCTTTACAACCATCGTAGTTAGTGGTTGTACAACACTTTATTGAGTATCTGTACCATATTGATGAACATTGTACTAAATATTCTCCTATTGATGAATATTTAGATTGTTTCCCTGAGGTGTTGTTACTACAAATGCCACAGTGAACATCTTGCATATAAAGGTTTTCTACAGTTTGAATAATTTTCTTAGGCTTCACTCCCAGAAGTAAAATCAGAGCCCTAAATCAGCGAGTGTTAAGGCTTGGATGTTCTTGATGTAACTTCCCCCAATGCTTTCCAAAAGGCTTGTATCAACTTACTCCAGCAGCAACAGTTGGTGAGGGTTCCTGGGTTCTCAGCTGAGTTCTTATTTAAATGGTGATATGAAAATGGACTGCCTGAAATGGTCTCCTGATGAGCTGTTGCCCCTAGGAGAAAGGTAGGAGGAGGCAGGTCTGCCTCATGGGTCACTAAGGATATGAAATCATAATCTTACCTTCTTTCCTCCAAGAGGGATTACCTTTGCTCATGGACCAGAGCACAGTTGGGGCATTACAGAGCACTAAGGTAGAGAAGAAAGGGGAAACTGATAGATAGAAGTTATAATTCATGTTGCAATTCGCCTCTTGAGACAGCCCTTACCCATTGCTTTCTCATGCACAGTCCACTGAATGAGGAAGGGAAATCTCTGTTTTGTATCAGCTATCAGTATGTCCAGGACCACTTTATTGGGCTAGTGGTCCAAGACCATCAATATTGATTATTCTACCAATTATGTCCATAGATATGCCATCTAGAAGACTGTCTAGTGACAGTAAGCATTTTATATATATTTGTTGAGTGCAAGAATGGGTGAATAGTAGAATGAGAGTAGCAGAGGCTATATTTCATATGGGGCATGTGGCAGACATTGTTGTTTGCCAACCAAACATATTTCTTTTTTGAACTGAACATTCATTCTATTTGGGACTGCTCTGTGTCAGTGAAAGAACCCAAGACCCTTGCATCTAAGGAAAATGAAGCTGAGGACCATGTGACACAGTTTGGATCTATGAGCTGTGCAGAGGTCATCTAAGAGTTTCTAAGGAAGCTGATTTTCTTCTTTCCTGCTTTCTTCTCTTTCGTCTTGTGAGCCTGACTTTGGAGAGCTATCTTACCACCAAAAGATGACAAACATGAGGATGAAAGTCACAGGCTAAAGATGACAGAAACTAACGACGTGGGAAGCTAAGATGCTCATGCCATCCTGGGTTGCTGCCTCAGCCCAGGGTGCATTACATTTTTGAGAAAATTCAACCTTTTTTAGATAAGCCACTGTGGTTAGGTTTTCAATTACAAGCAGCTGAGTGCCGTCCTTACTAATACAAGGAACTTAAGGTCCAGGAAGTTGCATCTTGCCCAAGGTCACAATGATAGCGTGAGTCAGAAATAAGACCAGAGCCCAGATCTACTTGGTTAAGACAACTCTCTGATTTAACACCCCTTTCCACTATTACCAATGTTAGACTGAAAGCACCCTCAAAAGTACGTTGAGATTAAATGCATTTTCAAGGATTTTTGGAAGAGATTTTTTAAATATTGGTTTCTGACTGATTTGGTGGACAATGAATGGGTAGCTGAAAACATTTGTGAACACAAAGGTTTTACTTTTATGGTATACGCTGTAGCCTAAATGTGAGCTGCTTAGAGAGATATTTACTTAGTAGAAGAGAAAATAAAATACTAGGAGAGTTTTCTTCCGGTTTTCATTACTTATGTTAACTCTGCCCTCATATTTCATAAAAAATTGGAAATTAAATCTGGTAAATTGATTTGGTTTTTGATATTTCAAAGCTTTGTCATGACCTTCCATATGTTTTTTTTTTATTTTTAGAGAAGTCAAGAAAAGGCTGGGTGTGCAACTGACAATATGTTTTCTTGATGTTCTCTCGCTGTGTTAAAGTATGGACCCGTTGGCAATAAGTCTCAAAAAACTGCTTTTAAATGACATTTGAAAAGCACCTACACTGTTCAAATAGTTTTGTTCCTGGGTAAATAGTCCTCTACTTTCAGAAGTGACTTATAGAAGAGACCAGATGAAAAAGAGAAGAGGATCAAGTTCGTGTGGTGTCTTATTTGCTGAGATGACCAAACAGGGAAGCATTTCCATAAATCAACCAGAGTGTTTTCTTTTGTAAGACACAGGGAAAACTGTTTCAGAGTTTTGCAGTGGGTGCATTTGTCAGCAAACCAAATGCTTCAGTCCATTCTTCGGGAGTCATACTACATTTTAGAAAACAAGGTAAGGATGTACTTCAGACACTCCCATTAATAACCTACTTCTTACTATATTCATTAGTCAATTTCAATTATTTTTATGTAATTGCTGCACTTTCACTGTTGTTCTTCATATGTTAATACATGTGTCAGATAATTTCCTCCAACTGATGTGTTTACTCTGACTCAATTTTGGCTTCCTTTTCATGTTCTTCACTGGTCACAAGTCCAAAGACATATGGATGTCATGGGATCCTGAATAACTCTTTACTTTTGTCCTGTTTCTCCACCACAACTCAGAAGTCTTGCCAATAACATGGCCATGTCTGTGAGTGATGTGTTGTTGCTGCCATCTTGCTCTCAGCCCATGGATAGAATTATCACAGAGGATGACAAAGCAGACAGATCACACTGCATCTGGAGCACAGCTTGTCTCTGGATTCCCAGTTATGGGCACAATAAATATTCTTCTGGTTTATGAATAATTTTTACAGCATAAGTATGCCCCGTATGGACATGGACATGCATGGGACATACTAATACTAAAACATTATTCCTTGAGCATCTGAAATCCAATTTTAACTGGGTGTCCTATATCTTATCTGGCAGCCCAACTGTAGGCTCCTGGAAAGACTTCTGAGGTGCTTGTGGGGGTGCATGGATCCTGGTCTTCCTGTTGTCCTGAAATTGTATTTGTCTGGGACTCATTTTTAATTGAAGACCATTCTCTGGGTGAGTTATTTCCCAGGTTAATGCAGAACAACAGGGTTTCTCACTGAACACCAGGGCTTTTACTTGCTGGGCAAGACGAGCCCTCTGCTTCCTGTCCTTCTTTGCACCGTTTTCCACTTCTTGGCACTTGCTCTTCCCGACTTTCTAGGAACCTAGTACTTCTCCTGCTGCTCTTTGGCCATTGGAAACCCCCTTGGCCTGTGGTCCAAGCATGCTCCAGTGTTATTTCTTTCTTCCTCCTTTTCTCCACAACCCACCTTTACCTCAGCAACCCCCGGGGAACACTAGGCTGTGACTGGCTGACAGAAGGAGCTGGCTCCTCTAGGAGCATCTGCTCTTTGACTTATTTGCAGAAATGCTTTTCAGATTGGACTCATTGAAAGCAGCATGGCAATATGATGCCTTTTGGGAAGTAGGTGGACATTTATTGCCCCAGAAACTCTCAGGCTCTGGCATCTGGCCCTGGATGCTGGCATCTCATTCCACCAATACTGTTAGCTCAGAGGCTGATCAGGGGCCCACACTCCACCTCTCAGAGCCAGCAATGGGGAATTGGTTCCCTCTTCACAGCAACCTGAGCCAGCCCTTAATGGAAATGAAGGAGGTTTCCTTTTCTCTTTAGCTGAGATAAAATTTAACTCTTAAGAAAACTTTTGTTTTAATTAGGAAACTAAAAATAATCAAAGCAAAGCAAATAGTGCAAAGCTCTGTTTGCAGAGATCCCTTTCTAGTCCTCACCCCCACTGCCACAGAGCAGCCTGCTTGGCACAGCCATGAGGAATTCAGGCTTGGACCTCACTCATCTCTTCAACCTCCTCTGGACCAGATGAGCACTGAGGTGTAGAATTGGGTGGTGCTGCCTGATGTGTGAAACTCATTTGCTCCTTGAATCTGCTCCCTCTCCTATAGCAGGTCCCACTGCACCACCCCAGACCTGGGGGACCCTTTGGCTCCTGAGTGGAGGAGGGACTTCTCCCTTTGTCATTGAAGGACCTCTGTCCCTGGTCACCCAGCCCTCGTTGGCCCTCTAGCCTCACCACAGGAGTCCCCATGGCTCTGTCTCCATATCTCTCGATCGGGCTTGGTCCCTTCAGTGAGGATCGATTTCCTTTCCAGAGGCCCTGGGGCTGCCTACAGGTCATGCAGCCTGACAGTCAGGCTCCATCTTTCCCTGGGCTGTGTCTGCATCTCACCAGCTTCCTGTGAGGGCCAAAAATAGACTCCTCCCTTACTGTTTCTCTCATTAGTCCCACTCTCCTTTGGCATCCACTAGTTTCCTGCTTTTGCTTGGTGAGAAGTCTCTGGCCCTCAGTTAATGTGCTGCAAAGATAAAGATCTCAATTACAGATGTCATAATCTTCACAGAGCAGCAATGAAGTATTATATTATTTGGTTACTAAACATGTCTGGCTCCCTTCCCTGGGGTCATAATGATAGGAAGAGGACAGCAAGAAAAACCAGTTTATCAAACAAGAGAAGTTGAAAGATTCTCCAGAGTTCTAATTCCCGTTCAACAACCATATATCAGACATAATTTTTATGTATGTGACCTAATTTATTCCTTCTAACAGCTTTTATAAAGATGAGAAAAGTCAAACATTCATGTGTCCCTTACCCCCAACCCAAACTGTCTCCTTTATGGGGTTATCACCCTTATCGATGTCTTTGTGATGGGCTGAATTGTGTCCCTACCCCAAAATTCATATGTTGAAGCCCTCACTCCCAGTACCTGAAAATGTGACTAGATTTGGAGATAGAATCTTTAAAGATGTGATTAAATTAAAATTAGGTCATATGGGTGGGTCCTAATCTAATAGGACTGCTGTCCTTATAAGAAGATGAGATTAGGACACAGTCACACACAGAGGGAAGATCATATGAGGACACAGGGAGAAGATGGCCATCTGCAAGCCAAGGAGAGAAGCCTCAGAAGAAACCAACCCTGCCGACACCTTGATCTCTGACTTCCAGCCTCCAGAGCTGTGAAGGAGTAAATTCTATTGTTTAAGCTACTGAGTCTGGGATACTTTGTTCTGGCAGCCCTAACAGACGGACACAGCCTTTTATCACACAACAAAGTTACTGTTTCTCTGGGCTGGTATGAGGCCCCAGGGGATAAGTTGTGAGGGAAACGCATGGAATAATCCCAGGCAGTGTTCCAGGTGGGGTTACTCTCTGCTTGCCCTGGACCCTTGCCCTCCTTTCAAAGTCCCCTGTCCCTGTAGTTTCTTTCATGTCTTAATCATAGAAAGGACTGGTGGGATGGAGTGGGGGGCTAGAGGTTTGAGAAGACACCTGAGGGATATCTCTGAGCAGCATCTCAGTAATGTGCTTCCCAAATTCTATAAAAACTATGCTTATGATTTTAAAATGTCCATATAAAGAATAGAGGAAGCAAGGTAAAATGGAGGGAAAACTGTAATTTAATAGTAGTAATATCACCTTCTGCTTGCAAAATACATTGCAGATTACCAAGCAGTTAACACTGATGGTCATCATCTATATGGTAGATGGAGTGGGTAGTAATATTCTTCTTCCCATTTTACAGATGAGGCAAGTGAAGGTGAGTATCTTGCCCAAACACATTCAAAGAGTAAGACGTGACGACAGACACAGATTCTGCATGTGGAGCTGCACAATGTTCAATGCATGTGCACCCATTGTCCATTTCTTCTGTGGCCCCTCCCTTGGTGAAAATATTGACATTTCCCCACCATCACCCCAGTGGAGGCTGGACTGAGGGCCAAGGTCCCAACAGTTGTGGCTGCCACTGGGACCCCACCCTCTGTTTCCTGAGTTCTTTGGCTTTCCTCTGTTCTCCACGGAAGAGGACAGTGTGATTTTGCCATGTTGGCAGCAATAACATCCACTTTGACAGCCCTAACCACCTCCTTGCCAGAAGCCAAAAAGTCAAAGCTGGCTGTGTTTCCATCACCCTCAGGGTGACTTTCTTTAAAATGAAAGCTCAGCATGTTGTCTTTTTATTTGTTTTTTTTTAATTCACTATGTATTGTAAAGGGAGAAGAAAGGCTCTTGCCCTAGCAATTAAGTTTTCAGAAGAATCACCTTTAAGCAGGGCTATAAAATGTTGCTGCTGGAAGACAGGGGTATTTAAAGAACGTGAGCTGGAGTTCTTGTTCCTAAGCCCTTTATTTCATTTGCACAGTGCTAAGGCATGTGTCATGAGAAGAGCATTTCATAGCTATCAGGTCAAGTGCAATAAACTGGTGAGCAACAGCCTGTCATTGAAATGAGTTTTTTTTTCAACACTTAATGGTTATTAATAGGGAAGGCTGTCAGTCACCGTCCATGCTTCTTGCTCTGGGCTTTCTGCTCTTCAGCTATGGCAGAGAAAGCAGCTGGGTTGGGGTTTGGAAGCTGCTTCAGGGAGAAACAGTTAGGTATCATTCTGTTGCTAAAGTTGCTTCTTGGTTAAGTGCTAGTTCCAACCCTTCCGGGCAGTTTCCATTAGGGAAATAAAGGAAACCCCACAGCCACGTTCTCCTCCTTGTCCACAGTGTCTTTGCAAATCAGGACTTTCCAACATAAGTGGAAAAATTTGGGAAGGCTGAGGCTCTGGCCCAAAAATATCAAGTAGGGCAAATCCTCAGTGCTTGGAGTCCTCTCCTTCTCCTTTAATTTGGAAGTTGTGATCATTTAGGCTGCGGTGAGTTAGATGCAAAAAGGGTGTGGCAGACAGACCCTAAGGTGGTCCTCATAATTCGGCCCTTAGTGTTTGTTCTTCTGTAAGATCCCCTCCCCTTGAGTGTGGGCTAGTCCTGTGACTTGCTGCTAACCGATAAACTGTGGTGCAGGTGATAACCACATGACTGTATTATATTAAATACACTCTGTCTTCCTAGCAGACTCATTCTCACTCTCCTGCTGGTTTTGAAGAAGCCAGATATCATGTTGTAACTGCCTACGTGTGTACACACACACACACACACACACACACACACACACACACAGAGGGTGCCAAAAAATGTATACACATTTTAAGCAAGGAAAAAAAACCTATTAAAGTTACACTGATGGTAACCACTTTGAGCACCTCTTATAATTGAAAAAGTCAAACAAGGCTTGTATTCATCTTTTGTTATTGGTGTATACTGAGTGTTACAATTTTAATATAGTGTTTTCCTTTCCTAAAATGTGTGTACTTTTTTTGTTGACACCCTCTGTGTACATAGAACCTCCTCTTTACCTACACTTCCACCAGTGCACACCCAGGCTGCCTCCACATCTTGGTCATTGTAAACAAGGCTGCAATGATCATGTGGATGCACACATCCCCTTGAAGTGGCATTTTGGGTTTTCTCAGATAAAAACTTTGAAGTGGGATTGTTGGGTCCTTCATTGTCTTTTCTTTGTATCGCCTTTGTTTTAAAGTCCATTTTGTGTGGTATAAGTATTGCTACCCAGCTTTTTTTTTCCCTTTCTTTTTCCCCCTCTTCTTCTGCCTCCCCCCGCCCACTCCGGTTCAAGCTGTTGTTTCTCAGTCTAGTTGTGTAGGACACAGCTCCCTGGCCCGTGCTGGTGTTACGAGCCTTGCGCTCTCCCCCACCACCAGGTAATACTGAGGCAGTCGGTTGCCGGTCATGGGTCGACCGCTCACAGAAGCTCCCGGCAGCTCTCGGCAGCTCTCACCGGCTACTGGCTGCTCACAATGGCTGCTGGCCACTCATGCTGGCCACCGGCCACTCATGGCAGCACACGGCAGTCCACGGCAGCACTCAGCAGCTCACGCTAACCTCTGGCTGCTCATAACAGCCCAGCTCCAGGGAGAGCCATTGTTCACAATCTTACCTGTAGAGGGCGCATCTCACTGGCCCATGTGGGAATCAAACCGGCAAACTCGTCATGAGGAACACAGCACTCCAACCACCAGCCACCAGGTCGTCCTTTTTTTTTTCTTTATTTCCATTTTCATGAAATATCTTTTTCCATCCCTTTATTTTCTGTCTGTGATCTGTCTTTCAATCTGAAGTGAGTCACTTGTAGGCAGTGTATGTAAGGGTTTTGTTTTCTTATCCATTCAGCTCTCCTATGTCTTTTGATTGGAAGATTTAATCCAATTACATTAAAAGTTATTGTTGATAGATATGTAGCTGTTGCTATTTTATTATTCATAATTTTGATTTTTTTCCACCTTAAAGAAGTCCTTCTATATGGACAGATAATTTTTGACAAAGAAGCTAAAAACATACAATGGAGGAAAGACAGCCTCTTCAATAAATGGTGCTGGCAGAATTGGATAGCTACGTGCAAAAGAATGAAACTGGACTGCTATCTGTCACCATGTACCAAAATTAATTCAAAATGGATCAAAGACTTAAGCATAAGACCTGACACAATAAACTGCATTGAAGACAACATAGGTACTAAACTTATGGACCTTGGGTTCAAAGAGCATTTTATGAATTTGACTCCAAAGGCAATGGAAGTAAAAACTAAAATAAACAAATGGGATTATATGAAACTGAAAAGCTTCTGCACAGCAAAAGAAACTATTGACAAAATAATGAGGCAACCAACTGAATGGGAGAAGATTTTCGCAAACAGTTCCTCTGATAAGGGGCT
The DNA here is from genome assembly GCF_964194185.1 of Rhinolophus hipposideros. Taxonomy (NCBI): domain Eukaryota; kingdom Metazoa; phylum Chordata; class Mammalia; order Chiroptera; family Rhinolophidae; genus Rhinolophus; species Rhinolophus hipposideros. The sequence continues at coordinate 5,668,513 of NC_138054.1, read as the reverse complement.
AATATCCAAAATATACAAGGAACTCATGAAACTCAACAACAAAAAAACAAACAACCCAATTGAAAAATGGACAAAGGACCTGAAGAGACATTTCTCCAAAGAGGATATACAAATGGCAAATAGACATATGAAAAAATGCTCAACATCGCTAATCATCAGAGAAATGCAAATGAAAACCACAATGAGATATCACCTCACCCCAGTCAGAATGGCTTTCATCAACAAAACAAATAGTAACAAGTGTTGGAGAGGATGTGGAGAAAAAGGAACTCTCATACACTGTTGGTGGGAATGCAGACTGGTGCAGCCGCTATGGAAGGCAGTGTGGAGGTTCCTCAAGAAATTACGAATAGAATTACCATATGACCCAGCAATCGCTCTCCTGGGTATCTACCCCAAAAATATAAAAGCATTTCTCTATAGAGACACGTGTACGCCAATGTTCATTGCAGCTTTGTTTACGGTGGCCAAGACATGGAAACAACCAAAATGTCCTTCGATAGATGAATGGATAAAGAAGTTGTGGTACATATACACAATGGAATACTATTCGGCGTTAAGGAAAGATGATATAGGAACATTTGTGACAACATGGATGGATCTCGAGAGAATAATGCTAAGTGAAACAAGTCAGACAGAAAAAGCAGAGAACCCTATGATTTCACTGATATGTGGTATATAAACCAAAAAGAACAAGACAAACAAATGAGAAACAAAAACTCATAGACACAGACAATAATTTAGTGGTTACCAGAGGGTAAGGGGGTGGGGGGTGGGTGATGAGGGTAAAGGGGATCAAATATATGGTGATGGAAGGAGAACTGAGTCTGGGTGGTGAACACACAATGGGATTTATAGACGATGTAATACAGAATTGTACACCTGAAATCTATGTAAATTTACTAACAATTGTCACCCCAATAAAATTAAATTAAAAAAACAAAAAAAACAAAAAAAAGAAGTCCTTCTAATATTCCTTGTAATGCTGGTTTGGTGGTAATGAACTCCTTTAGTTTTTTTTTTGTTTGTTTTTTTTTTTTGTCCAGGAAGTTCTTTATCTGTCCTTCAATTTTAAATGATAGTTTTGCTGGGTAGAGTAGTCTTGGTTGTAGGTCCTTGCTTTTTATCACTTTGAATATTTCTTGCCAATCCCTTCTCGCCTGCAAAGTTTCTGTTGAGAAATCATCTGACACTCTTATGGAAGCTCCCTTATAAGTTATTACTTGCTTTCCTCTTGCTGCTTTTAGGGTTCTCTCTTTGTTTCTAACCTCTATGACTTTAATTAGAATATTTTTGGTGTGGGCCTGCTTGGGACACTCTGTGCTTCCTGGACGATGTCTATTTCCTTTGCCAGGTTAGGAAAGTTTTTAGTCATTATTTCTTCAAATAGCTTCTCAATCTTTTGCTTTCTCTCTTCTTTTGGTACCCCTATGATATAAATGTTGGTGTGCTTGATATTGTCCCAGAGGTCTCTTACACTATCCTCTTTATTTTTGTTTTTGGATTCTTTCATACTTTTTGCTGTTCTGATTGGGTGTTTTCTGCTACCTTGTCTTCCAAATCACTGATTTGATCCTCTGCTTCATCTAGTCTGCTGGTGACTTCTTCTAGTGCATTCTTCATTTCAGTTATTCTATTCTTCACTTCTGACTACAGTGTTTCCCAAAAATAAGACCTAGTGAGAAAAATCAGCTCTAATGCATCTTTTGGAGCAAAAATTATTATAAGACCTGGAATTATATTGTATTATATTACATTATATTATATTATTTTATGACGGGATAATAATATAGAATATTATAAAATTACATATTATAAAATTATACTGTAAAATTATATAAATTATTTAAATATATAATTATATAAATATTATAAAAATGTAAAATATAAAATTATATATTATAAAATATTATAAAAACATTAAAAATATTTTAAAAAATTAAAATATTAAATATTTTATTTAAATATTTTTAATATTGAAAATATTTTTAAAATATTAAAAAATATTTTTAAAATATTATAAAATATAAAATTATATATTATAACATATATTATAAAACTATATAAATTATATATATAAGTATATAAATATTTTTTATTAAATTATATAAATATTTTCATAAATATAAATATATAATATAATATATATAATATATTTATTTATATAAATATATATAAAATATATATAATATAAATATATAAAAATATATTATATATAAATGTATAAATATATATGATATATATATTTATTTATACAAATATATGAATATATATAATATATAAATATATATTTTTATTTATTTAAATATATGTATTATATATAATATATATTATATATTTATTTATAATATATATAATATATATATTTATATGTAAATATATATAATTATATAAATATTTTTAATATTAAATATATTTTAAAAATATTCAAAAATATTCAAAAATATAAAATATAAAATTATATTATAAAATTATATAAATTATATATATAATTATATAAATATTATAAAATTATATAAAATTATAAATATTATAAAATATAAAATAATATAATATATGATATTATATTATTTTACAATAAGACCGGATCTTATATTAATTTTGGCTCCAAAAGATGCATAGAGCTGATTGTCTGACTAGATCTTTTTTTGGGGGAAACACAGTAGTTCTTTTTTATGGTTTCTATGTCACTTTTTATGCTTGCTGTCTCTTTGTTGAAGTTCTCACTAAGTTCCTTGAGCATCCTTATAATCATTGTTTTGAATCTCTTTCTGGTAGGTTGCTTTCCTTCATTTAGTTTGTTCTTTTTCTTGAGTTTTCTCCTGTTCTTTAATTTGGGATGCATTTCTATGTTTCCTCATTTTGGTTGCCACTCTGTGTTTTTTTCTATGTATTAAGTAGATTCTCTGTGTCTCCCAGTCTTGGCCATGTGGCCCTATGTAGTAGGTGTCCTGTGGGGCACAGTCTCTCTGGCCACCTGAGCTGGGTGCTCCAGGAGTGTCCCTTGTGTGGGTTGTGTGTGCTCTCTTGTTATAATTGAGACTTGATTGCTATTGGCATGTCAGTAGGTGGGATTGACCGTCAGCTGGACTGACTGTGGGGTTTGGTCATATCCACAGCTTATGGGCTGCTGTGCAGGATGCTTAACCCACTGAGTAGGATTTGCTTCAGTAGGCTCTGATATCTATTGAAATCACCCTTTGTGTGGGCCACTTTTTGGGTTAATTAGGCAGTGCGCTACTGTGGTCTGAAGCCAACCTCCAAGTATGTTGTTTCTGGAGACCCTTGGGAGGAGCTCCAGTGCAGGCCCAGGTCAGCTACTGCCTGTGACTGGTGGGAGCTACCTGGTAGGAGCTACAAAGTGATCTGCAGTTGTTTGATGCTTGTGCTAAACCCAGAAGTGTGTGGGAGAGGCCACGCTGTGAATTGAGGTTGGTTTTCACCAGTTCTAGGCCTGCGGTAACTGTACAAAAAGCCAGGACACCCAGAGCCTGCTTCCACCTGCTAGGTCCCTTAAGGTTCAGCCATTGATAAAGCCCAGTGCAGTACGTGAATTGGCTGAGGCAGGGTCTCAGGGATTCATTAGAGTGGGAAGAGCTGCAATCACCAGGTTAATTGTAGACTCTGGTTAGGGGCTGGTGCTGAGCCTGAAGAGACTCAGCAAAAGTCTCAGAACACATTGAGGCCAGTCACCACCCACCCGGAGCCAGTAAACTCTCATAGTTTTCCAAGAAAGAGAGCAATGTGGGAAGGGATGGCTGCTTGTGGAGAAAGTGCCTCTTGTGGAGTGTGAGTTGGGTGGGGTGGTGTCCCAGCTGAGTCAGCAGGATGCAGTAGTGGAACTCACCAGGCCAATCAGATTCAGATTTGACCTGTGGGGGCAGGCTCAACATAGGAAAGATGGCACCTACCTGCTTGTTGTACAGAAGAAAGACTCCTCACTGGGAAAATGCAGACTGTCCTTCAGTCCTTCCCCTGCAGCTACACGCCTTAGTCTGCAACCCTGTATGTCTCTGAGGTCCCCTGAGTCACCTTCCATCAGCAGGAGCCCCAGGTGAGTGCCTGTGAGTGAGTGAGTCTGTGCTCGGTCTGTTTAAGAGGACATCTGTGTTTCCCATAGCCTGCTCTCCTACCTAAATGGTCAGAATCACCACTGTTTATCACAGCCAGATGCTGTGGGGGCTTTTCTTCCTGGCACCAGTTGTGGGTACAGAGCCAGGAGTGCAGTTTCCAGGCTCTCGCCCTCACGTGGAACAGTGCTCACTCGGGTAGTAAATGGCCATCAACTGTGACTGGATGGCCATCAGCTGTAACCAGTGAGCCATTGGCCACTATTATAACTGCCGCGGCTACACTAGCAGAAAATGGAGGCTCTCAAGAAGATGGTGGCTGATGCTGCAAGTGGTGCAGTGAGGGTTGCGAACAGTGTGGCTCCTGCTTCCTGTTTCTCCAGCCCAGCCACCAGCGAGACTATAGTGGTCTCGCTGGGAGTTAGGGGAGTGTGACTCCCCTAACTATGGCTCCGTGGGTGTTCCTTTTTGGCCTCACCATATCCTGCATTCTTATGTGGGGAGCGGGATAAGAAACCCTGCATGACACCTGGCATGACACCAGTACTCCTGTCTGGGGAGCCTGGTATAAGGGTCTGGAGTGCCTTGCTCCTCCAGGGGTACCCTCCATGGCTGAGATATCCTTCCTGATTCTCAATTGTCAGAAATAGGTTTGGGCCCATTCTGCATCCCCACCCCTCATGTAAGTCTCGACATGGCTTTTCTTTATATATTTATTTATAGGACTTTTGTTCAGCTAGACTTCAGATGGCTCTCCTGGTTGATTGTTCTATAATTTAGTTGTAATTTTAATGTGTTCATGGAAGGACACAGGCACAGTGTTTATCTACTCTGCCATCTTTGATCTCTCTGTAAACCACCTATTATTGCTGTGAGATTTATTTTTTTTTTTAACATTCTGAAGAGTGTAAATCCCAAACATTATCATGTTGTTTAACTGGTTTATTGGAGCCATTGATATAATTGGTGAAATTAAAGGTAAATCTGTGTTGATGAATAGGACATTTCTGTTGTTTCTTTTCTAATTTTCCAAAGTTCATGGAAAAGAAAATGAATGGGCAGATGTTACCTCAGGTTGGCTAGGGGAACCTCCTCCTTTGCCTGGTGATATTGAATAGGATAGGATGGAATAAGACTTTTTCAGTTTCTGTGTGAGTGTGTGTTTCCTCTCCCGCAGTACTTTTGTGTGGCTTTGCCAATAGCACTTGCTACTTAAACTATGACTGGTTTATTCACCAAGTTTAACTTGTGCCTTACACTCTGCTATTTTGAATGTATTGTTTGTCCCCCCACCCCAAAGGTCAGGATTCCAGAGGAATTCCTAAGACCAATAATTCTTTTGAAATGTATGAACGGTTGTTTAGCTAAGGTCTGTGTGATGATTAATTTTATGTGTCAACTTCGCTAGGCCACAGTACCCAGAAAATTTGGTCAAACACCAGTCTAGATGTTGCTGTGAAGTTGTTTATTAGATGTGATTAAATCAGTAGACTTTAAGTAAAGTAGATTACTCTCCATAATGTGAGTGGACCGCATCCAATCAATTGAAAGCCTTAAGAGAAAAGACAGAGGTCCTCCAAGAAGGTAGAAATTCTGCCTCCAGACTGCCCTTGGACTCAAGACTGCAATGTCAGTTCTTGCCATATGTTCCAGTCTGCCAGACTGCTCTGCAGATTTTGGACTTGCCAGCCCCCACAATTTTGTGAGAAAATTCCTTAAAATAAATTCTCTTTTTTCTCTCTCTCTCTGTCTCTCTGTCTCTCTGTCTCTGTCTCTCTGTCTCTGTCTCTGTCTCTCTCTCTCTTTCTCTCATGGTATATAGATCCTATTGGTTCTATTTCTCTGGAGAACACTGACTTTGTGATGGTTGGATCAGGTCTCTTCACCCTTTTACTTTCCATCTGGAGTGAAGTACGTGGTATGTCTCCTACATGAGGAAGCACTCTCTAAATGAAGGTAGTTGAAATGTAGCACACCAAACAAGTCCTGGTGTTGCCATCGTTGTGAGCAGGACACTAAAACTCAAGGTAACATCCTAGACAGTGCCAGGGCCCTAAGCAGGATGGGCACTACTGCCTGCCTCTCCTCATCCCAGGTCCCAGGGGGTCCAGACCTTTGAAAAATAAGGGTCTTGCTCTTCCCTCTAGCATGGACTTCCTCTAGAACGCTCTTTTTCTATTCCTTTCCCTTCATTAAAGGTGTTTCAATTCAGAGGGAATCTGATCAAAGCCAAGAACACACAGATGTGAGCACTTTGCAGCCTCAGCCTCTGTCCCAGTGGAGAGCATGTAGGTGAAAAGGGTCTCTGACTGTTGCGTTTACATGGAGGGCATTTGGTGAGAATGTTTAGCCATCCTGGCTCCCTTTATTCCCCAGTGTCTGACAGGGATGAAAAGGCATGGAAACATACTGGTTATATTTAGGGGCAGCTCCATGGAGTCACCAGCTCCCCTAACATCTCCATGGTCTCCCCTTTCCTTGGACTCCAGACTTACAAGGGTGACAACAAGGAGAGTGGGGTCAGCCCAGGCCGTGCCAAAAGCTGTGATGTCAGCTCTCTAGACTGAGAACAGGCTTATTTCTAATGGGTTCTCAGTGCTGAGCCAGTAAATCGTACCCAAAAAGGGCTCAGTCCATTAGGATATTGAGGCCAGGAGGGGCGTTCTATACCCTAGGGAGACTAGCCTACACTAGCAGGGATCCTGTCCCTAAGTTCCATCAGGACCCATTGAGCTCTGTATCTAGTGATCATCACTCGTGGAGTCTTGGTGACAGCAAGAATGGTGTCAGTATGAGTAGGAATCCTGCCATTTTTCTTTTTAGAAAACGTGTCCTAAATAATGAGACACAGTAGAATCTATCTAGAAGGGTCCTAGAACTTGTCATTACACTCTCACCAGGAAACTCTTTCTCCCTATTGGGAAATGGACCGGCCAGCCTGCAGTACCCAGCTCAATTTCTGAAGGTGTGAAGAGTCCTGTCACTTCTCCAGGCTATATCAGTCCCATCAGAACCCTCATTGTGACATCACTGGAAGGGAGTCAGAGAGCCTGGTGACAACCTTTCTGATCCTTCTCCCTCTTCTCCCAAGATTCCCTGTGTCCATTTTGCCTGAGTTCCTGTGGTTGAGGGATCAGTGCATCTGAGCCTGGAAAATAGAGCACAGCTGCAACTGCTCCCAAAACTGTAGCTCATGTAATTCACATGAATCACCGAGTCACACTAAAGCCCAAGCTGCCGGTGGGGCAACACTGGTGAAAAATAATCACCTTCTAAAAGAGCAGGTGATTTTTCTCTTCATTTATCAACATAGATTAACCTCTTTGATATGCTAAATGACAATGCATCTTCCCAAATAGACATTGTATTTAAAGCTGACTCAGTTCTTCAGTGGCTTTCGTGTAGGCATCTTGCTATGAACAGAGGGAGAGCCACTGTCCGAACAGCCATCTGCAGGTCAGCAGTCTGAGGAGTCAGCTGCCTTCTGAATTATACTAGGGCATTGTGTGTATGAGATGGGACAGGCAGAAACAGAGACAGAGAGAGAATGAGAGGGGAGAAGGGGGAGAGAGAGGGAGAAAGGTAGGTAGGTAGGGAGAGAGACAGAGAGAGAAATGGATGGGGAAGTGTGGGGATGGGTAGGACCTGTTTGTTCTCATAGCTGTAATCCAGGGAGAAGTCCATCTCCTTCTGTTCCTTTCACTCTACAAACCAGTCAGAGAAATACTCCTCTGGCATATACTCCTGTGGCAAGTGTATAGATGTTCTAAGGAAGTGATCTGTGGAGCTAAATAGGATTTCCTTCTTTCCTCGATGCTGTTTTCACTCTAAATCCCAGCACTTTCAATTGAGCTGCTTAGCACATCCCTGGGACCCATCAGCAGTTGCTTCTTTGCATCAAGAACTAGGTCGTCTCCATCTTCATTAAGCTGAGAGCCAAATGTGCTGTCTCCTGTCACTGCAAACTATAGTGGAATGGACAGGCAATGAGAGTTCGGGGCCTGAATTCTAGGCCCTGAGTCCCCATGGCCTCAGCAACGCTGACCTCTTCACCCATCACATGGAATGTGCTCCATGTTCTCCCAGCGTGAAGAACCCCTCTAATTCCTGCAACACCCAAGTCATTCTGCAGGTGCCCAACACTGTAGGGCTCTCAGCTACTTCCAGGTGCCTTCCAAAAGTCTCTGGCTTCTTCCAGTAGATGTCTAGCTACCTGGATGCCAAGATGTTCTTCTGCCTCTTTCTTTCTCTCCCTCTCCCTCCACTTCCCCTTTTCCTCTCCCCACCCATCTCCTCCTCCTCCTCCTTCATCTTCTGGAGCCCAAACAAATTTTCCCTTCTGAGGGTAATTATTGCAGAGTCCTAATTTGGAAAACATTTATGTCCAACATGAATCCTATAATCATGATTGGGTGGGATATAAAATAAGTTTCCACTATTCACATATTGAGAATAAAATGTTCTCCATCCCTTCCTCCATTTCACATTTGATAAACTGACATGTTGGTTACACAAATTAAATGGGTGGGGCAGATGAGTGTTTATCGCCATGATAAACAAGGAGAAGGGAGGAATGGGGAAAGCACTCTGCTGGGTCTATCAGCACAATAACACAAGGATAAGCTGTCCCTCGGATCTGGAGGGGAAATCCTGAACTAAATGGTATGGTTGTATCCACTAAGTGGTGAACTGTAGGTTCTTCCTGGTTTATCCATGGATAGACTGGGGCTGGGGAGTGCGCAACACCAAAACCACTGCCTTGAGAAAGAATAGGACTTGATTCACTTTTAATACTGTGAGCATGTGTGTGCACATGGGGTGTGACCTGCGTGTCTCTAGGACTTTCTAGTCTCTTCCCAACTTGTTTGCAGCTTTGCGGTGAAGTAGGTTGGCTTCTCTGATTACCAGCTGCAGCAGACTGAGGGGAACCTAGCAAGTTTCAAGCAAATTCTAGGCATTTCTCAGCATGTTCTGGATCCCATAATTCCCAGGGCTGTGAGTCAAGTAGGGGCCGTCAGATTTCAAGGCACCAACCTGAGTGAAAGGAGGGCAGGCTCTTTCAGGCTGTACTTCTAGAGACAGACCAGGCCTGTGTAAAGGGGGCACCTTTTCTTGCACCATGCACATGCAGGGCTCCCTCCCCACTGAACTCCCAGAAAATAGAGGCCTGACTCACAGGAAGAGTGCCCCCTCTTTGGCTCATATCATATGCTTCTCTGTAAACTGGCAAGATATATTTCCTACCTGACAGGAGGGGCCTGGACTCAAGTCTCTGAGCATCCCTGAACTCAATTTGGGGGAGACAACCTATAAAAGGCTGCTTTATTTAATATGCCCTTAGTTTTATTATGTCATCACATTTCCTTATATCTGCCTTTGTGCTGCCTTGATTTCTGTTACAGACCTAAGACAAAGCCCACACATTTTCCTAGCTCCCTTCCTGCCGGTCACTACAGAGCCCATTCTGTGCCCTACACCTTTCAGGTCCCAGTTCTAAGAGTCCCCCAGCCAGGCCAGAGGTGGATACAGCAGGGACATCACAAGTTAATCCTGGAGTCTATCCAAGAGGCAGCATCTCAGGGGAAGTGCCATCAAATGACAGGCTGAACACATTGTTCTTGTGGTGGGGCCAAGCAGAGAGAGATTTCAGGTGTGAGCTAATGATACAGGAAAAACAAAAACCAGAAAAGAGAGACATTTCAAAGCAGATGCTTGGAAATGGAGGCTAAGGAACTCCCCTAGTCATGAGAACATGTCTAGCAGTTGAGTATCAGTAATGTGCTGATCAAACAAGATCATCCCTGTTGTACCTCTAAGGAGTTACTCCTCAGGGGAACATAAGGCCTAGCTGGGGGAAATGTAATATGCCTGCTATGGACTGTATTTTTGTGTACCCACAAATTCACACATTGAAGCCCTAACCTCCAGTGTGATGGTATTTGGAGGTGGGGATCTTTGGGAGGCAATTAAAGTTAAATGAGGTCATGAGGAGAGTGGGATGGGGCCCTAATCTGACAGAGCTGGTGCCCTTCTCAGAAGAGCAAGAGACCAGAGCCTTCTCTCTCTGTCTGCAAAGAGCACTCCGTAAAAATGTGGCTGCTGCAATCCTGGAAGAGCCCTCACCAGAAACTGAATTGGCTGGAACCTTAGACTTCCCAGCTTCCAAACCTGTGTGAAAGAAATTTCTGTTGTTGAAACCACCCAGTCTGCGGTGTTTGTTTTGGCAGCCTGAGCTGACTAAGACAACGCTCAAAGGCCATGCAACTTGCACACCATTTATTACATCCCAAGGAGATTCCAAATGCTTTGAATAACTCACTTTGTTCTCACCATTTGAACCTCACAAACCCATGAAGTTAAGTATTGTTTTCAGTCCACTGCAGAGATGAAAACACGGGCATGAAGTGGTTAGGAGACATGTCCAAGTTCACAGGGCTGGTGCGCACAGACCTGACCCTGGCACCAAGCTGTCTGGCTGTAGAGCCTGGACACCTAACTGCTGGGCCTCAGTGCATCATGGGATTTTAGTGGCAGCAACATTAGTCAAGGGTGGGACACTTTTAGGTTCCTGTGACTAGTGGCCTGAGGTTGCTTCCACCCCACCCCTCTGTGTGACCATTCCTTTTTGGGCTGGTCAGTAGGCAGGGGAAAGAAAGTGTGGGAGTTGCTGCTGGTCTGGGGTGCAGTAAATGTAGAGAAATATTGGGCCTCCTCTTGACCCATTCTTTTTTCACTGCATACCCTTTGTGGCCTCTTCCTGAGTCCCAGAAGGTTTTCCCATCATTTGTATGGCTGGACAAGGACAGAACCTGTGACTCAACTGAGCTGTTGAGAATCAGGGATCCCGGAGGGACTGTTCCTCGGCCCCATGGCCATTCTGAGGAGCCTCTCGCTGAGTGCTGTGGGCAGAAGTTCGACATTCCCCATGTGTTTCTCATGAAGGTGACATTTCACTGCTGCCCACGGGTGCCAGAGGTGAGACCTGTAGCCCAGGCTGCACATGGAGGCCCACTGTTCTGTGCGAGTGAAAAAGACGCCTTCCATCACAAAGACAATGATGCTGTCAATTCTTCTAACACTAAAAGTAGTATTTTCAAAGGAAGAGTACAGGAGAGCCACACAGAGAGTATGAGGATGCTATCTGTACTCCCTAGGCTTCCTAGGAGGCTTAATGTAATGTTTACTGAAACAAACACGCATTCGCAGGCACCACTTTTCCTGGGCAAGGGACACAGGAACTGGAAAGGAAAGCTCCAGAATAACTCCATTCTCTCAACTCTAATAGAGGAAGATGGGCATGAGGAAATCTCAATTGGTAGAAAGAAACAGCTTTCAATATTAGTTTTCTTCTTTGCTCTTTTCCTAATATTTGACTTTTATCGTAGATTGAAAACTCCTTTTTTCCCAGCAAGGATGTTGTGGTACACATCTCCCAATCACAGCTAGTTAATAAAATTTCTATTTTATCAAGCATTGAAAATGCCATTTCAAAAACCCAGCTAGATGCTATGTTGCAGTATATGCACATATTTATTTGATTCACTCAGTAAGCCACAAAGTAGTAGTGATCACAATGATAATAGTATCTGGGCAGTATGAGGTAAATGATAATGTGTCAGGCATTTTGTCAAACATTTTAGATGCATCCTTTCGGTTAAAGCCGCCAGACAACCAGATGAGTTGGGTGCTTTTCTTATCTCTGCTTTACAGATGAGGAAACACAGGGACTGAGGGACAGGGTAACTTGTCCAAAGTAGTTGGTGGGCACTGAAGAGACCAGAAAGAGAGATCATACTTAGCACCAAAGCTGCCTTGGCTGGTAAGTGATACAGGCCCTGCTTTACTCTCTGTGACTTTGAGGATAGGGGGTCACACCTAATTCTAATCGGTAGATCTGTGCCTTTTCTCATTTTCTATTTTCCTCCATGCCTCCTTTCCCTCTTCTCTGATCACAACAGAAGTACTTATTTACATTTACTAGTCAATCACTTCCTGTTATAGACTGAATTATGTCCCTCCAAAGTTCATATTTGGGAGTCCTAATCCCCAGTATCTCCGAATGTGACTGTATTTAGAGACAGAGCCTTTAAAGAAGTGATCAAGTTAAAATGAAGTTATAGGCTGGGTTCTAACCCAATATGACTGGTGTCCTCATAAGAAGAGGAAATTTGGACACACAGAAAGACACTAGGGGTGTGCATACACAAGAGGAAAGACGACAGGAGGACACAGGGAGAAAGTGGCCGTATACAAGACAAGGAGAAGGGACTCAGAAGAAACCAATCCTGCAGACCCCTTAATCTTGGACTTGCAGCCCCCAGAACTATGAAAAAATAATGTTTAATAATGTTTAAACCACCTGGTCTGTGTTATTTTGTTTATAGCAGTTAGAACAGACTAAGACAGTAAGTTAATAAAATTTCTACTTTATCAAGCTTTGAAAATGCCATTCCAAAAACCCAGCTAGATGATATGTTGCAGTACGTGTACATATTTATTTGATTCACTCAGTAAGCCACAAAGCAGTAATGACCACAATGATAATAGTATCTGGGCAGCATCAGTGTCAATAGTTGGACATGAGTTGGTTCCAGTCATCATGGAGCTCCCAGTCCAGTGACAGAGAGACAGACAGACAAGTTAGCAAATACTGGTAGTACAGTTTGATAAATTCTCTGAGAGGGGTGTGCACAGAGAACTATGGGAAGCCCTGGGGGAAGGGGGAGGATGCAGCAGGGAGGAGGTGAAGAGCACTTTGAGGGATGAACTTTGAACAGAATCACGAAGAAGATGGTTTTACCAGGCTAACAAGAGAGAAGGCACTCCAGGTAGAGGGAGCAGCAAGGAAAAAGGTAGCTGGAATTTCAGGAATCACCAAGTATGGTTGATCTTTGACAATCTCAGATTTAACATTCACACTTTTGGCAGTACCTGAGTGAACAGGCAGGCCCTCGGCATGTACTAATCCATAATTTTTCAAAGGAACAAAGGTGAATATGGGAGAGCATGTTGTTGGTAGGAGCATGACCCCTTCACTGGTAAGTGAGCTTTTGTACTTCAATGACTCATTCAGCACAAACATGACTTCAGTCTCATAAAGACTCTGTGACTAGCTATGTTGTAGATTAGAAAATTGAGGAAATTACCCCCATAGTGTTCACAGCAAGTGATATTTATGACTCTGAGTATTTATGAAAGTCTCTCGTGGATGTGAAAGGTCCTTGTAGGTCTGAGATTAATATCACCCCGTGTTCAATTAGCATGTGTTCATTTCCCACCATGGTTCCTTCATTAATTTAGCCATTTACCTAGGACATATTTTTAATTGAGCATTCTTACTCTGTGCAAAACACTGTGCTAAGTATACAGTGGTGACAAAACACATAGTCTCCACCCTCCTGAAGCTCACCAACTAGTGAGGGCAAGTAGTAAACAAGGAAGCTGACATATATGATTGCTAATGGTCATAAATGCTACTAAGAAAAAGGTCCTGGTGCTGCAGGAGAGAACAACAGGGGTGGAGACAAATGATGGGGTGAATAAAGAGCTCTCTGGGAGGTACAGGGTGAGCAAACCTGTCTTCCTTGCAAGCAGAGGGAGGAGCATATTTGGGGGCTCTGAGATGGAAGCTGGGTACGTTGTAGGAATGGAGAGCAGAGTGTATGAGAGAGGTGGGCAGGGCATTACCAAAGACTGTGGGCTACGTAGGAGTCTGGAGTTTACCGCCATGAAATCAGGAGCCCCAGAGGGCTTTAAGTGGGGAGTACCAGGATCCCATTTCTACTTTAAAATTGTCCCTTTGGCTCTCACGTGGAGAGTGGATGGCGGGTGGGGGACACATATAGATGCCCAATCAGAACACAAGTTCCCAAACATCGCTGCAGATTAGAACCCCTTTGATGATATAAAATAATACTGATGTCTGGGTACCACCACCCCCATCCCAGGCATTCTGATTTAATTGGTCTGGGGGTGCAACCTGGAATTTTAAGAAGTTTTTCATGTGATTCTAATGGGCAACAAAATTTGAGGACTTTGGAATCTAAAAGGTTCAAGATATGATTCAGTGAAGATCTGATAGCTGTGGCCATGAGAAGGGAAGTCAGGAATAGATAAGTGAGGTGCATTTTAAAGGTAGAAACAGCAACTTTGTCAGCACTCTGATTATGAGCAGCAGAGGAACAGGAGAATTAAAAGATTTCTCAGAAGTGAGGTCTGAGCCACAGATAGACATTTGGGAGGCACCAATATTTGGGTTGCTATTTAAAGCCACAGGAACAGAAGCAATCACATGGAGACAATATGGGGAGAGAATAAGGAGGGCTCAATTTTAATGAAGGGAAAGAAGAGGTCAGATTATGGGGAGTCGAGATGTAAACGGGAAGTGTGGGGACCCTGGAAGTGTCTGCTTCATCCTTGTTCAAGAGAAATGCTGCAAAGGGGTAGTTGGTTGAATTTTGAGGCCTGGTAGTGGAAGAGTTTTCTGCAGAAGTGACAGAGAAAGAGAGGTCAGGAGTGGAGGGAATCACAGAAGAGCAGTGTGGTATCGTCAGTGATGGAGGTAAACCAGAAGGAGGGAGGTGTAGCATAAGATGAAGAAAGAAAGGGTCCACTGGATTGTTGAGGGTGATTGGAGACTTTGATGAGAGCATTGTCAGGTATGAGTAGGGACTGAAGCCAGCACAGAATATAATAAAAGGTGAAAAAAAAAGCTGGAAAAAAATGGAACTCATATGTGCAGAAAATTACTTCAAGAAGTCAGGCTAAGAGGAACAAGGTGAACTGGTGGCTGAAGGAGAATGTGGAGTTGAGGGAGGGTTAGAAGTTAAAGGAACCAAAGCAAGTTCATGTGCTGATAGGAATGCTCCAGCAGAAGATGAGAGAGAGGGAGAGAGAGAGAGAGAGAGAGAATCATGGGAGGAAAGTGCTTATGAAGATGAGGTCTCGAGCCATGACGAGGGACTGGCCATTGATAGAGGAGTGGTGCTTCCTAAATCAGTTATGGGAAAATGAGAGCAATTTTAGCTAAGAGATTTCATTTTCTCTATTGAGCATAAGGCAATATCAGTGGAAGGTAAGGGCCCAGGTAGAGGGTGAGGGTGAAGAAGAGAGGAGGGAGATTTGAGAACTTTAGAGAAGGTATGCGATAGTCATTGAGGAGAAGTGAGAACACACTTCTGAGAGAGTGTTTTGAGTTTAGGGAGCGTTGTGTGTCCATTTGAGAATGAAGATCACACATTTATAGTGAGTAGCAAAGTATGCCTTTTGTTTCCACCAATAAGGCTGAGAGGCACAGGTGCAGGCACAAAGAAAAGGATGGTGGGCTTCATCTGGGTTGGAATTTACAGGTCTTTGGTGATTTTAACAAGAGTCCACTTAATAACAAGGGGAGGGAAGAGGCTAGACTGTGAGAGCTGAGGTGAAATGGGAGTGCGGGCCCTGGAGGTGTCTGCTCCTTCTTCCTTCAAGGCACCATGGTTAACAGCACGCTTTGATTCCTCCCTGCACCCTTGACAAGACCCGCTCTCCCAGGCTGCTCTCAGATAACCACTCTGGGTGCTGGCATAATGGCGGGGTACTAATTTATTTTGGATTTTTAAAACAATGTTTGTATTAGTTTCCTGTTGCTGCATGAAAAATTACTACAAACAGTAACTTTAAACAAAACACAGTGATTACCACAGTTTCCATGGGTCAGGAGTCCAGGCATGGATTTCACAAAGTAGCAATCAAGGTGCCAGCTCAGCTGGGTTCTCATATGAGGCTGGGATCTTATTCTAAGTACAGGTGTTTGTTGGCAGAATTCAGTTTCTTGCAGCTGCACAACTCATGGTATCTTGCTTCTTCAAGGCCAGTGAAGGTACACAAAGGTTGGGCCTCCTTTGGATTCACTCTTTGCTTTCTGTGTGCCCTCCTTGGTCTTTGTCTGCTCTTCCTGAGCCAAGGATGGCTCTCCAGTCATATCTATAAGGCTACAGAAGGGCAGGACCTGTCACTCAACTGAGCTGCAGAACCAGGGTTCCTGAAGGAGGAGATGGTATCTCTGATGCTTCCATTCTCTTACCTCTGGACCCGCTATAAAAATGTTCACCTCATTATGACAGGCCCACCTGGCATAATTTCTCTTCTGATTAATTTAAAGTCAACTGATTAGAGACTTTATTACATATGTAAAACATGCTTACCTTTGCCATGTAATATAACTTGAGAATCAGTAGTATTCACAAGTTCTGCCCACACACCAGGGGAGGGGCTTACACAGGCCAAGTGCATCAAGGGAGTGGGAATATTGGGGGCCATTGTGGAATTCTGCCTACCACAGTGTTCACATCAAGTGAAATAAAAAAACGCTCATTTTTCTTTTCTGATTGCAAAAGCAATATATATTCATAGGGTGGAATCTGGAATGTATACAGCTGTACTAAGAGAAATATTAAAATATACTCATAGTATTACTTCTCTCCTAAAATATGAACATTATTATAATTTTCATTTAATTCTCTTTATATAATGGGACCATAGTGTAAAATTTTTAAAACTTGCTATTATATTAAATGTTATTTGAGAATATGAATATTATCCCATTGTATGAAAATGGATTCAATTTATTTAGTCTTTTCCCTTTTACATTGTGGTTGTGTCCAATTTCTAGCTATTATAAATAATTTTGATGAATTTACTATAGCAAATCTAAGTGCTTGTTCAGAACTCACTATTCACTTGAAGGCTTGAGGCAGAAATACTTAAAGTAGTGGGGATAGATGCCAATAAAAAAAAAATCAATCAGAAATGAAAAAGCATCAACAACCTGAATGGATTATTTGGAAAAGAAAATCAGTTTTCATTTGAGCACAATTTTCTTCACAAGCATTTGTTGAAGAAATCAAGATAGTTAGTGCTAAAGTGCTTTGGTTTGGGGCTTTGAGAATATGGCGGATGACATTTATCCCAGGTTATCAGACTCATATAGTAACTTCCTATATGTTCTATAACAGGCCCTCCAATAAAAAATTGAATGAGAGGAAGTGGATGAGAAAAAAGTGGAGGCAAGTTGGGATTGGGCAGGAAGGTGGAATAGGATAGGGCAGTTAGAAGGTCCATGACTGTAGAGGAAAAAAAAGAGAATTCCCTTTGTATGGGAGATTTGGTAACTGAGCAGATTGCCCTGGACTGGCATGAAAGCTGCCTATAGCAATTCATTCAATAAAGTGATTGAAAACACATTGATCTTTGTGTCTTTGTGGGTTTGAATTTAATTTGGTGGTTGACTTACTTCAGGGCAAGCACTTGGTACTTGTGTGCAGTGGCAAGTCAAAGCTCAACAGAGCTTCTGTCACTCAGGGCTGGGTCTAGCGTGCCATGTGGAGGTCTGGGACCGTGTTGGAGGGCGTTTAGTTCTGGAGTGCTGGCAGAGCCTTGTGCCTGCTCTCACTGTTAAGCGTTCCTGGAGTGGGAGGCTACGGGAAGGCAGCATATTGTATTTCTTTCTGATTTTCCCCGGAGAGTATGCGTGTGTGTTGGGGATGGAGAGGGGAGGGGAATGTGCAACGAGGAAAAGAGCAGGAATGATGAGGCAGATATAATACATCCGTACAGCAGGCCACTAAGAAATGCTGGGGAAAGTCCTTGGCATAGTTATGCCCAACCAATGAGATGCATTTTGTCCCACTCTGGGCAGCACACCTGCGTTCTTTTTCCAGGTGCAATGGCAGCCATCACTCCTACGACAATTATGCCCAGGCCCTTTGCTTTGTTATGTCTCTTGCGGGAGCAAATTGCTATTGAGAATCAGTAGTTCTCAAGTGGGGATGATTTTTCCCCTCAGGGGATGTTGAGAAATATCTGGAGACATTTTTAGTTAGTACTAGGGCAGTGGGTGGGAGATGGCTGGAGGGTGCTACCCATCCATCCCGGGTAGAGGCCAGGGATGCTGCTGAACACTCTATAATGCACAGAACAGCCCCACAACCAAAAATTGTTTTGCCCGAAATGTCAACAATGCCAAGGTTGAGAAACCCCAGCATAGAGGAAAGTATTACCATGATTACCAGAAAGCCTGGGTTCTAAGTTTATAAGATAAAAATCAAAGTTTGCTTGAGAGCCATCTGCCTGAACTCTATTTAGAGAAAGAACCATGACCTACTCTTTAGCACTTCCCCTAAAGCAAGATCAATCAAAACATTTCAAATATCCCCAATGGTGGGAGAAAACAAACAAATGTACAAATCTATTGGGGAGTGGTTAAAGACTCATTTACATAACAATGAGATGCACAAAGCAAAGGAAAAATGGGACTAGAATTGCCTCACTAGGAGTGTCCATGGAGAAAGAATGTTAAACCTGCAAAATGACTACTCCCTATCCCTCACATGCCTTCTATCATGCAGTATTCAGCAGTGCTTGCAATCTGAGGCAGTGCATTCCTGAACAGAAGACCTAGAGATGGCCTCCATTTGAGCTGTTAATGCTAAATTAGTTTTGTGGACCCTTTGGGTACCAATTCCTCTAGTCTTTCTCCATTACGGATAGTGCCTCTGGGACCAGTAGTGAGTGTGAGTGTCTTAAATTACCAGCTCATAAATTTAATCTCTGAGACCATCTTCCCTTCCTATACCAGGTACCAATAACAAATAGCTTTTAGTGTTTTCAATAATGCTCACATTTTCATGTGGTACCTGGGTTTTAAAGAACCCCTAGGTCAGAGGATGGGCTTTATGAGCCCTGAAACTATCATACAAATTCAATTACTGAGGAGAGAATCCATTGACTTTATTGCATTCCCCAAGGAGCCTTTATTCCAAATATTAAGAACCATTGACATGGATTCATTCACCAAATATTTATTGAGTGCCTGTCTGTGCCAGCATTGTATTATGTACTAGAAATGAAGAAAAGAACTAGATGGTGGTGAACCATTGATCAAAAATTAAAACAGGAAAGAGTCTGAGAGGAAAGTCTAAAATTAATCAAGATACATTAAAGAAAGTAACTGAAAAATTTAAAGAGCCTAAAAATATTTTTTGTTTCATATTGATAGGCAATTTTATTTGCACATACACACCATTGGTAACAATACTATGGCAATGGAAACAAAGCAGAGGGATAATTATGGTGGTGTATATTTAGATGAAGTGGATTTTTATCTCTAATAAAAATTTCTAAGCTGCTGATTCTGAAAGTAGAACCTAATTTGTTCCCCCCTCAAATAGTGTTGTTGTTGTTTTTTAAATTTAATTATTAGGTGGGTTAATCATCTGTGTTTCCTACAGATTTTAATTTAAGTGTTTTTGGAATGATACTTTTAAAAAAAGCTTGCTTTCCCAAAGGTAGAGGTAAATTATACACCATGAGGCGTGTGTTTCAATTTTCTTTACCACACACCCTTGCTTTTTCTCTTCACAGTATAGTTGCACAATCTACTTCCTAACCCCACACTGACCCTGAGATTCAGCATGAAAGAAATAGATACGAGTGAACGTCACTTCCAGCCGTTAATGGAACTGTCATGGAAACCTGGGCTCTATGCCACAGGATAATTTGGGCTGGACTCCTTGTCCATTGGACTCATGGTTCCAAGCTAAAAGGCAAGACTACCACTCCCTTTTGGGACTTATAATTCATTTTTTTTTCACGCACACATCACCTTACTCATATTCCCATGAATAAAAACTTTCCTTCTAAATTTTGGACACTCTAAGGTAACCTGTTTTTCCTTTTTCTTTTAAACGAGGAAAGTCATATGAGACCAGTGTTCCCATGCCAACAGGAATTGAGTTCATGTTGCTCCCCTTCGGGATGCTTAGAATCTATATTTCATGGCATTTAGAAAGCATCTGAGAGTTTATGTAGCAAATCCACGTGTCTCACTTTATAGATGAGGAAACCGTGTTTTTGAGAACTCAAGCTTGAAAACAGCAAAACCAAAACAGTAATCTCTGTTTTGGCTTCTTTCCCAGGGCTGTCTTCACAACACTAAGTTTCTGTAAGACACAAAATATCAAGATCTACTTTCTTCAGTTCTTCCTAGGAGCAGTTTTGTGGCCCGTAATGATGACTGGCTCACAGTGAATGTTAGTTTCCCCTTGTATGGATGATCAGACCTAGCCTACCTCTGAACAACGACTTACATTTTCAGTCAGAGGAGAGGAAGTAAATATACCCATAAGTCAGTTTCTTGGCTGATGAGTGACTAGAAGGTGGATCTCCAGAGAGACAATTGCTTCCTAGATGCAGACATAGGAAAAAGAGGAACGTGAGTATAATGGCTCATTCTGCCCAAAAGGCACCATTTCCTCCAATGTGACCAGAATTCTACTTCTCTCCCAGATAAGAACTCTGGTCTCTTTTCTACTTCTTGTAAGGACACTAATCCCATCATGGGGTTCTACCCTCATGACCTAATTACCTCCCAAAGTCTCCACCTCCAAATACCATCACAATGGAATTTATGGCTTCCACACATGAATTTGGAAGGGACACAAAGATTCAATCCTTAACAAAGATAACCCTCACAAGCAAGGCCTCCATGCTAGCTTGGACTTTTGTATGAGAGAGAAGTGGATTTCTAACTTGTTAAGCCACATTTGGGGCCTCTTTCATATCCAGACAAACTTTATAATTTAAAGAGTAATTTAGGTTTCTTCTTACTGAAGTCAAAATAATGTTTCCTTCTGTCATTTTTATGGTACTCAGGATAAATACCCACTCAATGAAGGCATATGGGGAGTCTTATCATAAACCGGCAGCTAGATAACAGGTGGAAGAGTTTACGTATAACTGACTCTCTCCACATGTGACTGAATACAGTCTTGCCAGAAGGTAGCTGTGGTTGGACTGTGAATGGTTCACTGAGTAACTTCACAGAATCACAGAATGCACAGTACTCTAGGGAGGGTCCTGTGCACCATTGTTCGCAGGGGACCATGGCAGAACGCTCATTTGATTCAGAACCTTTTGTTTTTGTCATTGAAAGGGAGGGAAGGAAGAAGAGCATGACATAAAATGAGTAAAAGGGAGAGACATTTGTTTGCGATGGCTGCCATAGCAGAGCACCACAAAATGGGTGGCTTAAACAACAGAGATTTACTGGAGGCCAGAAGTATGAAGTCATGGTGTCAGCAGGGCCATGTTCCCTCTGAAGGATCTGTTCTTTCTCTCCTAGCTCCTGGTAGTTCCTTGGCTTGTGGCAGCATAATTTCAATCTTCACATGGTATTCTCCCTTTGTGAAGAATGTGCCCACTTTCAGCATGCATGTCTCTGTGTCCAAATTGCATCTTCTGTAAGGATACCAGTTGTTGGATTAGGGCCCACTCTAATGATCTCATCTTAACTAACTATATCTGCAACGACCCTATTTCCAAATAAGGTCACATCCCAAAGTACTTGGGGTTAGGAATTCAACATATAAACTTTGGGGGTTGGGGGTGCAACACAGTTCAGCCCGTAACAGGGATAAGAGCTGGCAGAATATTTCCGCCAAATTATTCCATCCAACCACTAGCAGGAGACGGGAACCAAAGAATGTCAGCGAACTTCACAGAGAGCAAAATGTGGTGCATCGTCCTGAGAGGGAAGGAGGAGACATTTCTTTATGGTCTGCACAGTGAAGTTTTGATTTCATTGAACGCTCTCCCCATTTCAGTATGTCTCACAATGGCCAGGCTTGCAGAGTTATAAGTGGAGATCCAGAACCCTGAAGCCAGGTGTTTCAGCTCCTTGTCTGGTCCTCTGTCCCTGCATCCCAGCTGCCCTTCCATCCGCCTGGGAGCCATGGATGAAAACAATTATGTGCTCTGTCTGGAGGTCAAGACCAGAAGCTGGTAATATATTTTAGAAAACTCAATATATCCTTTCTCAATTATCAAAATAATACATGTTTATTATAGCTAAGTTGGAAATGACACAAGTTGAAAACACAGCAATATCACCCCTAATTCCAAGACCCAGACAACCCCTGTTAATTTTTTTGACTCATATGTCATCCATTCTTGTTCTCTTTTCTATGCATATTTTTGAGTCTGGACCATAATCTTTATTTAACTATATGTTTAATTTTTCACATATTTCCTATGTTATTATAAATTATGCTTAAATATTCTTTTTTTAAAATTAAAGTTTATTGGGGTGACAATTGTTAGTAAAGTTACTTAGATTTCAGGTGCACAATTCTGTATTACATCATCTATAAATCCTATTGTGTGTGCACCACCCAGAGTCAGTTCTCCTTCTCTCACCATATATTTGATCCCCCTTACCCTCATCTACCACCCTGTTACCCTCCTTACCCTCTGGTAACCACTATACTATTGTCTGTGTCTATGAGTTTTTGTTTCTTCATTTGTTTGTCTTGTTCTTTTGTTATTTTCAGTTTTACATACCACATATCAATGAAATCATATGGTTCTTGACTTTTTCTGTCTGACTTATTTTGCTCAGCGTTATAATCTCAAGATCTATCCATGTTGTCGCAAAGGTATTATTTCAGCTTTTCTTACGGCAGAAGAGTATTCCATTGTGTATATATACCACAAATTCTTTATCCACTCATCTATCAAGGACACTTTGTTTGTTTCAGTGTTCTAGCCACTGTAAATAAAGCTGCAATGAACATTGGAGCACATATATCTTTATGAATAAATGTTTTCAGATTTTTTTGGTAGACAGCAAGAGCCATTGGGTTGATCAAGGGCTTGGACACAGGAAGAACCAATGTTTGCTTCTCAGCTTTATGGAAGACAATCAGTACTTGACATGAAATAGTATGTAAGATCAAGGAAGAGTTGATGTGAATCATTTTAACTAGAAGCTCAAGGAAACTGATTAGGACACCACCTCACCCTTCTGTCCATATGAACACAAACAAACAAAAACAGATTCTACAAATGAGGGTCTTGAACATCAGATGTTAAAAAGAAAATGCTTATGAGTAATCACCGAAATACTTGTGGCTATTGAAGCAGCATTTCTATTCCTTTTACCACTAGCTTAGACTCGACAAGTGATTTGAGGCTCATAATTGTAGCAGTTCTCTTTTTTCTTTTTAGATATTTTAAAATGTGTGTGCAATATGCAGCCTTAAGCATTTACTTTCAAATCATTTTCTGTCTACCTACAGGAAAGAAAAGACATTAAAACACTGCAGAGCAAGCCAGGTGGTCTGGCTTTGTCTTCATCTTGGCCAAGCAAGCCAGCCATTCTGGGTTGTCATGCATACAAGGTGTAATCCTAACCTAAGCCATAATCACTCTTTCTTTAAAGGACCTCTGAGCTGCTGCAGTAAAACTATGCCTCCAAATGCTTTCAGGCTATAGTTTTAATTGTTTTACTCTACAAAGGCATCAACCATAAAGAAGATGTATTATTCTTACTTGTTTTACTGGCACCTATACTTCTTTCAATGACATTTCCTATTCTGTCTCCAAAGCTGATGCCAAACCTTGATCTACCTCATAAAGATACATCTTTCTGGACTCAAACCTGAGGGTGTGGAGGGAAGAGTAGGCAGTACAGAAAGGAAAAATAAAGCAGGAAATCATGAAATAAAAAATGAGTCCATGGAAATCATTAGCATGCCGTCTTTATTATTCAAATCTTTTCCAGATTATTGGATGCTCATTTGGGAAACGAAAACACCTATATCAAAATGGCAAGAAAAATATTTCTAGCCAATAGATCTAAAGACTAATATTCTTAATTCACTTGAAGAAAACATTTGGTTGAGCTGATAGTCCACAATTTTTTGACCTACAAAAATGTTAATTACACATGGTTTAATTTGATACTAAGACCTTAACAGATAAATGAACTCAAGTTATATAACAGATAAATGAACTCAAGCTTAAAACATATGAATAATATGTAACCTTACTAATAATCAAATAAATGCAAAAGAAAGCAGAAACAACCCATTTTCAGCTATCATAAATATCATGGATGTTTAGAGAGTCTGACAGTTCAATAATAGGTGTAGGGACAAGAATCATCCTACAGTGTTGGAGGGAACACAAGTTGGCAGAAACTTCATGGAAAGAAAATTGGCAATAATACAACAACAGTTTTTTTTTTAATGTTCAAATCTTAATTC
Source organism: Rhinolophus hipposideros (assembly GCF_964194185.1). Classification (NCBI taxonomy): domain Eukaryota; kingdom Metazoa; phylum Chordata; class Mammalia; order Chiroptera; family Rhinolophidae; genus Rhinolophus; species Rhinolophus hipposideros. The sequence goes on along the minus strand of NC_138054.1, from coordinate 5,644,359 downwards.
TAGTAATTCCAGTTCTATAAATTTACCCGGAGGAAAAAAATATTCTGTATAAAGATACACCTCACAATATTTATAATAGTAAAAATTCGGAAGCAGACTCCAAGTCCAAGAGAAATTAAGCAGAAGCATGGAAAGTAGAATCAGACAAATTTGTCTATAAATCCCTGTTTGGCTGTTTAATAATTGTGTGATGTTAGACAAATTATTACAACTCTTGAGCCTCAATTTTTAAAAATCAGTTTATCTGATAAGAATAATTCTTAACCTGTTGGCTGTTATTAGGATTAAATAAAAAATATATGTATAAATCATTGCCATAACCCAAAGGCTCTTGCTGTCTTCTTAAAGTATAAATGAGATTGCATTTTATATTTACAGCGTGGCTCCCAAGAGGTGACCTGAGACATCATAGATGAGGTGTTTGCAAATACAATAAACTGTACTTCATGGGTGAAAGTGACATCCCTGACCTACCTTTTGAGAGGATTTTCTCACAGTTGGTTTTCCCAGGGAGAACAACACTTGTGTCACCTGGCTCCCATTTGTCAGATGCTGGCCAGGCAGCTAGTGACAACAACAAAATTTTCTTCTGTGCAAAGGTAAGTGATCCATTCACAAATCCCATGAATCAAACCTGCAAACTCAGTCTCCTGGCACCAGCCACAGACCAATGCAGCTAATTGGAGACAAACTCTTTCCAAGTCATGTAGGAACAAATCCTTCAGTGCACAGGGGTCTGCACCCAGAATAGGCTCCTCGTCTGGTGCACAGGCTGGAATCTGTGCACAGCGTTCAACCAGCTGTTCCCCAACCCCCACCACACACACACACTGGGCCCTGCTTGAGTTGGACTAGATTTGTGAAGATGACTTATGCACATATCCCAGATGTCCTTTGAGTGGTCTGGAGTTGTTCCATTCCTGGGTAGTTTAAGGCCCAACCCTGTTTCTCCATTTCCTCTCTGCGCTGTTGGGCCTCAGCACACTAATGGGGCAAGATCCTAAAAGCTGTGGTTGTAGTTAGGATTCATTGTAAATACTTTGAGTATAATAATGATACAAGAACAGTGAGAATTTTAAAGAGAGCAAGAAAAACAGAAAGATAAAGAAGACGATAATAGCTTGAAATGAATACAGTTATCTCCCAGTGTCTGACAGAAAATAGTTCCAGAACCCTTCATGAATTCAAATCCCTTATGTAAAATATAGTATTTGCATACAGCCTATATTTGCATATGTGCTGCAGCAGGTTGTGCCTATCCATCGCTTCATTTGTGTGGATTTAGTGTGCTACTCAGCATGTAACAAATTCAAGTTTTGATTTTTGGAAATTTCTGGGATTTCCTTTCTGAATATTTTCAGTTGTGATTGGTTGAATCCACTGATGTGAAATGCACGGATACAGAGGGACCACTGCTTGAGGAAAAATTTAATTTTACTTTCAAAATGATAACATTGTCTCTTATTTGTTTTTCATCAAATTTTATATATGTGTTCTCCCCCACCCCCAGCGGTCTAACACTCTCCCTTGGAAGGATGTTAATAGTGACAAGAGACTAATCTATGCAGCTGTAGTAGAAATCTTTTCTTAAATCAACTGCATGAATGCATTTGTACTCCCTGTGGGCCCGGTACCAAATAATGCAGGATGTATGGTATCCCCCCTAAATTCTCTCAGAGTCTCCCTAACTGGTCCCCTGGCTTCCAGTCTCTCTCTGTCCAAACTCTTCCAGAAAGTTGCCACCACATGGATCCTCCTGAGGCCTACCCAGCAAGAACCATTTCCCTAGTGAAGAACATGTAATGGCTTCATGTTCCCCAATGTGCGATGCACTGGTTTTGAAGAGCAATTTCTTCTCTTTGTCTTTTGAGACCCTCCCCAGTCTGGCATACTACTACTTTCCCACCCCACTCTCATCTCTACCAGTCTGCCCTTATGTCTCCCACCCTGACTTTTTGTATTTCCCAAGTCAGGTTAGACCTCCTGTCATAAGCTTCATGGTTATTTGAACCTCTTCTTTCCAGCCCTCTTCACAATCCCAATTCTTGAGCAATATCTTGTCCACTTCTACAAACTATGCAGGCCAAGGCTAAATTGTCTTTCTCACTGGGTGTCTGTGGTACCCGGTGAATAAGTGCTCTCTGAATTTTTGCCCGTGGAAGAAATGACTATCTTAGCAGCCAGGCTGGCCCTGCTTTTTAACGTTCTGTAGCATTCACTTTTGTTCAACACACAAGTCATTTCTATCCCCAAGCCTAGTCTCCTGTCGTTTTCTCTGCCTGGGATGTTTCCTTATTCCCACACCATCTTCATCCTACTTACCTCTCCTAGCCAATCTTTATCCTGTATAAGGCCACCCACATCTTTCTGATTCACTGTGAGTTCTCCCACTTCCAAATTCCTAGGGTGCTCACCGCACCAAGGACGGAGGCTTCAATCTCATACTACTTTGCAATGAGACTTGAATTTTTTGTGCTGTCTGTGCCTGGACTCCCTTATCAAATTTGTATCCACCTCTCCCAACTCCTCAGAGTCCTGAACAGAGCTGAGCACAGTCCAGCTGCTTGATAAATGTCTGCCTGATTGATTGCTACTGGACACCTTTCCTGCTTCTCTCCAATTATCCATATCCTATCCATCATTCAAAATCTGGCTTAAGCCCTGCTTCCTTGGTTGTGGCCTAGTGGGTGATGCCCCACATTGATCTCATGGTTGTCTCATGGTCTGGATCCACACTTTTTGGATCCATCCCACCCGTGTGGAATGACACATGTAAGCATGCACTCCCAATGTATATGTATATTTTGTTACTTGTAAACTTGATAAGTGTCCTGGCTCTCTGGATCATTGGTGTACTCCCAGGGAAACACACACCCCAAGGTGGAGACCACAGCCCTGAGCACATATCTTGTGTTGCCATTTCTTCAAGCACCTGGATAACAAAGAATGCAAGACCCAATTGTGTGACTGGGTGTGCTTTGCCCTCTCATGACAACCTCCCATGGGACTCACAACTTCTAATCCTGGAATTTGATGCTCATATTTCTCAGTGTGGGAGGCCAACAGCAAAGCTCTTTGATACAGGTAACCCACCACCAGGAGACTGAACCTTTTCTTGGGCACAGAGAGACGTACTTATTTCAAAGAAAGCACACTGTGCCTGGCATAGAGTAGGAAATTACACAGTGAAATATAATAAAAACAACCATGATCCTGATGACAAATGTTCTACCCCAGTATCTTCAAACACTGGCTTATGAACCTTGTAAAAGAGTTTTGAAAATCTATGTCCTCATCCATATATTTTTAAATTGACATCTAAAATTTTTCATCATAAATTTAAATAAGTTTATTTCTTATTAATAAGAGATAGGAGATATTAAATATTTTATATGGTGAAATAAGATGAGGATTAACTATAATTTGAATAAATATTTCATAATATTATTGGACAGAACAAAATTTTGTTATATTATTGAACAAAACATGCCATATCTGAAAGACAGCAGGTGGAATTTTTGTTTGTGTGTTTGATTTTTTTTTTTTTTTGGAAAATCCGACAGTTCTGCAAAAATTACTTTTTAAAGGAACAACGCAAACCTGTTCTACTTTACATATTCCAAATTCTGAGCCCTATGGATCAACATACCCTTCTTCTTGCAGAAATCTGTATGGGACAGGGAAGGTCAGAAAACCTTATAAGCTTAAGGGCCCTGGTTTATCATTAATTTTAATTTATCTCATTGTTTCATGCGCTCTCTTGATGCAGAAAACCAAAACAAGATTTGGGATGGATGAGGGATATATCTTCCTTTTGTAAATTTGTACAGTGAAAAAAGATGTATTCTGAACCTAAGCTCATTTCAGGGAGGTAAATGTTAGCAAATAATACCTAAGGAAGTTGATGCCTTTATGATTATCCTTGCCTGAGTGTTATTTGGAAAGTCTTCAAGTCTTCCAGGAAGTGTGTATCCCAGTTGGAGGAACACTGGCTCACTCTACCCACTTAGCAATGAGGGAGCCAGGGTAGAGTCATGAGCAATTACAGGCTGGAGAGTTCTTGCCTCCCCTTTGGCTGTATGGAGAAGACAGCCCTCATCTTCACCATGAAGAGCACTGATATGTCCTGCCCAAAGCAACCAAGACAAAATGGAGAACTTGCTAGAAGTTAAAGCATTAGAAACAAAAATTGAAGGGGAGCTAAGCCAGAGACACAACAGAACATGCCAACTTTCAGAAGATAAAAGTGTTGAGAGTAGTGGGAAGGCACAGCTAAGGTAGAGGGTAAGAGGGAACAAAAGGCAGGGCACAGGAGCTAGGATGGATTTCTGGCCAGTCTAGACCAATTCAAGTGCACTATGATTCTTTTTGCCTGCCCTTCATTGGGAAAACCAGAGCTCAGGTTATACAGTCCCCAACTTGTAGTCTTGTTTTACAGAAAGCAAATTGTTTAACCCTTGTTGTATGAAGTACAATAATTATAGTCTTGCCTCAACTTCTGTAGCTCTGGCACCTCCCGCAGTCCCCGGGCTCATGGTCTAGTCTTCATGTCTTATTTTTCTTACCCAAACTAGACCCTGCCAGGATTTTGTGCCTAAGCTTTCCCCTCCACATAGAATGCCCTCCTATTAATTCATAAATCATTGCTTCTGAGTCTTCTGTCTCCAGCATATACATTCCACCTCATCACTTAGAGAAGAATTTCTCAAAGTGGGATTTACTACTATGGCATTATCTGGGATTTTTGTGGGGAAAAAAGGGAGTTGATTCCTAGCACAAACCTACAGATGCTCACTTTGTAGATCTCTTTACAACATATAGTTTTTTAAAAATTTTATTAGTTTCAGGTGCACAAGAAAAGTAATCCTTACACGTTTATCATTTATATCCCTCAAACTGTGTGAACCCCCCTCCCCCCATCAATAATCCCTCTGACATCGCACAGAGTCATTACATTTCCACTGTCTCTATACCTAATGCTGTACTCCGCTTCTTGTAAGTGTATACATACATATGTATACATATATATAAAATTATAGTTGGCATTCATTATAGTTCAGCTTCAGGTGTACAGTGCAGTGATCAGGCATCTACATCATCCCTGAGGTGGTCTCCCAAATGGGACACGTGTCAATTGGATACCCTACAAAATCTTTACAACATTATTCATTACATTCCCCAAATTAATTTTCAAAACCTCATGGCCATTTGTGGTTACCGACTATTTTCTAATCCCCACACCTTCCCCCTTATCCCCACCCCCCCATCTAACAACCCTCAGTTTTTCCTTTGTCTCCAAAATTGTTTCTGATTAGTTCATTCACTTATACTTTTCTTTAGATTCCACAGATAAGTGAGATCATATGGTATTTGTCTTTCTCTGTCTGATTTATTTCACTTAAGATAATGTTCTCTAGGTCCATCCATGTTGTTGCAAATGGTAAGATTTCTTTCTTCTTTATGGCTGCGTAATACTCCATTGGATAAATGTACCACAGTTTCTTAATCCAGTCATCTACCGATGGGCATTTCGGTAGTTTCCATGGCTTGGCTATTGTGTATAGTGCTGCAATAAACATGGGAGTGCATAAAGATTTTTGAATTGGAGTTTTAGATTTCTCCGGATAGATAACTAGGAGTGGAATTGCTGGATCATAAGGTAGTTCCATTTTCAGATTTTTGAGATACCTCCATACTGTTTTCCATAGTGTCTGCACCAACCTGCAATCCCACCAACAGTGCACAAGCGTTCCCTTTTCTCCACATCCGCGTCAGCACTTGTTGTTTGTTGATTTATTGATGATGGCCATTTTGATTGGGGTGAGGTGGTATCTCATTGTGGTTTTTATTTGCATTTCTCTGATGGTTAGTGAGGTTGAGCATTTCTTTACATGTCTGTTTGCCATCTGTATGTCCTTTTTAGAACAATATCTCTTCATGAACTCTGCCCATTTTTTAATTGGGTTGTTTGTTTTTCTGGAGTTGAGTTGAGTGAGTTTTTTATAGATTTGTGATATTAACCCCTTATCAGATATATCATTAGCAAATATCTTTTCCCATTCAGTAGGATCCCTTTTTGTTTTATTGATGGTTTCCTTTGCTGTGAAAACACTTTTTAGTTTGATGTAATCCCACATGTTTATTTTTTCTCTTCCCTCATGTGAGGGGATATATCAGTAAAATCCTACTCCGGGTAATGTCTGTGAAGTTTCTTCCTATATTTTCTTCTAGGTAGTTTATGGTTTCAGATCTTACATTTAAGTGCTTAAGCCATTTTGAATTTATTTTTGTATATGGTGTAAGGAGGTGGTCCAGCTTCATTTTTTTGCATGTGTCTGTTCAGGTGTCCGAGCACCGTTTATTGAATAGACTGTCTTTACCCCATCGTACATTCTTGATTCCATTGAAGTAGATTAAATGGCCATATAGGCATGGATTTATTTCTGGACTCTATTCTGTTTCATTGATCTATGTGTCTGTTTTTATGCCAGTACCATGCTGTTTGATTACTGTAGCCTTGTAGTATAATTTGATATCAGGTATTGTTATACTTCCCACTTTGTTCTTATTTCTCAAGATTGCTGAGGCTATCCAGGGTCTTTTATGGTCCCATATAAATTTCAGGATTATATGTTCTATTTCTGTGAAAAATGTCGTTGGTAGTTTGATAGGAATTGCGTTGAATATGTATATTGCCTTAGGTAGTATGGACATTTTAATTATATTAATTCTTCCTATCCATGAACATGGAATGTGTTTCGATCTATTTGTATCTTCTTTCATTTATTTCTTCAGTGTCTTATAATTTTCTGAGTACAGATCTTTTACTTCTCTGGTTAAATTTATTCCCAGGTATTTTATAGTCTGTGGATCAACCATAAATGGGATTACTTTCTTAATTTCTCCTTCTGATGTTTTATTATTGGTGTATACAAATGCAACTGATTTCTGAATTTTGTATCCTGCTACTTTACTAAATTCATCTATCAGCTCTAATAGTTTCTTGATAGAGGCTTTAGGGTTCTCTCTATATAGTATCATATCATCTGCATATAATGACAATTTTACTTCCTCCTTACCAATTTGGATGCGTTTTATTTCTTTTTCTTGTCTGATTGCTGTGGCTAGAACTTCCAGCACTATGTTGAATAGAAGTGGAGAAAGTGGGCAACCTTGCCTTGTTCCTGATCTTAGGGGGACCGGTTTTATCTTTTCCCCATTGAGTATGATGTTAGCTGTGAATTTATTATATGTGGCCTTTATTATGTTGAGATATGATTCCTCTATTCCCACTTTCTTAAGGGTTTTTATCATAAATGGCTGCTGGATTTTATCAAATACTTTTTCTGAATCTATTGATATCATCATGTATTTTTATTTTTCATTTTGTTAACGTGGTGTATCACATTAATTGATTTGCGGATGTTGAACCACCCTTGCATACCAGGGATGAATCCCAGTTGATCATGGTGTATGATCTTTTTAATGTATTGCTGAATTCTGTTCGCTAATATTTTGTTGAGGATTTTTGCATCTAGGTTCAAGAGATATCGGCCTGTAGTTTTCTTTTTTTGTGGTGTCTTTGTCTGATTTTGGAATCAGAGTGATAGTGGCTTCATAAAAAGTGTTTGGGAGTCTTCCCTCCTTCTGGATTTTTTGGAAGAGCTTGAGAATAGGTGATAATTCTTTTTTGGACGTTTTGTAAAATTCACCTGTAAAGCCATTTGGTCCAGGGCTTTTGTTTCTTGGGAGATTGTTGATTACTGATTCAAATTCCCTGGTGGTAATCAGTCTATTCAGATTTTCTGTTTCTTCTTAAGTTAGCTGTAGAAGGTTGTACGCCTCTAGAAAATTATCCATTGCTTCAAGATTGTCAAATTGTTGACATATAGTTGCTCATGGTTATTTCTTAAAATTTTTTGTATTTCTGCGGTGTCTGTTGTCACTTCTCTTTCATTTCTAATTTTATTAATTTGGGTCCTCTCTATCTTTTTTTTAATGAGTCTGGCTAAAGGTTTGTCAATTTTGTTTGTCTACTATAAAATGAACTGTTGGATTCATTGATCTTTTGTATTGTTTTTCTGGTTTCTATTTCATTTATTTCCGCTCTGATCTTTATTATCTCCTTCCTTGTACTCCCTTTGGGCTTATTTTCCTGTTCTTTTTCCAGATCCTTTAAGTGTGAAGATAAACTGTTGATTAGTGATGTTTCTTGTTTCTTTAGGTTGGCCTGCAGTGCTATGAATTTCCCTCTTAGGACTGCTTTCGCGGCATCCCATAGATTTTGGGTCGTTGTGTTTTCATTTTCATTTGTCTCGAGATATCTTTCGATTTCTTTCTTGAGCTCTTGCTTGACCCATTCATTATTTAGTAACATGTTATTCAGCCTCCATGAATTGGTGTGTCTTCCAGTTTATTCCCTGTAGTTTATGTCTAATTTCATAGCACTGTGGTCAGAGAAGACAATTGGTATGATTTTGATTTTCTTAAATTTATCAAGACTTGTTTTATGGCCTAACATGTGATCTATCTTAGAAAATGTTCCATGTGCGCTTGAGAAGAACGTGTATTTTGCAGCATTGGGGTGAAATGCTCTGAAAATATCAATCAAATCCAAGTGGTCCAATGTTTCATTTAAGGCTGTTGTTTCCATATTGATTTTCTGTCTGGAGGACCTGTCCCTTGTGTCAGAGGTGTGTTGAAGTCCCCTATTATGATAGTGTTACTGTTGATCTCTGTCTTTATGTCCGTCAGTACCTGTTTTATATATTTAGGCATTCCTATGTTAGGTGCATAGACGTTTACTAGGGTTATGTCCTCTTGTCGGATTGATCTCTTTATTATTATATAGTGCCCATCTTTGTCTTTTAATATGTTCTTCATTTTAAAGTCTATTTTGTCAGATATAAGTATTGCAACTCTAGCTTTTTTCTCGCTTCCATTTCCATGAAATATCTTACTCCAACCCTTCACTTTCAGCCCATGTGTGTCTTTTGATCTGAGGTGAGTCTCTTGTATACAGCATATACAAGGGTCTTGCTTCCTTATCCACTCAGCCACCCTATGTCTCTTGATTAGAGCATTTAATCCGTTTACATTTAAAGTGATTATTGATAGATACATAGTTATTGCCATTTTTTAAGTTTGTAGTTAGATTGTTTTCATCTTTCTTCTATTTACAGAAGTCCTTTTAGTATTTCTTGCAATACTGGCTTGGTGGTAATAAATTCCTTCAGTTTGTTCTTTTCTGGGAAGCTCTTTATCTCTCCATCAACTTTAAATGATAGCCTTGCTGGATAAAGCAATCTAGGTTGTAGGCCTTTGTGTTCCATCACTTTGAGTATCTCCTGCCACTCCCTCCTGGCCTTCAATGTTTCTGTGGAAAAGTCATTTGATAGTCTTATGGGAGTTCCCTTGAATGTAACCCTCTGTCTTTCTCTTGCTGCTTTTAGGATTCTCTCTTTGTCTTTAAGCTTTGCCATTTTAACTATAATGTGTCTTGGTGTGGACCTGTTTGGGTTTATCCTGGTTAGAGCTCTCTGCACTTCCTGGGCTTATATGTTGGTTTCCTTCATCAGGTTAGGGAAGTTTTCAGACATTATTACCTCAAATATGTTCTCAATCCCTTGCTTCCACTCTTCACCTTCTGGTATTCCTATGTTGTGCATGTTGTTGTGCTTGATGTTATCCCAGAGGTCTCTTACACCATCTTCATATATTTTTTTTTCTTTCTTTTGTTCTGTTTGGGTGATGTCTGCTAACTTGTCTTTTAAGTCGCTGATTCGATCCTCTGCTTCATCTAACCTGCTGGTAATTCCTTCAAGTGAGTTCTTTATTTCGGTAATTGTGTTCTTTAGTTCTAACTGGTTGTTCGTTATGATTTCTACATCTTTCTTCATGTCGTCTCTGAGCTCCTTAAACATTCTTATCACCAGTGTTCTGAACTCTGTTCTGTTCAGAACAGTGTTCTGATAGGTTGGTTACCTCTGTTTCACTTGGTGCCACTTCTGGAGGTTTCTTCTGTACCTTTATTTGGGACATGTTTCTTTGTTTCCCCACTCTGGTTGACTCTCTATGTTTGCTTTGATGTATTAGGTAGATCCCCTAGAGTTCTTATTTCTTGCTGGGTTATCTTATGTTGTATGTGTCCTTTATATTTGACTTGGACTACTTCGTTCTTCTCCTATGCGTGTGCTCCAAAGGTGACTCTTGTGTTGTGTATATTGTCCTGTTCAAGAAGATCTTTAATTGCTTTTTGGTTGTGAGTAGGTGGGATTGACTCATAGGCTGACTAGTTGTGAGACTTGGCTCTGCCCACGGCAGGGTGTTCTGCTGCCAGAGGGTTGACCACTTAAATGAGGTTTGGCCTGTATGGGCTCTTGTGCCTTCAGAGAATTCCCTCTGGGTGTGTGACTTGTAGGTCAAACCTGGTTTGGTCTGGAGTTGGCCTCTGGATATGTTGAATCTTGTGCCTCTCAAGCTACGCCCTGGTAGGGCAATTTCAGAACAAAGCAAATCACCAAGCACAACAACAACAACAAGAAAGAAAAAATCAAATACATTCACATGTAAAAACAACCGACAACCCCCCACTCAACACAGGCAAAGATATCAAAGATATAAAGACAAAACAAAACAAAACAAAGCAAAAGAAAAAGCAGTGCCCGTCTTGGCTTAAGCCCACCAAGTAATGTCCAGGTTGTCCTCTGCTGTACCAAAGAGTGCCCTGCCTATTGTGCAGGCAGAGCTGGTCACCTGGTGTCCAGAGTGACTTTGGGACTGCAGATTTAGATGAGTGGGGCTGAGGGGTCTGGATAGTAGTTTCTACAAAGTCAGTGCAGTTTCTGCCCTTGCCTACACATATGCACACTGAGAGTAGCACCACCAGCCCTGTGTCCAATTCTCCTGGGTCTTAGGGCACTTCTTCCGTAGTGTGTGTGTGTGTGTGTGTGTGTGTGTGTGTTTGTGTGTGTTTGTGTGTGTGTGTGTGTGTGTGTGGCGGGCGGAAGATTTCTGTGCTGCTGAAAGCTGGGAGCTGCGTATGCCACTTACTGCTAATCCCTTGGAGTGCCACAGCAGATGTAATTGCTCCTCCCTAGACAGACCAGAAAGGGTGGGTGCTGGGGATGGAGGGGTCTTCTCTCTCCCAGTCCAGCCATGTCACACTCTTCCCACACGCCAGAAAAGTGGCTGGGGGTAGAGGAGTCTCTTCTCTCCAAGCCCAGCAAAAATTACACTCTTCCCAGCCTCTTCCCTGGGTCAGAGCTGCCTGCCAGTCTTCTCAGAGCCTGAGCACTAAGGCTTCTCTGTAATCTGACACTACTCCTCAGTTCAGGGGCCAGTTTAAGTCTCTGGAAGGGCAGGTATAGGATTGGAAGTGTGGGGGGTGTGGGGGAAAGCCCCAGGTATGGAGTTTGTGTCCTTTGTCCGGCCTAGGGCCCAACTGGAGCACTCAGCTCGGGTTATTGCCTCAAATGTTGGATATGCTGCCCCCTTGGTGGGAGAGATCAGCTCTGGGATGCAGGGAAAGAGCCCACCTCCTGGCTTTTGTGTTCCCTGTTCCATCCTGGGATCTCCTGCATCTCTGCTGCTGCGGATGCCAGCTGCGTTTCCACCATTGCAGATGTGGGTCGCGTCTCCACAGCCGAAGGTTTGAGCCACGTTCCCACTGCCACAGGTGCCAGCCGTGTCTCCACTCCGCTCCCTTCCCTCTTCCCCTGCTCGCCCAATTTGCCCACCTGCAAGTAATCCTTGCACGAATTACTTAGCTGTTCTGTGTGATCAGCAGAGAGTCCTTTGATGGGTTATATGTCCCGTTTGTGATAAGATCCAGAAGAGAACTCAAAAAGTGTGCCCCGCTGCCGCAATTTTTATGACGTCCTGTACCTCGTTTTTATAGAGGAAAATATTCTCCAAGTTGAGTGATTCCCAGGACACTTAGTATATTTTCAGATGAACCTGATCTGAATGCGTATGTAATACAAGATAAGATAAGCACATTGTAATTATTTCTTGCCGAAATAAAAATATCCAATTAGGTTGGCAGGAATTCAGAATTGGTGCCTTCTGAATTGACCAGTGATAGTTAATGGATGTGATGCATCTTGAGATACTTAATTAGCATATGTGGATTTATACTCCCAGAGATGATTATTGGCTTTGTTTTGATGTCTTTTAATGCCACATTTGTTTCAATTTCTCTACCAGACCCACATTATATTTATGTTTTCTTCATCTGTTCCCAGAATATTCCTGTTTAACAGAAAAGCAATATCAATAAACCTTACTGTGCTGGTAAGTTTTTCAGGCCACAAAATAGCTAGTTGGTGTGATTTTGAAAATTTTTTTTTAGTTCTTTTAAAACATATCTTGTAAGGGCTGATTTCCAATTTTTTTTTTTTTTTAAAGAACAAACAAACCATCGTTTGACTTTGAGTCATCCATGAATTTGTGAACTCCCATTACATAAAATCTTCATATCTGTACCAAGCTTTAAAATTCCCTAAGCATTTCCATACACATTTTCTCACTGAATGCAACAATAAATACTGCATAGCTATCATTAATTATTTTTTACAGGAAAAGCAACTGATATTCAAAATTCCTGAGAAAGTTTTTTCTATAACTTTTCAAAACGTGATACAGCTTTCAAAATTTGTGAAATAAATTACACTAGCATTTCTTCTTTAGGTGTCCCAGACCCCAGGTGGTATGCTGATATATTTTCTGTGATCCAAGAGATATTTATGAGAATATTTAAACTTTGTAATTTATTTTGGTGATTATAAGGTAAACATATTTTGGATGATCTGGATAAGCACCTTTTAACCAGATAGTCACATTCATGATCATGTTAGTACCAAGTGATGGCTTAAAGTCATAATATTTTACTTTTAATGTGTTGTTTCTCATGGTAAGGTAGATAGAATTATTCCAGGGAATCTACGAGTTCTCACATTTACCAACCCTAAGCAATGTATGACAGGAAAAAACAAGTTAACACCTGAGTATTTGAAGAATACTTCTCTCCTTCCCGTCTTCTAAAGGAAGACTGATTTGTTTTATATGGGTAGCTTTGCGTCTGTGTCTTTTGTGGTGTTGATCAACATGGTAATAGGGAATTAAAAGGAACTTGAAATGATTTGTTTCTACTCTGAAAAAGCAGACAGCATTATACAAAGGAAAAAAAAATCTAGAAAAGGAGCAGGAGCAGGTAGGGAGAAATAAGAAAATGGGGAGAGACTCAGAGAGAGAACAGCACAGGAAGACAGATTCTGCTCTGTCTACCATGTAAGAGAAACAAAAGGGAAAACAGGATTTTAATAAGTGTGCTGTGTATTATGAATAAAAAAAATCCACTTTGGCATTTTATTTAGAGACTTTTTAAAAGAGTTAAGTAGCTTTGCAATTGTTTTGGATGTCAGACTGGTGTCTGAAATCAGTACAGTGCTGACATGGCCCATGAAACATCCTAGCTTTATCTAGATTATTTTATTGGTTAACTTAGGTTTTCTGTGGGTGTCAGAAAATTTAAAATGTCAGTGAATTAAAGGATATATGTATATCCTTTATAAAAGCAATTGACGTTCAATGGTTATCAGAAATTCAGGCCTCTGTTTATGGTTCTGCCATCCCAAATGTGTGATTTCTACCTCATGTGCCAATATGGCTGCCCCAGCTCAATGGATCACATCTGCATTCCAGCCAGCAGGAAGAAGAAAAGTGGAGAAAAAACAGTAAAGGATAAACATTAGTATCTTAAAGAAGGTTCCTGGAAACTGCTACATGACATGTCTACATCCCTTTGGCTAGTATTTATTCATTACTAAACCAAGCTGAAAAGAAACCTGGAAAATACAGATTTTGAGCGACCATGTGCATTAACAAATCATTATATTACTACAGAAGAAGGGGAGTGTATATATTAGGATCAATTGTAACATCTCCATCACCTTGGCTTCCTTACCACTCACATGCATCCTTTTTTTCTTGAGTAGCATAGAGTCTTCCCCTACATGAAAGTCAAGAAAAGAAACTCTAGAGTCCCACACAGTTCAACCCGTTTATCTTAACCATGTCTTTTATTGTCTGTATGCCAATGCTTTGACATCTGTTGCCTTGCTGACTCTGGAGAGACTAACCCTCCCAGGCTTAGCCAATTCCTAGAAACAGCAAACAATATACTTACACTGTGCCTTTCGAATGCAACCCAACTGATGCAGAGTGCACACCCACATGACTTTCCTTATTGGGTGCTCCCACTCAGGGCCACTCTCCTCCTGCCCTGATCACCCCAGGACCAGGTACCACACAACTGGGACAGCCCTGTGCCCCAGAGCCTTTTGAAATTATTCAAACTAGCCAATCCTCAGCCTGCTTACCTTGCCTTGCTGGATCCTCCCCACAGAAACCACAATAGAGGCTCTTGCCCATAGTTCCTTCTTCTTCCTCCTGACTGACCCTGATGCTTCCCTTATGGCCTCAAGTAGCTGCTGTGCTCTCTCCTCTTGGGATCTGTAAGTAACAAACTGTCTTTTCAAGGACAGTTGTCTTCTGATCTGTAGGCCTCACCATACCTAAATAATAATAACACCTATATTTTAAACCATAGTTCAAAGTCCACCATCTCTGGATGATGCATAGCTTTTTTCTTCAGCCCAGATAGGTGCCTCATGCCCTGGTGACCTATAAACCAAAAGGTAAAAAAATCTCTCCCAACATACCCAGTATATAATGTTGAATAGGAACAGGGTAATCACAATCAAGATTCCAGTAAAAAAAATCACTCAAGGGAGAATGGCAAGCACCAAAATCAATCTCTGGAGATAAAGCAGGACAATTCCCTTCTGTCAGGAGAATGTGTTCCATGGTTAATCCACCTGGCAGCCCTTGTGGGGGACATAAATAATCCAGTCAACAAAAGACCCACTGCGACCCCTCCCTCATAGCAATACAGAAGAGAGAACATAGTTCAATACCGAGTAAGTATTAATCAATCACGTGCATGACAGGTAGAATGAAAGTGCAAGCTCAGACATTTATCCAGAAAAGTTGGAGAAAGAACAGTTAAACCTCTTTTTAAGAAAAAAAATTTTTTTAATTTTATTGTTTTTTTATTAGCTTCAGGTGTACAAAACAATGCGATAGAACAGCTAAACCTCTTATCTGCTGTGACTGTTTCCAGTACCCCTGTGAGGGAGTTGGAAGTTCATATTGGAGGTAAGTATTTCAGGCCCAAGGGTCAGAAAGCACATGACTTTGCATTATAAAATGAAACATTTCGAGTGACGTCATAGGAATGGCGGGAGCGGGGCGCACTTTCTGAGTTCTCCGGATCTTGTTGCAAACGGGACATATAACCCATCGAGGAGTTCTTTGCTCATTACGCAGAACAGCTGGGAGACTCATGGAAGAATTACTTGAAGGTGCGCACTAATTGTGAGCAGAGGAAGAGGCAGGACAGCGAAGTGGAAACGCCGCCCTCCCCCCCCCACAGTGGAGCCGAGGCCCTACAGTGCGCCAACAGCAGCAGCAGCGTGCAGCACCCAAAGCCGCAGAGACCCACAGGAGCCCAGGGCGGAACACAGAACACAAAAGCCAGGAGGTAGGCTCTTTCCCTGCGTCCCACAGCTGATGGCTCCCTCCGGGGGGGCAGCTCGTGGGCCCTAGGGCAGACAAAGAACACAGACTCCACACCTGGGCCCCTCACCCCACTCTTCCAATCCTATCCCCACCCTTCCAGAGACTAAACTGACCCCTGAACTGAGGAGTAGTGTCATTACAGGGGAGCCTCTGTGCTCAGGCACTGGGAAGATTGGCAGCAAGCTCTGACCCACGGAAGAGGCTGGGAGGAGTGGGATTTTCACTGGATGAGGAGAGAGGAGAGTCCTCCAACTCCTTTTCGGGCCTGCGGGAGTAGTGTGATGCGGCTGGCCTGGGAGAAAGAAGACCCCTCCATCCCCAGGCCCACCCTTTCTGGCTGGCCTGGGGCGGGGCAAGTGCAACTGTGGAGGCACTCCCTGAGATCAGCAGTAAGCGGCAGAGACAGCTTCTGGCTTTCAGCAGCTCAAAAATCTCCTGCCCGTCCTCCACCCCCCCACACACACAGATGAAGTGCCCTAAGTCTCAGGAGTACTGGACACAGGGCTGGTGGTGCTAATCTCAGAGTGCATATTTGCAGGCAAGGGCAGAAACTGCACTGACTCTCTAAAAACTGTCATCCAGACCCCTCAGCCCCTCGCATTTAAATCTACAGTCCCAAATTCACTCTGGGCACCAGGTGACCGGCGCTGCCTGAGCAATAGGCAATGGACTCTTTGGCACAGCAGAGGACAACCTGGAGATTACTTAGTGGGCTTAAGCCAAGACTGGTGCTGCTTCTTGTTTTGCTTTGCTTTGTTTCTTTTTTTCCCCTTTTTCTTGTTTCCTTTTTTTTTGTTTCTTTGTTTTTTTTCTCCTTTTTTGTTTTATTTTCTTTTGTTATGTTTTGCTTTTTTTTGTTTTGTTTTTTGCTTTGCTTTTGTTTGTTTTTGTGTTGGTTTGTTTGTTTTGTTTTGCTTTGTTTTGTCTTTATTTCTTTGATATCTTTGCCTATGTTGAGTGGGGGTTGTCGGTTGTTTTTTTACATGTGAATGTACTTGATTTTTTTTTCTTTGTTGTTGTTGTACTCGGTTATTTGCTTTCTTCTGAAACTGCCCTACCAGGGCCCCTTAAGAGGCACATATCCAGAAGCCAACATATCCAGAAGATTCAACATATTCAGAAGCCAACTCTAGACCAAACCAGAGTACTACCGGGTTTGACCTAAAAGTCACACACCCAGAGGGAATTCTCTGATGGCACAAGAGTCCATAGAGGCCAAACCTCATTTAAGTGGTCAACCCTCACCCAGCAGAACACCCTGCAGTGGGCAGAACCAAGACTCACAACTAGTCAGCCTAGGAGTCAAACCCACCTACTCACAAGCAAAAAGCAATTAAAGTTCTTCTTGAACAGGACAATATACACAACACAAGAGTCACCTTTGGAGCACACGCATAGGAGAAGAACGAAGTAGTCCAAGTCAAATATAATGGACACATACAACATAAGATAACACAGCAAGAACTAAACTCTAGGGGATCATCCTAATACATCAAAGCAAACACAGAGAGTCAGTCAGAATGGGGAGACAAAGAAACATGTCCTAAATAAAAGAACAGAAGAAACCTCCACAACTGGAACCAAATGAAGCAGAGGTAACCAACCTTTCAGAGACAGAGTTCAGAACACTGGTGATAAGAATGTTTAAGGAGCTTAGAGAAGACATAAGGAGGATGCAGAAATCATAATGAACAACCAATTAGAACTAAAGAAGGATGTAGAGATCATAACGAACAACCAGTTAGAACTAAAGAACACAATTACCGAAATAAAGAACTCACTTGAAGGAATGACCAGCAGGTTAGATGAAGCAGAGGATCGAATCAGCGACTTAAAAGACAAGTTAGCAGACATCACCCAAACAGAACAACAGAAAGAAAAAAGAATAAAAAAACAATGAAGATGGGTTAACAGACCTCTGGGTAACATCAAGCACAACAACATGCACAACATTGGAAGCAAGGAATTGAGAACATATTTGAGGTAATAATGTCCGAAAACTTCCCTAACCTGATGAAGGAAACCAACATATAAGCCCAGGAAGTGCAGAGAATTCCAACCAGGATAAACCCAAACAGGTCCACACCAAGACACATTAAGTTAAAATGACAAAGCTTAAAGACAAAGAGAGAATCCTAAAAGCAGCAAGAGAAAGACAGAGGGTTACATTCAAGGGAACTCCCATAAGACTATCAAATGACTTTTCCACAGAAACATTGAAGGCCAGGAGGGAGTGGCAGGAGATACTCAAAGTGATGGAACACAAAGGCCTACAACCTAGATTGCTTTATCCAGCAAGGCTATCATTTAAAGTTGATGGAGAGATAAAGAGCTTCCCAGAAAAGAACAAACTGAAGGAATTTATTACCACCAAGCCAGTATTGCAAGAAATACTAAAAGGACTTCTGTAAATAGAAGAAAGATGAAAACAATCTAACTACAAACTTAAAAAATGGCAATAACTATGTATCTATCAATAATCACTTTAAATGTAAACGGATTAAATGCTCTAATCAAGAGACATAGGGTGGCTGAGTGGATAAGGAAGCAAGACCCTTGTATATGCTGTATACAAGAGACTCACCTCAGATCAAAAGACACACACGGGCTGAAAGTGAAGGGTTGGAGTAAGATATTTCATGGAAATGGAAGCGAGAAAAAAGCTAGAGTTGCAATACTTATATCTGACAAAATAGACTTTAAAATGAAGAACATATTAAAAGACAAAGATGGGCACTATATAATAATAAAGGGATCAATCCGACAAGAGGACATAACCCTAGTAAACGTCTGTGCACCTAACATAGGAGCGCCTAAATATATAAAACAGGTACTGACGGACATAAAGACAGAGATCAACAGTAACACTATCATAATAGGGGACTTCAACACACCTCTGACACAAGGGACAGGTCCTCCAGACAGAAAATCAATATGGAAACAACAGCCTTAAATGAAACATTGGACCACTTGGATTTGATTGATATTTTCAGAGCATTTCACCCCAATGCTGCAAAATACACGTTCTTCTCAAGCGCACATGGAACATTTTCTAAGATAGATCACATGTTAGGCCATAAAACAAGTCTTGATAAATTTAAGAAAATCAAAATCATACCAATTGTCTTCTCTGACCACAGTGCTATGAAATTAGACATAAACTACAGGGAATAAACTGGAAGACACACCAATTCATGGAGGCTGAATAACATGTTACTAAATAATGAATGGGTCAAGCAGAAGATCAAGAAAGAAATCAAAAGATATCTCGAGACAAATGAAAATGAAAACACGACGACCCAAAATCTATGGGATGTCGCGAAAGCAGTTCTAAGAGGGAAATTCATAGTACTGCAGGCCTACTTAAAGAAACAAGAAACATCACTAATTGACAGTTTATCTTCACACTTAGATCTGGATCTGGAAAAAGAACAGGAAAATAAGCCCAAAGGGAGTACAAGGAAGGAGATAATAAAGATCAGAGCAGAAATAAATGAAATAGAAACCAGAAAAACAATACAAAAGATCAATGAATCCAACAGTTCATTTTATAGTAGACAAACAAAATTGACAAACCTTTAGCCAGACTCATTAAAAAAAAGATAGACAGGACCCAAATTAATAAAATCAGAAATGAAAGAGGAGAAGTGACAATAGACACTGCAGAAATACAAAAAATTTTAAGAAACTACTATGAGCAACTATATGCCAACAAATTTGACAATCTGGAAGAAATGGACAATTTTCTAGAGGCGTACAATCTTCCACGGCTAACTCAAGAAGAAACAGAAAACGTCAATGGACTGATTACCACCAGGGAAATTGAATCAGTAATCAATAATCTCCCAACAAACAAAAGCCCTGGACCAAATGGCTTTACAGGTGAATTTTTCAAAATGTTCAAAAACAATTATCACCTATTCTCCTCAAGCTCTTCCAAAAAATCCAGAAGGAGGGAAGACTCCCAAACACTTTTTATGAAGCCACTATCACTCTGATTCCAAAATCAGACAAAGACACCACAAAAAAAGAAAACTACAGGCCGATATATCTAAGGAACATAGATGCAAAAATCCTCAACAAAATATTAGTGAACAGAATTCAGCAATACATTAAAAAGATCATACACCATGATCAAATGGGATTCATCCCTGGTATGCAAGGGTGGTTCAACATCCGCAAATCAATTAATGTGATACACCACATTAACAAAATGAAAAATGAAAATCAAATGATCATATCAATAGATGCAGAAAAAGCATTTGATAAAATCCAGCAACCAGTTATGATAAAAACCCTTAAGAAAGTGGGAATAGCGGGATCATATCTCAACATAGTAAAGGCCATATATGACAAACGCACAGCTAACATCATACTCAATGGGGAAAAGCTAAAACCATTCCCCCTAAGATCAGGAACAAGACATGGTTGCCCACTTTCTTCACTTCTATTCAGCATAGTGCTGGAAGTTCTAGCCACAGCAATCAGACAAGAAAAAGAAATAAACCGCATCCAAATTGGTAAGGAGGAAGTAAAATTGTCATTATATGCAGATGATATGATACTATATAGAGAGAACCCTAAAGCCTCTATCAAGAAACTATTAGAGCTGATAGATGAATTTAGTAAATTAGCAGGATAGAAAATTAATATTCAGAAATCAGTTGCATTTGCATATACCAATGATAAAATATCAGAAGGAGAAATTAAAAAAACAATTCCATTTACAATTGCTTCAAAGACTATAAAATACCTGGGAATAAATTTAACCAGAGAAGTAAAAGATCTGTACTCAGAAAATTATAAGACACTGAAGAAAGAAATGAAAGAAGACATAAATAGATGGAAACATTCCATGTTCATGGATAGGAAGAATTAATATAGTTAAAATGTCCATACTGCCTAAGGCAATATACATATTCAACGCAATTCCTATCAAACTACCAACGACCTTTTTTCACAGAAATAGAACATATAATCCTGAAATTTATATGGGACCATAAAAGACCCCGGATAGTCTCAGCAATCTTGAGAAATAAGAGCAAAGTGGGAGGTATAACGATACCTGACTTCAAATTATACTACAAAGCTACAGTTATCAAAACAGCATGGTACTGGCATAAAAATAGACACATAGATCAATGGAACAGAATAGAGTCCAGAAATAAATCCATGCCTATATTCCCATCTAATCTATGACAATGGAAGCAAGGATGTATGATGGGGTAAAGACAGTCTGTTCAATAAATGGTGCTGGGAAACCTGGACAGACACATGCAAAAAAATGAAGCTGGACCACCTCCTTACACCATATACAAAAATAAATTCAAAATGGTTTAAAGACTTAAATGTAAGATCTGAAACCATAAAATATCTTGAAGAAAATATAGGAAGAAACTTCATGGACATTACCCGGAGTAAGATTTTTACTGATCTATCCCCTCGCGCGAGGGAAGTAAGAGAAACAATAAACATGTGGGATTACATCAAACTAAAAAGTTTTTTCACAGCAAAGGAAACCATCAATAAAACAAAAAGGGATCCTACTGAATGGGAAAAGATATTTGCCAATGATATATCTTATAAGGGGTTAATATCACAAATCTATAAAAAAGTCACTCAACTCAACTCCAAAAAAACAAACAACCAATTAAAAAATGGGCAGAGGACTTGAAGAGACATTTTTCTAAAAAGGACATACAGATGGCAAACAGACATGTAAAGAAATGCTCAACCTCACTAACCATCAGAGAAATGCAAATAAAAACCACAATGAGATACCACCTCACCCCAGTCAAAATGGCCATCATCAATAAATCAACAAACAACAAATGCTGGCGCGGATGTGGAGAAAAGGGAACGCTTGTGCACTGTTGGTGGGATTGCAGATTGGTGCAGCCACTATGGAAAACAGTATGGAGGTATCTCAGGAATCTGAAAATGGAACTACCCTATGATCCAGTAATTCCACTCCTAGGCATCTATCTGGAGAAATCCAAAACTCCAATTCAAAAATCTGTATGCACTCCTTCCTATGTTTATTGCAGCACTATACACAATAGCCAAGACATGGAAACAACTGAAATGCCCATTGGTAGATGACTGGATTAAGAAACTGTGGTACATTTATCCAATGGAGTATTACGCAGCCATAAAGAAGAAAGAAATCTTACCATTTGCAGCAACATGGATGGATCTAGAGAACATTATGTTAAGTGAAATAAGTCAGAAAGAGAAAGACAAGTACCGTATGATCTCACTTATATGCAGGATCTAAAGAAAAGAATAGGTGAATGAACTAATCAGAAACAGTTTTGGGGACAAAGAGGAAAAACTGAGAGTTGCTAGATGGGCGGAGGGGGTGGGGATAAGGGGGAAGGTGAAGGGATTAGGAATCAGTTGGTAACCACAAGAGGGCCTAAGGGTTTTTGAAAATTAATTTGGCGAATGTAATCAATAATGTTGTAAAGATTTTGTAGGGTATCCGATGGACACGTGTCCCATTTGGGAGACCACTTCAGGGATGATGTAGATGCCTGATCACTGCACTGTATACCTGAAGCTGAACAATAATGAATGCCAACTATAATTTTATATATATAATGTGATGGCTCGGTGTGAGGTTGGAGGGATAGTGGATGGGGGAAGGGGGGCCCAAAGTGTGAGGAATATAAATGATGAACGTCTAAGTATTACCTTGTCTTGTACACCTGAAACTAATAAATAAATAAATAAATAAATAAAAATAGTGAAAAAAAATTTTAAAAAAAGAATAAAATGAAACGTTTGGACTTCTTATATGAAAACCTATTATATTTTCGAGGAGACACCCTAAGCAGGGTGAAGAAACATAATATTCTCCTTCACTCCTGGTTCTGCTCTCTGGGTGTGATCACGTGTTCACTGTGCTCTGTACTCCCTGGATCTGCCCTGTAGGGAAGAGAGGGGAAGGGGTCCTTTTTTGTGTGTTGTCTTTTATGGCTACCTCTGAAGGGGCCATTGGAGAATGTGCCTATTTATGGGTTGCACACACTTTGAGCTGGGCCAGGTTTGCGGTTCTGAGTCACTGAGGATTGAACAATTCAGCCTGTTTCCAGCCAGCTTTGTGATTTCTTAGTAATTTAATCTCCTCAAAAGTTTAAGCTTTCCATCAATTTGACTTTAGTTAGTTTTTCTGCGAATAACCACAAACGAAAATCTGTCTCGACAATGTTCTGAACCTTAAGACTGAATTAACAGACTCTGTGCTCTGCCAACCTACGATTTCTCTTTCAACATGATGGTGGGTGGCTTCCTTGAGGCCAACGGTTGCTATAGGCTTAAGTGGGATGACAGAAACCTTAATTTGACATTGCTGTGTGGAGGCTCCTGTTGCCCAGCAGAGACAACCTTCAGGAAGTTGCTTAAAAAACTTATGGCAACAGGCTGTCACTTTGAAATCACTGCTTATGATATTGTAAGTTTGGGCTGCAGAAGCAGTGGACGTTTTCAGCTCAGCAGATCCAAATGATTAGCTGTCAGTGTAGAACACAGGCAAAAAGAGTCTCATTTTGCAAAGTTATTCCCTTTATCTCTGCCTATAAATAAGCTAGCTATCACTGGAGTTAATTTCTCTCTTGTAGGACTTTGTTGAAAGCGTTAGAAGTTGCCAACACACATAAGTATTCTAAATCTCTCCTACTGATGTGCCCTTCAATGGCATGTGGTGTAACCTCACAGGTGGGGCTGAAAGTGGGATGAGGTGAGTGAAGCACTTGCTTCAAGTACAAAATTTTAAGGGCCACCAAAAACCCCTCAGTTGTCAAGATAAAGATAAATAATATTTCAATGTGATATTTTTAAAAGTAAAAATTAATGCAGAAAAACCTGTGATGAACAAAATACAAACATTTTTAGATGAAGACAGGATCAGTATTGCTGATTCTGCTTTTTGCCACGCACAGCATTGCTCATAGTTGATGGTTTTGTCAACTATTTTGCAATTGAAATAATAGGAGTTGCCAGCTTTCCAGCCTGCAATACCGAGTCCTCATCACCTTTGGTCACACAGCTTTCAAAAATATCTACCTCTAGAATCTCACTTCTGGTACCAAACTGCATTTTAGTTAATATTATATTCAGCTACAAAAAAACCCCAAAAAATCCAAAGTAGCAGGACCTTAAACAAAACAGAAGTTTATTTCACTCTCAGGTAAATTTAGACAGATCAGGGTTGGTGTGGTAGCTCCATGATCACCAGGGACCCAACAACCTTTTTTCCTAATTCTTCATTATCATCAATATGCGGCTTCCACCTAATGGTTCAGAAAAACTGCTCTAGCTCCAGCCATCAAATTTGCATCCCAGACAGCAAAGTAGAAATAGGAGAAAAAGCAAAATGCATGCTCATATTGTCTCTAAGGAATACTCCTACAAACTACCACACAACACATATGCTTACATTCCACTGGCCAGAACCGGTAAGACTATATTTAGCTGCAAGAGAAGCTGAAAAATATAGTCTTTGTTCTGAGTTGCCATGTGTCCAGATAAAAAGGCTATTACTACGGAAGAAAGGGAGGTCAGGTACTGAGGACAATCAACAGTCTTGTAAATTGTGATGCATTTGGCTGTATCTGCTGCATCAGCTTCATTAGTGTTGCTATAGCAGAGACCTGCCACTATGCTGGCTGAGTGATCACTGTCACTCCCAAACATTTTGTTACACTGTGCCTTTGACCAGAGTTTCCATTTTTAGCTCTGATCTAGATATACTAAGATCTAATTTTAGCTACACTGTTAAACCTGTGAAGTGAAAAAGATATTTTGAAATATTAACTGATGCTTCCTTTCTTCCCTATATACCCTCCTACTCAATCAGCTAGCTACCCATTTTTCAGAGAACAAATAAAATCATTGAATGGAAATGCCAAGAATAAAATCCTTGCCTTTTGAAGTTCAAAGGCCTAAGATTGCTGATAGATTTGAAAGATTGTAGCAGTAGCCAGAGCTCATCTCTCCCCAGAGGTGCCTCCCCTCCTAAGAATGCATACATTTTCCTGGACTGGGGGAGGATAAGAGCCAGAGGTGAAGCAAGAGAGTGAGTCCCTGAGAAGGGAACATGGATGGTGCATAGGGAGTACTGAATAACCTGGATAAGTCTAGGACCCAGGAGCAGAAGGCACTTGTGTCTCTAACTCCCAGGAAAGAGCCCAGGAAGCCTAAAAAAATGATTGCACATAAGGTGTCTCAGATGAAGAAATAGCTGCATGGTGCGTCCAGTGTATTAGTCATCTGCAAGCTGGAGACTCAGGAAAGCTGGTGGTTAATGTCAGTCCAAGTCCAAAGTTCTGAGAACCAAGGGAGCTGATCACGTAATTCCCAACCTGAGGGCAGGAGAAGATATGCAGATCAAGCAGGCAGGAAGAAAGATATTCTTCCTTCTTCCACTTCTTTTTTTCTGCTCAGGTCTTCAGTGGATTGAAAAAAGCCCACCTACATTGGGGAGGGTCATCTGCTTTACTTAGTCTACTGATTCAAAGCTAATCTCCTCCAGAAACACCTTGGCAGACACACCCTAAAATAACACTTAACCAAATATCTGGGCACCCTGTGGTCCAATCAAGCTGTCACATAAAATTAAACATCACATCCAGGCCAAAGAGTCTGTTTCCTACCGTCAGACTTTCTGTTCTACATGCCACAAGGTGCCATTGGAGAGTTTGATTAGGGAAAGATAGGATGTGTAACCATGCAAAAACTTCACTTCTTCATGACTTTTTCTCTCTTATTTCTCCTTGATTCAAACTGGACTTGTCTAGTCTAACAGCACTGTGACTCACTTGTTCTTTTCTTTCCCTATCCTTCCACCTCTGCACATATTGCACGTCCACTCCCTTAATCTCAAGCCCTTGGGACATCAGATGCTGGTCAGCATCAAACAGTCTTAGGAACAAAGCCCACAGAGACGAGAGTTTTGATCAAACTGAAGATAGCATCGTGACCTCCGTTGTGTTTCAGCTCCAGACCCTACCAGTCAATTCCCTTCAAAACCAGACAGAATGATGCCAGGACTGACAGCAGGACCTGAAGCCATGATCAACTGCCTCCGCAGCCCTGACCAATCAGTAGAGCCCACGACCCCCATACCCTTAGCTCCCATGACTGCTGATTTTCCCCTATGTAACTTATTCCCTAGAGGCCATCAGTGAACCAGGTGTTTGAGCACTGGCTCACCTGTGTCTCTGGGCTTGGTGCCATTTTCTTAAATGAACCCTTACTTTCTTTGCAGCAAACTCCTGTTCATGTCTTGTTTGGCTTTGATGCATGCAGGCAAATGAACCCCCTTTACTTCAGTAACAGATGTGATGGACATTTAGAAATGATAACTCTAATGGTAGAAGCTTAAGCATGTTTAAATGCTGATGGGAAAGACTGTCCAGAGGAAGAGCTGAAAATCAGTGGATGAGAGGGTAACCGAAGCAGATGTGGCTAGCTAAAGTGTTCAGTGGAATATTTTCATCAGCAGCAGGGCTGATACAAATTGTATGGGCCTGAGGACAGCAGGTTTCAGATGTGGCCATATTGTCTTTATTTATTCTGTGATTTGGAAATATGATTCCAAACCTCTTGGGGACATTGCCCTAGCCCCTAAACTAGCTCCAGATCCAGCAGTGCAGGAGGACTTGACTCCCACAGAGCAGTGGTTCTCAATCTTGAGTGTGTATCAGAATGACCTGCAGGGAATGTCAGTGTAGATTGCTGGACCCCAAACCCAGAGCTCCTGGTTCAGTAGGTGGGGTCCAAGCATTTGCATTTCTAACAAGTTCTAAGATGATGCTGATGATGCTGGTCTGGGGACCATATTTGAGAACTACTGTTGCTGAGAAAGAAATGACAGTCCAAAGATGGGGCACACAGAGAGTGGAGTCTTCTGTCCAGGGTGCCCTCTGTACCCCCAAGTTGGTCCATGCCCACCCTCACTTGACTGCATATTTTTATATGCCCATATGTAATACCGAAATTTTTTTCTTTCTCCAAGCCCTTAACTTTAAAGTTAAAGGGCTTGCTGTTGGTGACAACGTTAGAAGCAGGAGACCAATGGGTGTGCCTCACCCACAGCTAACATTTCTTTTTTTTTTTTCCAGTATTTTTTTTTAATTAATTAATTTATTTATTAGTTTCAGGTGTACAAAACAAGGTAATACTTAGACGTTCATCATCCACATCCCTCACACTGTGAACCCCCCTCCCCCCATCCACTATCCCTCCGACCTCACACTGAACCATCACATTATATATATAAAATTATAGTTGGCATTCATTAATGTTTAGCTTCTGGTGTACAATGCCATGATCAGGTATCCACAGTATCCCTGAGGTGGTCTCCCAAATAGGACGCATGTCCATCGGATACCCAACAAAATCTTTACAACATTATAGAATACCTTCCCCAAATTAATTTTCATAAAAAAACCCTGAGGCCATCTTGTGGTTACCAGCTGCTTCCAAATCCCTATACCTTTCCCCTTATCCCCAACCCCCTCCCACACACCCATCTAACCACTCTCGTAGCTAACATTTCTTGAGTGTCCCGAAGGGCTGGGCACAGTTCTGGGAGCCATATGTATATTATCTTTTGTATTCCTTATGCGAAGTGGATGAAGTTTTACCCCTATTTTTCAAATGAGGAAACAGCAACAGAAGCAGATTTAAGTAAATTATCCAAGGTCTTGCGCCAGTTAGTGGCGGAGTGTGGCGCTGATCCTGAGCAGACTGAGCTCTGTGTCAGATCTCCTAACCACCACACCCTACCAATGCTCACTCACCTGCTGCCCCTTTACTCCCTTCTCTTCTGTGGGGACAGAGAAAGAACTCTTTCAGAAATTAATTGGAGAGAGGAAGCTGTGCTCCTAAGCGAGGCTGTCAATGCAGTCTTAGTCTCAGTATGGTGGAAGCTCACCCCTTTCCCACAGTCCCCTGCCAGGTGGTTCAGGGGTCAGCCCAAAGCTTCAAATCCCCAGGGCTGCCTACTCCCTTCCTAATGGAAGTGAGAGTATTTTAGAATGGCAGTCGTATTGTCACTCTGGTATGGTAAGGTCAACAGATCAGCAAATGACAGCCATTAAAAAGAAAGTTTGTTATTTTCACTGATCCCAAGAGATGGGGCATGCCATACCATGGGGAAGTACCAAGGTCAGTCAGGAGACAGACGGAGGGGGGAACAATGGCAAGTTTTTATTGTGGTTTCTGTGGGAAGGACTGAGTGAGATAGGATGAGCAGGTTTGTGATTGGCTGATTTGAGTAACTTCAGTGGGCTCTGGGGCACAGGGGCTGTCTCTAGTTATCTGGTACCTGGCACTGTGGTGATTGAGGCAGGTGGACAGTGACCTGAAGTATGAGAGCCGCATAGAGGAGTGGTTGGGGTGTGAGCCCTGGATCAGTTGATTTGCATATGACAGGTGTGCTCACAAGTGAGTCTTATTATCTATAGGAACTGGCTAACCCTAGGAGGAACAGTTCCTTCAGGCTCCAAGATGTCAAAGCATCAAATACAGAAGCTAGAAAACATGATTATTATAGAGAGCCCACACAAATGCCAGGCTGCCTTAGGAGCTATTTCTCCATTCAACAAACCCCAACACTGTTTTGTCTTCAGAGTCATTTCTTTGAAAACAGACTTGGACTCAGAAAATAACAGAACAAAGAGGGCAGGCCACAGTCAGGTGTAAGAAAGAGACTGGTTTTCCTGGTGGAGACCTAAGGGTCTAAGCTGTGAAAGGACTCTCTGAGTGAGGTATTAAGGATGGCATCTTGCTGAGAAGGCAGGGCAGGATGAGACAAGATCAGGCTTGGTGAGATAGTCAAGGGGGCTGTGAGCACAGAAAATGACCCATATAGACTTCTGGGAAAGATCATGGAGACTCATGGGGCGTTCTCTATCTGTTTCCCCCAATTTCTACTTTTTCTCAATTGACCTATGTGTCAGAAGTACCAGGGGGGGGGGGCTCTGTAAAATTGCCAGGCTCTGTGATCATGGCTCTGCATCAGAATCCCCTGGAGGGCTTGTTAACATGGATTTTGGGGTCCCACAGTCAGCATTTCTGATTTGGGAGGCTTGGCGTGGGGCCTGAGAATTGGAACCTGTTTCTAACAGGTTCGAGGATGATACTGATGCTGTAGGTCTGGGGGCCACAGCTGGAGAGCCACGGACCTCGAGATCCTAGTACTAGGTCTGGAAAGGGCCCCACGTGGCTTTGACATGCTCTTCTGAAGTCCACACTTCAAGAAATATGGCCCTGGGACTTGAATTCTCATGCAAGCATTCTAAGAGTGCCACAGTGCTATGAAAACCCCAGAGGAAAGTCACTTGACCTTGCTTGGGAGGTAGAGGAACCACAGCACAGTGGTGCTAGCAAGATATTTTAGAGGAATGGAACACCATCTTTCACAACAGGGACTTCTTCTGTAGCCCACCTGGAGAACCCTTCTCTACTGAGCACCATACAGATTCTCCTATTTTTGGTTTTATGGAGGAAGATGGTGTTTTCTGAAAGAGAAGGTACCCATAACACTTGTCCAGGCCCTTCTCTCCCTCCCCAGATGTTGGAGGCTGGTGGGTCCCTCTTCTGACAGTCTGGTTAGTCACTAGCCCCCAGCAGGACCCCAATGAGCCTGCCAGCTGCCTCCCACATGCACCCCTGATCTGCCTGTGTTCTCTCACCAACATGACCTTTGGTCTGCTGAGTATTTCCTCAGACCCATGGGCTCTCCATTCCCTTCTAAGTAGGGATGATTGTCTTCTTTAACATTCAGATATTTTACAATTTTGACTAGAGTTTAGGTTGCAATAATGCCTTTCTCAATGTAAAGGCATTGAGAAAGTATTCTATCAACATCTCAATCCTGCCTGAACACCTCTGACAGTCAGGTGATGGAGGGAAAAGCAGAAAAGAGAAGCTCCTGAAGGAAGCCAAGGAGCCCTGAGAGGAAGGGCTGAGCACGGAGGTGGTGGATAGCAGTGCCCACCTGGCCTCTTTTGCAGGTTTGTGTGAAGTTGGCCTGGACTGGTCCCTCTGAATCTGTCTCCGTAGCGCCATTGGTACAAATGCCTCATGCTGTTAAAATGGTGCCCTTTATCCTGCATTTTCTGTATAGCTCTCATTTCATGCAATGTTATTGTCTTCAAATGAGGCAGTTCATTAAAAGTGTAATGCGAGAGGCCTGCCCCTAACAAAGGGACACTCTGCCCAGTGTGCACCTCCGAGGACCTCCAGCCTCATCAGGACATGTGCTGGTTGTCCGGCCCCACTCTCCTGCAAACAGCTGCCCCTTGGCCACTGTTTAGGGATGGTCATTTAAAGAGGAACTTGTTCTCAGGTGGCACTTCCCTTCAGCACCTGGGATGCATGGCCCGGTGAGAAAGGACACACCTGGAGGCAGGCCAGAGTAGGACCCTCAATGTGTGGGGCCTAGCTCAGGGGTCTCAGTTGCCGGGGTCTAAGTGTTACACCCTAATGAAATATTTTATTCTAGTTTCTTTTGGGGCTGGTCACAATGTTAGAAACAAACTTGCTGGATTGCTTGGCCTCAATTTGGGCTTCGAAAAAATGGGATCACTATAGAAATAAAGAGTGTCCCCAAATTTTGAGCCCTCCTGCTGTTAGAAGCCCCAGACTTAGACCTAGCCCCAGAACCCAGTGTTGTGGAAACACGTATGTAGGGCTGGGACTACAAATTTTAACATCTAAGGTGTAAGGATGACCTTTTGTGGGAAATTTACTCTTTCAAGAATCTTAAGTTCCTCACACTTCAAAAGCTGCTTGAAAAATTTCATGCAATGATGAAAGCAAGCACCAACTTTAAACTTTAGCATGCCCCCAGCTTTTTCATATTTGTCACAACAGCTAAAGACTTCCAGAGAAATTTTTTAAAAGGAGGGGGGATGAAGGGAACTGAACAACTTTGTTTGGCCCTGTAATCTATAAATGCAAATAAGGAATTGGAGTCAATTTCTGATGTAGGAAGAGATGAATAACACAAGTGCTAAATGGAAAATTGACTTTCTGCTAGCTTTCTGTAGCCTGGGCAAATGCATAATTTAGTCTCAGATAGCTGGGCTAGCAAACTCACAGTGGGGGTGTCACACCAGAATGTTGTTTGTGCAAGGAATCTGAATTTTAAGGGACAGCCTTGCCTGGAGAGATACCACCCAGAACAAGGCAGGTTTAATTAAATGAAGGCTGCAGGTAAGATTTTATTTGGTAATAGATTATTGACCAATGGCAGGGGAAGGGTGGTCTATTTGCATATATTACTATTCATGACCTCAGGCCTAAAGGAATCTGACAGCCAGTGATATCTCTGGCAGCCTGCTGTTTCTGGAGGGAAAGGCATTTGGTGGGTAAATAAATAGACATTTTTTGTGCTACCTTTTTCTGTACCTGATGTTCTGTCAAACCGAAGTGTGGGAAAACAGAGCACTTTGGTGAGATTAATTAACCTGAATACCAAAGATCTATGTGAGGTGCCGAGACGTGGAGCCAGTGAGCAGGGTGAACCCAGGAGGCAAAGATGGGCCTAGGAAGACCATGCAGGCTCCTCAGCATTAGCCAAGCACCCTTCCTTGGTTTATCTTGGACCAAGAAGGAGGCTGAGGAATTCTCAGCACACCTCAGCCAGCCAGGGTCAGAATGAGGTGATTGGGCAGGATTCCAGGGTTGTGGGTGCTGCACTGTACCTTACCTGCTTACCCAGATGAACAGGGTACCAGGGACAGCTTTCCAGGGTGAGGCTTTCTGGAATTAATAGAGTCATGAAAGATGTCATCAGAAGACCGGGGTAAGGCAGGGTTGCAGCTTTGTAGGATGGAGTGAAAGCTTTTCTTCAGGGATCTCAATCTCCAGCTTCCCCATTCTTTCTCTTTCCCATGGCATTCTCTTCTCAGCTGCCCCAGCCCCACCTCCATGTAAACATAGCAAAACAACTTCTGGTGCCCAATGCTCACTCCCCACTTCTTCCTAAAATTGCTCTCAGGAAAGCCTCTACCAGCAGTAATTCAAATTTTGGGAGGATTCTTTGATTTATTTCACCAGAGGTTTGTAGTTTTTCTAATATAGATCCTTTATATATTTTATTAGATTTATGCCGAAGTATTTGTTTCGGTGCTAATATAAATGGTAATGTGTTCTTTCTTAAGACTATTCTTTTTTAGAGCAGTTTTAGGTTCACAACAAAATTGAGAAAAAGGTACAAAGATTTCCCATATGCTCCCTGCCCTCACACATACATGGCTGCAGCCATTCTCGACACCTCTCTGCAGGGAGGCACATTTTTTTGTTACAATTGATGAACCTACATTGACATAGTTTACATTATAGTTTACTCTTAGTGTTATATAAGATCTGACAATTAAGTTCATGAAATCATCTTAGAAAAAGTGCTCCATACCTCGTTACTGAATATCACTATGGTCACCTTTGAAGTCCTCCCCTTGGGAAGCTATGCACTGACACCAGTGCCCAGTCCACCCTTCAAAGCAATTTTGGAACTATTTTTCTGTAATGGCCATCAGAGCTGTTGTCGTATTACCACTGATGTCCTGAATGTCATCAAAATGTCTTCCTTTCAATATTTCCTTTATCTTCAGGTAAAGAAAGAAGTCATTGGGGGCCAGATCATGTGAGTAGGGAGGGTGTTCCAATATAGTTATTTGTTTATATTCTATAAGCTTGGACAAATGTATAATGACCTGTATCCATCTTTATGGTATTATACAGAGGCTACCTACATAACCAACACCCAATAAAATCTTTGGGTGTGGATAACAACATTTCAAACAGCAATTTGTTGCTGGGGGGAGAAGTGCATCCTGTGTGACTCAAGTGGGAGAGGAGTCTTGGAAGCTTGCACTCGGTTTCTTTCAGGTGACTTTACCTTACGTGCCTTTCCTTGAGTGATTTTGCTTTGTATATATTCACTGTAATCCATCATAGCTGTGAGTACACAAAAGACTAAAGTTTGTGTATATGTATATTTCCTACTCTGTGGGTTGCCTGAATGTTGTCTTTTTAGAAAGAAATTTATTAATTTTAATATAGTCTAATTTTTTCCTATATGGTTAGTGCTTTTTGTGTCCCAATAAGAAATCTTTGATCATGAATTATGTTCTAGAAGTTTTAGTGTTGTAACTTTCATATTTAAATATAAAATCTCTTGAAACTGATTTTGTTATGGCCCAAGGTAGAAGTCAATATTTACTTTTTATATGGACATTTGATTGACCTAGTAACACTTAAAAGACCATCATTTCCACACAGCCATGAACCTGCAGCTTTGTCATATATCAAATATCTTGTAAATGAGCATTTGTGTTTTGACTGTATTCTGTTCCATCGCTCTACTGTAGCTTTGTAAGTCTTAATAGTGTGAATTCTCCGGCTTGGTTTCTTTATAATGCGGTCTTAGTTATTGCTAGTTATTTGCATTTGCATGTAAAGTTTTAAATCAGCTTGCCATTTCCATAAAAAAATGCTTGCTAAAATTCTACTAAACGTGCATTCAATTTATAAACAAGTTTGAGGAGAACTGGCGTCTTTACAATATTAAGTTTTCTTATTCATGAACATGGTTTATCCCTCCATATATTGAGGTCTTTTAAGTTCTCAAATCTATTTTGCAGTATTCTGTGTAGAGGTGTTGCATGTCGTAGATTTATTCCTAAATATATATTATTTTCATTGTATCATTTAAATTTCAACTTTGTTCCTGACATGTAGAAATACAATTCAATTTTGTATATTCCCCCCCCTTGTGTTTTTTTTAGGTTCTTTTTTAAAAAAATTTTATTGGGGTGACAATTGTTAGTAAAATTACATAGATTTCAGGTGTACAATTCTGTATTACATCATATATAAAATCCACTGCGTATTCACCAACAAGAGTCAGTTCTTCCATCACCATATATTTGATCCCCCTTACCCTCATCTTCCACCCCCCATCCCTCCTTTACCCTCTGGTAACCACTGAACTATTGTCTGTGTCTATGAGTTTTTGTTTCCCATTTGTTTGTCTTGTTCTTTTGTTGTTTTTGGTTTATATACCATATATCAGTGAAATCATAGGGTTCTCTGCTTTTTCTGTCTGACTTATTTCGCTTAGCATTATACTCTCAAGATCCATCCATGTTGTCACAAATGGTCCAATTTTAGTTTTTTCTTACCGCCGAATAATATTCCACCGTGTATATATACCACAACTTCTTATCCATTCATCTATCGAAGGACATTTTGCTTGTTTCCATGTCTTGGCCTCTGTAAATAAAGCTGCAATGAACATTGGAGCACACATGTCTTTACGGACAAATGTTTTCAGATTTTTTGGGTAGATGCCCAGAAGAGGGATTGCTGGGTCATAGATAATTTTATTTTTAATTTTTTGAGGAGCGTCGACACGGCCTTCCATAACGGCTGCACCAGTCTGCATTCCCACCAACAGTGTATGAGGGTTCCTTTTTCTCCACAGCCTCTCCAACACTTGTTACTATTTGTCTTGTTGATGATAGCCATTCTAACTGGGGTGAGGTGATATCTCATTGTGGTTTTTATTTGCATTTCTCTGATGATGAGTGATGTTAAGCATTTTTTCATATGTCTATTTGCCATTTGTATGTCCTCTTTGGAGAAATGGCTCTTCAGGTCCTCTGCCCATTTTTCAATTGGGTTGTTTGTTTTTTTGTTGTTTAGTTGCATGAGTTCCTTGTATTTTTTGGATATTAGCCCCTTATCGGAGACACTGTTTGCAAAAATCTTCTCCCATTCAGTCGGTTGCCTCTTTATTTTGTCGATGGTTTCTTTTGCTGTGCAGAAGGTTTTAAGTTTGACATAGTCCCATTCATTTATTTTAGCTTTTACTTCCCTTGACTTTGGAGTCGAATTCATAAAATGCTCTTTGAACCCAAGGTCCATAAGTTTAGTACTTATGTTTTCTTCTATGCAGTTTATTGTTTCAGGTCTTATGCTTAAGTCTTTGATCCATTTAGAATTAATTTTGGTACATGGTGACAGATAGCAGTCCAGTTTCATTCTTTTGCACGTGGCTTTCCAATTCTCCAAGCACCATTTATTGAAAAGGCTATCTTTTCTCCATTGTATGTTTTCTGCTTCTATGTCAAAAATTATCTGTCCACATATATGTGGATTTATTTCTGAGTTCTCAATTCTATTCAATTGGTCTACGTGTCTGTTTTTCTGTCAATACCATTGTGTTTTGATTATTGTAGCCCTGTAGTACAAGCTAAAGTCAGGGAGTGTGATACTCCAGCACTGTTCTTTTTTCTTAAGATTGCTTTGGCTATTCGGGGTGTTTTGTGGTTCTAAACAAATCTGATGATTTTTTTGTTCTATTTCTTTAAAAAATGCCATTGGGATTTTGATGGGGATTGCATTAAATCTGTATATTTCTCTGGGGAATATGGCCATTTTAAGTATGTTGATTCTTCCAATTCATGAGCACGGAATGTCTTTCCATTTCTTTGTGTCTTCTTCAATTTCTTTTAAAAATGTCTTGTAGTTTTCAGCATATAGGTCTCTCACATCCTTGGTTAATTTTATTCCTAGGTATTTTATTCTTTTTGCTGCAATTGCACAAGGAGTTGTTTTTTTTTTGTTGTTGTCTCTTTTTCTGATTTCATTGTTAGTATATAGGAATGCAATGGACTTTTGTACGTTGATTTTGTAGCCAGCAACTTTACTGTATTCGTTGATAGTTTCTAATAGCTTTTTGGTGGAGTCTTTAGGGTTTTCTATATATAGCATCATGTCATCTGCAAAGAGTGACAATTTAACTTGTTCTTTTCCAATTTGGATGCCTTTTATTTCTTTCTCTTGCCTGATTGCTCTGGCAAGGACTTCCAACACTATGTTGAAAAGCAGAGGTGATAGGGGACAGCCCTGTCGTGTTCCTGAACGTAAAGGGCTTCAGTTTTTCACCGTTAATTATGAGATTAGCTGAGGGCTTGTCATAGATGGCCTTTATTATGTTAAGGTATTTTCCTTCTATACCTATTTTATTAAGTGTTTTAATCATAAATGGATGTTGCATCATGTCAAATGCTTTTTCTGCATCAATTGATATAATTATATGATTTTTGTTCTTTATTTTGTTTATGTGATGTATCACATTGATGGATTTGCAGATGTTGAACCATCCTTGTGCCCCGGGGATGAACCCCACTTGGTCGTGATGAATAATCTTTTTAATGCATTGTTGTATTCGATTTGCTAGAATTTTGTTTAGGATTTTTGCATCAGTATTCATCAGAGATATTGGTCTGTAGTTTTTTTTGTGTGTGTTGTCCTTACCAGGTTTTGGTATCAGGGTAATGTTGGCCTCATAAAATGAGTGAAGGAGTACTGTCTCTTCTGTAATTTTTTGGAAGAGTTTGAGCAGAATTGGTATTAGATCCTCTTTGAAGTTTTGGTAGAATTCACTAGTGAAGCCATCTGGTCCAGGACTTTTGCTGTTGGGAAGGTTTTGCACGACTGATTCAATTTCGTTACTGGTGATTGGTCTGTTTAGATTTTCCAGTTCTTCATGGTTCATGTAGCCTTGGAAGGCTATATGTTTCTAAGAACTTCTCCATTTCTTCTAGGTTATTGAATTTGGTGGCATATAGTCCTTCATAGTATTCTTGGATGATCCTTTGTATTTCTGTGTCATCCGTAATAACTTCCCCTTTTTCATTTCATATTTTGTTATTTAGTGTCTTCTCTCTTTTTGTCTTAATGAGCCTAGCCAAGGATTTGTCAATTTTGTGAATCTTTTCAAAGAACCAGCTCTTTGTTACATTAATTTTTTCTATTGTCTTTTTGTTCTCTATTTCATTTAGTTTTGCTCTGATTTTTATTATTTCCTTTCTTCTGCTGACCTTGGGTTTCTTTTGTTCTTCTTTTTCTAGTTCTTTAAGGTGTAACATGAGGTTATTTATTTGGGATTTTTCTTATTTCTTGAGATAGGCCTGTAATGATGTAGATTTTCTTCTTAAAACTGCTTTTGCTGCATCCCCCAAATTTTGGTAGGATGTATTTTCATTCCCATTTGTTTCTATGTATCTTTTGATCTCTCTTCTAATTTCTTCTTTGACCCAGTCGTTCTTTAAAAGTATGTTGTTTAATCTCCATGTATTTATGGTTTTCCTGCTTTCTTTTTGTAGTTGATATCCAATTTCAAAGCCTTGTGATCAGAGAATATGCTTGGTATGATTTCAATCTTCTTAAATTTGCTGAGGCTGATTGTATATGCCAATATATGGTCTATCCTTGAGAATGTTCCATGTACACTAGAAAAAAATGTATAGTCTGATGTTTTAGGATGAAGAACTCTGTAAATGTCAATTATGTCTATTTCATCTAATGTGTCATTTAGGGCTGCTATTTTGTTATGTATATTCTGTTTGGATGATCTATCCATAACTGCAATGATGTATTGAGGTCCCCTACTATAATTCGGCTTTGGTCAATTTCTCCCTTTAATTCTGTTAGTAGTTTTTGGTATATTTCAGTGCTCCCTGATTGGGGGCATAAATATTGATGACTGTTATGTCTTCTTGTTGTTTAGTCCCCTTTAGCATAATGAAATGTCCATCTTTGTCTCTTGTTATCTTTTTCACCCTGAAGTCTGTTTCATCATATATCAGTATAGCTATAACTGATTTTCTCTGGATACCATTTGCTTGGAGTGTGAATTTCCACCCTTTCACTTTGAGTCTATGTTTGTCCTTGTAGCGAGATTTTTCTCTTGGAGACAGCATATGGTTGGGTTTAGTTTTTTGATCCAATCTGCTATTCTATGCCTTTTTATTGGTGAGTTCAGTCCATTTACATTTAGGGTGATATGTGAGGATTTCCTATCATTTTATCTTTAGTTTTCTTGCAAGATTGTGTCTCCATTGTTTTTTGCCTTCTTGTTGTTGTCTATTATTTCTATGTGGTGGTATTCTATGATGTTTCCCTTTGTTTCTTCTTTTATTACTGTATATATTTCAGTTCTGGTTTGTGATTTTTTTTTTGAGAGGTTACCCTTAAGTTCATGTGAAAGAAAGTTTGATCTTTAGAGTATTCCATTGTCTTCAGCATTCCTACTTTCTCCATTTCCATATTCCAGTTCAGGCCTTTACGTTTCCCCTTCAATTGATTTTAGTCCCACATATGTCTATTCCAAATATACAGCCCAGGAACTAGAACAATAACCACAGATGATGACTTTAGGAATGCATTGAGTTGAGAGTGGGACACATTGATCTGATACATTTTTGTCAGGCAAACTTCATAAGGTCCCCCTCTATGTGGTAAACTACAGTGACAGTCCTGGTCCCCAGGCAGTCGCATTCACTTAGAGACAGGATTCAATGATGGAACACTTAACTTCATAATATCCAGAGGCCCATTTTCAAGACAGCCAAAGGGAAGATTAATATTGTCCACTGTAGTGTTGTAGCATCTTTCTTGAAAAGTACCGTATCCCATCATTTTGTGTCTCTGCACTGACCCTCGGAAGGGATGAGAGGCCATGACTCCATAATAGTGACTTGAGCCCTCAGTATCAATCAAACGGCCTCCAGTCAGCAGGCCAAGAAGTCTTGTTGGCTTGTTTAATTTTTGGGTTAATTTTTTGTTTATATGAATCAAGTAGGAAAATGGGGGTTGCCTAAAACTATTTGAGTTCTAGAGACCTCAGGACCATAGCTCCTCTATAATAATTTTAAGTTAAATTTTATCCATATGTGCACACTTATTTGAGATTTTGGATTCTTGAACAGGTGGGGATGATTCTGTTTGCTTGTTTGTTTGACTGAAATATAGTTAGCATACATGAAATTAAGTGAAGATGACAGATATTTAGATTGTTTAAAGGAAGCATACAAATACAGGGAGATAGAATTATTGATTTATTAACCTGTTCATCCACCTTCTAACTATGTCCCCAAAATGGCCCAGGGGGATACATTGGTGACAGAGATGTCAATATCTTCAAAAGTACTGTAATGGTTGTCTATTGTGGGCTGGGCTGGGGGTGGGTGGGAGTGCGGAGAAGTGGGAAGTGCTAGATATCTGCTTCTGAAGTGGGTTTGAAGATTTCAATGGGGAAAATGGGAGCCCCCAATGCAGAGGCCAAGTAGCAGAGCTTAAGTGCCAAAGACAAAGTGCTAGGTAGGTACTCAGTGTGTCTTGACCTGCCCCTATCTTTGGCAGGGGGGGTGATTGATCATGGGGTCCTTCCCTGTTTCATAACTATCAGAGTAAATAATGTCACCTGTAATTTATTTCTATCTTAAAATGAAAATAACCTCAAACTCTGGTTCATGATTTCCATTGCTAAACATTGCACAACACAAAGCTGAAGGTTCCCTAGAGCAGAGCTTTTCAAACTTTTCTGTGCATTTGAATCACCTGGGAGCTTGTCAAAATGTAGATTCTGCCTCAGCATGTACAGGGTGGGGTCTAAGATGCTGCATTTCTCACAAGCTTCCAGGTGAGGCTGCTGCTGCTGGTCCACGGCCACATGCAGGAGGAAGGCTGAGTGGTGGGTCCTGCTTCCCTTTCCCACCTCAGCTCTGCCTCTCTACTTTAACCAGAGCAGCTCCTCCTTCTTACAGGAGTCTTATATTGGATGCTATTTGAAACAAAAACAGTTCTAATTTAAAACAGATCAAATTTTTTAAAATACCAGGTCTAAATCTTCATAACAAAATTTTGAAGGAAAAAAAAGGGACAGATGACCAAGTAATTCCAGTTCTTATTGTTAAAGGAAGTGTAAAGAGTGTACCTTTTGGAATTTCTTACAGATGTAATTTTCATTTATTCAAGATATAATTTTCACAAGGCTATCCTGTGCAAAGTGCTATAAAGGTATAATTTGTCTAGGATTAGCTTTTGCAAAGTGAAACTCTCCATCTTTGGCCCTAATAGCCTGGGAACCATCCCCCTCCAAAACTGCAGTTACCTTCTCTGCTTGGGCTGGGGTCAGCATTTGGCAGTTTACACGTGTGCACTTCTGTCACTCTGACACTTCATTTCAACCTCCTGCTGTAGGGAGGTCCATCAGTGCCCAAGGCCTGGAGAGCCAACGAAATATTTCAGATGGTTTATGAGGACCACTTTGTGGAGGGGATATATTTCTTTAGATAAAACTGTGAAGATATCAGAAAAGGCTGGACAAAATGGCTTTCAAATAGACCTATTACCTATGCATTTGATGTGATTCTAAATTTTGATAAAATGCTAATGATATTCAGTTTCAGAGGGGTAGGTATTTATTGCTGGTTCACCTTTCGTTGGGTGCAATTCCTAACATGTTAATGTTATGTCTTTTTACCTATTGAAATTCTTTTCAAATCACATTCAGGACTCCATTTAAATGTCACCTTTTCTGTGATGTCACTTTTGACAACCCTGTTCCTGTCAGAAATAACTAATTCTTTCTCTGCCGTATTGTGTAGCTATTGTGTAGGGGTCCCCAACAGATTTCAAATATTAAATATACGAGTATATGTATATATTTTTAAAATAATATTAGTCGTTAAAGTAACCCACGCAGCTTTGGTTAGTACCTATTCACTCTACTTGTTAGGCCCAATATGTTGCATTGTACCTACAAGTTGCTTAACAGTTTTGTGAAACCTCCAACATTGTAAGTGAAATTTTATGTTTATATGTGTGAATACAATTTTCTGGGGAAAAGGTCCATAGCTTTAATTTCTCTAAAGAGTCTGAGAACCTGTAGAAATTAATAACCATTAGCTTAAAAAAATCTCATAGTGACTCTGTTTATGAAGCAAAAATCTGTTCATCAATATGCATAAGTTTGTAGTAATCATCATGCACAAATTTGTAGGTTCTAAAATTGGGATTTTTTTGGTATTAGTTGTACTTGAAATGAGGCACATATATATAGCAACTCAATTATCCTATGCTATGGGTTATGGCAGCTCCTTCCTTCACTGGCTGTCTGCTCATGGGTCTTTTCAATACTTGCACTTCCACTGGGAGATGGACCGAAGCCAGGATAAGAGAGAGGGCATCAACCAGCCACAGTAGCTATGTTATTAGCATCTCTAATAAGAGCTTATTTGGGGGGGGGGTTGAAATTACTGATCCAGATGAGGTTTGGGAATTATTGGTGGATATCAATTATCCATGACTATAGGATCCAATGGATACCGACATCAGTGCCTATAAGCTTAACTGATTTCTTTTAATTAACTGAAAAGGATCAAATGTATAGACTGGGGAGCCTTGCGAGCTGGTGCTAAGACTCCATCACCTGGGCTGAGGAAGAATTCAAATGGCAGAAAGTAGCAGAACTTGATTTTTCTCTGCTCTGATCCATTAATACTATGAAAATACCATGGGCTATGTTTGGGAGAATATATGTAAAAAGCACAATACTCAAACAGAAGGGCTCTGAAATCTCGGTGAAAAGGTAAGAAGAGTAACTGGTGGGTGCAGTTTGAAAAACTCTCAGGGGACTGTCATGCTCCCTTCCTCGTCCCTACCCTAAACTGAGAACACTCTGGTTTGTGAAGAATGAAATAATATCTGTAAGATACATTATACTTCTTGACAGGATATGTACTTACCATACTGCTGTCTGGCTATCTGGCATTCAGTAGTAAAATTTACTTTGTATAGGGTATATGGTCTGCATATTCTATTTCAGCTTCTCCCTTTGTCTTTCTTCTCCTACTTACACCTGTCTTCACTGTTTTGTATTTGTGGTATGTGAATTAAAATGAAACGTAGATAGTGAAATGGCAAATGCAGTGTAACGTCTCAAATAATGTTTCTCCCTGGGAAGTGGGAATATTTTTTTTGGAAAGCTCTCTTATTTACCTCATTTTTGTTGATTGCTGAGTAATAAAACCCAGCTACCTCTTCTCCCCTCACACTGGAGAGCAGAGAGAGAAAAACAACTCTGGGAGCTTTTCCAAAGGGTGCTGGTGTACCCACAGGCAAAGTCAGGGACTTGATGCCACTTAGCTGGGTGTGTGCCTGGAGAATTTGTCCCACTGTAAAAGGAGAAGGTTTGCCTAACAATAGAACTTTGTGTTTCCTGTTAACTTTCTGGAAAAACAGAAAATAATAGCAACCTGGGCTTCTTGAATGCCATACCACAATCCCACTCACAGCCTGCATTATTTAGTACCTTTAGGACTCTTTATATGGTTAGTGTAAGCAAGCTCAGACAATTATATAAATAAGGAACACACACACACACACACACACACACACTCACACACACGGCTATTTCTTACAACAGCGTTGTAGGATTGTATGAACAGTGTAAGGCCCACAGAAGTTAAATAACTTGCTCAAAATCACACAGCCATCACAGAGAGGGCTGCATATATTTCTAACTGTGTTTATTTGTTTGTTTTAGGCCTGCAGTTTAGCCCTCAGTGTAACTGCTTTTGGTTCTCTTTCCTTTTAATTTTGTTTTGTTTCCCGGCCCCTCAAAAAAAAAATAACCAAAGAAAAAGAATGTTCACACTAACAGAAACAGAATTATGTGTTTTATCATTTTGCTCACAGATTTCTGAATCCAGAAGAGAAGTCTGAGTGGGTGAGCAGTAGGGGTGGAACCAAGCGCATGGGCCATGCACCAGCGACTCCAACTTCTAGCCAAAAGTCACAGTAACCTGTCATGCCCCCACCTTCGTGGGGCCAGGCACACACTCTCAGCCCCACAATGGGTAGTGCCAGGAGAAGACAAAAGCTCACATTCAGAGGTAAACCTGCCCCGGTTGCAGGCGCTGAGTGGCTCTCCTGAAGCTAAGCCAGCTTCCACATTGGAGCCTTCTGCTTCCTGCCGAATTCCAGTTGGCTTTTCTGAAATCAATCCAGTCAAGGTCAAATGGCCAAA
This sequence comes from Rhinolophus hipposideros, assembly GCF_964194185.1. NCBI lineage: Eukaryota > Metazoa > Chordata > Mammalia > Chiroptera > Rhinolophidae > Rhinolophus > Rhinolophus hipposideros. The sequence goes on along the minus strand of NC_138054.1, from coordinate 5,601,818 downwards.
GTGGAAAGCCAAACTTAGGGAAGTAGATTTAGAGAACTGAACGGACACCCTTACTGCCTGCTCCACAGGTATGACTCAACGGAAATTCTGGGACAAAGAGCCTGAGCTAAATGTTTGTGGAAGAGAACAGAATAGATGCTTGTGGAATTGGCACTGAATGAATAAACGCCACAGCTGATAAGTGAATGAGTGAATGAATGAAAGGATTGGGCCCTTCATCTGCTGAGCCGCTCTGAGGAAACTTATTTGAAATAAAGAGTTTGTGCGATCAATTAATTAGAGGATGCTTAAAAGGCAGGGTGAAAAGGGGGAAGGGATTAAGAAGTACTCATTGGCAGTTACAAAATAGTCATGAGGATGTAAAGTAAAGCATAGGGAATATAGTCAGCAATATGGTAATAACTATGTACAGTGCCAGGTGGGTACTAGACAAGTCAGGGGGTATCACTTATTAGATTATATAAATGTCTGAGCACTATGCCATACACCTGAAATTAATATAAAATAATAATAATAAAGAAAGAGAAAAAGGACGTGCTGACGTTCTCAGGGAAACCTAGCAGCGACATCTTTTCACGGGGCACTGCATGCTGTATGGCTGGGCAAAAGCCCAAGTGGCTGGTTTCTGACTTTGATGAAGGAGGAAATCCTCAGCAACATGATTTGGTGAGGGCTCTTGGCTGCCAGCCATCAGATGACATATCGAAGCAGGGTTGAGAGGGCAGGAAGAGAGAGTTGGCAGGCATCCCTTGCTGAAGAGACAGCAACTAAAGATAGGCGGTTGCCTTTGGTAACTGCCTTGCTCCCTGGAAAGAGACGCACTCAAGAAAGAGAATGTGGGGTGTACAATGCTGAGACTGGGAGGGAAGGGGCCCAGTTAACTCCAGGGTTCCTGTGGTTGCACAGGGAGGAAAAGGCGCATGTGCGGCAGAAGTTCTCTTCTTGCATTCTGCTGAAATAAGAATCTAGAATGTACTCTGCTGAGAACACTGAAGAAGCCAGAGGCAACCTCAGAGGGGCTCTCGCATGGGTAAGATAGAGCATTTGGCTCCTGTGAGGGCAAAGAAAACATTCACTGAGTCCCATTCTGACTAGCTGGGTCAGGGAAAGAGCAGGGAGGGGCTGGAAGAAACATCCATCCTTACTTTCTACCAAGCAGAGATTCCTTTGGTGATTTCTTTTAATCTTTCCCCTTTGAAGTGTAAATAACCCTTTCAGGAAATTATGCCACAGTCTGAATTACTTCAGATGCTCAGTTTGCTTTCCTTCAGCAATCCAGTCAACATTTATTGGGATTGTTTATGAGCAAGACCCTGTGCCAGATGATAGGGCCCAAGATTAATAGATAATGACAATCTCGTTACACAGTCAGAGAATTAGAGTTGAAGCCCTAATTCTAGCTTTCTGCCTTTATTTGGCAAATCCTATCTGTAAAGTTGGTATGGCAATGCCTACCTCACGAAGTAGACATGAAGATTGAACAGTGTTCCCTTGTAAAGTCACTGGCACAGTGCCTGGCAAGTGACAGGCAGTCTGTAAATGAACGTCGCCTCCTTTACCCCCCCTTGAGGAAAGTTGCAAAGCAGTTGGATGGGAAAGATGGTTGTGGAGACCACTACTATATCCCAAACCAGGACGCGTATTTGTTCAGCAACACGCAAATGACATGTTGTGGGACTGCAGTCCCACTGCAGTGGGAGGGCACTCAGGGGCTTCAGAAGAGGAGCATTTGAACAGCGTCGTGAGGAAAAGTTCTGAACACGACCAAGGACTGTGATGACACCAAAGAGGGACAAGAGGGCACGAAAGAGATGAAAGGACAGGGGATGTCCTGGCCAGGAAAGGCTGAGATGGGAGGTGACCTGAGGAGGAAAAGCCTGAAAAGCAACATTGTTATGTTTTTCCTCATAAACAAATTTCACCAGGATGAAAGGATTTTCCTCCCCCTCAAAAAGACTAGAGAAAAGTGAAGGTAAAGCAGCATGGACTGGGGCTGCCCACAAGGGTCTGACTCTCCCCCATCTGCCCTGACCACCATGACAGATGAATAGCAGCCAGTTTGTGCAAACCCACGACACTCTCTCTCATGAAACAAATAGAACACAAATTATTGGTAGGGATTTTAGGGTAGGAATAAACTTGAACTGGCTCTAACAAATATGTTAAAGACTGAGGCATTTGCAAGCTTCAAATTAGTTCAGTCTTTGCTAGTGCACTGTTGGTGGGATTGCAGATTAGTGCAGCCACTATGGAAAACAGTATGGAGGTATCTCAGGAATCTGAAAATGGAACTACCCTATGATCCAGTAATTCCACTCCTAGGCATCTACCCAGAGAAATCCAAAACTCCAATTCAAAAATCTGTATGCACTCCTATGTTTATTGCAGCACTTTACACAATAGCCAAGATATGGAAACAACCGAAATGCCCATCGGTAGATGACTGGATTAAGAAGCTGTGGTACATTTATACAATGGAGTATTACGCAGCCATAAAGAAGAAAGAAATCTTATCATTTGCAGCAACATGGATGGATCTAGAGAACATTATGTTAAGTGAAATAAGTCAGAAAGAGAAAGACAAGTACCATATGATCTCACTTATATATGGAATCTAAAGAAAAGACTATGTGAATGAACTAATCAGAAACAGTTTTGGGGACACAAAGAAAAAACCGAGAGTTGTTAGATGGGTGTGTGTGTGGGGGGGTTGGGGATAAGGGGAAAGGTGAAGGGATTTGGAAGCAGCTGGTAACCACAAGATGGCCTCAGGGTTTTTTTGAAAATTAATTTGGGGAAGGTATTCAATAATGTTGTAAAGATTTTGTTGAGTATTCGATGGACATGTGTCCTATTTGGGAGACCACCTCAGGGATACTGTGGATACCTGATCATGGCATTGTACACCAGAAGCTAAACATTAATGAATGCCAACTATAATTTTATATATATAATGTGATGGTTCAGTGAGAGGTCGGAGGGATAGTAGATGGGGGGAGGGGGGTTCACAGTGTGAGGGATATAAATGATGAACGTCTAAGTATTACCTTGTCTTGTACACCTGAAACTAATAAATAAATAAATAAATAAATAAATAAATAAATAAATAAAATAAAAATTAGTTCAGTCTTCAACTATTTAGTATCACTCGGAACTGTCACCACTGCTTATGAAACACCAATGTGCTGTGGCTGAGAAGTGTTGGTTTAGACTACTAACTCTGAGCATTCTCAAATGGCCAGGTCCCTTGGGAAAAGTAGGACAGGGAAAAACCTCAAACTGGAAACAAGATAAGGGCACGGCCTGGAGCCTGGGATAGTGAGGGTCTCAGGAAGGGAGGTGAGAAGGGGAGATCCAGGCCAAGTGAACTTGTCACCTCACTCCTCTCAACTATGGTTCTCAGCGCCTTCTTACAAGCTGAAGGGTGGGGGAAAGTGACAAGCGCCAGAGACAAACTTGGTGTCATTGCCCAGTATCTGGTGCAAAGTAAGTGTTCAACAAATGTGTATTGGAAGAACTGCCGGGGAATCAGCTGGAGGTTGATTTTTGCCAATTCCCTTCCTCTTGTCCTTCTTTTCTCTCCTCTTTTTCCTATGAAGAAGGGAAGAGGCTGGTGTGCTAGGCCCTAAATAGGAGTCTCTTTTCCTCACTTTAATGGTTGTGAACTGCTTCTAGGGAGCAGTGTTCAGAAAGCAAGGACAGTTTTAGCAAGAGGATGGCCCAAGCGTCCAGGTGTGCACCAGACAAGGTGTGCAGGAAGGGACTTCTCATCTTGCACATGATGGAAAACTCAGCTGGATGGATTTCCTACAGAAGGCCTGGACCCACCTGAGAGACCACAAACTGGTACAGCCTGTGGGTGAGGGATGAGGCTCTGGGCTGGAAAAGTCAGCAGAATCAGTACATGGATAAGCCAACTGGTGAGACCACGTGTGAATGTGAAGTTCTCCTTTTGCATTTCATCCTCACAACCGTGTGGTAAGCTAAGTATAGTCATTCCTATTTTACACGTGAAGAAACTTATTCAGCTAGGCAGGGTCAGGCAGCTAAGAAAGCAGAGCCATGATTACCTCATCACCCCAGCTCTCCTTCACCCCAGGCTACATCTGGACAAATAACCAGCCTAGGCCCAGGGTGCTTTTGATCAATGCCCCCCAAAGTTAGTCCCTGGATCCCCGACGTCAGGATCACCTGGAGAGCACATTAAAAATATAGATTGCAGGACCCCATCTCAGCCTTGCTGGATGAGAATGTCAGAGGATGGACTGAAGAAGAAATCCCTAGCAGCCATCTCTCTGATGGAAGCTGAGGATGGAAGCTGTGATGTTTCCCAGGATGCCCCTGGCTGTGTGTTACCACTGACAGCTGCTGGGATTCGTTTCAGTTTTCTTTCAAAGAGGCTTTAAAGGAGGGAGAGCAAGCTGAGAAAGTTTCTTCTTGAGTAGAACAGGAAGTAATTAAAATAATGACCAATCTAGTCTAGGTCCATGAATATATGTATTGTGTGATTCCTTTCTAAACAGACGTGTTACATTCCAATGTGCCTGCTTTTCCTCTGGTGACCCAAAATGTGAACAAGAAAGCTAGTGGACCAGTGGCCCAAAGCAGATGGTGTGGAACTTCAGTTTCACCTTCTGTCCTGACTCCATTTCACTAAACAATTACAAGGGAATTTCTAACCTTGCTCATAGGGTTTCTTTATCAATCAGGATTCCTCAGTCCGTAACTAGTGGGAAATCCTTGTCTCAAATAAGGAAGTATATTCTTTCCCATCACAGGGGGCTCAGAGTGGTGTCCAGAGTTGGTTAATTCAGTGGCTCCACAATGTCAGAATGGACCAGGTTCTTTCTGCCTGGCCATCCCTAGCATTGGCTTTATCACCAGGCTGGCGACAAGATGAGCCGGGCAGCACCCCACAAACTCTGTGTAAAAGAGGATCTGTCGCAAAAGCCCCCAAAGGAGATGCCCTTGGGTCTCAGACTGGAGTTTGCTCATAGTAAACCCAGCCTAAAGCAGCCACTGTCAAGGGGAGGGATAATAACACCATTGGCCTGACCTTTCAGGATGTCGCCTCTGTACTAGGGGCCTCCCCTGAAACGTATGCATAGAGAGGAGAGATATCATAAGAATGTCAGGATTCTGCTCTAAAGGAGGACAGGTGTGTGGAAGAAACAGACATTCGACAAGCAACCAAATGATGACAGTTACAGTTTCTTTCCCAGAAGGGAGCTGGTTTGGAAAAGTGACTTACCTGTGGTTAATCCTAAGGGAATTTATTACCCTAAGAGGATAGGATTACTCACCACCACTAATTTAAGTGAAGCCTCAAATTAACCCTACTTGCTTTTTTGTGCCTCTTGCCTACTTCCCATCCTGGATTGAATATCTGAAAGGAGATACAAGGCAGCGACTGGGGAGGAGGATAGGACATCAGAGAGAAAGATGCAGAAATCTACTTTTTGTCCATGTCCCTCAATTTCTTCCAAGGGATGTCCATATTCCATGTTTTCCCTATAAGGTAAACCTTTGACAGCTCGAAAAAATAGGATTCTTTCTGTGGAGCCTAGAACTTCTTTCTATTGTAGAAAACCAAGCAGAGTGTCGCAAACATATAAATACTCATCAAAGATTTCCTGCGTGAATAAATGAGTGGGTGGATGATGGGTGGGACGTTTGACTAGCACAGCTATACACACTTTCCCTTGCAGACAAGGATAGGTGTTTTAAAGAATGCTGCTGGTGAGGTCAGTGGCAGTGCTAGAACTGTGGCCTTGTGGAGCTGTGATCTGGTCCAAGTCCTCAGTGCTTTCTGGACATGGCCCATGGGGACCACAGCTGAGGTCAGCCCCTGGTGTTCCTTCGTTCATCACAACAACATGGGGATGAGGAAAACAATGACTGGCAAGTGCTCTGCCTCAGTTGTAGCGCTCTCTGCATTGTCCAGGCTCACCTGTCTCTCCAGGGGCCTCGAGTTGAGAGGTAGGGAATTGCCTCCAGGTTTTAAGTCTATCTCCTTGACCTAATCATGGAGCCCCAGTGTAGTGCTGTAGCTTTCTATTAGCTCTAATATATGGAGTAAGGTGCCCTTATTTAAATTTACATAATTTTTATTAGAAGATAATTATTTTTGATATTACAAATACAAGAAAACTGACTTGAACTTGAAAAATACTGAATTAGGAACTCAATGCAATGAAATATGGAGGAATATTACATTGGTGACATTTTCATCATTCCATTGTGTAGAGCAATGGAGGTCGATTGCATTTTATTTTATTTATTTATTTATTTATTTATTTTTTATTTTAAAGAATATCTGGATATTTTATTAAGTGAATCAAATAAGCAGGTTGCAGAACAGTTTATACAGTGTGGTATAATTTGTATAAAATGGGGCTGGGAACACACATACACAAGGAAAAGAGGCACCTGACATAAAGGGGAGAGAGTGAAACATTTTATCCTGCTTTAGAAAATGTGAAAACATTACATATTTAAATCAACAAACTTAATTGAGAAGAATGGCTAGAATCATTTTTTAAAATTAATTTATTTAATTTATTGGAATGACATTTGTTAGTAAAATTACATAGATTTCAGGTGTACAATTCTGTATTACATCATCTATAAATACCATTGTATGTTCAACACACAGAGTCAGTTCTCCTTCTATCACCATATATTTGATCCCCTTACCCTCATATTTCACCGCCCAAACCCCCCTTACCCTGTGGTAACCACCAAACTGTTGTCTGTGTCTATGAGTTTTTGTTTCTCATTTGTCTGCCTTGTTCCATTGTTGTTTTTGGTTTATATAACACATATCAGTGAAATCATAGGGTTCTCTGCTTTTTCTGTCTGACTTATTTCGCTTAGCATTATACTCTCAAGATCCAGCCATATTGTCACAAATGTTCCTATATCATCTTTTCTTACTGCTGAATAGTATTCCATTGTGTATATATACCACAACTTCTTATCCATTCATCTATCGAAGGACATTTTGGTTGTTTCCATGTCTTGGATACTGTAAACAAAACTGCAATGAACACTGGAGCACACGTGTCTTCATATATAAATGTTTTCAGACTTTCTGGGTAGATACCCAGGTGAGGATTGCTGGGTAATATGGTAATTCTATTCGTAATTTTTTGAGGAACCTCCACACTGCCTTCCATAACGGCTGCACCAGTCTGCATTCCCACCAACAGTGTATGAGGGTTCCTTTTCCTCCACAGCCTCTCTAACACTTGTTACTATTTGTCTTGTTGATGATAGTCATTCTGACTGGGGTGAGGTGATATCTCATTGTGGTTTTTATTTGCATTTCTCTGATGATTAGTGATGTTGAGCATTTTTTCATATATCTATTTGCCATTTGTATGTCCTCTTTGGAGAAATGTCTCTTCAGGTCCTCTGCCCATTTTCCAATGGGATTGTTTGTTTTTTTGTTGTTGAGTTTCATGAGTTCCTTGTATATTTTGGATATTAGCCACTTATCAGAGGCACTGTTTGCAAAAATCTTCTCCCATTCAGTTGATTGCCTCTTTATTTTGCCGATGGTTTCTTTTGCTGTGCAGAAGGTTTTAAGTTTCATATAGTCCCATTCATTTATTTTAGCTTTTACTTCCCTTGCCTTTGGAGTTGAATTCATAAAATGCTCTTTGAACCCAAGGTCCATAAGTTTAGTACCTATGTTTTCTTCTATGCAGTTAATTGTGTCAGGTCTTATGCTTAAGTCTTTGATCCACTTTGAATTAACTTTGGTACATGGTGACAGATAGCAGTCCAGTTTCATTCTTTTCCACGTGGCTATCCCATTCTCCAAGCACCATTTATTGAAGAGGCTGTCTTTCCTCCATTGTATGTTTTTAGCTTCTTTGTCAAAAATGATCTGTCCATATTTATGTGGTTTTATTTCTGGGTTCTCAATTCTATTCCATTGGTCTATGTGTCTGTTTTTCTGCCAATACCATGCTGTTTTGATTATTGTAGCCCTGTAGTCAGGCAGTGTGATACCTCCAGTATTGTTCTTTTTTCTTAAGATTGCTTTGGCTATTCGGGTCTTTTGTGGTTCCAAACAAATCTGATGATTTTTTGTTCTCTTTCTTAAAAAAAATGCCATTGGGATTTTGATGGGGATTGCATTAAATCTGTATATTGCTTTGGGTAATATGGCCATTTTAACTATGTTGATTCTTCCAATCCATGAGCACGGAATGTCTTTCCATTTTTTTGTGTCTTCTTCAATTTCCTTCAAAAATGTCTTATAGTTTTCAGCATATAGGTCCTTCACATTCTTGGTTAAGTTTATTCCTAGGTATTTTGTTCCTTTGCTGAAATTGCAAAGGGAATTGTTATTTTGTATTTCTTTGTCTGAGATTTCATTGTTAGTATATAGGAATGTAATGGACTTTTGTACGTTGATTTTGTAGCCAGCAACTTTACTGTATTCGTTGATAGTTTCTAATAGCTTTTTGGTGGAGTCTTTAGGGTTTTCTATATATAGCATCATGTCATCTGCAAAGAGTGATAATTTAACTTCTTCATTCCCAATTTGGATGCCTTTTATTTCTTTCTGTTGCCTGATTGCTCTGGCAAGGACTTCCAACACTATGTTGAAAAGCAGAGGTGATAGGGGACAGCCCTGTCGTGTTCCTCAACATAGAGCAAAGGGCTTCAGGTCTTCACCATTAATTATGAGATTAGCTGAGGGCTTGTCATATATGGCCTTTATTATGTAAAGGTATTTTCTTTCTATACCTATTTTATTAAGTGTTTTAATCATAAATGGATGTTGTATCTTGTCAAATGCTTTTTCTGCATCAATTGATATAATCATATGATTTTTGTCCTTTATTTTGTTTATGTGATGCATCACATTGATGGATTTGCAGATGTTGAACCAATCTTGTGCCCCGGGGATGAACACCATTTGGTCGTGGTGAATAATAATTTAATGCATTGTTGTATTCGATTTGCTAGAATTTTGTTTAGGATTTCTGCATCTGTTTTCATCAGAGATATTGGTCTCCAGTTTCTTTTTTTGAGTCTATGATTGTTCCTGTAGCAGAGTTGTTTCGCTTGGAGACAGCATATAGCTGGGTTTAGTTTTTTGATCCAATCTGCTGCTCTGTGCCTTTTTACTCGTGAATTCAGTCCATTTAATTTAGGGTGATTATTGATATGTGAGGATTTCCTGTCATTCTAGTAAGGCTTTGTCTCCATTGTTTCTTTGCTTTTTGTTGTTGTCTATTATTTCTGTGTGGTGGTATTCTATGATGTTTCCCTCTGTTTCTTCTTTTATTACAGTATATATTTCAGTTCTGGATTTTTTTTGAGTGGTTACCCTTAAGTTTATGTAAAAGAAAGTTTGATACTTAGAGTATTCCATTTTCTTCAGAACGCTTACTTTCTCAATTCCCATATTCCGGTTCAGGCCTTTACTCTCCCCCTTTTTCTGTTGCCACAAATTGTCCCTGTAGATGGTGATCGAATAGCCTCCTTTAGTATTTCTTGTAGTGCAGGTCATGTACTAGAAAATTCCTTCAGCTTCTGTATGTCTGGAAAGGTCTTTATTCCTCCTTCATATCTAAAGGAGATCGTTGCTGGATATATTATTCTTAATTCTCATAATTTCTCTCTTTCAATAGTTTGAATATTTGGTTCCATTCCCTCCTGGCTTGTAGAGTTTCTGCTGAAAAATCTGATGATAATCTAATTCCTTTGTAGGTGACCGTTTCTTTTTCCTGGCTGCCTTGAGGATTCTTTCTTTGTCGTTGATTTTAGATAGCTTCAATACAATGTGCCTTGGAGAAGTCCTGTTGGGATTGAGGTAATTAGGTGTTCTATTTGCGTCTTGGATTCGAGGATCCAGTTCTGTCCACAAGTTTGGGAAGTTCTCATCAACAATTTGTTTGAATATATTCTCTGTTCCCTTCTCTCTTTCTTCTCCTTCTGGTACGCCCATTATTCTTATATTGCTCTTTCTGATAGAGTGAGAAATTTCTTGTAGAGTTCTTTCATTTCTTTTAAGTCTCAAGTCTCTTTCTTCTTCCATTTGTGTAATTTCCAGGTTTCTGTCTTCGATGTCACTGATTCTTTCCTCCGTCTGGTCAACCCTACTACTTCAGCTGGTTATTTCATTCATTTTTTAAAAAATTAATTAGATTTATTTGGGTGACAATTGTTAGTAAATTTACATAGATTTCAGGTGTACAATTCTGTATTATATCATCTATAAATCCCATTGTGTGTTCACCACCCAGAGTCAGTTCTCCTTCCATCACCATATATTTGATCCCCCTTACCCTCATCACCCACCCCCCACCCCCTTACCCTCTGGTAACCACTAAATTACTGTCTGTGTCTATGAGTTTTTGTTTCTCATTTGTTTGTCTTGTTCTTTTGTTATTTCATTCTTAATTTCTTCTATTGAGTTCTTAATCTCCAGAAATTCCATTTGGTTCTTTTTTAAAATTTGAATCTCTTTCGTAAAATGCTCATGTTGTTCTTTGATTGTGTGTCTGAGTCATTAAATTGCTTTTCTCTGTTTTCTAGTATCTCGTTGATTTTTTTCAGAACTGCAATCTTGAATTCTCTGTCATTTAAGTCACATATTTCCATATCTTTCAGTTCCTTTTCTGGAGACTTTTCACTTTCTTTCTGAGTTGTCTTGTTGCCTTGTTTATTCATGGCAATTACTGATTTATTATTTCTCTTCCTAGACATCTACAGGAGTGGCTTCTGCAACAGGTTGATAGGAACAGGTCTTTCTTTTGTTTTCCAGTGCTTGTTGGTAGAATGTTATATTTTCTCTCCGACTGCAGCCTTTTTTCCCCCTCTCTCACACAGTAATGCTATGTTTTCTGCACTATTCCAGCTTCTCACACAATGGGAGGATTCCCTGGGAGATGGGCTTCTCCTCTGTTAACATTTTGCCTGGGTCATAGGGCGACAAGTCCCTGTAGGGATGCGGAGAGCTTTTGCAGTTCCAAAGTTCTTTCTGCACCAGATTCAGAGCCCATATGTTTCAGCAGTTCTGTTTACTCCTGCAGTGATCCACCCAGATAGGTGGGGCTAGGGGCGGGGTGAGTTGTGAGAGGTGGCCCAGAGCAATGGAGGCGACCACCACCGCAGCCTGTCCTGCTTCCACAGCTCACTCCCCTTTGCTGGAACTAGTTGGGCTGCGAATCTGTGTCTGAGGTTCACACTTCTCAGAACAGCAAATATTCTCTTTTTTTGATCTGACACTGCTACTGTTTTGCTTCTAGCACCGGGCAGGTGGGGGCGGGGTGAGCTCTGGGAGGGTAGGGAGGGGGCGGCTAGTCTCAGTGCCTAAGGCTTCCGTTCTCTGCTCGGCAGTGAGGGCTTAAACCACCGTTTTCAGCCTTCTTCCCTCAGTCTTTTCTCCGAGGTGTCTGCCATGAGCGTTGGGTTCAGCTGTGTTATATGCTCCCCTCAGCCCTGTGGGCCATAAGCGGAGCCCTAGCAGTCCGAGTCCTTCCCTCTCCCACAGCTGCGGTAGTTCCAGGATGCAGCGAGCTCGGAGCACTGAGCTAGGTCTGCGTCCTGTGCCAGCGTGGCTCCTTCTCAACACTTCTCCCTTTTCTCTTCCCTTGCTCTCACGATTCTCCACCTTTAGGTGAATTCAGTAGTGGGCCTCTTCGTCTTGCCTGTCTACTGTGCAGGGAGTCCTTTGTGGAGTTATTGTTGTTTGATTTTTTGTAAATTACAGGGGAGCTTTACAGAGGCTCACCTCACGCCACCATTTTGATTACGTCTCTTCAGAACATTTCTTTTAAAAAACCTCATAAGTTATTGGCTAGACTTTAGTTAATTATGTTATATAGATATGGCTATACTGTGGAGTCATTTGAAAAAAATAAAAGTGCCTAGAGTCTGGTACTTTCTTGATTATGTTTTTATTGCTACTGAATATTCTTCAATATAACCCTAACTTTTATTTCCAGAGGCAAGTAGTAAAAAATCTCTTCTCATTCTGAAATTTCCAGAATTGTTACAGCAATTCTCTGCCTTTTCGTGCTGCTTCCCACCCCCCACTGTCCCAGACATGAAAAGCCCAAAGCTTATTTTATCTGGGTTACTGGGTCAACGTGTATTTAAACTACTACAAAATAACAAAAGCTTAAAATCAACAGAGGAGTATCTTAACAATAGAAGGACCCAGTAGAAGGATTCTTTGGCAAAATCCACCAAGCACCAATACGCTTTAGCCTTAAGTGAACAAGATGGACACAGACCCTGGCCTCGTGGAGCGTACGTTCTATCCACATACATAGCACCTCTGCCCTACACTTACACCATTATACTACACATATATGTGTATGTTCATTTGATCCTGCTGCTTCCCAGCTCTTCCAGACACTTGACCTTGTTCATCTCTATTTCTGATGCCTGGAGCACACAAAGTATTCAATAGCATTTAACGGACTAATGAACAAACAAACAAATGGTGGAATGAACCAATAAACCCACATAGTCACAATACTCCTTGTCTCCTATGTGTAATGTTAGATTTTCTCAAACAAAATTTCCCTCTATGGATGAAACATAATAGTGGTGCTAAAGTGTTGAGAAAGCCACTCTTGATCACTTTTCCTACTGAAGGCAGGTGGAAAATGGAGTAACGTTGTGGTCGAGGAAGCGGATAATCAACAAGGGGCCATTTCCACTGTGAAGCCAGTGAAGGCGTTGCCAAAGGACACTATTGACGGAAGCATGGCCTGTGCATACAGTTGGGTCCAACTCATGCTGTCGGAAACCCAGGAGCTGCTGCCAGCCACTACTCCCCAAACACTTGCACTTACCTGCATTTCTTCCTTGCCCCTCTGAGGGAAATGGACCTTGACAATAGTTTCGATGAGCCCCATCACTGCACTTTCAGAAATTTTCCTTCAATGAACTCTTCTTTAAAATAAGAAACATGTCCAAAGTGTGGCACTAATGAAGGAATTCAGGCAATGTTTGTTTATATACCTCAGGCAAAAAAGGTCCCTTCCACATGACAGATCTTTGGTAACTGAAGTGAGAGGAATTTGAATTTTGCTTGCAATAGCCATTCAGTCCATTTCCGTGAAGATTTGCTGCATGCCCTCTGAGTCCCAGCATCAGGTAGGGACCGAGGGGATCCCAGAAGTGGGAGTTTGTGCTGCAGTGGTTGATTTGGGTATACTCGGCAGCCTCTTGCTCACTGATATAGAAACCCAGCTCCCTGCCCTGACTTCTCCCTCAGCCACCTGTTCAACCCACCTCTGCTCTGCGATAAGCTGTCACTTAGATGGAGTGTCATCAAATAGTGTCTGCCACCTACTTAATTTAATATCCTTCCAAGTTCCCTGCAGATTTTATTTTGGCTGTGCTCAGGGAATATCCTGCAGATGGTTCACAGTGAGCAATTCTGTTTCACACCAGCTGTTGTGCTGGGGGAGGTTGAAGCAGGTTCCACTTTTGTGAGCTCTGGCCAGCCTCCTGTCCTCTTTAGACAACTGAGGAGAATCTCTAGAGTGACAGCCCTCCAGGGTCACCTGTGTGTTTGTCCCCAGACCGCTCTGGCTCACTCAGGGTGGCCCAGCTGCTGTGGACATGGACACCCCTGACCAGGAGCCTCGGGCATTCAATTACAGGGACGAGCCGATGGCTTTGCCACTCCTCTCATGCCTCTCACTCACCCACAGCTTCTCTGCCCTCTCCCTCCATTCTGCTGGATTCAGTCCTTGGTCATCTCTTGTCATTCCCCACGTTTTCCTTGCTGCCCTCATTTACTCTCCTATTTTCAATGACCACAACCTGAAAATTCCTAAATCTCTCTGTGCAATCCCCTCTCCGGCTCCAGATCTGGGGTCCACCGTCCCAGGTGGCCACCAACACAAAGCAATGGCAGGTGCAGGTCCACAGTGCTCCCATAAGCCCTCTTCTCTTCCTAAACATCCAGACTTTGCTCACCTGCGATTGGACGGTGTCCCCCAGCACTTTCTCCTTTGAGGCTGCCCAATAGCCAACAGGTCCTGCTGAGTCTCCTTACCTTTTTCAGCCCTTTTTGTATTCAGTCTAAGCACTCTTGTCCCAATCCATTCTCCAATATACTGCCAGGGAGAGATTTTTAAACATGCATTTAATCAGGAGTTGCCCTGCTCAGGACCCCACACTGGCCCGTCCCCTGTAGCAATGGTGAGAGTCATAATCAGCCCTCAGTTAACTCTCGCTGAGTGCCAGACTCCCTTTGAAGCAGTCTCTGTGTAATAGGAATTCATCTGATACAACAGACTATGAAGAAAGCACTATATTTATCCCCATTTTAAAGATGAAAAAATTGATGCCTAGAGAGGTCACTCACCTAATAAGTGATGGAGCCAGAATTCAAACTGCTATCCATGTTCTTAATCCCTGTATGGCATGGCTTTTGCTGTTTCCTATAGCAGAAAGGCCCTTTTTATTCTCAAACAAAACCATATGTGGAATCCTACAACCACATATGCGTATAAAACTGATGACAGTGAAGTTCTCATGATTAATTGGAAAGTGGGGCACAGGGCCTGAAGCCATGCCCACTTAGTCTCTCTCCCTTTTCATGGGCCCTGAGGCTCCTTCTTGGGGTTTCAGGGCTCTGTGGGGGCCCACTTGAAAATACTGACCTATGGGCTAAAGTCTGGCTTAGCTGATATTATGTTCAATGTCGATCCCAGTCCTGAGTTCTCAAGAATGTGGTTGGCAAAGGGTCTAGGAGCTATGGAGGGGAGCAGTGTCCCCCCAGCCAGGGTGTAAGAATGAAAACCAGTGCCAGGGAACTGCTGAGGAGATGGAAGGACAAGGAAGGCAAGAACCCAGTAGGGAAGACAGGCTTAAAATAAGTCAGGTGCAAGACCGGTGGGGTCCCAGGATCGGGACCAGTGTGCAGGACTCCAGGTCAGAGAGCTTAGGATGTGAAGTGAAGCTGTACTTGCTACAGCCCAGGCAGGTAGGCTCTTCAGACTGAGCTGCCTCCTACTCACGAAGCTGCCCCCCCTTTCCGGAAGCCCACACACATTTCCCTCCTGTCTGGAGGAACTTCCTTCCTGCTCCACCTGGTTGGCACCTACTCATGCCTCAAGATATATACAGGTTCTGTGCCAACTCTTCAGTCAGGCCTTCTCCTGACTCTGCCAGGCTGAGTTCATCCTGCCCAGCTCTGAGTTTCCAACAACATTCGTCCTTCATAGTGGCACTTAGCATTTCGTTTCTGTGCTTATCTCTGTCCCTAATCCCTCGACCAATCACATCAGACTCACTCAGAGTCAAAAGGCAGCATCGTTTTCAAAGCTCTAGGTGACCCAGTGTGCAACCAAGGTGAGAACCTCTGAGCATGCATGGGAGAAACTCCAAAGCAGGGAATGTTACGTCCAGCCCTACCTCCTGACCAACAAGTGTTTGATGGTGCAGTGAGCAGAGGCACAGAGGCGGCCTGGGCAGTGTCCACACGCCCACTCCACCTTCCCTTTGAAACTGCCCTGTAGACCGTCCCAGTTTTCTTCCCTCCTCCTCTTTCTAGTCAAGCTGACTCTCCAAGTCCTGCCCCCCGAGGTCAATAGAAACCAGACATTTTTAGAGTCAGGCAGTCCCTAGACGTCATCTGGTTCACGTCCCACCTACTGTAAATCCAGGGCACCCTTGACATTCCTCTGTGTCCACTGGGACATGCTTTTGTCACCCCTTCCCAAGTAGCTTAGCCCATAGGGCTCTTCACTGCCTGCCTAGGAAGCAATGTACTGAATGCAAGGAACACAGTCTTTGGAATGGACTCTGGCTTGAATCCTGTGGAGCCTCATGTCTGTGTCCCAAATTCCTATCTGTAAAAATATAGATACTAATGTATCTATATTTAGTGTTCCCAGAGTTTAGTGTTCATGGTAAGTGTTAAATTGTTCATCTATTTCATTCAGTGCACTTATAACTGTGTCTGGCACAAATGATAAATTCTCCTTAAAGGGTAATTGAATGAATAAATGAAGAAATAAATAAATGAGGGAAGGCATTGTATGTGAAGTGCCTGGCACTTCCATGCAGTAGTACTTAATTTAAGTGTGCAGGGACAATATGTTTTTGCAATAGTAACTGACATTCTTCCCCAGTGTCTCCATCAGTCACACTTCCTGGGCTCATTGCCCCAGGGGAAAAATGAGACACAGCATAGAAAGAAAAGCAGCCTGTGAGTTTTTTCCTGGCTCATTTTCCCAAATCCCTTGTGAAAAAGCACTTTCCCTGGACAAGGACAAAAGGTGAGCTGTAAGAAAGTGGGGTTTCTCTCACAAACCTGGGAGGCAGAGAGGACAGCAATGAGCACAGAAGTTGTGAGGTCCACAGGACAGAGTGGGCTGAAGTCCATGAGTTTCCTTGCAGAGCCACTGTGAGGGGCCAAGGAGGGGTTGAGCCACACCCTTTGACAACCCAGCCTCTTCTGAGGTGACAGACAGCCCCTCATCCGCATTGGCCAGAACCCCCATAGGGATCATAACAGGGTCACACGGCCAGCCCAGGGGCCGATCATTGCGCACCTTTCATCCAATCACAGCCTTCACAGCCTGCTACTCTCAGGAACTGAGCCAGCTGACCTGCAACAGGGTCCATGAGGTTGTCCCACAAGGGCAGCCAGGTGGGCCTGCTGAGTGTCCAATAAGAGGGTGCCGCTCTGTACTTGACACCAAGCTTCTCTAACTTATCCCATGTTGACAGCCCCTTACAACATCTCAGGAATCCCATAAGTCCAAGAGAAGGAGGCGTGGCTTGGTCAGGAAGGTCCCCATCCCACTGTAGAAATGAGGGGTGCTAGACCAGTCTAGTAGCAAGCCTCTTTGAGGCAGGACCACCAGGAAACACAAGCCCATTTCTATTGAATTTGCTTTCTTCTTTAGGAGGTTCTTTATTCCAAATTTGCTTTAGTATGGATGCCCACCAAAATGGTCACCATGGCCACTTAAACAGCAACCCCAAACAAGGGCAGCCCTTATTTCTGGGTGACTGCTGTGTGCCCCCAACACTCCTTTTCTTTGTGTAAATAGCCCCAGCTCCCAATACAGATGCAGGAGTCCAGAACCTCAACACCCTTTACCCCCATCACTAATCTATGCCCCAGTTTGTGAAAGTCTCATAATCTGCAGTGCTCAAAACATCACTGATTGCCTCTCCACAGAGGAAGATGCCTTCAGCCTTTTCAGGTGAACTGAGGCAGTTCTTTTACCCTTATCCCTCTCTGAAAACTGAAATCCTCAGGGGCAGGGCATCCACCATGTCACAACATGATTGCGTCTTACCTCAGACATCCTTTTTGATTGTCAGTGGAGCCAAAATAATGAGCTCCCTTGGCTGAAGTGTAAACAGTTCTTTATTGGAGACAAGTAACTATTTTTTTGAAGACTGAATGGAATAATTGGCTTTCATAAACATCTAGAAAACATTTTCATTTTGTACATCTATTTTTCCTTTTTTTTTTTGCCTTCTAAGGAAATTCATAGAGCATTTACACCAAAGGTTGTTAGAACTGTAAAATGTTATTGTTTTAATGAACACCTAACACTCTACATAGATCCCAGCAGTGAAAAGACATTTTTTTTAATTAATTTTATTGGGGTGACAATTGTTAGTAAATTTACATAGATTTCAGGTGTACAATTCTGAAAAGACATTTTTAAAATCTACCTAATCTTATGCCTTCCTGGTCATCTGTCTGGTATGTTGCCAGGGGATAAATACACTTGATTCTATTATCCTAAAATTAATCACTTGTAAGAATGTGTATCCAGGTACCCAAAGTTCTAAGTGTCAAGCTGATGGTGGCTGAGCCAAAGAACTAAAAGGGGTTGTTGGCGGTAATGGAAAATGCTTGAAGAAAATCTATGTGATTTGCATAAGGGGGAAGACAGGTGGGGAGAAGTTAGTGTGAATGCAGGTGTGTGTGTCCCATCATGGAGATGGCCACATGTGGTAGGGAATAGAGGCTTCCAAAGACAGGAAAGGAAATCCAGGATACGATGCCATTCCTCCTCCCTTTCTCTGAAAGTCAAGCAGATTGTCATGTTTTTATACCAAGTTTCCCATTACACAGAGCACCCAACTGGCTAGAATTCCAGCGGGAGGACTATCAGTTATTTTAGAGCCATGCTGCCTTCTACTTTCCTCATCACTGAAGCACCTGAGATAAGGGAACATCCTTAAAAGCTCAGTCACCTGACAATTGCCTTCTGGAAGTCTCCTGGGATAGGTGATTGGTCTAGTGTTTCTAGAATGCCTTGGTGAGAATGCAGGCTGAGAAACAGAAACATAAATGTGAACCATTTGAAAAAGCATACCCCATCCATATCCACTGCCTGGGAATTTTAAGTGTATGCAGTGGAGGGTCCAATGAGCGTGTGCAGTGGCAAAAGATAATTATAGCTGGGTGTAAACTGAAGTTACCCCCACGTTCTGATTTGTACAGTCTTTTATGATTCAAAAGTGTTCACATGCGTTATCCCATTTGATCCTAGTAGCAATAATTCCATGACACAGATGTAGAAACTGAGGCTGAGAGACAGCATATGACTTGAGATCATTGAGACTTAAATCCAGGTTTCCTGACACCAAACCCAGTGTTTTACACAGCTAGACACTATCTTCAGCAAGCAAAGAAGAAAATAGCAGTGATTGAATACCTATTTTGTGTCTGACACATGATTTTTCCTATTTAGTCCTCTCCCAGTCCTGGAGACCACTGGACAATCAGTTCTAATGCATCTTTTGGAGCAAAAATTAATATAAGACCCAGACTTATTTTACTATAATATAAGACCCGGTCTTATGTAACGTAATATAATATAAGACAGGGTCTTATATTAATTTTTGCTCCAAAAGATGCATTAGAGCTGATTGTCTGGCTAGGTCTTCTTTTTGGGGAAACATGGTAAGAACTTGCCCATTTTACAGAAGAAAATGCAGACTTAAATTAAACAATTTGACTGGCTAGAAAGTGTTAGGTGTTCAAGTTAAAACCCAGTTGTACCCGCCTCCAAAGCCAATTTTCTCTCCTCTCTGCTAATCTAGTCCTTTTACATCACATATGAGAAAACAAAGACCCAAGGGTTAAGCGAGTTACGGGATCACACAGCCAGTTAGATACAGAGCTGAAACTGGATCTGAGCTAATACCACATGAGAATCTGTCGCCATGTTATTATCCAGTTGTTGCTGCCCTGAAATCAAACAAGACCATAATTAGGTACCTGGTTCATTCTTTATAAGCAGCTCTAACATTTAGCAGAACTAAGTGATGAAGGAGGCCTGGGACTTCAAAATGCCTGAAAGAATGGTATCAAAGCCTGTGGCCAGGGGTGGATCCGGGTCTGTTCTATATATAGATTTAATTGTTCACCAGCATTTTCAACCAGCTTATCTGAGCAGCATCGTAAACTCTTTAAAGTGCTGTTTCTCCATGGGCACCATGCACTGTGTCAGGAATATCCATAGATGCTGAATCATTAACACTACTGAGTATCTCATTGTCTGAAGGTAGCCCGCTGGGACTCTATTCAAACAAATACAAAGGTACAATAACCTAGTGGCAGCCACTTGAATTGTAGGCATACAGCCCAAGTGGTGACCAGAGATGGCTTGTGCTGGTGAGACACAAAGCCCAGGAGAGTGGCAGAGGATGACACTGATGCAGAGGCTATTCCTAGATTCCTACTTGGCCATCCCTATAGCAGTGACAAAAGGAGACACAGACAGACGGAGGAGGGAGTTTCAACAGATGGTCTCTATCCAGGGAGTAACAGAAGAGATGCTGACGTCAAGAAAAAATGGGGGCTGTGACCCTAGTGGTGACTATTTCCTGTTCCAGGCTATTTGGAAGGGATTGTGGTAGGAACAACATTTATCCATCGACAAGATTTAGTGGTCTCTACTCTTCACAATTACATGCGCATCTGAAGTGATGGGAGATTCTTGCAAGTACAAGAGGATATTTTGCAAGGACGTTGGTTGGGACTCACATGCTGCTGTGAGTGGACTTGCATCTCTCTGCTGTTGCACATTTTTAAAAAAACAAATTAGTAACTCACCGGGCTGTGGGGGTAGAAAATGGATCTCTGGCCCTCTTGAGACTCAAGCACTTGAAAGCAGGTCTGATGCTCTAGACCATATTGTATGTAGTGAGGACAGCAGAGTGCAAGAGAGGGCAGTCATCATTAAGAAAGCCTTCAGGACCACTGTGAACAATTGTGCAGGTTGTGCACTGAACAACTCCAGGGGGTACCATTTACTTCCTAATCTCTTCTCAGATTTGTGCAGTGGATAGCATGCAAATTGTATGTGATGGCCCTGGGATTCTAGAACCTTACACAGCTCCAAATCATAAAGATCAGAGACAAGAACTGATTCTAGGCATAACATATTGCTAGTACTGAAGCTTACCCTGACCCAGCTACCCCAATGCCCTGGTATGTCTGCATAAAGGGTTTATTTGAACTTGCAGAGCTGAAGTACCAAACGCTATTACAATTTAGAACACAGGCAATTTTTGTGTGGAACACGCCATTCTCTCCCTCCGTTCTCCAGAGCCAGGGTGAATTAAGGTCAGCGGGAGCAGACGGCTAGATAGAAACCACTGTTCTGTGGGAAGTTGACCATTAAGTCCTGGTACAGCTGAGAACAGCACTGGTGTGGTCAGCAAGTCTCCTCGGTGGTGGTGGTGGTGGCAGTGGCTGTAGTCATGAGATGAGGACACAGCTGGGTCCCTGGCTCTGGCTCCAGCGAGTTCCACCAATACAGGGGCCCAAGAAAGTTCCCATTTGGCTGCCTAGGATTACCGATCAGAACTAGTTCAACTCTAGGAGCCTTGTAAACATTTGTGGAGCGGGGAATCTGTGGAAGATAGATCTTGGTTCTGTGGAGCCGAATTACAGGGATCCGTGTAACATAGTTGCATTTATACCAAAAGGCTGCCATAGCCTAAGGCACGCTGGCTACACAGATATATTCATTTCACAACTGACACAGGCAAAGCATCATAAAATGCTTCATTCTGCATTCCAAGGACTCTGAGGGAGGCCACAGAGGAATGGCTGTAGACCCAGACACACAAAGAGTAAAATGGCGTGTGTTTCCCAGGGGTCAAAGTAAAGCCAATGATAGGACAACCAAATGGGGTCACAGACCCAGCAGGAGTGAAGCAACGACAGGTCAGGAAGAGATGTGGAAAATAATACTAGAGGATCATATTACCCAGTGTCTTGACACGGGGTTGGAGCTGTCTAAGGAAACAACATTAGGTTGTTGTGGAGCCTTTCCAGAAGCTACCTCCTCAATATTAGGCTGTGGCCAAAATCAGGAAGAAAATAAAACCTACCTGTTAAGACATGTTGCACTCAAGAAAACCCAGCTTAACAGACATGATAATTATCACACTAAGTGTGTGGACATTTTCCATGGTTCTCCAGAAGGTCCAAGTAGAGGTATCTAAATTAATCAAAATGATGGACAGTCTTCTATAAGAAGAAAGACTCTTCTGTATAGAAAAAGTCTGAGTGGGAAAAATCAAAATTTTATGTGATTCTTCTAAAGAACAGAGATGGAAGTACTGTGTTAGTGCACCAAGAAGAAAACATATGGAATGATTGTAAGAGGTGGTGCCTTGAAAGTTAGGAAGTGCTGGGGCTCCAGTTTCACCAGTTAGTGTCACTATCATTAAGAACAGTCATGCTTCCTCAGAAATTTCCATGGTGACACTGCTGTCAACAGACATTCTTGAATAAGTTGTTGAAAGGGGCATGCGTCTCACCCACTTTAGCGTTGTTTTGTTTTAATGTGATTTGGGGAGTAAAAGGCATTTGGAGAATGCTGGGGAAAAATAAGCTGAGATATTGCTGTGGACTCTATACTAATCAGATTCTGAAATAACATGTGAGATTTTCAAAAAATAGTAGGCAGTGTCCTCTAAGGTCTGTGCTTTCCGGGAACCCTCGGGGATAGTGAGTCTGAACCAAGAAAGGAAATCAAGGAAGATTGAACTGTTACTGGTCATATTTAGGGGCTCTTAAAAATTTCTGGTGCTATTATAATGGAAAAAAAGTCTTCAATGTAGTTTAAGAAATATTTGACTACCAGCATTACCCATTTACTCCCTAGACTATCAAATTGACAATTGATTGGGTTCTGCTTTGTTACACCTTTTTTTGTTGTGGTCTCAAATAATTGACTCCCAACCTGTAAGACAAAATCACTGGCAGGACTGCAAATCCCTTTGCACAGCACATATCATCTGTGGATTTAGTAAATATTTCTCACATTTTATATATACTGTTATGTGGGGACAGAGTCCCAGAGAGCAGTTTCCAGGCTCTCGGCCTCACGTAGAAAGGTGCTGACTCAGGTAGTAGATGGCCATCAGCTGTGGCTAATTGACCATTAGCTGTAAGCAGTTAGCCAATTAGCCACTGATATAACTGCCGCGGCTGCATTGCTTGGTTAGTCGGTTGGTTGGCAGGCAGAGAAGCGGACAGCAGGTTGCAGGTCGTGTGGATCCAGCCTCCAGTGAGACTACAGTGCCTCCAGTGAGACCATAGTGTATGACTCCCCTATCTGTGGCTTTGTGGGTGTTCCTTTTTGGCCTCACCATATCCTGCGTTCTTATGTGGGGAGCGGGAACAGAGACCCCGCAGGCCACCTCGCATGACAAATGGCGCAGCGAGCAGGGTCTCCCACACAACAAATGGCGCAGCGAGCAAGGTATGGTGCCAGCCAAAGCTCTCCGAGAGATGGTAGAGCAGTTTGTGCATGTGAAAACGCAGTCTCGGGAAGACCATGAGGAGCAGTGCCAGAGACGGGGAGCGCAGTCTGCCTGGGAGAGACGTGACTCCTCCATGAATTGGTGGTCCTCTTGAGCCTCTGGATGGCATTCCACTCTGTTGGCCATAGCGGGCATTACCAGGTTTTTGGTAGGCTGCTGCTGTAGACTCCGAGGGTTGTGGACTTCTTACATTGAGGCGTCCACCCAATCGGACACCTGGCGTGGCAAGCAAAATTCGGGCCAGGTAGAAATGGCATCTGACTCTGGGAAGGAGGACAGGTGGCCCCCACACAATGTGTGGTGCCCAGTGGCCACTGTTCTCAGGAGTTGGACCCCCAACTCCTGAAAACATGGATGGTTCTCCAGCCAGTGTGGAGAGGGCCCTGCAGGTTTTGGCTGAGGGGTTGCCGGAGGAGGAAAAGGCTACAGCCGGCCATGTAGGCTGGATGTTCCTCACCTCCTTGAGTCTCAACACGGAAAAAGCGGCTAATGAAATAGCTCAGGTGCCAGACCAGGTGCCCCGGTTGGAGGCGCTGGAAGCTCGGGTCCGCCTGTTAGAACAGGGGCCCCACAGTGGAGACTCTGAGGCAGAGGCAAAGTAAGCGAGTGGAGACAATGTAGCTCCCAACCCCAAAGCCCAGGCCAATCTTGAAGCAAAAGGTATAACATGAGCAACCTTTGGCCCTGGGGGCATTGCTGCAGGTAAACCAGCTGTGACTGACTTCACAACCTACACTCTTACACTCCCACTGAGTTGCAGGAGCTGGGAAGGCAGTACAGACAGTGCCCTGGAGAGCCAGTCTTGGCTTAACTATTATGTTTATGGGATGAGGGAGCAGACAACATTCTCTGCTCCCCAGGCGAGATGGAAAAACTAGCCCGTATAACAGTGCATCTGTCCCTTCGACAAAGGTTACAGAACTGCAAGAGGTTGGCCCAAAACCAGGGCAACCACTCTCTAATGGAGTGGCTCACTGCTGCGGTATGCACAGTGTGGGGACAGGCTGGTGAGCTGCCAGACACTGTGAGTCAATGGCAGTTATATATATACGGAACTTACTCAAATCATCTGTGAAATGGGTATGAAACATGCTATTTTCAACCCTAATATGCAGGGGCCGGATGACGAGCTTTTTACAGCCAGTACGAGAGATCTGGTTTTGGATACTGCACCTGTGAGTGCTTTTGGATCCTTGGTCGCCATTCTTATGCCCTATGTGGGGTGACGGACCCATGTAGTTACAACTGCCATAGCCACTCTAGGGGATGTTGAAAGCCGGAGCCAAAAGAACTTAAGACAGGAGGTCCGTGCAGGAGATCTGGAAGCCCAAATCAAAAGCAAAGGGGCGAGGTAGCGGCCCTCAGAGAGTAACACGCACACAGATGTGGCATGATCTTGTGGCACGAGGGGTTGATTGGGAGAAGATAGACCGACAACCCAATGCACTCTTGTTGGAACTTTGGAAAAGTTGCGTCCGGAACAGCAATTCCGGAGCAGCCTAAAGGAGAAGTCTGGGAAAGAGCGACCCATGTCCCTCCAAGACTTCATGTGGCCACTTGAGGCCAACTCCTTTCAGTTTGATTAGAGGTTGGGGCAAAGTACATGGTCAGAAGGGACTAGTAGGACAGGAGGCCCGGCAGGCTGCCTCGCATGACAAATGGCGCAGTGAGCAGGGTCCCCCGAACGACATGCTATTTTTATACCAGTATTAATGGGATTAATAAAATTCATTCCGATTTAAATCTAATTAATTAAATTTGCCTTTTTGTTGTTGTCTATCATTTTTGTGCGGTGGTATTCTATGATGTTCCCCTCTGTTTCTTATTTTATTATAGTATATATTTCAGTTCTGGATTTTTTTTTTTTTTTGAGTGGATACCCTTAAGTTTATGTAAAAGAAAATTTGATATTTACAGTATTCCATTTTCTTTGGCATGCTTACTTTCTTCATTCCCATATTCTGGTTCAGGCCTTTACTCTCCCCCTTTTTGTGTTTTGGTTGCCACAAATTGTCCCTGTTGATGATGGTCAAATAGCCTCCTTTAGTATTTCTTGTAGTGCATGTCATGTATTAGAAAGTCCCCTCAGCTTCTGTATGTCTGGAAAGGTCTTTATTCCTTCTTCATATCTAAATGATATCTTTGCTGGGTATATGTCACGCAGGGTGGCATGATTGGTCCCTGGTCCTGCTCCCCACATAAGAATGCAGGACATGGTGAGGCCAAAAAGGAAAATCCACAGAGCCATAGATAGGGGAGTTACACCACCATAGTCTCGCTGGCGGCTCCACAACCTGTCGTCCACTTCTCTGACAACCAATCCCACTTGCTAGCTGAAATCTGCCATGCTAACTGCAATCCACTCTTGCTAGCTCAGCCACCATCTTCTTGCTAGGCTCCCGTTTTTCTGCTAACATAGCCACAGCAGTTATATTAGTGGCCAATGGCTCACTGGTTACAGCTGACGGCCACCTAGCCACAGCTCATGGCCATCCAATCACAGTTGATGGTCGTTTACTACCTGAGTCAGCACCTTTCCACATGAGGCTGAGAGCCTGGAAACTGCACTCCTGGATCTGTCCCCACAGTATATTATTCTTGGCTCATAATTTCTCTCTTTCAGTAGTTTAAATATTTGGTTCCACTTCCTCCTGGCTTGTAGAGTTTCTGCTGAGAAATCTGATGATAATCTAATGGGCTTTCCTTTGTAAGTTACTGTCTTCTTTTCCCTGGATGCCTTGAGGATTCTTTCTTTGTCATTAATTTTTGACAGCTTCAATACAATGTGCCTTGGAGAATGTGCCCTGTTGGGATTAAGGTAATTAGGTGTTCTATTTGCTTCTTGGATTCGAGGATCCAGTTCTGTCCACAAGTTTGGGAAGTTCTCATCGAATATTTGTTTGAATATACTCTCTGTTCCCTTCTCTCTTTCGTCTCCTCTGGTATGCCCATTATTCTTATATTGCTCTTTCTGATGGAGTCAGAAAGTTCTTGTAGAGTTCTTTTATTTCTTTTAACTCTCAAGTCTCTTTCGTCTTCCATCCGTGTCATTTCCAGGTTTCTGTCTTCGATTTCACTGATTCTTTTCTCCATCTGATCAACTCTATTACCTAAATTGGCTATTTCATTTTTCATTTTCTTCTATTGAGTTCTTAATCTCCAGAAATTCTATTTGGTTCTTTTTTAAAATTTCAATCTCTTTCATAAAATGCTCATGTTGTTCTTTGATTATGTTTCTGAGTTCATTAAACTGCCTTTCTGTGTTTTCTTGCATCTCATTGAGTTTTTTCAGAACTGCAATCTTGAATTCTCTGTCATTTAAGTCACATATTTCCGTATCTTTAAGATCATTTTCTAAAGACTTTTCACTTTCTTTCTGAGCTGTCATGTTGCCTTGGTTATTCATGGCAATTACTGATTTATTATTTCTCTTCATAGACACCTACAGGAGTGGCTTCTGCAACAGGTTGATAGGAAGAGGTCTTTCTTTTGTTTTCCAATACTTGGTAGAATGTTTTATTTTCTCTCCGACTGCAGTCTTTTTTTCTATCTCACACTGTAGTGTTATAATTTCTCTGCACTATTCCAGCTTCTCCAACAATGGGGAGATTCCCTGGAAGGTGGGCTTCTCCTCAGTCAATAGTTCACCTGGGTCATAAGGCACCACGTCCCTGTAGGGATGCGGAGAGCTTTTGAAGTTCCAAAGCTCTTCCTGCACCAGATTCAGACCTTGTATGTTTCAGCAGTTCTGTTTACTCCTGCAGGGATCTGCCCAGATAGGTGGGGACAGGGGTGGGGTGAGTTGTGAGAGGTGGCCCAGAGCAATGGCGGTGACCACCACCACAGCCAGTCCTGCTCCCTCCCCTTTGCCGGAACTAGTTGAACTTCGAATCTGTGTCTGCGGTCCACAGTTCTCAGAACTGCAAATATTCTGTTCTTTTGATATGACACTGCTACTGTTCCTCTTCTAGCACCAGGCTGGTGGGTGCTAGGTGAGCTCTGGGAAGGTAGGGAGGGGGCGGCTGGTCTCAGTGCCTAAGGCTTCCATTCTCTGTGGCAGTGAGGGCTTAAACCACCGTTTTCAGCCTTCTTCCCTCAGTCTTTTCTCTGAGGTCTCTGCCGTGAGCATTGGGTTCAGCCGTGTTATATGCTGTCTCCTCAGCCCTGTGGGCCATAAGCGGAGCCCTAATAGTCTGAGTTCTTCCCTCTCCCACAGCTGCGGTAGTTCCAGGATGCAGCGAGCTCGGAGCACTGAGCTAGGTCTGCGTCCTGTGCCCGCGGGCTCCATCTCCGCACTTCTCCCTTCCCTCCTCCCCCGCTTGTGTGATTCGCCCAGCTTTAGGTGAATTCAGTAGTGCACCTGTTAATCTTGCTTGTCTGCTGTGCAGGGAGTCCTTTGTGGAGTTCTAGTTTTTCAATTTGTTGTAAATTCCAGGAGAGATTTCCAGAGGCTCACCTCACACCACCATTTTGATGACGTCAACTGGTTTAGTTAATTAAATTTAATTTAAAGCATTACTAAAAGTTATTGACCCTTTTTGTCATGTGTTTTCTCAACCAATGACTGCTAAGTAAATACAAACACTATTATAAATTTATGTCTTTCAAACTATGGTTTAATAACAATATTTGTTATTGTTTTTCTCTAATTCTAAAAATAATGAATTCTTATCTATTATTTACTGACCAACTATAATGTGCCTGGCCTGTGTGAAGCTCTTCACATGAAGTATCTCATTTAATCCTCATGATAACTTTGAAAGCTAGGCATTATTATAATAAACCCCATTTTACAGATAAAGAAACTGAGGCTTGACAAGTTTTAGTAACCTACCTATGGTCTTGCAGATAACAACGGTCAGAGCCAGGCCTTGATAACAGACCAACCTACATTTTAATTACCACACAGTACTATCTCATGGGATCTATTAGAAAGTTTAGAAAACTAGAAAGTAAACAGAAGCTTAGCTTATTTCTCATAACCTTTCTATTTAGACATGGGGTAAAATATTTTAGATTTTGTCCTCTGGTCATTTCTCAATGATTTTTTTTCTCAATGAAGTGGTTTAGTGCAGCACATTTTGTTTTGTACTTTCACAAGACATCTTAATATATTTTTTTAATATCATGCATTGTCCATTGTGTTATTGAACTGTTTTTTTTTTTTTTTTTAATGCCATGATCAGACATCCACATTATCTCTGAGGTGGTCTTCCAAATAGGATGCATGTCCATCGGATACCCAACAAAATCTTTGCAACATTATTGAATAAGTTCCCCAAATTAATTTTCAAAAAACCCTGAGGCCATCTTGTGGTTACCAGCTGCTTCCTAATCCCTTCACCTTTCCCCTTATCCCCAACCCCCCCCACCCGGCGCCCATCTAACAACTGAACTGTTTTATTTGACCATTTCCCTATTTTTGGACAGTTAGGTGGTTTTAAAGTTCATTATTACAAATAATGTTGTGTGACACATTGCAAAACCCACCCACACAGTATTCTCCTCTCATCAAGAGACTAAGTGTGTTTTTCCACTCCTCAAATCTGTGTTGGCCATGTGACTTGCTTTGGCCAGTGAGAGATTAGCAAGTGTACACAAGCAGAGCCTTCAGGTATACCTGAACACAGGGCCTCGCTCTTTTGCTGTTCTTGGGAACCCTGCAATTGCCACTATGTGAAGAAGCCCAGGTTAGCCTGCTGGATAATGAGAGATATGTGGCCCAGTCATCCCTACACCCCTGCTGACAGCTTCTCAACCACCAGATCTGTGAGTAAGGTGATCCTAACTCACCCAGTGGCCAGCCAACTTGCCAGCAGACCGCAAACATATGACAAAGCCCAGAAGGAATCAGACAAGCTGTCCCAGATGAGAAGAACCACACAGCTGTCCCACAGAATCATGAGCTAATTACATGGCTGCTGTAAGATTTAGGGAGGCTTGTTACACAGCAAATGCTAACTAACACGTTTCAATGAATAATCTTGCATATGTAAGTGTAAGAGTAGAAGTTACAATATAGAGTGAAGGATGGAGTAAGGCTTAAGAATGGATTGAGTTTAGGGATGAAGAAAGGAGACGGTGGTACTTGGGAATGGGATACATTGGATGAGAGTTTAGGATGGAGATCAAAGCCTCAAGAATAAGTGAGAATATCTGTATGCATTTACATGTAATTTTCAAAATATGAACATTTATTGGTTTATTATGCTGCATCAAAATGTCATGTACCAGAGAGTGCATATTTCACCACATACTCACTAACAACACATATTATTCCTTTTCCTTTTTGTCAGTATGATAAATGAGAATGATATCTGCATGGTTCAATTTTTCACTCTGATTAGTGGTAGAGTTGAATTTATTTTCACACAGTTACTGTTGATTTTTCTTTTCCCTGTTCATATCCTTGGTCCATTTTATCACTAGATGTTTCTCTTATTCATATTACTCCTTAAACCTTTTTTTGTCATAGATGTTGCAACTATTTTTCTTAGTTCATAGTTTACCTTTTAATTACTTTCTCCCAAGGCTTCTAAAAAATCAACTTTATATAGAAGTACAATTTACGTTAATAAAATCCAGTCATTTAAAAAGTACAGTCTGATGAGTTTTGAGAAACAAATATACTTCTGTAACCATCACCACAACCAAGATTTAGAACATTTTCATCATCCCTGGAATTTCTTTCATGCTCCTTTCCAGCCAATTTCAACCTCCACCCTAGCCCGAGGCAACCACCAATCTTCTTTTGCGATCATTGCATATTTAAAATATTTAGGCTTTTTATACAAAATGTATTTTAAGTTTTTTATTAGTCAACTCTAACAAAATCTTTTTTTTAAAATATGTTGGTTTAAAACACCTTTCTCACACCAAAGAGTACATAAGTATTCACCTGTATTTTCTTCTACTTATTTTTACATTTAACCTTTAGTTCTTTTGGGACTTATTTTAATGTATATGATGAAACATCTATCATTATTTCTAAAGAGTTTCTCAATTACCAATATTATCTTTTCCCACTGATTTGAAATGCCAATTTTATCATATATTGAATATTTATATGCACAAACACATATACTTGGATCTGTTCCTATTATCCTTTTTAACCTTAAATTATTGCATAGTTTTTATAATTGTAATGGTTTTATAATTCTTTTGGATAACTGGTAGTGTAAGCACTTTCTTCTCCCAAACACTGATTATTATTCTTGTCAATTTTCTCTTGGCTGTTATTGCTCATTTTTTCTGCCCAGTGAACTTTAGAATAACTTTATCAGGTTAAAAAAAAAAAAAAGCTGGAGAATCGTGGTTTTAATCATTATTTATTTTTTATTAAATTTATTGGGGTGACAATTGTTAGTGAAATTACATAGATTTCAGGTGTACAATTCTGTATTACATCATCTATAAATCCCATTGTGTGTTCACCACCCAGAGTCAGTTCTCCTTTCATCACCATATATTTGATCCCCCTTACCCTAATCCCCACCCCCCACTCCCCTAACCCTCTGGTAACCACTAAACTATTATCTGTGTCTATGAGTTTTAATCATTATTTATTGAGATTTAAATTTTAAAGTATTTTAAATATTCATTATGATTTACTTCTTTAAGTCTTATTTGTTCAAGTAGGTTATAGACTTCCTAAGAACAATAGTCACATCTTATAGTATGTCTTGGACACCTCCACAATTCCTGCCATATAGAAAATGGCCAATAAGTATGTGTTGATAAACCACTCCCCAGAAATCCACATCACCAGGGCTTTCAAAAAATGCTTTAAACTACCTATCAAAAGAGGGCAATAACAATGGACACTATACATCTAACGTAAAGATGTATTTTCAACAGTCAGGTGAAATATTTTTATTAAATGATTTTATTAAATGATTCTTGACAAAATAAATTAATAGATCAAATTTGAAATTAATGCCAAAAAACTGTCCAAAGTCTTTTTTTTGTACTTAATGTTGAGTTAAATTGAATATTATTAAGTCTAAGTAAGTCATTTCTCAGACTTTGCATTATTTTGTATTTTGTGTGTGTGTGTGTGTTTGTAATCAAATTTAGTAAGATTGACTGTTATAAAAATTTCTCCATATACAAATTTTAAAACTATAAAACTTAAGAAAGGTGAACTAAATGTATGTGGCTGATTTATACTCCTGACTTTTTAACCTTGACTATATCCATTTGCCATGAAATCTACTATTTAGAACTGAAAGTGTTCTCAGAGCCAGTTCCTTCATTTAACTGACAAGGAAACTGAGACCCAGAAAAATAAGGTCAGGTCATATAATTAGTAGATGGCAGAGCCGGGACTAGACTCCACTCTGCTCACTCTCACCCGAGTGATATTTCCATTACATTAGTCTGTGATATTGCAAATTTCTTGACCTTTTCTCAAAACCAAATTATTATAAAGTTATTTTTTAAAGCATTCCTTGTAAATTTTTTACTCTTGTTAGGGGAAAGAGTGTCATGAAATCAAACAAACTAACAGCAAAGGTTCTAAAACTCTAAAAGGATGAGTTTTTCCTAAAGATAAACCTGCTCTTTAAAAAGAGCAAGATCACTTTCAAAACAAAATGGCAGCTCACTGATGCTACTAAAGATTGTATATAGCGGGCATAAATAGTGATAAAAGGGAGAAAGAGAGAAAATGTGGTACTGCACACCAAAGGAAAAATGACTTTTAGTAAACAATATAATGGCAAAATCCATCAGGCTAACAAAAAAGGTGAACAAAGTGAAAAGGAAGCAGCCAGAAGCATGTCAAGCAGAACTAAAGGAGAAAGGAAAGAACGAAACATACATAGAACAACTATATCTCACAGGATTTTACAAGCGATTTCAACTACTGAGATATATGCTGGATTAAAGCACAGTGTGACCAGGAGATTTTATATATTATGCAGAAGACAGCTTTATGACATAGCAAGTAAGTAATCTAACCTGAGGAGAAATACCCCTGATCAAAGGCAATGACCAGCCCATGCATCATAGTGAGCCAGGTAAAAGTGAGTCACAAAGGATGAATGAGAGATGGGTGGCCCATAGCTCTTTAAATTCAGCAAGACAGGAGTTCATACATCCAGGCCTTTGACCTTAAAGAAGGGGAAATGCTTATGTTCACTTTTAGGAAAATAAAACCCAAAAAGAGTGCAAAATAAAGAAGTGCACCTTATTCATAAGGGTGAAGTTCTAGGATGTTCCAGAAACACTAGGTCCACTAATAGCTTTCTAACACTTGTATGGTTGTTGTCAATAAATGAGGTTTAGCTTATCTTAATTTATTCTTCTTGCAGGTTGGGGTAGAGTCTTTTCTCAAACTAGGTAAAAAATAACAAATAAAAAGTTTATTCCCTGGAAGTCAGGCTTCTCTGCTATGTCTGAGTTATTTAGCTTGAAACATTATAATGAATGGTCTATAAAAGAGGCAAGGCTGAGTTTAAAAAAGAAATGAATGACTACCTCATGCCATATGCAAAATCAGTTCCAGAGTGAATTGTAGTTTAAATGTGAAAGGTAGAACAATAAAGCTCTAGAAAATAACAAAGGAAAATAGACAAGTATTTCTCAAACAGGACATAAAAAGGATAAAACATTAAAAGCACTGATTATGAAGGAAAGACTGACAATTTGGACTTTATTACAATTAACAACTTTTGACCAACAAAAGACACTATTAGGTGAGAGATTGAAAAGGCAAGCTCTGAGGAGGGAAGATATTTGTGATACATGTATTCAAAAAAAGACTTGTGCACACAATATATAACAAACTTCTACAAATCAATCAGAAAAAGACAGATAAGCCAACTTTTAAAAAATAGGTAAAACATTTGAACAGGTGCCTCATCAAATGGCCAAGCATATGAAAAGTTATTCAACCTTATTACTCATCAGGGAAATGCAAATTAAAACCTCAAGGAGATTTTACTACATGCATACAAGAATGGCTACCATTAAAATGACAAATTGTATCAACAGTTGGTAAAGCTGTGAAGTAATTACAACCCTAAGACACTACTGGTAAGCATGTAAAGTGGTACAACCACATTGGACAGTTCTCTGACCATATCTACTAAATTTGTATACATGCTTACCTGTGATCCAGCAGTTCTACTCTTGTGTTTCCGTTATATATGTTCATCAAAAGACATATACAAAAATGCACATAAAAACATTCACTGAGATAAAGAATATTATTATAACTCAAAACTAGAAACAAACCAAGTATCCATCAACAACAGAATGAACAAGTAAATTGTGCTATAGTTATAAAAAGGAATGCTACACAGCAACAAAATGGAACAAATCACTGTTACTACAACATGGAGGAATTTCTTAAGACACAAAAGTGTACATATCACATAATTCCAATTTGCCTGTTCAAAAACAGACCAAACATAATTATATGGTCATAGAAGTAAGATTGTGGGGGTGGGTGGGTAGTGTCTGGGGGGAACATTGAGACCACTTCTGGGATACTGATAATATTGCCTTTTCTGATCTGGGTTGGATTACACCGGCATAGTCACTTTGTGAAAATCCACCGAGCTGTGTATTTAAGATTTTTGCCCTTTGTATAATGCAGAAAATTTTTTTCTATACTTTAATAACAAGATTATTTAAGATTGCACAACATGATTGTGTGTATATGAGGTCTAACAATTAAGTGTGTGAACTTGTTGCAACAATGTTGCTAACCATTTTTTGATATCAGGGGTATTATTAATTATGAATTTGCACCAAGTAGACAAACACACTGCTGAACTGTACAATTAAAAATGGTCAAAATGGTAAATTTTATATTATGTGTATTATACTATAATTTTAAAATTTTTTAAATAAACATTTTTCAACAGAAGTAACCAATCCTGCTGACTCCTTGTCTTTGGTCTTCTGGCCTCCAGAACTGTGAAAGAATAAATCCCTGTCATTTTAAGCCAAATAAAATAAAATAAAATGCAATCGAGACGTCATCAAAATGGCGGCATGAGGTGAGCCTCTAAAAGCTCCACTGGAATTTACAACTAATAGAAAAACAATAACTCCACAAAGGACTCCCTGCACAGCAGACAGGCTAGACAAAGAAACCCACTACTGAATTCCCCTAAAGGGACATGGCACCCTATGACGCAGGCGAACTGTTAACAGAGGAAAAGCCCGTCTCCCAGGGAATCCCCCCATTGTGTGAGAAGCTAGAATAGTAAAGAGAAAACATAGTACTACTGTGTGAGAGAGGAAAAAAAAAAGCCTGCAGTAGGAGAGAAAATAAAACATTCTACCAACAAGTACTGGAAAACAAAAGAAAGATCTCTTCCTATCAACCTGTTGCACAAGCCACTCCTGTAGATGTCTAGGAAGAGAAATAATAAATCAGTAATTGGCATGAATAACCAAGGCAACAAGACAGCTCAGAAAGAAAGTGAAAAGTTTCCAGAAAAGGAACTTAAAGATATAGAAATATGTGACTTAAATGACAGAGAATTCAAGATTGCAGTTCTGAAAAAAATCAACGAGATGCAAGAAAACACGGAAAGGCAATTTAAGGAACTCAGAAACGCAATCAAAGAACAACATGAGCATTTTACGAAAGAGATTCAAATTTTAAAAAAGAACCAAATGGAATTTCTGGAGATTAAGAACTCAAAGAAGAAATTAAGAATGAAATAACCAGCTTAAGTAGTAGGGTTGAAAAGATTAAGGAAAGAATCAGTGACATCGAAGACAGAAACCTGGAAATTACACAGATGGAAGAAGAAAGAGACTTGAGACTTAAAAGAAATGAAAGACCTCTACAAGAACTTTCTGACTCCATCAGAAAGAGCAATATAAGAATAATGGGCATACCAGAAGGAGAAGAAAGAGAGAAGGGAACAGAGAATATACTCAAAGAAATTGTCAATGAGAACTTCCCAAACGTGTGCACAGAACTGGATCTTCGAATCCAAGAAGCAAATAGAACACCTAATTATCTCAATCCCAACAGGCCTTCTCCAAGGCAGATTGTATTGAAGCTGTCTAAAATCAATGACAAAGAAAGAATCCTCAAGGCAGCCAAGGAAAAGAAGACGGTAACCTACAAAGGAAAGCCCATTAAATTCTCATCAGATTTTTCAGCAGAATCTCTACAGGCCAGGAGGGAGTGGAACCAAATATTCAAACTATTGAAAGAGAGAAATTATGAGCAAAGAATAATATATCCAGCAAAAATATCCTTCAGATACGAAGGAGGAATAAAGACCTTTCCAGACATACAGAAGCTGAAGGAATTTTCTAATACACGACGTGCACTACAAGAAATACTAAAGGAGACTATTCAACCACCATCAACAGGGACAATTTGTGGCAACCAAACCATAAAAAGGGGGAGAGTAAAGGCCTGAACTGGAATATATGAATGGAGAAAGTAATTGTGCTGAAGAAAATGGAAAACTCTAAATATCAAACTTTCTTTTACATAAACTTAAGGGTAACCACTCAAAAAACATCCAGAACTGAAATGTATACTGTAATAAAAGAAGAAACAGAGGGAAACATCAAATATGTGAATGGCATGTCAGCACCGCAGGAAAAGGACTCCTTTTGCTAACTCTCCACCCTATACCACAATTGACCCTTTAGGGTCTTCTGATGACATGGAACATTAATGTCTTTTTATATTATTTGCATAATAAACACTGTACTTTTGTATATGCCACTTTGCTAAACAGAAAGCTTTAAAAGACAGCATTTAAAGACACTTCTGAAAATTAATAAATAGTGTCAATGACGATAACCACATTGAAGATATTTTCTTTCACTTATAGCCAGCGATCGAATATCAAAATGTCAAACATTTCATGCCATGGTTCCACTTCAACCCCTTCACCACACGGAGAAAAATCCAACTGCCTTACACTGTCCTACAAAGCCCTACGGGACTCGGCCCTGACCACCAGATCTTCACCCAGCACTTCTGGTTCTGTTCTCTGACAGACAGGACGCTACTCCTCTCACAAGCACAGCCCCTGCAGAAACGGGTGACCCTCAAGGTCACATACAGGTGATGACGGCCGGAAGTTGTCCCAATAAAAGGGAAGCAGCAGTGTTTACTCCCAGAAAGATGGGTCAGATCATATTCTCCCAAACCCAAGTCAGTATGTTCTCTAACGGTCAGGGGAAAAAGTCTCCAACTTGGAAACAGGCTAAAACATGCCCACATATCATTTCAGTGTTGTGCTGGAATGCTGGCAGTATGCCCACCAAGGATTACGTCATTCTTTAGGGCGATGCACCTTTGCCTGAGTTACTGTTTAGCACGGACTAGGATATTTTATAACTCTGTTAGGCTAGATGTTAGTTTTCAAACACCAGTAGTGATATAAATGAATAGCACTGCGCAGGGACACAAATGAAGTCTGTTCCAGAGAAAAGACAACAGCAAAGGTTAACTTTATGGCTCTGTAGGTCATTAACGGGTTTTGCTATTTTCCTTGTAACTATTCCAGCCTTCTTTCAATGTCCATAAATATTCAGTCTCTTGAATTTTCTTTGAACCAACTTCTACAATTCTTTTGATTCCTTTATTGAATTAAATATTTGACAAGTATTCATTCTGTATTTATAAGTCATGTTTTTACTTTTTGAAAATTATAATGACAGTAAATGTCCCATAACATCTATAGGTTTAAAACAACTCTACATAATACGAAATTACTTAAAATTAAATGGATTTTCATCAGATTTGTTTGGAACCACAAAAGACCCCGAATAGCCAAAGCAATCTTAAGAAAAAGGAACAATACTGGAGGTATCACACTGCCTGACTTTAGCTTGTACTACAGGACAACAATAATCAAAACAGCATGGTATTGGCAGAAAAACCGACACACAGACCAATGGAATAGAATTGAGAACCCAGAAATAAAACCACATAAATATGGACAGATAATTTTTGACAAAGAAGCAAAAAACATACAATAGAGAAAAGACAGCCTCTTCAATAAATGGTGCTGGCAGAATTGGATAGCCACGTGCAAAAAATGAAACTGGACTGCTATCTGTCACCATGTACCAATTAATTCAAAATGGATCAAAGACTTAAGCATAAGACCTGAAACAATAAACTGCATAGAAGAAAACATAGGTACTAAACTTATGGACCTTGGGTTCAAAGAGCATTTCATGAATTTGACTCCAAAGGGAAGTAAAAGCTAAAATAAATGAATGGGACTGTATCAAACTTAAAAGCTTCTGCAGAGCAAAAGAAACCACCAACAAAATAAAGAGGCAACCAACTGAATGGGAAAAGATTTTTGCAAACAGTGCCTCCGATAAAGGGCTAATATCCAAAATATACAAGGAAGTCATGAAACTCAACAACAAAAAAACAACCAACCAACCCAATTGAAAAATGGGCAGAGGGCCTGAAGAGACATTTCTCCAAAGAGGACATACAAATGGCAAATAGAGATATGAAAAAATGCTCAACATCACTAATCATCAGAGAAATGCAAATAAAAACCACAATGAGATATCACCTCACCCCAGACAGAATGGCTTTCATCAACAAGACAAATAGTAATTCATCCCTGGTATGCAGGGGTGGTTCAACATCCGCAAATCAATTAATGTGATACACCACATTAACAAAATGAAAAATAAAAATCACATGATCATATCAATAGATGCAGAAAAAGCATTTGATAAAATACAGCAACCTTTTATGATAAAAACCCTTAAGAAAGTGGGAATAGAGGGATCATATCTTAACATAATAAAGGCCAAATATGACAAACCCACAGCTAACATCATACTCAATGGGGAAAAGCTAAAACCATTCCCCCTAAGATCAGGAACAAGACAAGGTTGCCCACTTTCTCCACTTCTATTCAACATAGTGCTGGAAGTTCTAGCCACAGCAATCAGACAAGAGAAAGAAATAAAAGGCATCCAAATTGGTAAGGAGGAAGTAAAATTATCATTATATGCAGATGATATGATACTATATATAGAGAACCCTAAAGACTCCACCAAGAAACTATTAGAACTGATAGATGAATTTAGTAAAGTAGCAGGATATAAAATTAATATTCGGAAATCAGTTGCATTTGTATATACCAATGATAAAATAGCAGAAGGAGAAATTAAAAAAAACAATTCCATTTACAATTGCTCCAAAGACTATAAAATATCTGGGAATAAATCTAACCAAAGATGTAAAGGATCTGTACTCAGAAAATTATACAACACTGAAGAAAGAAATGAAAGAAGACATAAATAGATGGAAACACATTCCATGTTCATGGATAGGAAGAATTAATATAGTTAAAACGTCCATACTGCCTAAGGCAATATACATATTCAACGCAATTCCTATCAAACTACCAACGACGTTTTTCACAGAAATAGAACATATAATCCTAAAATTTATATGGGACCATAAAAGACCCCGGATAGCCTCAGCAATCTTGAGAAATAAGAAAAAAGTGGGAGGTATAACGATACCTGATTTCAAACTATACTACAAGGCTACAGTAATCAAAACAACATGGTACTGGCATAAAAATAGATACATAGATCAATGGAACAGAATAGAGAGTCCAGACGTAAATCCATGCCTATATGCCCATCTAATCTACGACAATGGAAGCAAGAATGTACGATGGGGTAAAGATTGTCTGTTCAATAAGTGGTGTTGGGAAACCTGGACGGACACATGCAAGAAAATGAAGCTGGACCACCTCCTTACACCATATACAAAAACAAATTCAAAATGGCTTAAAGACTTAAATGTAAGATCTGAAACCATAAAATATCTAGAAGAAAATATAGGAAGAAACTTCATGGACATTACCCGGAGTAAGATTTTCACTGATATATCCCCTCGCGCGAGCGAAGTAAGAGAAAAAATAAACATGTGGGATTACATCAAACTAAAAAGTTTTTTCACAGCAAAGGAAACCATCAATAAAACAAAAAGGGATCCTACTCTATGGGAAAAGATATTTGCCAATGATATATCTGATAAGGGATTAATATCACAAATCTATAAAAAACTTACTCAACTCAACTCCAAAAAAACAAACAACCCAATTAAAAAATGGGCAGAGGACTTGGGGAGACATTTCTCTAAAAAGGACATACAGAAGGCAAGAAGACATATGAAGAAATGCTCAACCTCACTAACCATCAGAGAAATGCAAATAAAAACCACAATGAGATACCACCTCACTCCAGTCAAAATGGCTATTATCAATAAATCAACAAACAACAAATGCTGGCGCGGATGTGGAGAAAAGGGAACGCTAGTGCACTGTTGGTGGGACTGCAGATTAGTGCAGCCACTATGGAAAACAGTATGGAGGTATCTCAGGAATCTGAAAATGGAACTACCCTATGATCCAGTAATTCCACTCCTAGGCATCTACCCGGAGAAATCCAAAACTCCAATTCAAAAATCTGTATGCACTCCTATGTTTATTGCAGCACTTTACACAATAGCCAAGATATGGAAACAACCAAAATGCCCATCGGTAGATGACTGGATTAAGAAGCTGTGGTACATTTATACAATGGAGTATTACGCAGCCATAAAGAAGAAAGAAATCTTATCATTTGCAGCAACATGGATGGATCTAGAGAACATTATGTTAAGTGAAATAAGTCAGAAAGAGAAAGACAAGTACCATATGATCTCACTTATATATGGAATCTCAAGAAAAGACTATGTGAATGAACTAATCAGAAACAGTTTTGGGGACACAAAGAAAAAAACCGAGAGTTGTTAGATGGGTGTGGGGGGGGAGGTGGGGATAAGGGGAAAGGTGAAGGGATTTGGAAGCAGCTGGTAAGCACAAGATGGCCTCAGGGTTTTTTTGAAAATTAATTTGGGGAAGGTATTCAATAATGTTGTAAAGATTTTGTTGGGTATCCGATGGACATGCGTCCTATTTGGGAGACCACCTCAGGGATACTGTGGATACCTGATCATGGCATTGTACATCAGAAGCTAAACATTAATGAATGCCAACTATAATTTTATATATATAATGTGATGGTTCAGTGTGAGGTCGGAGGGATAGTGGATGGGGGGAGGGGGGTTCACAGTATGAGGGATATAAATGATGAACGTCTAAGTATTACCTTGTTTTGTACACCTGAAACTAATAAATAAATTAATTAATAAAAAAAAAAAAAAAAAAAAAAAAAAAAAAAAAAAAAAAAAAAAAGAAATAGAAAAACAATTCTTTTTGTAATTGCAGCAAAAAGAATAAAATACCTAGGAATAAACTTAACCAACGATGTGAAGGATTTATATGCTGAAAACTATAAGACTTTTTTGAAAGAAATTGAAGAAGACACAAAGAAATGGAAAGACATTCCGTGCTCATGGATTGGAAGGATCAACATAGTTAAAATGGCCATATTACCCAAAGCCATATACAGATTTAATGCATTCCCCATTAAAATCCCAATGGCATTTTTTAAAGAAATAGAACAAAAAATCATCAGATTTGTTTGGAACCACAAAAGACCCCGAATAGCCAAAGCAATATTTTAGAAAAAGAACAATACTGGAGGTATCACACTCCCCGATTTTTGCTTGTACTACAGGACTACAATAATCAAAACAACTTGGTATTGGTGGAAAAACAGACACCTAGACCAATGGAATAGAATTGAGAACCCAGAAATAAAACCACATAAATATGGACAGATAATTTTTGACAAAGAACAAAAAACATACAATGGAGGAAAGACAGCCTGTTCAATAAATGGTGCTGGCAGAATTGGATAGCTACGTGCAAAGGAATGAAACAGGACTGCTATCTGTCACCGTGTACCAAAATTAATTCAAAGTGGATCAAAGGCTTAAGCATAAGACCTGCCACAATAAACTGCATCGAAGAAAACATAGGTACTAAACTTATGGACCTTGGGTTCAAAGAGCATTTTATGAATTTGACTCCAAAGGCAATGGAAGTAAAAACTAAACTAAACAAATGGGATTATATGAAACTGAAAAGCTTCTGCACAGCAAAAGAAACTATTGACAAAATAATGAGGCAACCAACTGAATGGGAGAAGATTTTTGCAAACAGTGCCTCTGATAAGGGGCTAATATCCAAAATATACAAGGAATCATGAAACTCAACAACAAAGAAACAAGCAATCCAATTGAAAAATGGACAGAGGACCTGAAGAGACATTTCTCCAAAGAGGATATACAAATGGCAAATAGACATATGAAAAAATGCTCAACATCGCTAATCATCAGAGAAATGCAAATAAAAAACACAATGAGATATCACCTCACCCCAGTTAGAATGGCTTTCATTAACAAGACAAATAGTAACAAGTGTTGGAGAGGCTGTGGAGAAAAAGGAACCCTCATACACTGTTGGTGGGAATGCAGACTGGTCAGCCACTATGGAAGGCAGTGTGGAGGATCCTCAAGAAATTACGAATAGAATTACCATACGACCCAGCAATTTTTCTCCTGGGTATTTACCCAAAAAATCTGAAAACATTTCTCTATAATGACACGTGTACTCCAATGTTCATTGCAGCTTTTTTTACGGTGGCCAACACATGGAAACAAGCAAAATGTCCTTTGATAGATGAATGGATAAAGAAGTTGTGGTACATATACACAATGGAATACTATTCGGCGTTAAGGAAAGATGATATAGGAGCATTTGTGACAACATGGATGGATCTTGAGAGTATAATGCTAAGCGAAATAAGTCAGACAGATAAAGCATAGAACCATAAACCGAAAACAAGAAAATATCAAGACAAACAAATGAGAAACAAAAACTCATAGACACAGACAATAGTTTAGTGGTTACCAGAGGGTAAGGGGGTG
Organism: Rhinolophus hipposideros; assembly: GCF_964194185.1. Lineage (NCBI taxonomy): Eukaryota > Metazoa > Chordata > Mammalia > Chiroptera > Rhinolophidae > Rhinolophus > Rhinolophus hipposideros. The sequence continues at coordinate 5,560,141 of NC_138054.1, read as the reverse complement.
GGGGGGGTGGAAGATGAGGGTAAGGGGGGTCAAATATATGGTGATGGAAGGAGAACTGATTCTGGGTGTTGAACACACAATGGGATTTATAGATGATGTAATACAGAATTTTACACCTGAAATCTATATAATTTTACTAACAAGTGTTACTCCAATAAATTAAAAAAAAAAGAAACAAAATGTTCTTCTATGTTAGCAAAATATAATCGTGCCAAAGCAGAACTAGCATAACAATACCTATGATTTTGAGTACTTACTGGGCACCAAACACCACTCTAACACATTCATTTCAAGGGTGCAACCAGGGAAAGGTTCAGAGTGCACAAGTGGTGGGATCTTCAGAACCTGAGGAGCTATAAATTAAAAAAAAATTTTCCCACAGAGCCAGCTCCTAACCATTGACCAGCACACCAATGGGTTGAGATATTTATTCTGCTAGCTTCCTTCTTGTGGAGTAGCTTCAGGGTTACCTTGACCAAAGGTCATTGTTCTTCTCAAAGTTGCCATCTCTACATACTTCTCTCCTTTTGGGGACTGCACTATCTCTCTTATGGTTTCCCCACTCGCCCCAGTTTTGTAAATAACCCCCTTGCTGAACAATCCTCAGATTATCTTCATTTGAGTGGGCCATTTGTTCCCTGCAGAGATCATGGTTGATATAGTCCATAAATATATGACTCAGAAACACTGTCCAGGTCATTCCTGAGTGTGAGGTATGATGGTTAAATCATGTCTCCAATTGTGGTAATTCTAGAACATGAGTCTACTGCCTCAAGAGAGCTAGAAGAAATCCGCAATCTAGCATGACATCCAAATTGTGTTTTAAAAATAACTTTTTCTCAATATCTTTGCTCACCAATGTCTTCCTTTCCCAACAACTCCTTTAAGCCTAGAACGTGAAATTTTTTTTCTTTTCAAAGAGGACTTTGGATATCCTCAGTTTCCACTGCATCCTGGGGAAGAAGCCCTACAACGTGGGGGTCAATGTTCTCTCATTTTGGCAGTGATTCAAAGTGAAAGTCCCAGACCAGTAGCTCTCAAACTCTGATGTACACGACAACCTCCTGGGAGGTATAGCCAATCTGACACTTGGGCACCCAGGTCAATGAAATCAGATTCTGATAGACACTAACTCTGTGAACCTGAGGAATAACATTTCAAAGCCCCTTTCCTCATCAGAAAGACAGGAAAATTATACCTATCATACAGGATTGCTGGAAAGATTACATGAATAGTCAGCAGTACTTGGCATGAGTATCCTACTTCACCATTCTTTCACCTCCCTCCCTTAGCACTCCCAGCACTGTCCTAGGACCAAAAGAACAAGGCAGGTCCCCGGGACATCTACATCATTGGCTCCTAAAATATGCTCTCTGGATCTTAGCACCACTCGGGAACTTGCTGGAAACTCAAATCCTCCAGTCTCATCCCAGATCCACTGATTCAAAACCTCTAGGGATGGAGAATTTTATATGGAGGTATGAAGCAATTGTGCAGGGGCCAACTAATTCATAAAATAGTTGATGTTTTAACAAATCTTCTAGATGACTCTGATTCATGCAAAGTTCAAGATCCAGTGGTCTAGATGTTCCTATCTGCTGGTAACTTCTGGAAATGCCAGCTGAACATGTCTCCCCTTTTTGGCCCAGGTGTGTCCCTTTAACTGACTGAACTCTCCCACACTATAGATACCCTAGGCCTTACATTCTTATCATGCAGTTCAAGGCCATCCCTGCTACCACTAACTTCCACCAGCTCAGCAACAGTTGTTTGGCTGTCTGAGCACAGGTTGGTTTCCAGCATTCACTGTCCATGAAACAAGGAATGGCAGGGGGTGGGGGCAAACACAGAGAGTCTCCTCTTCCAACAGATCCAAAGCCATCATTTTGGGAAGAAATTGCTTTTCTGCTTTGCTTTTAAAATGGCTACTGTGTTTACAAATAAGACTTTGATAATTCTCTTTCCTTGTCAGATGAAAATACTGGGATAAAGATATCTGCTCTGAGAGAAAAGGGGCACAGAAGGAGTTTCTCCTCTAAGGTCCACGGGTATATGTGTGCATGTGGTTGCCTGGGTGCATGCTTATGTGTTTAGGGGCAGTGTGGATGTAATAGGATTTGAGGAGAGAGAGTGACAAGAGTGTCTGTGTGTAATAAGCACATCCTCCCATATCACAGTTCTGCTAAAAGATCTTGTTTGGAAGTTTGGGAACAAGAAGAGTTAGAACACAAATGTATTGCTATGGAGATTTCCCAACCCAGAATGCTGGATTTTGTCTGTGTGCTCATTTCTAAAGCACCAGTTATTAAACCATTACCCAGTGCCATTGCTCAGTGCCCCCAAGGAGGATTCCCAACCTGAGGGAGGCTCCCCTTCCCATGGCTGCCAGACAGGGATGTTGAGCTTTCATGAAGCCCCAACCAGAAAATTACCCTTCTTTTTGGTTAGAGGCGAGGTTTTGGGCAAGTATGAATGTTGGCTTTCGAGAAAAACTGATTAGAGTTCCAACAGGAATTTAGTGTACTTGGCTGGCAGGCTCTTGATCTTGTAAAATACCTCTTGCTTTTCCCTAAATTACATTCATTATCCATCACTGTGAATTTTACTGATGATCCTACATGGGTATGAAGAGGAGTCCAGGATTTGGAGGACCAGCCCTTATGCAGTGGATGCAAATCAGCTCAGATTCACTTACTAAACATGAAATCAACCCTTTGGCAGCTCTTCATTTTGTGATGTCTTCCTGGGGCAGCAGCAACTACATGTCATCCAAATGAATGAAGTGCTCCACCAAGTGAGTGTCTGAGAGTAGAGAAGTTTCTCTCTGACAGGCAGCCTGGTCGATCTCAGTTGTTGTCAATAGTTCAACAATGAGCTATCTCTGATTGGTAGATTTTAAACTACAATGTAATAGATGGCGATGGTGTCCAAGTGGAATTTATAGATGACCCTACAGCAAAACAGATGATGGAGACTCATTCCTTGGCAAAAACTGCTCTGTAACTTTTATCTGTAGATAAAAATATTGCAGCAGCACTTTCATACTGTAGCACAAGTGGAAAATAGACAAGCCCATTACAAACTTACCACTCAGGTCTTGACACACCAATTCACCCTTCTAATCTTTAACCATGAAGATTCTTCATGTGGTATCATTTTCTCTAAGTAAATCTTACATATATAACTTAACTTAAATCTTACATATATAACTCTTCATACAGACCTCTGTGTCATTCATCATATTGTTAATATGATGATGATGATTATGGGATAAGTTAAGGGCCATAGGTATAAACCATGTCTAGGTATTTACAAATCACTGTGGTGAAACTGCTTCATAGCTCCGTATAAAATTCTTGTCAAATTGTATTTAAATGTTGTTTGTTTGTTTTTTAAGTAATGTTCTGGTACAAACTGAAATTTTTGTAACACTAGTTAACTGAAAGTACTAGTGTCAGGAGAGATTGTTGCTATGGGGACCATCAAAGGTAACTTTTGGTTCTTACCAGGACCTTACTAGTTTGGTCAGAGGCAAGAGGCTGAGAGGGATGCTTTTCTCCACTAAATTAAAATAGAAAAGATAAAGATGAGGAGATAGTTGGGTTTGGGGGAACATTTCTCTAACTGATGAAGACAGCTGGAGAAATCCTACTGCTGAGTGGTGAAACCCAATGGGATAAGCTCTTTCTTTTACTGCATTTGTCAGAAAAACTGGGGCATGGGGCTGTCCCCTACCATGGCTGTCTCTTCTTCAAACTGAGAAGATAAGAGCCTAGGTTGAGTGGCAAGTGTCCTGAACACCACTGGTAGAAGGGGCCAGATGAGGCCAATCTAGTTTCTTTGGCTAAGGAAGTTCAAATTGTTGGTTTTCAAAATGGTGATGAAGCCTCCAGATACTTGAAGCCCTGGGTCTTGTACATGAATTGGGGTTTTACATTGATATAAGCTACAAAAGTATATTCTCATTAAGATTCAGGAATAGGAATAAGATAAAAACTAGCATTATAACAGTGAAATGGTAGTGAGTAAGGTATCTAAGTGTACTTACCTGTGTGTTTTATTTAATTCTTGCTTTATACATTAATCTTTTACAGTGTTCTTTAGAAAAAACTTGAGCTTAGAGAGAGAGAAGAGAATTTCAGTAGATGTTTTTGATGATCCCATGTTGTCCCTTTCATTGGTTCAGTGTACTCACTATCCCTCTACTCCCATTTTCTCACTCCTCCACTAGGGGCTGGGAGTTTGGTTGCTAATTGATCTTGGCTCATAGGTGACTCTTCACTGGAGAGGTTACAGCCCCACCTGCAAGGTGTTGTCAGCCTACACCAATGATTGACTGTCGGGGGAGGGTACAAAAGACTGACTCTCTTGTCTACAAGAGACAAGACTGGGGTGAGGTTTATGCTCCAGAGCTTCCCACTGTGGATGAGAGTTACATTCCTGCTCAGCTCCCCCCTGCCTTAGCCTGCTTCCCTCACTCCCATATAGTTCTTCCCAGTGAGTACTGCTGTGACAGTGTGCACCAAATCCCTGTCTCAGTCTCTGCTTCCGAGCACCCCCACCCAAGACTACAATCACAGAGCAAACAAAATCTCTGTGTGCTCCCCAGGCTCACAGAAAGGCACATTGTGTGACTGCACACCCCGTCACAGCAAATGCATGACCTTTGAGCCCTATCTTTGCAATTGGAGTCCTATAAATTGGCAACACTGTGTTGTTTACATTTCAGAAAACTGAAATATAGGTCACCAACAAAAAACGAGGAAAGGAGTAAAATTTGATCATTCTCTGACAAATTTTAAATAAATCATTTTCACGTGTAATGCCAACAGACAATTTGAATGATTTGTAGTTAAGACCAGATCATGTTTTTTAGGAACATATTTGGCTACTTCTGTTTTCTGGGCACTGATAAAAAAAAATAAAATTAGGAATTGTTTTGGTTTTATGAAATGATTGAGACCCAATACAGGTCATAATATCAGTGTGTTAAAGACAAACCATTGTATTTATCATGTGAAAGCTGAAGAAGTCAAAAGATAATACCTACTGTTTGCAAACTGGCAAATTACAAACAGAGAGTTAGTTATTTAGTGAGTCAGATTGGTTACTCCATATTACTTGTTGATGAAACCAGCCACAGTGTTAGATCACCAAATCCCACAGGCAGCCTGTTGTATTCCATGGACCCTGGAACAGACACAGCACAGTTATTGAACATCCCAGCCCAACATTTGCAGCTTTGTGAACTTGGTCAACTGCATAATCACCAAACTTTAGGTTTCTCATCTGAAAAGCAGGCACAACACTGCATGCCTCATTGGGTTATTTAGGATTTAATACACTAATATCTACAAGGCACCCATCATCATTCTTGGAGGAGTATAAAAGCCCATTGAATGGAAGATGTTCATCTGAAAGAAGGGCTATATTCCCGATTTTTGAAACTCTAAGTAGATATTTCATAATACATTTTAAAAGTAAAAATTTTAAAAGATCATTACTGAATATGAACTCTGTATTATTTCACACTTTCCTGATCTCTGTCTGTGTACTTTAATGTATATTTGAACACAGATGTACTAGCATACCCATGGTACTTTATATCCTGCGTTTTTTTCCCATTCAGCACTATTTTACATACACGTGTTTTGGCATAGTCTGTATATGTCATTTTTATATTTCATTCATGAAGACAACCTATACACAATATCATAAGAAGTTGGAGGAGATGCTAACCCATTATGCTAAATATTTGCCTCCAGAAAGCTGCAGGGCTCTAGGAGTCACCAAACCAGTAGGCCCAACCTGTTAGCAAGTCATTCAGTACCTACTACGAGACTTTTTAAACTATCAGTCAGCCTGGCTTGGCCCCCTCACAACTGGTTCTCCTCAAGAGACTCCCCCGTCCCTCTCTGTTTGCTCCCCTCGTACTGAGACTACTTAGTTTCTAACAACTCCTTTTAGGAAAGCGTTTTTCAACTTTTGCATTATTGATATTTGGGCCAAATAATTCTGTTCTGGGAGTTGGGGCTATCCTGTGCCTGTCAAATATACAGTAGCATTCCTGGCCTCTACCTGGTAGATGCCAGTAGCACCTCCCCACAGTTATGAAAATCAAAAATGTGTCCAGACATTGCCAAATGTCCGCTGGTGGGCAAAAGCGTCCTTGGTTGAGAACCACTCTTTTAGGATCTTGCACCATAATCAATTCTGTGCTTTGACTGTTTGCTCATCTGCAGGCCTTGAATGTTCTTGGCTTTGCCTCTGCATCATTCTAAGAGCTACATCATCTCTTTCCCTGGAAGTTTAATCACCATCAGAGAAATGAAACTCTGTGATTGAGGTCTAAAATAGGGCATGATGTCTGGACAAAGCAGGATGATTTCTACTCAGTATAATTACACATAGGATAAGAAATGCAATTGAGTATAATGGAAAGCCTCTTTACTTTTCCAAGTCTGGGTTATTCATCTGTAAAATGGAGGTAGTAACAGAGGAGTCTGCCTAAATTTAAGGACTGTTGTGATGACCAGTATATTAATTGATTGACTCATTCATTCATTCAACATTTATTGAGACAACAGCTGTGTTTGGTGCATGGATGCAGAGGTTTCAGACAGGGTGTCCAACCTCGGGAGAGACAAACACAGATACCTGTAAAACACAGTGGTGCCATCTGTGGGTGAATGGATACACAAAATGTGATGTATATGGAGTATTATTTAACCTTAAAAGGGAAGGAAATTCTACCATAGGCTACAACATGGATGAGCCTGGAGGACATCATGCTCATTGAATAAGCCAGTCACAAAAGGCCAGGAGTGGTAATGGCTGGAGTGGGAAGGAGAGAGCTAGGGAAAGTGGGGAAGGACAAGTAGGTAAAGGACCAGCAAAAGCCAAGACATGAAGGATGTATATGGTGTGAACTAAAAGCAGTTTGATGTTCCTGGAGCATGAGGTGGCAGGAGATGGAGAGGCCACAGAAGAGGCTAGAGAGAGAGCACAAGTGGCCATGACCATGAAAGACTTAAAGACCATGATAAGGAGCCTGGAAATCATCCTGCAGGCAGTAGGAGCCACTGAAGGATTATAGATAAGGAAGTAACGTGGTCGAATGTGTGGCTAAGTGAGATGATGAATGTGAAAGCCCTTTGTAGGTTTTAAACTCCGGCAGAAATGTAAAGTTTAATGATGGTTGTTATTGTTACAAGGACAGCTGCAGGTGACGTACAGCATCTGGAGAAACAACAGAATATAGGATTGTAAGAAGTGTTAGCTAGGCTGCCATGGATCATAGAAGCAGGTGCAGTAAGCTGACATTGCTCACCAAGAGCTGGCCTCGCCTGTAGTGGAAGGAATGAATAAGGGGCCATAAATACAGACCAAAGGATGTGAGAGCAGGTCGCCCCGAGGAGACACCTGGAATAGAGCCATGAGTCCAGGCCCACAAATTCTACCCAACAGATTATTAGGTTATTCAATGAAGCCGGCGATGCAGCGTAGCTGATTAATAGGGCTGCTGTACTCCAGTGAGGCTCCACAAGCATCTACAGAGAAAAGGGAGAGAAATGTGGGACTTCATCAGGGGAGTGGGAACAAGTGTGGGGCCCAGGGAACAATGCTGGAAGAAGGGCATTACTGGTGATTTTGGAGCTCTTTTGCAAAGAGAAGTTGGACATGTTAAAGAACTAGAAATGTATTGTTTGCTGGCACTTATTCAGAAATAGTGGGTCAAAGGATTTTCATGAGTGTCACAGAAGAGTTGTGCCCTTAGGCCATGTAAGCCTCCACTTGGATGACCAGGTTTGGGATTAGGAGGTAAACCTGATATTAGGTGAAGGATTTGTGTCTTAAATTTTGCATGTAATTCATATTTTTTAAACTGAATCTTATTTCCCCATTGATTTACATTAGAATCTCTAGGCTATGGTCAATTAGTTTCTGATGGGTTTTTCACTTTGAAAGGGGTTGTTCTCTGCATCCTATCCTTCTCTTGTAGCCCACAGGGCACACACACACACACACACACACACACACACACACACACACACACACAGAGCCATAGAAGGCTGGCAAGCCTGGGGCAAATCCTTCCAGGCTATGAGCAATCATTTCCTAACATTTCTGTTTTGAAGGTTCAGACTTTCTTATTTAGTCACACCTAGAATATGTTAAGCTTAGAAATAAAATTAAAATATCATGAAAGTATTTCATACTTTTTATTTAAAACCCCAAGGCTAAGGACTCAGCAAATATTTATTTGGCATCTATTAGCATATACCTATATGGATAAATATTTCGTTTATTCTTACTTTGCCTGTCTCTGAAAAATATCTGATACTTTCCAAAGAAGTAGAAGACAAGGTTTCCTATTAGAAAGAGTATCTCTTTTTTTTTTTTTGAATTCCTAATATCTAGCACAATGTGTGGGACATAATAGACCCTATATCAAAAATTCTTTCAGAAAACACAGGCTCGGGGAGGGAAGGAGAAGAGGGGAAACAGTATTCTGGCTGGAGGAGATGGCTCACTAGGAGAGCAACAGAGAATTGCCCTGGGAACACACCAAATTGTTATGGCCTCAAGAGGCCTCATGTCTCAGGCCAGGGCTGTTCCTATCACCTGAGAATTTCTGGTTGGGCCAGACGGTGTAGGCCCTTAAATGCCAGGCCAAGGGCTGAAACTTTATCCTGTAGCAACAACATTCAATTAATATTCAAGCCTCATCAACTGCAAAATCATCTGAAGGGGAAACTGGGGTATTAAAGCATAAATAGGAAGGGCATGGAAAAGGTGAAGTTTCCTTTGCTGAGGATGAGATCTGAAACATAAGCGTGTTCCTCCCACTCCCAGCCTGTCCTTTATACATAGGGTGTATAAGGAAAATGCTCTCACCTTTCTGTGTTTTGCACATCTCCCTGGTATGATTAGTGACCCTCATGACTTAGGCACAGGACTGTGGAGGATGCGACCGCAGGCCCACTGGTTCCTGTCAAAGGAGAGGGCTTCCCATTTCACACTTTGCAGGCAGTGGCAGCACGCTCTTAGCCCATTCTCTCACTGCATGCAGCGTGACTCAGCATTTACAGAGTGACATGAAATATGATGCAACAACATGAATGGATCTTGAGATTATTATACTGAGAGAAATAAGTAAGACAGAAACAGTCAAGAACCATATGATTTCACTGATATGTGGTATATAAAACTGAAAACAACAAAGGAACAAGACAAACAAATGAAGAAAGAAAACCTCATAGACATAGACAATAGTTTAGTGGTTACCAGAGGATAAAGGAGGAAGAGGGTGGTAGATGAGGGTAAACGAGGTCAAATATATGGTGATGGAAAGAGAACTGACTCTGAGTGATGAACACACAATGTGATATACAGATGATGTATTACAGAATTGTACACCTGAAACCTATATAATTTTACTAACCATTGTCACCCCCAATAAATTTTAATTTAAAAAAATGAAGAAAGGAAGAAATACGATGCAAAATGACCAGACTTCCCCCTCCCACAAGCCTATCCTGGGCTTTGGGCTTTGCCCCGGGATGACCAGGGCAAGTCCCCAGAGGGCTGGCCTTGTCCCGGGGCTCTGCCAATCTAAAGAGTTTAGGGAGACCAGATAGCTGCAAGTCCCCTGCTGGCCTGTTAACTCAGCTCCAGAGTCCCTGATACCCCCTTGTTAGCCAGCACCAGAGCTAGGACCCCATACAGATGAAGTCCTGGTTTGCACATAAATAAAAAGATTTGCTTTTCAGTGACAACATTGCAGGTAAGATGTTGGTTTGGCCACATGGATTCAAAACAGACTTAGAGATGGTCTCAGATGAGCCAGTGCCTGGGTATCATTTCTTAGAGGGTACCTCAAAAAATATTTCTCAGAGGGTAAGAAGCGTGTATTGACTTGCTGACTTTTTCATCTGAAAACCTCATTACTTCATCTATGAAATTCTCCTCTGTAACCTGGGGCATCTAAACTATGACAAATAAAACCTCTGACCCCAAACGTCTCTCTTCCACTTCTCCCACTTCCTCATTCTCACTAGACCAGTTCTTCAACTCCAAGCTCACAGCCTCTCAGGGATTTTCATCCGAACACAACCTTCCGGTTTCCCTGTCTCTCTCTCATCTGGATCCTTTGACATAACACTGTGAATTCCCTCCCTCCCTGGTGGGGCTGGATTTACCCCACCCACCTCCAACCCTGGATCAATCTGTTTGCTTTCTCGGCATTTGATTATATGACAGTCAAGTTGTACAGAAAAAACCATGGTGACACCCAAGGTTTATTGTCTCTGATCACAAATGGCCCCCTGTCAGCAGCCCTTTCCCTGTCTCTGGCCACATCCCTTTCTACTACTTGTGGCACCAATTACAAACCTATCGTACGTTGAAGAACCCTAAGGTAGGGGCTATGGTTGGTGTGCAGACCTCTGTTGGCACCCAGATCCTACTGGGCAGCTGGTAGCAGAGCTGAATGTTCTGAAGGAGGGCATGTCACACAATGATTTGGGGCAGGAACCAGCACAATGGATGATGGGGGCACAGCTGCTGAGCACGTGGAGATCCCCTCTGGGGACATGCAGGCTGTTTGGGAGAAATCTGAGGGACCTGGGTTCCTGCCTCCACCCCATGCAGGTAGAAGCAGAGCAAAAGAAATACTGTTTTGCTTCTATTATTGTGAAACTATTTTTATTTCCTAGATGTGAAGCCTGGGAAACTTGGAAGACACACAAAGTTTAAATAGGAGGCCCTTCATAAACTTGAAAAAAGAAAAATGACCTCATTCATTCTCAGAAAAGAAATTCATATTCCATATAATATGTATTTTGAGAACAAACTGCTGATTTCATCTCTAACTTAAAAGTCAGTGGGTAATTGGTCATCTCTACAAACTGGTGTGACTATGGGTTAGGTATGCAAAAAGCCAATTATTGATATTTCTCTAATAAAGCAGTAATATTTTTATAATTAAAGTACAAAATATGCCAAAACCCTAGAGAGCTCCCCATTATCTCCAGGACAGTCTAGAATACTCAGGACAGTGTTCAGGTTTCTTAAAAATCTAGGGCTAAGCTGGTGTATTACCTATGAGTGGTCACATTGCCCAAAGCCTCTGTGCTCCAACACATTCTAGGAAAGGCCATGATTTCCTTGCCTCACTGCCCTTGTGGAATCCTTCTTTCCCTTTCTTGGATATCCTCCCCCACACCCTGTTGTCAGTTGGTGTTAAGAGCTGATTGTTTGTGTCCACTCCCAAATCTGTGTGTTGAAGCTCTAACCCCCAGTATGATGGTATTTGAAGGTGGGGCCTGGGGGAGATAATTAGGGTTTGATGAAGTCCTAAGAGTGAGGCTTCATGAAGGAATCAGTGGCCTTATAAGAAGAGGAAGAGAGATCTTGCTCCCCCTCCACACCCATACACTGAGAAAAGGCCATGTGAGCACACAGCAAGAAGGCAGTTCTCTGCAAGCCAGGAAGAGAGGCCTCACCAAGAACTGAATCAGCTGACACCTTCATCTGGGACTTCCCAGCTTCCAGAAATAAATATCTTTGTTTAAGCCACCCAGTTTGTGATATTTTGTTATAGCAGCCTGAATGGACTAAAACAGCTGGCTAAACACCTGCTCAGCACTTAGGATCCAGTTCAATTACTGCTCCTCCCCAAAGCCTTCCTCCACACTTCAAGATAAAGTTAGTCATTCCCTTTTCTGCGCCTTCAAAGTTCTCTGGTCCCAGCACTTTTTAGGTCTTATCTAATTGTATCAGACCTATTGATTTTTGTCTATCTTTCCCATCGGGCCATGAGCTTGCGGCAGGGATCATATGTTAATTATCTTGTGTCATCATTCCCCCACCCAGCCTATCACTCTCACCATTGCTGTACCTGATGTGCAGTAGTGACTTGAGAAATTGGTCTTTTGAAGAAAGTTTATTTCTATATCTCTGAATTTCTTTGTCATCATTAATATCATTGTATTATTAAGCAGAATAACAATTGGAAATATAATCATCATCTAAAATATTTATATAGTACCCATGGGCATAGGAACTTAAGAGTTAAATGGAATAACTCTTAAGAGGTCCAGAATAAAACTCACACATAATCCCTGATATCAATGACTTTGCAGTCTGGTCAGGTGGCAAGACCTACAATGAATAGAACCATGGGATTTTGAGGTTGTAGAGGTATAGTTAGAGAAAAGAAAACAATAAAAGAAAAAGAAAAAACAAACACAACAAAAAAAGGAAAAGAAAATAGAAAACAAAGGAAAGAGTAAAGAAAAAAAAAGAGAAAATAAAACAACAAAAACCAAACAGTGTTGGATTAATTTTGATGTAGCGGGTACCTGCTTCAATGCTGTTCCACACAAGTACTTCTTGCAACATAGCTGTCTTCCCAGCTTGGGCACTACAGGCCTCATAGGGGAGTCTTCAGTGGGAGCTCCAAGCTGGGCTCAATGTCAAAGTTGGAGAGAATGACTCACCTCTGTTGGGTTATAATCTGGTAGAGGACCCTCACCACTCCAAAGTGTCACAAAGTTTAATGGAAGTTTTTGTGTCATATTCTCTGACTTCAGAACACAGACAGGAGTCCGGGAAGCTTGGCCAGAGGTGAATTTGAATAAGGGATGACATGCTACACTCAGAATCCTTACTAGAAACCTCTACCAAGGTTTTGTTCCTGGGTCAAGATAGTCATGCCATTTCTTGTTTTCTTAAAGTTTTTTCCAGAAAATTTCTTCATTCTCCTTTGTTTTAACTCAGGTCCTCTGAGAAGCAGATGCTAAGACCAGAGTAGACATGCAAGAGATTTATTGGTGGAAACATTTGTGCTAAATGGGAGGGATCAGGAGTAGGCTGGGAGGACCTTTATCCTGCAATACAAGTGTGACACCTTGTGAGAAGGTGTCTCTTGAGAGAAAAGAGGGAAGGAAGGAAGATTGGGCAGGAAGAGTCTCAGACTCAGCGCAGTCCTGAGAGTCCCAGCTGGGCCAGTAGGGAGTTGCTGAGCCAGAGCTGCCCTGATGAGGAACTGATAGACCGCTATAATAGTAGCTCTCTGGGCAGCCAGAGGAAGTGTGGTCTGGCATGACTGCCGTGATGGTCCTAAAGGTGCAGCCTTTGGATGCTGTCTGTCAGCTGTGCTTCCTGCAGAAGGTTCTCCTGGAGGGAGATTTGAGGAGGCACTTCAGTGGCTGCCTTACCCTTGCAAGTAGAATTTTGTTGCATTGCTTACTGAGCTGTGTCAGATTCCCAGCAGCAACACCACTTGACTTTCACCCCAGGAGGAAGCAGGCCCCCACGCCAGCAGGGCTCTGCCAGCTTTGGCCCCCAGCTTAGCAAGCATGACCTGGTGTGCCTGAACCCTAGCAATGGAAAGCAGTAAGGGATCATTCCAACTGCAAACTCCATGTAGCAGGTATGAAGTTCATAGTAACATGCAAAAATAAATTCAGCGATTTCTTAGACAATTAAATAGTTTCTCTGCCAGTTTGGAGTTATCTGAGTTAATTCAGGGTGTTTCTGCTCCTGACCCTCTCTGGAGCTGCACACAGGTTCCAGGTCTCACCTGTCATCATGGCACTGGGAGATGATTGCTGCCTGGTCCTCTGCTATGCTCTGAGAACATCCCTGGGGATGTTTTCAGACCAGCAGGCCTGGGGTCATCAGCCTGTTTTGGCTGCCTCTCCTGCTGCTGTTCATGGTTTCCCCCCAAGGTCTGTGGTTTAAACCACCTACCTCACAGACATTACTGGAGTTGCCAGTCATAACCCAAGGGCATATTTACCCTCTCTCCTCCTCTTGCAAGTTATCCTCTGCATTAAGTGTATGCAGCCAGCCTAAGGAAGGGGCCATTACCTTGGGCAAAGCAACTCTTCAGCTGTGGCTTTCTGGCTGAGAGCTGGCAGCTAAAGACTATCTGTTGGTGATACTTCCAGCAGCTGGAGGACTGAACCGTTCATTCCTGAAAGGGAATCTGGGAGGGATAGGCCTAGCATGAGTATACTTGTGTGCAAATATTGTGAGAGCGTTGACCATTACCTTTTTCTTCATTCACATCCTATGAGGATGTGAAAGTAATGGAATATGGAATTAATATTAACATTAATTTTGACTTTCAGTTTCATTACTCTCCCTCTAGGGAGTTCATGTTCAAGTTCACCCATCCAAGAATTATTTACTCCATTGGATAGATTTCCCAAGCCTTCCAGTCCCTCCTTTGTTTTCTATTCCACTCTCCTCTTACTTGTTCACGTTTCTGGTACAGTCTGTTAGGGAAAATCAAAAGCAGTGAAATGCAAACCAGTCCACAGTCAGCTTGGGCCAAAGACTCACCTGGTGGCAAGTGGCAGCTACTGTACCAGCTAAATTCACTTGGGGGGATTTCCAACAGCCTCTTGCTCCTCTTTCCTTAGATAAAACCTAGAGTTGCCAATATGCATAGTCACAGTATCTTCTCAGGGTGTTTTCCCAGCATTGCTGCTACAGAATCACAGAAAGGCTCTGATGACTGGTGACAGCTCCTTTGTCACAGACCTCCCACTCTGCCCATAAACATCCTGAAGGAAAATCCTAATATTCAGACAACGTAAAATCCAACATAGAATCCACACTGAGATTCTTCCCTAATTCTCCACGTGAATCCATGTGACAAGATAACTACTTCTCTGTTATGCAGACATATGGATGAGTCATAGCCAGGAATATCTTCTAGAACCCCCTCAGATTTGCAGAAGCTGGGAAGCTAGCCCGGAGATGGCCCAGCCTCTCTTAATAAAATGCTCCTCTTGTGCCAGACCCACTAGGGGCTGTGCCTCTGTGACATTTCAGCTCTAGCATTGTACCCTTTTTTTCCATTTCCAGCCTCCATCATAGACATGTGAATGCCCGAAATCCCCATCTCTAGTGACTCATTCCTTTTAGCTAATGACAAGAGTTCTTCTCTCACTTCATCTTTGTTTAACATGAAGATTCCCCTGTGTGGGTGTTGCTTTACGTCATAGAATATTAGAGCTAGAAGGGATCTTAAAGATAGCCCAGTTCTGTGTGCTTGTCAAACTGGAACTACAGTCACAGCAGAGCCTGGGGAAGCCACAGCACAAACAAGCGTGCCTTGGAACAGAGACTTCCCTGGATCTCTGTAAAGTAAAATTTTCTTAAACTGCAGTGTAGTTTAAAATATTTTTATATTAAAATAAACAAAGTTATAGATGATGTAATACAGAATTGTACACCTGAAATCTATGTAATTTCACTAACAATTGTCACCCCAATAAATTTAATTAAACAAAAAACAAAACAAAGATACAATGTGATGCAGAATGCCAAATTTTTGTGAATTTTTAAAAGAGATTGTGATGTGTTGGCCAATTCTGGACCGCTACTAGTATATGAATTTTCTCGCAATAGCTATTGTGGGTACTCTGCTGGAAAGTTTGGGAAAGCACTGTTTTAAAAAGAGCAAGCAAGCATGTACATGCTACAGTAATTCCACTTCTGGGTATTAGAATTCTGACACCAATTATGATGTGGTTTTTACCCCACATCACCAAGCAAGTGACACTGTCTATCTGGATATAGCATCAGATCCTACAGGTTAAGGGCTAAGTCCTACAAGTCTTTTCTCTACTCCCCCCCACTCCCCCACCCCCCCACACACACTTTAGACACCAATTCCAAGTCCAGATTGACAACTGTGCTTCTGACCTACCTGTTATAATGGAACATTTCAATGACCTTGGGTTCAATTAACTTGCTAGATTGGCTCACAGAACTCATGGAACATTTTACTTACTAGATTACTAGTTTATTACAAAGGAATATAACTCAGGAACAGCCAGATGGAGGAGATGCATAGGGCAAGAGATGGGAAAAGGGCTCAGCTTCCCTGCCCTCTCCAGGTACATCACTGTCTCAGAATCTGCACTTATTCACCAACCCCGAAGTGCTCCCAAACCCTGTCCTTTTGGGTTTTTGTGGAGGCTTCATAACATAGGAATAATTGATTAAATCATTGGCAATTAATGATTGAACTCAACGTCCAACACCTCTCCTCACTTCAGAGGTGAGAGAGTGGGGACTGAAAGTTCTTACTCCCTAATTACAGGGCTGGTTTTTCTGGCAACCAGCCCTCATCCTTTGGTTACCTAAGGCTTTGTAAAAAGCACCTCATTAACAAAAGAAACCTTTATCATTCTCATTGCTTGGGAATTTCCAAGGGTGTTAGGAGCCCTGTGCTAACTGATGAAGCTCAAATATATATTTCTTATTATAAATCAGAATATCACAGTATATACCCAAAAGAATTGAACGTAGGGACCCAAACATTTATTTGTATACCCAAGCTCATAGCGGCATTATTCACAGTAGCCAAAGGTGGAAGCAACCCAAGTGTCCATTGATGGTGTGGGGACAGAGCCAGGAGTGCAGTTTCCAGGCTCTCACCCTCACGTGGAAAGATGCTGGCTCAGGTAGTAAATGGCCATCAACTGTGATTGGATGGCCATCAGCTGTGGCTAGTTGGCTGTCAGCTTTAACCAGTGAGCCATTGGCCACTAATATAACTGCTGTGGCTACGCTAGCAGAAAATGGGGGCTAGCAAGAAGATGGTGGCTAAGCTAGCAAGAGCGAGGATTGCAGTTAGCACAGTGGAATGCAGTTAGCAAGTGGGGTTGGTTGGCAGAGAGAAGTGGACGACAGGTTGTGGATCATGTGGCTCCTGCTTCCTGTGTCTCTAACCCAGCCACCAGTGAGAATATAGTGGTATGACTACCCTATCTATGGCTCCGTGGGTGTTCCTTTTTGGCGTAGCCATATCCTGCATTCTTATATGGGGAGCGGGACCAGAGACCCCGCATGACACCCTGCAGGACACATGGCGCAGCGAGCAGGGTCTCCCGCATGACGGATAAACAAAATGTGGTGCATACATACAACTTAGCCTTAAAAAAGAAGGCAATTCAGACATATACTACAACATGAATAAACCTTGAAAACATTACTCTAAGTGAAATAAGCCAGACACAAAAGGACAAATACTGTTAAGATTCTACTCATACAGGTGTTGACATAAGAAATGTCCAAACCTGTAGAGAAGTTTAATGAGTTTGCGCCAAACTGAGGACAATTGCTGGGAAGCAAAAATGTAAACAGATTAAGAAAATGCTCTGGAGAATGGCACTTTTGCAGCTTATTTTATTCATTAGAATCAAAGGAGGAGACATAAGGAGGGTTATATGAAATCCACTGGTGGTTGATTAAAGAGGTGGAAGAAAGCAAGGCAGGGAAAACTCTGGATATCCAAAAGGTAAAATGGAGAGACACATACTTCTTTTACACTGGTGGGCACAAGGTAGTTAATAATTGACATTCACAGAACAGAGATGGTATTTGGGGAACAAGATAACAATGAGGGGTTCTGTGGTCTCCTATGGTGCGGTGGGTTGTGTTCGGAAGGGTCCAGAAAAAGGAGATTACTCTGACATTCCAAGGGTATGTTATCTTAGATGCCAAAAGACAATAGACAGGCTCACTTAAGGTAAAGACTGACCTTTGTCAAGGAAGCTGCAGGCCTAGGATGTGTCTACCAGCCATGACCCGCTTTTACTTAGGAATTTTTATGTTGAGACCATCGTATGTGCTTAATTTCTATCTCTGAATTTGTAAGGCCTGCCACGCTGGCCTCCCCTGAGCTTGTCAGATTTAGTATGTGGCCGCTTTTTCATCCATGGAGGTATCTAGAGTAGTTAAATTCCTAGAGACAGAAAGTACAATGTCACTGTCAGGGGCACAGAGGAGTGGAAAGTTGTTTAATGGGTACAGTTTCAAATTTTGCAAGAAGAAAAGAATTCTGGATTTGGATGGTGATGATGACAGCACATATGTGAATGTACTTAACACTATGGAACTATACATTTAGAAATGGTTATGGTGCTGAATTTTATGTTATGTATATTTTTACCACGTGCTTAAAAAGGTCGGGGAGCATGGGAGACAGGCGTGGAATTTCAAGATTGGGTCGTCCCATCCATCATGTCCATTCACAGGTGATGGAAACTGAGGTCAGAGAGTGGCCATCATCTCCTAGGTGCCTGGTTAGTCAGTGCTGGAGCCACGCCCAGGTTTCCTGAATTCTACCTTAGTGCTTTTTCTTCTAAACCCCACTATTTACCATGGTTTTCCACATTGATAGGAGAGACACAAGTGACAAGGATAGTCAATTCTAGTAAACGTTGCAGTGTCACTTGTACCTCCCGTTTCAATTCCCACTTCCACTGCCCAAGTCCAGGCCTTTACCACCTGAATTATGGCCAAAGCCCCCTGGTGGGTGTCCCTGACACTGGTGGAATGCATTCTGCACACACTGCAGCTGCAGGAGGGTGTCATCACCTGTGCTTCCTGGAGAAGTGTCTCGAAGACAGATCTGAAAGGACACCTCCAAGGCTTCCACAAGACACTTGGCATTTTTGTGTTTGTAAGCTCAGAAGGATAACGATTCTGAGGCCATACACTGGCCAGAAAAAGGTGCCACAGACAATGACTGCTATTTCCTTGAGTTTGTGGCAGGGGACGTGTGTTGGGGTGAGCTGTGGCCCAAGAGCAGTGTATATGACTTCCCTCCTCTGAACCTAGTAGGGAGCCCAATTCCCTAGTCTGCCATCCCAGATCATGCACAACTGGTTCCTGTCCCAGCCTAAATGCTATGTAGTCCTCAAGCGAAAGGCACCTCCTCCTTAAAACCTGCCTTTTTCATCTGTCTTTACTCAAAGACTCACACCCTCTGAGCTTTTCCAGTGGCATCTATTACATTATGCTTTGTATCTTTGACGTATATGAGCTCTACCCCCTCCTCTAGACAGCCCCTGAGGGTGGACACAACACCCCACTCATCCTTGAAGTGCAGTCTTGTCACAGCCTATTCTATTACTACATCAATGGCACTGAGGTAGAGTCTAGTCAACTGAAATTAACTTTCTCATATCGATGGACTCATCAGATGGGAACATCCAGTTCAGTGCCAGCGCTTGAGCTGATACATGGGCTTTTTCCATCCAAGAATGCAGAGTGTTTCCTCATGTGTTCATTCCACCGTGCAGTGAAAAGAGTCCTGCTTTCCTCTTTCTCTACGTGCAATTCTGATTCACATGTAGGATGCCTGCAGCAAACAGCCCTGTGGTTCAGTCAGAACTGACTTTACAACTTAATACAACATAAAGACTAATTAAATACCATTTAAAATAACTTTTAAAAAGCCCTAGCAACATGTAAGCAGAATATTCCTTCAAGAATATATACAGCAAGGAATGCCCAAATCAGAGGCTATGGATAGGGAGGGGTGGTAACACTCTGAAGGCACCATTTGCTGTTCCATGCTTTTGCCCTGGGTCAGCATCAGCCGCAAGATGGATCCCAGGTCACTGAGTATGAAAGTCATGTTCTGTTAATTCCATTTCCTCTTCCTCAGATCTCTTGCTTTCCTGCTGAGGTTTCTTACAGCTCCCCACCTCCCTTTGCTCTCAGTCAACCTGTTTCATCACTGCCACAAAACACATCACTGTAAAACAGAAAAGCAGTAGACCTTTCCTCATTGTGCAAAAATGAGTATAATGAGCTAGCTAGTTGTTCAACCTTTAAAAAAAAGAAAAGAAAAGAGAGGAATGAAAAAGAGCCAGAGCTACTTCAGGAAGAGATCAGCTATCTTCACGAAAGCATGAGACAGATTCTAGAAATAACCTTCAAAGTGGAAATTTGATGACTGCCGTATTCAAAATATTTACTGTGACTGAAAAATACACTGTTAGGGTATTACAGAGCAGGCAGTTGTACTTGGAGGAAAAAATAAAGCTTAATAAATAGAAAAAGTATTTAAAACGGTATATTTTTAATAAAAATTAGGTGCTCATGATTTGTCGTTGAGGGTGGGTGTTGGTTTCTTTTAACTGCCCATTTTGGTCCTGTGATGCACTTGGTGTTCTCAGAGGACCCCCCCACAGGGATGCCCCTGCCACTGCCCCTTGCTGCCCTAGCACTACTCTATCGTGGACCCACGTACAAAAGGAGCACAGAACTAACGCCCTCCCAGCACCCCACTGCTACAGAGCCCTCAACAGGGGTCGGGCTGCCTGAGACATGCCAGAGGGATCCATCCAATAAACAAAGAATGGCCTCTGGGTTGTCACCTACAAAGGACCATGGATCCACGCCAGCCTGTGGTGATGTTAATTTAGCCCTGTAAGTTCTACAGGACCGGAAAACCAAAGCCTGTTCTTGTGGTTTTCTGCAAAACAGGAGCCCGCCCCAGCAGGTGGGTTCCTCCAGCTTCTGGGCCTCAAGCTCAGGCTCCCCCCTGCTCTGGAGGATCCCGTCTGTCTCCTGCTTCACTTCCCCAGCGGTGCAGGAAGCCAAGGGTGTCGCCCCATTCCATGAGTAGGGGAGCGGGGTGTGGCCCCCTAAGAGCCACACTGTGTGGTTTGCTGTCACCCCTGTGAGCTCTCTTTCCTCAGCCACTGCCTGCTGGTGGCCCTGAGGTCAGGCAATGCCTTGGGACTCAAAGGCAGAGTCAGGTTTGTCCCTGATCTCCCAGGAAAACCCAGACAAGAGAAACTGAGAAAGAGGCAGAGGCAGTAAGACAATGAGAGGGAAAGACAGAGGCAGAGGGAAAGGGGAATAAAGAAGGTGAAGAGAGGAGGAGAAAAGTAAAATAAAGAGAGGGGGAAGATTGAAAGGGATTATTTTTTTTCTTTTTTTTCCTCTCTGGTGGCTTGGAAGGTCCTTTAAAGTGATTCATTCTTTTTCCTCTCCAGAGAGCAGCTGATTAATTGGAAAGAGCATTTGCAACCTCATAAGAGAAAGCCACTGCTGGCGAGTCCCGGGATCTGCTGGCCCTGACAAGGACCCTCTGGAACAGGTGGGAAGGACAAGCGATTTGCAACTCACAGGATGAGTGGGCACCCCAAATGTCCCCAGCTCACATACTAACCACTACTGGTTGGCAGGTGACAGGTCTGGTGCCCAGCAGTCACAGCTCACATTGTTAGTTGTGTGTTAGGGAAGAGGACATGCCTCAAAGGCAAAACCCACCACTCCTCCCAACCTGGAGTTATCACCAGTCGCACAGCCCCTCCCTGGGGTTCCAGTATCCAGAATCCCATCACTGAATGGATTCTGGGTGATGACCGAAGGCATTGAGAAGGAAGCAATTCTCCCACTTATTATCAGAAGTGGACAGAATGTCCAGATGGCCAGCTTTGGTCTTGAATTAGATAGACTAAGGTTTGAATATTCACTCGTTCCACTTGTGTGACCTGTGTGAAGAATGATAAATGCCTATGTAATGGGGTGGCTGTGAGAATTAAGTTGCTTTCATATTATCAGTGGGACCCATTAGTGCAACACTGATTCATCTGGTGGCTAGATTTTACTTAAGAAAGCACAGAGTTTGGTCTGAAGGGATGGGTTTGAGGGTTGAGGGGTTTTGTGTAGTGGATGGAGGTCAGGAGCTGAAGCGCCTGGCTGGAGAGCTGCTGTGTTCAAGGCACTAAACCAGAAAGACACCTGGAAGCTGACATAGATTTTCTAGCCAAAAGGGAGATCTTTGTGCTGCGGGCCAGTTTTCTGAAAGCAAATTTATAAAGGTGAGATTCCTAGAATGAGCATTGTACAGTTTACCTACTTACAACCAGCTTGTTTTAAGGCACAGTCTTTCTGATGATAATCAGAGAATTTTAACATATTCTTCTTATGCATATGACCAAAATTTCAGTGCTTTGCTTGGAACATTTTTAGGTTTTACTTATTTGTTTCTAATTCTTTGTGAAGCCATTTCCTGTTTGTCAATATTTTCACATTTTAAGAACCCTTTGCAAGTTTTTTGAACTTATGATTCACACAAAAAAAGTTTTAGATGTTTATAAAACTTGTACTAATAGATTTGGAAAGTCTTCTATAGATTTGACAATTTCAAATAGGTTTTAGTTGATTCATTTAAGGAATGTCAGTTTGTGGTCTCAGCTCTTTGCTGTAGTTGGAGGCACGGGGAGCAGGGAGGAGGCCTTGATCTTGGGGGAAAAGGGGTTGGGGGGCAGGGAGATGCAGAGGAATGGCAGGAATAAGTGCAACACCCTTCCAGGCTGATCACAGAGAGAAGAGAGGCTGGAGGGTGGGCATGAGGAGGGTCTGAGAGGCAGAGAGAAGGGATGACTCAGGGGCAAAGAGCAAAGCGAGGCTATGGCTGAGGGTCTGGGGCATGGAGAATGAGAGCCAGCCTCCAGTGAGCCCCCCATCCGGGTACCCCCACCCCGCCCTGTGAAGTCCTCTCTCACATCAGATAGGCTGGCCTGTGCACCCAATAGGATGTTGTGGAAATGACACTGCAGTTGTCTCATTCTTATTTTAAGGAATGTCAGGAACTCTGTGAGATAATGCTTATTGTTACCCCACTCTCTCTCGGCTCACTTGCGCCAGAATAGCAACGCTGTTACGGATCCTCCCAAATTCAGGCTTGTGTATCCCATGCCCATCTAAAGCCAGACTCAGACAGACACCAGTGCTTGGAGATTTGATTCAGCTAAAGTGAGAGGACAGTGAGCAAAGTCTCTCAAAGATCTTCCCCAAGAAACAGAAGTAGAGAATTTTTAAGCAACTTGGTAGTAAGAAAGGGGGGATTTCAGGGAACCAAGAAGAAAATCTACATTTGTTCAGTCACAGATAATGTTTTGTGCAACCAGACTTCTGGGCATCAGTAGCTAGTTGTGATTTTCTTAAAGGTATTCATTCTTTCTGCAAAACAAACTCATAAATTCTCATTGTGGCCCTGGAGTTATCTCTTCTTGCTTGACAAAGAAACAGTACATTAGCAAGTTATAATTATATTATGAAAACAAGGAGTGCTGGGCAAGAAGAACCAAGATTCTGAAAAATTTCTCATAATTGTGCATCAATGATATTATCTTTAAAGCAAAAGGCAGAAACTAGATATCTTGTGACCGTCGCCGTTGTTCAAACTATCATTGTTTTGTGCTTAAATAGCTACATTTTTCTATTATCTCAAGCAAAGTACCCCTTTAAACATTTCTCCTGGAACTTGTTTTACAGGCAGCCTTCAGAACATGACTAACTACTGTAAGCTATGTGACAAACAAAGCAATTGAAACATTCAGTTAAAGTCTGTATCTACATCTCAAGACTCTATGATCTGATACCTAAACATGTTTATTGTTGACTGTCAATTTCAGTGCTATGTTGTGGGACACTCAGCTGTCCTAGGGAGACATGCACCTGGAGAGGAACTGAGGCCTCCTGCCAGCAGCCGTGTAAGTGAGGACTTGGGTCGATCTCAGCCTATCAATAGTGATGTTATCAGCTGGGAATGCCTGGGGTCCCTCACCTGAGCCCACACTTCTGGTGAGCTCCACAGACATTTCCCACTTGAGCCAATGTTGTGCATGGACCAGCCCTTGTGATTCCTATTATGATGGTAAGAGGCACCTCAGCAACAATCATCAGGGAACTTCAAAAAAATAAGGTTTATTATTCACAAGTACTGAAGGGTACATGGCATGCCAGAGTTATGGGGGAAGATAGAGAGAGAGAAAAAGAGAGAAAGAGAGAGAGAGAACAGACATGAGGTTCTGCTTTTATTGACGTTGGTAGTGGGGAGGGGGTTAGGGTTTCTCAGGTTCACTCTTTATTGGTAAATTTAAAACCTAATAGTGGGTGTGGGCACAGAGCCCCGGAGGACAATTTCCAGGCCTCACGAGGAAAGGTGCTGGCTCGGGTAGTAGATGGCCGTCGGCTATGGCTAGTTGGCTGTCAGCTGTAGCCGGTTATCCAATTGGCCACTGATATAACTGCTGCGGCTGCGCTGGAGAGGGGAGTTGGTCGGTTGGCAGACAGAGAAGCAGACAGCAGGTCGCACGTCGTGTGGATCCAGCCTCCAGTGAGACTATAGTGGTATGACTCCCCCACCTATGGCTCCGTGGGTGTTCCTTTTTGGCCTAGCTACATCCTGCGTTCTTATGCGGGGAGCAGGAGCTGAGACTGTGCAGGCTGCCCCGCACGACACATGGCACAGCAAGCAGGGTGTGATGTCGGCCGAAACTCTCCGGAAGGTAATGGAGTAGTTTATACATATAAAAGCTCAGTTTCGTGAGCAGGGTACAGTGCAGGCCACAACCTACCAAAGCATGGTGGAGCGGTTTGTGCATGTGAAAGCTCAGCTTTGGGAGGCCCGTGAGGAGCGACAACAGGAATGGGAGGCGCGGTCTGCCTGGGAGACTCAAGCCTCCAGATGGCACACCACCCTCTTGGCCATGGAAGGTGTTGCCTTCATTTTGGTAATCTGCTGAGGCCTTAGGCTCCGAGGGTTGTAGACATCTTACACAGAGGCCTCCACCCACTCAGACACATGGCACTGCGAGCAGGATTCCGACCAGGTAGGAATGGAGTCTGACTCTGGGCAGGAGGACGTGTGGTCCCCACACAGTGTGTGGTGTCCGGTGGCCACTGTTCTCAGGAGTTGGACTCCCAGGGAGGGGTGGGAGGACATGGATGGCTCTCCGACCAGCGTGGAGAGGGCCCTGCAGGTTCTGGCTGAGCGGTTGCCGGAGGAGGAGAAGGCTATAGCTGGCCACGTGGGCTGATGTTCATCATGGCCTTGAGTCTCAACACGGAAAATGCACTTCATGAAATGGCTCAGGTGCTGCATGAGGTGTCCTGGTTGGAGGTGCTGGAAGCTCGGGTCCGCCTATTAGAAGAAGGGCCCCACAGTGGAGACTCTGAGGCAGAGGCGGAGGAAGCGAGTGGAGACAATGTAGCTCCCAACCCCAAAGCCCAAGGCCAATCTTGAAGCAAAAGATAAAATATGAGAAACCTTTGGCCCTGGAGGCATTGCTGCAGGTAACCCGGCTGTGACTGAGTTCACGACCTACACCCCCTACACTCCCACTGAGTTGCAGGAGCTGGGGAGGCGGTGCCTACAGTGCCCGGGAGCGCCAGTCTCGGCTTGGCTACTACGTTTATGGGATAAGGGAGAAGACAACATTCTCTGCTCCCCAGGCGAGATGGAAAAGCTAGCCTTTGTGACAGTGCATCTGTTCCTGGGACAAAGGTTACAGAACTGCCAGAGATTGGCCCAAAACCAGGGCAACCACTCTCTAATGGAGTGGCTCACTGCTGCGGTACGCACAGCATGGGGACAGGCTGGTGAGCTGCCAGACACTGTGAGTCAATGGCAGTTATATATATATATATACGGAACTTACTCATATCATCCGTGAAATGGGTATGAAACATGCTATTTTCAACCCTAATATGCAGGGGCCAGATGACGAGCTTTTTACAGCCAGCATGAGAGATCTGGTTTTGGATACTGCACCTGCGATTGCTTTTGGATCCTTGGTCGCCATTCTTATGCCCTATGTGGGGTGACGGACCCATGAAGTTATAACTGCCATGGCCACCCTAGGGGATGTTGAAAGCCGGAGGCAAAAGAAGTTAAGACAGGAGGTCCGAGCACTTGAGATCTGAAAGCCCAAATCAAAAGTAAAGGGGCGAGGTCGCGGGCCTGAGAGTAACACGCGCACAGATGTGGCATGATCTTGTGGCACAAGGGGTTGATTGGGAGAAGATAGACCGACAACCCAATGCACTCCTGCTGGAACTTTAGAAAAGTTGCTTCCGGAACAGCAATTCTGGAGCAGCCTAAAGGAGAAGTCTGGGAAAGTGCGACCCATGTCCCTCTAGGACTTCATGTGGCCACTTGATGCTGACTCCTTTCAGCTTGATTAGGGGTGGGGCCAAGGTAACCATTCAGAGGGGAAGAGCAGGGACCGGAGGCCCCACGTGGAACTGTCCATACATTGATCTCCTTCTAATGTGCAGAGGGTTTTGGCACTAGCTGACACTGGTGCAGACTGCAGTCTTGTTTATGGGAACCCAGAACTGTTCCCTGGACCAGCAATCTGCATTGATGGCTATGGGGGAAAGACTGTGAATGTAAAAGCTGTTTCCTTGCCACTGCGTATAGGAAGGTTTCCCCCTTGTACCTACAAGGTTTATGTCTCCCCCGTTCTGGAGTATATTCTAGGGGTGGACGTGCTACATGGCCTCAGCTTACAGACGTCGGTAGGAGACTTCTGTTTCCGGATCTGGGTGGCGAAAGCGGTGACACGCAGGCATGCTCACCACCCGCCAGAGTGTTGCCAGAGCCCTGGGGCGTGGTTACAGTGTTACAGTACCGCCTGCCAGGTCAGGAAGAGATTGGTCGTACAATATTGGAATTGGAGAAGGCATATATTGTGAGACCAACGCACAGTCCCTTTAACTCCCCAGTATGGCCTGTCAAGAAGCCAGATGGGACCTGGCGAATGACTGTGGACTATAGGGAGTTAAATAAGGTGACACCACACTTGCATGCTGCCGTGCCTTCAATACACCATTTGATGGATCATCTGACTGTCCGCCTGGGAACATATCATTATGTAGTGGACTTGGCCAATGCTTTTTTCTCCATTGACATTGCACCCGAGTGTCAAGAGCAGTTTGCTTTTACTTGGGACGGGTGGCAGTGGACTTTTCAAGTCCTTCCACAGGGATACTTGCACAGCCCCACTATCTGCCACGGGATCGTAGCCCAGGACTTGGCACAGTGGGATCACCCATCCTCTGTGGCCTTGTTTCATTATGACGATGATATTTGATTAACATCTGATTCTCTTTCAGATTTAGAGCAAGCAGCTCCCTCTCTTCTCTGCCACCTGAAGTCATGTGGCATTGAATGAGGAAAAGATCCACGGCCCCGGCTTATCCGTCAAGTTTTTGGGTGTTGTGTGGTCAGGTAAGACAAAGGTTATACCCGAGGCAATTATTGATAAGATACGAGCCTTTCCCCGGCCGACCAAGGTCTCCCAACTGCAGACATATTTGGGTCTGCTAGGATATTGGCGGACGTTTGTACCCCATTTAGCACAAATGGCAAGGTCCTTGTATAACATGATAAAAAAGGGGGCCTCATGGGATTGGACAGAGGCAAGGCTTTGTTGCCACAAAATGGGCAGTGCAGCAGGCACAGGCTCTGCAAGTAGTGAACCCGGGCCGCCCATTTGAACTTGA
Organism: Rhinolophus hipposideros; assembly: GCF_964194185.1. NCBI lineage: Eukaryota > Metazoa > Chordata > Mammalia > Chiroptera > Rhinolophidae > Rhinolophus > Rhinolophus hipposideros. Next base: position 5,533,012 of record NC_138054.1, on the reverse strand, counting down.
TGTTCACGTAACCCAAGAGGGGTACAGTTGGGGCCTCTGGCAACGGCAGGAGCATCTCCGGTTGCCAGTGGGATTTTGGTCCCAATTATGGAAAGGAGCGGAGGTTCACTACTCTCTAATGGAGAAACAGCTGGCTGCTTCGTATGCAGCTCTAGTGGCCAGAGAAGTTATCACAGGAACTGCACGGGTGTTGGTTCAAACAACCTAATCCCACCTAGGGGTGGGTCCAGTTTGTACGTGGACCCAGGGACCCAAAACGGGGGTGGCACAGACCACCACCATTGCCAAGTGGAGTGCCTACTTGGAGCAACGTAGCATGCTTAGTTCAAGCCCTTTGAGCACAGAGCTACAACAGGTCCTGGGGCCTGTGGAGCTTGTAGGCCAGGCTGAGCCAAGCACTCTGCATAGAAGGGAGGACTTGGAGCCCTCGCCCTACAAAGAAGGACAGGCCGCAGTACCTGAGGATGCCTGGTTTACCAATGATTCTAGCCAAGGAGCTGCAGCTGTTTGGACGGCTTTGGTGTGCAGCCCAAAACAGACACCATTTGGTTTGATACTGGGACAGGCCAGAGTAGCCAGTGGGCTGAGCTACGGGCTGTGTGGATGGTAATCAGCCATGAGCCCGGGCCCCTAGTTATTTGTACTGACAGCTGGGTGGTGTTCTGGGGCCTAACGTTGTGGCTTCCTACATGAAAACACCAAAACTGGTTGGTAGGACACCATCCACTGTGGGGTCAAGCCATGTGGCAGGACCTCTGGGACCTAGGGCAGAGAAAGGAGGTGACCCTAATGCATGTCACAGGTCACTCCCCCCTTAGTGTCCCCAGGTAATGATGAAGCAGATGCCCTAGCACGGGTCCGATGGTTAGAATGGGCCCCTGCCACTGATGTGGCCCATTGGCTGCACAGGAAATTGCAGCACGCTGGAAGCCGAACCATGTGGCAGGTGAGCAGACGCTGGGGTCTGCCTTTGAAATGGCAGGAGATAGCAGATGCCTGCTATGACTGTGCCGTCTGTGCCCAGGACAGCCCCCAAAGGTGGGGGCTCCCCTGGGAGACACAGCCGATCACGCGAGGGAGGGTGCCCCTCACTCACTGGCAAGTGGATTACATTGGACCCCTGCCTAAGGCCCGCAATGCGATATACGCATTTACAGCAGTGGACACTGCTACGGGGTTGATGTTTGTTTGGCTGAGTCCGGCTGCGGATCAGCGGCATACAGTGGTCACTCTTACATGGCTGTGTGCCCTCTATGGGTGCCCCCAAGTCATTGAAAGTGACAGGGGTACCCATTTTATTGGGCAAGAAGTGCAGCGCTGGGCTGCCAGGATGGACGTGCAGTGGTTGTTTCATGCTCCGTATAACCCACAAGCAGCTGGCATGATTGAACGCTACAATGGCCTTTTGAAGCAAGATCTCTTGGTGTCAAAACGATGCGTGACTGGGCCTCGCGTCTATGGGACGTCCTGAGAGTCCTGAATGAGAGACCATGGAAGGGAGGGCCAGCACCAGTAGAAGCTCTGCTACATAGAACGGCCACTCCCATTCAATTACAAGTTACCACCAGTGAGACTCTGTTAAAGCCAGGCTACGGCAGAAATGGAAACATTTTGCTGCCAGCACCCACATGCTTGAAAGCAGGGGAACGGCAGCAACGGACTTGGCCCTGGCAGGTCAAAAGCCCCCACTGTCGATGGTTGGGCCTGATAGCCCCATGGGGGGCTGGTTTGACTCATGATTTGCAAGTGATGCCAGGGGTGGTGGCTGAGTGGCCACCGCAAGTGACTGTAGTATACAGAGGTCCCGATACTGTGATGATTTTGTGGGGAACCTATGAGCTCTCACTATGGCCTGTTATGGGGTCCCCTGTTCTGTTACATGTTGAAACTATGCAGGGGACCCCAAGCACTGCCATAAAGATCTGGTACCACAAACCAGGAAAGGTGCCAGTGGCAGCGACCCTCCTTTCCCAGGACAAAAACCCAGCGTGTATCCTCCCAGATGGAAGGGATTTGCCATTGTTGGTTCCTAAGACTACCGTTTCTTTTCGTCCGTAGGTGCCTATAGGCTAATATGACACAGAGACCCTCACGGAAGGTGCTTGTCACGTAAATTGTGAGGCGAGATCCTGTAGGGGTGGAGTGTGGGGACAGAGCCCCAGAGAGCAGTTTCCAGGCTCTCGGCCTCACATGGAAAGGTGCTGGCTCAGGTAGTAGATGGCCGTCGGCTGTGGCTAGTTGGCCATCAGCTGTGGCTAGTTGGCCATCAGCTGTGGCTAGTTGGCCATCAGCTGTAGCCGGTTAGCCAATTGGCCACTGATATAACTGCTACAGCTGCACTGGAGAGGGGAGTCGGTTGGTTGGCAGAATAGTGGACAGCAGGTCGCACATGGTGTGAACCCAGCCTCCAGTGAGACTATAATGGTATGACTCCCCTACCTATGGCTCTGTGGGTGTTCCTTTTTGGCCTAGCTACATCCTGCGTTCTTATGTGGGGAGCAGGAGCTGAGACCCCTCAGGCCGCCCCACACGACAGTGGGAATTAAAGCATGATAAGGGAAAAGCAAGGTCACTTAAGTGGTTAGTTGTCTTTGTTACTCAGGGCTTTCTAAAAAGCAAAACTTCATGAATGGGGCAGTCTGGCTTTTTACCTGGTTGTGTAGCTGTCACTGTGCTTATTGGTGATGGATGTCTTTGAATAGATGCTCGACAATCAAAGCTTAATGTCACGCACTTAAATTACAATCAAAAAAGTTAATTGTCAGGCATTTACACTATAGAGTGGCAGCTGCGAAGTACATGCTCCAGCTTCAGCCCTCAGATGATATGCTATCTTGACTGTAACCTTGTAAGAGACCCTAGAATCACCCAGCTCATCCACCCTGAATATTTGACCTATAGGAAACACGTGAGACAATAAATGATTATTGTTGTTTTAAGCTGTTACATTTGGGGTTAATTACTTGTGTAGATGGACAGAGGAGGAGACAGAAGAACAGAAAAGTGGACAATGAGGAACAAAGGAGAATGTGAGGCCCCAGATCCCTGGAGTCGTGGCTCCCCACGGCATTCTTGGGCCCTGCCATGCATCTGCAACAAGTTGCTGTATTTTATAAGCTGGGAAAATTGACAAATTGTCATTATGAAAATGATCCTTAGATGAATTGACTTTCAATGAATTGATTTTCTGTTAATAACCTAGAGCTGAAACTCCTAGAATGTTTTTATACTTTGTAATCATAGAACCAGAGTTTTAGAAAGCATTTTAATTTAGAGATGTTAAGGTGGGGTTGATATGAATAAGTATTAAGGTAGAAGGTAGCTACAATAGAGGTTTGGGAGACATGTATCACCTTCTCTCTCTCTCTCTCTCTCTCTCTCTCTCTCTCTCTCTCTCTCTCTCTCGCTCTCTCTCTCTCTCTCTCTCCCTCTGTCTTTCTGTCTCTGTCATTGTAAAACAAATGTAATAAATTCCTTATCCATAGGTGACTGTACTTATACTTTTTCATTTCTGGTAATCTGTGATTATATTTTGGAATAAATTTACCTCTATAGGATGATGATAAGAATATAATTTGCAGATAGAATAAAAAGAGAAATTGGATTTGTAAATTATGTGTACACATTATTTGAAAGGTGCTTAAAGGATGAAAATCGCAGTTTCACAAAGATGTGGAAGCAGCTTCCCCTTGTAAATACCCTCAGATTGCCGGCCAGCAAGCCAGCTGCAACCACTACTGATGGTTTCTGCAAGGCACAGATGGAAAGCTCCTATTTCACCCTGTGAAGTAGAGGAAAATGGAAGGATGGTGTTTACAACACACGATGTGCCACCCGTGGGGCTATGAATGCTAAAAACATGACCTCCTCAATCTTCATCCCAGGTTTCTCAGGAGAGTGTTACTAGCCTCGTTTCAGAGATGGGGAAATTCATGCTGAGGGAATGTTAAGTAAATCATCACAAGTCACCCAACTAATAAGAGGTGGGACTGGGACTTGAACCGAGGTCTGGGTTCTGTGGCTCATAATAAATAGCTCATGTGAGGTCTGGAGTATCTTAGGGGCAATACTCTTGAAGGGTTCAGAACAGGCCTCCCCAAGATCTGCCACTTTGGCCTGTGAGCTGAAGGCAATAGAGACCCTGCGGGCTCACAAGAACCTTTCACTCTCCCTGAAATAATTTAAATTAGGAGCGCTGTCCGTAACAAGTTACTGCCAGAGGTGACTTTTTATGACCTATCTGTAGGGCAGGCAAACTTCTAATCACTGAACATCTGCTCTGCTTATCTTCCTGTAATGACCATCTGAAGCTCCAAGGAGCCTCCCTCATCCTTGCTCAGAATGCCATATACACCTCCTGTTCCCTTTCTGTCTCCGAACCTGTCATGTATGTGGCGTTCCCATACATATGTATGTCATTAAATTTGATTTTTTCTCTTGTTAATCTGTCTCATGTTAATTTGATTATTAGACCAGCTGGAAGAACCTAGACGGGTAGAAGAAAGTTTGCTCTTGCTCACACTCTTTCGCCCATCATTAAGGTCTTTGTGGTGAATGTGCAGTGTTGGTGGCCAGGAGCAGGAGCTTCCAGAAGCACAGCTGACACCTGCGGGCCTAGGAATGTCTAGGGAGGAAAAGCAGCAGAGGTTAGAACTGCGCTATAGGAGGAGGAAAGTCTAGAGCTTTGATATTCAGCTCAGGCATCAGCTCCCAGAAGTCTTCCCTGGAACCACAGGCTGGGCCCAGTGCCTGATATGTGTCCCGGTGGCTCTCTTGGCATTTTCTGCCTCATTTTGAAATTTCCTGTGTTTCTGTCTTCTACTCTAGACCCGAGCTCCTTGAGGGCAGGGCCGTGACCCAGTCATCCTGGTACCCTTACCTATCACCTAACTTGAGGTGCTGGCATGGGAAAGGAGCTCACTAAATGCCCACTGAGCCAAATGGAATTGAAGCAGGAGTGAAAGAAGCTACCTCACAGGTCCAGAAGGGGAGCACAGAGCTGCCAGAATGGAGGGACAATTGCAATGGCCCTGCACAGGGAGCCTGCAGGCCTGAGTGACAGCCAGGGAAGGCTCAAGATGGATGGTGGTTCTACAATGAGTCCTGTGGAAGCAGTAGCACTGGGGGTGTTTAAAATCCACACCCTGGGATTGAAGTGAGTCAGACTGAAGCCTCCTAGAGGCCTCTCTCAGTAATGAAAGGGTCATCTGGGGCTCTCGGGGAGCCTTAGTTCATGAAATCACAGGGGCCTGTGCCTTCAAAGTGTTTCCAGTAAAATGCTACCAGGGCTTTCCACTCTTGAATCCCAATAAAAGGTCTATCTGTGCTACAAAATGCACACCTGGTGTTTGATGTACACTTTCTTGATGTCTGTTAACCAGCAGCCAGTCAACATGTCTGGCCACTGACAGGTGCAAAGATTTACAAAAAGTCCCTCCCTCCCAAGGCTTGTAGTCTGGTTAAGGTGAGAGGACAAATAGAAAGGAAGAACAGGTAAACAAGATACTCAGTTTATTCTCTCTCTCTCTCTCTCTCTCTCTCTCTCTCTCTCTCTCTCTCTCTCTCTCTCTCTCTCTCTTTCTCTCTCTCTCTCTCACCTTTCCTTCCTAGACATCTCTTTTTCCATTTTCCTTTCCCTCCCTTTCATCTTTCCTGCCTTCCTAACTTACTTTCTCCCTGTCTGTCTTCCTTTCTCATCTCAGGTGCAAATTTTATGTATATGAGTATGTAACTATTGTCCTCATTTCATTGAATATTATCAGTCCCTGAGTTTTCATTTTATTATTTTTATGTTTTATATGACATCCTCATATCCTGCCCTCCCCCAGAAAGCGCTTATTCTAAGTTGCTTAATATATATACTTAGGTAATTGACAATCCCTGAAAAATATAGAATTATTCTACAGGCATTTTGTAGGTATGGTTTTCTTTTATTAAATACACAAATCTTAACTGTACAGTTTGAAACCTTCTTGACAAATGTATATATCAGTACAACCATCACCCCAATCAAAATATAGAACACTTTTATCTCCAAGAGTTCCTTCATGCCCCTTTCTCCACACTCAAGAGGCAACTACTATTGAGATTTCTACACCCCACATTGGTTTGCTTGTTCTTCAAGAACAGGCATCATACAGTAAATAATCTTTTATGTCTGGCTTCCTACATGTAACATAATGTTTTTAAGAGTCACCCATATAGTTCATTCCTTTGTGTTGCTGAGCGGTATTCCATTGTAGGAGTGCATCTATTTATCCATTCATTAGCTAATGAACATTTGGGTTGGCTCCACTTTTTGACTACTGTGAATAAAGCTGCTGTGTACATTTGTGCACAAGTCTTTATGTGGACACATATTTTCATTCCTTTTGGGCAAATACCCAGGAGTGAAATTGCTGGGTCACTGGGAAAGTGTATGTTTAATTGGGAAACTGCTTTCCAAATTGTTTGTGCCATTGGACATTGCCACCCACCGGTGACGTATGAACATTCTGTTCTAGTGGGTATGTAACAATAGCTCATTGTAGTTTTAATTGGCATTATCCTGATTACTTATATTGCACATCTTTTTATGTGCTTATTGGTCATTTGTATGTCTTCTTTTATAAAAAGTCTGGATCCTTTGCCCATTTTAAAATGTGGATTGTTTATATTTTTATTGTTGATTTTTAGAAGTTCTGGTACGTATTTTATTTCTTATTTATTATTATTTTTTAATTTCTTCATTTATTTTATTTTTTTAAGGAGGGCACAGCTCACAGCACAGGGATCAAACTGGCAACCTTGGTGCTACTAGCACCACGTTCTAACCAGCTGAGCTAATTGGCCACCCCTCTAATACCTATTTTATATATTGTATTGTAAATATTTTCTAGTCTGTAGCTTGCCTTTTCATTTTCTTAATGAGATCTTTTGGTAAGCAGACATATTTTTATTTTATTTTAATGAAGTCTACTGTATCAGGATCTTTTGTTTTGTTTTATGGTTGGTGCTTTTTTGTATTACCTAAGAAATCTTTGCCTATATTTACCTAAGTTCATGAAGATATTCTCCTTATTTTCCTCTAGAATATTTATATTTTAAGCTTTTGTGTTTAAAGCTGTGATGCATCTCTAGTTAATTTTTATTTGTAGTATGAGGTGAGGGTCGAGGTTCATTTTTCTTTCCATGCAGTTGTCCCAACATGATTTGTTGAAAAGACGTTCTTTTGCCCCATTGAATTTCCTTGAAACTTGTGTCTATAATTTACATAAATAGCACTGTGCTACAATTTTCATTATGTTTCTTAATTTTTCACTTACCACAATGTAAAATCTATCCATATTCAGTCATTTATTTATTCATTCATTCATTCATTCACTCATTCACTACATAGTGACAGTGGTGAAGAAAACAGAAAATGCCTTTATTCTCATCAAGCTTATAATCTAGTAAGGATATTAACCAAAACATGATCAATACAAACACACACACACACACACACACACACACACACACACCTCACAGATACACATATAGTCAGTGACAAAAAGCTATCAGGAAAAATAAAGCAAGATAAAAGGAAAGAAATGTAACAGGAAGGGCTATTTAAATAGGTTAATAGCTCAGGAAATGTCTCTTCAGGACTTGACATTTGAACAGATTGTTGAATGAACTGAGGGAGTGAACCATGGTTTTATCTGACCCTTAGTTAAGTAAGTACTTCTAGAAAAGCTAGAGTGACTAGAGAGCAGAGATTCAAGGGGTACAGGATAGAAAATTAGGTCAATAACATCATGTAAGATCTGAATAGCCTAGGTAAGGACACTGGGTTTGATTTTAAAAGTGCTAGGAATCCATTGGAAGGTTTGTTTATTTTTATAGACTTTAGTTTTTAGAGTAGTTTAAGATTGACAGCAAAGTGAGCAGAAAGTTCCCATATATCCCTTGCCCCACATAAGCATGGCCTCCCTCATTACTGACATCTCCTTCCACAGTGGGACATTTCTTACAATGGATGAACCTACATGATGCATCATAATCACCCAAAGTCCATAGTTCACATTAGGGTTCACCTTTGATGTTGTGCATTCTAAGGATTTGGACAAATGTATAATGATATGTTTTACCATTATAGTATCATACAGAATAGTTTCACTGCCCTAAAAATCCCCTGGTTTCTGCCTATTCATTCTTCTGCCCCCCCTAACTCCTGACAACCACTGGTCTTTTTACTGTCTCCATAGTTCTGCCTTTTCCAGAATGTCATATATTTGGACTCATACAGTATATGTAACCCTTTCAGATTGGCTTCTTTCACTTAGTAAAATGCATTTAAGGTTCTTCCATTAAGGTTCTTCATTGCTTGATAGCTCATTTATTTTGAGTTCTGAATAACATTCCATTGTCTGGGGATGCCACAGTTCATTTATTCATTTACCTACTAAAAGACGTTTTGGTTGCTTCCAGGTTTTGGCAATTATGAATAAAGCTGCCATAAACATCCATGTGCAGGTTTTTGTGTGAACCTAAGTTTTCATCTCATTAGGGTAAACACCAAGGAGCATGATTATTGGATCATATATTAAGAATATATTTAGTGTTGTAAGCAACTGCCAAGCTGTCTTTCAAATTGACTACCGTGTTGCATTCCCACCAGCAATGAATGAGAGTTCCTGTTGCTCCACATCCTCACCAGCATTTTGTGTTATCAGTATTTGGGATCTGGGCCATTCTAATAGGAATGTAGTGGAATCTCACTGTTGTTTTAAATTGCATTTTCCTTATCACACATGATGTAGAGCATTTTTTCATATGCTTACTTGCCATCTGTATATCTTCTTTGGTGAGGCATCTATTAAGGTTCTTGGCACATTTTTAAATCAGGTTGTTTGCATTCTTATTGATAAAGTTTAAGAATTCTTTGTACGTTTTGGATAACTGTCCTTCATCAGATATATCTTTTGCAAATAAATGTTTTCACCCAGTCTGTGGCTTGGTTTCTCATTCTCTTGACTTTGTCTTTTATAAAGCAGATTCTGTTAACTTTAATGAAGTCCAGCTTACCGATTATTTTTTTCATGGATCTTGTCTTGGATGTTTGGATGTTGTGTCTAAAAGTCATTGCCATATGACTAAAGATCATCCAGGTTTTCTCCTGTGTTATCTTTTAGTAGTTTTATAGTTTTACATTTTACATTTGGATCCATTCTGAATTAATTTTAATGAGGGCTGTAAGTTAATTTTTTAAGCGCGGTAATCTGTGTGTAGATTCCTTTCTTTGCATTTGGATATTCAGTTGTTCTAGCACTATTTTTGGGAAAGACTCTCTTGGCTTCATTGTATTGCCTTTGTTCCTTTGTCAAAAATAAGTTGACTGTACTTACGTGGGTCTACTTCTGGGCTCTCTATTTTAGAGTAGTTTAAGATTGACAGCAAAGTGAGCAGAAAGTTCCCATAATTGATCTATTTGTCTATTCTTTTATCGAGACCACACTATCTTGATTACTATAGCTTTGTAGCAAGTCTTGAAGTTAGGTAGTATGAGTTCTCAGACTTTATATTGGAGAGTTTTGAGCAAGAGAGTAATATGATCTCATTTATGTATTTAAACTATTTGAATACTGTGAGAAGTATGAGGATGGGGGAAGACTGGCATCTGGAAGAATAAGTAAAGTAACAATGCAGGTGAGCAGATAGGAGAGGATGGTGGTTTAGTCCAGGTTGGTAGTAATGGATATATTAAGTGGTCAGCTCCTAATACACTTTGAAAGTAAAACTGATAAAATTTGCCAATGGATTAAATATGGGGTGGGGGTGGAGAAGATGGGGTGTCAAGGATAACTGAGTGCTTGAATAATGAAAGAAATAGAAGATCTATAATGAATCATACACTATTCCATCAAGGTCAACCCCTCCATTTCAACCCTTATTCCTATCTCCCTCAACTACATAATACTCTCTTCTCTCTTCTTCATTGTTTCTCTCCCCCACCCCTGCTCTGCAGAATCTAACTCATTATAGTACCAGCATATTATTAGTTCTCCTTTGTAATCTACTAGAAAACAACAGCATCCTATCTTGATTTTCCTTCACCTTCCTAATACTTCACTTCTCTTCCTTTACAGCAAAATTCCTCTAAAGCATTGTCTATACTCACTCTCTCCAGTTCCTCTCCTTTCATGTTCCCCCAAGCCCACTCCAAATATGATTTTGCCCCAACCAAATACATTTTAAAAGTGGAGCTGATAGAATTTGTTAATGTAAATTGTTTCTTTTCAATTTACTAATGACTTCCATATTCATATATCCAATGACCAATTTTCAGTCCTTATTTTGCTCGACCTATAATTTAAAATGATTGATATCACCCTCCTCCAGGAAACATTTTCACTTGATGTTGTCTGTCCTTGTTTTCTTCTGCTCTGGCCATGCTGGAATGCTCCAAGGCTCAATCCAGGGACCACTATTTTACCTACATTCACTCCTACTTTGAGCTCAACCAGTCTCATGACTCTAATACCATTTATTCATTAATGACGTCCTAGTATTTATCTCTAGCCTGTACCTTTTTCCTGAAGTCCAGATTCCTATATTCAACTTATCTTCAATATCTCCACTTGGGTGTCCAACAGACATCTCAAACTTAACATGTCTGTGAACAAGCTTTCAATTTTTCCTTCCAAATCAACTGCACGTAGTCTTCCCCCTAAAAGACAATTACATTTTTTCTGTTGTTCAGAACAAAAATTTTAGATCTTTTATTAATTCTTTTTTCCCCCTTCAAACTTCACATCCAATTCTTCAAGAAATTCTGTTGGCTCTATCATCAAAATATGTCCAGAATTAAACTGCTTGCCAACACTACGACCTAGGTTAAAACCATCATAATCTATTGTCTGGATTTGCTATAACTCTCCATGTATAATAAAGTTTAAAATATTTTTTTGTAAAGTTTTTTTTAACCTTCTTCACTAGGTTAATTTCTAGGTATTTTCTCACTTGTGTTGCTGTTATAAAGTGTATCTCATTTTCCAATTGATCTTGTATTCAACTACCTTACTGAACTTTCTAAATGTAAGAATTTGCAATTGAAACTGGTAGATTTTTTATAAAGATCATCAGGAAATAGTGATAGTTTTGTCTCTTCCATTTTAAACCTTAAATGAAAGTTTCTTGCCCTATTGCATTTTCTAGTAGCCACATTAAAAATCAGCACAAATAAAAACCTCAGGTGAAACTCATTCTAATAATATGTTTTATTTAAACAAATATTTCCAAAACAATAGGATTTTTCTAAGTTATTACTTATCTTTTCTTTCTATATCTCATTGCTTCCTCCTGGATCTATTTCTTTTCTTTGCTGAGGTAGTTCTTTAGAGAATACTTTTATTGTGTGTTCAAAATTATGAAGATTTGTATGATTGAGAATATATTTCATTCTTATATTTAAAGAATTGTTTACCTGCACATAAAATACTAAATTTTAAGTCTTTTCCTTTCATTTTTAGAAGCTCTATTTGCTTCTTTCTCAAATCTGACTATATTTAATAGTCTATTTTTTTCTTACTCATTTTTTGATCCAATGTTTTATTTTTAAATAGATTTTTATAGTTGTTTTATACTTTGTTTCAGATAATCTAAGTGTCTGAAGTTTTTGGAGTCTAAATCTATTTTGGGTCGTTCTCTCTGATTCTCATTTAGGGAAGCTTGCTTCCTCATGAGTTTGGTATATCTTTATATTTTTTAATTGTGAGCTCTGATTTGACTGAAGTTTATCTGTAAGAGTACTGAGGGGCCTGAATCTGGGATGGTTACCACCCCAAAAAATATTGTGTTTGATTCTGCTACACTTGGAAATATTTTAATTTAGTTATAAATTAACATTTCTCTGACCACACAGGAAGTATAAATTCAAGACCAGATTCAATTGAGGAAAGGCCAGTAGTTGCAAATTCTCAAGGGATTATTGATGGGCGTTTTTTCCTCTTGGCATCATGCTGGAGACCAATGTCTTTCCTGAATGATTCCTTCATCTTTGGCAAGTGGATTTTTTTAAGCCAAATCTTTCACTAAATTTGTGGCTACTTTGAGAGCTCTAGCTTCATAGGAAAAGGTCCAGTAGTCCTCCAACTTTTCCAGTACCCCAGATGTAGTTCTACACTCCATGTATGACAAGCAAGTAATACTCAAGTTGTAGGTACTTGGGAACACCATTTGCCCTAGAACATTCATTCATCCAGTTACCCATTTGTTGAACATATATGTACTCAGCACTTATTCTGTTCCAGGCTTTGTTCCAGGGCTTGTGCTCCATCAGAAATAAAACAATTAGGAAACCCTGACTAATGGAACCTATATCCTAATGAGGGCAGCCTTCGTTTCTACATTTATTGACTTACACTTGTTTCAGTTCTTTTTTGTTGAGGGAGGAGACAATATGGGCTAGACTTATTTGCTTATGGATTCAGTATTGTATCTTAAAACATTTAAACATTTATTCAGCTTCACGTTGTTTTCCATGGGGAGTTTCCCAACATGTCTAGTCTATAACACTTCTGGAAGCAGTTGAGTACTTTACTTTTTTTTTTTTTTTAATAATTGTTTTATTTTTTAATTACAGTTGATATACAATAGTATATTAGTTTCAGGTGTATAACAGTGATTAGACATTTGTATAACTTACGAAGTGATCACCCCAATAAATCTGTACCCATCTGATACCATACATAGTTATTACAATATTACTGACTATATTCCTTATGCTATACCCTTCATCCCCAGGACTATTTTGTAACTACCAATTTGCACTTCTTAATCCCTTCACCTTTTGAGTACTTTACTTTTTAAACCCAGTAACTTCAGGTAGTTCTCATTGTTCCATTATCGTGATTTGAATATTATAATTACTTCTTAGCTACTTAAAGATACGTATAAGCTTATTTAAATTGTTTGGTCTATTAATTCTTGTCTAGTATAATTTGTTCAGTTTATTGTATTACTTTTTGGTATTTGCATTCTTTAAATCTTTAATTATTTTTTTCTCTGAACTCATATTTCCTGGATTCTGTCAAAACTAGTAATTGCTCTCCTACCATAAATAATTAGAAAACTGGAAAATAAAACATGTTAAACAAGTGTTTTCAGGCATTGGACAATAGGCAGAACAAGACTGTGACCTTAGAGAGAAGGGAAACAAATGTAGTGGGCTCTAAAATTGTACCAGCTTATGGCCTGGATGCAGATTCTAGGTTAGCGTACAAGGTGGAGGGGCAAGAAAGCCAAGCAGTCTCACTAAGTGGAGATAAACATCACAGTTTGAAAAGGCAGAAGCAGCTAGATTGGTTGAACAGATGACTGGAGAGGAGGTAGCTGCATGGAGCAAGAGCTCTAGAGTGCTGAGGAGCTCTTTGAAGTCTGACTGAATAGCGAGCTGAACATGTGTGAGAAGAAACTCCATGACACCAGGGAAAGAACCTCTGAAAAACAATAGGCTGCATAATTCCTGGTGTTTTTACAGGGCTGGGAAGAAACCTCATATTACAGAGGGTATTGGATAGAGTCCTTACAAGGGCCACACCTCAGTAGTGAGGCTAAGTTAGACCTAAAATAAAGGCCAGCACTGGATTTATCCTGATAAACCTGAAAAACAAGCCTCTAAAGAATCAACCTGATCTGCAAGTAACTCAACTGCAAGTCAAAACAGACCAACACTCTTTAAAGGAACACAACAAAACTCAGCACTTGTCAGCCCAAAATTCTTGCTGTTCAATATTTTAAATGTGTTTATAATTTGTACTAATTAATCTTTCTTGAAATAATATAGTCTTTTTAAAATATTTTTTGTTTTTCAATTACAGTTGATGTAATACAATATTATATTAGTTTTAGTTATACAACTAAATAGTGGTTAGACATTTATATAACTAATGAAGTGATCACCCTGATAAATCCAGTACCCATCCAATACCATGCATAGTTATTCCAATATTACAGACTACATTCCTTATGCAGTACTTTACATCTCCATGACTATTTTGTAACTACCAATTTATACTTCTTAATTTCTTCACATTTTTTACCCATCCCCCCAGCTCCCCACGCATCTGGCAACTATCAGTTTGTTCTTTGTATTTATAAGTTTGTTTCTGTTTTGTTTGTTCATTTATTTTGTTCTTTAGATTCCACGCATAAGTGAAATCATATGATATGTGTCTTTCTTTGTATGACTTGCTCCACTCATCACAATACCCTCTAGGTCCATCCATGTTGTTGCAGATGGCAAAATTATTTTCCTCTTTATGGCTGAGTAATATTCCATTGTATATATGTACCACCTCTTCTTTATCCATCCCTCGGCTGGTGGACACCCAGGTTGCCTCCACATCTTGGCTATTGTAAATAATGCTGCAATGAACATATGGATGCACGTGTCCCTCTAAAGTAGTGTTTTAGGTTTCTTCGGGTAAATACTCAGAAATGAAATTTTTTCTCTGTCTCTTGTAGCCTTTGTTCTAAAGTCCATTTTGTCTGGTATAAGTATTGCTATCTCAGCTTGCTTTTTTTGTTGTTGTTCTTTCCATTTTCATGAAATATCTTTTCCCATCTCTTTACTTTTAGTCTGTATGTGTCTTTTGATCTGAAATGAGTGTCTTGTAGGCATTATTTGTAAGGGTCTTGTTTTCTTATCCATTCAGCCACCCTATGTCTTTTGATTGGAGCATTTAATCTATTTACATTTAAAGTAATTGTTCATAGATACATAGTTATTGCCGCTTTATTATTCATATTTTTAATCTTTTTTCTTTTTCTTCTTCTTAAAGAAGTCCCTTTAGAATTTCTTGTAATACTGGTTTGGTGATAATGAACACCTTTAGCTTTTGCTTTCCTGGGAAGCTCTTTTTCTGTTCATCAATTCTAAATGATAGATGTGCTGGGTAGAGTAATCTTGGTTGTAGGTCCTTGCTTTTTATCACTTTGAATATTTTCTGCCAATCCCCTCTGGCCTGCAAATATTCTGTTGAGAAATCAGCTAAAAGTCTTATAAGAGCTCCCTTGTAGTTTAAATAACAACTGCTTTTCTCTTGCTGCTTTTAAGATTATTTCTTTGTCTTTAAACTTTGGCATTTTAATTATGATGTGTCTTGGTGTGGGCTTCTTTGGGTTCATCATTTTATTTGGGACTCTCTGTGTTTTCTGGGCTTGTATGCCTATTTCCTTAGCCAGGTTAGGGAAGTTTTCTGTCATTATTTCTTCAAATAGGTTTTCAATTCCTTGTCCTCTCTCTTCTCTTTCTGGTGACCCTATAATGCAAATGTTGGTATGCTTCATATTGTTCCAGAAGCTTCCTAAACCTTCCTCAATTTTTGGATTTTTTATATTTTTTATTTATTTATTTATATTTTTGCTGTTCTGACTGGGTATTTTTTGCTACTTTGTCCTCGAAATTGCTGATTTTAACCGCTGCTTCATCCAATTTACTGTTGATACTCTAATGTATTCTTTATTTCAGTTATTATATGATTTATTTCTGAGTGGTTCTTTTTTATGTTTTCTATCTCCATTTTTATGTTTCCTATCTCTTTGTTGAAATTTTCACTGAGGCCATTGAGCTTCCTTATAACCAGTGTTTTGAACTCTGTATCTGGTAGATTGCTTATCTCCATTTTGTTTAGTTCTTTTTCTGGAGCTTTGTTCTGTTGTTTCATTTGGGACATGTTTCTTTTTCTACTCATTTTAGCTGCCTCCCTGTGGGGACAAAGCCCAAAAAGCAGTTTCCAGGCTCTCGGCCTCACATAGAAAGGTGCTGGCTCGGGTAGTAAATGGCCATTAACTGTGATCAGATGGTCATCAGCTGTGGCTAGTTGGCCGTCAGCTGTAACCCACAAGCCATTGGCCACTAATATAATTGCTGTGGCTACGCTACCAGAAAAAAAATGGGGGCTAGCAAGAGCGGATTGCAGAGAGGCAGATGCCACCAGTGAGAATATAGTGATATGACTCCCCTACTTATGGCTCCGTGGGTGTTCCTTTTTGGCCTCACCATGTCCTGTGTTCTTATGTGGGGAGCAGGAGAAGAGACCCCACCTTACACCCTGCCAGACGCCCCACACAACAAATGGCACAGAGAGCAGGGTCCCCTGCATGACACATGGCATAGTCGGCAGGATACGGTGCTGGCCAAAGCTTTCCAAAGGGCAGTGAAGCAGTTTGTGCGTGTGAACACTCGGTCTCAGGAAGAACAGGAGGAGCAGCTGCCGGAGAGCTGGACCCCCGTGGAGAGGTTGAAAGACGTGGACGGTTCCCCAACCAGCAGAGGTCGGAGAAAGCGAAGGTTGTTGACGCCCTGTGGGCTGGGAACTGCTTGCTGAGGCAGCCCGGATGCAGGACTTGTCCCGGGAGGAAACACTTGCTGAGTCCTCTGTGGGAGATGAGGGTGAGGTCAAGGTCGTCCCTCACCCCCAGGACAGCCCTGGTGAATGACTATGGACTATGAGGAATTGCCTTCTATCCCTGATTTAATGGACGCTTGACTGTTTGGGAACATACCACCATGTAGTGGAACTGGTGGATGTTTGCTTTTGTGTCTTGACTGGCCGCCATTGATACTATGTAAGCACCTTGATGTGAGCCGTTGTTGTTCCAGCTCAGTACCCCGAGAGGCCCAGAGAGAGAGTGGCAGTGCCCTGAGAGGCCCTGGCTGTGTCCAGGAAGTCTGGTTGAGCCCAGAGAGAGTGGCAGTGCCCTGAGAGCCCTGGCTGTGTCCAGGAAGTCTGGTTGAGCCCAGAGAGAGTGGCAGTGCCCTGAGAGCCCTGGCTGAGTCCAGGAAGTCTGGCTGTATCCAGAGAGAGTGCCAGTGCCCTGAGAGGCCCTGGCTGCGCCCGGGGAGACAGGTGGTACCCTAAGAAGCCCAGGAAGTCTGGCTGTGCCCAGAAGTACTGGGGTGGTGCCCTGAGAAATCCTGGCTGTGCCCGGGGAGACTGGTGGTACCCTAAAAAGCCCAGGAAGTCTGGCTGTGCCCAGAAGTACTGGTGGTGCCCTGAGAAACCCTGGCTGTGCTCAGAGAGCCTGGCTGTGTCTGGGATATTGCATTCACCTCCAGGCTCCTTGCACAGGGCCCCTCGCAGAAGACGCTTGTCGCGTAGATTGTGAGGCAAGACCCTGTAGGGGTGGAGTATGGGGACAAAGCCCCAAAAAGCAGTTTCCAGGCTCTCGGCCTCACATAGAAAGGTGCTGGCTCGGGTAGTAAATGGCCATTAACTGTGATCAGATGGTCATCAGCTGTGGCTAGTTGGCCGTCAGCTGTAACCCGTAAGCCATTGGCCACTAATATAACTGCTGTGGCTACGCTACCAGAAAAAAATGGGGGCTAGCAAGAGCGGATTGCAGAGAGGCAGATGCAGCCAGTGAGAATATAGTGATATGACTCCCCTACTTATGGCTCCGTGGGTGTTCCTTTTTGGCCTCACCATGTCCTGCGTTCTTATGTGGGGAGCGGGAGAAGAGACCCCACCTTACACCCCGCTAGACACCCTGCACGAAAAATGGTGTAGCGAGCAGGGTACCCTGCACAACACTCCCTGTGTCTGTTTCTATAATATGCATTAGGTAGAGTTTCTATGTCTCCCAGTCTTAGTAGAATGGCCTTCTGTAGTAGGTGTCCTGTAGGTCCTAGTGGAGTAGTCTTCCAGGTCACCTGAGCTGGGTACTCCAGGTGTGTCACTTGTGTGGGTTGTGTGTGTCCTCCTGTTGTAGTTGAGCCTTGGTTGCTGTTTGCACATCAATTGACCTTCAGGCTGATTGGTTGTGAGGACTTGCCATGACTACAATGAAGGAGCTGTTGTGCAGAGGCTGACCCTACAGAGCAAGATTCACCTTAGCAGGGCCCTGGTGCCTACCTAGTCTTCTCTTTGAGTGTGTCATCCAGGGAGGCAGCCCCTGGGTGTGCCACCTCTGAGGCCTCCTGAGAGGGGCCCTGCTGCAGGCTAGGCTTACCTGCTTCTTGTTCCCTGCGTGGAGCCACCTGGTATGAGCTATAAAGCAATTCACAGATGTATTCCACTCACGTTGGGCTTTCAGTTGCCTGGAAGAGGCTAAGCTGTGAACCAAGGCCAGCTGACACTAGTGTCAAGCTTGGGCTGCTTAGCAAGAGGTACAGGGCATGATGATTTTAGAAACGGTTTCAGGTTTATGAGCCTTTGAGAGATTTTAGGAAAGTCTGCAGCATGAGCTAAGGCAGGCCATTTGTATGGAAAACCCACTGGAAGTGGGCCCTCAAGTTGGGTGAGGTGGGGGTCTCAGGGAATCACCAGGGTGGGGCTACTGGTTTTAGCCAGTTTGATGTCAACTCAGATATGGCAGCTGCCTAAGTCTGCATGCTGGGTGGGGGAGGGCTCAACAAAGGAACAATGGCATCTGCCACACCTCTGTCCAGGAGAAAGCTGCTCCTCCAGCCCTCCCCCTAATCGACAACTCAGTCACTCCTTGTATGTCAATGATGCCCCCCTCCCTGAGCTGCTGCCCAGCACTGGAGCTCAGAGTGAGTGAGTCTTTAGCAGTAAGTTGGTACACAGGCCCTTTAAGATGAGCACCTAGGACTCCAGTGGCCCTCCTTTTGACTCAGCCACAATCTCTGATGGTTTTCACAGCTAGGAGATATGGGGACTTCTCTTCCCAGCACTGTAACCCTGGGCTGGGGAGCTTGGTGTGGGGTTGGGATCCCTCATTCCTCATGGGGGACATCTGCAGCTGATTTATCTGTCCTGATTTTTAATTGCCACATGTGGGTGTAGGACTATCCTGTTCTGCATCTCCTTCCCTCCTACCAGTCTCCATATGGCTTCTTGTGTATATACTTAGTTATAGGACTTCTGTTCAGCTAGTCTCCAGGCAGTTCTCAATGATGATTTTTCTGTAGTTTAGTTGTAATTTTTATATGGTCGTGAGAGGATGTAAGCACAGCATTAACCTACTCTGCCATCTTGATTGAAAGACTAGAAATAATGTAGTCTTGAGTTATAAGTCAATAAGACTAATTTCCCATGCTAGAATCTGATCAATACATAAAAAATTTAGAGAGGTTATGTGCCAAAATACTCAGCACAATATTTGTATATTTTTAATGTCATACATTCCAGAAACTATAAACAACATTCTAAACCAGCGCTTCTCAAATACTTTTTTCATTATTTTCCCCCTGAGGAACCCTTTTAAAACATTTTTTTTAAATCCCTGATACCTTTTTATATACTGGCATATGTATATACATATCTATGCTTTAAATATTAAAAGAGTAATATTTTTATGCCCCTTTGAGGACAATATCATTATTGGAAATGCATGTTTCAAACCTTATGTGGTTTATTCCTTTAGTCATTTCAAACATTCAAAGTAAGACCTTTATGGTTATTTGCCTGCATTTCTATCTTCTAGCAACAATAAATTAGAAACTGAAATTCTAGAAAGCATTTCTAGTAGCATCCTAAAACTTGGAATATTTAGGGATAAAACTGACATAAGATCTTAAAAACTTGGACACTGAAAACTACAAAATACTGTTGAGAGATATTAAAGATATAATTTAAATGGGCAAATACAACATGTTTACCCATAGGAAGACTTCAATGTTGATATTATATTAATTCTCCCCTAATCAATATATAGATCAATATAATTTCAATCAAAAGTCCAGCAAAACTTTTGGTAGAAATTAGCAATCTATTTCTAAAATATATATGAAAAATAAAAAATATATAATAGTCAAAACAATTTTGAGAAAAAAACTAAGTTGGGGGTCTTACACTGCCCAGTTTTAAGAGTTACTACAAAGCTACAATAATAAAGACAGTGTGGTAATTGTATAAAGATAGACATATACAAGGTCTGACAATTATGTTCGTGAACTCATCCTAGAAAAAGTGCTAACATACCTCATTGCTGAATATCACTGCAGTTACCTTCAAAATAATCCCCTTGGGAAGCTATGCACTGATGCCAGCACCTAGTCCACATTTCAAAGCAATTTTGGAACTCTTTTTCTGGAATGGCCATCAGACCTGTTGTCGTATTACACCTGATGTCCTGAATGTCATCAAAATATCTTCCTTTCAATATTTCCTATATCTTTGGGTAAAGAAAGTCATTAGGGGCCAGATCAGGTGAGTAAGGAGTGTGTTTCAATACATTTATTTGTTTACTGGCTAAAAACTCCCTCACAGACAGTGCCGTGTGAGCTGGTGCATTGTCGTGATGCAAGAGCCATGAATCATTGGCGAAAAGTTCAGGTCGTTTTTGTCTAACTTTTTCATGCAGCCTTTTCAGCACTTCCAAATAATAAACTTGGTTAACTGTTTGTCCAGTTGGTACAAATTTGTAATTAATAATTCCTCTGTTATCAAAAAAGGTTAGCAACATTTTTTTGACTTTTGATTTGAACTGATGGAATTTTTTGGTGGTGGACAGTTGGCTGACTTCCATTGTGCACTTTGATGTTTTGTTTCAGGGTTGTATTGGTACACCCATGTTTCATCATCAATGATACCATGGCCCAAAACATTGTCTTGCCTCTCCAAAAGGTCTTGGAAAAGTTTGACTCTCCTCTGCTTTTGTTCATCAGTTATTTCCTTCGGGACCATTTTTGCACACACCTTTCTCATGTCAAGATTTTCAGCTAAGATTTCCCTGTTTCTTTATTGATATTTCTTGGTCTGGTATCTTCTCACAGTCAGTTGACGTTTTTGACACACAATTCGATAATTTTTTGCAATTTTTTCATCAGTTCTGCTCATTACTGTCTGCCCTGACCTCTCTTCATCAGTGACACGTTCTCTTCCCTCAGGGAAATGTTTAATCCATTTATACACTGCCATTTTCTTCATGGCATTATTCCCACAAATTTGGACTAATATGTCCCTGATTTCATTTCCATTCTTGCCAAGTTTAACAAGAAATTTAATGTTTATTTGTTGCTCTAATTCAAGCACAGACATTCTTGCAATGGCACACAAAAACACACAACAATAATGAATGTCACTCAGCAAAATACCACCACATGTCAACATGAACACAGCTGTGAGACACTGATATACTGAGGTTATGAAACCTTACAGAGCTGTTTGTACAGTGTTGCCAATGTAAGCGCATGGTGGCAAGTTCGTGAGCTTAATTGTCGACCACATAGATCAGTGGAACAGAATAAAGAGTTCAAAAATAGACCACACATATATTGTCAGCTGCTTTTTGGCAATACTGCATTTCAGTAGGGAGTATTTCAATAGGGAGAGAATAATTCCCCAGCAACAAACGGTGCTGGAGTAACGGGTATCCATATGGAAAAATATGAACCTTGATACTTACCTAACACCATATAAAAAAAAAAATAACTCTGGTAACCACTAAATTATTGTCTGTGTCTATGAGTTTTTGTTTCTCATTTGTTTGTCTTGTTCTTTTTGGTTTATATACCACATATCAGTGAAATCATAGGGTTCTCTGCTTTTTCTGTCTGACTTATTTCACTTAGCATTATTCTCTCGAGATAAAGGGGATCAAATATATGGTGATGGAAGGAGAACTGACTCTGGGTGGTGAACACACAATGGGATTTATAGACGATGTAATACAGAATTGTACACCTGAAATCTATGTAAATTTACTAACAATTGTCACCCCAATAAAATTAATTAAAAAAAAAATAAAATAAAAAAAAAAAAAAGATGCTATGAAACTAAAACTGTTCATTAAGTTAAAATTTTATGATTATGCGTAAGCAAATAAAATGTGTGAAGGCTCAAATGTAAAACAATGGTAATTTAATTTCCTTTCAAAAAAAAAATAATAACTCAAAGTGGATCACATAACTAGAAGTACAATCTAAAACTTCTGGAAATACAAAGTTTCCAGAAGAAAACCTTTGCAATCCTGAATTAGGCAGAAAATTCTTAGATATGACCCTCCCCCCAAAAAAGCACCAACATAAAAAAAAATAGTAAATTAGACTCATCAAAATAAAAACCTTGGATCTTTGAAAGACACTGTTGAATAAAGGCCAGGAGAACTTATACATAATAAAATACTAGCATTCAGAATATATAAAGAATTCTTGCAACTCAATAAGACATACAACTAAATTGATAAAAGAGGAAAAATATTTGAAGAGTCACTTCAAACACAATATACAATGACAAAAACACAAAAAGATACTCAACATTAGTTCATTAGTCACTAGAGAAATACAAATTAAAATATTACACACAATTAGAATGTCTAAATTTAAATAAACAAACCAACAAACAAAACTGGCCATACCAAGTACTGACTACAACATGGAGCAACTGGAACTCTCAAAGGTTGCTCTCAAACACTGCTCCGGAGACGGCAAAATAGTACAGCCTTTTAGAAACAGTTTGGGAAGTTTTAATATTTTTAATAAAGCTAAACCTATATTTTCCATATGACCCAATGTTGGCTCCTAGATGTTACCCAAGAAAAAGGAAAAAATTGTACATAAGTGCTTATAACAACTTTGTAATAGCCAAAACTACTAAGCAATGCCAAAGTTTGTCAACTAGTAAATAGCGAAGCAAACTTGAGTGTATCCATACAACGTAATACTCCTCAACAATAAAAAGGAACAAACTACTGATTCACTCAATGACGTGAAGGAATTTTAAGCATTATGCTCAGTGAAAGAAGCCACACCAAAAGACTACATACCATGTAATTTTATTTATACAAAATTATAGAATTGTAGAAAGGCAGAGCTAAAATGGTGTACAACAAATCTAACCTTGGGGTAGGGGTGGGAGAAAATGGGAGGCAAGGGAGGGGAATTCTGTGAAGGATCACTAATGAGCTTTTTCTTTTTTATTAGTTTCAGGTGTACAAAACAATGTAATAGTTAGACATTTCACCCCTCACAAAGTGATAACCTCCTTCCCCCACTCTATTGCCACTCTGACATCTTATATATCTATTACAATTCCATTGATTCTATTCCCTATGCTGTACTCCATATCACATGACTATATATATATATATATATATATATATATATATATAGAGAGAGAGAGAGAGAGAGAGAGAGAGAGAGAGAGAGAGCGAGAAAGATAAAATTATAGTTGACATAAAATATTATTCAGCTTCAGCTTCAGGTGTACAGTGCAGTGGACAGGCATCTACACCATCCATGAAGTGGTCTCCCTCATAAGACATGTGCCCATCTGAGACCCTACAAAATCTTTACAACATTATTGTTTGTGTTCCTCAAACTGTCTTTCATATCCCATGACAAAATTGTAGTTACCAATTTATGCTTTCTAATTCCCTCCCCTTCTCCCTTATCCCCACCCCACTTCCATCTAGCAACCATCAGTTTTTCCTCTATATCTCTGAGACTATTTCTGATTACTGTGCTCATTTATTCAGTTCTTTCGATTCCACATATAAGTGAGATCATATGGTACTTGTCTTTCTCCTACTGACTTATTTCACTTAACATAATGTTCTCTAGGTCCAGCCTTATTGTTGCAAATGGTAAGATTTAATTCTTCTTTATAGCTGAGTAATACTCCATTGTATAAATGTACCACAGTTTCTTAATCCAGTCATCTACCGATGGGCATTTCAGTTGTTTCCAAATCTTGGCTATTGTGAATAGTGTTGCAGTAAACATAGGGGTACATATATTTTTTCAACTTGGCATCTTGGATTTATTTGGATAGATACATAAGAGTGGAACTGCTGGGTCATAAGGTAGTTCCATTTCCAGTTTTTTTAGATACCTCCATACTGATTTCCCTAGTGGCTGCTCCAATCTGCAACCCCACCAACAGTGCACAAAGGTTCCCTTTTTCCACAGTCTCGCCAGCAGTTGTTTGTTTATTTATTGATCATAGCCATTCTGACTAGAATGAGGTAGTATCTTGTTGTGGTTTTTATTTGCATTTCTCTAATGATTAGTGAGGTTGAGCGTTTTCCATATGTCTGTTGGCCATTTGTATATCATCTTTAGAGAAACGTCTCTTCATGTCCTCTGTCCATTTTTTAATTTGGTTGTTTGTATTTTTGATGTTGAGTTGAATTACTGTTTTATAAATTTTATACATTAACCCATTACTTATTAGATGTATTATTGACAAATATTTTCTTTCATTCAGTAGACTGCCTTTTTGTTTTATTGATGGTTTCCTTTGCTGTGAAAAAACTTTTTAGTTTGATGTAATCCCATATGTTTATTTTTTCTTTTACTTCCCTTGCCTGAGAGGATATATCAGTAAAAATATTACTCAGGTTAATGTCTGCAAATTTGTTCCCTATATTTTCTTCTAGGAGTTTTATGGTTTTGGGTCTTACGTTTAAGTTTTTAATCCATTTTGAATTTGTTCTCATATATGGCATAAGGAGGTAACCCAGTTTCATTTTTTTGCACCATATATTAAATAGACTGTCTTTACACCAATGTAAATTCTTGCTTCGATTATCATAGATTAAATGACCATATAGAAATGGATTTATTTCTGGGCTCTCTATTCTCTTCCATTGATCTATGTGTCTGTTTTTATGCCAGGACCACGCTGTTCTGATTAGTTTAGTCTTGTAGTATGATTTGATGTCGGGTATTGCGATACCTCCAACTTTGTTCTTGTTTCTCAAGATTGCCGTGGCTATTCGGGGTCTTTTATGGTTCCATATGAATTTTAGGATTATATGTTCTATTTCTGAGAAAAATGTCATTGGTAGTTTGATAGGAATTGTGTTGAATCTATATATTGCCGTAGGTAGTATGAACATTTCAGCTATATTAATTGTTCCTATCCATGAACAGGATATGTTTCCATTTATTCATATCTTCTTTCATTTCTCTCTTCAGTGTCTTATAATTTTCTGAGTACAGGTCTTTCACTTCTTTGGCTAAATTTATTTTTAAGTATTTTATTGTTTTTGAAGCAATTGTAAATGGGATTGTTTTCTTGATTTCTCCTTTTGACAGTTTATTATTGGTGTATACAAATGCAACTGATTTCTGAATATTAATTTTGTATCCTGCTAGTTTGCTAAATTCATTTGTCAGTTCTAATCGTTGTTGGTGGAGTTTTTGGGGTTCTCTATGGTGGAGTTTTGGGGTATAGTATCATGTCATCTGCATATAATGACAATTTTACTTCCTTCTTTCCAATTTTGATGCCTTTTATTTCTTTTTCTTGTCTGATTGCTGTGGCTAGAACTTCCAGAACTATGTTATATAAAAGTGATGAAAGTGGGTAACCTTGTCTTTTTTTCTGATCTTAAGGGGAAAGGTTTTAGCCTTTCCCCATTGAGTATGATATTAGCTGTAGATTTATCACAATGGCCTTTATTATGTTGAGATATGATCCCTCTATTCCCACTTTACTAAGAGATTTTATCATAAATGGCTGCTTTTTCTACATCTATTGATATGACCATATGATTTTTATTTTTCATTTTGTTAATGTGGTATATCACGTCAATTGATTTGTGGATATTGAACCAACCTTGCATACTAGGAATGAATCCCACTTGATTGTGGTGCATGATCTTTTAAATGTATTGCTGAATCTGGTTTGCTAGTACTTTGTTGAGGATTTTTGCATATATGTTCATTAGGGATATCGGCCTATAGTTTTCTTTTTTTGTGATGTCTTTGGTTTTGGGATCAGGGTGATAGTGGCCTTGTAAAATGTACTTGGGAGCCTTCCCTCTTTCTGGATTTTTTGGAATAGTTTGAGGAGAATAGGTGTTAATTCTCTTTTGAATGCTTTATAAAACTCACTTGTGAAGCCATCTGGTCCAGGACGTTTGCTTGTTGGGAGTTTGTTGATTACTGATTCAATTTCTTTGGTAGTAATCAGTCTATTCAGAGTTTCTATTTCTTCTTGATTTACTCTTGGAAGATTGTATGTTTCTAGAAATTTATCCATTTCTTCCAGATTGTCTAATTTGTTGGCATATTGTTGCTCATAGTATTTTCTTAAAATTTTCTGTATTTCTTTGGTATCTGTTGTCACTTTAATTTGTCCTCTTTAATGTCCTCTTTAATTTCTGATTTTATTAATTTGTGTCCTCTCACTCTTTTTCTTTTGAGTCTGGCTAAGGTTTTTTTTATTTTGTCTATCTTTTCAAAAAAACAGCTCTTGGATTCATAGATCTTTTGTATTGTACTTTTTGGTCTCTATTTCATTTATTTCTGCTCTGATCTTTATTATTTATTTTCTTTGTACTTCCTTTCAGCTTATTTTGCTGTTCTTTTTCCAGTTCCCTTAGGTAAAGATAGACTGTTGATTTGAGATTTTTCTTGTTACTAATGAACTTTTTGAGGTGATGGAATTGTTCTATATCTTGATTGTGTTGGTGGTTACACAGATGTGCCAGTTGTCAAAACTTCATTATATTTTATATAAACTATACCTCAATAAAGCTGATTTAAAAAAAAAAAAAAGCCAGGGTCCTATTTTTGTGCCTCTTTCTAAATTTAGGAATGAGTGGTAAGTGTAGGGATTTAGAAGGATTTTCTGATTTTACAATATGACTTCAACAAACCTCCCTCCTACTGACCACAGGTAAACCGGTGTCTAGGCCATTTCTGTCTTCCAAGATCTGTTCTATGAAATGCAGTGACTACCCCATGGGATGCAGCCAGGTGAGAGGGCAAAGGAATGTGCAAAGCCTCCTGATCTTTCCATCTGTTGTAACTCATTCACTCCTTGCCCCCACCAGGCTCTGGGACTTCCCTAATGTTATCCTCTCAACTTTGACTTCTTCTAAGCTGCTGCTGCTGTTGTTTTTATTACTCTCATCTCCCCAGAAAAGTATAAGTAATACTGGAGAAAAAGTATAAGTAATGTTGGAAAAAGGGGGATTGGAGTATATAACTCAAAAGCTTCTCCAATACCAAGGGCTCTACCATTCTAGGATTCTCACTACACCTGGGACCTTTCTCTTTTCCCAAAGGTTGCTCACAATTTTTGCATTTGATTCTGGGAACCATCAACTATCTTCTGGCTTTTTGGGCAGAGTTCCAGGGAAAGAACCAACAGCCTTTGTTTGTCCATGATCATTGCAGTCAGTGAATTTCAGACTAAGTTTTGTTCTTGAATCTTTTCTTTTTCTTTTCTTTCTCATAAATATATGAAACAGTCAGTGGCAGCTCTGTTGGCAGTCAAGGTGGGATTGGGTCCCTGAGTGTTGCTTTAATGACAGGAATCAGAAAGGTTGAGAAAGAAAGAGAAGACTGCCCAGGCTCAGAGAGCAGTGGAATAAAAGGTTCAGGGACAGAGAGATGTGTAATGTGCTTGGGGCAACGTGAGCAGGCCAGTTTGGCAGAGCAGGTGAGATAAACGTGGAAAGCCAGTTGGGACCATTTTATGGGGACTTTGGATGATAATGTAAGAATCCTAAAAGCTCAGAGCAAGAACAGAATTTACAGTTTATCTAGTGCCAGTTCCTCATTTTACAGTTGAGGAAACAAAGCCAAGGACACTCCAGAGCTTGCCCAGTGTCACAGTGAGTTAGTGGCAAATCTGAGATTAGTATTCTCAGGTACTCAGACCAGTATTCAGTGATGACAAGAAGGCCTTCTCATGGTTGTGCAGACTGGAAGCAGCAAAATTTTCTGAAAATTTCTATATGTAGAGGAAGTGATAGGAAATGATCACACCATGGGAAAATGACACCCCAACTGGATCTTTGGAACCCACCATGTAGGCTTCTCAGATAGTGTGGATTTCACCCATTGCCTTTCCAATAAATTCTCAGGTAGGCTTCAAGAGAGAGCAATCAACTGGTCACTTCCCCAAACAGGCTGTTTCCTGACTACAAAGAAGGTGAATATTCAGCCAGGAAACCACTTCAGCTCTGAAATATGCAAACACTGGCTCATTCTCTTGTCTCTGTTTCCTAGTGTCAGGTTTAGTTGTTGTGAAAAGCATACACACCTTCCACAATTTTGGCAATTGATAAAATTGCCAAATTCCTGGTGGAAGACTTCTGAGGAGTTGTCTTGCTCTGTGTCTCACTCTCTGATCATTGATTTTTAAGGACACAAAGAGGGAGAGAGACAGAGAAAAAGCTAAGAAATTAATTTTTATTCTCAAACTGAGAGCTAAGTAACTTATCCTATTAATTTTTCTGAAATATTTGATACTTTCTTTTCTTTCCCAACACAACAGTATCTTGTCACAAATCTTTCATTGTGGCCTGCAGAAATTACACACCAAGTTCCCAGCTTGAATATTAGTTTTAAATAATAAATCATTAATTGACTTCTATTAATTGAACATTTATAGAATAGGCCAAGAATACCAACAAGGTCTCTGCAGATCTGCTATAGAGATGAGTGATCTCTATATGGAGATGGAATGATCTATGTTTTGATTCTAAGCCAGACATCTGATGAATGACTATAGTGAACAGTTGACTTCTCATCTTCATTGATACGTGGTACATAAACCAAAAACAACAAAAGAACAAGTCAAACAAATGAGACACAAAAACTCATAGACACAGACAATAGTTTAGTGGTTACCAGAGGGTAAGGGGGGAGGAAGGTGGGAGATGAGGGTAAGGTGGTCAAATATATGGTGATGGAAGGAGAACTGACTCTGGGTGGTGAACACACAATGGGATTTATAGATGATGTAACACAGAATTGTACACCTGAAATCTATGTAACTTTACTAACAATTGTCACCCCAATAAACTTTAATTAAAAACAAAAAGAAAATGCATCTCCATTATCCACTTACTGATTTCACGTCAATGATTAAAACAAAAAATAAAAAACCTCCCCTAAACTCAGAGTTTCAATGTTGACTTTTTCAAATTTTGGACTGGTTGGAGAAATCAAAATAAAATTTATTTTGAAAACAGCAAGTATGAGTGTTGTGTATATATGCAATAGGTTTATTAGGTAAAAAAAAAAAACAAAAACAAAAAACAAAACAAAACAAAAAAAACCACAAACATACAAAAACCAAGCCCAAACACACTTTTTTAAGATATGTTAATATACACTCCCAACACCCACAATATACTTTTTCCCCAATGTGAAACGTGAAAATATAGTGTAAATCACCCTGGAAATATGTTGTGCAAAGAACACGTATACTCTGATTGGGATAATCAGCATATACTGATTACTATTTTTCTAAATGCTTTTGAGTCTTCTGTGCTTCTTCCACATAATTCATTATCAGAATTAACAACATATCATAGATCCCTCTGGTACAGAAGCACCTCAATCCTTGAAAGTTTTTGCTCCCTTCAAGATGGCTTATCTGCTGCAATAATTACCAATAAATCTGTCAGCATGAGAAATAACAGGGCTGAATGACTCTGTGATGAATAAAGAGGGTAGCTGGCTCCTTGCCATTCATCTTAATAATCTTCTTTGCTAGGTAAACAGTAAGATACATTATCATGATTCATGTTCAAGTCAATTCCCACCTCAACACTGATTCCAGAAAAATTCTATGAAATAAACTGTTTTATTAGGGCTGAAAGGCAACAGCAAGAAAATAACAAAAGTCCATGATGGTCTGAACTTGTAACTGAATATGTGTGTGTGAGAGAGAGGGGAATAGAAAGAACAATATATCTGTGTGATCACACACATCTAGTGCCTAATAAACAAATACCCTTCTGAGAATGGTTAACCAATTCACTTTTAATTATTCTCATCAGAATCCATGTTAACCTGAGTTAGAAAACATCAGGTATAAAGAATAAATTCCAGATCCATGTTTCAAGTACTTCCTATTTGAACATCCTAAAACTTATAAGTAAGTATTAAATCAACATGATCACTGTAAGGCTTCTGAAGGGCTGGGCTTAGGTAGATACTCTAAAAATATCTGAGAACTGATAAGATCATAGTCCCAAACAAGTCCAGACTTCTCTCATCTCTACACAGTTGGAAGAAAACCCTCATTGTAGGAAAATAATTATGGGACAGGCACCTGGAAGAATCCATGATTGCCCAAACATTTCCAGTGAACCACTTTCCCGCCTGTGATAGATGTAATGTCCTAATGCAAGAGAATCAACCAGAGCAGAGGAGATCTGCCTATCTGTTCCAAGCTCAGAGGAAACCAGACACTCCCCAAGGTTTCTTCCCCCTTAGAATTGCATCAGTTCTGACTGTATGGGGTTATTTTTTTTGTTTGTTTGTTTGTTTCTTTATTTATTTTTTTATTAGTTTCAGGTGTACAAGACAAGGTAATACTTAGACGTTTATCATTTATATCCCTCACACTGTGAACCCTCCTCCCCCCATCCATTATCCCTCCGACCTCACACCGAGCCATCACATTATATATATAAAATTATAGTTGGCATTCATTAATGTTTAGCTTCTGGTGTACAATGCCATGGTCAGGCATCCACATTATCTCTGAGGTGGTCTACCAAATAGGACGCACGTCCATCGGATATATGGGGTTATTTTTAAACATTGGTTTTAAATGTGCTATAGCCCAGCTGTTCAACATCACAACATAAAGCCAATTTTATATAGTTGTTCTTCTTTGAAGAGCTAAAGTTGAGTGACCCAAAAGGCCAATTTTCCCCACTAATAAAATTATTTGTTCTTGGAAACTGGCCATTTTGCTGAGCAAATTATGTTTCCTTGTTTTACTAATGTAAATGTTGAACTTCAAAAATATTAGTGGATTTAATTATTATAGTTTTTGGGCTTGGATTTCAAAATATAGGCATATCTCAATTGTGTCCATTAATAATAACTAAGCCTGGAAAAGTCAAATCAACTGATAATTCTTAAATTGCACAGAGCCCAAATTTAGCCAAACTTCTTTTAAATGTGGTTTAAAATCTTAAAAATTTTCAGAATTAGCATCTCACCTATGAAATTTTCAAAAGAGGAACCAATGCAATATAGGACAATAAAGAAGGGAGGGACCCAACACAGACCCAGGAGCCAGAACTCCAAACTCCTATTGGCACAACTGAGTGACTGTGCTCTTCTCCTCTTTTAAATGGGGATGGAACTTCATAGGATCGTTGTGAAAACTAGATGAGTTCCATATGTAAATCTTAGAGCAGTGCTGCATGGTGTTTGCCAGTATGAAATGACATAAGTTTTTTTGTGTTTGCTGACCATCACCAAATTCTTGTGAAGGAAGTTTTATTTTATAGATGAGGAAATGGAGACTTAGGAGTGTTAAATCAGGGTGATACAATTAGAAAGGAAGAGCCTAGGAGTATTTGTTTACTCTTTTGTGCAATTGTTATCTATTGCAGTATTCTATCTGACTTCTTTTTGAGCCGACCAAAATTTTTATTTTGAGTGTTTTGACTTATTCCCTTTTCTCTCCTTCCTTTTATGCCTTCTTTCTTTTCTACTTTTCTCTTTTCTTCCCATAAGTATATTTTTAACATCTTCCATTGGCAAGATGCCCTATCAATCCTCGTGAAATAGGTACATACTGTTAAAACTCAAAAGGAGACCTCCTGGTGCCCATGTCTCTCCCAGAGGGAGAAGATTCTTCCAGGATGGCCATATGCCCTCCCCACTTCCTCGATACGGTCTAAAAGCTTTCTTTCAACTTTGCTTTTCCTTGGGGCTCATTCAGTGGTTCCTTAGCCAGCTGCCATCCCTGTACTGTCAGAAACACAGAAGACATGAGTTTGTTCACTAACCCACCAATAGCTCTAAAACGAAGTCTTCCCCAAAGCCTCCATCTAAAAGTGAGCCACCTTGTTCCAAAAGACATCATCCCCCAGCTTTATCTATCCCAAATGAGTATTTTGTTCTAAACGAAGCACAATACTTTGCAGCGTTGTCAACTGGGCTCAAAGCCACTATATGTTCCAGACTTCCCCAGACAGAACTGACTTTGTATTACTTTATTCTTTTTAAGTAAGTCAGGCAGAGAAAGACAAATATTATATGAGTTCACTTATATGTGGAATCCAGAGAATGGGATAAATGGACAAACAAAATTGAAATAAGCTCATAAACACAAAGAGCATTTGAATGCTTGCCTGATTGGGGTGGGGGATGGGTGAAGGGGATAAGAGATTAAGAGGTACAAATTAGTAGTTGCAAAATAGTCATGGGGATGTAGAGTACAGCATGGGGAATATAGTCAGGAGTATTGTAAGAACTATGTATGGTGTCAGATGCATACTGGATTTATCAGGCTGATCACTTCATAAGTTATATAAATGTCTAGTCACACTATCTTGTACATCTGAAACTAATATAATATTGTTTGTTATCTGTAATTAATTTTTTTTAAATATTCAAAACAAATAAAAGTGAAATTCTCAATTTGATCCTCCTATTAAAACAGAAAAAAGAAAAAAAAGGCAATCCTGAGAAAGAAAAACAAAGCTGGAAGTATCACGCTACATGATATCAAAATATACTGTCAGGCTATAGTAATAAAAACAGCATGGTATAGGCATAAAAACAGAAACATAGATCAATGGGACAGAATAGAGAGATCAGAAATGAATCCATGCCTATATGGTCACTTAATCTATGACAAAGAAAGAAAGAATTTACAATGGGGTAAAGACAGTCTATTTAATAAATGGTGCTGGAAAAACTGAACAGATACATGCAAAAAATTAAACTGGACCACCTTCTTATGCTATATATAAGAATAAACTCAAAGTGGATTAAAGACTTAAATGTAAGTCCCAAAACCATCAAACTTCTAGAAGAAAATATAGGAAGTAAACTCAGACATCACCTTTAGGGATATTTTTATTGGTATATCACCTTAGACAAGGGAAACAAAAGAAAAAAATAAACAAATAGGACTATATCAAACTAAAAAGTTTTTTTCACAGCAAAGGAAGCCAACAACTAATAAAAAAACATCCTACTCAATGGGAGAAGATATTTGCCAATGATACATCTGATAAGGGGTTAATATCCAAAATTTATTTTAAAAATTCATACAACTCAACAACAACAAAAAACACACAACCCAAATAAAAAATGCGTAGAGTAGGGTGGCCAGTTAGCTCTCTTGGTTAGAGAATGGTAATCTTAACAAGGTTGCCAGTTCGATCACCACATGGGTCACTGTGAGTTGTGCCCTCCACAACTACTTGACTTGGAGCTGATGGGTCCTGGAAAAACACACCTAAAATTTTAAAAAAAAAAGAAGTTTTTTTAAAAAAAAAAAATGGGTAAAGGACCTGAATAGACATTTCTCCAAAGAGGACATATAGATGGCCAATAGACACATGAAAAGATGATCAATGTCACTAATCATCAGAGAAATGCAAGTAAAAACAACAATGAGCTATCACCTCATTCCTGTCATAATGGCTACCATCAGTAAATCAACAAACAAGAAGTGCTGGTGTGATGAGGTGAAAAGGGGATACCTGTGCACTGTGTGTATGATTGCAAATTGGTGCAACCACTATGGAAAATATTATGGAGGTTCCTCAAAAAATTAAAAATAGAACTACCTAATTCCACTCCTGGGAATTTATCTAAAGAAATCCAAAACACTAATTTGAAAAAGTATATGTACCCCTGTTTATTGCAGTGCTATTCACAATAGCCAAGATATGGAAACAACTGAAATGCCCATCAAAAGGTGATTAAATAAAGATATTGTGGTGCATTTATACAATGGAGCATTACTCTGCATTGAAAAGGAGTGAAATCTCACTATTTGCAACAACATTGATGGACCTAGAGGATATTATGCTAAGTGATATAAGTCAGACTTGGAAAGACATTACTGTTAGACATTAAATGAAGGAAATAAAGTAGGTAAAGAATTCCTCTTCTTTTACAAAATAACCTTTTTTCTGATTGTAAAAAAAAAGATAGTCATTGTAAAAATAGTAAAAATTTAAGAAAAAAATAAAAAATATAATAAAAGCCAACCATTATCCCAAAAGCCATAGATAATTATTAAAAATATGTTGATGTATTTTTATCTTTTTTCTATAAATAAATATACTTTGCTGCATATTTCAGATCACACTGCATATAACATTTTATATTATAATTTTTTTAACTTATTATAATGAAGGTATCTTCTATTATCATTAATTATTTAAAAATACAATGGCAATAGTTCTTTTCTCTTCTAAATAGAAGAGAAAATGTTCCTTCAGTAGAGATATTGTGATGAACATAAAATGTACTGCTGTATTCTCAAGATATATCATTAGTTGTATATTTAAAAGCAATCATGGAAACTTGGCCTTCTTGTATCCTTCCTGTCTATTTTATGTAGGTTTTCAGTAGAAGCTCTCTTAAATGATCCACACCTAACCCATTCTATGGATTAATCGATCCTCTATTTATTCTATTTATCCATATGCATGTGAAATCCTTGAAGCTCGCAGACTACTATAGTACACAGATACATGTCTGTCCTCTTCAGTTGATGTGTATGCTTACCAGGAGTTTGTTGAGTGTGTTCCCAAACCTGTTTATGCCATTTGTGCATATTATAATAATTGCACAATTTAATTATATACACACAAACCAATAAAATATCAATGTGAACAGTTGCCATTTTCATAAATATAAAGCAGAATGCTTTGAAAATACTCTATAAAAGCAAGTCACAAAATATTTTTGTTTAGAAATAGCTACGGCAAAGAACAATTATTTCTATATACTAGCAATCTATAGTTTGAGATCAATTTTTTTTTAAATAACAATTATATTGGCTTACAAAAAATGAAGTATTTAGGTATAAATCCAACAAAACGTGTTCATGATCTGTAAGCTGTAAACTATTACATAAAACACTAAAGAAAGAAATAAAAGAAGATGTAAATGACAGGACAGACATACCACGTTCATTGATTGAAAGACTCAACATAGTAAAGATGTCAGTTTTCCCCAACTAGATCTATAGATTTAGTACAATTCCAATCAAAATTTCAAGTGTATCATACATAGATAAGCTGATTCTAAACTTTAGATGGAAAGGCAAAGGAATTAGCATAGCTAAAACAATTTTGGGGGAAAAAAGTTGGATGAATTACATTACTACAGTAATCAAGTAATATTATTATCAGACAAAATAAACTTCAAAACAAAGATTGTAACAAGAGATAATGAAGGGCTTTATATAATGATAACAGGATTGAAAAAACAGCCTCTTCAATAAATGGTGCTGGCAGAATTGGAAAGCCATGTGCAAAATATGAAATGGACTGCTTTTAGTCACCATGTACCAAAATTAATTCAAAATGGATGAAAGACTTAAGCATAAGACCTGAAACAATAAACTGCACAGAAGAAAACATAGGTACTAAACTTATGGATCTTGGGTTCAAAGAGCATTTTACGAATTTGACTCCAAGGGCAAGGGAAGTAAAAGCTAAAATAAACGAATGGCATTATATGAAACTTAAAAGCTTTTGCACAGCAAAAGAAACCGTCGACAAAATAAAGAAGCAACCAACTGAATGGGAGAAGGTTTTTGCAAACAGTGCATCCGATAAGGGGTTAATTATCCAAAATATACAAGGAACTCATGCAACTCAACAACAACAAAAAAAACCAACCCAATTGAAAAATGGGCAGAGGACCTGAAGAGACATTTCTCCAAAGAGGACATACAAATGGCAAATAAACATATGAAAAAATGCTCAACATCACTAATCATCAGAAAAATGCAAATAAAAACCACAATGAGATATCAGCTCACCGCAGTCAGAATGGCTATAATCAGAAGACAAATAGTAACAAGTGTTGGAGAGGCCATGGAGAAAAAAGAACCCTCATACACGGTGGGAATGCAGATTGGAGCAGCTACTATGGAAGGCAGTGTGGAGGTTTCTCAGAAAATTACGAATAGAATTACCATATGACCCAGCAATCCCTCTCTTGGGTATCTACCAAAAAAATCTGAAAACATTTATTCATAAAGACACATCTGCTCCAATGTTTATTGCAGCTTTATTTACGGTGACCAAGACATGGAAACAACCAAAATGTCCTTTGAAAGATGAATGGATAAAGAAGTTGTGGTATGTATACACAATGGAATACTATTCAGCAGTAAGAAAAGATGAAATAGCACCATTTGTGACAACATGGATGGATCTTGAGATTATAATGCTAAGCAAAATAAGTCAGACTGAAAAAGCAGAGAAGCATATGATTTCACTGATATGTGGTATGTAAACCAAAAACAACAAAAGACAAGACAAACAAATGAGAAACAAAAACTCGTAGATACAGACAATAGTTTGGTGGTTACCAGAGGGTGAGCGGGAGGAGTGTAGGAGATGAGGGTAAAGGGGATCCAATATATGGTGATGGAAGGAGAACTGACTCTGAGTGGTAAACACACAATGGGATTTATAGATGATGTAATACAGAATTGTACACCTGAAATCTATGTAACTTTACTAACAATTGTCACCCCAATAAACTTTAATTAAAAAAATGATAACAGGATCAATCCAACAAGCGGATATAATATCTATAAACATATATATACCCAACATAGGAGCACCTAAATGCATAAAGCAAATTAATAGACATAAAGGGAGAGATTAACAGTATACAATAATAGTAGGGGACTTCAACAACCCACTTACATCTATGGACAGACAGATCATCCAGACAGATGGGTACTAGATTTATAGGGGTGATAGATGGGAGGGTCTTGCAGGGCAGGGTGAAAAAGGTGAAGAGATAAAGAAGTACAAATTGGTAGTTACAAAATAATCATGGGGATGTAAAGTAAAGAATAGGGACTATAGTCAATAATATGGTAATACTGTGTTTCCCTGAAAATAAGACCTAGCCGGACCATTAGCTCTACTATGTCCTTTGGAGCAAAAATTAATATAAGACCCGATATTTTATATTATATTATATTATTGTATTATATTATATTATATTATATTATATTATATTATATTATATTATATTACACTATATTATTTTATAGACCAGTCTTATATTATAGTAAAATAAGACCGGGTCTTACATTAATTTTTGTTCCAAAATATACATTAGAGCTGATACTCTGGCTAGATCTTATTTTCAAGGAAACACGGTAACTATGTATAATTCCAGGTGGGTACTAGACTAGTCAAGAGGATCACTTCTTAAATTACATAAATGTCTATCCACTATGCTCTACATCTGAAATTAATATAAAATAATATTGAATGTCAATTGTAATTAAAAAAATTTTAAATGGGTGAAAAGTGAAAGGAGAATACGAGGCTCAAATTTCCAGGTATAAAACAAATAAGTCATGGGGATGTAACGTACAGCATAGGGAATATAGTCAGTAACATTGTGATAGCATAGTATGGTGTCAGATGGTGGCTGGACTTATGATGATCACTTCTTTAGGTGTATAAATGTTGAATAACTATGGTGCATACCAAAAACTAATATAATATTGTATATTAACAATATTTTAATAAAAATATTTAAAAAACTCAACTAATTGGAAAAACAGTACTAACTATAGCTACAATGCATCTTTAGCCCATATTTGCATATGACTGACAAATGTATTGTACATAAATGAAATTTTCTTATTCACACACATAAATAAATTACTTTTTAAATTAAAAAGAGGAAACCCTAAGGATTCCACCAATAAACTATTAAAACTAATAAATGAATTCGGTAAAGTTGCAGCACACAAAATTAATAT
Organism: Rhinolophus hipposideros; assembly: GCF_964194185.1. Lineage (NCBI taxonomy): Eukaryota > Metazoa > Chordata > Mammalia > Chiroptera > Rhinolophidae > Rhinolophus > Rhinolophus hipposideros. The sequence goes on along the minus strand of NC_138054.1, from coordinate 5,495,375 downwards.
TCAGAAATTGGCTGCATTTTTATACACTTTCAGAAAGAGAAATTAAGAAGACAATCCTGGTTATAATCACATTAAAAAGAATAAAATACCTAGAAATAAATTTAACCAAGAAGATCAAATATGTATACTCAGAAAACTGTAAGACATTAATGAAAGGAATTGAAAAAGAGAAGTAAATGGATGGATATACTGTGCTCATAAACTGAAAGAATTGATATCATTAAAATTTCATAGTATCCAAAGCAATCTAAAGATTCAATGAAATCCCTATCAAAATATCAATGGCATTTTTCACAGAACTAGAACAAATAATCCTAAAATTTATATTGAACCTCAAAATACCCCAAATATCCAGAGCAATCCTGAGAAAGAAGAACAAAGTTGGATGTGTCACACTACCTGATTGTCAAACTATCTACAAGGCTATAATAATCAAAACAGCATGGTACTGGCATAAAAACAGACACATAAATCAATGGAACAGAATAGAGAGCCCAGATGTAAACCCATGATTATCTGGTCAATTAATCTATGACATAGGAGGCAAGAATAAACAATGAAGAGAAGACAATTTCTTTAATAAATGGTGATGGGAAAACTGGAGAGATACATGCAAAAAATAACTGTAGACCACTTTCTTACTCCATATACAAGAATAAACTCAAAATGGATTAAAGACTTCAAATGTAAGACCCAAAACCTAAATGTAAGACCTAAAACTGCTAGAAGAACACATAGGCAGTAAACTCTCTGACATTGCTCTTAGCAATATTTTTATGGACATGTCTTCTTGGGCAAGAGCAACAGAACAAAAAGTAAACAAATGGGACTACGTCAAATTAATAAAGCTTTTGCACAGTGAAGAAAACCATCAACAAAATGAAAATACAACCTAGTGAACTGGAGAAGATAATTGCAAATAATATATCTGATAAGAAGTTAATATCCAAAATATAAAAAGAACACATACATAAAAAAAAAAACCACTCAATCTGATTAAAAAATGGACAGAAAACCTGAATAGACATTTCTCCAAAGAAGACATACAGAGTGCCAACAGACACATGGTCAGATGCTCAACATGACTAATGATAAGGCAAACACAAATCAACATCACAATGAGGTATCACCTTATACCTGTCACAATGACTATTACCAAAAAGACATCAGAGAACAAGTGATGGCAAGGATGTGGAGAAAAAGGAGCCATTGTGCACTGTTGATGGGATTGTAAATTGGTGCAGCCGCTACGGAAAACAGTATGGAGGGTCTTCAAAAAATTAAAAACAGATTACTATATGACCCAACAACTCTACTTCTGGGTATTTGTGTGGGAAAAAAAATTAAGAACCTAACTTAGAAAAGATACGTGCACCCCTATGTTCACTGCCGCATTATTTACTATAGTAAAGGTATGGAAGGTCATCAATAGATAAATGGATAAAGGAGATGTGTGTATGTATATATACACATATATTATCAATTTTTTATGATTCCCTACAAATTTTTATTAACCACCTAACTCAGGTCATGATCTTATTGGATAAGAATTTTATGAAATGTTTTATTTTAGTTATTTACTTTTTTATAGTATCTAACTCATAGTCTATTCATGTGAATACTTTATTTTGGAATAAATTTTCTTAGCAATATTTTCTTATATCTTACCCTTCATCTTGAGACAGAGATATTTGGATTTTAAGTGTACACCGTATGCCCTTGATGCAAATGGATTCTGTGGATAAGACATAATATTGCTTAAGGAACATATGGTCATAGGAGACATGTGTGGGTGAAGACCCCACCATGTTTGTTCCCAATTTAGTGCCTGTGTTGCTATCCAACAAGGTCAAGACAGTAAGATTACTTATTGATGTAATTTCTTAACAGTCAACCTTTGTTAGGACAGTTCTTCTCTCCACTTTCTTCTGATTAAATTATTACCTAGTGCTCAAGTATTTAAATTATTAACACCAATTTAGTGTACTTTTGATAGAATCACTAAGCAGAACTGAAAGATGTGTCAATGATAGAGAAGTCACTTGTCCTCGTCAATGTGTTGTCCACTCCACACAACCGTCCAAGGGTACGAGATCATCTTGGTTGTAGCCATTGTAATAGCAAAGCCCAAAGGATAAAGGTGGTGTTTCTATGCAAGAATTTCTTCCCAGAATTTCCCAGGAAATTTATACATTTTAATGAATCTCAAGAAAAATTCATCAAGAAATTGGGAAAACTGAGAGAAGTATTATAATTCTGCAATAATTACAGCTTAACAATCTACACAAAGATATTGCTTGTCCTAAGCAATCTACTGATGTCAAGCCAGAGATGACGTAAGTAGGAGAAGGTTAAGGTTGACATTTCCGGAAACTGGGACAGGAACACAGAATTGTCATGATCTCATCAATCAGAGCTTCTGTGGCTGTTGCCTTGTGTGTGTTATGGCTTTACCGCAAGTGATGAGTCACTTGCAAATAAAATGAATTTTAATAATTTTGTGTACATTTCATACTTTACAAATCTTATGAGTGCTGTTCTAAGAAGTAACAAGTTTTAGAAGCAAAATTAGTTTTTTGGCAATCACTTAAGTGATTCTGTGTAGTGCTATTAAGCCTGCTAAGGGATCAAAGTGTTACATTATTCAAATAATATACCTAATTTTTGCTGGCATTTCTCAGCATTTGAATATTCTCTATAGCTGCACTGTCTAATATAGTAGCCACTGGCCACTCATGTCTTTAGAACACTTGACATGTGGCTCATCCAAATTGAGATGTGCTAGACTTAGTACGAATAATAAGAAGCAACACATCTCATTAGTAGGCTTTGTATTGATTACATATTGATATGGTAACATTTTGGAAATATTGGCTTAAATAAATGCATCATTAAAATTAATTTCATCTGTTTCTTTTTACTTTTTAAATGTGGCTACAAGAACATTTAAAATATTTAACATGTATCTGACGTTATATTTGTATTAGACCTCACTGGTCTATAGGTTACAACTATCTGTAGATACAACTAAACTTAACATTTTTTTATTTATGAAATATATTTTTAGATATTCATAATAATGAGCAAAATGTATGAAGAATGCTGGAATTCTTTTAAGCATAACACGATTTCTGGAATTGCGAAATCCCCAGAATTATTATCTTTCAGTAACTTGGAAACACTAGTAAAGGGCACCAGCTTTGAAGTGTGGTGATCAGTTTCTGCCCCACGGCCCCAACTCATTTGATGCTGGACCTCTTTATATATAATGTGGGGAGGATAATAAATACCACAGTGTCATGAATATTTTTAAAAGGGCACCATTCTTCCCCCTGATCTTCTTCAATGTTCCTGAAAACCCCACTGCCTCTTTCTTCTGGGACTTGGCACCTGCTGTTTGCAGTGATCTGCTATTTCCCTAATAGACAAATGAGGCTCAAAGGGCTTGAGTGTCCTTACTCCACTCCTGTAAGATGAACATTTAACAGTTACAGAATGCCAGCTTAGGCCAAGGCACTGTTCTGTGAGCTTTGTATAGCCCATGAAGTAGGTACTATTATTATTTATTCTACAGATAGGCACAACAAAGCACAGAAGTTAATTCATTTATTCTAGGTGATCCAGCTCATGAGTAGTAGAGCCTGAATTCAAGCCAGACAGCTGAGTTCTAGAGTTTGCAGATTTTCTTCATTCATTTCCTCCCTTGCTTTCTCCCTTTCTACTCCCTTCCCTCTGTTTTTCCTTCTCTCTCCTCCTCGCTCTCCTTTTCCCCTCCCATTCCTCTCCCTCCCTCTCTGCCTTCTTTCCTTCCTTTCCCTCTCTTTCTCTTTTATTGAGACTTCAGGCTGAGCTACGTATTCCTAGTTCAGGGCCAATTGTTTTTTGAGATCCATGCCTGGACCCCATCTCACTCATTCTCTATCCTCCCGTCTTTACCTCATTTCATTCTCACTTCATAAAGGCAACCACTTTTATGTTCTTAAGGTGTTTATTTTCATTTGCTTACATTCTTGCAGAATGTATATTTGCTTGATTTTACCTGTCCGTAAGAGCGTAATAACAGTACCCACTTCACAGGCTTGTTTCAAGGAAGAAATGCCTGCCTGTACTATAAATTCATCTATATGCCACTAGCATTGGATGACAGGTCATTGATCTCAAGCCTCTGTCATTCCACATGTAATTTTTTCAAGTCTCATATTATAAATTTACCTCTCATTGTAGATGCATTTGCATTTTCCTGATTAGTATAGGTTAGGTTTTAAACATGTTATACGAAATCAAACAATTAAGTTCAAAAACTCATCCTAGAAAAAGCGCTACATACCTCATTGCTGAATATCACTACAGTCACCTTTGAAGTACTCCCCTTGGGAAGCTATGCACTGACGCCAGCACCTAGTCCACCCTTCAAATCAATTTTGGAACTCTTTTTCTGGAATGGCCAACAGAGGTGTCATCATATTCCCCTTGATGTCCTGAAAGTCATATGTCATCAAAATGTCTTCCTTTCAATATTTCCTTTAACTTCAGGTAAAGAAAGAAGTCACTGAGGGCCAGATCAGGTGAGTAGGAAGGGTGTTCCAATACAGTTATTTGTTTACTGGCTGAAAACTCCCTCACAGACAGTGCCTTGTGAACTGGTGCATTGTCGTGATGCAAGAGACATGAATTATTGGCCAAAAGTTCAGGTCGTTTTTGTCTAACTTTTTCACATAGCCTTTTCAGCACTTCCAAATAGTAAACTTGGTTAACTGTTTGTCCAGTTGGTACAAATTCATAATGAATAATCCCTCTGACATCAAAAAAGTTTAGCAACATCATTGCAACAAGTTCTCGAGCTTAATTGTCAGACCTTGTATACTTGCTATCTTTGTAGGATTCCTCTTCTGTGAATAGCCTGTGCATATCTTTTGCCCATTTTCTTTTCCTATTGCAGTTTCTATTCCTTTACTTGTTGACTCAAAGGACCTAGCTATTCTAGATACAGGTTCCTCATTTTAGGTATTGGAAATACCTTTTCTCCTGCAGTCTCTCTTTGATTGTGATATTCTTCTTTAAACAGAAATCTTGTTGGCACACTTAGTCAGTAAATGAAGCAGCCTCTTTAGGCATTGTCCCTGCCAGAGAGGCTGGACAGGTTGAACCATTTAACCAGGGAACAGTTCTTCTGGACAGTACTTTACAGTTGCTTCGAATGCTCATTCATTTGATATTTTTTCCTATGTTTTGATTATCATTCATCAATTCTTTATTAAATAAAATATTTATTTTGAATACCTATTATTTGCAGTCAGTATTACAAGCATTGGGATACAGAGGGAAAAAATAGGTCCTTGCCCTTGGAATGCTTGAAGGATGAGGGAAGACTGACAAAGAAAAAATAAATAAATAGCAAAATACATGTCCAAAACTTGGAGGCAACTAAGATTTCCTTTGGTGGTTGAATGGATAAATAAACTGTGGTACACACAGGCAGTGAATTTATTTAGTGCTAAAATGAAATGAACTATCAAACTACGAATAGACAGAAGAAACTTAAGTGCCTATTACAAAGTGTAAGAAGCCAATCTGAAAAGGCTACCTACTGTATGATTCCAATTATGTGACACTCTGGAAAAGGCAAAATTATGGAGACAGTGAAAAAAACAGTGGTTGCTGGGGGTTAGAGGGAAGGGATGGGGGATTTTTAGGGTAGTGAAACTATTCTGTCTGACAACTATAATTGTGGATACATGTCATTACACATTATTGCGAACCCATATAATGTACAATATAAAGAGTGTGCCCTAAGTTAAACTGTGGACTTGGGGTGATAATGATGTGTCAATGTAGATTCAACCACTGTCATGGGGAATGTTGATAGAAGTTATGCACATGTGGAGGCAGGAGGTATATGGGAAATTTTTGCGTTTTCCACTCAATTTATCCTGTGAACCTTAAACTGCTCTAAAAAAAAATAAAGTGTATCAGTATACATAGAAAAAAATAAGCACGGAAGAAGGTGAAGGGTGATGGTGATGCTGTTTTAGATAGCTTGGTCAGAGAAGGCCTCTTGGAGGAAGTGCACTTGAGCAGAGACCTAGAGGAAGTGAGGGAGTGAGCCATGAGTGTATCAGGAGGAAGAGCATTCCAGGCAGACAATAGCAAGTGCAAAGATCCTGAGGCAGGAATAAGCTTTGCTTGTGTTCCAGGGAGAGCAGGCAGAACAGCACGTCTGGGCTAAGCGTGTGAAATAAAGAGCGGCAGAAAGTAAGTCTGGGAAAGTAGGCAGGACCTAGATCATGCAGGAGCCCTCTTGTAGGCTGTAGTACGAACTTCATGCTTCATTCTTCTCCTGATTGACAGACGACATTCATTCTTTAGTTAACACCTAAAGCTCAATATTTCCTTTCAAGGTGACAGGCAGGTCAGCTCTGATTCATTATGTACTTATTTTATGGTTTAAAATGAAGAGGCAAGGCAGCCGGATGGCTCAGTTGGTTAGAGCGTGAGCTCTCAACAATAAGATTGCCAGTTCAATTCCCTCCATGTCATGGTGGGCTGCACCCCATGCAACTAAAGATTGAAAATGGAGACTGGATTTGGAGCTGAGCTGCGCCCTCCACAACTAGATTAAAGGACAACGACTTGGAGCTGATGGGTCCTGGAGAAACACACTGTCTCCAGTATTCCCCAATAACATTTATAACAGAAAGAAAGAGAGAGAGAGAGAGAGAGAGAGAGAGAGAGAGAGAGAGAGAGAGAGAGAGAGAGAGAACGGAAGAGCAATCTCATTTTATCATTCTTAAAGATTATCTCCACACCATCCACCAGTTACAGGAAGTTTGGAAGTTTAAATAAGGTAGAAATCTGTGGAAATAATGTAGATAGTGATTATTATTTGAATTATGCATGTTGACACAAGCCAGAAATGTTTTTATTTTTAATTATCAGAGATAAGTCATTTGTAGCAGACTGAGCATTCAATATCTTTTTCCAGTAAGATTGTTGTAAGAGTTTGGAGAAACTAATCCCTAGAAGCTGAAATTTTTAAAAAGAAAAAAAAAAGAAGTTCTTACCTCTAGGCCTGCCAGTTCCTGAATAATTTAGAGCAGTATTCTATTGGTTCAAAATGTTGTCAGTTAAGAAAGACAAAATTTTCTATTCCAGATTACTCAAAATTCACTTTAAGTGACTTAAAAATTAAACTAAATTAAAATTTTGCTTAAATTAAAATTAAGCAACATTTGGTTTATTATTGGAAATACAAGTCAAAAGAAAATATGATAAGAATAAAACAGTACATGCTTTAAATTTTGTTTTGCAAAATTCAATAACAGATATCATATTAGACCATGTGTCAGGCAGCATGGTTCAGAAGACATCTCTGAGAACATATCTCGATCCCCAGATCATGATTTTGCCCTCTTCCTTTGTTCAAGGAGGATGTGTTTTGTTATTTTCCCATAATAGCTGTTTTTCAGTATTTCATATCCACCAATTCCTCTCTGCCATGTGGCTTTGCATGCTATTCCCTCTACTCAGGATATCCTTCCATACGCTCTTCATTTAGTTCTCTCCCACTGGTCTTTAAATCTTAGTTTATTGCCACCTCCTGTGCAAGGCATCCCCTGTGTCTCTGTAGCACTTTTCAAAGTGGCATTTGTGGGACAGGGTCCATGTCTTCACACCACATTGTATCCCTAGTGCTGGGCACCTCAATGAATATTTATTGAATGATTGAAGGAATGAGAGAAATTTGTATCATCACTAAGAGGGTAATTGCTGTTGAAGTACCTGAAGTATCAGATGCAAAGATACAAAAATATTTTATCTGTGAATTCTGGCTTTATAGTGATTAAAGCTGGATCCTCAACTTTTTCCTCATGACCAGATGATCTTGGTTTTCCTTATCTTTTGATTCAAGATTCAATATTGTCAGTTCAGGGTACAAACGGCTGATGGTTCATCCTGGTCTCATAAAAATCCCCAATAGCCAAAAAAGGGGGCTTCATAATGACATTGAATGTGTGAGTCAACCAGGTCAAGTTTTGAGGTCAACTATTTGGAAGCCCTGAATCTATGGTTCCTATTTGCATTTACATTTGGCAGCAGCTGTTTCCTTATTGTCTTCCTCAGGTGTAATCAAGGGAGCCTGAAAATAAAACATAGGATGGACTGAGGGAGACAGGGGAGAGGGGAAATGGGGAAGAAAGAAACTAAGCAGAAAGGGGAAACACAGCTCCGTGTAGTTTTTCCCTAGTACATTTTCTGTAGAATAACTGACATACAGCCAACTCCTCATCTGTTTCCTTTGTGTACTTAGCCCTTTGCCCAAAGAAATTCATCTTAGAACTATTACTCTTAAGTTTTTCCAAATGTAATCATGAACAATAGATTGTAAATTTCCTGATAATTAAAAAATAGTTTGCATATATGAAAATAAATGGAACACCAAAGCCAACCAGTGAGAAGCCAGTTGAATATCACAGCTAGAGCCCATTAGAGATTCTGGAGGCCAGAAGGCTTCTATGTGGTCCAGCATGTTCCAAACTGTGATCCATAGACCATCAGCATCAAAATCAATGGGGAGCTTCTTTTTTCTTTTTTTCTTTTTTTTTTTTTTAATTTATTAGTTTCAGGTGTACAAGACAAGGTAATACTTAGACGTTCATCATTTATATCCCTCACACTGTGAACCCCCCTCCCCCCATCCACTATCCCTCTGACCTCACACTGAACCATCACATTATATATATAAAATTATAGTTGGCATTCATTAATGTTTAGCTTCTGGTGTACAATGCCATGATCAGGTATCCACAGTATCCCTGAGGTGGTCTCCCAAATAGGACGCATGTCCATCGGATACCCAACAAAATCTTTACAACATTATTGAATACCTTCCCCAAATTAATTTTCAAAAAAACCCTGAGGCCATCTTGTGGTTACCAGCTGCTTCCAAATCTTTTCACCTTTCCCCTTATCCCCAACCCCCCCCCCACCCATCTAACAACTCTCGGTTTTTTCTTTGTGTCCCCAAAACTGTTTCTGATTAGTTCATTCACATTGTCTTTTCTTTAGATTCCATATATAAGTGAGATCATATGGTACTTGTCTTTCTCTTTCTGACTTATTTCACTTAACATAATGTTCTCTAGATCCATCCATGTTGCTGCAAATGATAAGATTTCTTTCTTCTTTATGGCTGCGTAATACTCCATTGTATAAATGTACCACAGCTTCTTAATCCAGTCATCTACCGATGGGCATTTCGGTTGTTTCCATATCTTGGCTATTGTGTAAAGTGCTGCAATAAACATAGGCGTGCATACAGATTTTTGAATTGGAGTTTTGGATTTCTCCAGGTAGATGCCTAGGAGTGGAATTACTGGATCATAGGGTAGTTCCATTTTCAGATTCCTGAGATACCTCCATACTGTTTTCCATAGTGGCTGCACTAATCTGCAATCCCACCAACAGTGCACTAGCATTCCCTTTTCTCCACATCCACGCCAGCATTTGTTGTTTGTTGATTTATTGATGATAGCCATTTTGACTGGAGTGAGGTGGTATCTCATTGTGGTTTTCATTTGCATTTCTCTGATGGTAATGGGGAGCTTCTTAAAAGCAGAATTTCTGGGAGTTGGCTTGGCGTCCTTGTTTTTAATATGTTGCCCAGATGATTCTCATGAACTCTCTGACTTAGCCTGGCCCCCTTGTTTTATGGATGAGTAAGATTAGGCAGGTCCCTGGCATTTGCCAGCTGGTGAGCATCAGGGAGGAGAATGACCAGGGTCTTCCTCTGTGATCACCATCAGACCCAGAGTTCTCAGCAAGGCCTGCTACTGCTGAAAATAGAAGTATACTTCCTGCAGACCTGCATTGTCACCACTTCCTGTTCACACCATCCTGAAATCTCTCCAACTATTAATGTTGTGACCACTCGAACTCACCATAACACCGAAGGCTGAGATCGCAGTACGTCTCCAGCTAGAAGTGACTGGGGGCTTTGAAAGTGTGCTCCCACGTGTTGCCTCATGACCCAAGGCACCTCAGGTAGGTTGGGGAGAGAAGCAGTGGCAGAGGGGCAACTCACTTAGTGGAAGCCTAGACCACGAGGAGTGCTGTCAGGCCATGGACAGAAAACCTTTCGGTAGCAATTTCCTTGTATTCAAAAGAACATCCACCTCATCATCTAGCAGAGAATGTTTTCTCAGATTTACTGCAACATTTCACAGCTTGCCTGGAATGTCAATAGTGTTTTAAAAGTTCAGGCCCTGTCATGTCTTTGGTGTGTGCAGTCCTTACTGAGGTCACCGAAAGCCACTCAGGACTGAAAGGCTGTATGATCAATGTGGGCAGCAAAATTCCCATTGCCCTTTAGAAAGCAATTCATTTTTTTTTCCATAACTGAGAGCTATGTTTAGTGAACATGACATCCTAATTAGGAAGCATCACTTTTTCATTGTGGGGGCTTAGGGGGAAGGAAATAGTTATTACTCAGAATAACTTTTACGTCTTAACCAAGAGTTTAACTGTAAAGGATGAACTTGAGAAGTCTTCCCATGGGTGCTGAACTATTCATAACTCTAAAGCACAGTGGGCTCCCTGCAAAGGTCACTGTTGCTCTCTCTCCCTCCTTCCCTTCATCACCAGTACAGTTGGTACAGCAAACCAGTGCCTGTGTGGGGCAGAGGGAAACAGCAAGGCAAGCCCATTTACTTTAGTTGAGATGAGATGACAAGTGGTGGAAAGTCCTCCTGGAAACCAGTGAGTCAGCCCACATGTGAGAATGTGAGCAGTGGCTACCCTGTTAAGGGCAAACTCCAAGCCAAGCATCACTCACTTTCTCCCTGAAAATGGATGATCCCCAAGCCAGATTAAGAGAGCCAGAGCCTTCCCTCACCCCTTCCAGCTAAGTGAATGGCCCTGGAAGTTGGTGCAGTGGGAACACTTGAGCCAAGTTTGTGGCATTGATAGAAGGTGGTCTCATCTCAGTCCACTCTCCTTCCCACAGCACTCCATTTTTCTCTCCACTCCCACCAAAACAAAACACCCAGACACCTACATTATGTCTCTTTGCCCCATATTTCCAGTTCTGGGACTTCAATACTTTAAAATTTTACTTTAATATTAAAACCACTTATTAAGACCCTGGAGGGACTTAAATGACGACAAAGGTTGATGCCATGTTTGTGGAATGCAACCATGACACCTATATGGACAAAAGTGTCTCCCAGTTTGCTCCAAAGCATGCATTCTGAACAAATCTTGCAGAAGAAGAAATAAACTACTTCACAGTGCCTTCTAATTTTCCCCCTCCCAACACGATAATGACTCACGTGACACATGAACAGAGAAGGGAGGGCTTATTATGGGGAAAGGTGGAAGAAGTCATTCCATTGACATAACTTTCTCTTGGGAGTTCTTCTTGGGTGTCCTGTCCTGAGGAGTAATTGCCCTCGTGAGGCCTTCCAGCCACAGCTCTGATGGCATCTGAACTTTTTCAGACACTGGATACCAGTGGTGTCAGGTGACTCCAAAAGTTATGTTAAAAAAGCAGAGCTTAGATGATTACTGTAGTTAAGGAAATTAAGGCAAAATAGTCTAAGACAACAGGGAATGTGAAGAGTCAGGATGTAGCTTTGTATAAGAAAAAGCAGGGGTCAAGAAAAACAATAAAAGAGAAACATTCACATGAAGAGTTTCCCTGAAGCACACCAGGTATACTCAGGGACTTTCCACCTAACTTGCAACCAAGCATGTTAGGATTGGCAGCCGTCAGGATTAGAGGGGCTCAGCACAAAACCTTCTGTGTTGATCTCTACTCTGAGCATGTGCCGTGGGCTCTTAAAGGTCCAGGATGTCTTGTGTATGCTTCAACGTCTGAAGCCCCTATTGTCAGTTCTTCAGGTAGATTGCATCTTCAACAAAAACACCCAACTTCCATCGAGTATTGCTTAACAACTGTTCAGCTTTGCAGCTTTCTGGTGACAGTGATAACTCTCCTATGAGGGACTTCAAAATGCTATGGTGGGGAACCACAAAACACCCTAAATAGCTAAAGTGATTTTGACAAAGAACAAAGTTGGAGGTATCATGCTACCTGACATCAAACTATACTACAAGGCCATAGTAATCAAAATAGCATGGTACTGGCATAAAAACAGACACATAGATCAATGGGACAGAATAGAGAGGCCAGAAATAAACCCATGCCTACATGGTCAATTAATCTATGACAAATAGACAGTCTCTTTAATCAATGGTGTTGGGAAAACTGGACAGAAGCATGTGAAAAAAATGAAACTAGACCCTTTCTTACACCATCTACAAGAATGAATGAAAAATGAATTAAAGATTTTAATGTAAAACTCAAAAACAAAACTCCCAGAAGAAAACATAGGCAGTAAACTCTTTGACGTTGCTCTTATTAATATTTTTATGGATACATCTCCCCAGGAAAGGGAAACAAAGAATAAAAAAATAAGCAAATTAAAAATAAATTAAAAATAAACTACATTAAAATTAAAAGTTTCTGCACAGCAAAGGAAATTATCTACAAAACGAAGACAACTTACTGAATGGAAGAAATTCATCAACGATACATCTGATAAAGGTTAATATCCAAAATATATAAGGAACTCATACAACTTAACATCAAAACAACAACAAGAAGAACAACAATAACAATTCAATTAAAAAATGGACAGGCAATTAGTGGCAGATGCAGCTCCTGGCTTTCAGCAGCTTAGAAATCTCCCGCCCGCCCCCCCACTACAAACACATATGGAAGAAGTGCCCAAAGACTCAGGAATACTGGACACAGGGCTGGTGTTTCTACTCTCAGTGTGCATATGTGCAGGCAAGGGCAGAAACTGCACTGACTTTGTAAAAACTATCATCCAGACCTCCCAGCCCCAAACATTTAAATTTAAAGTCCCTAAGTCACTCTGGGCTCTAGGTGATGGGTTCTGCCTGCGTAATAGGCAGGGGACTCTGGTACAGCAGAGGACAACCTGGAGATTATTTGGTAGGCTTAAGCCAAGACTGGCACTGCTTTTTGTTTTGCTTTGTTTTGTTTTGTTTTGTTTTGTCTTTATATCTTTGATATGTTTGCCTGGGTCGAGTGGGGGTTATTGAGTGTTTTTACATGTGAATGTATTTGATTTTTTTCTTTGTTGTTGTTGTTGTTGTTGTGCTTGGTAGTTTGTCTTGTTCTGAAATTGCCTTACCAGGGCTCAGCTTAAGAGGCACAAGATTCAACATATCAAGAAGCCAAATACAAACCAAACCAGACCACTACCGGGTTTCACCTACAAATCACACATCCAGAGGGAATTCTCTGAAGGCACAAGAGCCCATAGAGGCCAAACAACATTTAAGTGGTCAACCCTCACCCAGCAGAACACCCTGCGGTGGGCAGAGACAAGTCTCACAACTAGTCAGCCTAGGAGTTAACCCCACCTACTCACAAGCAAAAAGCAATTAAAGTTCTTCTTTAACAGGACAATATACACAAGAGTCACCTTTGGAGCACATGCAGAGGAGAAGAACAAAGTATTGCAAGTCAAATATAAAAGACACATACAACATAAGATAACCCAGCAAGAACTAAGAACTCTAGGGGATCTACCTAATACATCAAAGCAAACACAGCAAGTCAGCCAGAATGGGGAAACAAAGAAACATGTCCCAAATAAAAGAACAGAAGAAACCTCCACAACTGGAACCAAATGAAGCAGAGGTAACAAACCTATCAGAGACACAGTTCAAAGCACTGGTGATAATGTTTAAGGAGCTTAGAGAAGACATAAAGAAGGATGTAGATATCATAACGAACAACCAGTTACAACTTAAGAACACAATTACCGAAATTAAGAATTCACTTGAAGGAATCACCAGCAGGTTAGATGAAGCAGAGGATCGAATCAGCGACTTAGAAGACAAGTTAGCAGAGATCACCAAAACAGAACAACAGAAAGAAAAAGAATAAAAAAACAATGAAGATGGTTTAAGAGACCTCTAAGATAACATCAAACACAACAACATGTGCATCATAGGAATACCAGAAGGTGAAGAGAGGAAGCAAGGAATTGAGAATATATTTGAAGTAATAATATCCAAAAACTTCCCTAACCTGATGAAGGAAATCAACATACAAGACCAGGAAGTGCAGAGAGTTCAAACCAGGAGAAAACCAAACAGGTACACACCAAGACAAATTATAGTTAAAATGGCAAAGCTTAAAGACAAAGAGAGAATCCTAAAAGCAGCAAGTGAAAGACAGAGGGTTACATACAAGGGAAATCCCATAAGACAATCAAATGACTTTTCTACAGAAACATTGAAGGCCAGGAGGGAGTGGCAGGAGATACTCAAAGTGATGGAACACAAAGGCCTACAACCTAGATTGCTTTATCCAGCAAGGCTATCATGTAAAGTTGATGGAGAGATAAAGAGCTTCCCAGAAAAGAATAAGCTAAAGGAATTTATGACCACCAAGCCAGCATTGAAAGAAATACTAAAAGGACTTCTGTAAATGGAAGAAAGATGAAAACAATCTAACTACAAATTTAAAAATGGCAATAACTATGTACCTATCAATAATCACTTTAAATGTAAATGGCTTAAATGCTCCAATCAAGAGACATAGTGTGGCTGAGTGGATAAGAAAGCAAGACCCTTGTATATGCTGTATACAAGAGACTCACCTCAGATCAAAAGACACACACAGGCTGAAAGTGAAGGGTTGGAGTAAGATATTTCATGCAAATGGAAAGGAGAAAAAAGCTGGAGTTGCAACAAAATAGAATTTAAAATGAAATTTAAAATTTAAATGAATTTAAAATTGAAAGATAAAGATGGCATTATATAATAATAAAGGGATCAATCCGACAAGAGGACATAACCCTAGTAAACATCTACGCACCCAACATAGGAGCACCTAAATATATAAAACAGGTACTGACTGACATAAAGACAGAGATCAACAGTAACACTATCATAGTAAAGGACTTCAACACACCTCTGACAAGAAGGGACAGGTCTTCCAGACAGAAAATCAATATGGAAACAACAGCCTTAAAGATACATTGGACCACTTGGACTTAATCAATATTTTCAGAGCACTTCACCACAATGATGCCAAATACAAGTTTTTATCAAGCACACATGGAACATTTTCCAAGATAAACCGAATGTTAGACCACAAAACAAGTCTTGATGAATTTAAGAAAATTGAAATCATACCACTTGTCTTCTCTGATCACAGTGTTATGAAATTAGAAATGAAATACAGGAAAAAAACTGGAAGACACACCAATTCATGGAGGCAATACAGGAAAAAAACTGGAAGACACACCAATTCATGGAGGCTGAACAACTTATTTCTAAATAATGAATGGGTCAAGAAGGAGATCAAGGAAGAAATCAAAAGATATCTCGAGACAAATGAAAATGAAAACACAATGACCCAAAATCTATGTGATGCCACGAAAGCAGTCCTAAGAGGGAAATTCATAGCATTGCAGGCCTACCTAAAGAAACAAGAAACATCACTAAACAACGGTTTATCTTCATACTTAAGGGATGTGGAAAAAGAACAGCAAAATAAGCCCAAAGGGAGTACAAGCAAGGAAATAATAAAGATCAGAACAGAAATAAATGAAATAGAAACCAGAAAAACAATACAAAATATCAATGAATCCAAGAGTTGGCTCTTAGAGAAGATAAACAAAATTGACAAACCTTTAGCCAGACTCATTAAAAGAAAGAGAGAGAAGACCCAAATTAATAAAATCAGAAATGAAAGAGGAGAAGTGACAACAGACACCGCAGAAATACAAAAAAATTTAAGAAATTACTATGAGCAACAATATGCCAACAAATTTGACAATCTGGAAGAAATGGACAATTTTCTAGAGGCATACAACCTTCCAAGGCTAACTCAAGAAGAAACAGAGAACCTGAATAGACTGATTACCATCAGGGAAATTGAATCAGTAATCAACAATTTCCCAACAAACAAAAACCATGGACCAGATGGCTTTACAGGTGAATTTTACAAAACGTTCAAAAAATAATTATCAACTATTCTCCTCAAGCTCTTCCAAAAAATCCAGATGAGGAAAGACGCCCAAACACTTTTTACAAAACCACTATCACTTGATCCCAAAATCAGACAAAGACACCACAAAAAAAGAAAACTGCAGGCCGATATCTCTAAAGAAGATAGATGCAATAATACTCAACAAAATATTAGCAAACAGAATTCAGCAATACATTAAAAAGATCATACACCATGATCAAGTGGGATTCATCCCTGGCATGCAAGAATGGTTCAACATCCGCAAATCAATTAATGTGATACACCACATTATCAAAATGAAAAATAAAAATCACATGATCATATCAATAGATGCAGAAAAAGCATTTGATAAAATGCAGCAGCCATTTATGATAAAAACCCTTAAGAAAGTGGGAATAGAGGGATCATATCTCAACATAATAAAGGCCATATATGATAAACCCACAGCTAACATCATACTCAATGGGGAAAAGGTAAAACCGGTCCCCCTAAGATCAGGAACAAGGCAAGGTTGCCCACTATCTCCACTTCTATTCAACATAGTGCTGGAAGTTCTAGCCACAGCAATCAGACAAGAAAAACAAATAAAACGCATCCAAATTGATAAGGAGGAAGTAAAATTATCATTATATGCAGATGATATGATACTACATATAGAGAACCCTAAAGATTCCACCAAGAAACTATTAGAGCTAATAGATAAATTTAGTAAAGTAGCAGGATACAAAATTAATATTCAGAAATCAGTTGCATTTGTATATACCAATAATAAAACATCAGAAGGAGAAATTAAAAAGCAATCCCATTTACAATTGATCCAAAGACTATAAAATACCTGGCAATACATTTAACCAAAGAAGTTAAAATTTTTACTCAGAATCTTATCATTTGCAACAACGTGGATGGATCTAGAGAACATTATGTTAAGTGAAATAAGTCAGAAAGAGAAACACAAGTACCATATGATCTCACTTATATGCGGAATCTAAAGAAAAGAATATGTGAATGAACTAATCAGAAACAGTTTTGGGGACACAAAGAAAAAACCTAGAGTTGTTAGATGGGCGGGGGTGGGGGTGGGGATAAGGAGAAAGGTGAAGGGATTAGGAAGCAGCTGGTAACCACAAGATGGCCTCAGGGTTTTTTGAAAATTAATTTGGGGAACGTATTCAATAATGTTGTAAAGATTTTGTTGAGTATCCGATGGTCATGCGTCCTATTTGGGAGACCATCTCAGGGATACTGTGGATGCCTGATCATGGCATTGTACACTAGAAGGTAAACATCAATGAATGCCAACTATAATTTTATATATATAATGTGATGGCTCGGTGTGAGGTCGGAGGGATAGTGGATGGGGGGTGGGGGGTTCACAGTGTGAGGGATATAAATGATGAACGTCTAAGTATTACCTTGTCTTGTACACCTGAATCTAATAAATAAAAATAAATAAATAAATAAAAATCTTTACTCAGAAAATTATAAGACACTGAACAAAGAAATGAAAGAAGATATAAATAGACAGAAACACATACCATGTTCATGGATAGGAAGAATTAATATAGTTAAAATGTCCATTCTGCCTAAGGCAATATACATATTCAATGCAATTCCTATCAAACTACCAACGACGTTTTTCACAGAAATAGAACATATAATCCTAAAATTTATATGGGACCATAAAAGACCCCGGATAGCCTCAGCAATCTTGAGAAATAAGAACAAAGTGGGAGGTATAACAATACTATACCAAATTATACTACATATAATAACAAATTATACTACAAGGCTACAGTAATCAAAACAACATGGTACTGGCATAAAAACAGACACATAGATCCATGGAACAGAATAGAGTCCAGAAACAAATCCACGCCTATTTGGGTATTTAATCTACGACAATGGAAGCAAGAGTGTACGATGGGGTAAAGAAGGTCTATTCAATAAATGGTGCTGGGAAACCTGGAGAGACACATGCAAAAAAATGAAGCTGGACCACCTCCTTACACCATATACAAAAATAAATTCAAAATGGCTTAAAGACTTAAATGTAAGATCTGAAACCATAAAATACCTAGAAGAAAATATAGGAAGAAACTTCACAGACATTACCTGGATTAGGATTCTTACTGATACATCCCCTCGTGCGAAGGAAGAGAAAAAATAAACGTGTGATTACATCAAACTAAAAAGTTTTTTCACAGCAAAGGAAACCATCAATAAAACAAAAAGGGATCCTACTGAATGGGAAAAGATATTTGCCAATGATATATCTGATAAAAGGTTAATATCACAAATCTATAAAAAAACTCACTCAACTCAACTCCAAAAAAACAAACAAACCAATTAAAAAATGAGCAGAGGACTTGAAGAGACATTTTTCTAAAAAGAATATACAGATGGCAAATAGACATATGAAGAAATGCTCAACCTCACTAACCATCAGAGAAATGCAAGTAAAAACCACAATGAGATATCACCTCACTCCAGTCAAAACGGCTATCATCAGTAAATCAACAAAAAACAAATGCTGGCTCGGATGTGGAGAAAAGGGAATGCTTGTGCACTGTTGGTGGGATTGTAGATTGGTGCAGCCACTATGGAAAACAGTATGGAGGTATTGCAAAAATCTGAAAATGGAACTACCCTATAATCCAGTAAATCCACTCCTAGGTATCTATCTGGAGAAACCCAAAACTCCAATTCAAAAATCTTTATGCGCTTGTATGTTTATTGCAGCACTATACACAATAGCCAAGACATGGAAACAACCGAAATGCCCATCTGTAGATGACTGGATTAAGAAACTGTGGTACATTTATACAATGGAGTTTTACGCAGCCATAAAGAAGAAAGAAACCTTACCATTGCAACAACATGGATGGACCTAGAGAACATCGTGTTAAGTGAAATAAGTCAGACAGAGAAAGACTAGTACCATATGATCTCACTTATACATGGAATCTAAAGAAGAGAATAAGTGAATGAACTAATCAGAAACAGTTTTGGAGACAAAGAAGAAAAACTGAGGGTTGTTAGATGGGCGGGGGGCTGGGGATAAGGGGGAAGGTGAGGGGATTAGAAAACAGTCGGTAACCACAAGATGGCCATGGGGTTTTGAAAATTAATTTGGGGAACATAATCAAAAATGCTGTAAAGATTTTGTAGGGTATTCGATGGACACGTGTCCCATTTCGGAGACCACCTCAGGGAAGATGTAGATGCCTGATCACTGCAATGTGCACCTGAAGCTGAACAATAATGAATGCCAACTATAATTTTATATATATATATGTATACATATGTATACATATGTACGTATATACTTACCAGAGGCGGAGTCAGCATTGGGAGTGGAGACAGTGTAAATGTGATGGCTCGGTGCGATGTCAGAGACATAGAGGATGGGGGGAGGGGGTCTACAGTGTGAGGGATATAAATGATAAACGTCTACGTATTACTTTGTCTTGTGCATCTGAAAATAATTTTTAAAAAAGCTAGAAATCGAAAAAAGAAATGGACAGAAGATCTGAACAGATATTTCTCCAAAGAGCATGAACAGATGGCCAACAGACATATGAAAAGAAGCACAGCATAACTAATCATCAGGAAATGCAAATCAAAACCACAATGAGATGTCACCTCACACCTGTCAGAATGGTTATCATCGATAAATCAACAAACAACAAGTATTGGCAAGGATGTGGAGATGAGGCAATCCTTGTGCACTGTTGGTGGGATTGCAAATTGGTGCAGCCACTATGGAAAACAGTACGGAGAGTTCTCAAATATTATTTAAAAATGGAACTACCATTTGACCCAGCAATTTTACTTCTGGATATTTATCTGAAGAAAGCCAAAACACTAATTTAAAAAGATATACCCACCCTCTATGTTTATCACAACATTATTTGCAATAGTTAAAATAGTGAAGCAATCTAAGTACCTATGGGTGGAAAAATGGATGAAGAAGAGGTGGTACATATATACAATGGAATATTACTCAGCCATAATACAGAATGAAATCTTGCCATATGTGGCAACATGGATGGACCTAGTGGCTACTATGCTAAGTAAAGTTAAGTCAAACAAAGAAAGACAAATACTATATGATTTCATTTATTTGTGGAAACTGAAACACAAAACAAACAAAACAAACTTCTATATACAGAGAACAATCTGATGGTTTCCAAATGAGAGGAAAGTTGAGGGAATGGGGGATTAAGAAGCACAAATTGCCAGTTATAATAATAGTCATGGGGATATAAAGTACAGCATAAGGAATATAGTCAATAATAGTCAATAATTCTAACTACATATAGCGTCAGACTTATTCGGGGGATCACATCTTAGGGTATATAAATGTTTATTCTCTATGCTGTACAACTGGAATTAATATAATTTTGTACGTCAACTGTAATTGAAAAACATATTTAAAAAAAAAAGCCGAGACGTCATCAAAATGGCAAAGTGAGGTGAGCCTCTGTAAACCACCTATGGAATTTACAACGAATTGAACAACAATAACTCCACAAAGAACTCCCTGCACAGCAGAGAGCCAACACGAACAGGCCCACTACTGAATTCATCTAAAGGTGGGAGAATCACGCCAGCGGGTGAGGAGAGAAAGGAGAAGTGTGGAGACAGAGATGCAGGGGCGCAGAACCCAGACCTAGCTCAGTGTTCCGAGCTCCCTGCATCCCGGAACTACCGCAGCTGCAGGACAGGGAAGAACTTGGACTGCTAGGACTCAGCTTATGGCCCACAGGGCTGAGGGGGCAGCATATAACACGGCTGAACCCAACGTTCACGGCAGAGACCTCCGAGAAAAGACTGGGGAAAGAAGGCTGAAAACGGTGGTTTAAGTCCTCACTGTGAAGCAGAGAACAGAAGCTTTAATCACTGGCAATAGCCGCACCTTCCCTACCCTCCCAAGGCTCACCCCACCCACACTTGCCCAAAGCTAGTAGCCGAATAGTAGCAGTGTCAGACCAAAAGAAGAGAATATTTGCTGTTCTGAGAACAGTGGACCACAGACACAGATTCGCAGCCCACTAGATCCAGCAAAAGGGAGGGAGCTGTGGAAGCGGGACCGGCTGTGGTGGTGATCTCCGCCATTGCTCTGGGCCACCTCTCACAACTCACCATGCCCCTGGACCTGGGCGGATCCCTATAGGAGTAAACAGAACTGCTGAAACATACAGGCTTTGAATCTGGTGCAGAAAGAGCTTTGGAACTTCAAAACTTCTCCTCATCCCCACAGGAATGTGGCGCCCTATGACCCAGGCAAACTGTTAACAGAAAAGACACCCATCTCCCAGGGAATCCCACCATTGTGTGAGAAGCTGGAATAGTGCAGAGAAAACATAGCACTACTGTGTGAGAGAGGGAAAAAAAGGCTACAGTCGGAGAGAAAATAAAACCTTCTACCAACAAGTACTGGAAAACAAAAGAAAGACCTCTTCCTATCAACCTGTTGCAGAAGCCACTCCTGTAGATGTCTAGGAAGAGAAATAATAAATCAGTAATTGCCATGAATAACCAAGGCAACAAGACAGCTCAGAAAGAAAGTGAAAAGACTCCAGAAAAGGAACTTAAAGTTATAAAGATATGTGACTTAAATGACGGAGAATTCAAGATTGCAATTCTGAAAAAACTCAACGAGATCAAAGAAAACACAGAAACGCAGTTTAATGAACTCAGAAACACAATCAAAGAACACCATGAGCATTTTACAAAAGAGATTGAAATTTTGAAAAAGAACCAAATAGAATGTCTGGAGATTAAGAACTCAATAGAAGAAATTAAGAATGAAATAACACACGTAGTAGGGTTGACCAGATGGAGGAAAGAATCAGTGACATTGAAGATAGAAACCTGGAAAATTACACAGATGGAAGAAAAAGGAGACGTGAGACTTAAAAGAAATGAAAGAACTCTACAAGAACTTTCTGACTTTATCAGAAAGAGCAATATAAGAATAATGGGCATACCAGAAGGAGAAGAAAGAGAGAAGGGAACAGAGAATATATTCAAACAAATTGTTGATGAGGACTTCCCAAACATGTGGACAGAGCTGGATTCTCAAATCCAAGAAGCAAATAGAACACCTAACTACCTCAACCCCAACAGACCTTCTCCACCGCATATTGTATTGAATCTGTCAAAAATCAACGACAAAGAAAGGAACCTCAAGGCAGCCAGGGAAAAGAAGACGGTAACCTACAAAGGAAAGCCCATTAGATTATCATCAGATTTTTCAGCAGAAAAGCTACAAGCCAGGAGGGAGTGGAGCCAAATATTCAAACTATTGAAAGAGAGAAATTATGAGCCAAGAATTATATATCCAGCAAAGATATCCTTTAGATATGAAGGAGGAATAAAGACCTTTCCAGACATACAGAAGCTGAGGGAATTTTCTAATACACTACCTGCACTACAAGAAATACTAAAGGAGGTTATTGAACCACCATCAACAGGGACAGTTTGTGGCAACAAAGAAATGGGGAGAGTAAAGGCCTGAACCAGAATATGGGAATGGAAAAAGTTAGTGTGCTGAAGAAAATGGAATACTCTAAATATCAAACTTTCTTTTACATAAACTTAAGGGTAACCATTTTTTAAAAAATCCAGAACTGAAATATATACTGTAATAAAAGAAGAAACACAGGGAAGCATCACAGAATACTACCACACAGAAATAATAGACAACAACAAAAAGGCAAGGAAACAATGGAGACACAGCCTTACCAGAAAACTAAAGATAGAATGACAGAAAATCCTCACGTATCAATAATCACCCTAAATGTAAATGGACTGAACTCACCAATAAAAAAAAATGGACTGAACTCACCAAAAAAGAATAGCAGATTGGATCAGAAAACTAAACCCAACAATAAACTGTCTCCAAGAGACACATCTCAGCTACCAGGACTAACATAGACTCAAAGTGAAAGGATGGAAATTGACACTCCAAGCAAATGGTACCCAGAGAAAATCAGGTGTAGCCATAATGATATCAGATGAAACAGACTTCAGGGTGAAAAAGATAACAAGAGACAAAGATGGACATTTCATAATGGTAAAGGGGACTATACAACAAGAAGACATAACAGTCATCAATCTTTATGCCCCCAATCAGGGAGCACCAAAATATACCAAGCAACTACCAACAGAACTAAAGGGAGAAATTGATCAAAACACAATTATACTAGGGGACTTAAATTCATCATTGACAGCTATGGATAGATCATCGAAACAGAAAATAAATAACGAAATAGCAGCCCTAAATGACACATTAGATGAAATGGACATAATTGACATATATAGAGCACTTCATCGTAAAACATCAACTATATATTCTTTTCGAGAGTACATGGAACATTCTCAAGGATAGAACACATATTGGAACATAAAATCAGCCTCAGCAAATTTAACAAGATTGAATTCATACCAAGTGTATGCTCTGATGACAAGGCTTTGAAATTGGATATCAACTGCAAAATGAAACCAGGAAAAAACACAAATACGTGGAGATTAAACAACATACTTTTAAAGAACGACTGGGTCAAAGAAAAAATTAGAGGAGAGATCAAAAGATACATAGAAACAAATGAAAATGAAAATACATCCTAACAAAATTTTTGGGATGCAGGGAAAGTACGTTTAAGAGGGAAATTTATATCATTACAGGCCTATCTCAAGAAACAAGAAAAATCCCAAATAAATAAACTCATGTTACACCTTAAAGAACTAGAAAAA
Organism: Rhinolophus hipposideros; assembly: GCF_964194185.1. Taxonomy (NCBI): domain Eukaryota; kingdom Metazoa; phylum Chordata; class Mammalia; order Chiroptera; family Rhinolophidae; genus Rhinolophus; species Rhinolophus hipposideros. The sequence goes on along the minus strand of NC_138054.1, from coordinate 5,471,539 downwards.
AAAGTTCTTCTAGAAAAAGAAGAACAAGTGAAACTGAAGGTCAGCAGAAGCAAAGAAATAACGAAAATTAGAGCAGAACTTAATGAAATAGAGAATAAAAAAATCAACAGAAAAACTTAATGTGACAAAGAGCTGGTTCTTTGAAAGATTAACAAAATTGACAAACCCTTGGCTAGACTGACTTAGATAAACAAAGAGAACACACTAATTAACAAAATCAGAAATGAAAAAGTGGAAGTTATCACGAACACCACAGAAATACAAAGGATCATCCAAGAATACTATGAAGGACTGTATGCCACCAAATTCAATAACCAAGAAGAAATGGACAAGTTCTTAGAAACATATAGCCTTCATAGGCTGAACCATGAAGAACTGGAAAATCTAAACAGACCGATCACCAGTAACAAAATTGAATCAGTCATCAAAAATCTTCCCAAAAGCAAAAGTCCTGGACCAGATGGCTTCACTAGTGAATTCTACCAAACCTTCAAAGAGGATCTAATACCAATCCTGTGCAAACTTTTCCAAAAAATTGAAGAAGAGACAGTACTCCATAACTCATTTTATGAGGTCAACATTACTCTGATACCAAAACCTGGTAAGGACAACACAAAAAAAGAAAAATACAGACCAATATCTCTGATGAATACAGACGCAAAAATCCTATATAAAATCTAGCAAATCGAATACAACAATGCATTAAAAAGATTATTCACCATGACCAGATGGGGTTCATCCCCGGGGCACAAGGATGTTTCAACATCCGCAAATCCATCAATGTGATACATCACATAAACGAAATAAAGAAAAAAAATCGTATGATTATATCAATTGATGCAGAAAAAACATTTGACAAGATACAACATCCATTTATGATTAAAACTCTTAATAAAATAGGTATAGAAGGAAAATACATTAACATAATAAAGGCCATATGTGACGAGCTCTCAGCTAATCGTATAACTAATTGTGAAAACCTGAAGCCCTTTGCTCTACGTTCAGGAACACGAAAGGGCTGTCACCTGTCACCTCTGCTTTTCAGCATAGTGTTGGAAGTCCTTGCCAGTGCAATCAAGCAAGAAAAGAAATAAAAGACATCCAAATTGGGAATGAAGAAGTTAAATTATCAGTCTTTACAGATGACTTGATGCTATATATAGAAAAACCTAAAGACTCCACTAAAAAGCTATTAGAAACAATCAATGAATAAAGTTTCTGACTACCAAATCAACGTATAAAAAGTCCATTGCATTCCTACATACTAACAATGAAATCTCAGAAAAAGAAATACAAAAAACAATTCCTTTGCAATTGCAGCAAAAAGAATAAAATACCTAGGAAGAAACTTAACCAAAGATGTAAAGGACCTATATCCTGAAAACTGTAAGACATTTTTGAAGAAAATTGAAGAAGACACAAAGAAATGGAAAGACATTCCGTGCTCACGGATTGGAAGAATCAACATAGTTAAAATGGCCACATTCCCCAGAGCAATATACAGATTTAATGCAATCCCCATCAAAATCCCAATGCATTTTTTAAAGAAATAGAACAATAAATCATCAGATTTGTTTGGAACCACAAAAGACCCCGAATAGCCAAAGCAATCTTAAGATAAAAAAACATGCTGGAGGTATCACACTGCCTGACTTTAGCTTGTACTACAGGGCTACAATAATCAAAACAGCATGGCACTGGCAGAAAAACAGACACATAGACCAATGGAAGAGAATTGAGAACCGAGAAATAAAACCACATAAATATGGACAGATAATTTTGACAAAGAAGCTAAAAACATACAATGGAGGAAAGACAGCCTTTTCAATAAATGGTGCTGGGAGAATTGGATAGCCACGTGCAAAAGAATGAAACTGGACTGCTATCTGTCATCATGTACCAAAATTAATGCAAAATGGATCAAAGACTTAAGTATAAAACCTGACACAATAAACTGCATAGAAGAAAACATAGGTACTAAACTTATGGACCTTGGATTCAAAGAGCATTTTATGAATTTGACTCCAAAGTCAAATTCCAAAGGCAATGGAAGTAAAAGCTAAAATAAACGAATGGGACTATATGAAACTTAAAAGCTTCTGCACAGCAAAAGAAACCATAAACAAAATGAAGAGGCAACCACCTGAAGGGGAGAAGATTTTTGCAAACAGTACCTCCGATATGGGGCTAATATCCAAAATATATAAGGAACTCATGAAACTCTACAATAAATAAACAAACAACCCAATTGAAAAATCGGCAGAGGACCTGAAGAGACATTTCTCCAAAGAGGACATACAAATGGCAAATAGACATATGAAAAACTGCTCAACATCACTAATCATCAGAGAAATGCAAATAAAAACCACAATGAGATATCACCTCACACAAGTTAGAATGGCTATCATCAACAAGACAAATAGTAACAAGTGTTGGAGAGGCTGTGGAGAAAAAGGAACCCTCATACACTGTTGGTGGGAATGCAGACTTGTGCAGCCGTTATGGAAGGTAGTGTGGAGGTTCCTCAAACAATCACGAATAGAATTACCATATGACCCAGCAATTCCTCTCCTGGGTATCTACCCAAAAAATCTGAAAACATTTATCCATAAAGTCACGTGTGCTCCAATGTTCATTGCAGCTTTGTTTACGGTGGTCAAGACATGGAAACAACGAAAATGTCCTTCGATAGATGAATGGATAAAGAAGTTGTGGTATATATACACAATGGAATATTATTGGGCGGTAAGAAAAGATGATATAGGAACATTTGTGACAACTTGGATGGATCTTGAGAGTATAATGCTAAGCAAAATAAGTCAGACAGAAAAAGCAGAGAACCCTATGATTTCACTGATATGTGGTATATAAACCAAAAACAACAAAAGAACAAGACAAACAAATGATAAACAAAATCTCATAGACAGAGACAATAGTTTAGTGGTTACCAGAGGGTAAGGAGTGGTGGGGGGTGGGAGATGAGGGTAAGGGAGATCAAATATATGGTGATGGAAGGAGAACTGATTTTGGGTGGTGAACACACAATGAGATTTATAGATAATGTAATACAGAATTGTACACCTGAAATCTATGTAATTTTACTAACAAATGTCACCCCAATAAAATTTTTAAAAAGTCTACTACAAAATGAACAAAATGGACCCAATGACCACATCCACAACAGCTTAGATAAAAAACTAAAATCCTAAATGGAATTTTCTTAAGGAAAATTATAAAAGTAGAAGACATTTTTTAATTCCTTTCTGATCTTTTCATTAAGAGTTTTGGGGAGTACATTTTTGGGTATTTTATATGGATTCTCAAATATTTGAAAGTGTATGTGAACTTAGAAACATCAAAATACATGCCTACAGTACTTCTTGACTGCAGAAGTATAAGGCTGGATCTAGTGAAGAAACTTGGACAGCAGAGAAAAGAGAGAGGGTGCTAATTTTTGAAGCTATAAATCTGCCATTTGGTAAACCAAAGATACAAAAGATCTCCCACAAGTCAACCAGATGCCAAGTAGTGTACCTGGGCTTGAATTGTCTCAAAAGCATGTGACTTAAGCTTATGCTCTATGATGTACCTCTGGGAGATGGAAGCTGAAGAAAGATAATAAGAGGTCGTCAGCCTCTGCATTCGCCTACATCAGGAAACTGACAGTTTACTGAAGGCCAGATTAAACAGCACTGATCAAATAAGACTATTGCCTGCTTTCCTCCCATCCCTGCTCTGCCCCTGGCAGTGCAAACAGCAGAGAGAAGAGTGAGTGAATGAAGACAAGATCAATTATTTTTTTCACCAGCTCAGGTCCCTAGGGAAAGAAAGATAGGCCTACACTGAAGGAAGAGAAGAAATTCTAACTTGAATGAGATGAATGTTTAATGTAAGATACAGTCAGACTCCTTAATTTTCAAGAGTGGTGGCAAAGTTGTAAAATCTTCCTGAGATGTCATTATCAGGGTGAGAAGATCTAAAATGGTGTATTTTACAAGAGAAATAAAAAACGTAAAACAATGAAAAAATGCTGCACTGGATGACAGGCAGGGGTGGGTGCACTGGCTAGGTCTGTAAATATGAAACCATGGCATCATTGAGGACCAGCTTAGCTGGGACTTGGCCTCAGCTTTTCTGGGCAATCCATCTGGAGTCAGGTGTGACTTCTCTCCCTCTTTCACTGACTAGTACAACAAATATTTACTGGGCCTATTTAGTGAGGTCCTTTGTGATATGTCGGGGACAACTTCTCTTCTCCAGACTAAGGTTTCTCCACAATAGGCTATGTAATCTGGTCCTGATATCTGTACACAACTGGTGGGTTGCTGCAGTTTGCCAAAATCCCAGGACATGAAAGTGTAAATGTCCATCACTCTGGTGAGGAATCCATTTAGACAAGGACGTACCCTGGAAGGACACTGTGATTGCCACTGGAGCTTAGAGTCACTATTTTTCCGTTCCTTCTCACCACAACTCATGCTGGAATCCACCCTGGTCCCAGTGCCCCATCTATACTCTTCAAAAGGGTTTAAGCTAGACCTCACTACGAAAATGAGGGTTGTATGCTGCAGAGGTCACATGTATGCTCTCTGGAAGACAGCTCCAGATGAGCCCTCTCTGCTCAGACACCAGACCTGTGAGGGAAGCCTTCTCCAACCCCCAGACCTGCTGATTGACACAGCGTCACCTCAACTGGCACCAGCTGGACCAGGCTACAGATATCAGTTTATATTTCCTTTCTCTTTTCCCTTACTGAAGAGTCAATCAGGCAAGAGTCTGCGAGCTTCATCACCTCAAGAAAGTAGATAGCCAGACTGAAAGCAGAAATAATCCATAAGTCTTCCTGAGCCTGGGAGAGGGAGAAGAACTCTGAACCCAAGCAGTGAAGAACCAGGGCCTGCTCCATGCATGTGTGCATACTGCCTAAGCATGAAACTCACCCATGCAATTCATAGGTGAATTCACAGACTGCTCAAATTCCAACATATTTGAAACCATTAAAATACCCTTCATTTAAAAAAAGGAAAATAAATTGAGGCTTGTCCTTTGTGGGGTGCAAGGATCTGTGCAAATCACCCCGAGGAACAAATCTTCCCTGTCTTATCCCAACATATTCATTCTTGTGAAATCAGGTTAATATGGACATCCAGAGTTTAGGAAGAAGAGAAAATTACAGCTTCTTTAATCTCTAATTGGTACCTGAATGGCCTTGAAGACAAGCCTCAAATATAATGAGGAAGGATTTTCTTGTTCTTTCTGCTAACAAGACATAATAGCGTACATATAAAAGAGATTTCATATTTTTATTTTAAGTATGGTATCATTTAAATAATGTGACATTGCCTACAGTTACACAGTAAGTGGCAGAATCAGGACTCGAACTGGATCTTCTCACTCCAAGCCTGTTGCTGATAGGAAGACTGAATTCTTGAAATAAAAGAGGCCTGAATATCATGGCCAATATTCACACTTTGAAAAAGAGGACAAGCGCTTGTGCAGAGGAGCCGTTTGAGTACCTGTGCTAGGAGGGTACAACGAGGCTGATTAGGGTGCTGTTATCTTCTTGAATTTCTATTGTTTTTACAGGCCCAAGGACCTGGGGTGTTATAGGACAAGGCATTTTCAAATGTCGGAAAAGACTGCTTTATTCACCAAGGGCTCAAGTCTGAAATACATTCAAGACCCAAGCAATAATAGCCAAACAATTGGCGGGGCGGGGGGTAAGGGATGTGGGGGGCGGGGGTGTGTGTGTGCAGACCCATCTCCCAAAAAGGACTAGTTTATTTGAAAAGCATCTTTATTTTTATAGAAAAATTGAAACTGGATGACTATATCCAAAATAAGCCTCATTTCAGGGAATTTCCTATCTATTTATGATAATCTTATGGCCAACAAGTTGCTTAAATGAAATGCATTTGCCCTGGGGCCACTCAGTGAAATTGTCTTATGCAATCACTTCAGTGGCTGAGGGATGGCCCTTCAATAGTGCACTGTTTAAGCTAAATGGATTTTGAAGGTTCTATTAAACTCTTGACAATTTTTTTAATTGAGGGTGGTGATGATTAAATGGAGATTTAAAGTGATCTAGAAATTATGACACAGAGAAAATGACAGAACACATTGAGATGCCCTCTTGCTTCTGGAGGTATCATAATCGGAGCATAAATAGGACCATTAAAAGGAGACTAATTTGTTTTCCCCCTGGAGAAAGAAATGACAGCTATAATCCAAGCAGTGACACCTGAATCAAAACATTCAATTTTTTGTTAATTTTACCATCCCACAGTCAAGTTCAAAAAAACTATTACTGAAAAAGATTAGAAGGAACAAAATGGGGATGGGAAAGTAAAGTTCCAAATACACTGCTTTCACCATTTTATTTTAATTCATTGGGGTGACAATTGTTAGTAAAGTTACGTAGATTTCAGGTGTACAATTCTGTATTACATCATCTATAAATCCCATTGTGTGTTCACCACCCAGAGTCAGTCCTCCTTCCATCATCATATATTTGATCACCCTTACCCTAATCTACCACCCCCCCTTTACCCTCTGGTAACCACTAAACTATTGTCTATGTCTACGACTTTTTGTTTCTCATTTTTTGTCTGGTTCTTTTGTTGTTTTTGGTTTGTATACCACATATCAGTGAAATCATAGGGGTCTCTGCTTTTTCTGTCTGACTTATTTCACTTAGCATAATACTCTCAAGATCCATCCATGTTGTCACAAATGTTCCTATATCATCTTTTCTTACCGCCGAATAGTATTCCATTGTGTATATATACCATAACTTCTTTTTTTTAAGGAACCAAAATATATTTATTTTTAATTGATAGGATAAGGCCCATGTATATATATTCCATGCTTTATACATTCCATATTTCTTTTTTTTCCTTTTCCATTAAAATATATATATATATATTTTTTTTAATTTATTAGTTTCAGGTGTACAAGACAAGGTAATAGTTAGACGTTCATCATTTATATCCCTCACACTGTGAACCCCCCTTCCCCTATCCACTATCCCTCTGACCTCACACTGAGCCATCCCATTATATATACAAAATTATAGTTGGCATTCATTAATGTTTAGCTTCTGGTGAAAATCAATTTGGGGAATGTATTCAATAATGTTGTATACCATAACTTCTTGATCCATTCATCTATCAAAGGACATTTTGATTGTTTCCATGTCTTGGACACAGTAAATAAAGGTGCAACGAACATTGGAACACACGTGTCTTTTTGGATAAATGTTTCAGATTTTTTTGGTAGATATCCAGGTGAGGGATTGCTGGGTCATATGGTAATTCTATTCATAATTTTTTGAGAAACCTCCACACTGCCTTCCATAGCGGCTGTACCAGTCTGCATTCCCACCAACAGTATATGAGGGTTCCTTTTTCTCCACAGCCTCTCCAACACTTGTTACTATTTGTCTTGTTGATGATAGCCATTCTAACTTGTGTGAGGTGATATCTCATTGTGGTTTTTATTTGCATTTCTCTGATGATTAGTGATGTTGAGCATTTTTTCATATGTCTATTTGCCATTTGTATGTCCTCTTTGGAGAAATATCTCTTCAGGTCTTCTACACATTTTTCAATTGGGTTGTTTGTTGTTGAGTTTCATGAGTTCCCTGTATATTTTGGACATTAGCCCCTTATCGAAGGCACTGTTTGCAAAGATCTTCTCCCATTCAGTTGGTTGCCTCTTTATTTTGTCGATGGTTTCTTTTGCTGTGCAGAGGCTTTTAAGTTTCATACAGTCCTATTCATTTATTTTAACTTTTACTTCCCTTGTCTTTGGAGTGAAATTCATAAAACACTCTTTGAACCCAAGATCCATAAGTTTAGTACCTATGTTTTCTTCTATGCAGTTTATTGTTTCAGGTCTTATGCTTAAGTTTTTGATCCATTTTAAATTAATTAGCAGTCCATTTTCATTCTTTTTCATGTGGCTATCCAATTCTCCCAGCACCATTTTGAAGAGGCTGTCTTTTCTCCATTGTATGTTTTTTGCTTCTTTGTCAAAAATTATCTGTCCATATTTGTTTGGTTTTATTTCTGAGTTCTCAATTCTGTTCCATTAGTCTACATGTCTGTTTTTCTCCAATACCATGCTGTTTTGATTATTGTAGCCCTCCCCCACCTTTAGATTGTAGTACAATCTAAAGTCAGGGAGTATGATACCTCCAGTATTGTTCTTTTTTCTTAAGATTGCTTTTGCTATTTGGGGTCTTTTGTGGTTCCAAACAAATCTGATGATTTTTTGTTCTATTTCTTCAAAAAATGCATTGGGATTTTGATGGGGATTGCATTAAATCTGTATATTGCTCTGGGGAATATGGCCATTTTAACTATGTTGATTCTTCCAATCCATGAGCATGGAATGTCTTTCTATTTTGTTATGTCTTCTTCAATTTCTTTGAAAAAATGTCTTATAGTTTCAGCATATAGGTGTCTCACATCATTGGTTAAGTTTATTCCTAGGTATTTTATTCTTTTTGCTGCAATTGCAAAAGGAATTGCTTTTTTAATACTTTTTTTGAGATTTCATTTTTAGTATGTAAGAATGCAATGGACTTTTGTACGTTGATTTTGTAGCCAGCAACTTTACTGTATTCGTTGATTGTTTTAACAGCTTTTTGGTGGACTCTTTAGGGTTTTCTATATATAGCATCACGTCATCTGCAAAGAGTGACAATTTAACTTCTTCATTTCCAATTTGGATGCCTTTTATTTCTCTCTCTTGCCCAATTGCTCTGGCGAGGACTTCCAACACTATGTTGCAAAGCAGAGGTGATAGGGGACAGCCCTGTCGTGTTCCTGAACATACAGCAAAGGGCTTCAGTTTTTCACTGTTAATTATGAGATTAGCTGAGGGTTTGTCATATATGACCTTTATTATGTTAAGGTATTTTCCTTCTATACCTATTTTATTAGGTGTTTTAATCATAAATAGACGGTATATCTTGTCAAATGCTTTTTCGGCATCAATTGATATAATCATATGATTTTTGTCCTTTATTTTGTTTAGGTGATGTATCACATTGATAGATTTGCATATGTTGTACCATCCTGTGCCCCTGGGATGAGCCCCACTTGGTCGTGATGAATAATCTTTTTAATGCATTGTTGCATTCAATTTGCTAGAATTTTGTTTAGGATTTTTGCATCTGTATTCATCAGAAATGTTGGTCTGCAATTCTCTTTTTTTGTGTTGTCCTTACCAGGTTTTGGTATCAGGGTAATGTTGGCCTCATAAACTGAGTTAGGGAGTACTGTCTCTTCTTCAATTTTTTGGAAGAGTTTGAGCAGGATTGGTATTAGATCTTCTTTGAAGGTTTGGTAGAATTCACTAGTGAAGCCATCTGGTCCCAGACTTTTGCTTTTGGGAAGGTTTTTGATGACTGATTCAATTTTGTTACTGGTGATCTGTCTGTTTAGATTCTCCCGTTCTTCATGGTTCAACCTATGAAGGCTATGTGTTTCTAAGAACATGTCCATTTCTTCTAGGTTATTGAATTTGGAGGAATGTAGTCCTTCATAGTATTCTTGGATGATCCTTTGTATTTCTGTGGCATGCGTTATAACTTCCCCTTTTTCATTTCTGATTTTGTTTATTAGTGTCTTCTCTCTTTTCGTCTTAGTCAGTCTAGCCAAGGGTTTGTCAATTTTATAAATATTTTAAGAGAATCAGCTCTTTGTCATATTAATTTTTTCTATTGTCTTTTTGTTCTCTATTTATTAAGTTCTGCTCTGATTTTTATTATTTTCTTTTTTCTGCTGAACTTGGGTTTCACTTGTTCTTCTTTTTCCAGTTCTTTAAGGTGTAACGTGAGGTTATTTATGTGGGATTTTTCTTGTTTCTTAAGATAGGCCTGTAATGATATAAATTTCCCTCTTAAAACTACTTTTGCTGCATCCCAAAAATTTTGTTAGGATGTATTTTCATTGTCATTTGTTTCTATGTATCTTTTGATCTCGTCTCTAATTTCTTCTTTGACCCAGTCATTCTTTAAAAGTATGTTGTTTAATCTCCATGTATTTGTGGGTTTTCCTGCTTTCTTTTTGCGGTTGATATCCAATTTCAAATCCTTGTGATCAGATAATATGCTTGGTATGATTTCAATCTTCTTGAATTTGCAGGGGTTATTTTTATGTCCCAATATATGGTCTATCCTTGAGAATGTTCTGTGTACACTGGAAAAGAATGTATAGTCTGATGTTTTAGGATGAAGTGCTCTATAAATGTCAATTATGTCCATTTCATCTAATGTGTCATTTAAGGCTGCTATTTCATTATTTATTTTCTGTTTGGATGATCTATCCATAGCTGTCAATGATGTATTTAAGTCCCCTAGTATAATTGTGTTTTGGTCAATTTCTCCTTTTAGTTCTGTTAGTAGTTGCTTGGTATATTTCAGTGCTCCCTGATTGGGGGCATAAATATTGATGACTGTTATGTCTTCTTGCTGTATAGTCCCCTTTACTGTTAGAAATGTCCATCTTTGTCTCTTGTTACCTTTTTCACCCTGAAGTCTGTTTCATCTGATATTAGTATATCTACACTTGATTTTCTCCGGATACCATTTGCTTGGAGTGTCAATTTTCACCCTTTGACTCTGAATCTGTGCTTCTCCTTATAGCTGAGATGCCTCTCTTGGAGACAGCATATGGTTGGGTTTAGTTTTTTGATCCAATCTGCTACTCTGTGCCTTTTATTGGTGAGTTTGGTCCATTTACATTGGGTGATTATTGACATGTGAGGATTTCCATCATTGTATCTTTAGTTTTCTGGTAAGACTGTGTGTCTCCTTTGTTTCTTTGCTTTTTTGTTGTCTATTTCTGTCAGTGGTATTCTATGATGTTTCCCTTTGTTTTTTCTTTTATTACAGTATGTATTTTAGTTCTGTGTTTTTGTTTTTTGTTTGGTTACCCTTAAGATTATACAAAAGGAAGTTTGATATTTAGAGTATTCCATTTTCTTCAGCATGTCTACTTTCTCCAATCCCATTTTCCAGTTCAGGACTTTACTCTCCTCCTTTTTATGTTTTGGTTGCCACAAATTGTCCCTATTGATGATGGTCGAATATCCTCCTTAGTATTTCTTGTAGTGCAGGTCGTGTATTAGAAAATTCCCTCAGCTTCTGTATGTCTGGAAAGGTCTTTATTCCTCCTTCATATCTAAAGGACATCTTTGCTGGATATATTATTCTTGGCTCATAATTTCTCTCTTTCAATAGTTTGAATATTTGATTCCACTCCCTCCTGACTTGTAGAGTTTCTGCTGAGAAAGCTGATGATAATCTAATAGGCTTTCCTTTGTAGGTTACCATCTTCTTTTCCCTGGCTGCCTTGAGGATTCTTTCTTTGTCGTTGATTTTTGACAGATTCAATACAATGTGCATTGGAGAAGGCCTGTTGGCATTGAGGTAATTAGGTGTTCTATGTGCTTCTTGGATTCGAGGATTCAGTTCTTTCCACAAGTTTGGGGAGTTCTCATAGACTATTTGTTTGAATGTACTCTCTGTTCCATTCTCTCTTTCTTCTCCTTCTGGAATGCCCATTATTCTTATATTGCTGTTTCTGATGGAGTCAGAAAGTTCTTATAGAGTTCTTTTATTTCTTTTAAGTCTCAAGTCTCTTTCTTCTTCCATCCGGGTCATTTCCAGGTTTCTGTCTTCGATATCACTGATTCTTTCCTCCATGTGGTCAACTCTACTACCTAAGCTGGCATTTCATTCTTAATTTCTTCTATTGAGTTCTTAATCTCTAGAATTTCTATATGGTTCTTTTTTAAAATTTCAATCTCTTTTGTAAAATGTTCTTATTGTTCTTTGATTGTGTTTCTGAGTTCATTAAACTGCATTTCTGTGTTTTCTTTGATCTCGTTGAGTTTTTTCGGAACTGCAATCTTGAATTCTCTGTCATTTAAGTCACATATTTCCATATCTTTAAGTTCATTTTCTAGAGACTTTTCACTTTCTTTCTGAATTGTCTTGTTGCCTTGGTTATTCATGACAATTAATGATTTATTATTTCTCTTCCTAGACATCTACAGGATTGGCTTCTGCAACAGGTTGATAGGAAGAGGTCTTTCTTTTGTTTTCCAGTACGTGTTTGTAGAATGTTCTATTTTCTCTCCGACTGCAACCTTTTTTTCTCTCCCACACGGTAGTGCTATGTTTTCTCTGCACTATTCCAGATTCTCACACAATCGGGGGATTCCCTGGAAGATGTGCTTCTCCTCTGTTAACCGTTCGCCTGAGTCGTAGGGCACCTCGTCCCTGTGAGGATACGGAGAGCTTATGAAGTTCCACAGCTCTTCCTGCACCAGATTCGGAGCCCGTGTGTTTCAGCAGTTCTGTTTACTCTTGCAGGGACCCGCCCAGATAGGTGGGAAAAACGGTGGGGTGAGTTGTGAGAGGTGGCCCAGAGCAATGGTGGGGACCACCACCACAGCCAGTCCTGCTTCCACAGTTGCCTCCCCTTTGCCAGACTACTTAGGCTGCAAATCTGTGTCTGCAGACCACTGTTCTCAGAACTGCAAATATTCTGTTCTTTTGATCTGACACTGCTACTGTTCCTATTCTAGCACTGGGCAGGTAGGGCCAGGGCGAGCTCTGGGAGGATAGGCAGGGTGCAGCTAGTCTCATTGCCTAAGGCTTCCATTCTCTGTGGCACTGGGCTTAAACCACCATTTTCAGCTTTCTTCCTTCAGTCTTTCTCTGAGGTCTCTGCCGTGAGTGTTGGGTTCAGCCGTGGTATATGCTGTCCCCTGAGCCCTGTGGGCCATAAATGGAGCCCTAGCAGTCCAAGTTCTTTCTTCTTCTGTAGCTGCGGTAGTTCTGGATGCAGCCAGCTCGAAGCACTGAGCTAGGTCTGCGTTCTGCACCCGCGTGGCTCCGTCTCCGCACTTCTCTCTTCCCCCCTCCCCTGCTCGTGCAATTTCCCCACATTCAGGTGAATTCAGTAGTGAGTCTCTTCGTCTTTCCTTTCTGCTGTGCAGGGTGTCCTTTGTGGAGTAATAATTGTTAGATTTTTTGTAAATTCCAGGGGAGATTTCCAGAGGCTCACCTCACACCATTTTGATAACTTCCCCCTCTTTCACCATTTTTAATGTAAATTTCACTAAGTTTTATTTTCTGTTTTCCCATCTTGTATTAACAACAGCATGAGTATTATATAATGCGTTATTGAGAGCCAAGAGTTCTTAGTCAAATAAGTATACTGAACTGCGATATAGGGATGACTTTGGGCACCAATGGAGAGAGAATAATCATTTACTCCTGCTCCAACTGCTTCTGGAGTGGTGCGGTCTTAGAGCTGTTTATGCCTCACAGATATTTTCCAGGTTTGAGCTAGTAGTCTGTCTATACACCACCCTTCCTTTTCACTCTGTGTGGCACATTTTCTTCTAAATGCAAAGGCTAATTCTGTATCCTGATTTATCAGGCTGAGCACATTATAGATGCATGACCCATAATTAGTGTTCAAGTAATATTTGCTGAATGAATGAATGAATGAATGAGTGAGTGAGTGATGGGAGTCCCCAGAAGGAGGTGAACCACCCAGGCCAGGTTCCGGCCAGCCACTCTGCTCTTGCTCTCAACATCTACTTCCCACCTACTTATCACCATCTACTTCAATGTCTACTTCCCAGCTATGTTCCAGAAGTCATCCCAGTTACATTGTGTGGGCTCAAGAAAAATATATTCTCCCATTTTTATCATATATTCCTTTCCTCCCCCAGATCATGCGCCTTCTAGGGAAAGCTGGTCATGGTGAATTAAGCACAGCTCTTACTGTCCCACTTCCCATACCCCTTGCTAAACCCCACTGTGGACCAACCTCACATTTCTACCTTTGGGACTCCTGTCCCCAGGCAAATCACAGGGTACACATGTTACCCCTCTCCTCCACCAAGAAGCTCTAAACCATGTTTCTTAGATTGCCAGCATCAGACTCACCTAGAGGGCTTATTAAAACACAAACTGGTTGGCCCATCCCTGCATTCTAGGGTAGGTCTGGGGTTGTGCCTTTGAATTTGTATTTCTAAAAGGTTCCCAGGTGATCTTGTGTGGGTGCTGTTGGTCTGGGGCGCCACTTGAGAACCTCTGCTCTCTCTTGGCCCCAGGGGCCCAGTGTTGAAATCCTAGCTGTCTGACCCAAGTTCACTCTACTCCATTTATAAATTATGTTCCTACTTTAGAACATTGAAGAGACTTAACCTGCAGCAATCTAGACCCCTATACTCTGTAAGTATTTCCTGACTATCAGCTAAGCAGCTTTGGAAGCTGACATAGCCCTTTAAGGCCCTTCAGATCCATCACTCTAAATGCGCTCATTATTTTGTACCTTTAAGAGTCCAAGACTGGCCCCAGCACACACTAAATGTGTGGACACAAGATTGAATGTGATTCCTAAGGAGCCTAATAGCTAGGGAGTCATCATTGGCAGCATTTGGCACCATGCCCAGGCAGTCTAGTTTCTAAAGAAATCCCTTGCTCTCAGTTAAGAAGCCTGTCACCCATGAAATGCAAACTTCCCAAGGAGCCTGGATGTTAGCTGGGGCTTGGCTCACATAAGTGCTGCCTTGTTGAGAAGAGGTCATAAAATGTGGCCAGAACCCCTCAGGACTGTAGAGATGTCATCTGTGGTGACCCAAGAGGTGAGGCCATCGGGATCCTCAAGTAAACCCTTTCTCTCTGTTTTGTCTGAGGCCTCTAAGACCATGCCCCCTACCCCCTAAATGATGCAGACCCCTCTGGAATCCTGCCAGAGCAGACAAGAGCCAGCAATTCCTCTGGGAGGAAATGTTGGAATATCGCAGATCCCCTCATCCCTTTTCACTTTCTGCTCCATGGCCAAAGGGACAAGCTGCTCCCCCTTACCTTAAGTCAAGTGGCCAGACTTCAGGGACACCCTTGGGATTGGGGTACAGAGGGACAGCGGAGGCCCCGAGCAGAGCACGCACCTCACCCATGACAGGGAGTAGGGGCACTGGAGCAGTTTCCTGCAGATGAGATGTGAGCCCTCTGGAGGCTGCCTGCAGCATGGAGCAAGTCCCAGAGGGTGGAAACCCCGGTGTTGAAGGAGCTTCAGATGCAGCCAGCAGGAGGAAGGGGCATTGCCTGAGTCCTGGCAGCAGGTGTTGGCCATGGAGGAGTCCCTGAGAAACTGACCAAAGTAACACCCCTCCAAAAAGAACAGCTTTGGGCATCTGCCCAGCCCAGAGGACTTCAAAGCAGAGTGTGCAGTGCCAGCCATGGAGGGTTTTGTCTCTTCCTTGCATAGGCAGAACTTGGAGGAGTTCCAGGTACAGCCTCATGGGGGCCAAGGTGAGTGAGGGAGAAGCTCCCCAGGTTCCCAACCCCATGTGGTCTTGGAAGGGGGCAAACATTACCTTCAAATTAAGTTTGAAGTTTTATAATAGCTAAACATTATGGAAATGAGACTTCTTGTGGCTGGAGGCACCAGAAAAGGCTTGGGATATGCTGGGACTCTATCAAGGTCCCAAGAAGAACCAGCCCAGAGAGGAGCTTCCAGGACTCTATGGAAGAGTCCAGTTCTCTGCAGATAGTGGTGTGTGGGGGCCAGCTTCTTCCTTGTTCCAGGTGCACTTATCTATTTATAATCTTTTTCCTCATATCTGGAAGTAGACTTTTCTTCTGATAACCAAATTCACACTGTAAGTAAAACTGTGCATTTTACTATTTTTCAGGAACTGTGCTAATCATTCAAATGTACATTTTCTAATTTAATATTCAAGCAATGCTATGAGGTACCATCATCTATTTTACAGGTGAGGAATCTGAGGCAGAGTTTCTCAGTTATTTGCACAGATTACAAATTGTGAGCTGGGATTAGAACCCAGGCAGCAGTATGGGATGCTAGAGCCTGAATTTTGGATCCTCTGCACTAGTGGCTCCCAAATTGGGGCGATTTTGCCTCCCCCAAGGTTCAGTGGCAATGTCTGAAGATGTTCTTGGTTCACATATGGGAGTGGGGGGTGGAAGGTGTATGCTACCAGCATCTAGTGGGTCAAGGTCAAGAATGCTGCAAAACATGCCACAGCGCCCAGGAGAGCAAGAAATTATCCAGCCCAAAATACCAATAGTGTTGAGAAACCTGCCCTTTAATTTGTTTGCCAAGTGGAAATAATTTCATTTTTCTGATTGTGAAAGTAATATATCATTATTAAAAAAATCAGTCACTTCAGAAAAATTGACATTAGAATGGAAAAATTACCTGTAAACTCATCACTAGAGACTACAGTTAATATGTTTATTCATATATATTCTAGTTTTTCTTTTCCTCTGTGGACATATTAGGTGTGATCAAACAATATAGTGAATGTTTAAATTTAAAAAAATTACAGTAAAAGACACATTGCCCTTAATCCCCCTCCCAATACTTTCCCTTGATTCGAACACAATTATCCCATCATTCTTGCCATTTTCTGAAGCGTTCTGGAAGTCCTCTTTCATGGGTGTCTTTACTTGTGCTGTCATGAATCATTTTGACTTTGGGGAAAGAGCCAGATCCAGTGAATAAGGTGCTGGATCCAATGAATAAGGTGGATGAGGACACACTGTAGTGTTCTAATTTGACAGAAATTGCCATATACCAGAAGCCATGTGTGACAGAGCTGTGACCAGAAGCCATGTGTGACACATGATGGAGGATGATTTATGGCACACTTTGAAACTACCTTCTCTCAATCGTAGCTCACACCCGATAAAGTTGAAGTTCGTCACACACTGTACTAAGGTTCGAAATGCTGCTTCCCGTACTGAAGATCCCTGCCTTTCTGTTGGATGGCACTCGGCAGCAACATTCACTGTATTTTGTGATCACAGCAGAAAGGCTCTGTGTCACACATCACTTCTATGGCAATTTCTGTCAAATAAAAATATTATGGTGTGTCCTCATCTGTCATATTCACCAGATCTGGCACCGTGTGACTTCTGGCTCTTCCTCAAAGTCAAAATGACCATGAAAGGTAAACGTTTTGAATCAATTCAGGACATGAAGGCAGCCACGACAGTGCAACTAAAGACACTCACGAAAGAGGACTTCCAGAACTGCTTCAGAAAGTGGCAAGAACGATGGGATAAATGTATCCAAATCAAGGGGGAGTATTTTGAGGGAGGTTAATGGCAATGTGTCTTTTACTATAATAATTTTTTATTTAAACATTCACCATATTGTTTGGTTACACCTCGTACATATGCATACATAACATACATTTTTCTTTCTTTTCTTTCAAGTCTTTATTTATGATTTTCCTTTTTCACAAATGAAATCATGTTGTATATACTGATCCTTAAGCCAACATTCTTGCTTAACCACACGTTGTACTCAAGATACATATTGTAGACTTTTTTTTCCATGTCTATGAACATAGATCAGTGGTAACTAGCTCTCACAAGGTCATTCTTCCCCATAATGGGAGTGTGTTGGAAATGTGAGGAGACGGGGCTTTGTGTTTGGTAGGCTCTTGGAATTTAGTAGGTGGGGGTCCAAGGATGCTGAGCATCCAATATTGTGAAGTCAATCCTTCACGTAGACAAGCATCCCTCATAATTTTGAAATATCAGACAGACATTCGTGTAGTTGAAAAACCTGTTTAGAGTAATGTAAGCTAAGATCCAAACTATTTTAATTTAGACAAAAATAATTTTGTGTGGTTTTAACATACACTATATTTTTCAGGAATATGGAGGGATATAGAGAGAGGATTGTACCTCATTTTGTTCATTTTGGAAAATCCCATCATCAGTAGCATTGCAGCTGATGAGCTCTGAACTCCACCTGTACACAGCTGAAGTGTCTATATTGCTGCCTGGGACCTTCCTGGTGATTCCACACGTAGGGATCAACCTCAGTATTCCATATGTCTCCTAGTGTACTCATGCCTATGCATTTACATATTGAAACATTTCATTATCAAGTCCTTTCTTCTTATTTCTCTTTTTTTTTTTTTTCATAGTTAGGAATTCCTTTATTCCTTATCAAAACAACCTAACAGTAAATGTAGACTATATGCTTTTATTTTTACATATATAAGTTGTCTTGTTTTTTGATAAATCTTTCGTGAGGACTCTGTCACATTCATACCTTGTCCTTCCAGTGAAAAGGTAAAATTTTACATTAGTCTTCTTCAAAGTACACGGTAATTGTAACAGACAAAAAATAGGCCTGGAGTCTAGGGCAGGAAGAATGGAGAGTGTTTCCACATACAAGCGCGTGTTCACTTCTTCCGAGTACAAAGCAGTTATGGACCATAAGGCCTTACCGTCCAGTCCGGGTAGTGTCCAGGGAGTATCAGCCAAGTATTTTAAATAAATCCCAAATGACTTGAAATTCAAATCTAAACTAGATATTTAATGTTTTCTTTATTGCAAAAATGATGTCTTTAACCTGAGGCACAGAGTTGTCTTCTAGAACCTTTGCGTAAGGCATAGGGACATCAGCACCGGTGACACGAACTGCAGGAGCATCGAGGAAATTGAACGCAGGGCCTTCCATGACCCTGGCACAAATTTCAGCTCCCACTCCGAACTGCGGCCAGCCTCCTTCCACGGTCACCAGGTGGCTGGTCTTCATCACACTGGCTTCTATGGCGTCAATGTCCATGGGCCTGATGGTGCGCATGTTTATCACCTCACATTCAATTCCCTCTTTAGAGAGCACAGTCGCAGCTTCTAAGCAGTGGCCCACAGGTCTTGAATGGGCAACTACGGTTACATGTGTCCCTTGCCTTTCTATTTTGGCTTTTCCAATGGGAATCAGAAAATCTTTTGACTGAGCTTCCAAGGGAAATTCAAAAGAAACTCCATACATCAATTCATTTTCCAGCATCACCACTGGGTTATTATCCCGAATGGCTGATTTAATAAGTCCTTTTGCGTCTTCTGCATTCCAGGGGCTGACCACCTTCAAGCCTGGGCAGTGCCCATACCAGGCAGCAAAGCACTGTGAGTGTTGGGCAGCTACACCGGCTGAGGCGCCATTGGGCCCCCTGAAGACTATGGGCACAGGCTGAAGGCCCGCCGACAGGTAGTAGGTCTTGGCCGCTGAGTTTATAACCTGGTCAATGGCTTGCATAGAGAAATTGAAGGTCATAAATTCACAAATGGGCCGCAACCCAGCCATAGCTGCGCCTACGGCAATTCCAGCAAAGCCCATCTCAGATATGGGTGTGTCTATGATCCTCTTATCTCCATATTTCTTCCACAGGCCTCGACTAACCTTGTATGCCCCGTCATATTGGGCAACTTCTTCCCCCAGCAGAAATACCTTCTCGTCTCTTTCCAGCTCCTCATCCATACCTTGATTGATAGCATCACTAACTGTCACCTGCAGCGCCGCTGACGCTGTCCGGTGGAAGCGCCTCCTCAGCAGCCCGGAGACCTGCTCAAGGGGTCTCCGCACCAGGCCAGACACCGCAGCCATCTTGATCGTGTCCTCTAGCCGCCGCCGAATCTTATTTCTCTTTTATGTTACAGTTAAGGCAATCAATATATTGATTTTTTAAACATGTATGTCATATTGATTTTTTTAATCATGTATGTAGTTTATATTATCTATTAATTTCATTTCAGAATAATAAGGAGAGCATTATAAACATTTACTATAAAAAGGGGTCACTGGGTCTGACAGAGCTGAGAACCATTGATTTATGCCATTATACTTAATGTGGCCTCATTCCTGGCCATTTTGTATCATGGTTTATTTAACGATTCTACCACTGACAGGTATTGAAGTGTTTTGGTTTATATATTATTTGATAAACAAATGTATTTATAAATATATCTCTGGGCACTCATTGAATTATTTTCTTTGGGAAAATAATTCATAGGAGTGGACTTGCTGAGTCAAAGGGTATAACACATTTTCCATTTAAAATTATCCAAATTATCCCAGTAAGAGAATCTGAGACATACTTGGGTGAGCATCTGTCAAGGAGGAAGATGATGCACAAGACTCGTCACCTACCTTCAGTGGGGGTCAGTGTCCTAGCAGCCTGCAGCCAGCAAAGAGGCATGTCCCGGGAGCTGCACGTTTGTGCCCAGCTGTGGTGACAGGGCCTCCACTAACACAGGGCCACAGGGCAGCATGGGTGTCCTTCTTGACCCAGCGGCCCCGCTGGAGTGAGCCAACATCCTTTAGTAAATTCCTTTCTGGCATAGGCTAACAAGAGTGGGTTTTATTGTTTGTAACAAATATTCCTGACTGATGATGAAACATAACTCAAGTTCAAATGATTTTGGTTCATTTTAAAATCCACTTGGATTTTTTTATGTGTTAAATTGGGTCCTCTAAAAATTCATATGTTGAAGCTATAACCACCAATACCTCAGAATGTGACCTTATTTGGGAATAAGATCATTGCAGATGTAATTAGTTGGAGCAGAATGAGTAATTAACTGGAGCAGAATGAGTCCCTCCTCCAGTAAGACTGTAGGTACCCTTATGAAAAGGGGAAGTTTGGATACAGACCCACACACAGCGGGGACACTATGTGAAGATGGAGACAGACATTGAGGTGATGCTTCTCCAAGCCAAGGAATGACAAAGATTGCCAGCAAGCCACCAAAAGCTAGGGGAGAGGCCTAGAGCAGATTTTTTCTCACAGCCCTCAGAAAGAAGCAACTCTGTCAAAATCTGGATTTTGGACTTCCCACCTCCAGAACTCTGAGATAGTAAATTTCTGTTATTTAAGCCATTCAGTCTGTGGTACTTTGTTACAGTGACCCTATAAGATTAATACAGACTTCTAAACTTCAATTTCTGGATTTGTCATCCTAACAAAAGAGTTCTGTCGTTGTTCAGCAGAATCATTGAATGATAAAACCTGAGGCAATCTCAGGACTCATCTGGTCCACCTCCCACATTCTGCATGCAAAGAATTAAAAATCAGAGAGGCCACAACTCGTTCAAACTCAGACAGCCGGCTGGCAGCAGGGCCAGGTACAGAGCCCCATCTTTCAGGCTGTGCATAACATCCTTCTCACCGAGATGGGAGCTGAAAGAACAGCAGAACTCTGGAGATGGTCTAGACAGAAACGGCTCTGCGACGCTCATAGCTCCTATGTCATTGTTTCCCATCAGACTCACCCAGGAAGTCTCTAAAAGCACAGAGCAGGGGTCTCTCCCCAGACCCACTGAATCATTTTTCTGGAAGTGGGGTCTGAGAATCTGTGTGTCTTAAGAGCTCGGCTCAGTTTGAAAATCTGGCACACAACCATTTTCCTCATCTGCCGGTGAGAGGGAATGGGGCCTGGCTGTGGGGCAGACAGGCCTGGCTTGAGGGCTTCCAGCTGTGTGGCCTTGGGCACGTTACTGAAATTCTCCCAGTCTCAGATTCCTCATCTGTCAAAGGAAAGTAGTATCAGTTACTGCCTCATTAAACTGTACAGAATTAAAAGAGAAAATTCATGTACAGCACATAGCAGGGTGCCTGACACAAGTAACACTCATTAAAATTTCACTATTATATTGTTATTCATAAAGAGGTGAATGTGACATTTGCAATGCCTAATCTTAAGGCCACACCACTTTTTGATGTCAGAGGCCATGCTTTTTCCTGTTATTTTTTCGTCTAATAAGGTCATAAACCATGCTGTTCTCTCTGCCTGCATATCTTTCTCCACCTGTCAAAATCCTACTAACTCTTCAAGGTCAAGTGTCACCTCTTCTTGACACCTTCCTTAATCCCCAGAGTCAAGTGATGCCTCCTTCCCTGTGTCCCCAGCCCCCTGCTGGCGTCTCCTCACACATCCTCCTCACAGGCTGATGTGTTGTGGTGTTACTTGTTCCAGGTCTGTTCCTGTCACTAGTCTAGCCCAATTGAGCACTGTGCCTGGTGCAGAGATGCTCAGGGAACGTGCCCTGAATTGGGTGAAATATGAATGCTCATTCCAATCCCAACAAAGGCCTACTGGACTTCTCTGGGGGCCATGAGTCAGGATTCTGGGTGATGGTGATTTGTCCATAGTGCCTTTTATAAGGACCAGAAGAAACATCCAGGTCAAGAGTATCACTCAACCTCAAATGTAATTACTAGAGAATGGGAAAAGGATTTGATTGTGGGTTTCTGAAGGAGTCTTTCAGAATCTGCAGCAGGCTGCAATGGGCACCTTGTTGTGACCTCGAGGGAACCCTGATAGCAGGCCCTGGTCTTAACTGAGTGGAACATGCCGATTCCCCAAAGGCATGAGTGGTAATTAAGGAATAAAAATGTCACTTGTGTGCAGGGCCATATTCATCATGGTTGCTGCTCCGTGAGAAAGCCATTTCATAGACTATCTGTGCCTACATTTCTCATCACGGATGTTTTAGGGTAGTAGGTCAGGCAAGATGAAAAAGGGAGAGAGAAAAAAATTGATGAATGGTGTCGTGCTGAGTTATTTTTCTCCTAAATACCTTCTCTTTTTCATCTGTTATCACATCCTGACCTGATAGGAAATGTCTGTCAGTCTCCTCCTAATGAAATGTGGTTGCGCAGGTTTGAAGTAAATGATGTCATACATGTGGACCATTGTGCACAAAAATAGAGGCAGATCTTGGGGGGCAGAGGGGATGGATGAGACTGATGATTAAATCCCACCAAAAATTTCCAAGTTTCTATTTACCAGAACTTTCTACTGCTCTCCCTGCTGTCCCAGGTTTTTCAGGGCTGCTAATGATTTGGCAAACACATACGCATTCAACGACTTGAAATTTTTCTGCCACTGTGCAGTAAACTAATGATGGCTAGAAAGAAAGAGGCTTCCATTTCTTTTTCTTTTTTAAAAAAACTTTTATTTATTTTAAGTGTGTTTTTCCAGGACCCATCAGCTCCAAGCCAAGTAGTTGTTTCAATCTAGTTGTGAAGAGCGCAGCCCACAGTGGCCCATGCGTGGATCAACCCGCAACCTTGTTAAGAGCACTGCTCTCTAACCAACTAAGCTAACTGGCCAGCCCTCCATTTCTTTCTAGAGTTCTTTTTCCTCCAAAACCCAGTCTCTAAACTTTGCCTCCTGCTGCCCTTCTTTTCACTCTAGATAGTGTGGATGAAAAAGAGGCCACATACTAAGTCTGACAAGCTCAGGGGAGGCTAGCATGGTGGCCCTACAAACTCAGAGACTGAAAGTAACCACAGAGGATGGTCTGAACATGAAAATTCCTAACTAAAAGTGAATCATAGCCAATAGTCATATCCTTGGCTTGTAGCTTTCTTGACAGAGGTCAATCTTTACCTTAAGTGAGCCTGCCCATTGTCTTTTTGCATCTAAGATAGCATAACCTTGGAATGTCAGGGTAATCCCTTTTTCCAGATCCATTGGGACACAATCCACCTCACCAAAGCAGAGTTGACAAAACCCTTCATTGTTATCTTGTTCCCCAATACGCTGTATGTTGTAAATGTTCATTATTAACTATCCTATACCCACCAGTGTAAAAAAAAGTACCTTCAATTTACTTTTTATCCAATCTCAGAGATTTCACTGCTTTGCTTTCTCCCACTCCCTTAATCTACCAAATGGATTTCATGTAACCTTCTTTATGTCTTCTCCTTTTATTCCAATGTATAAAATAAGCTGCAGAACCGCAATTCTGCAGAGCATTTTCTTAATCAATTGAGATTTTTCTTTCTGGCAATTGTCGTCGGTTTGGCTCAAACTCATTAAAATTCTCTACAGGTTTCGATGTTTCTTATGTCAACAATATCTATCATTAATTTCTCCTGTGTGGTGTCTCTTAAATTTATCCATTTCTCTCCCCCCTAACCCGTTTGCCTACAATTTCATTACTTCATGCCGGGATCACTGCAACCTCCTTCTTGTTCCCAAACTTCTCACATACAACCTCAGCCACGAATCTACACTGAGACACTGAGACACCAAAAACCTATTTACACTGACATTCAAAGCTCTCCTATCCTGACCCCTCTGGTCTTGTCTAATATTTCCCTCTCCCTCTGAGATAGGGCAGGGGCAGCTTTTCCAAAAATATCACAACCATCAGCAGAAGGCAGAAAGCTAGTGAACCAGGATGTGGTACAAAACCAGCCAGAACCAGTCAAAACCAAGATGGCGGCAAGATTCACCTCCAAGTAACCTCCAGCCATATTACATGGTCATTGTAATACATCTCCATGCTAAAAGACACTCCCACCTCTGCCTTGACACCTCAGGGAAGGACCATATTAGGACAAAAAAGGGGTATATTCTAAATTTCCAGCAAAAAAACCACCTCTTCAGAGAACTAATAAGACTATTTCTCTCCTTTATTCCCATATTAAAAAGCCTAATAAAAACCACTGCTGTAAGTAGGGTCAGGGCTGTCTCTTGCCCAAGGGCAGCCTCTACTATAGCTGTGGAGTAGACAACATCTTACTTAACTGCTATCACTTTATTATCTGGCTCACGCTTGAATTCTTTCCTATGCAAAGCCAAGGATCCTCTTCCTGAAACACCTCCACCATCCATCCATCCATCCATCCATCCATCCATCCATCCATCCATCATCTATCTATCTCCCTCTGGTCTCATACATAGGCCTTTACCTGATTCAGGACCATATTTCCTCTGTCCCTGGAATACTTCTGTTCATTCCTAAAACCATGCCTACCTTTCTAAGTCCTACAAGATGTTCCTCTAATAAATCAGAGCTCCATGTGTACAAGTTTGGGGAATACTGCATACCTCAGCCCCTCTTGGGGTTCACAATGCACATTTACAATTTTAAAGCCCATAGAAGTCCTATAGCCTAAGATATGCTATTCTCTCTGCCTAGAATACTTCCTCTAAGTCCCTCCCCTAATGACTAATTAAATCTTTACTTGTCTTCTAGGCCATTCTTAAATCACTTTACTTTCTTAGTGAAGACTTCCTTCACCCCCTGCCCCCAACTTAGTGAGGCCTTGTTATAGCTTCCATCACATCTTCCCTTCCTTCCCCACACATTCATCCCACTTATAACTATTGCTATGTCTGTTTTTGCCATTGGACTGCAAGTTCCACAAAGGCAGGGACCACCACTCTCTTATTCAGTGTCTTATCCCCAACACACAGCACAGTGACTGGCATACAGTGGGTTTATACATATTTATTGACCAACTAAAGAAAAAGTAAAAAGTAACTTTGGGAAATATTACACCAAACAAACATCTTTGATTTGAGAACTATTCTTCCTTTGTCTCACTGTGATACATACTTGGAAAATGTTTCCCTTTCCCTTTGCCAGTAATGCTTTACCTCTTTGACAGGTAACAAATTCTACCCATTGCTACCAGTTAGGAGTTTGACTAGGTCTTATTTTCGGGGAAACATGGTAGTTTGCATTATAAAAGACATTGAATGTACACCTGAAACTAATAAATAAATTAATTAATAAAAAAAAATGTAAAAAAAAAAAAAATAAAAGACATTGAAAAGTCTAGGGCTAGGACCAGCTTCCAGCAAGGGTTTATGTAGCAAATCAAATGATATCACCAATGGCCTCGTTTTTCCCTGGCTCCGTTCTCTCTCTCTAATCTATAATGCATCTCACAGTGGGGCCTAATTCCTGGCTTCCACCCTGTGCCCATGCCCTGCCTCCGGGAGCCCTAGTCTCCCCCTTTGAAGTAGAAAGGTTGTTTCACAGCTTTATACTACATTGAGTATCTTCAGGTAGTTTCCAAGCAAAAGACATAAAGCTTTTCTTTCCAGGATGTCTTGGGCATGGGTGGCCCCCCTTGGCTCTGAACTAATCATTAAAATTTAATCCAATCACAGCCTGCTCCAGGGTTGGAGCATCAACCCCAAGGAGACAAAATGGCTGAGTACTGGGGAGGAGACGTTTGTCAAAAGAAATGTAGGTCTGTTTGGAAGAGAAAGTAACTGAAGGGTAGTCAACAATCTTTCAAGGCTGCACTCCAGCCCAAACTCCTCCAAGAAGCCTTCCATATAAACTCCAGACAACTGTGAAGTCTCCTTTCTTCTTCCAGAGATGGTGCTTAATAATCTATAGCACAAAGTTGGTCCTTTTATATATGATGTTAGATTGTCCTCTAAGTGACTCAGCTATGTAAGCCTGTCTTTCAACTATAAGAGTCACTTTTTTCTGCAGGGCACTTTACCCCCAAACTTAGTTTTTTAGAATAATCAACTTACTATGCTTATGGATTCTATGGGTCAAAAATTCAGAAGGAGCATTGTGGGGATGGCTTATCTCTGTTCAATAAGGTTGGCAACCTCAGCTAGGAGGGTTCAAAGGCTCCGAGTGACTCAATGGCTGGAGGTAGGAATCATCTGAAGGTCTCTTTATTCATGTGTCTGTCAGCTGATGCTAGCCAGAACTACTAAACATGACCTCTTCATGTGACCTGGGCTTCCTCACAGCATGGCAGCTTCAAACTTCTTACATGGAAACTCAGGATTCCAAAGGCAGATATCCCTAGAAAACCAAGGAAAGTCTTGCCTTTTATGACCTAGACTCAAAAGTCACATAGTACAACTACCACAGTAGTCACAAGCCCACCCAGATTCAAGAGAAAGGCACACAAGACCCACCTCTCATTGGTAGGAGTATCAAATCATATTGTAAAAAGAATGCGGGTTAAGAGGTGTCATTGCAACTATTTTTGGAAAATACAATATTCCACACCCCATTACACATCTTGAGTATCTTAAGGGCCTGTTCTTTATAAATACTGTTTGAACCAATCATTGAATTTAAGAACAGGAATATCTGTTAATTATATATTAATTTAACCTGCAATAAAATCCAATAAACCTTTGTCATATTTTCTATTTAAAATGTTTAAAAGGTTCTGTTCTGTTACAATATGTATAAAAGAAAAGGTTGCCTGCAAGATTTAAAGAGGAAGATGCTGAGGACACCCACTTAAGGACTTGAAATAGTAAGTAGAAGTAGATTTGGTCTTGGGAAGAAATTGCTTTCAGGAACTGTCCAAACAGTTTTCCAAGCTCTCCATCACCTGGCTCCTTCTCTAGAATCCTCTTCTTGAACTCTATTATCCAGGCATACCAAATTTCTTATAGTTTCTCAAAGCTTGCCATAAATTCACTCTCCTCAGCACCTTTGCACATGCTACTTCTCCCACCTGAGAATACTCCCAGTTCTAATGCAGCTCTAGCTTAGATGTCAACTTCTTTAGGAGGCCTTCCCAGATACACTTCTCTTTTCTACCATCACAAAATATGCTGTTCTTTGGGCACTTCTTGTTTGTCTCCTCCACTAAGCTATAAACTCTGTGGAAACAGACAAAATTCATCTTGATAACTATTATATGTCTGTGCCTTGCACACAGGAAGTCCTCAAAGACTATGTAGCAGATGCTGTCTTCTTGTCCTTATTGTCCTTATTGTCCATAGCCTCTTGTCCTTATTGTTTTAGTCCTGGCTGGTCCCACTTCCAACTGCCAGCACCTGCCCTATTTTGGCTAAGCACTTTCTCTGGTACCAAAACCTATTTTGCCTACTCCAGTAGCAGGGCAGAAATTCCAGGGACTTCATACTCCCTGGAGCAGTCGGTCCTCAATCAATGGTTGATCGGAGTTGGTACACAAATATTCCAGCTCCCTCACCCCTTGGGTGGGATAACTCTGAGGCATGTATTCTACAAAGGATCCCAAAGTTTCCCAGCATGATGAAGCCCCACCAGGGCAGCCAGCCTGACAATGCACCCTTTATTGGCTGCCTTCCTTTCTCTGTCTTACTTCCTGACTTCACACTGGTATTTTCTTCAGCTCACCAATAAAGGACTTGCCCTCAAATCCTTGACTCAAGATCTGCTTCCCCAAGAACCCACACTAGGACCGAATGCTTGCTGAATGAATGAGTGAACCTCTGCCTACACACTTAGCACACCACAGCTGAGGCATGAAAACACTGCCAGCAGCCATGCACTGTTCTGAGTCAGAGAGTGCAAATACCTGGCAGGAAATCTCAAACCTTGATTTCTATCTCTATTGACATTTGTAACCAAGACACATGCACAGGAAAAGTGTGATGTTGGGAAGTGGCACTGAAAAAAATGGTTAAATCAGTAAATAACATGCACCTGTGAATGAAATTAGCTCTAGCACTAGAGACAAAGGCTGCTGTGGGGACAAAGCCCCCAAAAGCAGTTTCCAGGCTCTCGGCCTCACATAGAAAGGTGCTGGCTCAGGTAATTCATGGCCATCAATTGTGATTGGGTGGCCATCAGCTGTGGCTAGTTGGCCGTCAGCTGTAACCGTTGAGCCATTGGCCACTAATATAACTGCTGTGGCTACGCTAGCAAAAAAATGGGAGCTAGGAAGAAGATGGTGGCTGGCAAGCGCGGACTGCTGTTAGGCAGATTATGTAGATCCTGCTTCCTGTGTCTCCAGCCCAGCGGCCAGCGAGAATATATTGGTTTGACTCCCCTACCTATGGCTCCGTGGGTGTTCCTTTTTGGCCTTACCGTGTCCTGCGTTCTTATGTGGGGAGCGGGAGCAGAGACCCCGCCTGACACCCTCCATGACAGCTGGCTAGATCAATTGCCAGACACATAATGCTACTTGCTTTTCATCTACTTGGCACTTGACTGGCATTACATAATCTTTCTTCCATTCAGCTCTAGAAGTTGAGACCAGGAACCACTCTAGGTGGGTCACCCAGCAATGGAGGGGAGCAGCTATTGGAGGTAGGAATGGAATTCAGGGTTTCTCTCTTTCTCCCCTCTGTAAGCCATTATTATAATTTGCAAAGTGATTTGCAGTGGATTACATCCAGCTCTGAGGTCAGCAAGGATACCTACTCTTTTATTTCCCCACCAAACTTCCCCATACAATTCTCGATTTTTTTTTCCTTCAAGTTAATTAATAAATGTTTGCTGAACATAGGAAGAATATGGCACTGTTCTATAGGGGATATGGACAGGGGCCCACTAAGCTCAGAAAACCTAAGAACTCAGTATTGAGGAAGAGGGAGCCCTTTGGCCATGTTTAAAGTGCGTGTGCATCTGCACATGTGTGCATGGTAGGTGCATTTCCAACGTCACTTGACCCTGTCCCTCCCTAACACTGACTGACCTGTCCCTGCTTCCAGTGTCCTCCTGTCAGACCCAATCACCTACCAGACATATTAATCCAAATCCTACCATTGGACACTCTCCTACCAAAAACCAATGGCCTGGTTTACAGGAGGCTGTTATAAGCCAAAGCCAGCTCACTGCAGGATCGTAAATCCAGTAACGTCAGATCTTCTGATTCTTCCAAGAGAGCCTAGAAAGGTGCCGACTTTTAAAACTTTGGAAGAATTAAACAAAACAAGTCCCTAAGATAGATAGATAGATATCTATTCATCTCACCATCTCACAGCCACCAGCTTGCAAGCCCCCGCCTTACAGGATAAAGTTTAAGCACTCGGCATCACATCCAACACCCTTTATCTTACCTGTTCTTGTCTCTATCCCAGTGTCTGGAACGACTTGCCAATTCCTTTGTCCCCAAAGCCCTACACCCCCCAGTGGCAGCGCCAGTTAATACATAGGACTGAAAGGGGAAGGTACAGGCTTGTCTTGAAGTTTAGTCCACAGAGAGCCAGCTCACCATTTTTGCTTATTTAAGGTGTCTGTGAAGGGTTCTGAAGGAGATTAGTGGAGGTACCAAACCCGCTCGGGTCCCTATTTGGTCACATTCCCCTCTAGTTCATCCTCTGTAACTTTAAAGACCTCTTTCCCTCTGACACTGTGTTCTTTTATTTTCTTATCCACCCGGCAACCTTGTGTTCATTTTTCTAAACGCTGCTTACACGTCACCTCCTCCTCACTGAAGACCCTCCAGAAATAATTACTCCCTTTTATTTCTGTGCCTTGCACACATTCTCACTATTATCCATGTTGCAATGTCGTGTGTATATTGCTTCCTGAGTCTGATTCACCCAGGTGAACTGATGGACTCTGAACTATCTGCGTTGGAGCCTGTATCTTGTGGTATTCGTGTCCTCAGGGCCTGGTTCTCAGAGGCCTTCTTCTACTTCTGTATTCTGACATCTAGAATCAGCTGTCACACTTCCGTGAACACACCAGACATTCAATAACCGCTTGTTGAAATGAAACCAAAACAAGAAGTGAGAATCACGTTGCCCAGCTCCTGACTCACAACTTCCTAGCAGAACGCACCTGACTGCCACCTGCCTAACCCACTTACGTAACCCAGTTTGGCATTTCTGAATGAGTCCTCACTCCGCCTGGGAGGTTTTGCGAAGGGCCTCATCTGCTGCGGGGTCGGCACTGCCGCGGGGGAGCAGGTGGACCGCAGAGCACAATTATGCAGAGTCGCGTCTGGCCAGATTGGAAAAGGGACAGCTTTGTCAGGATGCCTGGAACGCAGCACCTGTGCGGAAAATAGAAGCAAAAGGAAAGAATGCAGGGGCTCCCGGGTGCTTGCACAGGAGCCTCGCTGAAAAGTGGGAGGGGCAGGGTCTGCTGTGTGGAGGAGTGGGGTTAGTTCAGTAAGGGCCCAGGGATTTCTGGGGAGGAGGAGTCAAGGGAAAGGCCTTGCACAGGGGTGGATGAAACAAGCTCTATTAATATTTTTGGTTCAAGGCACGGGGAAGTGCCGGCACTAAAATGCCCGGGGCTTGTGGGCAGAAGGAGGGTGGGCTGGGACACCGTGGGCCCCTTTCTGCCCTGGGCAGAAAGCAGGGAGGAGGCATAGTGATGCTCCCATGTTCTGTCACCAGCCCGCCAAACCCACAGACAGCCCATCATCCCCACGTGTCTGGCAGGTGAACAGAGGACGAAGGAATTCTGACTATTTGATCTGCCTTAAAAGTCCACAGGAAGAGATTGTGTTGGGGGATGAGGTGGGCGCCCCACGAGTCTTTCCTGGAATCCCAGGAAATTTGCCCAGGCGCAGGCAAATTTCCACTGGGTCCCTGAAAAGTATTTGGAAAATGTACACTTAACCAGAAAAGGGATCTTGTCATCTTTGATATTTTAAAGCCCTGGGGGAAATTTCTTTGTGCCAGGAATCTTTTCTTTTCTTTCCTTCTTTCCTTCTTTCCTTCTTTCCTTCTTTCCTTCTTTCCTTCTTTCCTTCTTTCTTTCTTTCTTTCTTTTATTTTCATTAGTTTATTTTTTTATTATTTTATTTTTATTTTGCATTATTTTTTTTTTATTAATTAATTTATTTATTAGTTTCAGGTGTACAAAACAAGGTAATACTTAGACGTTCATCATTTATATCCCTCATACTGTGAACCCCCCTCCCCCCATCCACTATCCCTCCGACCTCACACTGAACCATCACATTATATATATAAAATTATAGTTGGCATTCATTAATGTTTAGCTTCTGATGTACAATGCCATGATCAGGTATCCACAGTATCCCTGAGGTGGTCTCCCAAATAGGACGCATGTCCATCGGATACCCAACAAAATCTTTACAACATTATAGAATACCTTCCCCAAATTAATTTTCAAAAGAAAAACCCTGAGGCCATCTTGTGGTTACCAGCTGCTTCCAAATCCCTTCACCTTTCCCCTTATCCCCAACCCCCTCCCACACACCCATCTAACCACTCTCGGTTTTTTCTCTGCGTCCCCAAAACTGACTCTGATTAGTTCATTCACATAGTCTTTTCTTTAGATTCCATATATAAGTGAGATCATATGGTACTTGTCTTTCGCTTTCTGACTTATTTCACTTAACATAATGTTCTCTAGATCCATCCATGTTGCTGCAAATGATAAGATTTCTTTCTTCTTTATGGCTGCGTAATACTCCATTGTATAAATGTACCACAGCTTCTTAATCCAGTCATAGGAGTGCATACAGATTTTTGAATTGGAGTTTTGGATTTCTCCGGGTAGATGCCTAGGAGTGGAATTACTGGATCATAGGGTAGTTCCATTTTCAGATTCCTGAGATACCTCCATACTGTTTTCCATAGTGGCTGCACTAATCTGCAGTCCCACCAACAGTGCACTAGCGTTCCCTTTTCTCCACATCCGCGCCAGCATTTGTTGTTTGTTGATTTATTGATAATAGCCATTTTGACTGGAGTGAGGTGGTATCTCATTGTGGTTTTTATTTGCATTTCTCTGATGGTTAGTGAGGTTGAGCATTTCTTCATATGTCTTCTTGCCTTCTGTATGTCCTTCTTAGAGAAATGTCTCCCCAAGTCCTCTGCCCATTTTTTAATTGGGTTGTTTGTTTTTTTGGAGTTGAGTTGAGTAAGTTTTTTATAGATTTGTGATATTAATCCCTTATCAGATATATCATTGGCAAATATCTTTTCCCATAGAGTAGGATCCCTTTTTGTTTTATTGATGGTTTCCTTTGCTGTGAAAAAACTTTTTAGTTTGATGTAATCCCACATGTTTATTTTTTCTCTTACTTCGCTCGCGCGAGGGGATATATCAGTGAAAATCTTACTCCGGGTAATGTCCATGAAGTTTCTTCCTATATTTTCTTCTAGATATTTTATGGTTTCAGATCTTACATTTAAGTCTTTAAGCCATTTTGAATTTGTTTTTGTATATGGTGTAAGGAGGTGGTCCAGCTTCATTTTCTTGCATGTGTCCGTCCAGGTTTCCCAACACCACTTATTGAACAGACTATCTTTACCCCATCGTACATTCTTGCTTCCATTGTCGTAGATTAGATGGGCATATAGGCATGGATTTATGTCTGGACTCTCTATTCTGTTCCATTGATCTATGTATCTATTTTTATGCCAGTACCATGTTGTTTTGATTACTGTAGCCTTGTAGTATAGTTTGAAATCAGGTATCGTTATACCTCCCACTTTGTTCTTATTTCTCAAGATTGCTGAGGCTATCCGGGGTCTTTTATGGTCCCATATAAATTTTAGGATTATATGTTCTATTTCTGTGAAAAACGTCGTTGGTAGTTTGATAGGAATTGCGTTGAATATGTATATTGCCTTAGGCAGTATGGACATTTTAATTATATTAATTCTTCCTATCCATGAACATGGAATGTGTTTCCATCTATTTATGTCTTCTTTCATTTCTTTCTTCAGTGTTGTATAATTTTCTGAGTACAGATCCTTTACATCTTTGGTTAGATTTATTCCCAGATATTTTATAGTCTTTGGAGCAATTGTAAATGGAATTGTTTTTTTAATTTCTCCTTCTGCTATTTTATCATTGGTATATACAAATGCAACTGATTTCCGAATATTAATTTTATATCCTGCTACTTTACTAAATTCATCTATCAGTTCTAATAGTTTCTTGGTGGAGTCTTTAGGGTTCTCTATATATAGTATCATATCATCTGCATATAATGATAATTTTACTTCCTCCTTACCAATTTGGATGCCTTTTATTTCTTTCTCTTGTCTGATTGCTGTGGCTAGAACTTCCAGCACTATGTTGAATAGAAGTGGAGAAAGTGGGCAACCTTGTCTTGTTCCTGATCTTAGGGGGAATGGTTTTAGCTTTTCCCCATTGAGTATGATGTTAGCTGTGGGTTTGTCATATATGGCCTTTATTATGTTAAGATATGATCCCTCTATTCCCACTTTCTTAAGGGTTTTTATCATAAAAGGTTGCTGTATTTTATCAAATGCTTTTTCTGCATCTATTGATATGATCATGTGATTTTTATTTTTCATTTTGTTAATGTGGTGTATCACATTAATTGATTTGCGGATGTTGAACCACCCCTGCATACCAGGGATGAATCCCACTTGATCATGGTGTATGATCTTTTTAATGTATTGCTGAATTCTGTTTGCTAATAATTTGTTGAGAATTTTTGCATCTATGTTCATTAGAGATATCGGCCTGTAGTTTTCTTTCTTTGTGGTGTCTTTGTCTGCTTTTGGGATCAGGGTGATAGTGGCTTCGTAAAAAGTGTTTGGGAGTCTTCCTTCCTTCTGGATTTTTTGGAAGAGCTTGAGGAGAATAGGTGATAATTCTTTTTTGAACGTTTTGAAAAATTCACCTGTAAAGCCATCTGGTCCAGGGCTTTTGTTTGTTGGGAGATTATTGATTACTGATTCAATTTCCCTGGTGGTAATCAGACTGTTCAGGCTTTCTGTTTCTTCTTGAGTTAGCTTTGGAAGGTTGTGCGCCTCTAGAAAATTGTCCATTTCTTCAAGGTTGTCAAATTTGTTGGCATATAGTTGCTCATAGTAATTTCTTACAATTTTTTGTATTTCTGTGGTGTCTGTTGTCACTTCTCCTCTTTCATTTCTGATTTTATTAATTTGGGTCCTCTCTCTCCTTTTTTTAATGAGTCTGGCTAAAGGTTTGTCAATTTTGTTTATCTTCTCTAAGAACCAGCTCTTGGATTCATTGATCTTTTGTATTGTTTTTCTGGTTTCTATTTCATTTATTTCTGCTCTGATCCTTATTATCTCCTTCCTTGTGCTCCCTTTGGGTTTATTTTGCTGTTCTTTTTCCAGATCCCTTAAGTGTGAAGATAAACTGTCAATTAGTGATGTTTCTTGTTTCTTTAGGTAGGCCTGCAGTGCTATGAACTTCCCTCTTAGGACTGCTTTCGCAGCATCCCATAGATTTTGGGTCGTCGTGTTCTCATTCTCATTTGTCTCAAGATATCTTTTGATTTCTTCTTTGATCTGCTGCTTGACCCATTCATTATTTAGCAACATGTTATTCAGCCTCCATGAATTGGTGTATCTTCCTGGTTTTTTTCCCCTGTAGTTCATTTCTAATTTCATAGCACTGTGGTCAGAGAAGACAATTGGTATGATTTCAATTTTCTTAAATTTATCGAGGCTTGTCTTGTGTCCTAACATATGATCTATTTTAGAAAATGTTCCATGAGCACTTGAGAAGAACGTGTATTCTGCAGCATTGGGGTGAAATGCTCTGAAAATATCAATTAAGTCCAACTGCTCCAAAGTATCATTTAAGGCTGTTGTTTCCATATTGATTTTCTGTCTGGAGGACCTGTCCCTTATTGTCAGAGGTGTGTTGAAGTCCCCTACTATGATAGTGTTGCTGTTGATCTCTGTCTTTATGTCCATCAGTACCTGTTTTATATATTTAGGTGCTCCTATGTTAGGTGCATAGATGTTTACTAGGGTTATGTCCTCTTGTCGGATTGATCCCTTTATTATTATATAGTGCCCATCTTTGTCTTTTAATATTTTTTTCATTTTAAAGTCTATTTTGTCAGATATAAGTATTGCAACTCCAGCTTTTTTTTTGCTTCCATTTGCATGAAATATGTTACTCCAACCCTTCACTTTCAGCCTGTGTGTGTCTTTTGATCTGAAATGAGTCTCTTGTATACAGCATATACAAGGGTCTTGTTTCCTTATCCACTCAGCCACCCTATGTCTCTTGATTGGAGCGTTTAATCCATTTACATTTAAAGTGATTATTGATAGGTACATAGTTATTGCCATTTTTAGATTTGTAGTAAA
Source organism: Rhinolophus hipposideros (assembly GCF_964194185.1). Taxonomy (NCBI): domain Eukaryota; kingdom Metazoa; phylum Chordata; class Mammalia; order Chiroptera; family Rhinolophidae; genus Rhinolophus; species Rhinolophus hipposideros. Next base: position 5,436,135 of record NC_138054.1, on the reverse strand, counting down.
TTGTTTTCATCTTTCTTCTATTTACAGAAGTCCTTTTAGTATTTCTTGCAATGCTGGCTTGGTTGTCATAAATTCTTTCAGTTTGTTCTTTTCTGGGAAGCTCTTTATCTCTCCATCAACTTTAAATGATAGCCTTGCTGGATAAAGCAATCTAGGTTGTAGGCCTTTGTGTTCCATCACTTTGAGTATCTCCTGCCACTCCCTCCTTGCCTTCAATGTTTCTGTAGAAAAGTCATTTGATAGTCTTATGGGAGTTCCCTTGTATGTAACCTTCTGCCTTTCTCTTGCTGCTTTCAAGATTCTCTCTTTGTCTTTAAGCTTTGCCATTTTAACTATAATGTGTCTTGGTGTGGGCCTGTTTGGGTTTATCCTGGTTGGAACTCTCTGCACTTCCTGGGCTTGTATGTTGGTTTCCTTCATCAGGTTAGGGAAGTTTTCTGACATTATTACCTCAAATATGTTCTCAATCCCTTGCTTCTTCTCTTCGCCTTCTGGTATTCCTATGATGCGCATGTTGTTGCGCTTGATGTTATCCCAGAGGTCTCTTAACCCATCTTCATTGTTTTTTATTCTTTTTTCTTTCTGTTGTTCAGTTTGAGTGATCTCTGCTAACTTGTCTTCTAAGTCGCTGATTCGATCCTCTGCTTCATCTAACCTGCTGGTCATTCCTTCAAGTGAGTTCTTAATTTCGGTAATTGTGTTTTTTAGTTCTAGCTGGTTGTTCGTTAAGATTTCTACATCCTTTTTTAGCTCTAACTGGTTGTTCTTTATGATTTCTATATCCTTCTTTATGTCTTCTCTAAGCTCCTTAAACATTCTTATCACCAGTGTTCTGAACTCTGTCTCTGACATGTTGGTTACCTCTGCTTCATTTGGTTCCAGTTGTGGAGGTTTCTTCTGTTCTTTTATTTGGGACATGTTTCTTTGTCTCCCCATTCTGACTGACTCTCTGTGTTTGCTTTGATGTATTAGGAAGATCCCCTAGAGCTCTTAGTTCTTGCTGGGTTATCTTATGTAGTATGTGTCTTTTATATTTGACTTGGACTACTTCGTTCTTCTCTGCATGTGCTCCACAGGAGGCTCGTGTGTTTAGTATATCGTCCTGTTCAAGAAGAACTTTGATTGCTTTTTGCTTGTGAGTAGGTGGGCTTAACTCCTAGGCCGTCTAGTTGTGAAACTTGGCTCTGCTCACCACAGGGTGTTCTGCTGGGTGAGGGTTGGCCACTTAAATGAGGTTTGGCCTCTATGGGCTCTTGTGCCTTCAGAGAATTCCCTCTGGGTGTGTGACTTGTAGGTCAAACTCGGTAGTACTCTGGTTTGGTCCAGAGTTGGCTTCTGGAAAATGTTGAATCTTGTGCCTCTTAAGCTGGGCCCTGGTAGGGCAGTTTCAGCACAAATCAAGTTACCAAGTACAACAACAACAACAACAAAGAAAACAAATCAAGTACATTCACAAATAAAATACAACCGACAATCCCCCCTCAACATAGGCAAAGATATCAAAGCAATAATGACAGAACAAAGCAAATCACTACAAGCAAAAAAAAAAAAAAAAAAAAAAAAAAAAAAAAAAAAGGAAGTACCAAGCAAAGCAAAACAGAAAGCAGAACCAGTCTTGGCTTAAGCCCACCAGGTAATCTCCAGGTTGTCCTCTGCTGTGCCAAAGAGTTCCCTGCCTATTGCGCAGGCAGCGCTGGTCACCTGGTGCCCAGAGTGAATTTGGGAGTGTAGATTTAAATGCGAGGGGCTGAGGGGTCTGGATGACAGTTTTCAGAGAGACCATGCAGTTTCTGTCCTTTCCTGCACAAATGCACGCTGAGAGTAGCTCCACCAGCCCTGTGGTCAGTATTCCTGAGTCTTAGGGCCCTCCTTCCATGGGTGACTTGTAGGTCAAACCCGGTAGTACTCTGGTTTGGTCCAGAGTTGGCTTCTGGATATGTTGAATCTTGTGCCTCTTAATCTGGGCCCTGGTAGGGCAGTTTCAGCACAAATAAAGTTACCAAGTACAACAACAACAACAACAACAACAAGGAAAACAAATCAAGTACATTCGCATGTAAAATACAACCGACAATCCCCACTCAACATAGGCAAAGATATCAAAGAAATAAAGACAGAACAAAGCAAATCACAACAAGCAAGGAAAAGAAAAAAAAAAAGAAGAGAAAGAAAGAAAAAAAAGAAAAAGAAAAGAAAGGAAAAAAGAGAAGAACAAAGCAAAACAACACAAAACAAAACAAAAACAAAAGCAAAAAAACAAAAAAGCAAAACAAAACAAACAAACAAACAAAAAAAAATCACCAAGCAAAGCAAAACAGAAAGCAGCACCAGTCTTGGCTTAAGCCCACCAGGTAATCTCCGGGTTGTCCTCCGCTGTGCCAAAGAGTTCCCTGCCTAGTGCACAGGCAGCGCTAGTCACCTGGTGCCCAGAGTGAATTTGGGAGTGTAGATTTAAATGCGAGGGGCTGAGGGATCTGGATGACAGTTTTCAGAGAGACCATGCAGTTTCTGTTCTTTCCTGCACAAATGCACACTGAGAGTAGCTCCACCAGCCCTGTGCCCAGTACTCCTGAGTCTTAGGGCCCTCCTTCCGTGGGTGACTTGTAGGTCAAACCCGGTAGTACTCTGGTTTGGTCCAGAGTTGGCTTCTGGATATGTTGAATCTTGTGCCTCTTAAGCTGGGCCCTGGTAGGGCAGTTTCAGCACAAATAAAGTTAGCAAGTACAACAACAACAACAACAACAACAAAGAAAACAAATCAAGTACATTCACAAATAAAATACAACCGACAATCCCCACTCTACATAGGCAAAGATATCAAAGAAATAAAGACAGAACAAAGCAAATCACAACAAGCAGAAAAAAGAAAAAAAAAAGAAGAGAAAGAAAGAAAAAAATATAAAATAAAATAAAAAAAATAAAAAATAAAAAATAAAAATAAAAATAAAAAAATAAATAAAAATAAAGACCACCAAGCAAAGCAAAACAGAAAGCAGCACCAGTCTTGGCTTAAGCCCACCAGGTGATCTCCAGGTTGTCCTCCGCTGTGCCAAAGAGTTCCCTGCCTAGTGCGCAGGCATCGCTAGTCACCTGGTGCCCAGAGTGAATTTGGGAGTGTAGATTTAAATGCGAGGGGCTGAGGGGTCTGGATGACAGTTTTCAGAGAGACCATGCAGTTTCTGTCCTTTCCTGCACAAATGCACGCTGAGAGTAGCTCCAACAGCCCTGTGCCCAGTACTCCTGAGTCTTAGGGCCCTCCTTCCAAGGATGAGTGGGAGGGGGCGGGCGGGAGATCTCTAAGCTGCTGAAAGCCGGGAGCTGCGACTGCCGCTTACTGCTGAACTCAGGGATTGCTTCCGCGGTTGCCCTTGCCCCGCCGCAGGCCAGCCAGAAAGGGTGGGGCCTGGGGATGGAGGGGTCTCCTCCCTCCCAGGCCAGCCACTCACACTCCTCCCGCAGGCCTGAAAAGGTGGTGGCTGGGGGTGTGGGAGTCTCCTCTCTCCTCGTCCAGCGAAAATCCCCTCCTCCCAGCCTCTTCTGATGGTCAGAGCCGGCTGCCAATCTTCCCAGCGCCTGAGCGCAGACGCCCCTCTGTAATCTGACACTGTTTCTCAGTTAGGGGTAGTTTGAGTCTCTGGAAGGGCGGGGGGAGGATTCGAAAAGCGCGGTGAGGGGCCCAGGTGTGGCGTCTGAGTTCTTTGTCTGCCCTAGGGCCCACGAGCTGCCCGCCCAGGCGGGAGCGATCAACTGTGGGACGCAGGGAAAGAGCTCACCTCCTGGACCCTACGCTCTCCGCCACACCCTGGGCTCCCGTGGGACTCTAGAGCCCCGGGTGCTACCTTCCACTTTTCCTGTGGGCACGCTCCTCCCCCCCACTTGCCCACCTAGTGCACCTCAAAGCAAACCTTCCACGAGCCTCCGTCTGACCTGGGAGCCGCGCAGCGCAGCTGTTGCTGTACGGCCTGTGCTCCGCTTCCAGGAATCTGCGCTCCGCTTCCAGGAATCTGCGCTCCGTAGTCCTGGCACCGCTGGCCTCGGCTCCGCGTGGGTGGGGGTGGGGGGGCGCGCTTCCACTTCGCTGTCCTGCCTCCTCCCCTGCTTGTAATCCGCGCACACCTTCAGGTAAATTCCTCCACGAGTCTCCCCGCTGTTCTGCGTGTTCTATATCTCCCTGTGTCTTTAGAGCTGCAGTTTACCGCCGCAGCCCTGCATTATTTTAATGTATTGTTATTTGCATTACTTCCATTAATCCTCATAATGCCTCTTGCAGATAGGTACCATTTTCAACAATCAGAAACTCAGCTTTGCCCCTGGAGCAGATGCTCAGCTGCAATTAGTGAGATATCCCCCTCTTCACCCCCCCCCCCACTCCTTCTTTTCTTGTAGTCATTCAAGCTTCTGTTTGGAGACCTGGGAGGGCGGAAGAGGTTGTGGTGAGGTTGAGATCATGAAAAGCAGAGGCGAATCGTGTGGATGGGATGCTGTCTTTTCTTTCTCTAAGTGTTTCAATCCATTGGGAGTATAGGGGAGAAAAAGGACCTGAGACTCACTGGATTTTTCAAGAGTGACTCAGAGAAACTCTGAGACTGGACAGAGCTGCTTGCTGCATTTAGGATGGAGAAGATCATTCTTTTTGTCTACTTAGAAACAGCATTGCTCTGGTGTCCACAGGGCAGGGAGATTTAAATGAATCCCCAAACAACACCCTTGCATAATTTTGGCAATCCAGTGCGGGCCTAGCAAAAATGAGGCCGGTTTGGGGTAGGGGACAGATGCAGAAGAGGCAACAGGGGGCAGATATGAGGCAGCTGACAGACCAGCTCTGGCCGTATGAGGCACCCGCTAGGGACGCGTAGAAACAACTAGGAGGCACTTGGAAGGGGGTTTGCTTCTGGCAGCCAGACCTAGGGGGACGGACTCAGGCAACTGTAACTTGTCATTAAAAGAGTGACTTCTATTATAGACACAGACCCATGAGGTCACCAGGGCACCTGGATCACACCACCGTTATAAAGAAAATGGATTCAGAGAAATTAAGTACTTTTTAAAAAATTGCAAACAAAGAAAGGAAGAGGAATACAGAGCAGTTGGATGCAAAGTCAGCTCTTGCTAACACTCTGGGAAAGCACAGTAGAGTGACAAGCAACAACCTTTCATTTTTATCACAGAATCATCTGTTCTTTGGGCAATGGCTTCAATGTTTGTTTTTTGCCTTGGCTTTTCCGTCTTACAGTGATATTTATATGGTATTTACCCCAAATAACTTTACTAAAACAGAATCATTATGGTTTATTGAGGAAATACATAAGGTCTGACAATTACGTTCATAAATTCATTCTAGAAAAAGTGCTGCATACCTCATTGCTGAATATCACTACGGTCACCTTCGAAGTACTCCCCTTGGGAAGCTATGCACTGACATGAACACCTAGTCCACCCTTCAAAGCAATTTTGGAACTCTTCCTGGAATGACCATCAGAGTTGTCATTGTATTACCCTTGATGTCCTGAATGTCATCAAAATGTCTTCTTTTCAATATTTTCTTTATCTTCGGATAAAGAAAGAAGTCATTAAGAGGCCAGATCAGGTGAGAAGGGAGGGTGTTCCAATACAGTTATTTGTTTACTGGCTAAAAACTCCCTCACAGACAGTGCCCTGTGAGCTGGTGTATTGTTGTGATGCAAGAGCCATGAATTGTTGGTGAGAAGTTCAGGTTGTTTTCGTCTAACTTTTTCACACAGCCTTTTCAACACTTCCAAATAGTAAACTTGGTTAATTGTCCAATTGGTACAACTTCATAAAGAATAATCCCTCTGATATCAAAAAAAGGTTAGCAACAATGTTTTGACTCTTGACTTGGACTGATGGAAATTTTTTGGTCGTGGAGAATTGGCTGCCTTCCATTGTGCATTTAGACACTTTGTATCAGGGTGGTACTGGTACATCCATGTTTCATCACCAGTGATAACACGGCCCAAAACATTGTCTCACCTCTCCAAAAGGTCTTGGCAAATTTTGACTCTCCTTTGCTTTTGTTCATAGGTGAGCTCCTTCTGGACCATTTTTGCACACATCTTTGTGATGCCAAGATTTTCAGTTCAGATTTTCCTAACTGTCTCTCTATCAATGTTTACTTGGTCTGCTATGCTTCTCACAGTTGGCCGATGATTTTGACATGCAATTTAATGAATTTTTGCAATGTTTTCATCAGTTCTGCTGGTTACTGGCCACTCTAACCTCTCTTTATCAGTGGTGCATTCTCCCCTCAGAAAACCATTTAATCCTTTTGTACACTGCCATTTTCTTCATGGCATTATCCCTATAAATGTGGACTAACATGTTCCTGATTTCACTTCCACTCTTTCCAAGTTTAACAAGAAATTTAATGTTTGTTGCTCTAATTCAAGATCAGACATTCTCACAATGGCACATAAAAACACACAACAACAATAACAAACACCATTCAGCAAGCCACTGCCACACATTGACACGAACACAGCTGTGAGACACTGATATACCAAGGTTATAAAACCTTACCAAGCTGTACAGTGCTGCCAATGCAGGCGCATGGTAGCAAGTTCATGCACTTAATTGTCAGACCTCGTACATACTTGAGCTTGTCTGCTAAAAGAAGGTAATTTACTTATAAGGCAAAGCATTCCATTTTAAAAAGTAGTTGGAGCTATCCAGATTCAGAAAAAGAGCTATCCACATTGCAGGAAAACTTAATAATTGTTGGTATGTGAGGTGAGTAACTGTTGAAGTTTGTGATTTGTTTTATTTTTTTAAGAATAATACTGTGGAAGACTAGATAATGTTAAGATGGTGATACTTCTCAAATTGGTCTACATATTCAACATAAACCCTATGAAATCCCAGCTGCCTTTTTGGCATAAGTTGACAAATGGTTCCTAAATTCATATAGAAATGCCAGAGACACAAAATAGCCAAAACAACCTTGAGAAAAATCAAAGTTGGAAGGCATAGACTTTCCAATTTCAAAACTTACAACAAATCTACACTAATCAAGGCAATCTGGTACTGGCATAAGGATAGACATATACAGAGTCCAGAAATATATTCATATGTTTATAGTTAATTGATTTTCAATAAAAGTTCCGAGATAATCCAATGAGGAAAGAATAGTGTTTTCAACAAATGGTCTTGGGATAACTGTATATCTACACACAAAAGAATTAATTTGGACCTTTACCTCACACCATATATAATATTAAATGAATCAGAGACTTAACCATAAGTGCTTAAACTCTGAAACTCTTAGAAGAAAACAGGAGAAAATCTTTGTGACCTTCAATTAGACAGCACATCAAAAACACAAACAATAAAAGAAAAAATAAAACTTCATCAAAATTTTAAATGTTTGTGTTTCAAAGGATACTATCAAGAAAGTGACAAGAGAGCCCACAGAAAAAAATACCTGAAAAATCTTATATATGATAGGGTCTAGTATCCTGACTGTATAAAGAACTCCTGCAACTCAACAATAAAAAGACAAATAACCAAATGGGCAAAGGATTTGAATATACATTTCTCTAAAGAAGACATATAAATGGGCAATAAGCATATAAAGAGATGTTCAACATCACTAATCATTAGAAAAATGCAAATCAAAGCCCCAGTGAAATGCCACTTCCTACCTACCAGGATGGTTATAATAAAAAAGATGGAAAAACAACAAGTGTTGTTGAGTATGTGGAGTCATTGGAACATTTATACATTGCTATTGGGAATGAAAACTGTGTTTCCCCTTTGGGAAATAGTTTCTTCAATAAGTTAAGCATGGAGTTAAATAATAATCCCACTCCTAGCTATCTACCCAAGAGAATTGCAACTATATATCTACACAATAACTCTACACAAATGTTCATATCAGCATTATTCATAATAGCCAAAAAGAGCAAACAACTCAAATGTCCACCAACTGATGAATGAATAAACAAATGTGATATAGTCACACAATGAGATATTATTTAGCTATAAAAATAATGAAATACTGATACATGTTATAGCATGGATGAAACTTGAAAACATTGTTCTACATGAAAGAAACCAGAAACAAAAGACCACATAGTACAGATTCCACTTAAAGTCTAGAATAAGAAAATCCATACAGACAGAAAAGTAAATTAGTTGTTGCTAGGGGCTAAGGGGAAGGAACAATGGGAGAGTGACAGCTAATGGGTGTGTGTTTATTTGGGGATGATAAAAATGTTCTGGAGTTAAATAGTAGTGATGGTTGCACAACTTTGTGATTATATTAAAACCACTAAATTGTATACTTTAAAAGAGGGGATCTTTTTGGTATGTTAATTATAGCTCAATTTTTTTTCATGCTCAGGTGTAGGTCTAAATAAATAAATAATAAAAAAAGTAAAAATAACACTCAAGAAGTATGGCCTGTCAGTGTAGCCACTAGCTCACAAGACATGAGCCCAGACTCCCCCCAAAAATTGGGCTGGCCAGACCCTCACAGAGAACTGAAGTTAGGACCTTCTGTCGTCCCACATGCTAAGGCAGCTGACCACCTCTCCCTAGAGCTGGTACAGAAAAGAATTTCCTTCCAATCTCCTTCAGGGTTCTCAGCTATTCCCATGGCCTCTTGTAGCCCAGGTCTCACAGTTGACTTCCCCATGCTGTTCCATTCCAGAGAGCAGGTCATGTTTAATACATGCAATGGTTTTCTACATATTACTCAGTGACCTAAAACCTAAGTGGCCTGAAAGAATTCAGACTACAAAGGAAGCAATCTAAAGTTTACAGATATGATCATTGCGACATTTTTTTTGTAACACTGAAAAAAAAATGGAAACAATGTAACCATCCAACAATAAGGAATTAGTTAGGAAAGCTATGGTACATCCTTCGCATTCCCTGGAATATCATGGAAATACTGAATGTAATATCTAATAAATATTTTTAGAGATAGGGAAATGCCTATGATAGTGGCAAGCAAAAAACACAATGCAAGATACAAAATCATATGGGTATTGTGTTCTCAACTATGGTAAAATATACTCACCTTAAGAAATATGCTGAGAAATCAGAAATAAAACCACATAAATAAGCATAAGTAATTTTTGACAAAGAAGCTAAAAACATTCAATGGAGGAAAGACAGCCTCTTCAATAAATGGTGCTGGGAGAATTGGATAGCTACGTGCAAAAGAATGAAACTGGACTGCTATCTGTCACAATGTACCAAAATTAATTCAAAATGGATCAAAGACTTAAGCATAAGACCTGACACAATAAACTGCATAGAAGAAAACATAGGTACTAAACTTATGGACCTTGGGTTCAAAGAGCATTTTATGAATTTGACTCCAAAGGCAATGGAAGTAAAAGCTAAAATAAATGAATGGGACTATATGAAACTTAAAAGCTTCTGCACTCCTGGGTATCTACCCCCAAAATATAAAAGCATTTTTCTATAGAGACACGTGTACGCCAATGTTCATTGCAGCTTTGTTTACGGTGGCCAAGACATGGAAACAACCAAAATGTCCTTCGATAGATGAATGGATAAAGAAGTTGTGGTACATATACACAATGGAATACTATTCGGCGTTAAGGAAAGATGATATAGGAACATTTGTGACAACATGGATGGATCTCGAGAGAATAATGCTAAGTGAAACAAGTCAGACAGAAAAAGCAGAGAACCCTATGATTTCACTGATATGTGGTATATAAACCAAAAAGAACAAGACAAACAAATGAGAAACAAAAACTCATAGACACAGACAATAATTTAGTGGTTACCAGAGGGTAAGGGGGTGGGGGGTGGGTGATGAGGGTAAAGGGGATCAAATATATGGTGATGGAAGGAGAACTGACTCTGGGTGGTGAACACACAATGGGATTTATAGACGATGTAATACAGAATTGTACACCTGAAATCTATGTAAATTTACTAACAATTGTCACCCCAATAAAATTAATTAAAAAAAAAAAAAAAGCTTCTGCACAGCACAAGAAACCATCGACAAAATAAAGAGCCAACCAACTGAATGGGAGAAGATTTTTGAAAAGAGTGCCTCTGATTAAGGGGCTAATATCCAAAATATACAAGGAATTCATGCAACTCAACAACAAAAAAACAAACAACCCAATTGAAAAATGGACAGAGGACCTGAAGAGATATTTCTCCAAAGAGGACATACAAATGGCAAAGAGACATATGAAAAAATGCTCAGCATCACTAATCATCAGAGAAATGCAAATAAAAACCACAATGAGATATCCCCTCACCCCACTCAGAATGGCTATCATCAACAAGACAAATAGTAACAAGTGTTGGAGAGGCTGTGGAGAAAAAGGAACCCTCATACACTGTTGGTGAGAATGCAGACTGGTGCAGCCACTATGGAAGGCAGTGTGAAGGCTCCTCAAAAATTAAAAATAGAATTACTATATGACCCAGCAATCCCTCTCCTGGGTATCTACCCCAAAAATCTGAAAACATTTATCCATAAAGACACGTGTGTTCCAATGTTCATTGCAGCTTTGTTTACGGTGTCCATGACATGGAAACAACGAAAATGTCCTTCGATAGATGAATGGATAAAGAAGTTGTGGTATATATGTACAATGGAATACTATTCGGCGGTAAGAAAAGATGAAATAGCACCATTTGTGACAATATAAATGGATCTTGAGAGTATAATGCTAAGTGAAATAAGTCAGACAGAAAAAGCAGAGAACCATATGATTTCACTGATATGTGGTATATAAACCAAAAACAACAAAAGAACAAGACAAACAAATGAGGAACAAAAACTCATAGATACAGACAATAGTTTAGTGGTTACCAGAGGGTAAGGGGTGGGGGGTGGGACATGAGGGTAAGAGGGATCAAATATATGGAAGGGAAGGAGAACTGACTCTGGATGGTGCACACACAATGGGATTTATAGATGATGTAATACAGAATTGTACACCTGAAATCTATGTAACTTTACTAACAATTGTCACCCCAATAAACTTTAATTAAAAAAAGAGAAATATGCCATGATGTTAATAATGATCATCTTTAGTAGGTGGATATTTTTATTCTAAATTTTCTTTTCAAATTTTCCACAGTAAGCATGTAATACTTTTTTTTAATCAGAAAAAATAATCTTTATTGGGGGGGGGGCGGGGCAATTCCAGGTAGTAAAATAGAAGAATTTTAACAGATTTGGATATATCATAGGGTATGAGCAGGAAGACCTAGTTGATCTCACAGCCTGCTGTGTATCTTCCACTGGGGAGAAGCATAGTGGGTGGTATGGTGTCACTTTGGACATCAGCAGTGTCCATGATAGGACTTGAGATAGTGGCCTATGGTTCCAGGACTCCTTCTGCTGGGGGAGCCTGGCCCAGCGTTGACTGGGGTCAGGGAAACTCTGGATCTAATTGGGTGTCATTAGTCTGTGAGTAGGCTGATTAGTAAGATTGACAATGAGGGCTTTCAGAGTTTCTAAAGTGATTTCATACACAGTCGTGTGCTGCATAATGATGCTTGGTCAATGATAGACCACATATGCAATACAGTGATGGTCCCATGAGGTTATAATGAAGCTGAAAAATTCCTATTGTCTAGTGACATTGTAGCTGGTGTACTATAGCACAATGCATTACTTATTGTAACTTTTCTACTTTATAAAATTAAAAATATATATAAAATTTAAAAGTTACAATAGGCTAAGCTTAATTTGTGATTAAAGAAAATTTTTAAAATAAATGTAGTGTAGCCTAAGTGTACAGTGTTTATAAGGTCTACAGCAGTGTGCAGTCATGTCCCAGCCTTCACACTCACTCCCCACTCACTCACTGACTCATCCAGAGCTACTTCGTGTCTTGCAGGCTCCATTCATGGTAAGTGTGCCTACAGGTGTGCCATTTTTATTTTTTATACCTTATTTTTATTGTACCTTTTCTAAGTTTAGATATGTGTAGATACACAAATACGTTGTATTACAATTATGTACAGCATTCAGTACAGTAAATGCTGTACAGGTTTGTAGCCGAGGAGAGATAGGCTACCCCATAGAGCCTGGGTGTGGAGTGGGCTGTACCACCCAGTTTGTGTCACTGCACTGTATCACGTTAGCACAATAACAAAATCATGTAATGATGAACGCATGAGTTGTAAACCAACTCATCACTGTACATTATTTCTTTTGATCCTTATAACAACTGAGATAAAACAATTATTACCCTCATGGTATTAACAAGGAAATGGATCTGTATTAATAAATGTAACACTAGATGTGGTAACAGATAAACCCTGAATTATCAGTGGCTGAACATAACACATGTTTATTTAGTATTCACATAACAGTCACATCCACAGACCACTTCTTGTATGGTAGCCTTTCATGTGGTATTTTGGGACATAGGCCCCTTCATCTGTGGCTCTCCACTCTTCTAAATAGGTGCTCAGAGCTTTCTCCTCTCTGCCAGCAGGTAGGGAAACAGAGAGAATGGAGGGACCCATGAAGGTTCCAACAGACAAGACCTAGACATGGCATATATACCTTCCAGGTACATCCCATTGACCAGGATCAGTCCCAGGGCCACTTCTAGCTTCTCCTGTGTGCCCAGGGTAAGGAAATGATTTGCCACAGAGTCGCAGGAGCGTACAGACATTGGCTGATGGTCATACACCTAATAAGAGGGAAAGCAAAGACTCAAAATCACGGCTGAGTCTTGGTCTTGTCCATCTTGTGACTCTGCCCTCTTCCAGGTCCCCAAAGTCCTCTCCCCTCCAGAATGTTTTCTAGTCTCCAACTACTAGCACTGATGAATGATCATTAGGAAGGATAAGAAAGCCTGATGAAAACATTTGTGTTAAATACAATTTTGAGCATTTCTAGACCTATCAATAATTCTTGTACAATATTTTCATCCCAAGTTTTGTTTTGTTTTGTTTTTCCTGGATTAACTTCTGTAACTCCCCACTAAACCTTAAAAGGAATTCAAAGACTCTTTCCTGCTTCTTAGGCCCTTTCCCAACCAGTGGGAGCTGCAGCCACCGGATGGAGGGTGGTGCTTGGCTCTGCCTCAGGTTCTAATGGTAAGCTTTCCCCAGCAATGTGTTTACCCCACAGGCTTGTGGAATCAGATGAAGTAAGCCTGTTGCAAATTGTAAAGTTCTGTGTGATTGTTTTTACGATCCAAACTATAATCCATCACTGCACAATTCTTTAAATAAGAGACAGATTTTTTTCCCCCTTGGCAATAATCATGACTAATATATTCCAGGATGTTTTGCATTTTCCTGGCCTTAAAATAAATCTGAACCCAAACAAAAATGCAGTCATGGTCCTTCATTCCACAACTCTTACTGTGTATCTCCTATGTGCGAAGCTCTGTGTTAAGTGAGCTTCCCACCTTCAATAAAGTTAAAGTTAAAGGATAAAGTTAAGTTCCTACCTTCAATTAGTCCATGGTCCAATGGAGGAAAGCAGACATTTATATGGTGTTTCATACTTTAAAAGAGGAATAGATAAAGTGTTAGAAGAGTTGAAAGAAGCAGGGGGTTAGTTTCAGTTTAGTGAAATCATGGAAAGTTCCTTGGAAGAGAAAGTATTTGAATTGGTCTTAAAAGTTGACGAATACTTGGTCAAGTAAAGACAACCACATGAGCAGAGGCTTAGAAGCAGGAAACTGCACACTCTATATGGAAGATGGGAACTGGGATAGATTTGAGGGAACTTGAAAGTCACAGTGAGGGCTGGGTTTTTGAATAGGAAATAGAAAACTGACCCAGCAGGGGTTCACAGATGACCTGGAGTGGATGGAGACCAAAGGCAGGCAGAACATTTCAAAGGTCAGTAACGGTCCAAATGTAAGAAAAGTCTGAATTAGGACAGCAGGAACAGAAAAAGGGAGATTTCTTCTTGTAGGTATAGAATACAAAAGACTCGTCAGAATAAAGAATATAAAAGAGCTAGGATTCCAAGAACCGGTAAGCAAATCAGGGTTTGTTTCAATGTTTCAAAAGTTCCACAACTTTATCCATTTGACAAAAATGGGTCAGACATGTCCTAAGGACTGGTAATACAACAGAGATCATGACAAGCAGGATCCCTTGTGGGGGGGAGGAAGGCCCTAAACGAGGAGCTTGGTATGGAAATGTAGGAGGAAGTAACAGGGTCACAGGACAGAACATTCTAGAGGCAGGATTGAGGTTAGGGAAGCTACTCAGGTAGGAAGGTGACATTTTGGTTGAATTTTAAATGATGAGCATAAGACAGCTGGGGAAAGTCACAACTTAATCCAAATAACTTTTCAAGGAGTTACTTTTTGGAGTTAAGACACTAAGTTCCCACTGTAGCACTCAAACAAGGGACAATCTCTTATTTACTATCCTGTAGAGTAGATGACCTCACTTGTCTTTAGGGTAGTAGGTTCTCAGCCGCTAACAATGTCTGCTTTCTCCCAAAGTGGCCATAAGCCAATTCCATATCTCCTCTTCCAAACAGCTGACCTTTGGATGTCCAAATGGGTTTTTATTAAGTTCCTCTAAAAGACCAGCTTTACAGATACATTTAGCACAAAACCGAAGTGTCCCAGAAGCTCGCAAACATTGGATAATCAAGACTCATCCATTGATATGTAACAAATGTACCTGCTTCATTTAATAGACCACTAGGCAGTTTCCACAGAAAGACAGGTACATTTTTCAGTCCAAAGGGTGACTCAACCCATCTGGTATGACAAATGTTTCTCTGGCTTGATTCCTAATCCAAGACCATTTGCCAAAACCTTTTTCATGAATCAATAGTTAAGATAATCTAAGCTATTCCCAATAGATTCACGAGTGCATTGGTTACAAGCATAAGACGTCAATTTGGTTTGGTTATAAAATTTAATATTCTGTAATTCACAAAGAGTCTAATTTATGTATTATCTGGCCTTGGAAGAAAGACCGCTGGAAAATTCAGGGGCTTTCAGGATAACCTTTTTCATCTTTTTCATGATACCATTCAAGACCTTTCTATTCACATTAAAAGGTAATATTCTATCTGGAGTATTATCCCTTATTTCAAAAATGATAAGTTCATGCTACCTGGTTTACTTTGTAATGTGTCCATGAATTTTCTCATTCTCTTGCCCTTACTAGTAATCTCAAGCCTCATTAAATGTTCCCTGCCCCACAGTTGAGGGCTGTGAGTGAATAGACTCATCATGTTACAACCTGATTAATCTTCCTAAACCTCCATTTTATGCATTTTAACCCGAAAGGTTTACAAAACACCTTCACTTTTGTTATCTCTCTTTGTTCTCACACCGATCCTGAAAAAAATCCTCATTTTACAGACGAGGACATTAAAGCGCAGAAAGGTGATTTGTCCAAGACTTGGAATTCTTGGTCTTTAGTGTTCATCCTGAGTAAAATATTTAACAGCACCCACACTCACTACAGAACACAGGCGCCCTGAACCTTATCATTTAAGTCTTACTACGGGGCTTTCCAACTTTGTCTTCTTCTCTTCCCCCATCTCAACTCTCCGCTCCAATGTTCTCTAAGCCTGCCATGCTCCAGAGGGCTTTAACTGGCCTCCTTGGATCCACCCCTAGGTGCTCATGGGTGGGCTTCAGGGAGGCTGAATCCCCTTTCCGGATGCATGTAAACTGTGTATGTACGCTCTTATGTGAGTCTGTCCAGGGTAAGAATCAAAGTTCTCATCAGATTCCTCAGAAGTCAATGGCATCCTCCCCGCCAAAAAGGGTTAAAATTAATTTTATACACTGTTTTCCTTCCCCCAAATGTCCTCTCCACTCCTCTTGACCTATCTAATGCTAATGCTATGCTTCATAATTTCTCTTCAGAACTTAAAACCAACTACTGACACTGGGGTTTTGCAGATTTCCCTTCCTAGAATAGTTTAATTGTTCTCTTCTTTCCAAATATTAGTTCAAAGAGGGAGAAGTCAGAGTGGCCTTACATATGCAAATAATATGCGATAACATCCCAATTGATAATACAATTATCTGTAAACTTTAATCATTTCCTTCAGGATTGATTTATATTCTTCCATTAACACAATGTTCCCTGTGAGATAAAGAGCATAAGGTGCTAAGGAAATATATTTAACTATATTAATACAGATGCAGTATCATCTATGAAAAGAAAACCATACTGTTATCTGTAAGGATTGCATAATGATATTCCAGATGAGAAAAGTAAAAGCAGTGAAAGTTCTGCCACTTCCCAGACACCCAACCAGGCCATCCCTACTGCCTATGGGGACTTGAAGTCATATGAAGCTTTGGAAAAACAGGTTTGGTTTGGGGAGCTCAAGGTGAGGGACCGGGAGCTGCGAGGGGAGTGGAAAGTGGGAGGGGGCTCTGGCAGAGGTCGGTGAGGGGTGCTGGCTGTTGGTCACAGCTTTAGCCTTGGCGTCTTTCCAGCCTCCCAGCCTCAACACATATTTTCTGACATTTCCTTACTGTGCTTGCCTGAAAGTTCTTCTGCTCCCCTGCACTGGTCTATCTTCTGAGCATGTCATACACTGTTCCCCATCAGGAATCTGATCTATTTCCAGTTGCGCCAGGCTCCTCTGCTGCTCTTTCGGACCCAGCTGAAGCCTGGCATTGCCGTGAGGTGCCTCCCCTTGTCACTCTGCCTAGACGTGTAGACTCTATACCCTCTGCGACTGGGAGGTGGCGCCAACTTCCCACTGCTGCTTCTCAATCACTATGAAAACCTTCCTACAGGCCCACGTCTTCTGTCTCTGCCACCCTCTGCCTTCTCTTGCCAGCTGGTGCTTCCAGCACATTCGTTCCAGCACAGTCATGCCAAGCGGACTTGGGCACACCCACGGGCTGAGTGGTGACTCCCAAAAAGATATGTCCACATCCTAATGTGGATGTGAACCTATGTGGAAAAGGCATCTTTGCAGGTGTAATTAAGGATCTTGAGATGAAGAGATCATCCTGGTGGTCCCCAAAATCCAATGACAAGTTTTCTTATAAGAGACACATGGAGGAGAGACAGACAGAAGAGGAGGAGGCAAAGTAACCACGGAGGCAGAGATTATAGTGATATGGCCATAAGCCAAGGAGCACTGGCAGCAACCGAAGGTGAGGGAGGCAGGAATGGCATCTCCCCTAGAGCACCTGGAGGAGGTGAAGTCCTGCCGACACATTCATTTTGGACTTCCAGCCCCCAGAACTGTGAAGTAGTACATTTTTGTTATCTTAAGCCACACAGTTTGTGGCAATTTGTTACACCAGCCACAGGAAATTAGTACAGGTACCTAACTAATTCCCATAACTTGCATAATGATAAATAGCTAATATTTAGTGAGTGCTTTCCAAGTGCCAGGTATTGTGCTAAATCTTTTTTATGGGTTATCTGTGGAATTTCCAGAATGACTCTAGAGTGTGGGTGCTATTACACCCCCAGTTTACAGATAAGGAAATGAAAGTCAGCAGAGAAGAAGTCACATGCCCGCTCTCTTACAGGGCAGTGCGAGGGGCTGGGCAGGACTACACAGCCGCCTGTCTGACTGCTAGCCCATGTGCTTCAGCTCTAGGTGACACTGCCCCTCACAGGTGACATCAAGTCCACCTGGAAATACAGTGCCAGCGGCTTGACAGTGCCTCCCTCAGGCCCTCCACCCTCTAACACAGCACCCCCAGACTTGCTCCACCTCTAACCTCACCAGCTACAGGATCCTGCTTGCTGACCACAATCCTCTCCCCCGTTAGCTGTTTAACACATGGATTCCCACTCCATCTAGGCCAATAGACCTCAAACTGACCTACATGTATCCTTGGACATATGCAGAGACTTTCCAAGGAGTAAAGGGGCATGAGTGGATTGTGTATATCCCAAACTTCCATAAAAACAAAACTTGTGTCATTCAGTTATTGCCACAATAATGTTGCCGAAGAAACCACCCCAAAATGTAGTGGCTTAAATCCACAATTGCTTATTCTCAGGGCAACTGTGGGCCAGGTGGGATGTCCCTATCTAGGCTATAGGGCTGCAGTTAGCTGGGCCCGGGCTGGCTCATGTTGTGTGATCAGCGCAGGCACACAGAGCCCTGCACTCAGGAGGAGCCCGTGCTGGGCTTCAGTGCTTGGAGATGGTTCCAGAACATTTGTGTTTGGAAGTGAAGCACAATGGTAGAATGGAGCATGCCCCAGGGGCTTCGAGCCTCAACTCACGCATGGGGCTGCATCCTGCCACCTCTCCACCCTGCACGATAAACACTCAGGCCATTTGCTCCCTGCCTCTGCCCAGCAACCAACGCTGCCCTGTGCGCCCCATGGGGGCCTGGACATGGGCACCAGGAGGGGCCAAGTCATGTACACACCCTGCAGTGTCTCCAGGTGAAGCAAGGTGGTGGTCATCCCCGATCCAGACTGACAGTGCTATGGCACATTTGGACGACGGGTTTGAGACTTCTTGTTCACTCCCAATCCTGGTACTGAGTGCATCACAGCATGGAGGTTGCTATTTGTAGGAGGGGTTGGGGGGTAGCAGGTGTGTGGGAGGGGAAGGATGCCCACCCACCATGTGTTGGGGTGATAAGCAGTGGGAAAGGGGGAATGATTTCTGATGCCCCGCATTTTCGTTGTACAATGGGCCCTGCAATTATTTAGCAGGCCCTGAGTGGGCCAGCTCAATTCTGTATCTTATTTGGGGCCCAGTTGGAAGGCAGTGGCTACCCTGAGCCTGGTCTTCTCATGGCAATGACAGAAGCACTAGGGGCCAAACCAAACTGCACAAGCATGTTTTAAACCTCTGCTCAAGTTATAGTCACTAAAGCAGTCACTAAACCAAGCCAAGGCCATGAATGGGAAGCACACTCCACGAGGAGGCCATGGGAAGGGCTGTAGATGCATGATTTTATTATGTGGCAGTAGAGAAAAAGGACTGATCATTTAAAATACTCTAGCACTTGTTTCTAAAACTGGTTTCCTTTAGAACGAATGAGGCTGTGTCACACTAGCTCTTCTTTCTATCTCTCCTTTCACAATTGTCCTTCTTTCACTTTACCAAAGCAAGCTGTGGGTACGTGTGTGGTTTTAATCAATGGCGCATTAAATGTAATAATAACTGGGAAAGGTTAACATTCCCAGTTTAATGTTCATAGGAAATATTTTAAAACCTTATTTTGATTTATATAAATATTTTTGTTATGCAGAACTATGATAGGGTCAACAATAAAAGACTTTCAAGTACAAGAATCTAAAATGGGATGAAATTCCTTAGGGAGAGTGGGATGAAAATACGAAAAAGAATGTTGAAAAAAATCCCTTTGTTAAAAAACAGCTGATGGCTATCAAAGCATTGTGGCATTTAGACTGGATACATTTAAATCAGAAATGTAACCGTTTTAATTTAAAATGTCAGTATTTACAATATGCTGGAGATCACATTCTTTGCTAGTACCTAAACTTAAGATGAAGATTTTTAGGTGTTAACTTAAAAATGTTAGAGCAGTTACCTGGTTTCTCAAAACCCATCTGGGGATAAGCAATCCTAAAGGTTTCAAGTTCACACTGTCGCCCAGCCTATGGGTCCCTTGAGACTTTCCTTTCTTTCCCCACCCCTCTGAACCCCATAGGTAATCACAAACTTGCATGATCTCTGTTGACTCCTTTGTATCCCTATCCTCCAAACCACATGCTTGGTGAAAAGTTAACCTGGATCAAATCCACAATTCAGTTTGTTCACTTCATACCTGTCCCCAAGAAGCTGAACCTTGACATAGAAAAGTCTACAGCCATGGCATCTATATTAGTCAGGGTTCTCCAGAGAAACAGAACCAATAGGCGATAACAATTTATACATGAAGCGATTTGTTACAAAGTATTGGCTCATGTGATCATGGAGGCTGAGAAGCCCCCCTATCTACTATCTGTAAGCTGAGTACGCTGGAAAGTTGGGGAGTGTAGTGTGAAGACCTGAGAGCTGGAAAGCCAGCGGTGTAGAGGCCAGTCCAGGACTGACAGCCTGAGAACCAGGAGGTCTGAGGGCCACAGAAGACCCATGCCCTAGCTCATGCAGTCAGAGTTCATTCAGCCTTCCTCTGCCTGCTTGTCCTACCCAGCCCTCAGTGCATTGGATGATGCAGACCCATATTGGATAGGCTATGAACTTTATTGGGCCCACCCACTCAAATATTAATCTCTTCTGGAAACACCCTCAGGGACACACCCAGAAATGATGTTTAACCACCTCTCTGGGCATCCCATGGCCCAGGCAAGTACATAAAATTAACCATCATAGATCTCCTGATGTCACAGCAAAGTCATCATTATCTATCTCAGAAGGGTTTGACAATCCTCCTGCTTGTCATTAGAAAAGAACATTTTCTCATTCTTATCAACATTTATTCCAAACCCTATGTCCCTACCCACCAACCATCCCTACCTTCCTCATTCTTAGGACACAGACTTGCCTCCCACTTGAATATACTGCGGGTGCCAAAAAAAATGTATACAAGTGAACACTTTGGTCAACATTGCTCAAGCAGTAGTTCACCATAATCAGAAGTGTGTGGATGTTGATGGTAACTACTTTGAGCACCTCTTGTAATTGCAGAAGTCAAATATGACATATATTCATCTTTTGTTATCAGCATATATTGAGTATTACAATTTTAACACAGTTTTCCTTTCTTAAAATGTGTATATGTTTTTTGGCACCCTCTATATTGAGGCTACAGAGCCTAAACAGCTGATTTTCTGCCCCTCTCCATACTCAGAGTATGCAGTGCTCTTCCCCTTGTTCTGGACCAATCCTTCCACCTTTACCCTTCATGCTTTCCCATCTTACCTTGAGCCATGCCCTACAACATTTAACACACAATACCCCATCTTCAGATTTTTTTTCTTGGCTCCTGTGACATTAATTTCTTTTGAAGCTCACACCCATGTAATATACTGCCTACCATTTCTTCTTTTTTCCTAGTCATCACCTCCAAACCTCTGAATCATTCCTGCTTTTAAGGCATTAGCTCCTGGCTCACGGGTAACCTTTCCGTTTTGTGTTGTCCTCATTTTGTTAACTTCACCATCCTTGTAAATGTTCCAGCCCAGCCCTCCCCCCACCCATAGCTCTCATATGCTTGATCTTCTATCTACAGCAATCTTTTCCTTTTCCCGTCTCAGCCACCTACTCCCAAGATCACATCTTAGACCTTGTTTGCACTAATAATTACCCCATGTCTGAAATCCCTTTTTTGAACATTCCATAATCTAACCGTCACTCCTTATCCTTTAGGTATATTGGTTCTAGTAATCCCACAACATAAATTTTCACCTTATCAAGACTGCCAATCTATGAGCCACAACTTTTTTCAATATCCATCGCACAATTATAAACATCAACTTGTAAATACTCTCAACTCCCTTATCCTTTTCTCATACTCCTCAGAAAAAAATACAAGCCCGATTGAATCTACTTTTCTGTGATTCCATCTAAGCAAGCAAACACTGCTCAAGAAAAATCACACGATTTGGTTGACAGATTGCACAAGGTCCAGAACACAAACACTGAAAGCATAGTCACCTCCCTAGGGTTCCTACTATCCCAGTAAGTTTGCTTTCACCTTCTCCTTCTATCTCCTCGCTCCTCAAATCTTGTCTTTCTCTCTGAACTCTCAGCTGATGAACTTATGGGAACTTACGATGTTTACAGGAAAATAGAAGTAATCTATATGTTAATGATTCTATATTTAAATGCCCAACCTGACTGCTCCACTGAACTCCAAACTTGTATATCCAACAGCAGACTCAACATTTCCATTTGAATGTCTAATAAGCACCTCAAACTTAGCGTATTCAAACAGCACTCCTAATATCTCCCAAAGAAACTGTTTCTTCCCCAGTTTTCCCAATGTCAGTGGATGGTGCTAGTTTCTACTCAGTTGCTTATTAACATGTTCAGAATCTTTCAGGAAGGCCCCACTGCTACCCAACATCCATCCTTCTTTTCTTTCTTACTAACAGATCCCAAGCTGAGGGGTCAACGTGATAAGCCAAAATACTTACCTCCTCAAACTTATTTAAGAGAACAGTGGTCACGTGATCCCAGTTCTGGCCAATAAGATGTACTCAGAAGTCACTGGGTGGGGTTTCCAAGGATGCTTTGAAAAGAAGATGACTCATTGGGTATTACTGCTTTTGTCCTTTCGCCTTTCTCTTTCTTCTTGGCTAGAATGCACACATGATGCCCTTAGGCACAGCAACCGTCTCCTGAGCTCCTGATCAGAACAGGAGAATCCCTGATAGCGTGGTGGAATGGCTGTACTAGCCTTGCTCTGCCTATCTCTGGACTGCTTGTTGCTCAAAAAAACCGACAAAAAAACAAACAAACAAAACAAAAAAACCACAAATCCCTATTTGGTTAAGACATTGGAATTAAGTTTCTGTAATTAGGTGCAGCTGACTAATGTTTTGGGGTTTTTAAGCCTTAAAATACTAAATTTATTAAAAAGACTAAAATTAATTCCAGTGCTTCATTTGTCTTCCATTCTGTAACTATCAAATGAGTAGAGGGTCTAATAATAGCAGCTTTACATGTTCTAATATAACAAAATGCTTCGTTGCCTTATTAGTGAATATTTTTCTGTAATTTTAAATGGTACATCCATGACACTAAGGAAAGGAAACGTTTTTCGCTTCAGAACCAACCCTTTCCTCCTAAAGGAGATGGATGTTTTTACCAGGTTTTCATTTCAATCAGTTTATCAAAGAAACAAACACGTAGAGGCGAATGAATTCCTAAATATACGTTTTCTTCTTACTGCTATCCTTAGGACACTAAGTTCCCTTGCTTTGGTTTTGAGTTTCAACAAAAATACCTGGGTTTGTGTTTTTTGTCCATGACTTTTCCTCTAATACATTTGGAAACTAGCATTTGGGTCTCTCACATGTTTATTTATGTGTGTTTCTTCCCCCATATAAACCCCTCCATGTGCACAGAAGATCAGAGCTTTCCTATGCCCAGTTAATTTTTTAAATTAACACACATAGTGCTTACTATGTGCCAAGCATTGTTCTAATGAATTAACTTAATTTTCATAACAACCATATGGGATAGGTGTAATTTTTATCTCATTATCCAGATAAGGAAACTGAGGCACAAAGCGGTTAAACAACTTGTTCAAAGTCACACATCTAATAAATGGCAAAGTAATTGTTCAAACCCAGGCAATTTGGCCTCAGATAAACCCAGGTTAAGGCCATAGAGGAAATTAAACCAACCAAACAAAACAGAAATAACAAATTTTCTTGAAAAAATTGAACATCAACTGTGTTTAAAGGACAATCTAAATCTAAGAAATACAGGAACTAAATAAGTTCTCTGTTCTCAAAGAGCTCAAAATAGAGTAGAGAGGATAGACATACTCAATAACTTATTGAATACAAAGCAGAATGACTTAGGGTAAAGCAAGATACAGGGAATATACTTAGATCATATAGGGTACAAGGGATAATATTACAGTAACATTTTCCAGGAAGCACCCATATGTTCTGTTCAGGATGTAATGGCCAGGAAAAAAACACTTTTTCACAGCAGACTCAGACTGTCATCTCAGCTTAATTGGTTGTGTGACCTTGGTCATGTCATTTCCTCTCTAGGACTGGATGGGAGCATTTACAATGAGGGGTCTGGGCTAGGAGACTCCATAAGATTACCTCCAGTTCTGACAGTTGACGAGACTGTGATATGTTGTTTTTATTACTGAGCCTCATCTTGCTTGTTCCATAAACCTAAAGCTTCAGTTTCCGTTCTTCCAGTTGGCTCTTGTGTATTTTTTTCTAAATTGGGAACATCTTCTCATGTCAATAAACATAACACTACCAATTTTCAATTCCTGCACAGTAGTGTATTCTGAGTATATACCCTAATTTATTTAACCAATTCTGTTCCATTCACAGATTGCTTCTGAATTTGCTGCCATGAATTCTTTTGTAACTATATAATTATGCTTTTTCCAATTATTTCCTAAGAAAAATTCCCAAAAGTGAATTTTCTAGGTCAAAGGGAAAGGATAATTTTAAAAATTTTGGTACAAATTGTCAAATTTCTTCCAGACAGGTTGCCCCAATTTACACTCTCACTAGGAGCATATGAGAATCCCTTTTCCCCATAACTTCATCAACCTTGAGTATTATCTTAAAAAAAAAAAGAAAGAAAAAATTTTTGTCATTTTATTGACAAAACAGTTTTATCATTTTATTTGTATTTCTTAGATTATTATCGATATTATCAATTTTTCACAATAGTTCTTCATTAGTGAATTGGCTACTTGTCACATTTGCCCATTTTTCTGTTGATACCATTTAAGTTTTTCTTACTGATTTAAATATTAATATATTTTTATATTTTACATTTTATAACTGTTATATTTTATAGCTATTTTAAAGCTGCTAACCCATTACTCATTATATACGTTACAAATATTTTTTCCATTTTACTATTTGCTTTTTCACATTGTTTATGATTCTTTAATTGAACAGAATTGGTTTAATTTTTATCTAGACCAGAAGTAGGCAAACTTTTTCTGTAAAGGGCCAGATAGTAAATAGTATAGGCTTTGTGGGCCACATAGTCTCTGCTACAGCTACTCAGCTTTGCTGTTGTAGCATGAAAGCAGCTATCAATAATACGTATGTAAATGGATGAGGCTGTGTTCCAATTAAACGTTGTTGACAAAAAAAGATTTGGCCTGCAGGTTGTGGTTTGCTAGCCTCTTATATCATCTAATCTATACATCTATTTCAATATTTTTCTAGCTAAGGTTCTGGTATTTAGTCCTTTTAACTTCAGCCCTGTTTTTTGAAGAGTGGGACACACAAGCCTGCAGCCCTTGAATTGTCTACCTTTCCCGGACAGTCCACTGTCTCTCATTGAATCAGTGCACCAAAATTCTTCCATGGTTCTGGGCATTCACTTCTATTATATCGCTTTATGAAATAAAAATGTAAGAGCATCACTGGTTTTGCATTTCTTTTGAGTTTTCCCAAAACATAATTTAGAAAAGATTATTTCTTATATTTCCAAACAAAAATAATGGCTCATTTGAATTATCTGAGTTTCTATAAATCCATTGTTTCATTTAATTGTATGTGGCATTTCTATTATTTCGTAGGTTAGAACTGTGAGTTTGGTTCTTTAGAGATGTATAAGTTCTCTCTGGTACCCTTCTTATAATTAGGAAAATCACCAACAAGTAAAATATGGGGCTTTGTTAATGGCCTCTGATCTGAATCATTGGATTTCTTCTAAGTACATTTAAGTGAGAAAAAAAGAGAAATGACACTTTCTCAATTATACCTTTCAGTTTTTGCTGTAACAATAATAATTTATTAAAACAAACAAGCACAAATATACAAAAGATCCAAAGTCACTAAATTTAAAATGATAGCACACCACTGAAAGTATTTTTTAGAGAAGGTAAAGCAATAGTAATGATATAAGAAACACAGTTAATATTTTTGAGCATTTACTATGTGCCAGAACTATGCTGGGCATTTTTCAATCATTAATTTATTTAACTCTGACAACTTTGCAATGTGTTTATTAATATTACCCCTATTTTACAGATAAAGAATGTGACACTGAAAGACATAAAGTTTCTTGCTTAAATTCACAAAGTTAGTGATAGAGCCTAAACGTGAAACATAGTTTATTTAAATTCAGGGTTCATGCTCTTTAAATTGCTTTTATCAATAATTCTGAATCACAATTCTTAAAAATTGATCCCCTTCCAGACTCCCAATAATAGTAGTGGTAATAGCAGCAGCAGCAGACACTTATACATTGCTTGGTATGTTCCAGGCCTTATTCTAAGAGCTTTCCAGGTACTAACTGTATTTATCTTCCTAAACACCTTTATTAGGTAGGTACTGTAACTATCCGCATTTGTGTAGGTACTGTAACCATCTGCATTGATGCACAGAAAAGTTAAGTTAGTGTCAGAGTCAAGATTAAAACCCAGACTATCTAGCAGTCTCCAGAATCTATGCTATTACTCAGATCATTTCAGTTATAGGATATTTAAAATTCACAGGAAAACATGAAAATAAATAACAAATTCAATGCAATTCTTTTCAAAATTTCTATGGTATTTTTCACAGAAATAGAAAAAATCAATCGTAAAATTTGTATGACACCACAAAATACTTCAAATAGCCAAAGCCATCTTGAGATGGAAGAGCCAACAAAGCTGGAGGCATCACACTTCTTGATTTCAAACTGTATTACAAAGCTATAGTTAATCAAAACTGTACATTACTGGCATGAAAACAGGCATATGGACCAATGGAACAGAATAGAGAGCTTAGAAATAAACTTATGCACATACAGTCAACTAACCTTTAATAGGGCACCAAAATTACACAATGGGGAAAGGACAGTCTCTTCAATAAATGATGTTGGGAACATTGGATATCCACATGTAAAAGAATGCAATTGGACTTTTCCATCATACACAAAAATCAACTCAAATTGCATTAAAGTCTTCAATGAAAGGCCTCAAGCCATAAAACTCCTAGAAGAAAACATGGGGGACATTGGTTTTTGCCATGATTCTTTGGGTATGATACCCAGACCACAGGCAACAAAAGCAAAAATAAACAAGTGGGACTACATCAAACTAAAATGTTTCACACAGCAAAGGATACAATAAACCAAATAAAAATTAAATTTATGAAATGGGAAAAATACTTGCAAACCATATATCTAACAGAGAATTAATATCCAAAATACATAAGGAACTCATACAACTCAATAGCAAAAATAACAAATAACCCAATTAAAAATGGGCAAAGAATCTGAGAAGACTTTTTTCCAAAGAAAACATACAGTGGACAACGGGTACGTGAATAGATTCTCAACATCACTAATCATCAGGGAAATGCAAATCAAAACCGCAATCAGATATTACCTCACACCTATTAAGATGTTTATTATCAAAAAGACAAGAGAGGATGAGAAGAAAAGGAAACCTGTGTACATCGTTGAGGGAATGCATATTAGTACAGCCACTATGGAAAACAGTGTGGAGGTTCCTTAAGTCATTAAAAATAGAATTATCATACTGATTCAGCAATCCCACTTCCAGGCATATATCCAAAGTAAATTAAATCAGTATCTCAAAGAGCTATCTGCACACTCGTGTCTATTGCAACGTTATTCACAATAACCAAGATCATGGAAAGAACCTAACTGTCCATCACTGGATGAATGGATAAAGAAAGCATGGTGTATATATACACAGGGGAATATTATTCATCCATAAAGAATAAATCCTGCTATCAGTGACAATATGTATAAACATAGAAGACATTATGCTAAGTAAAATAAGCGAGACACAGAAAGGCAAATATTGAATAACATCTTATATATATATAATTAAAAAGAAAAAAAGTAAATCTCATAAAACCAGAGGAGAATGGTGGTTACCAAAGGCTGGGGACTGGGGAAAATGGGGAGGTGTTTGTAAAGGGTTGAAACTTTTAGTTACAAAATGAATAAGTTCTGAGGATCTAATGTACAGCACCATGATTGTAGTCAACAATACTGTACTCTGTACTTGAAAGTTGCTAAGAGAGCAGATCTCGTGTTCTCACCACCAAAAAAAAAGAAAGAAAGAAAGAAAGAAAGAAAGAAAGAAAGAAAGAAAGAAAGAAAGAAAGAAAGAAAGAAAGAAAGAAAGAAAAACAAGGTAACCATGTGAGGTGATGGACATGTTAATTAGCTTGACTGTGGTAATTATTTCACAATGTACACATATGAATCATCATGTTGTTTGCCTAATTTTAAAAAATCACATTGTACAACCTAAAAAAAAATTAACTACTATCAATCACAGCTTAATTTATCTCGTTAATTTTAGGAAGATAAAACTGTCTAAATCATACAAAAAATTTTTCATATTGGACCCACCCATTGATTTCTGTGGCAAAAACCCTTGCAAACAGCTTTCTTCCAGTCTTGAGACTTCTTTTAGCGAGCAAGGTCCCCTGGCTTCTTCCAAATAGTTCTTAGGATTCCCTGGCATCTCTTTAACAACCAAGTGTTCTTAATTTCTTTTTATTTTACATGCACATAAAAAAGGGAAATACAACACCTCTATTTAGATTTGTGCTATTGGGAAATCCATTGATTTCCAGGTTAGGATTACTCTTTCTATTAGAAAGGAATCAACTCCCCTTTTTTTAACCTAAGCAATTTGCCCTGTGAAGTTTGACATTTAAATTGGTTCTAAAATTAGTCCCTTAGGAATCATCAGTAATTTCTGATTCAACCTGCGTTAACAAGAAAGCTTTCAATAAGAATGTGGGATTATCAGTTAATAACTTTTTATAACACACTTAAAATGAATATAACAGTCTTTTTTTAAAAAGTGGAAGCGGTTTCAAGCTTGCAGTCTGGAGAGGAGAGGGCTGCCTTTTAAGACACTAACTGAGCAGTCATTGCTGGGTAGTGTGCTAAGTGCAAATTGTTGCACTGACACAGTTTTAAGGAGTGTTTTAAGGGAGGCTTTTAACATGGTTTGGTTTACAGTTAATTTTGGACAAGTGTTAATTTAAAACCACCAGTGACCTCCAAGCCATCAAACATAGTGTCTTTGTCCTCAGGCCTCCTCCTGTCTGATTGGTTCCCATGACACCGTGTCACAAGACTGTATCACAGGCTCTTTTGTCTGCAGTAGCACCACCATCACTAAATGTACATCTACTCCAGTCTCTGAAGATCCTGGGGCTGTACATAATGGACCATGTTTCTGATTTGGCCAAATTGCTTACAATGAGTCCTAAATGCAATTAAATTGGGATTGGAGACTGCCACTGTGATGGTCTATGTTATGCCCAGATAGCTGGTAAAAGGGTATTTCTGGGTGTGCCTGTGAGGGTGTTTCTGAAAGAGATTAGCGTTTGATTCAGTAGACTGAGTAAAGAGATATGCCCTCACCAATGTGGAGGGAGGTCATCCAATCCCTTGGGGATCTAAATAGAACAAAAAGATGGAGGAAGGAAAAACTCACT
Organism: Rhinolophus hipposideros; assembly: GCF_964194185.1. Lineage (NCBI taxonomy): Eukaryota > Metazoa > Chordata > Mammalia > Chiroptera > Rhinolophidae > Rhinolophus > Rhinolophus hipposideros. Next base: position 5,407,102 of record NC_138054.1, on the reverse strand, counting down.
CTCTCTCTTCTTCTCTTGGGACACCAAACTTATCCGACTCTCAGACATCAGAGTCCCTTGTTCTCAGGTCTATACACTCCGGGAATAACTCCAGTGGTCCCTGGATCTCAGTCATTTGATCTGAAACTGGGAGTTACAACTGTTGATTCTCAGAACTTAAGGCTCTGACTGAATTAAACCAGAGGATTTCCTAGGTCTCCAACTTGCAGACAACAGGTATGGGACTTCTCAGCTGCCATAACAGTGTGAGCCAATTCCTGTAATAACTCTCGATAGATGGTAAATTAGACAGACAGACAGACAGATAGATAGATAGATAGATAGATAGATAGATAGATAGATAGATAGATAGATAATCTTATTTGTTCTGTTTCTCTGGAGAATCCTGACTAATATAGTTGTATGAGGAATGGTTGGAAAAGGAGTGTTTGATAATGAGAATCTTCATTATGTCACAAGAAGAGATTACTGTTCTGACTATGGCCTATCCCCACCTACCTTCTCAACCAAATCCATTGACAATGGAAAAGAGACAAAGGAGGAGCCATTTAGAGGCAGTCTCTGTAGCTTGGTGAGAATGAAGCTGTCATTGTCTGGACTGACAAAAATACATCCTGCTAACTAGTCTACTGCGTAGGTATGCTCCTCAAAAGTTGCTAACCATTCTATTATCTGTGTTTCCACCTTCTGGATTTAAAGGCCTCAGAAGATAGTTTATAGTTTACATTTCAATGAGATCTCAGACCAATTCCAATATGTCAGAAAATTCGATAAGAAGAAACACTGAAATTTATGTTTTTATTTAAAGCTTGCTACTAAACAATTACAATCATCTTACTTATAATCATTTACTACAGTTTATAAATTACTAGCCACAGCAGATTGTGGGATTTTTGAGATAGGAGAATAAATTCAATTCCCTGCATCTTGCAGTATGTCTCTCTGACAGTCCAAGATGAGAAACCACGAAAGCGGCAAAACCAGGGGACGCAGGAATTCCTGATATCACATGTATGTGTTTTCTTTTCCAATTTAACAAAAGGGAAATACAGCTAAGAAACAGGATGCTACAATCAGTTTTTCACTGATATCTACTTTGTACAAGGCAGTTTGCTAGATACCCATGGACTGCACAGAAACCCAAGGCAGCACCCTTTCAGGAAGCTGAATATCCATCTGAAAATAACGGTAATACCACAAGATAGAATGTGCTCGTTTTCAAGAGAACATTAGACAGGTGTTGTTGGAGTTCAGAGGAGAAAGTTATGTGCCTGCTGGGTGACCAGGGAAGGCTTTTTCTCTCTGGGTGACAGAGAGAATGCATTTAATGAGTCTCAATTATGGGTAGCATTTGGGAGGCAGGGACAGGGGGTGAGAGGACATTCAGAAGGACCCACCTGAGCCAAGGCACATTGGGAAGGGCCCAAGATGTGTTGGGGGAGAGTGGTGGCTCTCGCTGGGGCAGAGGGAATGAGGAGATAAGGCCAGAAAGAAAGTAGAGGCCAGAATGTGAGGGATTTGAATGCTACTCTTCCTTGGAAATAATGTTTAATAAGTACTGATCTAGGGTACCTATTAAAGTACCTTCATGCAGGAAGGTACTCTGGGGGTAACTCATAAGCCTCCTTTACTCCTCCTGCTCCTGAGTGACCCTTGGGCACCACAGAGTCCTGGTGTTACTAACTGGTTCCCTGTTGCCCTCAAAGTGTGACTAGGGAATTAAGTAAGACATTATCCACCCCTACACAGGTAGATCTTAAAAAGAATTCCACTTTCTCTCTTTCTTCTTCATCACCATTTTAAAAATTAAAATACTGAGAGGCCAAAAGAGGAAGCAACTTCAGAAAGTCTCCCCTCATGCACAAGGAACACACTAAGCCAAACAGCAAGAGTTCTGACACCAGCACTACAAAGAGAAACTTCATGCACTAAACTGAGCTCCTCTTCTCTGCCAGGCATTTGTCTAGGCACTGAAGACACCAGTGAGTGAACCAGACAGGATCCAAGGCCTCATGGAACTAACAAAACATTGAGGAAGGCAGATATGAAACAAGGCAAAATATGGAGGACAAGTTTAAGGAGCTGAGAGACGACACCAAGGGGTCCAGGAGTGCATGTCTGAGGAAGCGACTTCAGGCTGAGAAATGAAGGACCTGCTAGCACTGGCCAAGTGAAGAGTGGGGTGGGGTGGGGAAGAGCCCTTGCCCTTATTTATTCTTCACCCTCTATGTTGGAAACCCTCCTTCAGTTATCGTGACAACCTTTCTAACTAATTCCCTGAAGGGTTCTAACTAATTCCCTGAAGGCTGATAGTCTATGCACATGAGGTGAGTCTGCAAATATTTTTTTCACTTCATAATACATAGGAACCTTCCAGATCCCAAAGTATAGCTCAATTGGAAAGCCTTAAAGCATTTGCAGATACTGCAGGGAGGCTTTAACATGGTTTGGTTTACAGTTAATTTTGGACAGTGTTAATTTAAAACCACCAGTGACCTCCAAACCATCAAATATAGTGTCTTTGTCCTCAGGTCTCCTCCTGTCTGATTGGTTTCCATGACACCATTTCACTCCAGTTCAACATCTCTGTCCACTTCTTCCCACCTGCTCTTTTTCTGTTGTGTCATTTGGGATTAGGTTTGTTTACAAGCAACAGAGACCCACAATAACAAGACAGGAGTTCATCTTTCCCTAATGTCAAATTCTGGAAATCAGCGATCCAGGGCTGGGGTTGGGGATCCACAAAGTCATCTAGAGCCCTGATCCCGTACAGTCTTCTACTGTTCCATCCTTAGGGGTTAGCACCCATGCTCATGGCCCAAAGTGACTGCTAGAACTCCAGCTCTTCACATCACAATTCCAGGAAGCAGACTAAAACATGGGACAAAGAGTAAGGGAATGAAGAACATGTGCTAAATGTCCATTAGACAGGTTCCTGAAAGTAATAACATGACACTGATTCTTAAATCTCTTGGCCAAAACTTAGTCAGGTGCCCATGCCTTGTGACAAAGGAAGCTGGATATATAATCTTTATTTTGACAACTCTGTGCCCAATTAAAAATGTGTGTTATTATGGAAGAAAGTGAGAGTGGATAATAATGGATGACCACTAGTCTCTGTGCACACCCACAGGTGAGGGCACCATGAGAGATTCTGACTTGGCCCTCTTCCTTTTTTTTAAATAAATTTTATTGCAGAATATTGGGGGACAGTGTGTTTCTCCAGGGCCCATCAGCTCCAAGTCATTGTCCTTCAATCTAGTTGTGGAGGGTGCAGCTCAGCCTAAAGTCCAGTCACCATTTTCAATCTTGGTTGTAGGGGGTACAGCCCACCATCCCATGCAAGAATTGAACCAGCAACCTTATTCACCAGATCTGGCACTGTGCGACTTCTGGCTCTTCCCCAAAGTCACAATGACCATGGAAGGTATACGTTTTGAATTGATTCAGGACATCAAGGCAGCTACGACAGTGTAAATGGAGACACTCATGAAAGAGGATTTCCAGAACTGCTTCAGAAAGTGGCAAGAACGATGGGAAAAGTGTGTTTGAAGTGAGGGGGAGTATTTTGAGGGGCATTAATAGTAATGTGTCTTTTACTGTAATAAATTTTTTTATTTAAACATTCACCATATTGTTTGGTGATCATACACACACCATATATATATACATATATATATGTATATATATATGTATATGTATATATATATAATATGGTATATACGTATACATGTGTATATATATTATATATGTATATACCATATTTTCTTTATCCATCAATCTGTCAATTAACAATAAAGTTGTTTCAATATCTTGGCTATTGTGACTAATGCTGCAATGAACTTGGGAGTGCAGATATCTCTTTGAGATACTAATCTCATTTCCTTTAGATACATACCCAGAAGTGGAATTGCTGGATCATATGGTAATTCTATTCAAGGAACCTCCATACTGTTTTTCATAGTGACCGTGCCAATTTACATTGCCCCCAACAATGAACAAATGTGTCCTTTTCTCCACACCCTCAATAATACTTGTTATCTCTTGTCTTTTTGAAAATAAACATCCTAACAGGTGTGAGGCAATATCTTATTGTGGTTTTGATTTGCATTTCCCTGATGATTACTGATGTTGAGCATCTATTCATGTACTTATTGGCCATCTGTATGTTTTCTTTGGAAAAAAGTCTATTCAGATCCTTTGCTTATTTTTTATTGTGTTGTTCTTTATGCTATTAAGTTGTATTTTGTATTTTCTATGTTAACCACCTATCAGATACATGGTTTTCAAATATTTTCTCCCATTTTATAGATTTCCTTTTCATTTTGTTTATTGTATTGTCGGCTGTGTGAAGCATTTTAGTTTGATATAGTCCCACTTGTTTATTTCGTTTTTGTTGCTTTTGTTGCTTATGGTTTTGCTTTTGTTGCTTATGGCTTGGATGTCATATCCAAAAACTCATTGCAAAAACCAATGCCAAGGAATTTTCCCCTATGTTTTCTTCTAGAAGTTTTATGGTTTCAGGTCTTACGTTTGCATGACTAATCCATTTGAAGTTAATTTTTGTGAATGGTGTAAGATAGGGGTCCAGTTTCATTCTTTTCCATGTGGATATTCAGTTTCCCCAACACTATTTAATGAAGAGACTATTCTTACCTTATTGTGTGTTCTTGGTGCCCATGTTAAAGATCATGTGACCATATATATGTAGATTCATTTCTGGGTTCTCTATTTTGTTCCATTGTTCTATATGTCTGTTTTTATGCTGTTACCATACTGTTTTGATTACCGTAATTTTGAAATATAGTTTGAAACCAGGACTCTAGCTTTGCTGTTCTTTCTTATCATTGCTTTGGCTATTCAGGGCCTTTTGTTCTTCCATACTAATTTTAAGATTTGTTTTCTATTTTTTTAAAAACATCTTTAGAATTTTGATAAGGACTGCCTTGAATATGTAGATTGCTTTGGACAGTATGGATATTTTAACAATATTGATTTTTCCAATCCAAGAACACAATATTTTTTCATTCATTTGTGTTTTCTTCAATTTCTTTCATTCATGACTTAGAGTTTTCAGTTTACAGGTCTTTTACCTCCTTAATTAAAATTATTCCTAACTATTTTATTGTTTTTGATACTATTATAAAATGGAATTGATTTCTTAATTTCCCTTTCAAATAGTTAACTGTTAATGTATAGAAATGCAAATGATTTTTGCATGTTGATTTTGAATCCTGCAACTTTAGTGAATTTGTTTTTTAGTTCTAACAGTTTTTTGGTGGCATCTCTAGGATTTTTCTATATATAAAATCATGTCATCTGCAAACAGACAATTTTATATATTCCTTTCTTATTTAAATACCTTTTATTTCTTTTTCTTGCTTAATTGTTCTGGCTAGGACTTCTAATACTATGTTGAATGTAAGTGGCAAGCGTATACATCCTTGTGTTACTATTGGTCGTAAAGAAAAAGCCTTTAGCTTAGCTGTGGGTCTGTCACATATGACCTTTATTTTTTTCTTTCAAAATACATTTTATGAGTGGCACATGGAATTTAAAGTTAAGCAATTTCTTTCCAGAGAGAAGGTAAGCCCTGATGGACTAAAAAATTAAGCAGATATGTCACAGCAGAAATACCATTTCAGTGTAGAGAGATTAATAGGAATACTTTCCATCAAGGAAATTACTTTCTTCACCATACTGACCACACTGTACTCACACCCAATTCAGTTGGGAGAGAGGACCCCATAGCACTGGACAGTATGAGAATGTACTAAATCACAGTCTCAGTGTCATGTCTATACACATTAACCCTCCCTGTCCTGGGATAGCTGGAGCAGTTGTGAGCCCCATTACTCACTGTGAGGCACAGAGGGTCTGCAGCAGGTAGAGGCTGGCTCTGAGCAGCCATAATGGCTAGTGGGGAAACACTGGGTGAGTAGGCTCATATGTGAGCCCAAGAAAGCCCTCAGACCTGAAGGAACTCCTCAGAGTATCCATTACCACGCTTCAAATGTTCGCTTTAAACTACCTGGAAATATCTGTATTAGTAAATCAGAGAAGATCTGAACTTGCTTAGAAAACTCAGGTGATCCTGTCACAGTGTCTTTTACCCAGTGTTCTGCTGAGTCCAAATGAATTCGGCATCATTTGGCAGCTCACCTGGCCTTTTCCCATTACCTCTGGGCTCCTGTCTTACATTCAAATACCTCCTCAGGATCCTTTCCTTCCCACCTCACCCCTTCACAAGGTCATGTTGGAAAGTGCAACCAAAGAGCCCTGGGGGCAGCTCTGTCACTGCTGAGCGGTTCCCAATTCCTAAGACAATCCCAGCACCCAGACAGCTTTTGTCTGGTTAAGACCATGTTGTTTCTTCTTTCTAAACAAAGACAATGGGAACTATTCACAAGAAAGGCTCAGTAGTTTGTAATCTTTGTTAGTCTTATTTTGATTTTACTATGGGCATTTCTCTCATCACTTCAGAATATGCCCCTCACCAAACATTCAAATACTTACTGATCAAGGCAACAAAACAAGTGACAGACTAGAATTTTTCCATTTTCAGGTCAAATTGATTAAGTTCCCACACCAGGGAACTGTACTTTACCTTCAACCTAGCATCTAGGATACAATCTTCCAGGAGGTTAGGACATGCCAGTGAAACTAGTTTGGCAGGAATGCAGCTTGCCATCCTTGGTAGCCACCTGGGGCATGGATGCAGAGGACCACTTTCTGCCCAGTCTCCTGCCTTGTTAACTAAGATACCACCTAACACTTTGAGCTTTAACTTCATATAACCCAATGATATGTCAACAATCTCTTCTCATGTCTTTCCTTGTTCTATCTGGAAGACAGTATGTCTGGCCAGATTCACCTTCAGGATGGCTTTCCCTGCCCAATCATTGAAATGGCTCCAACGTCATTGTCAGAATAACCTCCAGTATCTATATACACAGTGTGTCCCCAACTCGGCCGACCGTTTTATTGAGAATACCCTCTGCCGAGGTTATGTGAGCCACATTACCTTTGGAGTCCAAGGCAACAGCACCGACGGTTCCCAAGTTTCTTCATTTCAACGAGCCCTGATTATGTTCTTATAATCAACATTTCCATATAACATGCATTCTATAAACAAAGTGCCAAATAAGACAATCCTTCTTGAGTCAGTGTAGTTCTTGGCAAGATTTTCATTAATTTTAGTTTGGGAAAGCCTTAGTCTGCTGAGGCAGAAGCAATTAAAAATATATATATTTTAAATTAGGAGACGTCATCAAAATGGCGGCATGAGGTGAGCATCTGTAAAGCTCCCCTGGAATTTACAACTAATCAAACAACAAAAACTCCACAAAACACTCCCTGCACAGCAGACAGGCAAGACGAAGAGGCCCACTATTTAATTCACTTAAAGGTGCGCAAATCGTATGAGTGGGGGAGGAGGGAAGGGAGAAGGGCGGACACAGAGCCGCACAGGCGCAGGACGCAGACCTACCTCAGTGCTCTGAGCTCACTGCATCCCGGAACTACCGCAACTGTGGGGGAGGGAAGAACTCGGACTGCTAGGGCTCCGCTTATGGCCCACAGGGCTAAGGGGGCAGCATATAACACGGCTGAAACCAACGCTCACGCAGAGATCTTGGAGAAAATACTCAGGGAAGAGGCTGAAAACAATGTTAAACACTCACTGCCAAGCAGAGAACAGAAGACTTAGGCACTGAGACTAGCCGCCCCCTCCCTACCCTCCCAGAGCTCGCCCCGCCCTCACCTGCCCGGTGCTAAGAAGCAGAACAGTAGCAGTGTCAGATCAAAAGAAGATAATATTTGCTGTTCTGAGAACTGTGGACCACACGCAAAGATTCACAGCCAACTAGTTCTGGCAAAGGGGAGGGAGCTGTGGAAGCGGGACCTGCTACGGTGGTGGTCACCGCCATTGCTCTGGGCCACCACTCACTCACCCCGCCCCTGGCTCCACCTATCTGGGCAGATCCCTGCAGGAGTAAACAGAACTGCTGAAAAATACGAGTTCTGAATCTGGTGCAGAAGAACTTTGGAACTTCAAAACCTCTCCACATCCCCACAAGGACATGGCACCCTATGACCTAAGTGAACTGTTAACAGAGGAGAAACCCATCAACCAAGGAATCTCCCCATTGTGTGAGAGCTGGAATAGTGCAGAGAAAACATAGAACTACTGTGTGAGAGAGGAAATAAAAGGCTGTAGTCGAAAAGAAAATAAAACATTCTACCAACAAGTACTGGAAAACAAAAGAAAGATCTCTTCCTATCAACCTGTTGCAGAAGCCACTCCCGTAGATGTCTAGGAAGAGAAATAATAAATCAGTAATTGCCATGAATAACCAAGGCAACAACGTAGCTCAGAAAGAAAGTGAAAAGTCTCCAGAAAAGGAACTGAAAGATATGGAAATAGGTGACTTAAATGACAGATAACTCAAGATTACAGTTCTGAAAAAACTCAATGAGATGCAAGAAAACACAGAAGGCAATTTAATGAACTCAGAAACGCAATCAAAGAACAACATGAGCATTTTACGAAAGAGATTGAAATTTTGAAACAGAACCAAATGGAATTTCTGGAGATTAAGAACTCAATAGAAGAAATTAAGAATGAAATAACCAGCTTAGGTAGTAAAGTTGAGCAGATGAAGCAAAGAATCAGTGACATCGAAGATAGAAACCTGGAAATTACACAGATGGAAGAAGAAAGAGACTTGAGACTTAAAAGAAATGAGAGAACACTACAAGAACTCTCTGACTCCACATGAAAGAGCAATATAAGAATAATGGGCATACCAGAAGGAGAAGAAAGAGAGAATGGAACAGAGAATACATTCAAACAAATTGTTGATGACAACTTCCCAAACTTGTAGACAGAACTGAATCAAAGAAGCAAACAGAACACCTAATTACCTCAATGCCAATAGCCCTTCTCCAAGGCACATTGTATTGAAGCTGTCTAAAATAAACGACAAAGAAAGAATCCTGAAAGCATCCAGGGAAAAGAAGAGAGTAACCTACAAAGGAAAGCCCATTGGATTAGCATCAGATTTTCAGCAGAAACTCTACGAGCCATGAGGTAGAGGAACCAAATATTCAAACTATTGAAAGGGAGAAATTATGAGTCAACAATAATATATCCAGCAAAGATATCCTTTAGATATGAAGGAAGAATAAAGACCTATCCAGACATACAGAAGCTGAGGGAATTTTCTAATACACAACCTGCACCACAAGAAATACTAAAGGAGGTTATTCGACCACCATCAAAAGGGACAATTTGTGGCAACATAAAAAGGGGGAGAGTAAAGGCCTGAACCCGAATATAAAAATGGAGAAAGTAAGCGTGCTGAAGAAAATGGAATACTCTAAATATCAAACTTTCTTTTACATAAACTTAAGGGTAACCACTCAAAAACAATCCAGAACTGAAGTATATACTGTAATAAAAGAAGAAACAGAGGGAAACATCATAGAATACCACCACACAGAAATAATAGACAACAACAAAAAGGCAAAGAAACAATGGAGACACAGCCTTACCAGAAAACTAAAGATAGAATGACAGAAAATCCTCACATATCAATAATCACCCTAAATGTAAATGGACTGAACTCACCAATAAAAAGGCACAGAGTAGCACATTGGATCAAAAAACTAAACCCCACCATATGCTGTCTCCAAGAGACACATCTCAGCTACCAGGACAAGAATAGACTCAAAGTGAAAGGGTGGAAATTGACACTCCAGGCAAATGGTATCCAGAGAAAATCAGGTGTAGCCATAATGATTTCCGATGAAACAGACTTCAGGGTGAAAAAGATAACAAGAGACAAAGATGGACATTTCATAATGGTAAAGGCGACTATACAACAAGAAGACATAACAGTCATCAATATTTATGCCCCCAATCAGGGAGCACCAAAATATACCAAGCAGCTATTAACAGAACTAAATGGAGAAATTGACCTAAACACAATTATAACAGGGGCCTTAAATACATCATTGACAGCTATGGATAGATCATCCAAACAGAAATCAAATAACAAAATTGTAGCCCTAAATGACACATTAGATGAAGTGGACATCATTGAAATATATAGAGCACTTCATGGTAAAACATCACACTGTACTTTCCTTTCGACTGTACATGGAACATTCTCAAGGATAGACCATATTTTGGGACATAAAAGGAGCCTCAGCAAATTTAAGATGATTGAAATCATACCAAGCATATTCTCTTATCATAAGGCTTTGAAATTGTATATCAACTGCAAAAAGAAAGCAGGAAAAAAACACAAATACATGGAGATTAAACAACATACTTTTACAGAACGACTGGGTCAAAGAAGAAATTAGAAGAGAGATCAAAAGATGCATAGAAACAAATGACAATGAAAATGCATCCTACCATTATTTTGGGGATGCAGCGAAAGCAGTTTTAAGAGGGAAATGTATATCATTACAGGCCTATCTCAAGAAACAAGAAAAATTCCAAATAAATAACCTCATGTTATACCATAAAGAACTAGGAAAAGAAGAACAAGTAAAACCTAAGGACAGCAGAAGAAAGGAAAAAACAAAAATCAGAGCAGAACTCAATGTAATACAGAACAAAAAGATAATACAAAAAATTAATGTGACAAAGAGCTGGTTCTTTGAAAAGATTAACAAAATTGACAAACCCTTGGCTAGACTCACTAAGATAAGAAGAGAGAAGACACTAATTAACAAAATCAGAAATGAAAACAGAGAAGTTATCACAGATACCACAGAAATACAAAGGATCATCCAAGAATATTATGAAGGACTGTATGCCACCAAATTCAATAACTGAGAAGAAATGGACAAGTTCTTAGAAACATATAGCCTTCCAAGGCTGAACCATGAAGAACTGGAAAATCTAAACAGACCGATCACCAGTAAAGAAATTGAATCAGTCATCCAAAACCTTCCCAAAAGCAAAAGTCCTGGACAAGATGGCTTCACTAGTGAATTCTACCAAATCTTCAAAGAGGATCTACTACCAATCCTGCTCAAACTCTTCCAAAAAATTGAAGAAGAGACAGTACTCCCTAACTCATTTTATGAGGCCAACATTACCCTGATACCAAAACCTGGTAAGGACAACACAAAAAAAGAAAACTACAGACCAATATCTCTGATGAATACAGATGCAAAAATCCTAAACAAAATTCTAGCAAATCGAATACAACAATGCATTAAAAAGATTATTCACCACGACCAAGTGGGGTTCATCCCCGGGGCACAAGGATGGTTCAACATCCATAAATCCATCAATGTGATACATCACATAAACAAAATAAAGGACAAAAATCATATGATGATATCAATTGATGCAGAAACAGCATTTGACAAGATACAACATCCATTTAGGATTAAAACACTTAATAAAATAGGTATAGAAGGAAAATACCTTAGCATAATAAAGGCCATCTATGACAAGCCCTCAGCTAGTCTTATAATTAATGGTGAAAACCTGAATCCCTTTGCTCTACGTTGAGGAACACGACAGGGCTGTCCCCTATCACCTCTGCTTTTCAACATATTGTAGGAAGTCCTTGTCAGAGCCATCAGGCAAGAGAAAAAAATGAAAGGCATCCAAATTGAGAATGAAGAACTTAAATTATCATTCTTTGCAGATGACATGATGCTATATATAGAAAACCCTAAAGACTCCACCAAAAAGCTATTAGAAACAATCAACGACTACAGTAAAATTGCTGGCTACAAAATCAATGTACAAAAGTCCATTGCATTCCTGTATACTAACAATGAAATCTCAGAAAAAGAAATACAAAACACAATTCCTTTTGCAATTGCTGCAAAAAGAATAAAATACCTAGGAATAAACTTAACCAACGATGTGAACGACCTATATGCTGAAAACTATAAGACATTTTGAAGGAAATTGAAAAAGGCACAAAGCAATGGAAAGATATTCAATGCTCATGAATTGGAAGAATCAACATAACTTAAAATGGCCATATTTTCCAAAGCAATACACAGATTTAATGCAATCCCCATCAAAATCCCAATGGCATTTTTTAAAGAAATAGAACAAAAAATCATCAGCTTTGTTTGGAACCACAAAAGACCCCGAATAGCAAAAGCAATCTTAAGAAAATAGAACAATACTGGAGGTATCACACTGCCTGACTTTAGCTTGTACTACAGGGCTACAATAATCAAAACAGCATGGTATTAGCAGAAAAACAGACTCATAGACCAATGGGATAGAATCCAGAAATAAAACCACATAAATATGGACAGATAATTTTTGACAAAGAAGCTAAAAACATACAATGGAGGAAAGACAGCCTCTTCAATAAATGGTGCTTGGAGAATAGGATAGCCACATGCAAAAGAATGAAACTGGACTGTTATCTGTCACCATGTACCAAAATTAATTCAAAATGTATCAAAGATTTAAGCATAAGACCTGACACAACAAACTGCATAGAAGAAAACATAGGTACTAAACTTATAGACCTTGGGTTCAAAGAGCATTTTATGAATTTGACTCCAAAGGCAATGGAAATAAAAGCTAAAATAAACAAATGGGACTATATGAAACGTAAAAGCTTCTGCACAGCAAAAGAAACCATCGACAAAATAAAGAGGCAACCAATTGAATGAGGAAAGGTTTTTGCAAACAGTGCCTTTGATAAGGGGCTAATATCCAAAATATACAAGGAAGCATGAAACTCAACAACAAAAAAACAAACAACCCAATTGAAAAATCGGCAGAGGACCTGAAGAGACATTTCTCCAAAGAGGACATACGAATGGCAAATAGACATATCAAAAAATGGTTAACATCACTAATCATCAGAGAAATGCAAATGAAAACCACAATGAGATATCACCTCACCCCAGTCAGAATGGCTATCATCAACAAGACAAATAGTAACAAGTGTTGGAGAGTCTGTGGAGAAAAAGGAACCCTCATACACTGTTGGTGGAATGCAGACTTGTGCAGCCGTTATGGAAGGCAGTGTGGAGTTTCCTCAAAAAATTACAAATGGAATTACCATATGACCCAGCAATCCCTCTCTGGGTATCTGCCAAAAAAATCTGAAAACATTTATCCATAAAGACACGTGTGCTCCAGTTTTCATTGCAGCTTTGTTTACGGTGGCCAAGACATGGAAACAACCAAAATGTCATTCAATAGATGAATGGATAAAGTGTGGTATGTATACACAATGGAATACTATTCAGCAGTAAGAAAAGATGATATAGGAACATTTGTGACAACATGGATGGATCTTGAGATTATAATGCTAAGTGAAATAAGTCAGACAGGAAAAGCAGAGAACCATATGATTTCACTGATATGTGGTATAAACCAAGAACAACAAAAGAACAAGACAATTGAGAAACAAAAACTCATAGACACAGACAATAGTTTAGAGTTTACAGAGGGTAATGGTGGGGTAGGGAATGGAAGATTAGGATAAGGGGGATCACATATATGGTGTTGGAAGGAAAACTGATTCTGGGTGGTGAACACACAATGGGATTTATAGATGATGTAATACAGAATTGTACACCTGAAATCTATGTAATTTTACTAACAAATGTCATCCCAATAAATTAAAAATAAATAAATAAATAGAAACCTTGAAAACAAATAAAAATAAATGAATCCTGAAACATTATGTTTAAATATGGAATACAACAAGGTTAATTTTCTTGTTATGGGTCAACTCAAGAAAGTCAAATGATATGAGATATCTAAATTATTTCCCATAGTAAAATATTAAGTGCCAAAGGATAGTATAAAAAAGCTGAGGATGTAAACTCTTAGAAGAGTTTCAAACCACTTAACCGTTCTATCAATCTGACATTATTCCTCTGTTTACATTTAAACAAGAGAAGTTTACCTCCCCTACTGTTCCTACACTAATAATCAGAATCGATATGTTTATGCCTTTAAATGCAAATAAAAATCATTACACCTATGTATCAAAAAAATATATTTTTTAAATTAGTTTCAGGCTAACAAAACAACATAATGATTAGACATTTACACCCCTCACAAAGTGATAACCCCACCAAGTCTTAGGCAGTAGCAATTTTGATAGTCTGGTTTCTGAGCATCTTTCTCAACATGTTTCATGTTTCTGAGCATGTTTCTCTCTGTTACCAGTTGCTCCTCAGGAGCTGTTGGAATCCCCATGGCTGCTGCAAATTTTGCACTACGTTGGTCAGTCAGGATGCAATGAGGTGTCTGTATTGAACTCAGGATCATCTTCCAGTACAGTCACGGCTCCTCCACAGCATCACTGCGCTCTCTCCCTGCTTGAGGAGGTTGTAACACAGGGTGGTGCTGAGGTGGTGCCCTGGAGCATCCGCTGTTTGCGGTGTTGGAGATATTGTTGGCTCTGCCACCACCACCGTGGACCATGACAACGGATCCATGTCAATGGATCTGAAGGAGCAGCAGAAGTGGACACCAGGTCTTCAAGCTAGGCCCAGCCATCCACCAGCTTCCATATCTGCACAACCTCAAACTTCTGCAGGTGGTTCTGGAAACCATTTGGCTCACCATATATGACCTTTATTATGTATATTACTTCTATATCCAAATTGAGAGGTTTTAATGACGAAAGCTGTGTTAAATTTTTTCAAATGCTTTTACTGAATCTATTGAGATGATCATATGATTTTTTGGGGGGAGGGCCTCAGTTACCTATTTTTTTATTAGTTTCAGGTGCACAAGACAAAGTAATACTTAGATGTTTATCATTTATATCCTTCACACTGTGTGAACCCCCTCCCCCATCCACTATCCCGCTGACATCGCACAGAGCCATTACATTTCCACTGTCTCTATTCCTAGTGCTGTACTCCGCTTCTTGTAAGTATGTACATACATATATACACACACACACATATATATATATATATATAAAATTATAGTTGGCATTCATTATTGTTCAGCTTCAGGTGTACAGTGCAGTGATCAGGCATCTACATCATCCCTGAGGTGGTCTCCCAAATGGGAGACGTGTCTATCGGATACCCTACAAAATCTTTACAACATTATTGATTACGTTCCCCAAATTAACTTTCAAAACCCCGTGACCATCTTGTGGTTACCCACTGTTTTCTAATCCCCTCACCTTCCCCCTTATCCCCACCGCCCCGCCCATCTAGCAACCCTCAGTTTTTCCTCTTTGTCTCCAAAACTGTTTCTGATTAGTTCATTCACTTATTCTTTTCTTTAGATTCCGCATAAAAGTGAGATCATATGGTATTTGTCTTTCTGTCTGACTTATTTCACTTAAAATAATGTTCTCTAGGTCCATCCATGTTGTAGCAAATGGTAAGATTATTTTCTTCTTTATGGCTGTGTAATACTCCATTGTATAAATGTACCACAGTTTCTTAATCCAGTCATCTACCGATGGGCATTTCAGTTGTTTCCATGTTTTGGCTATTGTGTAAAGTGCTGCAATAAACATACAAGTGCATAAAGATTTTTGAATTGGAGTTTTGGATTTCTCCGGATAGATACCTAGGAGTGGAATTGCTGGATCATAAGGTAGTTCCATTTTCAGATTTTTGAGATACCTCCATCCTGTTTTCCATAGTGGCTGCACCAATCTGCAATCCCACCAACAGTGCACAAGCGTTCCCTTTTCTCCACATCCGCATCAGCACGTGTTGTTTGTTGATTTATTGATGATAGCCATTTTGACTGGGGTGAGGTGGTATCTCATTGTGGTTTTTCTTTGCATTTCTCTGATGGTTAGTGAGGTTGAGCATTTCTTCATATGTTTGTTTGCCATCTCTAAGTCCTTTTTAAAAAAATGTCTCTTCATGTCCTCTGCCCATTCTTTAATTGGGTTGTTTGTTTATTTGGAGTTGAATTGAGTGAGTTTTTTATAAATTTGTGATATTAACCCCTTATCAGATATATCATTGGCAAATATCTTTTCCCATTCAGTAGGATCCCTTTTTGTTTTATTGATGGTTTCCTTTGCTGTGGAAAACTGTTTGGTTTGATGTAATCCCACATGTGTTTTTTTTCTCTTACTTCCCTTGCATGAGGGGATATCTCAGTAAAAATCTTACTCCGGGTAATGCCTGTGAAGTTTCTTCCTATATTTTCTTCTAGGTATTTTATGGTTTCAGATCTTACATTTAAGTCTTTAAGCCATTTTGAATTTATTTTTGTATATGGTGTAAGGAGGTGGTCCAGCTTCATTTTCTTGCATGTGTATGTCCAGGTTTCCCAGCACCATTTATTGAATAGACTGTCTTTACCCCACCGTGCATTCTTGCTTCCATTGTCGTAGGTTAAATGGCCATATAGGGATGGATTTATTTCTGGGCTCTCTATTCTGTTCCATTGATATAGGTGTCTGTTTTTATGCCAGTACCATGCTGTTTTGATTACTGTAGCCTTGTAGTATAATTTGATGTCAGGTATTGTTATACCTCTCACTTTTTTCTTATTTCTCAAGATTGCTGAGACTATCCGGGGTCTTATATGCTTCCATATAAATTTTAGGATTATATGTTCTATTTCTGTGAAAAACGTCATTGGTAGTTTGATAAGAATTGCGTGGAATATGTATATTGCCTTAGGCAGTATAGACATTTTAACTATATTAATTCTTCCTATCCATGAACATGGTATGTGTTTCCATCTATTTATGTCTTCTTTCATTTCTTTCTTCAGTGTCTTATAATTTTCTGACTACAGATCTTTTACTTTTTTGGTTAAATTTATTCCTAGGTATTTTATAGTCTTTGGAGCAATTGGAAATGGGATTGTTTTTTAAATTTTTACTTCTGATGTTTTATTATTGGTATACACAAATGCAACTGATTTCTGAATATTAATTTTGTATTCTGATACTTTACTAAATCAGCCCTAATAGTTTCTTGATGGAGTCTTTAGGGTTCTCTATATATATTATCATATCATCTGAGTATAATGACAATTTTACTTCCTCCTTACGAATTTGGATGCCTTTTATTTCTTTTTCTTGTCTGATTGCTGTGGCTAGAATTTTCAGCACTATGTTGAATAGAAGTGGAGAAAGTGGGCAACCTTGCCTTGTTCCTCAGCTTAAGGGGAATGGTTTTAGGTTTTCTCCATTGAGCATGATGTTAGTTGTGTGTTTATCATATATGGCCCTTAGTTGAGATATGATCCCTCTATTCCCACTTTCTTAAGGATTTTTATCATAAATGGCTGCTGCATTTTATCAAATGCTTTTTCTGCATCTATTGATATGATCATGTGATTTTTATTTTTAATTTTGTTAACGTGGTGTATCACATTAACTGATTTGCGAATGTTGAACCACCCTTGCATACCAGGGATGAATCCCACTTGATCATGGTGTATGATCTTTTTAATGTATTGCTGAATTCTGTTCGCTAATATTTTGTTGAAGATTTTTGCATCTATGTTCATTAGCGATATCGGCCTATAGTTTTCTTTTTTTATGGTGTCTTTCTCTGATTTGGGGATCAGGGTGATGTTGGCTTCCTAAAAAGTGTTTGGGAGTCTGCCCTCCTTCTGGATTTTTTGGAAGAGCTTGAGGAAAATCAGTGGTAATTCTTTTTTGAACGTTTTGAAAAATTCACCTGTAAAGCCATCTGGTCCAGAGCTTTTGTATTTTGGGTGATTGTTGATTACTGATTCAATTTCCCTGATGGTAATCAGTCTATTCAGGTTCTCTGTTTCTTCTTGAGTTAGCCTTGGAAGGTTGTACGCCTCTAGAAAATTGTTCATTTCTTCAAGATTGTCAAATTTGTTGACATATAGTTGTTCATAGTAGTTTCTTAACATTTTTTGTATTTCTTTGGTGTCTGTTGTCACTTCTCTTTCATTTCTAATTTCATTAATTTGGGTCCTCTCTCTCTTTCTTTTAATGAGTCTGGCTCAAGGTTTGTCAATTTTGTTTATCTTCTCTAAGAACCAACTCTTGGATTCATTGATCTTTTGTATTGTTTTTCTGGTTTCTATTTCATTTATTTCTGCTCTGATCTTTATTATCTCCTTCCTTGTGCTCCCTTTAAGCTTATTTTGCTGTTCTTTTCCCAGATCCCTTAAGTATGAAGATAAACTTTTGATTAGTGATGTTTCTTGTTTCTTTAGGTAGGCCTGCAATGCTATGAACTTCCCTCTTAGGACTGCTTTTGCAGCATCCCATAGATTTTGGGTCGTCTTGTTTTCATTGTCATTTGTCTCGAGATATCTTTTGATTTCTTCCTTGATCTCCTGCTTGACCCATTCACTATTTAGTAACAAATTACTCAGCCTCCATGAATTGGTGTGTCTTCCAGGTTTTTCCTGTAGTTGATTTCTAATTTCATAGCACTGTGGTCAGAGAAGACATTTGGTATGATTTCAATTTTCTTAAATTTATCAAGACTTGTTTTGTGGCTTAACATATGGTCTATCTTGGAAAATGTTCCATGTGTGCTTGAGAAGAATGTGTATTTTGCAGCATTGGGGTAAAATGCTCTGAAAACATTGATTAAATCCAAGTGGTCCAATGTGTCATTTAAGGCCATTGTTTCCATATTGATTTTCTGTCTGGAAGACCTGTCCCTTGTCAGAGGTGTGTTGAAGTCCCCTACTATGATAGTGTTACTGTTGATCTCTGTCTTTATGTCAGTCAATATCTGTTTTATATATTTAGGTGCTCCTATGTTGGGTGCATAGATGTTTACTAGGGTTATGTCCTCTTGTCGGATCGATCCCTTTATTATGATATAGAGCCCATCTTTGTCTTTTAATATGTTCTTCATTTTAAAGTCATTTTGTCAGATATAAGTATTGCAACTCCAGCTTTTTTCTCCTTTCCATTTGCATGAAATATCTTACTCCAACCCTTCACTTTCAGCCTGTGTGTCTTTTGATCTGAGGTGAATCTCTTGTATACAGCATATACAAGGGTCTTGCTTTCTTATCCACTCAGCCACACTATGTCTCTTGATTGGAGCATTTAATCTGTTTACATTTAAAGTGATTATTGATAGGTACATAGTTATTGCCATTTTTTAATTTGTAGTTAGATTGTTTTCACCTTTCTTCTATTTTTAGAAGTCCTTTTAGTATTTTTTGCAATGCTGGCTTGGTGGTAATAAATTCCTTTAGTTTATTCTATTCTGGGAAGCTCTTTATCTCTCCATCAACTTTACATGATAGCCTTGCTGGATAAAGCAATCTAGGTTGTAGGCCTTTGTGTTCCATCACTTTGAGTATCTCCTGCCACTCCCTCCTGGCCTTCAACTTTTTTGTAGAAAAGTCATTTTATAGTCTTATAGGAGTTACCTTGTATGTAACCCTCTGTCTTTCTCTTGCTTCTTTTAGGATTCGCTCTTTGTCTTTAAGCTCTCTCTGCCATTTTAACTATAATGTGTCTTGGTGTGGACCTGTTTGGGTTTATCCTGGTTGGAAATCTCTACACTTCCAGGGCTTGTAAGTTGGTTTCCTTCATCAGGTAGGGAAGTTTTCGGACATTATTACTTCAAATATGTTCTCAATCCCTTGCTTCCTCTCTTCACCTTCTGGTATTCCTATGATGCGCATGTTGTTGTGCTGATGTTATCCCAGAGGTCTCTTAAACCATCTTCATTGTCTTTTATTCTTTTTTCTTTCTGTTGTGCTGTTTGGGTGATCTCTGCTAACTTGTCTTCTAAGTAGCTAATTCGATCCTCTACTTCATCTAACCTGCTGGTAATTCCTTCAAGTGAGTTCTTTATTATAGTAATTGTTTTCTTTAGTTCTAACTGGTTGTTCCTTATGATTTCTACATCCTTCTTTATGTCTTCTCTAAGCTCCTTAAACATTCTTTCACCAGTGTTCTGAAGTCTGTCTCTGATAGGTTGGTTACCTCTGTTTCATTTAGTTCCACTTCTGGAGGTTTCTTCTGTACTTTTATTTGGGACATGTTTCTTTGTTTCCCCATTCTGGCTGACTCTTTGTGTTTGCTTTTATGTATTAGGTAGATACTCTAGAGTTCTTAGTTCTTTCTGGGTATCTCATGTAGTTATCTCATGCAGTTCTTGCTGGGTTATCTCATGTTCTTTATATTTGACTTGCACTACTTCATTCTTCTCCTCTGTGTGTGCTCCAAAGGTGACTCTTGTGTTGTGTATATTGTCCTGTTAAAGAAGATCTTTAATTGCTTTTTACTTGTGAGTAAGTGGGGTTAAATTCTAGGCTGACTAGTTGTGAGACTTGGCTCTTCCCACCGCAGGGTGTTCTGCTGCATGATGGTTGACCGCTTAAATGTGGTTTGGCCTCTATGGGCTCTTGTGCCTGCAGCAAATTCTTTCTGGGTGTGTGACTTGTAGGTGAAACCCGGTAGTACTCTGGTTTGGTCTGGAGTTGGCCTCTGGATATGTTGAATCTTGTGCCTCTCAAGTGGGCCCTAGTAGGGCAATTTCAGAACAAATCAAATCACCAAGCAGAACAACAACAACAACAAAGAAAAAATCAAATACAGTCAATGTAAAAACAACTGACAACCCCCACTCAACACAGGCAAGGATATCAAAGATATAAAGACAAAACAACAAAACAAAACAAAACAAAACAATACAAAAAGCAGCACCAGTCTTGGCGTAAGCCCACCAAGTAATCTCCAGGTTGTCCTCTGCTGTACCAGAGTCCCCTGCCTATTGTGCAGGCAGAGCCGGTCACCTGGTGCCCAGAGTGACTTTGGGACTGCAGATTTAGATGAGTGGGGCTGAGGGGTCTGGATTGTAGTTTCTACAAAGTCAGTGCAGTCTGCCCTTGCCTGCACATATGCACATTGAGAGTAGCACCACCAGCCCTGTGTCCAGTTCTCCTGAATCTTAGGGCACTTTTTCTGTTTTGTGTGTGTGTGTGTGTGTGTGTGTGTGGCGGGCGGGAGATTTCTGAGCTGCTGAAAGCTGGGAGCTGCGTATGCCACTTACTGCTAATCCCTGGGTGTGCCACAGCAGATGTAATTGCCCCTCCCTAGGCAGACCAGAAAGGGTGGGGGCTGGGGATGGAGGGGTCTTCTCTCTCCCAGCCCAGCTGTGTCACACTCTTCCCGCAGGCCAGAAAAGTGGCTGGGGGTAGAGGAGTCTCTTTTCTCCAAGCCCAGCAAAAATCACACTCTTCCCAGCCTCTTCCTTGGGTCAGAGCTGCCTGCCAGTCTTCCCAGAGCCTGAGCACTAAGGCTCCTCTGTAATCTGACACTACTCCTCAGTTCAGGGACCAGTTTAAGTCTCTGGAAGGGTGGGGGTAGGATTGGAAGTGGGGGCGGGGGTGCACAGGTATGGAGTTTGTGTCCTTTGTCCGACCTAGCGCCCAACTAGCTGCCCCCTAGGTGGGAGAGATCAGCTGTGGGATGCAGGGAAAGAGCCCACCGTCTGGCTTTTGTGTTCTCTGTTCCGTCCTGGGACCCCCTGCATCTCTGCAGCTGCGGATGCTGGCCGCATTTCCACCGCCGCGGATGCTGGCCGCATTTCCACCGCCACAGATGCGGGACGTGTTTCCACCACCGCAGATGCCTGCCATGTTTCCACAGCTGCAGATGTGGGCCACGTCTCCACTGCCGCAGATGCGGTAAGTGTCCCCACAGTCACAGATGCGGGCTGTGTCTCCACTTTGCTCCCTTCCCTGTTCACATTTTTTTTTTAATACTGGGATTAAACTTGACTTCTAAGTACTTTCATCTTACAAAATAGAGTATCATCTATAAGTAAATATCTAAAATGTCCCCTAAATTTCCAACGCCCAGTAAAGTTGGTAAGTGTGATCTCCCCTTTAAACACCACCTCTCTGGTACTAGTACTTAACAAAGTGAACCATAATAAAAAAGTTTTAAATGTACTCTCATAAAAGTAGTAACAATAACACCACTCATACTCGTCATTTGCCTTATACTGTTGGACACAGAACCCGAGAAGAGATCAACAGCTGTCAGTCAGTCATAGACTGAATGTTCTGGCCAAGGATGCCTCTGGGAAAGAGGTAGGGGTCACACAACAGCCCCCAGAGGAACACACCACAGCCGAAGGCATCAGCCTTGGATTACTCCTGCAGGGATCTGCCCAGATAGGTGGAGCCAGGGGTGGGGTGAGTTGTGACAGGTGGCCCAGAGCAATGGCGGTCACCACCACCACAGCCAGTCCCTCTTCCACAGCTCCCTCCCCTTTGCCGGAACTAATTGGGCTTCGAAACTGTGTCTGCAGTCCACAGTTCTCAGAACAGCAAATATTCTGTTTGTTTGATCTGACACTTGTACTGTTCCACTTCTAGCACCAGGTAGGTGGGGGTGGGGCAAGCTTGGGAGGGTTGGTTGTTGGCGGCTAGTCTCAGTGCTCTAAGCCTCTGTTCTCTGCTCGGCAGTGAGAACTTAAACCACCATTTTCAGCCTTCTTCCCTCAGTCTTTGCTCCAACATCTCTGTCGTGAGCCTTGGGTTCAGCCGTGTTATATGCTGCCCCCTCAGCCCTGTGGGCCATAAGCGGAGCCCTAGCAGTCCGAGTTCTTCCCTTTCCCACAGCTGCGGTAGTTCCGGGATGCAGCGAGCTCAGAGCACTGAGCTAGATCTGCGTCCTGCGCCCACGTGGCTCCTTCTCCGCACTTCTCCCTTCTCTCCTCCGTCGCTCGCACGATTCGTCCACCATTAGGTGAATTCAATAGTGGGCCTCTTCGTCTTGCCTGTCTGCTGTGCAGGGAGTCCTTTGTGGAGTTATTGTTGTTCGATTAGTTCGAAATTCCAGGGGAGCTTTACAGAGGCTCACCTCACGTCGCCATTTTGATGACGTCTCTGATCATATGATTTTATCCTTTTTTCTATTAATGTGGTGTACCACATTTATTGATTTGCATATGTTGAACCATCTTGCATTCCAGGATTAAATCTTAATTGATCGTGGTGTATGGTACTTTTAGGTTCTGTTGAATTTGCTTTGCTAGTATTTTGTTGAGGATTTTTTTAAAAATTTATGTTCATAAGGAATATTGGCCTATAATTCTCTTAAATTGGCCTTGTCTGGCTTTAGTATCAGGGTAATGTTGGCCTCATAGAATGGGTTTGGAAGTGTTTCCTTCTCTTCATTTTTTGGTAGAATTTCACAAGGATTGGTGTTAATTCTTCTTTTAATGCAAAAATGTAAATAACTAAATTTTTTCCCACATTTCCTCTGTTTCCTTGTGTTCCTTACTTTTATGCCTTGCCATTCTTTCTCCACTCCATTTCCATGACCCACAGTCAAATCTTTGTTGTCATATGCAACTTCTCCTCATCAAGCTACCTCCACAAGCTACCTGTGGCTAAGCCTCTATTATCTCTTGCCTGGACTCCAACAGTCGTTTGAAGTATTTCTTAACTCAGAGGTTATCCTCTTCTTCCATCTCCCTGACTTATGGCTGTCTGATTAATATTTTTGATATCTGGATTGGGTCACCTGCATCTATTACTCCAAAAATATTCAAATGTCTTCCTATTACTTACAGAATAAAACCAAGACCCCTCAACTCATAGCTCCACCCTCTACAAAATGATCCTGGGCTCTCTTCTACTCAACAAACATGCTTGAGTTTCAACTACATGGCAGACTTTATTCCAGGTGTTTGGGATTCATCATGGAACAAAACAAATACACACACCAAACTCCTACTCTGTAGGGCTTATATTCTAACTTGTTAATGTTTTTCCTGGGCGAAATTTTCACATATGCTTCCATTCCAGGCAAACTAAGTCACCTGCTGTCCATGCAGACCTGTCCTTTGCTCATGCTTTTTACTCTTTCTGGAATATTTTACCTATTCTTTTCCAGCAGTGGTTCTCAACCAAGGTGATTTTTCCCTCTTAATGTCTAGAGACATTTTTGGTTGTAATCACTAGATGAGGTCCCACAGGCATTTCGTGGGTAGAAGCTTAGGATGCTGTTAAATATCCTACAATGTACAGAACTACCCCCACAATAAAGAATTATCTGGTTAGTAGTGCCCAGGTTAAGAAACACTGTTTGAGAGCCAAGCTATACACATTTGTGGGGACAAAGCCCCGGAGAGCAGTTTCCAGGCTCTCGGCCTCACGTGGAGGGGTGCGGGCTCGGGTAGTAGATGGCCGTCGGCTATGGCTAGTTGGCCATCAGCTATAGCCGGATAGCCAATTGGCCACTGATATAACTGCCACGGCTGCACTGGGGAGGGGGAGTCGGTCGGTTGGCAGAAAAGCGGACAGCAGGTTGCACGTTGGGTGACTCCAGCCTCCAGTGAGACCATAGTGGTATGACTAACCTACCTATGGCTCCGTGGGTGTTCTTTTTTGGCTTAGCCACATCCTGCATTTTTATGTGGGGAGCGGGAGCTGAGAACCCACAGGCCGCCCTGCACGACACATGGCGCAACGAGCAGGGTCCCCTGCACAACAAATGGCCCAGAGAGCAGGGTCTCCCGCATGACAAATGGAGCAGCAAGCAGGGTACGGTGTCATCCAAAACCGACCGAAGCATGGTGGAGCAGTTTGTGCATGTGAGAGCTCAGCTTCAGGAGGCCCATGAGTAGCGACACCGGGAACGGGAGGCGTGGTCTGGCCGGGAGACTCAACCCTCCAGATGGCACCACCTTCTTGGCCATGGAAGGCGTTGCCTTCATTTTGGTAATCTGCTGTGGCCTTAGGCTCCGAGGGTTGTAGACATCTTACATGGAGGCCTTCACCCACTCAGACACCTGGCACGGCGAGCAGGATTCCGACCAGGTAGGAATGGAGTCTGACTCTGGGCAGGAGGACGTGTGGCCCACACACAGTGTGTGGTGTCCGGTGGCCACTGTTCTCAGGAGTTGGACCCCCAAGGAGGGATGGGAGGACATGGCTCTCTGACCAGCGTGGAGAGGGCCCTGCAGGCTCTAGCTGAGCGGTTGCCAGAGGAGACGAATGCTACAGCCAGCCACGGAGGCTGGATGTTCCTCACAGCCTTGAGTCTCAACATGGAAAGTGCGCTTCATGAAATGGACCAGGTGCCAGACAAGGTGTCCTGGTTGGAGTCACTGGAATCTTGGGTCTGACTGTTAGAAGAGGGGCCCCACCGTGGAGACTCTGAGGCAGAGGCGGAGGAAGTGAGTGGAGACAATGTAGCTCCCAAGCCCCAAGCCTGGCCAATCTTGAAGCAAAGGGTAAAATGTGAGCAACCTTTGGCCCCGGAGGCATTGCTGCAGGCAACCCAGCTGTTACTAAGTTCACAACCTACACCCCTTACACTCCCACTGAGTTGCAGGAGCTTGGGCGGCGTACAGATAGCGCCCTAGAGAGCCAGTCTCAGCTTGGCTACTACATTTATGGGATGAGGTAGCAGACAACATTCTCTGCTCCCCAGGCGAGATGGAAAAGCTAGCCTTTGTGAGAGTGCATCTGTCCCTGCGACAAAGATTACAGAACTGCTATAGGTTGGCCCAAGACCAGGGCAACCATTCTCTAATGGAGTGGCTCACTGCTGCGGTACACACAGTATGAGGGCTATCAAGAAGATGGCGGCTGAGCTATCAAGCAGCAGAGTATGGATTGTAGATTGCAGAGAGGCAGATTGCAACTAGCAAGTGAGGTTGGTTGGCAGAGAGAAGTGGACGGCAGGTTGCAGATAGTGTGGCTCCTGCTTCCTATGTCTCCAACACAACCGCCAGTGAGAATATAGTGGTGTGGCTCCTCTATCTATGGCGCATGGCGCAGAGAGCAGGGTCCCCTGCACAACAAATGGAGCAGGGAGCAGGGTCTCCCACATGACACCATTCTTCAATGTGAATTCAAATTTTACCTTCATAAAATGTCCATGATTCTTTCCTTCATTCCTGTTTCCTGAAAGCTCTCTACTCTCTGAATTCCCATGTGTAGCTCTTTGGTTTTCAAAGGCTGGGGGCGGTCTACGAGAGTGTACAAGGGTGATTGACATCTGACTCATCTGAGTTCTCAGAGGCTCGCCTGGAGCATAGTACACAGTAAAGGGGCACTCAGATATTTGTTATATACATGAGTGGGGAATACGCAGCATCTGTCTCTTCTCCCAACTTCAGTTCCTAGGAATTAGGCAGCCTGAAAATTCTCACTTCAGAGAGGACTCTCCAGGCCCCTTCCAGGCATACCTGGAAGACATTCAGTTGGCATCAAGCTGCAAGAGAGACTGCCTCTACCAGCCTGAAGGGAAGGAGCCAGTGGAAAAAGAAGCTAAACAAACAAAGCAAGAAATATGACTCTGTGTGCAAACAGAAGTTCCCTACAAAAATAATTGAAAGCAGGAAGGACCTGTGGTTGGATGGGAGCTTGACCAGTTTTATAAGTAGGTTAGGGCAGCTAGTAACCTCAGCTGTCCTCAAAGTCCCAGTTCCAACTGCAGAAACCAGGAGCCACATACAGCCACCTCCAAGGGCTGGCTCACAGTCAAGGGGCTCTGTGCCATCCTTGGACCATCTGCCAAAGAAGGCCTAAACACAGACACACGGCTGCTACAGGGTTCAGGATCATGTGTCAACCATCACTCATTAACTCAACTTTTTCTGTCCACATCCTTGAGTTGTCTAGGAGGCTGAAGTGTCCTGGCAGGCCTAGGAAACTCCTGCATCTAGAGAAAATGGCCCAGTTATCTCAGGTGCCTTCTGAATCCAAATGTGCCAGCTTTGGCCTTCTTCTCTCAAGCTGCTCAGAGCAGGGAACTCTGCTATGCACCATGTTTTATCTGCCTGGCAGCTGAAATGGCAAAAAGGTCTGTGGAGTCCCAGCTCTGAATCCCTGAAAGCAGGCACAAGGGAGCATTGGGGCTTTCACAAAACGAGTGATTAAAGTCAGGTTGGAGGAGAAGAAAATGGCTCAAAGCTGCAATCAAAGCCAAAGCCACAAAGCATTTGGTGAGCACTTTACTGCTAATCTGTTCCACCTGGGAGTAACTCCCACTCATGAAACTTAATGCAGAACAGACCTTACAATTAATAAAATAGCATAAGCAACCAGCCTTAGTTCTCTCACATACTACCTAATCTTCTGTTTCCACATGCTTTATGTTGGGGTTGGATCTTGAGGTAGGATGAGGCAGGAAGAAACCTACTGAAATTTATTTCCCTTTACCCAGGATTCTGGAGGCTTGAGCCAAGAGCAGGGGGAGGTTGGTAGAAGGACTCAGGATCCAACTCTAAGCTCTAAATTGGCCTCTCAAACAGAAATACAATAACCAACCACAAATGCAAACCACATATGTAATTTTACATTTTCTAGTAGCCACATTAAAATCATATAAAAAGATTAAATTAATTTACATAAAATATTTCATTTAATCCAATATATGCAAACTATTATCATTTCAACATACAATCAATATAAAGAATATTATCAATAAGATGATTTACATTCCTTTTTATCATTCTAAGTCTTTGAAATTTATTGTGTATTTTACACTTATAGAGACCTCAGATTGAACCAGCTGTATGTCAAATTCCCACCTACACTGAAGAACTAGAATAATTCAGCACTTTCACAAGGCACCAACTGATGCCCCAGACACTAATGTATCATATACACAATATGAGACTAAAATAACACCTGAAAATATAATGAAATGGGTTTTGTTTTTTTAAATTTACTAAAACTCCCTCCAGACGATCTGTCGCGCAGGGGACCCTGCTCGCTGCGCCATTTGTCGTGCAGGGTCTCAGCTCCCACTCCCCGCATAAGAACACAGGACACGGTAAGGCCAAAAAGGAACACCCATGGAGCCATAAGTAGGGGAGTCAAACCAATATATTCTCGCTGGCGGCTGGGCTGGAGACACAGGAAGCAGGATCTACATAATCTGCCTAACAGCAGTCCGTGCTTGCCAGCCACCATCTTCTTGCTAGCCCCCATTCCCTTTTTCTGCTAGCGTAGCCACAGCCGTTATATTAGTGGCCAATGGCCTACGGGTTACAGCTGACGGCCAACTAGCCACAGCTGCTGGCATCTGATCACAGTTGATGGCCATTTACTACCCGAGCCAGCACCTTTCTATGTGAGGCCGAGAGCCTGGAAACTGTTTTTTTGGGGTTTTGTCCCCACACTCCACCCCTACAGGGTCTCGCCTCACAATCTACGCGACAAGCGTCTTCTGCGAGGGGCCCTGTGCAAGGAGCCTGGAGGTGAATGCACTATCCTGAACACAGCCAGGCTCTCTGTGCACAGCCAGGGTTTCTCAGGGCACCACCAGTACTTCTGGGCACAGCCAGACTTCCTGGGCTTCTTAGGGTACCACCTGTCTCCCCGGGCACAGCCAGGTTTTCTCAGGGGACCACCACAGTACTTCTGGTCACAGCCAGACTTCCTGGGCTTCTTAGGGTACCACCTGTCTCCCCGGGCACAGCCAGAGTTTCTCAGGGCACTGCCACTCTCTCTGGACACAGCCAGACTTCCTGGACTCAGCCAGGGCCTCAGGGCACTGCCACTCTCTCTGGGCACAGCCAGACTTCCTGGACACAGCCAGGGCCTCTCAGGGCACTGCCACTCTCTGGACACAGCCAGACTTCCTGGACACAGCCAGGGCCTCAGGGCACTGCCACTCTCTCTGGACACAGCCAGACTTCCTGGACACAGCCAGGGCTCTCAGGGCACTGCCACTCTCTCTGGGCACAGCCAGACTTCCTGGACACAGCCAGGGCCTCTCAGGGCACTGCCACTCTCTCTGGGCCTCTCGGGGTACTGTGCTGGAACAACAGCGGCTCACATCAAGGTGCTTACATATTATCAATGGCGGCCAGTCAAGACACAAAAGCAAACATTCTCGCCAGTCCCACTACATGGTGGTATGTTCCCAAACAGTCAAGCGTCCATTAAATTAGGGATGGAAGGCAATTCCCCATAGTCCATAGTCATTCGCCAGGGCTGTCCTGAGGGTGAGGGATGACCCTGACCTCACCCTCATCTCCCACGGAGGACTCAGCAAGCGTTTCCTCCTGGGACTAAAAGTCCTGCATCCGGGCTGCCTCAGCAAGCAGTTCCCAGCCCACAGGGCGGCAACAACCTTCGCTTTCTCCGCTTTCTCCGGCCTCTGCTGGTTGGGGAACCATCCACGTCTTTCCACCCCTCCACGGGAATCGAGCTCTCCAGCAGCTGCTCCTCCTGGTCTTCCTCAGACTGAGCTTTCATACGCACAAACTGCTCCACTGCCCTTCGGAAAGCTTTGGCCAGCACCGTATCCTGCCGACTACGCCATGTGTCGCGCAGGGGACCCTGCTCGCTGCGCCATTTGTCGTGCAGGGTCTCAGCTCCCACTCCCCGCATAAGAACACAGGACACGGTAAGGCCAAAAAGGAACACCCATGGAGCCATAAGTAGGGGAGTCAAACCAATATATTCTCGCTGGCGGCTGGGCTGGAGACACAGGAAGCAGGATCTACATAATCTGCCTAACAGCAGTCCGTGCTTGCCAGCCACCATCTTCTTGCTAGCCCCCATTCCCTTTTTCTGCTAGCGTAGCCACAGCCGTTATATTAGTGGCCAATGGCCTACGGGTTACAGCTGACGGCCAACTAGCCACAGCTGCTGGCATCTGATCACAGTTGATGGCCATTTACTACCCGAGCCAGCACCTTTCTATGTGAGGCCGAGAGCCTGGAAACTGTTTTTTTGGGGTTTTGTCCCCACACGATCACATACCACATGTTGTCGGGACAAATTCTTTCAAAAGTTTGCTGTAGCAAGGATGAGGGTAGGAGGTGGAGGTGGGGAAACTTCATAGAGAATATTGGGGTAACAATAGATTGAAAGCTGAATTCCAGCCGCTTAGGGATCTCACTGACACTTGAAACTATAAACCAACCTTTAATTATTTTTCTAGGACCAAGACAGAGGACACTGGGAGATATAACAGTAATTCATTTTATTATTGGAAAAATTATAACAACTTCAATGTCTAATGAGAAGGCATTAGGGAAATTGTAAACAACCCACAGTAAAGAATATTTTGCTGTGATTAAAATACTATTTAGAAACATGGAGATATACCTAATATAGAATTGTTAAGTGGGAGAGAAAAGCAAGATTGAGTGCAATTGCTTGTACAAGTTGATCTGTATTTAACAAGTGCAAATAGAAATGCACCAAAATATTGCCACTGTTTTCTATAGGAAGTTACATTAAAGGTAATTTCTCTAAACTTTTCAATGCTTTTCTAATGAACATACATTCCTTTGAAAATTACGAGAAAGGTATAAAATAAAAAAACAGTACCCAATGACTCACTTGCCAGAATTCCCCCTCTTGTGTAACTACTTAATTACATATCTGTGTTTGTAGTGTGTGTATCCATGTAGGTATGCAAGTGTGTGTGCGTGTGTGTACATGGATATATGTGAATCTTCCTAAGCCATGACCTGAGCCTGAACCCAGACTAATGCTGAGTAGATATGGGGAAAGGCAACCTTCTCCCACTGTAACATAATTATTTCTTTGGATTTTGTTAAATAGGCTGAAATAAACTTTCTGTAGCCATTCTGGACTCATTTCTAATCCCTACATCCCCAATTGCTTTTTGAGAGACTCTCTCTTGTGAACATTTTCAGCAAAGTGTAGAATAGTTCCCCTTGACTTTATGTGTAAATAAGACACTAAATCAGCTTTGATCTCCAAGTCCTCAACCCAGAGGCAAAGAACTCAAGATGATTATGCAGCAAAAATTTAAGCTACACCACTGTCATGACATCTAATCATATCAGACTGAATGCACAGCTTTTTAGAGGGTCATTTTTCAGTTGCCTATTTCATATTATAGGGGTAAGAGGGAGAAAGAAGGCTGACAGTAAATCAAAAATAACAATTTTAAACTATTCAGGAAAAAAAATCCCCAAGTAATGATAAAAATGTTTAATCATTAAATATTTATGACTGCAACATATTCAGCTAAGAGACATATGATAAGAAGATAAGAATTTAGAAAAGAAAACCATATATTGTAGGAAATCTCTTTTTCCAGTAATATGGCAGATTGGGTAATCTAAATAACCCACACAAATAAAATAACTGAAATTCTGGATAAGAAACCTTTCAAGATCTTTTTTGAACATTAAGCTTTTGTAAAAGTAAAACATATGCCAATCTCTAAAGTGAAGTAAAACCAGGAACTCAGGAAGTAACAAAACTAGCATCTACCCTGGAAAATTTTGGCAAAACCTAGAATCCTTGAGCTTGTGTTTTAATGACTGCACCAGATACAGAGGGCAAAAGGTAAAGCCTAGAGCACATCCAAGGTGGAGAATGAAAATGAGATTCTCATTAAAAGCAGAAACTCCAAAGAAACTTACTGACAGCAAAGCCCCATCAAACAGAAGGAAACAGCAAGGAAACTGACTGTCTCAATCCTAGTGTGAGAAGGAGTAAAATTATAATAATTCTCTGGGATATATTAACCACAAATTGGACTTCATGTGGATTTTGGTTCCTGTTATCTGTGTATTCTGAAAAACCTCAAAAGGAAAATTTAACTTGAGGTGGTCATTGATTGGTACTGCTCCAAAGTGGCAAAAAAAAAAAAAAAGTCCTCAACTTCAACACAGGCCTCAAAGAATCTCCATAGACACGTTTCTAATAAAAATAAGCAGTTCACAATAAAAAAAAAAAAAAACACAAGAAAACAAGGCATACGAAAAAAGAAAACAAGGCACATTCTAATGCTTTTAAATAATGAGTTAGTTATCCAGAAAAATCATCACTCATTGTGAGGAAAAAATATCTGGCTTAAAAAAAAAAAAAAACGCTGGAAAAATCTCTTGCCAACAACACAGAGCTGGCTAGAAAAATAATTCCTTCTCACTAAAGTATTTTCCTAAGAAAGGGAAACCAAGTGTGAGAGTATGGGGGAGCTGAAATAATAAAGACATATGGTTAAGGTGCTCATGGGGAATCCAAGTGAGGATGCCCACTGACCTCAGAAAATAAGGGACTGAAGCTCAAGGACCAGGTTGGGACTAGAGATGTGGCTCTAGGAATTGAAGACATGAAGAAAACATGGAGGCCAAAAGGATTTGGCACGATCTTTTTCAAGAGCTGAGAAAAAAAAAAAAAACGAGAAAAAAAAGCCCTGTCAACCCAGAATCCTATATTCAGTAAAAATGTCCTTTAGAAATAAAGGGGAAATCAAGAAGAAAAACAAAGAGAATTTGCCACCAGCACTACCCTAAAACAATGGCTACAAGAAATTCTCTAAACAGAAAGGAAATGATAAAAGAAAGAAGATTGGAATATCAAGATGAAAAAAGTAAAAGAATACAGTAAGCCAAAATATGGATAACTACAACAGTTTTCCTCCTCTTGAGTTTTCTAAATTATGTTAGATAGTCAAAGCAAAATTATAGTATTGTCTGATATGATTCTAAAAAATAATGGAATGTGCATCAAAGATTTGACAAGAAAGCAAGAAATTATCAAGATTTCTACAATTCATATATAGAAATGGAAGTTAATGGACATGAAAAAATTAAAAGTTCCTATCTTCTGTCTACTCAGAGTTCTAGAATAAGACAATAGGGTAATAAGAAATGTTCTACGAATACTAGCTGAGAACTTTTCAGAATTATCGCAATACATCAATTCTCATGTATAAGAAGCCCAACAAATATATCTGCAAATCAACACCCAGATTTGTTATAGTGTAATTTCAGAACATTGCATAGAAAGAGATCTTAAAGGAAAGCGAAAGAAATCATCAACAAATAAATAGCAATTAGACTGCTAATCTCTCATACCAAAGTGGAAATGAGAAGATAATAGAATTAATATATTCAATAAGCTGAAAGAAAATAACTGTCAACCTAGAATTCTATAAGCAGAAATCTAACTTTCAGTAAAGAGGGAAAACAAACTATAGAGACAAACAAAAATTAAACATTTGTCACCAAAACATTCTCACTAACTTAAATTCTAAAGTATGTGCTTCAGGTAGAATAAAAGTGATCACAGATGGAAGGTCTGAGATGCAAGAAGGAATGGTAAGCAAAGATTCTGATGAGCATGTAGGTAAATTCAAACAAGCATTGACTATATCAAACAATAATGATAATAAGTGGGGAAAATAGGCCAAAAATAAAATACTGAAAATCTGAAGTACATAAGTTGGGATGGAGGTAAAAAGAGTTAATGCATTTCAGGGTCCTTATGTTATTGGAAAAAAGGGGTAAATAATATAAAACTACAAATATTTGAACATTAAATACGGAAAACAATGAATCAGATAAATACTAACAAAAACTCTGGAGTAGCTGTATTAATATCACAAATATAGACCTTAAGACAAAAGGCATTACTAGCTATAAAGAATGTCACTTAAAAATAAGTAAAAGCCTCAATTAATCACAAATACACAATTCTGAATTTGTATGCAATGAATCACATAGCTTCAAACTATATGATGTAAAAAACTGACAGATCTTCAAAGAGAATTGACAAGTCCACATTAATAGTGGGGGGATTTTACTCTTCTTTCAGTATCTGGTAAACTAAGGAAACAAAATAAGGAAGGATATGGACTATTGGAACAGCACAATAAACTTTTCAAATGAATAGCACATAACATTCAAAATCACATGAAGCATTTATGAAAATTTATCATATGCTAGGCCTCAACATAGTATCACAAAGACCAAATTTAATGATCACAATGTACTCATATTTAAATTATGAATGAATAACACAAACAAGATGCAATTACATGGTGTTTGCAAAGTTGGAAGTAAAAGGATGGAAAAATGTACCAAGAGAATGCTAACCAAAGGATAGCTGGAGAGGTTATGTTAATATTAGACAAAGTAGTATTTAGGGCAGGAAATATTACTAGATAACGAGGGACGTTTCACAATGCTAAAAAGGTAAATTCACTAGGATAATACAGAAATCATAAATTGGTATATATCAAATGTACCAATATATACCAATATGTATTGGTATATACCAAATATAACAAAAAGAAAAAAAATGGAATATGAAAAAAAAAAGAAACTCCCCTCAAACTTCTTCCCAGCCAACTCTCCCTTCTTTGACTTTTTTTTTTTTTTAAGTAGACTTTATTTCCTAGAGCAGTTTTAGGTCCATAGTAAAATTGAAGGGAAGGTACAGAGATTTTCCATACACTCTGCTTTTGCCTCGCCTCCCCCTTATCAACATCCCCAACCAGAGTAGGACATTTGTTACATTGGATGAACCCACACTGATCCATCATTACCACCCATAGTTTACATTAGGGTTCATTCTTGGTGTTGTATATTCTATGGATTTGGACAAATGTATAACAACTTGTATCTATTATTGTATCATAAGGAATAGTTTCACTGCCCCAACAAAACTCAACACTCACCTATTCATCCTTCCCTCTCCTCTAACTTCTGGCAAGCACTGATCTTTATACTGTCTCCATAGTTTTGCCTTTTCCAAAATGTCATATAGTTTGAATCATATAATATGCCGCTTTTTAAAATATGATTTTTATTTTTCATTTTGTTAAGGTGGTGTATCACGTTAATTGATTTGTGGATATTAAACCAACCTTGCATACCAGGAACGAATCCCACTTGAACATAGCATATGATCTTCTTAATGTATTGCTGAATTCTGTTTGCTAATATTTTGTTGAGGATTTTTGCATCTATGTTCAGTAGGGATACCAAACTGAACATAGTTTTCTTTTTTGTAATGTCTTTGTCTAATTTAGGGATCAGGGTGATAATGGCCTCGTAAAAAGAGTTTGGGAGCTTTCCCTCTTTTTGGAATTTTTGGAATAGTTTGAGGAGAATAGGTGATAATTATTTTTGGAATGTTTGGTAAATTTAATCTGTACAGCCACCTAGTCCAGGGCTTTTGTTTGTTGGGAGCTTGTTGATTACTGATTCAATTTAACTGGTGGTAATCAGTCTATTCAGATTTTCCGTTTCTCCTTGAGTTAGCCTTGGAAGGTTGTATGCTTCTAGAAAATTATCCATTTCTTCCAGATTGTCTAATTTGTTGGCGTATATTTGCTCATAGTAATTTCTTAAATTTTTTTTTCTTGTATTTCTGTGGTGTCTGGTGTCACTTCTTTCACTTCTGATTTTATTAATTTGAGTCCTCTCTCTTTTTCTTGATGAATCTGGCTAAAAAGTTTGTCAATTTTGTTTATCTTCTCAAAAAAACAGCTCTTGGTTTCATTGATCTTTTGTTTTTTTGGTCTCTATTTCATTTATTTCCACTCTGATCTTTATTATCTCCTTCGTTGTACTCCCTTTGGGCTTATTTTGCTATCCTTTTTCCAGTTCTCTTAGGCATAAGGATAAACTGTTGATTTCAGATTTCTCTTATTTCTTTAGGTAGGCCTACATTGCTATGAATTTCCCTCTTAGGACTGATTTTGGTGCATCCCATCGATTTTGGGTAGTTGTGTTTTCATTTTCATTTGTCTCGAGGTATCTTTTGATTTCTCCTTTGATCTCATTGTTGACCCATTCATTATTTAATAACATGTTATTCAGCCTCCATGTATTTGTGTGTCTTCCAGTTTTGTTTTTCTTGTAATTGATTTCAAATTTCATAGCACTGTGGTCAGAGAAGACACTTGATATGATTTCAATTTTCTTAAATTTATTGAGTTTTGTTTTGTTGCCTAACATGTGTCTATCTTGGAAAATGTTCCATGTGCACTTGAGAAGAATGTATATTCTGCAGCTTTGGGGTGAAATGCTCTGAAAGTATCGATTAAATCCAACTGGTCTAATGTGTCATTTTAGGGTGTTTGTTCCATATTGATTTTCCGTCTGGAGAGTCTGTCCTGTCCCCTGTTGTCAGTGGTGTGTTGAAGTCCCCTAGTATGGTAGTGTTACTGTTGATCTCTGTCTTTACGTCAGTGATTATCTATTTTATATATTTACGTATGTGCTCACTGTTGATCTCTGTCTTTACGTCAGTCAATATTTGTTTTACATATTTACGTATGTGCTCCTATGTTGGGTGCATAGATGTTTACTAGGGTTATGTCCTCTTGTTGGATCGATCCCTTTATTATTATGTAGTGCCCTTCTTTGTCTTTTATTACATTCTTCATTTTAAAGTCTTTTGTCAGATATAAGTATTGCTACTCCAGAATTTTTCTCATTTCCATTTGCATGAAATATCTTATTCCATCCCTTCACTTTCAGCCTGTGTGTGTCTTTTGATCTGAGGTGAGTCTCTTGTATACAACATATGCAAGAGTCTTGTTTTCTTATCCACTCAGCCACTCTGCGTCTTTTGATTGGAGGATTTAATCTATTTACATTGAAAGTGATTATTGATAGGTACATAGTTATTGCCATTTTGTTATTTGTGTTTCTGGTCTTCATTAGTTAGATTGTTTTTACCTTTCTTCTGTTTACAGAAGCCCTTTTAACATTTCCTGCATTGCTGGCTTGGTGGTAATGAATTCCTTTAGCTTATTCTTTTCTGGGAAGCTCTTTATCTCTCCTTCCATTTTAAATGATAGCCTTGCTGGATAAAGCAATCTAGGTTGTAGGTCTTTGTTTTTCATCACTTTGAGTAAGTATCTCCTGCCACTCCCTTCTGGCCTGTAAAGTTTCTGTAGAAAAGTCAGCTGATAGTCTTATGGGAGAGCCCTTATAAGTAACTCACTGTCGTTTCTTGCTGCTTTTAAGATTCTCTCTTTGTCTTTAACCATTGCCATTTTAACTATAATGTGTTTTGGTGTGGACTGTTTGGGTTTATCTTGGTTGGAACTCTCTGCACTTCCTCGGTTTGTACGTCAGTTTCCTTCACCAGGTTAGGGAAGTTTTTGGTCATTATTACTTCAAATATGTTCTCAATCTCTTGCTTCCTCTCTTCTCCTTCTGGTAGTCCTATGATGCGCATGTTGTTGCACTTGATATTATCCCACAGGTCTCTGAAACTGTTTTCATTATTTTTTATTATTTTTTCTTTTTGTTGTTCCACTTGGGTGATCTCTGTTATCTGGTCTTCTAAATCGCTGATTTGATCCTCTGCTTCATCTAACCTGCTGGTAATTCCTTCTAATGTGTTCTTTATTTCAAGCACTTTCACTTTTTACTGTATCATTTCACAGATAATTCATTAGTTTTACTTTCCAAATCTATCCCAATATTTGGGAGCGACAATACATTTTTCCTTAAATAACACATTTAAAGATATTTAAACATAATATGACACCATTTTAGAATAGAGCTACACAGTGATTTCTTTACAATTATTAAACAATAATTTTTTTTTTTACAATAAAAGCAAATATGCCGGCTCATTTGAAATAAGACTTTTTTACTTGAGTTTACATCTAACCTTTCAGAAACCTCTGTATTAGAAAGACTTGTTGATATTCTTTAGTGGAATAGGCCAGATGACCTTGTGAGTCTCCTCTCAGATCCTATGATGCATGAAAATGAAGAGAACCTCAGAAATACTCATGTGTCAGAAGAGAAATGCAGCAAATATTCTGCATCCCCCACCAAATGTGAACCTGTGATTATCATAGCAATTAACCAGTTCTCTCTTCCTCAACAAAGTGTTATACATTAACTACAAAAGTACTTCCAAAATTTTGCCTGCTGTAGCCCACAGCAAACAGGAGCAGAAGCTCTGTATGTGAACAGGAGATTGGTACTACCTAAAATTCTTTTCTGGGATAAGGCTAGTATAAGTTTTTTAAAGGTAAAAACATTACCCAAGTAATCTGAAAACATTTATCTGTAAAGATATATGTACCCCAATGTTCACTGCAGCTTTATTCATGGTGGCCAGAACATGGAAACAACCAAAGTGTCCTTGATAGATGATTGGATAAAGAAAATGTGGTATATATACACAATGGAGTACTACTCTGCCATAAGAAAAGAAGAAATACTGCCATTTGCAACAACATGGATGGATCTTGAGATTATAAGTCAGACAGAAAAAGTCAAGAACCATATGACTTCACTCATGTGTGGGATATAAAACTGAAAGCAACAAATGAATAAGACAAACAAACAAAAGCTCATAGACACAGACAATAGCTTAGTGGTTACCAGAGGGTTAAGGGGAAGATGAGATAGGAAAAGGGGGTCAAATATATGGTGATAGAAGGAGAACTCACTCTGAGTGGTGAACACACAATGTGAAAAATAGATGATGTAATACAGAAATGTACCCTTGAAACCTATATAATTTTACTAACCAATGTCACCCCAATAAATTTAATTTAAAAAATGACTCATAAATATGGGATGAACATGCTTCAAAAATTTGTTTTACTCATTAATGAAGGAACTAGCAGAATTGTAAAGCTGGTTCAAAGAAAATTGGAGAGACTGAGCATATCTCAGCACTGAAGGAAATAATGCTGTAATAAGATTGTGAGGTCACATATACAACTGGTTATTGATCTACAGGGCAATAAAACCATAACTTTTGTCACTATCTTTTTTAAAGGAGAAAAATCATGAGCATCTCTGCTGGACAAAAAAACATTTCTACCTTATAAATCTACAAGTTAACAACTAATTTCATAGAATCTGAACCCTAACCAATAATAGTAAGTGAAACAAAGGTACAATATCCCTAGATAATACTTGAGTATGACAAGAAAGGGACATGGTCATCCTTTTACTTTATATCCTGGTTTTATCTTAACATTTAGAGTATTTTATCTTAACATTTAGAATACATAAGAGAATGAATAAAATAAACTTTAAGTACAAGTTGGAAGAATTTATCCTTTTCAAGCTATAAATGGAAACAAATTTCTCTGGGATTTATGTATTCATTGGTGTGTTTGCTTGCTTGCTTGTTTGTTTAATTGTTTATTTATTTTTGCAACAAGCAAAGAGACTTCAAGATTGTTTTGATTTCCCAGGTGGAAATACTTTGTGAAAAATATCTGATCTTCTTTTCTTTGCTTTAGCTAATGTCTTTAGAGAGGACAGGCCCTACCAGAGTGGTACAAAGTTCAGAACATTTAGACCTTCCCTAAACTGGTCAGCCAAATTTAAAGAAGTTGATTACAATATCTTTAAAGGGAAAATACAGAAACCTTTAGGAAAATAGGCCACACCAACTCTAAGAAAAAGAAAAAAATAAAAGCTTCTTCTTGAGAGGAATAGTTAGAAGTTCATTTGATTTTCCTAGGAATTTGCTTATCAAAATTTACTAGCACAGATGGCTAAGATAAGGCCAAACAGACGCTGGGGTAGCCTGCTTGATCTGAGTAGGCTTCAGCTGTTATCTGTGGCTGTGAATGAGGGGGTAGTTAAAGCGTTACACAGAAAGTTCCATGATGAACACCATCGGGGATCCAAACCCTGCTCAGTCTGTGAGCAGAAAGAGGCTCTGAACACTGAATGTTGACTACACAAAAAGATCACAAGCAGGAAAGAACACAGCAGGGCACAATGTAGCACTTAAATGAAAAAGCGAAGCAAAGAATTATAGCACTGTGCAGCCAGTCCCATTAACTAATGAAACAGGCAGCCATAACATCTTGTAGGAATATTTGGACAGAACAAAGGCTGCCATAAAAATCAATCAATAAAAAATTGGTGTTCAGTGACTACTTAATGTCCAGGCTGGTTTGAAATCTTAAATCAGAAGCCACAAATGCCAACTGTCAGTACTGGCAGTCACATCACCTAAATAAGTGTCATGAGCCCTGCAAAGGCTGTAGGAAACCAGAAACTCCTTAGTCTGTTGAAAGTAGACAACCACTACCCACAGCCACTGATGTTTGCCCTGTGAGAACAATGTGCTGCCAAATCTTCAGATCTTTTTAAAGCTGGAATTCAGTTTGTATGTGCAATCTCCTAGTTTTAACTTTGACTCAGTTTTTTTGAAATGTCAGTGAAAGGCAAACAAAACACACCTATGAACCAACAGTTTGTGACCTGCGTTAATAGCTCCCTTTCTTCTCATATCCAATATTACCAATGTTCTATAAATATCTCTATCCCCATAGGCCTTATCCCCAGGTTATCTTTTTCTGTCTTGCTTCTTTAGATGGAAGATTCTCTGCCAAACTTTTGATTCAGCCTCTAAAATTTGTGTTTTAAATCGTCTTTCTTGGCTTAATCTTGCAGTCTTTGGATGAGTGACATTCCACCTCTGTTTGACTTTGGATTCTAGAGAATGCACCCCAGTTTAAGTCTGGCATCCCTACTACTTATATAAAGAGAGATTCTGAACATTTGTGTGTGAGTGTGTGTGTGTGTGTGTGTGTGTGTGTGTAAGAGAAAGAGAGAGGGGGGAGAGAGAGAGAGAGAGAGAAAGAGAGAGAGAAGTTAGTAATAAAAATGCTGAATTGAGTTGAGAGAAAGGGATTTGTTCAAAAAAACAGGTTGGGTTATGAATAGCATGGAACATTGAGGATTACAACTTGAACAATCAAGAATATTTTCTTAGCCACACTGGTTAATAATTACTGACAGCAGCTCTCAACCCAGCTGCACATTACAATTACTTAGGATGCATTTATAACATACAGATGATTGGGCACCACCCCAGAGATACTTATGCAATTTGTCTGGATTATATGATTTGGCATCATTACTTTAAAAAAAATTCCCCAGTGACCTTAATGTGCAGCAGGGTCACAAACTACTGAGTGAGGAAAAGCCCCAGAGCATAATAGTTCAGAAGGTGAACTTTAAAGTCAGCTTGAAAGTGTGCTTCAGTTGTGACTTTATCATTCAGTAGCTATGTGATATCAGCCAACATGCCTAGGACATTTAAGGCTCACTCAATCGTATAAAACAGAAACAAATGCCTATTTTATGAGGCTGTGTTAAATGAGGCAATGTTTGTAAAATGCTTAGCAAGTGTAGAATAAATGACGGCTATCATTATTATCAGCAGGTATGAGGGAGAATTTGGTGACCATTCATTATTTAACAGTATTTTAAATCATCTTATTTAAAAATAACATGTAATAACCCATGTTTAAATCCTAGTGGAAACTATATATATATATATATATATATATATATATTCATTCAAAATGTTATTTTGCCTAATCGTTTTGATGACATACAGATTTCAGTTGAATAAGTCCTTTAAGCACTGTGACATGTAGACACCTGGGCAGAATAGGTCCTTCTCACTCATTATAATTATGTGCAGGAAGATAATACAAAAAATTATATTGGCTATTATGTATATAATAAGATATTGAACAATCCTAGCAATCAAGCAATTTCAAATTCAAATAACAGTGGAATGCCTTTGTGGTCTATCAGAGTGACAAATACTTTTTTTAGACCAATATCACAACTAAATTCTATTCAGGTATTTTGGGACAATGAGAAAACCTCTTGCCAACACACTGAATAGGTTAAAAATATAAATCCTCCCCCACAAAAGTATTTTTTTCTCAAGAAAAGAGAAAAAGGAGTGAGGGCATGGGGGAGGTACAATAAAAAGGACATATATTTAAAGTGCTCATGGGCATCCAAGTGAGGATGCCCAGTGGCAGTAGAAAAGAAGGGACTCGAACTCAAAGGAAAGGTTGGCACTGAAGATAGGGCTCTAGGAATTGAAGACATAAAGATAAAAGCAAAGGACATGATAAGTTTACTTAAAAATGTATATGTAAAAGGAATACAATGTCAAGAACTGAAACCTGGGGCAAATCATCATTTAAGAAATGGAAGTGGGAAAGATAGCAGTGATGGCAACATATTTTTTCACCTTTTCAAACCCTTCCATAAAAGTAATAAGATAAATTAGGCTGGTAAAAAGTCTCTGGACAATACCTACAATGTAACTAGGTTGACAAGATGTTTCATAGATTCCACAAACCAAGCAGGGGCACACAAATCTCTTTAGTAAGAACTTAGTAAGAACTTTAATGAAGAGATAGCAAGCATAAAAAAAGGACATAGAAACCGTAAAAAAGAACCAGTCAGATGTGAAGAATACAATAACTGAAATGAAGAATGCACATGAAGGAATTGCCACAGGATAGATGAAGGAGAGGATCAAATCAGTGATTTAGAAGACAAAGTAGCAGAAAACAGCCAATCGGGCAGCTTCAAGATCTGCATAGCACCACTGCCTCTACCAATGCAAGTGGCAGGAAGCAACAGAGCATCTGATGGACCTAAGAACTGCAAAATAGTCATAAGTGATCACGTGAAAAGCTTAGCAAGACAAATTAAAGAACTGGGAGGGGTTTGTACACCCCAATAACAGATGGTTTTGAGGGATTCCAACAAAGACCTGCAGGGGCTGAAATAGTTAATGAACTTTCAAAACAAAATAGCCAAAGCTCCATTCCAGGTGTGGCCAAACCTCAGCCTGAGGGTCAATCCCACCCACTGATATGCCAAAAGAAATCAAGCCTCACTATAATAGGAGGGCACACACAACCCACACAATTAAGTGCTCCAAGGGACACTCCTGGAACTCCTGGTGCAGGTAACCAGGGAGACTGTCACTGAGCCCCACAAGGCACCTACTACATAAGGCCACTGGCCAAGACTGGAAGATATAGGATATCTACCTAATACATAGAAACAACACAGGGAAGCAGCTAAAATGAGGAAACAAAAAAACATGTACAAATAAAAGAACAGGACGAAACTCCAGAAAAAGAACTAAACGAAATGGAGGAAAGCAATCTGCCAGATACAGAGTTCAAAACAATGATTATAAGGATGCTCAAGGAATTTAGTAAAAACTTTAATGAAGAGATAGCAAGCATAAAAAAAGGACATAGGAACCGTAAAAAAGAACCAGTCAGATGTGAAGAATACAATAACTGAAATGAAGAATGCACATGAAGGAATTGCCACAGGATAGATGAAGGAGAGGATCAAATCAGTGATTTAGAAGACAAAGTAGCAGAAAACAGCCAATCAGAACAGCAAAAAGAAAAAATAATTTTAAAAAATGAAGATAACTTAAGAGACCTCTGGGACAACATCAAGTGTAATAACATTTGTATCATAGGGGTACCAGAAGAAGAGAGAAAGCAAGGGATTGAGAACCTATTTAAAGAAATAATTACTGGAAGCTTTTCTGGTGAAACAAACAGACATACAAGGCCAGGAAGGGCAGAGAATCCCAAGCAAGATGAACCAAACGAGGCCAACACCAAGACAGATTATAATTAGAAGAGCAAAGGTTAAAGACAAAGAGAGAATATTAAAAGTAGCAAGAGAAAGACAATGAGTAAGTTATAAGGGAGCTCCCATGAGATTGTCAGCTGATTTCTCAACAGAAACTTTGCATGTCAGAAGCGATTGGCACAAAATATTCAACATGATGAAAAGCAAGGACCTACAACCAAGACTACTCTACCCAGCAAAACTATCATTTAGAAGGACAGATAAAGAGCTTCCCAGACAAGAAAAAGCTAAAGGAGTTCATCACCACCAAACGAGTATTACAACAATTTTACAGGTACTTCTTTAAGAGAAAAGAAGTGGGGGGAGATCAAAAATATGAATAATAAAATGGTAATAACTACATATCTATCAATAATTCCTTTCAATGTAAATTGATTAAGTGCTCCAATCAAAAGACACAGGGTGGTTAAATGGATTTATATATATATATAATGTGATGGCTCAGTGTGAGGTCGGAGGGATAGTGGATGGGGGAGGAGGGTTCACAGTGTGAGGGATATAAATGATGAACGTCTCAGTATTACCTTGTCTTGTACACCTGAAACTAATAAATTAAAAAAAAATTAAAAAGAAAGAAAACCTTACATATGCTGCCTACAAGAGAATCACTTCAGATTGAAAGACACACAGAGATGGAAAGTAAAGGAATGGGAAAAGATATTTCATGAAAATGGAAACAAAAAAATATGGGGTAGCAATACTTTTACCAGACAAAATAGACTTAAAAACAGGCTATAACAAGAGACAAAGAAGGACCCAGTAATCCCACTTCTGGGTATTTATCAACACTATGTTGAAAAGGCATGTGCATCCATATGTTCATTGCAGCATTGTTTACAACAGCCAAAATGTGGAGGCAGCGGGGTGTCCATTAATGGATAAATGGATAAAGAGTAGGTGGTACAAATATACAATGGAGTATTGCTCGGCCATG
This sequence comes from Rhinolophus hipposideros, assembly GCF_964194185.1. NCBI lineage: Eukaryota > Metazoa > Chordata > Mammalia > Chiroptera > Rhinolophidae > Rhinolophus > Rhinolophus hipposideros. The sequence goes on along the minus strand of NC_138054.1, from coordinate 5,363,043 downwards.
GAAGGGAATGGGTTCTTGCCATCTGCACAAACATGGGTGGACTTGGAGGGTATTGTGATGAGTGGAATATGTCAGAGAAAGACAGGCGCAAAGTGATTTTGCTTATATGTGGAATCTAAAAAACAGAAGACAAAAAACAGAAACAAACTCAGATACAGAGAACATTTTCTTTTCCATTTTCTTTATTAGTTTCATGTGTACAAAGCAACATAATAGTTAGACATTTAACTCCTCATAAAGTGATAACCCACCCTCAAGCTACTACCCCTCTGACATTTTATATAGCTGTTACAATATCATCGACTATCTTCCCTATGTTGTACTCCACATCCTGTGACTATATATATCCAAATATTTAGTTATAGTTGACTTTCAATATTATTCTACTTCAGCTTCATGTGTATAGTGCATTGGTCAGGCATCTACACAGTCTATGACATGATCCCTCCGATAAGTCCAGTGCCCATCTGGCACCTTACATGATCTTTACAACATTGTTATTATATTCCCCATACTGTATTTCTTAATACCTTCACATTTTTCACCCTGCTCCCAACACTTTTCCCACCTATTACCCTGATAGATCTAGTATGTATCTGACACCATACCTAGTTATTACAATATTATTGACTATATTCCTTATGCTATACCTACATCCCCATGACTACTGTATAACAGCCAACTTGTACTTCTCAATTCCTTCCCCTTTCACCCATCCTTAACCCCCTCCCATTTTAAAGAAATCCCTCTAAGAGTTCTTGTAATACTGGTTTGGTGGTGATGACCTCCTTCAGCTTTTTCTTGTCTGGAAAGCTCCTTATCTGTCCTTCAATTCTAAACGACAGACTTGCTGGGTAGAGAAATCTTGGTTGTAAGTCATTGCTTTTCATCACTTGGAATATTTCTTGCCACTCTCTTCTTGCCTGCAGACTTTTTGTTGAGAAATCAGCTGCCAGTTATATAGGAGCTCCCTTGTAGGTAACTATCTACTTTTCTCTTGCTGCTTTTAAGATTCTCTCTTTGTATTTAACCTTTGGCATTTTATGATGTGTCTCGATATTGGCCGCTTTTGGTGCATCTTGTTTAGGATTCTCTCTGCTTCCTGGGCTTGAATGTCTATTTCTTTCACCAGGCTAAGGAATTTTCCTGTCATTATTTCTTCAAATAAGTTGTAAATTCCTTGCTTTCTCTCTTCTCCTTCTTGTACCCCTATAATGTGAATGTTGGTATGCTTGATGTTGTCCCGAAGGCCCCTTAAACTCTCCTCAATTTTTTGGATTTTTTTTTTTTTTTTTTTTTTTGCTGTTCTGGTTTGGTGTTCTCTACTACCTTACCTTATACATCACTGGTTGGATATTCTGCTTCATCTAATCTACTGTTGATTCCCTGTAATATATCCTTTATTTCCATTATTGTATCCTTTATTTCTGACTCGTTCTTTTTTATGGTTTTCAACTCCGTTTTTATGCTTCCTATCTCGCTATTGAAGTTCTCCCTGAGATCACTGAGCATTCTTACAACCAGTGTTTGGAACTCTGCATCTGATAGATTGCTTACCTTTGTTGCACTGAGTTCTTTTTCTGGAGCTTTGTTCTATTCTTTTATTTGGGACATGTTTCTTTGTCTCCCAATTTTGGCTGCCTTCCTGTGTTTGTTTCTATGTATTAGGTAGAGCTGCTATGTCTTCTGTCCTTAGTAGAGTGGCCTTATGTAGTAGGTATGCTGTGAGATTCAGTGGCACAGTCTTTCTATTCACCTGAATCACATGCTCCAAATGTGTCCCTTGTGTGGATTGTGTGTATGCTGTTCTTGTAGTTAAACCTTGGTTGATAACTGCACATTAATAGGAGGGACTGACCCTTGGGCTCACTGGTTGTGAGGACTGGCCTTGATTACAGTGGTAGAGTTGTTGTGCAGGGGTTAGCTCCAGCTCATTTTGAAGCTGGCCACTGGGGTGACACCTCCAGGGCCACCTTGGAAGGGATCCGCTGTAGGTCTACTTCAGCCACAGCCTGTACCCAACCTGGGGCCACCCAGTGGGAGCCAGAAAGAAATCTGCAGATGGCTGTCACCCATGCTGTGCTTGGAAGTGCCTTGAGAGGCCAAGTAGCAAACCGAGGCTGGCTGCTGCTTGTATAGGCTTAGGACTGCTCGGCCAGAGGTACAGGATATGCTCAAGCTAGATGCTGCTTGTCTGAGTTCTGCGAACCTTTGAGAATCTAGGAAAATCTGAAGCTTGAGCCAAGGTAGGCAGTCTGCATGAAAAAGCCACTGGAAGTAGCCTGGGTGTGCCCAAAAGTTGGATTGGGTGGGGTCTTGAATTGCCACAGCATGGCGAATGAACAGCAGAGACTCAGATATGGCAGCTGCCTATGTTTGCACGCTGGGAAGGAGGAGGGCTAAGCAAAGAAACAATAGCCTCCACCAGCTCCCCCATCCAGGAGAAAGCAGCCTCTCCAGCTGCTGTCCCAAGCCAGACAACTCAATTCCCAAACATTTTTCCCCGCCGTCTCTCCAGCTGCTGCCCCAGCGCTGGAGCTCAGAGTAAGTGACTCCATTGGTGGGTAAGTCTGTGTGCATTCCCTTTAAGAGCAGTGCCTGTGAGTGCAGCTGTACTCAGTCTCACTCAGTCACAATATCCACTGGTTTTCACAGCCAGAAATTATGAGGACTTCTTTCCTCGGCACTGGAACACTGGACTGGAGTGGGACTCAGATCTCTTGCCCTTCTAGGGATGGTGAGAGACCTCCAAAGCCAAAATAGCCCTCCTGATCTTTAATAGTCATATGCGGGTGTGGGACCAGCCCTTTCTGCATCTCTGCCCTTCCTGACAGTCTGGAGGTGGCTTTTTCTGCATGTCCTTAGTTGAAAGGCTTTAGTTCAGCTTGATTTTAGGTGATTCTCAATAATAGTTGTTTTGTAGATTAGTTGTAATTTTGATGTGGTTATGAGAGAAGGTAAGCACAGCATTTACCTACTGTACCATTTGGTTCCTCCTCCCTGAGAACATTTTGATGGTTACCAGATGGGAGGGGGGTTGGGGGAATGGTTGAAAAAGGGTAAGGGATTAAGAAGTACAAATTAGTTGTACAAAATAATCATGGGGATGTAGGGTATAGCATAAGGAATATAGTCTATAGTATTACAATAACTATGTATGTTATCAGATGGGTACTAGATACATCGGGGTGATAGATGGGAGGGGGTTTGGATGGCAGGGTGAAAAAGGTAAAGAGATTAAGAAGTACTAATTGGTATTTACAAAATAGTCATGGGAATGTAAAGTATAGCATTAGAAATATAGTCAATAATATTGTAATAACTGTGTATAGTGCCAGGTGGGTACTAGACTAGTCAGGGGGATCACTTCTTAAATCATATAAACTGTAACCACTATGCTGTACAGCTGAAATTAATATAAAATAGTATTGAATGTCAACTAAAAAGGGGGGGAAGTGAAGGGAAATAATAGGTCCAAATTTCCAGGTATAAAATAAGTCATGGAGGATATAATATACAGCATAGTAAAATATAGTCATTAATATTATGATAGCGTGATACGATATTAGATGGTTGCTGGACTTATCATGGTGATAACTTCTTTAGGTATATAAATGTTGAATAACTGTTGTGTACCCCTGAAATTAATATTGTATGTTAGCTATATTTTAATAAAAACCTTTGGTAAGAAAATATGGAATGCCCAGTTAAATTTGGATTTCAGGTAAATTATTGCAGTTTACCTGAAATTCAGATTTATTGGAACTCCGTGTTTCATTTGTAACTGTAGCCTAACTTGCTAGTAAACCTCGGAAGAAATGAAAAAAAAAAAAAAAAAAACTCTGTAGGTAACCAAGTTAATATAACAAGTTACATAAAACATAAAACAGAAAGAAAATTTAATCACCATCAGACTTTTTTATGGCAACACATTCCTAGAAGAATATTGAGTAACATGTTTTAGGTATCCAAAGGACGAAAATATAAGGCAAGGCTTTTATATCCAGGAAAACTTATTTTCAAGCAAATTGTCATCAGCATACAGGAATTAAGAAATATTGTTCAGAGACGTCATCAAAATGGCGGCGTGAGGTGAGCCTCTGTAAAGCTCCCCTGGAATTTACAACTAATCGAACAACAATAACTTCACAAAGGACAACCTGCACAGCAGACAGGCAAGACGAGAGGCCCACTACTGAATTCACCTCAAGGTAGGAGAATCGCGCGAGCGGAGGAGGAGGGAAGAGAGACGTGTGGAGATGGAGCCATGTGGGCACAGGACGCAGACCTAGCTCAGTGCTCCGAGCTCGCTGCATCCCGGAACTACCGCAGCTGCGGGAGAGGCAAGAACTCGGACTGCTAGGGCTCCACTTATGGCCCACAGGGCTGAGGGGGGCAGCATATAACCAGGCTGAACGCAACGCTCATGGCAGACCTCGGAGAAAAGACTGAGGGAGAAAGGCTGAAAACGGTGATTTAAGCCCTCACTGCCTAGCAGAGAACTTAAGCCTTAGGCACTGAGACTAGCCGCCCCCTCTTTACCCTCCCAGCGCTCGCCCCACCCCCACCTGCCCAGTGCTAGAAGCAGAACAGTAGCAGTGTCAGATCAAAAGAACAGAATATTTGCTGTTCTGAGAACTGTGAACCACAGACACAGATTAGCAGACCAACTAGTTCCAGCAAAGGGGAGGGAGCTGTGGGAGTGGGACCCGCTGTGGTGGTGGTCGCGGCCAAAGCTCTGGGCCACCTCTCACAACTCACCCTGCCCCTGGCCCCACCTATCTGGGTGGATCCCTGCAGGACTAAACAGAACTGCTGAAACATACTGGCTCTGAATCTGGTGCAGAAAGAGCTTTGGAACTTCAAAAGCTCTCAGCATACCCACAGGGACGTGGCACCTATGACCCAGGTAAACTGTTAACAGAGGAGAAGCCCGTTTCCCAGGGAATCCCCCCATTGTGTGAGAAGCTGGAATTGTGCAGAGAAAACATAGAACTACTGGGTGTGAGAGAGGAAAAAAAAGCTGCCGTCGTAAAGAAAATAAAACATTCTACCAACAAGTACTGGAAAACAAAAGAAAGACCTCTTCCTATCAACCATGTTGCAGAAGCCACTCCAGTAGATGTCTAGGAAGAGAAGCAATAAATCATTAATTGCCATGAATAACCAAGGCAACAAGACACCTCAAAGAGAAAGTGAAAAGCCTCCAGAAAAGGAACTTAAAGTTATGAAAATATGTGACTTAAATGACAGAGAATTCAAGATTGCATCTGCAAATAATGAATGAGATGAAAGAAAATACAAAAAGGCAATTTAATGAACTCAGAAACACAATCAAAGAACAACATGAGCATTTTACAAAAGAGATTGACATTTTAAAAAAGAACCAAATGAATTTTCTGAAGATTAAGAACTCAATGAAAGACAATGAATAAAATAACCAGCTTAGGTAGTGCAGTTGACCAGATGGAGGAAAGAATCAGTGACATCGAAGACAGAAACCTGGAAATTACACAGATGGAAGAAGAAAGAGACTTGAGACTTAAAAGAAATGAGATAACACTACAAGAACTTTCTGACTCTATCAGAAAGAGGAATATAAGAATAATGGGCATACCAGAAGGAGAACAAAGAGAGAAGGGAACAGAGAATCTATTCAAACAAATTGTTGATGACAACTTCCCAAACTTGTGGACAGAACTGGATCCTCGAATCCAAGAAGGACATAGAACACCTAATTACCTCACTCCCAACAGGCCTTCTCCAAGGCACATTGTATTGAAGCTGTCTAAAATCAATGAAAAAGAAAGAATCCTCAAGGCAGCCAGGGAAAAGAAGACGTTAACCTACAAATGAAAGCCCATTAGATTATCATCAGATTTTTCAGCAGAAACTCTACAAGCCAGGAAGGAGTGGAACCAAATATTCAAACTATTGAAAGGGAGAAATTATGAGCCAACAATATTATATCCAGCAAAGATGTCCTTTAGATATGAAGGAGGAATAAAGACGTTTCCAGACATACAGAAGATGATGGAATTTTCTAATACACAACCTGCACTACAAGAAATAGTAAAGGAGGCTATTCGACCACCATCAAAAGGGACAATTTGTGGCAACATAAAAAGGGGGAGAGTAAAGGCCTGAACCGTAATATGGGAGTGGAGAAAGTAAGCATGCTGAAGAAAATGGAATAATCTAAATATCAAACTTTCTTTTACATAAACTTAAGGGTAACCACTCAAAAACAATCCAGAACTGAAATATATACTGTAATAAAAGAAGAAACAGAGGGAAACATCATAGAATACCACCACACAGAAATAATAGACAACAACAAAAAGGCAAGGAAACAATGGAGACACAGCCTTACCAGAAAAAAAAGATAGAATGACAGGAAAGCCTCACGTATCAAATATCTAAATGTAAATGGACTGAACTCACCAATAAAAAGGCACAGAGTAGCAGATTGGATCAAAAACCTAAACCCAAGAGACACATCTCAGCTACCTGAGATGCTGTCTCCAAGAGACACATATCAGCTACCAGAACAAGCATAGACTCAAAGTGAAATGGTGGAAATTGACACTCAAAGCAAATGGTACTCAGAGAAAATCAGGTGTAGCCATAATGATATCAGATGAAACAGACTTCAGGGCGAAAAAGATAACAAGAGACAAAGATGGACATTTCATAATGGTAAAGGGGACTATACAACAAGAAGACATAACAGTAATCAATATTTATGCCCCCAATCAGGGAGCACTGAAATATACCAAGCAACTACTAACAGAACTAAAGGGAGAAATTGACAAAAACAGAATTATACTAGGGGCCTTAAATACATCATTGACAGCTATGGATAAATCATCCAAACAGAAAATAATTAATGAAATAGCAGCCCTAAATGACACGTTAGATGAAATGAACAAAATTGACATATATAGAGCACTTCATCCTAAAACATCAGACTATACATTCTTTTCGAGTGTACATGGAATATTCTCAAGGATAGACCATGCATTGGGACGTAAAACTAGCCTCAGCAAATTTAAGAAGAATGAAATCATATGAAGCATATTCTCTGATCATAAGGCGTTCAAATTGGATATCAACTGCAAAATGAAAGTAGGAAAAAACACAAATACATGGAGATTAAACAGATACTTATAAAGAACGACTGGGTCAAAGAAGTAATTAGAGGAGAGATCAAAAGATACATAGAAACAAATGACAATGAAAATACATCCTACCAAAATTTTGGGGATGCAGCGAAAGCAGTTTTAAGAGGGACATTTATATCATTACAGGCCTATCTCAAGAAACAAGCAAAATCCCAAATAAATAACCTCATGTTACACCTTAAAGAACTAGAAAAAGAAGAACAAGTGAAATCCAAGGTCAGCAGAAGAAAGGAAATAACAAAAATCAGAGCACAACTAAATGAAATAGAGAACAAAAAGACAATAGAAAAAATTTATGTGACAAAGAGCTGGTTCTTTGAAAAGATTAACAAAATTGACAAACCCTTGGCTAGACTCACTAAAATAAAAAAGAAAAAACACTAATTAACAAAATCAGAAATGAGAAAGAAGTTATCACGGACACCACAGAAATACAAAGAATCATCCAAGAATACTATGAAGGACTATCTGCCACCAAATTCAATATCCTAGAAGAAATGGACAAGTTCTTAGAAACATATAGCCTTCCAAGGCTGAACCATGAAGAACTGGAAAATCTAAACAGACCGATCACCAGTAAAGAAATTGAATCAGTAATCCAAAACCTTCCCCAAAGCAAAAGTCCTGGACCAGATGGCTTCACTAGTGAATTCCACCAAAACTTCAAAGAGGATCTAATAGCAATTCTTCTCAAACTCTTCCAAAACATTGAAGAAGAGACAGTACTCCCTAACTCATTTTATGAGGCCAACATTACTCTGATACCAAAACCTGGTAAGGACAACACAAAAAAAGAAAACTACAGACTAATATCTCTGAAGAATACAGATGCAAAATTCCTAAACAAAATTCTAGCAAATCAAATACAGCAATGCATTAAAAAGATTATTAACCATAACCAAGAGGGGTTCATCCCCGGGGCACAAGGATGGTTCAACATCCGCAAATCCATCAATGTGATACATCACATAAACAAAATATGTGACAAAATTCATATGATTTTGTCATATGAACATAGGACAAAAATCATATGATTATATCAATGAATGCAGAAAAAGCATTTGACAAGACACAACATCCATTTATGATTAAAACCCTTAATAAAATAGGTATAGAAGGAAAATATCTTAGCATAATAAAGGCCATATATGCAAGCCCTCAGCTAATCTAATAATTAATGGTGAAAAACTGAGGCCCTTTGTTCTACCTTCAGGAACATGACAGGGCTGTCCCCTATCACCTCTGCTTTTCAACATAGTGTTGGAAGTCCTTGCCAGAGCAATCAGGCAACAGAAAGAAATAAAAAGCATCCAAATTGGGAATGAAGAAGTTAAATTGTCACTCTGTGCAGATAACATGATGCTATATACAGAAAACCCTAAAGACTCCACCAAAAAGCTATTAGAAATAATCAACGAATACAGTAAAGTTGCTGGCTACAAAATCAACGTACAAAAGTCCATTGCATTCCTATATACTAACAATGAAATCTCAGAAAAACAAATACAAAAAACAATTCCTTGTTCAATTGCAGCAAAAAGAATAGAATACCTAGGAATAAACTTAACCAAGGATGTGAACAACCTATATGCTGAAAACTAGAAGACATTTTTGAAAGAATTTAAGATGACACAAAGAAATGGAAAGACATTCCGTTCTCATGGATTGGAAGAATCAACATAGTTAAAATGGCCATATTACCCAAAGCAATATACAGATTTAATGCAATTCCCATCAAAATCCCAATGGCATTTTTAAAGAAATAGAACAAAAAATCGTCAGATTTGTTTGGAACCACAAAAGACCCCGAATAGCCAAGGCAATATTAAAAAAAAAAGAACAATACTGGAGGTATCACACTGCCTGACTTTAGCTTGTACTACAGGGCTACAATAATCAAAACAGCATGGTATTGGCAGAAAAACAGACACATAGACCAATGGAATAGAATTGAGAACCCAGAAATAAAACCACATAAATATGGACAGATCATTTTTGACAAAGAAGCTAAAAACATACAATGGAGGAAAGACAGCCTCTTCAATAAATGGTGCTGGCAGAATTGGATAGCTACGTGTAAAAGAATAAAATTGGACTGCTATCTCTCACCATGTACCAAAATTAATTCAAAATGGATCAAAGACTAAAGCATAAGACCTGACACAATAAACTGCATTGAAGAAAACATAGGTACTAAACTTATGGACCTTGGGTTCAAAGAGCATTTTATGAATTTGACTCCAAAGGCAATGGAAGTAAAAGCTAAAATAAACGAATGGGACTATATGAAACTTAAAAGCTTCTGCACAGCAAAAGAAACCATCGACAAAATAAAGAGGCAGCCAACTGAATGGGAAAAGATTTTTGCAAACAGTGCCTTTGATAAGGGGCTAATATCCAAAATATACAAGGAACTCATGAAACTCAACAACAAGAAAACAAACAACCCAATTGAAAAATGGGCAGAGGACCCTAAGAGACATTTCTCCAAAGAGGACATACGAATGGCAAATAAACATATGAAAAATGCTCAACATCACTAATCATCAGAGAAATGCAAATAAAAACCACAATGAGATATCACCTCACCCCAGTCAGAATGGCTATCATCAACAAGACAAATAGTAACAAGTGTTGGAGAGGCTGTGGAGAAAAAGGAACCCTCATACACTGTTGGTGGGAATGCAGACTTGTGCAGCCGTTATGGAAGGCAGTGTGCTGGTTTCTCAAAAAATTAAGAATAGAATTACCATATGACCTAACAATCCCTCTCCTTGGTATCTACCCCAAAAATCTGAAAACATTTATGCATAAAGACACGTGTGCTCCAATGTTCATTGCAGCTTTGTTTACAGTGGCCAAGACATGGAAACAACCAAAAATGTCCTTCGATTGATGAATGTATGAAGAAGTTGTGGTATATATACACAATGGAATGCTATTCGGCGGTAAGAAAAGATGATATAGGAACATTTGTGACAACATGGATGGATCTTGAGAGTATAATGCTAAGTGAAATAAGTCTGATAGAAAAAGCAGGGAACCATATGATTTCACCTATATGTGGTGTATAAACCAAAAACAACAAAAGATCAAGACAAACAAATGAGAAACAAAAAATCATAGACACAGACAATAATTTAGTGGTTACCAGAGGGTAAGGGGGTGGGGGGTGGGTGATGAGGGTAAAGGGGATCAAATATATGGTGATGGAAGGAGAACTGACTCTGGGTGGTGAACACACAATGGGATTTATAGATGATGTAATACAGAATTGTACATCTGAAATCTATGTAATTTTACTAACAAATGTCACCCCATGGTGAACACACAATGGGATTTATAGACGATGTAATACAGAATTGTACACCTGAAATCTATGTAAATTTACTAACAATTGTCACCCCAATAAATTTAATTTAAAAAAAGAAAGAAATGAAAATCAAAAAAAAAATGTCACCCCAATAAATTAAAAAAATATATATATATATTTTTCTAGGTCTACCCGGTGACTCAGGCAGTTGGAGGACTGTGCTCCTAAGGTGAAGTCACCAGTTGGATTCCCATATGGGACAGTGAGCTGCGCCCTCTACTGCTAAGATTGTGAATAACAGCTCTCCCTGGAGCAGGGCTGCTGTGAACAGAGGGAGGTTGGCATGGGCTACTGTGTGCTGCCATGAGCGGCCGGTGGCGTCCTTGAGTGGCCAGCAGCCATATGAGTGGCCGGCAGCCAGCATGTGCTGCTATGGGCTTCTGTGTGTTGCCGTGGGCTGCTATGTGCTGCCATGAGTGTCTGGTGGCCAGAGTGAGTGGCCGGCAGCCATCGTGATCTGCTGTGTGCTGCCCTGGGCTGTTGTGTGTTGCCATGGGCTACCATGTGCAGCAGTGAGTGGCCGACAGTCAGCGTGAGTGGCTGGCAGCCAGCGTGAGTGGCTGGCAGCCAGGGATAGCTGCCATGAGCTGCTGTGAGCCGTGGATGACAACTGGCGACTGACTGCCTCCGCCGGGAGGAGGGGGGGAACACAAGGATCATAATTCCAGCATGGGCCAGAGAGCTGTGTCCTATACAACTAGACTGAGAAACAACGGATTGAACTGGAGTGAGGGGGTGGAAAAAAAAGAGGGGGGAAGAAATATTGTTCTCATGAGTCCTTCTTTAGAATCTACTAGAGAAAGAACTTTTCGCGGCTATCGGTTTACTCAGTGGTTAGAGCACAGTGCTCATAACACCAAGGTCACCAGTTGAATTCCCACATGGGCCAGTAAGCTGCACCCTCCACAACTAGATTGAGAAAATGACAACTTGACCTGGAGCTGAGTTCCGCCCTCCACAACTAGATTGGGTGGTGGGGGAGAAAAATGACTTCACTTGGAGCTGGTGGGTCCTGGAAAAATACACTGTTCTTCAATATTTCCCAGTAAAAAAATTTTAAAAAAAATTTGAAAAAGAGCTTTAATCAACCAAAAATGCTTTGAAGAGACATCAACTTAAATACTGGCAGTGAGCATTAAATATATATTTAAATGTACAGTGAAGGCTAAATGAAAGATATGAGAGAGAAATTATAAAATATTTCTTGATAATGTAGGTTGTAGTACAACTCTAAAAATAGGGAGAGCATATGCAAAAAAAAAAATTGTAATTTTCATTGTCTTCAATAATCCTAAGAGTAAAAGTGTTGAGATTGTTATTCTGAAAATGTTTGGGCAAAAGGAAATTAATAATTTCATGATGTCTAATTTTATCATCTATGTGCCCTTGAGAATCAGGAATTTTGGTTTAGGAACAAATACATACAAACATAAGAGACAACATTAATTATTCTGCAATCCTGAATTTGAATTGGAAGTGTCAGTATGAACTCATGAAATGTTTGGAGTTTTTTAAGTCTTTAAATATACGGGTTCCACCTTCTGAAAAGGCCTAGAAATAATGACCTGTCCAGTAGCAAGGAGTGTCAGTAATTTCCTGATTGTGATGTGGAGAAATGGCTGATTCCAGGCATTGGGAAGGAAATGTACAAGATTAGCCTGGAAAATCATGTCATACAGCAAAAAAAGCTATAAAGACTTTTTAGGGTAGGGTTGGTCAAAAGGAGATAGGAACTCACTTGAAAAGACTCCTGCTGACCAAAGATGGAACAATTTGAATATCAATAAGGATAGTAGCTGTAAGATTATTTGATCCCTGAGTTCATAAATTGTACTCATCCCCACTGCCAAAAAAATAAAAATAAAAGAAAATACCTTAACCCTAGTGAGTTGCACTGGGAGGATGTTGGAGAACTGACTAGTTTGCAAACTAGTAAACAAAAAGAAGAGTTATTATCTTGTTTTTCCTTTAAAAATTCTACTTACTACAGAGTAATCAAATAGTAGATGAGAGAATGTTTCTATTTATAAAAGTATTCCAGTCTAATAAATAAAGACAAGATGATAAATAGGACTATTACCATTTTGCAATCTTCAATTAAGTAAAGGATCTAGGCATTACCAGTGGCTGCTAACAGCACAAAAAGAGAGACAATTAGACATCATATGTGTCTCAGTGAAGAGCAAAACACCACCTGTGATGAGGTTCTCCAAAAATAAAAAATCTAGGAGGCACCTAGGAATTAATATAGACCTAAGAAACATATTTTGAAATAAAAGCAAACAGGGATAGCAATAGCATTTGGGTGATGTCACTTGGGTGATAAAATTATAAAGAAATACATGGCAATCATAAAGATTAGAGACTGGTTATTCATAGAAGAGGTTTGGCATTATTGGGGAAATGTGGCTAGACAAGGAGGACATTCCTTGTCCTGGATGGTGGTTACAAGGGTGTTTGCCTTATAGAACAGGTGTGAGAAAAAAGGGCTGGGGACAGAACCCTGCCAAGAGCCTCAGAATTTAAGGAAAGACAAAAGGAAATGGGATGGAAAAGGGTGGACAAAGATCTAGAAGTAAACCAGGGGAAAAATGGTCTAGAACACAAAGAAAAAGAAGGAAGGAATGAAAATGTAGAGACCAAATGAAACAATGGTGGTTCTCATGAAAGTTATTGATAACCTACACAAACTCTTGGTAGCGAACCTCACAGGATCGACCAATGCTTGAGAAGTTCTCCTTCCCAACTTAGGTCATGTTCTCGGTGCCATTCTCACCCTCTCCCTGATTCTTCATTGGGACATTTTCCTTTTCAGATACCATAAATGTTGGAATTCTTCCAAGGTCCTGGCATTATTTTTTTTTCCTTTTTAGTTATTCTCCTGTGCCAATTTCTAATACTCCCACAACTTTGCTATCATGTCTAAGGTAATAAATCTGTGTCTCTAGTTCTAAACTTTCTCATTAACTCCCAACTGCTTTCGGAACATTTGCACATAGACTCCCATTGGCACTTCAAGTCCAATATGTATGAAACCAAATATGCCAGCTCCCAACCATCATTTTCTTCTCCCATCAGCCTTGATTCTGCACACACCACTGCCATTCTCTTTTACACGTGCTTGAAGTCCTGTGATCATGGGCTTTTCCCTCTCCTTCCTGCCTAAGAAGTGCCACATTCTATCAAATCTACCCTCAGAACGTCTTGTGAACCAACACACAAGCTCTTTCTATTTCTCCTGCTTCTTCCTCAGGGTAGACTCTCCTATCACTCCCCCAGTCTTATAGCAATAACTCCCTAACACCACACCTCCTGCTCCATTCCATCCTGCCAACCATCAGGCTGATCTTCCTGAACAGTAAATTTGATTGTAAGGAGAAACCAGGATTTTCTTAATATTCCAAAAATCACACTAAGTAAATCCTCACTAGCTGCACCAAATTAAAAGGAAAACCAGTCGTGTTAGGTGCCATGGAAGATGTTTTATCTAGAGGTACTTTTCCTGTTTTATCAGGAGAAAAAACACACACAAAAAAACAATACTTCCTCGTAGGCTCAAGTTCATTGTCGTCAGAAAATAGGGCAAGGTCTCTTTTTTCTGTTAAGCTTCCGGTTTTTAAAGAGAGATTCAGAAGGGAAAAAGCATAGGTATAAACAGAGGGTTCAGAGAAGACCATCACAGGGACCCTGGCACAGGGAAGGGAGATGCAGGGACATGCGCTGTGTTGTAACTGACCCTGAAAAATGCTATACAGGTAACCCCCGCCTACCGGGCACTTCTGTAACACGGTTTCGCTCTAACACGGTTGGAGAGCTGGGGGAAACCCTCGTACAACAGGGCATCCTAGAGCATGGTTTCACTCTATACGGTGTGGGAGTTACAGCACACAGCGCGAAATAAGAACGTAATAAGAGCTTTTAGAGTAAAAAATATCTCATCCAATATTAGGGAAATCCCCGAACAACACGGAACGCAATAATATTAATTATTAATATTATTTATTATATTAATATGTTATACTTTTGGTGAAAATTGGTTTAATAAAGATATTTCTCTTAACTATAAAAATATAATAGCATGTTTCTTTGAATTTTTGGAACCTAACTCCCTTTTTTGTACTAGTTCTTTGTTTCATATAACACGGATTCGCATAACATGGCGTTTTTAGGAACCTAACAACCATGTTGTGCGGGGGTTACCTGTATATACAACCTGCAACACAGGCATAGCACTTCACTAATACTGGCACAGAGTCAGAATCACAGCTGGTTGGAGGAAAACAAGTCAAAAGCGAGAGGCACACATCAGAGCAACCATTTATTTTAAGGCTTTCCCATAATCCATTGCAGCCGTGCACCTCCAGGCCACATCACTCTCTTATTCACTAACATATTAAACAGGTAATAATGTGCCTATTAAATTCGGGTATTCTGAAATCTCTGTCCCACTCCATTTAATACTTAATCCAATTTTTGGCAGAGCTGAAAATTGCAAGAGCAAGAGTGTGTGCATGTGTTTATGTGTGCTCATGTGGATGTGTGCAGGAAAGTGCTAGGCATAGGATCTTCAGTGTTTGTAAAACTTGGCTGCATACTAGAATGATTAGGGGAAATTTTTAAAACCCTAATGTACAGGTCCCAACCCCAACTTAATCAGAATCTCCAAGGCATGCATCAGTATATTTTAAAACTGCCCAGGTGATTCAAATGTGTAACCAATGGTGTAAACCACTGTCCTCTCTGCCATGTCATCTAACTCTGTCTTCCTCTTGGACCATCACTAATACGGTACTATAAAATCATTCCTTAGCATCTCCCATATTTTAAAACTTCTCCTTTGGCCAGGGTTGGGAACCAGGGTTACTGATTGAGTTCCTTTACGTTTACCCTGGTATGGCTTTGTTCTTCTCACTGCTTATTTTAATGTAATAGAGAAGCCAAGTAAAAACAAGGTTGGCTTCTAAAAGCATTTTGAATTTTTGAGAAAAAAAAAGGTGAGAGTCATACCTGCCTCTTTTCCACTTATGTTGGTCCCAGTCATGTAGTACTTTGATGTACTGTTGTTTGTTGAGATTATCTGTGCTCGTCTTACTTCCCCATAAAACTTGAAACTCCCTGAGGATGGGATCACATTGGATACCTGACCCTTCCTAGCACTTTGTATCATTGCCTTGCACACAGTAGACACACTATGGTTTTCTGATTTTTCTAGGGTCTTTCACTCTCATTAAGTGGAAATATTTTAAAACATTTAAAAATTTAACATACTTTTCTACTGCCTCTGATTGTGTTTTTGTTCACATTTCTAATATAATCATGAGGCAAATGCCTTCTCCGCTCACCTCTTTTGTGTCTCTGGCCATATCCTGCTTGACAAATTTTGCCTGTCTAGAATGTTTCCTCTTGGTTTGGTTTCCATGGAAATCTGTCTCTGGGGAAGAAAGGTGTATTTGCTGAAGGAGAACCATACAAGCCTGTTGCATCATGGTGTAAAGTCATAAGGGAGGTGGAGAAAGTTTGGAGTTGCACTAACTCCAAGAGCATGGTTTGGAGCTTCCCACTCCAGTGGGAAGCTAATGCATTCCAAGCCGGTCAATCCTGTGTCTACATGGCAGAGATTTCTTGAAAACCCAACTCAAGACAGAAGCAAATTTATAGGATCGCCTTGTCACATGCAATAAAGCACACCAATTTCTCATACTCCTATTCCAGAGCATTTACTCTTCAGGGAGTGACCGGGGAGGTTGTGGAAAGGGGCAGTGAGGTTTTTCAGTAGAGAAAAGTGAGAAATGGCCTTCTAGACAAGACTGATTGAGGCTTTCAGAACAATTGGAGGCTGGGATGAAATCCCTAGCGATGCCCACAAGGTGTCGCAATGATTCTACATAAGATTATTCCTCACCATCTTTGTGAGAAAAACATAGTAAATGCCTTATAGCTAGTTAGCAGTCTTCAAAGACAGAAGGGGACTTAGAGGATCCAGGAATGTTGGTACATTGAAAAGGAAGTTATAACATTGGTGACAGAGGTCATGCAAACAGATCCCCCAGCTCAACGCACTTGCCATTCAAAAGGACCCACAGTTTAAAATGCAGCTCCAAAGATGTGTTTCAAATTTATTACTAATACAAACACTGACTGGTGGAGATATTACAATAGCTGTCTTAATATTTAAATGTGTTCATCTGTGTTTTTAAATATGCATGCATCCTTAAAGCTATGCTTAAACCTAATTACTAAATTAGGATGTCAGGAAGCAGGTACATTTAGAAATAAAGTCAGAAGAGGTGAGGGAAAAAGTATGTGCCCAGATGTGTCTCAGGATTCTCAGACATCATCCCAGACCCCAGGTAGAAATGTCCATCTCTGAGCCCTCCCAGTTGCTTTGGCCATTCAATTACACAGAGATATTCTCCCTCTCTGCCCTTGTCAATCATTTTTAATACTTACAAATTTCCATCTGACTATACACATGCAATGTACAAGATGCCAAGCAATCAGAGATACAGAATACTGGGGAACTCCTCTCCAAAGAACTCAAAAGCTAGGTGTAGGAATAGTATTACAACCAAGGATGACGGTGGTTGTGGGACCACTCATCTGCCATTGGGGTGGCATATCTATTCCTTGGGGAAAACAATGACAGGGACTTTGAGCACTACTTAGTATTTACTCTCAAACACGGCATCACAAGAGAGGCCCCTAATTTGGGAGAAGTATCCTAGGAGGAAAAATCACTAGCCTTTAAGTGGTGTCAAGTTTCATAGGCTTCAAGGGCTTGTTCTGCTCCCTCAAAGTTGTTACTGTTTTACCAATAGTATTCCAGCGGTCCAGCCAGCAAGCTGAGATTTAGGACCAGCAGAAACCAAATCAGTTAAACCTCACTGTACTGTATGCAGCAAGTCAGGAGGCTAAAGTAGAGAAATCAAAACTCTATTAGCTATCATAGTAATCAACTGGTATAGGCCTCAAATAGGTTCTAAATCTGTAACACTGAAATTCCAAGTCCTGATACTAGATTTTAATATAACTGACTCTGCCGGTCTTTGAGCCCTCTTCTTGTTTCCTCCTTCAACTGCCTTTTCGGTGCTCTCTTCCAATTGTAACTCTGACTGTTTGTTTTAATTTGTTATAGTGCATCTCTTTCATTACCATCTTGTCATTTGACTATTGAAGAGATGTTTCCATGGTGGTGTCAAAATATCTGCCTAGAGATTTGGCTACAATAAACTTTTAGGTTCTTAGCATGTCAGTTCATCCATCTCTGGGGTCCAGTATGTCCAAAGAGTGGTTGGGTATCCTTCTTCTATCTCCTCTTTCTGTGTGTTTTATGGGCGCATTTAACAACACGGGGGTCAGGGGAAGGACTCTGAACATATTTCTTTCATTGACATGAAAGTACCTGCTTACCATATTCATGAGGGCTTCAAGTCTAGAGCATAAATGGAAAAATAGACTACTTTATGGGAACTATCCTTGACAAAAGTTTTGACCACCCAAGATTTCTCTGGAAGCGTTGTGCTTAAGTGGGAATGAATGTCTGCCCCACCCAATTACCCAGTGGTGATAACTGGAACAAAAAAAGAAAAATAAGTAACAGAGATAATACTAGAACGTTTCCATTTAGACAGTCAGATCTACCGAGGGCCTACTCTGTGCCAGGCACTGCATAGGTCCTGAGATATCCACGGGAGGGAAATGCCACTCAAGGCGGGTGAGAGAGGCAGGAGCAGGAAGGCAATGACCATACAGAAAGAACATTTTGAAGACGGCAGAGATGAAGCAAAATCAGAACCCAGGGTAAAAGGAAGGATAAGAAAGTGCTTAGAGAGGCAGCAATTCCACTGAGAGTGCTGCCTCTGTTAGATTGAGTGTGTCCACGTGACCAGGGGAAATGCGAGACACCAAGGTAATTACAACACAGTGTGGTTAGTGCTAATAATAGAGGAAGAAACAGGTTGTCTGGGAACACAGAGAAGAGAATTTTTTTCCTTCTCTTGTCTTTTTCCTCAGGGAAAAGACAGCAAGAAAGGAAGAGCTTTGTATTTAATACTGACTGCTCCTAGTGGCCACGGGGAGTCCCGAGCTGGCACATGGCACTTGCTAAGTCAGAACAAGGGCACCATGGGCGAGCACCATGCAATTAATCGATGGCACTTAGAACTCCTTAGGTGGATCCTAACCAAGTGTTTCAAACACTGAAATTGCTCTTGGTCATCCAGAAAAGAAGTACTCGCAAGCAAGGAACATAGATTTAAAAAGAGAAATGTGCAAATAAATGTGGCCTGAAAAGAAAGTAACTCTCGGGTCTCTGCCACCACCTTTCAATCTTGTGAAGAGGAATCTCTTGCTCCCCTCCTTGGGGTAAAAGTAAAATTTAAAGCCCCAGGAATAGGAAAGGGAGCTGGGACAACTCTGTTCAGTCCTGGCTGCGCCTATGGCTGTGCCCCTGGCGCTGGCTGCTGTGCCAGCAACCTGAGAACCTGAGTTGTAGTGGAAGCCACCAGATCTCCCCAGAGGAAACCTGGGGGGGGGGGTTATCCCAAGAGGAGCACACCTCAAAGCAGAAGTAAATGAAAGTCATTTATCTGAAAATCTGAAAAAAAAATGTGGGAAGATAGACTAAATGGATTGGTAACTCCAACAAAATTTGCTAAATGAAAAAAGAAAGTATCTGAAGCTAACTTTGGAAACTTATATGTAAAAGAAGTAAAAAGCCAGTGTGTGGGTCATAATAATAATGTTCATTATAGATAAGCAAAAACATAGCCACCTGTAAGAAACAGTTAACAGAAAAGCTTAAAATCATTCTGTCACATTTACCACACAATTTGGAATCACAGTTTATACTTCTGGCACTTATTTAGCTTAACTAAACTATACTCACAGTGAGAAAGGATCACGTGATAGAGCCCAGAAAGAAACAACTGAAAACAGAAATTGGCAGAGTTGGAGTTCTCTCAAAACCATCAAAACCATCAAGAATATATTAGGTGGCTCTTCTCAACCTTTAATTTTTCTCACCCTCACTGTACCAAGACCCTTACCTGATATTCCTACGACTTCCTATAATTATATAGTCACTTCTTTTTTCTTTTGGGATTCTTTTATCTGTGTGATAGTATTTCTAGAATACATGTCTCCCAGATAGAAATTGTTAAAGAATAAAGTTTAACCGAGTAAACTTGAAGATCTAATTGGCTTTATTAAGCAATTCATGAAATGGACAGCATCCTACCTAGCAAGTAGAGGGGTGCTATGATGAGTTGTACAAAAGGGAAGAAGTTTATAGACATAAAGAAGGTGGGACAAGATTTTCAGGCAAGGTCAGCTTCCTTTAGGGGAAGACAGGGAGTCTTATCAGGCAGGTTACCTCACTGGTATTGACCAGGAAATTCCAACTACTGATTGGTTTAAAATACCATCCAGGGAGAGGTTGAAGCTACAAGTAGGTTACTTGTTACATTTTGGTTTGGTGATGTTTCCTAGCTAAAGTGTCTCCATTTGCTCTGCTTAACAAAATAAAAAGTGTTAAGAATCCTATGCCCGTGCCCTTTTCCTGGTTTTGCTCACCCTTGAATTTAGGTTTTAAACTATGATTGTCAGCATAAGGTCTGTGAGGTTTTGTTGATGTAAAGAACATTTGAAGCTGTAGAAAATTTTTATGAGTTTGAGTAAAACTGAGGGCATGGGCCAGGGAGTAAGATCTCAAAAGCTCAAGAAAATAAAAGTTTTGCAGCTTCTTTTATGAATTTGAAATTAATAAAGGGACATAAGGAGGTTGGAGAGAGCAAGTTAGGGATTGGATTACAGGATAGTTAACAATTACGTGCTCTTTTGACAGTTAATGTCCCTTTCCAAGGGTATTACTTCTGGCATTTCAAAGGTGAGATAAGCTAGATAGCAAAAGAACAATAGACAGAGCTAGCTTAAAACTTTTCACTAAAGAAGTGATGTGGAAAATGGCGGCATGAGGTGAGCCTCTATAAAGTTACCCTGGAATTTACAACTAATCAAACAACAATAACTTCACAAAGGACTCCTTGCACAGCAGACAGGCAAGACGAAGAAGCACACTACTGAATTCACCTAAAGGTGGGTGAATTGTGCGAGCGTGGGAGGAGGGAAGGGAGAAGTGCGCTGACGGAGTCGCGCGGGCACAGGACACAGACATAGCTAAGTGCTCTGAGCTCGCTGCATCCCGGAACTACCGCAGCTGTGGGAGAGGGAAGAACTCGGACTGCTAGGGCTCCGCTTATAGCCCACGGGGCCGAGGGGGAAGCATATACCACGGCTGAACCCAACGCTCACAGCAGAGACCTCGGAGAAAAGACTGAGGGAAGAAGGCTGAAAACTGTTGTTTAAGCCCTCACTGCTGAGCAGAGAACGGAGCCTTAGGCACTGAGACTAGCTGCCCCCTCCCTACCCTCCCAGAGCTCACCCCACCCCCACCTGCCAGGTGCTAGAAGCAGAACAGTAGCAGTATCAGATCATAAGAACAGAATATTTGCTGTTCTCAGAAATGTGGACTGCAGACACAGATTAGCAGACCAACTAGTTCCAGCAAAGGGGATGGAGCTATGGAAGCGGGACCGGCTGTGAAGGTGGTCGCCGCCATTGCTCAGGACCACCTCTCACAACTCACCCTGCCCTTGGCCCCATCTATCTGGGTGGATCCCTGCAGGACTAAACAGAACTGCTGAAACATACGGGCTTTGAATCTGGTGCAAGAAGAGCTTTGGAACTTCAAAAGCTCTCTGCATACCCACAAAGATACTGCGCACTGTGACCCAAGCAAACTATTAACAGAGGAGAAGCCCATTCCCAGGGAATCCCCTCCATTGTGTGACATGCTGGAATAGTGCAGAGAAAATATAGCACTACCGTGTGAGAGAGGAAAAAAGGCTACACTCGGAGAGAAAATAAAACATTCCACCAACAAGTACTGGAAAACAAAAGAAAGACCTCTTCCTATCAACCTGTTGCAGAAGCCACTCCTGTAGATGTCTAGGAAGAGAAATAATAAATCAGTGATTGCCATGAATAACCAAGGCAACAAGACACCTCAGAAACAAAATGAAAACTCTCCAGACAAACAACTTAAAGATATGGAAATCGGGGACTTAAAACACAGAGAATTCAAGATTGCAGTTCTGAAAAAACTCAACGAGATGCAAGAAAACACAGAAAGGCAGTTTAATGAACTCAGAAACACAATCAAAGAACAACATGAGCATTTTATGAAAGAGCATTTTACGAAAGAGCATGAGCATTTTACGAAAGAGATTGAAATTTAAAAAAAGAACCAAATGGAATTTCTGAAGATTAAGAACTCAATAGAAGAAATTAAGAATGAAATAACAAGCTTAGGTAGTAGAGTTGACCAGATGGAGGAAAGCATCCGTGACATCAAAGATAGAAACCTGGAAATTACACAGATGGAAGAAGAAAGAGACTTGTGACTTAAAAGAAATGAAAGAACTCTACAAGAACTTTCTGAATCCATCAGAAAGAGCAATATAAGAATAATGGGCATACCAGAAGGAGAAGAAAGAGAGAAGAGAACAGAGAATCTATTCAAACAAATTGTTGATGAGAACTTCCCAAACTTGTGGGCAGAACTGGATCCTCGAATCCAAGAAGCAAATAGAACACCTACTTACCTCAATCCCAACAGGCCTTCCGCAAGGCACATTGTATTGAAGCTGTCTAAAATCAACAACAAAGAAAGAATCCTCAAGGCAGCCAAGGAAAAGAAGACGGTAACCTACAAAGGAAAGCCCATTAGATTATCATCGGATTTTTCAGCAGAAACACTACAAGTCAGGAGGGAGTGGAACCAAATATTCAAACTATTGAAAGAGAGAAATTATGAGCCAAGAATAATCTATCCAGCAAAGATATCCTTTAGATATGAAGGAGGAATAAAGACCTGTCCAGACATACAGAAGCTGAGGGAATTTTCTAATACACGACCTGCACTACAAGAAATACTAAAGGAGACTATTCAACCACCATCAACAGGGACAATTTGTGGCAACCAAAACATAAAAAGGGGGAGAGTAAAGTCCTGAACCGGAATATAGAAATGGAGAAAGTAATTGTGCTGAAGAAAATGGACAACTCTAAATATCAAACTTTCTTCTACAAAAACTTAATGGTAACTACTCAAAAAATATCCAGAACTGAAATATATAGTGTAATAAAAGAAGAAACAGAGGAAAACATGATAGAATACCACCACACAGAAATAATAGACAACAACAAAAAGGCAAGGAAACAATGGAGACACAGCCTTACCAGAAAAAAAAGATAGAATGATAGGAAATCCTCACATATCAATAATCACCCTAAATGTAAGTGGACTCAACTCACCAATAAAAGGCACAGAGTAGAAGATTGGATCAAAAAACTAAACCCAACCATATGCTGTCTCTAAGAGACACATCTCAGCTACCAGGACAAGCATAGATTCAAAGTGAAAGGGTGGAAACTGACACTCCAAACAAATGGTACCCAGAGAAAATCAAGTGTAGCCATAATGATATCACATGAAACAGACTTCAGGGTGAAAAAGATAACAAGAAACAAAGATGGACATTTCATAACGGTAAAGGGGACTATACAACAAGAAGAGATAACAGTAATCAATAGTTGTGCTCCCAATCAGGGAGCACTGAAATATACCAAGCAACCACTAACATAACTAAAGGGAGAAATTGACCAAAACACAATTATACTAGGGGACTTAAATACATCATTGACAGCTATGGATAGATCATCCAAACAGAAAATAAATAATGAAATAGCAGCCCTAAGTGACACATTAGATGAAATGGACATAATTGACATATATAGAGCACTTCATCCTAAAACATCAGACTATACAATCTTTTCTAGTGTACATTAAATATTCTCAAGGATAGACCATGCATTGGGACATAAAACTAACCTCAGCAAAGTTTAGAAGATTGAAATCATACCAAGGCTATTCTCTGATGACAGGCTTTGAAATTGGATATCAACTGCGAAAAGAAAGCAGGAAATAACACAAATACATGGAGATTAAACACATACTTTTAAAGAACGACTGGATCAAAGAAGAAGTTAGAGGAGAGATCAAAAGATACATAGAAACAAATGACAATAAAAATACATCCTACCAATATTTTGGGGATGCAGCAAAAGCAGTTTTAAGAGGGAAATTTATATCATTACAGGCCTATCTCAAGAAACAAGAAAAATCCCAAATAAATAACCTCATGTTACACCTTAAAGAACTAGAAAAAGAAGAACAAGTGAAACCCAAGGTCAGCAGAAGAAAGGAGATGACAAAAATCAGAGCAGAACTAAATTAAATAGAGAACAAAAAGACAATAGAAAAAATTTATGTGACAAAGAGCTTGTTCTTTGAAAAAATTAACAAAATTGACAGACCCTTGGCTAGACTCACTAAGACAAAAAGAGAAAAGACACTAATTAACAAAATCAGAAATGAAAAAGGAGAAGTTATCACGGACACCACGGAAATACAAAGGATCATCCAAGAATACTATGAAGGACTACATGCCACCAAATTCAATATCCTAGAAGAAATGGACAAGTTCTTAGAAACATATAGCCTTCCAAGGCTGAACCATGAAGAACTGGAAAATCTAAACAGACCGACCATCATTAACAGATGATGAACAGATTGAATCAGTCATCTAAAACCTTCCTAAAAGCAAAAGTCCGGGACCAGATGGCTTTACTTGTGAATTCTACCAAACCTTCAAAGAAGATCTAATACCAATCCTGCTCAAACTCTTCCAAAAAATTGAAGAAGAGAGAGTACTCCCTAACTCGTTTTATGAGGCCAACATTACCCTGATACCAACACCTGGTAAGGACAACACAAAAAAAGAAAACTACAGACCAATATCTCTGATAAATACAGATGCAAAAATCCTAAACAAAATTCTAGCAAATCAAATACAACAATGCATTAAAAAGATTATTCACCATGACCAAGTGGGGTTCATCCCCAGGGCACAAGGATGGTTCAACATCTGCAAATCCATCAATGTGATACATCACATAAACAAAATAAAGGACAAAAATCATATGATTATATCAATTGATGCAGAAAACGCATTTGACAAGATACAACATCCGTTTATGATTAAAACCCTTAATAAAATAGGTATAGAAGGAAAATATCTTAACATTATAAAGGCCATATATGCAAGCCCTTAGCTAATCTCATAATTAATGGTGAAAAACTGAAGCCCTTTGCTCTATGTTCAGGAACATGACAGGGCAGTCCCCTATCACCTCTGCTTTTCAACATAGTGTTGGAAGTCCTTGCCAGAGCAATCAGGCGACAGAAAGAAATAAAAGGCATCCAAATTCGGAATGAAGAAGTTAAATTATCACTCTTTGCAGATGACATGATGCCATATATAGAAAACCCTAAAGACTCCACCAAAAAGCTATTAGAAACAATCAACAAATACAGTAAAGTTGCTGGCTACAAAATTAATGTACAAAAGTCCATTGCATTCATGTATACTAACAATGAAATCTCTGAAAAAGAAATACAAAAAACAATTCCTTTTGCAATTGTTGTAAAAAGAATAAAATACCTAGGAATAAAGTTAACCAAGGATGTGAAGGACCTATATGCTGAAAACTAGAAGACATTTTTGAAAGAAATTGAAAAAACACAAAGAAACGGAAAGACATTCCGTTCTCATGGATTGGAAGAATCAACATAGTTAAAATGGCCATATTACCCAAAGCAATATACAGATTTAATGCAATCCCCATCAAAATCCCAATGGCATTTTTTAAAGAAATAAAACAAAAAATCATCAGCTTTGTTTGGAACCACGAATACCCTGAATTGCCCAAGCAATCTTAAGAAAAAAGAACAATACTGGAGGTATCACACTCCCTGACTTTAGCTTGTACTACAGGGCTACAATAATCAAAACAGCATGCTATTGACAGAAAAACAGACACAGACCAATGGAATAGAATTGAGAACCCAGAAATAAAACCACATAAATATAGATAGATAATTTTTGACAGAGAAGCTAAAAACATACAATGAAGAAAAGACAGCCTTTTCAATAAACGGTGCTGGGAGAATTGGATAGCCACGTGGAAAAGAATGAAACTGGACTGCTATCTGTCACCATGTACCAAAATTAATTCAAAATGGATCAAAGACTTAAGCATAAGACCTGACACAATAAACTGCATAGAAGAAAACATAGGCACTAAACTTATAGACCTTGGGTTCAAAGAACATTTTATGAATTTGACTCCAAAGGCAATGGAAGTAAAAGCTAAAATAAACAAATGGGACTATATGAAACTTAAAAGCTTCTGCACAGCAAAAGAAACCATTGACAAAATAAAGAGGCAACCAACTGAATGGGAGAAGATTCTTGCAAATAGTGCCTCCAATATGGGGCTCATATCCAAAATATACAAGCAATTCTTGAAACTCAACAACAAAAAAACAAACAACCCAATTGAAAAATGGGCAAAAGACCTGAAGAGACATTTCTCCAAAGAGGACATACAAATGGCAAATAAACATATGAAAAAATGGTCAACATCACTAATCATCAGAGAAATGCAAATAAAAACCACAATGAGATATCACCTCACCCCAGTCAGAATGGCTATCATCAACAAGACAAATAGTAACAAGTGTTGGAGAGGCTGTGGAGAAAAAGGAACTCTCATACACTGTTGGTGGGAATGCAGACTGGTGCAGCCACTATGGAAGGCAGTGTGGAGGTTTCTCAAAAAATTACGAATAGAATTACCTTATGACCCAGCAATCCCTCTCTGGGTATCTACCCAAAAAATGTGAAAACATTTATCCATAAAGACACGTGTGCTCCAATGTTCATTGCAGTTTTGTTTACGGTAGCCAAGACATGGAAACAACCAAAATGTCCTTTGATAGATGAATGGATAAAGAAGTTGTGGTATATATACCCAATGGAATATTATTCGGCAGTAAGAAAAGATGACATAGAAACTTTTGTGACAACATGGATGGGTCTTGAGAGTATAATGCTAAGCGAAATAAGTCAGACAGAAAAAGCAGAGAATCATATGATTTCACTGATATGTGGTATATAAACCAAAAACAACAAAAGAACAAGACAAACAAATGAGAAACAAAAATTCATAGACACAGACAATAGTTTAGTGGTTACCAGAGGGTAAGGGGAGTGGGAGGTAGGAGATGAGGGTAAGGGGGATCAAATATATGGTGATGGAAAGAGAACTGACTCTGGGTGGTGAACACACGATGGGATTTATAGATGATGTAATACAGAATTGTACACCTGAAATCTATGTAATTTTACTAAGAATTGTCACCCCCAATAAATTAAAAAAAAAAAAAGAAGTTATATGCCTCGGGCATGTCTACCCACCATGACCTGCCCAGTTAGGAATTTATGATCAGATCACCCTGTGAGGTGACTTTCCATAGAACCCTTTTTTGCATCCATAGTCTAGATTTTTAGCTATAATAATTATAACAGTATTTAAAAAAAAACAAACACTCAGGACTTGAAGTAGACAAGGAAAGTATTATTAGGTTGGTGCAAAAGTAATTCCAGGTTTTGCAATTATTTTTAACCTTTTAAACCACAATTACTTTTGCACCAACCTAATAGTTTAGAATGACTACACTCATACTTTGTAATAAGAATTATGTTCAAATCACAACATGTGATTATAAACGATATGCAGCGAGTTCTGAAACCAATTCTTAATTCCTCCAAAGAAATTAGTGATAATTAGACTGAGCGCTCCCCGGGATGCCCCACATTGTTCCTAAGTGCTCTAACTTGAAGAATGACTGATCAGAAATTTCTAAGCCACATTATTTTGGTGTGGTGCAGGAGTAGAAGGTGAAGGTTCATATGACTTTTCAAAGCCTGATAGGAAAGTGAATAATGTATTAGATTAACAAAGTAAATTGTATGTTCAATGCATGATTCTATTCGTTCTTACAGGGTGAAACTGCAACTTCTTTGAGACACAATATGAAGACTCAAGAAGGAGCCCGAGGAGCACCACGTTTTTAAGTACCAATTATTTGCACCCTTCTCCTCCAGTTTTGTTTTATTTTTTCATGATAGACTGTGTAATATTGTCACTGCAGACTCAAAGGGTCCGCTTGCATGCACACATCCAAGCCAAAAACAAAAGATGTGAGCAGGAGTTTGCAGCAAAGAACGTACAGGTTTATTCCAGGAGTTGGCACCAAGCCCGAGACACAGGTGAGTTAGTGCTCTCCCAAACATGGGTCCCCGTGGCCTCTCGCGGCCGGGTTAGATAGGGGAACATCATTAATCACGGGTACTGTGGGAGTGGGGGCTGTGGGCTCCACTGATTGGTTGGGGCTACAGCAGGGGACTTCAGGTCCTGATGTCAGTCATTGTTCTGTCCTGTTCCCAGGGGATGCGGTCCATAGATCTGTTCCGCTTTGATGAGTACGAAGCTGAAACATAACTGAGGCCAAGATGTTATCTTTGTTTGACTAAAACCTTATTCCAGTTCGAGACTTAGTTATTACATCCTAGTCATGGTTGATAAACCTAAAGCTTTATTCTTCAGTGAATTTGATGTTGAGCAGAACATAATGCCCTAAGGGCTTAATGATTAAAAGGAGTGGACATACAGTATATGTGCATGTATGAGGGTCTAGGGAAAGAATGCAAGTAAGTCACAGTTCTATTAGGATACACAAAGCTAGCTTGGATTAAAGCAAAATGCATGCTATGCTAAAGAAAGTTCATATGCAGTTACAAAATCTACCCAATTAAACACCATAGCCTAAAGGAAAATCCAAGTGAAACAAGTCTAAAGTCACAGCAGGGAAATGACCTGGTGAGGTGAATCACAGGCAAGAGCCAGGGGAATCAAAATGCTAAGAGTGCTAAGGCCAACAGATGAGCTCACACAGCAGACATCAAAGTTGAGGATGACATGACAATTTTAGAGGTTTTCTTGTGTCAACCTGCTATGTGACACGGGGGTGTGTTCAACAGTTTTAAGAAGCTGAGTGCGGGAATGACAGACAAATAGAACAATGGGACAGATTAGAGACCCTAGAAATATATGCACACATGTTAGTTCAGTCCCTCTAGAAAAGGAATGTCCAAACTGCGGTCCGCAGGCCAACTGCGGCCCATGATCCATTGTTAATTGGCCTGCAGCAAATTCCAAAAATATATTTACTTTACTTAAATAAACCAGGTGACGCAATAAGTACTTCACCTTGAGTGAGTGGCCCGGCTGTTTGTGTATTTTACTGCATATGGCCCTTGGTGAAAAACGTTGAAAAAAGTTTGGACACCCCTGGCCTAGAAGCAAGCTCAGAGACAAGAATTTTACTACAAGCAGTTTATTTGGGAGGTGTGGGGAATTGAGATGGGGGAGAGGTAGTCTGTAAAGGGTGAACAGCTAATAAGCCGACTACAATAGTGGGCTATGGTACTATTTTCCACAGGAAAATGCTGTGAGACCTTCTCACTAAAACATGTCTCAGAATGATCCCACCTGAGGAGGGAGGGAGGGAACTAGGATATTCCTAAACCAAGTCCTTTCAGACTTCGGTTGTCAGTTCCCCAGCATTTTCTGGCTTCTGTGGTTCTGTGAAAGTCTTCAGGCACAGAGATCAAATAATGGTGACTAGAAGTCATCAGGAACACACTAAAGGTATATCACATATATTAGGTATAAGAAAGAGGTGACTTGGTATGATCGGATGGGTCAGTTGGTTAGAGCACGAGCTCTTAAACACAAGGTTGCCTGTTTGATTCCCACATATGCCAGTGAACTGCACCCTCCACAACTAGATTGAAAACAACAACTTTACATCCTGGAAAAACACACTGATCCCCAATATTCCCCAAATAAAAAAAAAAGGTAACCCTACAAATAGTGAGGGAAAAAATGGGCTATTCAATAAATGATGCTGGGATAAATGACTATCCATATGGCAAAAGATAAAATTAGTTTCCTATCTCACACTATACACAAACATAGAGTCCAGATGGATTAAAAACCTAGAGGTAAAAGAAAGAATATGTAAAAATCATGGGTAAATATCTTTATGACATCCAGATATGGGACTTCTTAAGATGTGAAAACTACAAATTATAAAGAAAAAATATATATAATAAAATGTAAAATTATATTTATTTATTTGTTTGTTTATTTATAAATTTGGCTTTCTTAAAACTTAAAACTTCTGTATCTTAAAAAAACCACAAACGGATGAAAAACTAACCTAAAAATGTAAAGAAGTTATTGGCAAGTAATGAAAATGATAGAGGATTAATTATCTAGAATATACAAAGTGTTTAAGCAGTAAGGAAAAGCCCAGGTGATGACTAAACAAAAGATATAAATAAGATTCACAGAGGAGGAAACCAGTGTCCAATAATCACATGAAAAAAATGTTCAATATCAGTAAAATTCAGGGAAATGCAAATTAAAAACAGTAACATAACATGTCACACCTATCAGATGGGTGAAAATGTATGCCTGATAATACCAAGTATTAGCCAGGATGTGGAGAAGCAGGAACTTCCATACATCATTGGTGGGAGAGTGCATGGAAAGGACACTCTGGAAAGCAATTTTGCGATACTAGTGAGGTAAAGATGCTATAATAAAGCAATTCCACTTCTAAGGATACACCATAGAACAACTTCCACACATGTAACCCAGGGGACATCCAAAAGGATGGCCACAACTGTTTGCAATAGAAAAAGAAAGACAAAGGGAGAAAAGAAAGGGAGGGAGGCAGAACCTAAATGTTCCTGAGTAGGAAGAATATATAAACTAATTGTTTGTGACATACTGTTCAGCAGTTAAAATGGCTAAGGAAGATATATGCATACAAACATGGTTAAATCTCAAAAGCATACTGCTGAGTGGGAGAAAGGTAATTTGCAAACAACATTTAATTATACCATTTATACCATCTATTTAAAAAAAACATGGTATAATTGTGGATACCAAAAAGCCCAAACATATTAGGGATGTTGGTGCCCTTAGAAAGGGGTCTGGGGGAAATTTCCAAGGAGGAAGAGTGCTGTTCAGGATTGTTTTAGGGCTTCTTAAAAAGATCTAAACAAATATGGCAAAATCTTAACATACATTTAATCAGTGGTGAGTATAGAAGTGCCTGCTATTTTTGTACTTTGGGGGACGTTTGAAATATTTCATAATTTAAAATATTAAAAATAAAGTATTACTAAGTCAGAAGTAGCAGCCATAAAGGATCTACAGCAATAACCCTAGAGGGCCAATCCCAGGGATTTTCCCACACCCAGGTAGTCTTCTCCAGGACATCACCAGCACCTGCAAGAGTCCCTGATATGCATCTCCCAAACCTGGCCACTGGTAGCTCTTTCTCCTCAAAAGTGATCAATTTGAATCAGGTTGATTTGCCAAGCTCAGGACAAGCCAACCTTGGGACTTATTTCATTAATAAATAATCAAATGATAATAGCTAATATGTATAACTCTTGTCAACAATTATTGGATTTACTTTTACATAATATAAATGTTATATAATTACATATGTTGTTTTATATTTCCATTTATAATTATATTTATAATGTAATCATATT
The DNA here is from genome assembly GCF_964194185.1 of Rhinolophus hipposideros. Taxonomy (NCBI): domain Eukaryota; kingdom Metazoa; phylum Chordata; class Mammalia; order Chiroptera; family Rhinolophidae; genus Rhinolophus; species Rhinolophus hipposideros. The sequence goes on along the minus strand of NC_138054.1, from coordinate 5,331,823 downwards.
TATGATTTTGTGGATTATATTTCTAATTTATATTTCATGTTTTATAATTTCATGCATAGAATTATATACATATAATTATTATAATTATTCTTATCCCCATTTTATAGATAAGTAAACTGATGCCGGGGTTACAGATTTTGCTCAGGTTCTCACAAGTACCAGGGAGCAGAGCTGGGATGTAGACCAAAGTCTGTCTTTCTCTGAAGCCAGAGTCTTCTGTGCACCAAATGGCTCTATAGGAAAGAGCGTTACCAGAGAATTTCAAAGATGCAACTTGACACCTCAAGTTTTTATTGCTTTATGTTTTTGATTTTGGGAGCATGTATTGGAGGGGAAATAAATTCTCAACTTCAGTTAAGAACAGCATTGGTATAGATCAGCAGAAGTCAAAAACTGCTGCTCCTGCTAGGTCTACTCTAAGCCTAGGAGCTGGGGCTGCCCAAACCCTCCGTGTGAGGAAGGCCAGATTTGAAACACAGGATAAGGAATGTTTAAACTGTCAGTTCCTGCCTTTATCCCATCACACCTTGCCCGTGTTACTCCATTTTTAATCTCCTCCCAGCTCAAGGCTTCTCCAAGTTGTGAGACAGTTCTCACCCCACATAGTCCAACCCCATGGTACTCAGCATCAAGTGCACTTTGCTGCTGCCATAACCTGACCTCATACCCAAACCTGAAAGCTGTGTTGTCTGTTATGGAGCCCCTGCCTGGTGTCACAGAGGCTGACCTCCTGCGGTCTGGGTCCACCCTCTGTTCATGGGTCCTTGTGAGTGCTGTTCATGAGCCCAAGCAGGTTTTGAGCTCCGTTCCTCTTCCTACTTATGGGCTCTGTGACTGAGCGTGTCACTTCACTTTTCTGGGCCTCAGTTTCCTCATTTGGGAGCAGAGGTAATAATAGTGTGTTTCATAGGGTTATTGTGAGGAGTAAATAGATAAAGGATGAATAGTGCATATTAGAGCAATGCCTGTCACTAAAGGGGCTCATTAATATTAGCTATTATTATGAATGTCAGGGTCCCCTTCTTGTTGCCCTCAGGCTTCTGAATATCACCTTCTGGATTTTCCATGGTCCTGTTCGGTCCACCTGGAAGACCCTTTTCCCGCTCTACGTAAGAGCCTGCAGGATACAGCTTGTCTGTCTCAGGCCCTTCAATTACTGTCCTTTTCTACAATTGGATTTTCTCCCAGGGCCTAGGCTCCTTATGGCCTCTGAGGGCCTGCAGAATCCCACAGGGCAAAGACAGGGCCAAATATTAGATTCTGGATTCTTCTAATCATTGTCCCCCTGCAGTTAGAAAGATAACCAAGCTTGACCTTGTGCTAAGACATGACAGAAACAACAAGTTGCTGGTGTTCTGTGAATAGTTTGGTTACCTCAGGGATAGCAAAGTTGGTGAGATTAGATGTGGCAGTAATTAAGCCCTCACGTTTTAGACACATCATTAACTGGGTCACCTAACTGCAAAGAAAATAGAGCAATCAGGTTTCTCAGTGTTGACACTATCAACATTTTGGGCCGGGTAATTCTTTGCTGGGGGGGGCTGTCCTCTATCGTAGGATGTGTAACAGGGATCCTTAGCCTCCACCCACCAGCTGCCAGTGGCATTATTCTCCCCTCTCTTCTCTCTCCACCTCAGACAACCAAATGTCCCTGGGGGAAAATCACTCCCAGCTTAGAAACCAAGTCATGTTCAACAGAATGAAAACTATGGGCAAAAATGAAGGTGATCTAAAGAAACTCCATTTCTAAGATCTTCCAGGATCACCAGGATAGAAATTGTTTTCCATTCCCTATAGTCAGAGTTCCCAAGAACTACTATCCATCCATACCTTTCTTTTCTTAGGAAATGGCTGAAACAACGCACTAGGGTTTACTTGGGGCCACCTCAATGATGCTATGAATCCTGCCCAGGGCAAGAATGCATTTTCTCCCTAATGAGTATACTAGTTGATTTAGAAATAGCTGATAACAAAATTCTTCATCCCAGAGGATTTCATTTTCCTGTTTATGCCCACTTCTATTTTTCATCTTTCCTATATTAAACATGTTTTATTTGTATACATTTCAAGTTTATTATTTATAAGGGCTTTCATCATAAAATTTGATTCACAGAAATTAGGGAAAAGACTGAAAAGGGGAGTAAATCATTTCCGCTTTGAGCTTCAGATTTCTCATCTGTAACATGAGTTGTTTGCATTATCTGTGAGGTAAATGGGTAAACAAAAAGACGGAGAGGAGGAAAACAGTGTTGTTATTAAATAAAGGGAAATTCAAGCCTGTTTCGTTTTTTGTGGGAAGGAAACAGACTATATTGCTATATAGTGTGGCAGACACCCTGGGTGACCCCTAATGAGTCATACTCTTGTACATCCCTCTCTCCTTAAGTGTAGCACGTGATTTGCTTTTTTTTTTCTTTTTTAGTTTCAGGTGTACCAAACAATGTAATAGTTAGACATTTACACCCCTCACAAAGTGATAGCCCCCTGCCCCCAATCTATTAACCCTCTGATATCGTATATACCTGTTACAATTTCATTGACTCTATTTCCTATGCTGTCCTCCATATCCTGTGACTATAAATATATTAAACTATAATTGACATTCAATATTATTCAGCTTCAGCTTCAGGTGTATAGCACAGTGGTCAGGCATCTACACCGTCCATACAGTGGTCTCCCTAATAAAACAAGTGCCTACCTGACACCCTACAAAATCTTTACAACATTATTGATTATATTACCCCAAAAAAGTCATTGGTAGTTTGATAGGAATTGCATTGAATCGATACATCACCTTAGGTAGTATAGACATTTTAACTATGCTAATTCTTCTGATAGGGAATGGGAGAAGATATTTGTCAATGATATACCTGATAAGGGGTTAATATCCAAAATTTATAAAATACTCATTTAACTCAACACCAAAAAAACAAACAACCCAGTTAAAAAATTGCCATGGTGATTTGCTTTTAACCATAGAACATGGCAAAGGCTGTTCATTCATCCTTTGATTACATTGTATGGCAAAGATGATAGGATGTTACCACCTTGGGTAAGTTACACTGTTGGCAAACGATAATGGGATATTACGTTCATGTTTACATTATGTTATATAAGACTCTTAGTAGACTGAGAGAGATTCTCCTGCTGGCCTTGAAGTAACAAACAGCCATGTTGTAAATTAGTGATAAGGACACACAGGCCTGGCTCCCTGAAATAGGAGCTGATTCTTCATCATTCCCTGTTATCTGCGTCCTTTGTTATGTAACTTTGCAATTCCTCACACTAGAGGGAGCATGTATTTCTTGCTCCTTTATATATACTCAGCAAAACATCCTCTTAAAAAATGAAAACAAAATATATCAATAGATTGAAATGTAAAAATGCAGGAAAAAATGAAGAGCACTGGAAAGGGCATACATATTTAAAATATACATGAATATTGACCATAAAAAACAATAGTAGTTATGTCTTGTGAAGTTTTAAATATATCTAGAATTAAAATTTAAAATAACAAAAGGCAGGAAGAGGAATAAATGGAATTAAAATATTCTAAGGTCTTAGCATTATCAATGACAGTGTAGAGAGGGGCAGAGGACGGGATTCAGAGACAAAGACATTGTAGAAAGATAACTTTCTGCTTGTCACAATAGTCAGTCAATAGATAATGTTTAAATTTTTTAAATAATTAGATGTTCAAGGGCCAGAGGAGACAGATAAAATAATTGAAAGTGATTGTCTCTGTAGAAGGATTCCAGCAGCAGTGGGGAAGGAGAAACAAGGAACCATAGCATTTTCATGAGCCTTTTAGAATGATTTGATTTTTTACAATTCTGTACTCATGTTTCTTTAATAAAATAAAAATTAAGCAAAGTAAGAATGAAATGAGAAAAATAGTCTAAAAGAACATAAACCAAAATATTAATAGAGTGTCTCTAGGTCATGTGATTATAGGTTATAATTTTTCTCTCTTCTTTTTTTTTTCCTCTAATTTTTCTACAATGCACATTTTTAACAATAAAAAGGTACAGTGGAATTTTACGCAGAATATTTGATATCTCTGAGGTCATAATTGTCTTACCTCAGGAAACTCCCCAGGGGGACATTACAGGTTGCTTGGCAATGGAATCAGAGCTCAGGAAGAGAGCTGAGCACCTGGGCAGAGGTGATACCATTGCAGAGAGCAACCAAGTGGTCTCAGCAGTGCCCAAAAGGGCACAGCACACTTGGTTCTAATCCTGAATCAGTCAGTGCACAAGTCTGATGGAGGGTGGGGCGCAGGGGGGTGGATGATGGCTGTAGAAACCTAGCAGACTGAGCACTCAGGAGCCCAGCAGCTGGCTGCTATTGTCAGAAGGTCTATCCACAGAGAGGCTCTGCCTTCTGAGCCTTCAATGCTCAAATTGGATCTCATTTCAGGTAGAGTCATCTAAGCTGGGGACAGGTGAAGCCTCAGTCTTAAAAGGGGCATTAGAGGACAGGCAAACAATCATTCTGTACTTAGTGAGTTCAGAAAAGGCTACATGGGGAGCTAAGCGCTCTCCCTTGACTCCAAACCCTGGGCTTCCTGGCAGTGGAGACACTTAGAGGTAACTCACATAGTCCTGTCATTGTGACCAAGGCCCTGGAAACTGTGCCAGGAGCAGTAAATTCATTTATAGCTTGTGTTAGTTTCTTAGTGTTACCATAACAAAGTAGCACAAACTGAGTGGCTTATAAAGCAGAAATTTATTGTCTCACTGTTCCAGAGGTTACATGTCCAACATCAAGGTATGAGCGAGGTCATTCTCCTTCTGAAGGTGCTAGAGAAGCATCTGTTCCAGCCTCTCTCCCAGCTCTGATAGTCCTCGGCTTGTGACAACATCATGCCAGTCTTCACATGGCATTTTCCCTGTGCGCATGTTTGTGTCCAGATGTCCTCTCTATAAGGACACCAGTCACATTGGATTCAGGGCCCATCCTACTACAGTGTGACTTCATCTTAACTAATTACATCAGCAAGGACCCTATTTCCAAATAAGGCCATGGTCCGAGGTCATGGAAGTTAAGACTCTAACATATCAATACTTGGGGACACAGCTCCACATTGATATGGATAGGACCACCTGGATTTGGCCTCAGCCAGGAGTGGAGCACACCAGTGGGTCCAGTTTCAAGAAGGAGAGGAAAGCAGAAACAAGACAAAAGAGCAAAAGCGGCAACACTCTCAAATACATATGTGAGAATAAATGAAGGGAAGGCATTTCCACTTGATTTCAGATATGACCTGGAAGTGTGGGACAGCAGGATAGCACAAAGGAGTCATTATCACCATCACCATCGTGGGCATTATCAAAATCACAGCTGACAACTACTGAGCACTTAGAGAAGTGATGTTTTACATGAGTAGACATAGTTAATACTCAACTTAGACCAATGGGGTAAGTATGACTATTATCCCCATTTTATAAAAGAGGAAACTGAGGCTCAGAAAGATTGAGTAGTTTTGTCTAAGCTCCCAACAATTAATGTAATGACCCAGGATGTGACTCTAACATCTGTGTTCACCTTAATCCCTGTGCATGTGCAGATGCCTGCTGGGTGAAAGGGCTGCCAGATCTCTGGTGGAAGAAGATGGTGAGATATGGTGGGAACCAGGCTAGCATTAGTTGTGGATGTCTGCCATGGATATGCAAGTTGGGAGCTAGGGCACGTGTGCTGTATATATGCCACCCTACTGGAAAGAGCACTAAATAGGGAGTCCCGAGAACTGGGTTCTAGGCCTGGCTCTGCTCCATCTATGGGCGACAGGTGTCATTTATCTTTTCTGAATATCAATGATCTCATGCGATGACTTCAAATTCCCCTTCTTCCCCTAAAATTCTATGGTTTCTATAAAGCAAGTGATTCAATTACTCTTCTTGTCTCCTAAAGAATGATTTGTAAATGTGTAAACTTGGATGGTATGTTCATATTTACATAAAATAAAAGGAGACTTTATTAAAAACAAAGAATACCTATTTCTATCCTAACAGGATTACCTGGAGAGGCTGCAGTATTTCTTTCCCAAAAGATGTATAAGTTTGTCAGAAATATCTGTCTGAAGATGGGCACTATATAATAATAAAGGGACCAATTTGACAAGAGGACATACCCCTAGTAAACATCTATGCACCTAACATAGGAGAGTCTAAATATATAAAACAGGTACTGACTGACATAAAGACAGAGATCAACAGTAACACTATCGTAGTAGGGGACTTCAACACATCTCTGACAAGGAAGGACAGGTCCTCCAGACAGAAAATCAATATGGAAACAACAGCCTTAAATGATACATTGGGCCACTTGGATATAATCGATATTTTCAGAGCATTTCACCCCAATGCTGCAGAATACACGTTCTTCTCAAGCGCACATGGAACATTTTCCAATATAGATCATATGTTAGGCCACAAAACAGTCTTGATAAATTTAAGAAAATTCAAATCATACCAAATGTCTTCTCTGACCACAGTGCTATGAAATTACAAATCAACTACAGGACAAAAACTGGAAGACACACCAATTCAGAGAGGCTGAATAACTTATTACTAAATAATGAATGGGTCAAGCAGGAGATCAAGGAAGAAATCAAAAGATATCTCGAGACAAATGAGAATGAGAACAAGACGACCCAAAATCTATGGGATGCCGCGAAAGCAGTCCTAAGAGGGAAACTCATAGCACTGTAGGCCTACCTAAAGAAACAAGAAACATCACTAATAGACAGTTTATCTTCACACTTAAGGGATCTGGAAAAAAAACAGCAAAATAAGCCCAAAGGGAGCACAAGAAAGGAGACAATAAAGATCACAGCAGAAATAAATGAAATAGAAACCAGAAAAACAATACAAAAGATCAATGAATCCAAGAGTTGGTTTTTAGAGAAGATAAACAAAATTGACAAACCTTTAGCTAGACTCATTAAAAAAAGGAGAGAGAGGACCCAAATCAATAAAATCAGAAATGAAAGAGGAGAAGTCACAACAGGCACCGCAGAAATACAAAAAATTTTAAGAAACTACTATGAGCAACTATATGCCAACAAATTTGACAATCTGGAAGAAATGGACAATTTTCTAGAGACGTACAACCTTCCAAGGCTAACTCAAGAAGAAACAGAGAACCTGAATAGACTGATTAGCATCAGGGAAATTGATTCAGTAATCAACAATCTCCCAACAAACAAAAGCCCTGGACCAGAGGCTTTACAGGTGAATTTTTCAAAACGTTCAAAAAAGAATTATCACCTATTCTCCTCAAGCTCTTCCAAAAAATCCAGAAGAAGGGAAGACTCCCAAACTCTTTTTACGAAGCCACTATCACCCTGATCCCAAAATAAGACAGAAACACCACAAAAAAAGAAAACTACAGGCCGATATCTCTAATGAACATAGATGCAAAAATCCTCAACAAAATACTAGCAAACAGTATCCAGCAATACATTAAAAAGATCATTCATCATGATCAAGTGGGATTCATCCCTGGTATGCAAAGGTGTTTCAACATCCGCAAATCAATTAATATGATACACCACATTAACAAAATGAAAAATAAAAATCTCATGACCATATCAATAGATGCAGAAAAAGCATTTGATAAAAACCAGCAATCATTTATGATAAAAATCCTTAAGAAAGTGGGAATAGAGGGATCATATCTCAACATAATAAAGGCCATATATGACAAACCCACAGCTAACATCATACTCAATGGGGAGAAGCTAAAACCATTCCCCCTAAGATCTGGAACAAGGCAAGGTTGCCCACTATCAAGTTCTAGCCACAGCAATCAGACAAGAAAAAGAAATAAAAGGCATCCAAATTGGTAAGGAGGAAGTAAAATTATCATTATATGCAGATGATATGATACTATATAGAGAGAACCCTAAAGACTCCACCAAGAAACTATTAGAACTGATAGATGAATTTAGTAAAGTAGCAGAATACAAAATATTCAGAAATCAGTTGTATTTGTATATACCAATGATAAAATATCAGAAGGAGAAATTAAGAAAACAATTCCATTTACAATTGCTCCAAAGACTATAAAATACCTGGGAATAAATTTAACCAAAGAAGTAAAAGATCAGTATTCAGAAAATTATAAGACACTAAACAAAGAAATGAAAGAAGACATAAATAGATGGAAACACATTCCATGTTCATGGATAGGAAGAATTAATATAGTTAAAATGTCCATACTGCCTAAGCAATATACATATTCAATGCAATTCCTATCAAACTACCTATGGCGTTTTTCACAGAAATAGAACATATATACCTAAAATTTATATGGGACCATAAAAGAGCCTGGATAGCCTCAGCAATCTTGAGAAATAAGAACAAAGTGGGAGGTATAATGATACCTGATTTCAAACTATATTACAAGGCTACAGTAATCAAAACAGCATGGTACAGGTATAAAAATAGACACATAGATCAATGGAACAGAATAGAGAGTCCAGAAGTAAATCCATGCCTATATGCCCATCAAATCTACGACAATGGAAGCAAGAATGTACGATGGGGTAAAGACAGTCTGTTCAATAAATGATGCTGGGAAACCTGGACAGACACATGCAAAAAAATGAAGCTGGACCACATCCTTACACCATATACAAAAATAAATTCAAAATGGCTTAAAGACTTAAATGTAAGATCTGAAACCATAAAATATCTAGAAGAAAATATAGGAAGAAACTTCACGGACATTACCCGGAGTAAGATTTTTACTGATATATCCCCTCGGGCGAGGGAAGTAAGAAAAAAAATAAACATGTGGGATTACATCAAACCAAACAGTTTTTCCACAGCAAAGGAAACCATCAATAAAACAAAAAGGGATCCTACTGAATGGGAAAAGATATTTGCCAATGATATCTCTGATAAGGGATTAATATCACAAATCTATGAAAAACTCACTCAACTCAACTCCAAAAAAACAAACAACCCAATTAAAAAATGGGCAGAGGACATGAAGAGACATTTTTCTTAAAAGGACATACAGATGGCAAACAGACATATAAAGAAATACTCAACCTCACTAACCATCAGAGAAATGCAAATAAAAACCACAATGAGATACCACCTCACCCCAGTCAAAATGGCTATCATCAATAAATCAACAAACAACAAGTGCTGGCGCGGATGTGGAGAAAAGGGAACGCTTGTGCACTGTTGGTGGGATTGCAGATTGGTGCAGCCACTATGGAAAACAGTATGGAGGTATCTCAGGAATCTGAAAATGGAACTACCCTATGATCCAGTAATTCCACTCCTAAGCATCTACCCGGAGAAATCCAAAACTCCAATTTAAAAATCTGTATGCACTCCTATGCTTATTGCAGCACTATACACAATAGCCAAGACATGGAAACTACCGAAATGCCCATTGGTAGATGACTGGATTAAGAAACTGTGGTACATTTATACAATGGAGTATTATGCAGACATAAAGAAGAAAGAAATCTTACCATTTGCAACAACGTGGATGGACCTAGAGAACATTATGTTAAGTGAAATAAGTCAGACAGAGAAAGACAAGTACCATATGATCTCACTTATATGCGGAATCTAAAGAAAAGAATAAGTGAATGAACTAATCAGAAACAGTTCTGGGGAATAAAGAAAAAACTGAGGGTTGTTAGATGGGCTGGGGGGTGGGGATAAGGGGAAAGGTGAGGGGATTAGAAAACAGTCGGTAACCACAAAATGGCCTCAGGGTTTTTGAAAAATAATTTGGGGAATGTAATCAATAATGTTGTAAAGATTTTGTAGGGTATCCGATGGACACGTGTCCCATTTGGGAGACCACCTCAGGGAAGATGTAGATGCTTGATCAATGTTCTGTACACCTGAGGCTGAACAATAATGAATTCCAACTATAATTTTATATTTATAATGTGATGGCTCGGTGCGATATCGGAGGGATAGTGGAAGGGGGTTGGGGGAGGGGGGATTCCTATCCCCCAGGAGGGACAATTACCCTGTCTTGTGCACCTGAACTAATAATAATAATAATAATAATAATAATAAAATCATCAAACTACACTTTAAATATATGCAGTTTATTTTATATCAATGTAATACAGTTTCTTTAAATGCTGTCTCAACCCAGCTTTGAGACCCTGGCTAGCTGACGGCCATTTAGTTCCACCTTCTTAAGCAGCTAATTAAGTCCACACCCTCAACCACTTCCTTTGTGAAGCTCTCACACTCTGGGCCACTGCCCACTTGCCTACCCTGATCTCCCTGGGGCCAGGTACCAGGCAAATAGAGACAGGCCCTGAGCCCCAGAGCCTACTGAAACTATTCAAACTGGCCAATCCTGACCTGCTGTGGGGACAGAGCCCCAGAAAGCAGTTTCCAGGCTCTTGGCCTCATGTGGAGAGGTGCTGGCTCGGATAGTGGATGGCCGTCAGCAGTGGCTGGTTGGCCATCAGCTGTATCCATTAAGCCATTGGCCACTGATATAACTGCCTCGGCTACGGAGGGGAGCCGAGGAGAGTGAAGGAGAGTCGAGGACAGTTGGTCGGTTGGCAGCAAAGCGGACAGCAGGTCGCACGTCGTGTAAACCCAGCCTCCAGTGAGACCATAGTGGTATGACTTCCCTACCTATGGCTCCGTGGGTGTTCCTTTTTGACATCACCATGTCTTGCGTTCTTATGTGGAGAGCGGGAGCTGAGACCCCACAGGCCGCCCCACACGACACCTGCCTAACCTGTTCCTTCATCAGAAACCACAAAGAAGGATCTTGCCAACAGTTTCTTCCTACTCTTCTGACTCCTGCCCAAGCCTGGTGCAGCCCTGTGTGATTTTCTGCATGGCATGCTGTGTTCTCCCCAGGACCTGTGACTACATATAATAAAACAGTACACATTTTCTGATTTCTTCCTCTTGATCTGCATCCAGTCTGTCCATAACCTCACTCAAGGTAACATGGTTAAAACAGTCTATTATATTTCAGTAAAGATGTTTAACAAGAAAAAAGAGAATGTAAAGATATTTAAACCCACCCCTATCATTTTATAGAAGAGAAAGAAGAAAGCCATCTTCTTCCCCCTGGGTGTGGGGCAGGTGACGGTGTAGAAGTGAGCCCCTGAGCCAACTCATCCTCTGTACAAAGAGAAGAACTTTCAACTGTAAGCCTCTGAACTTCATTTAACAAGAGGAGGAGTGAGAGGGGAAATGTAGGCATCTCGGGAGCAGAAATCATACCTTTGCGAAGAAAATGACATCAGCAAAACCCAGGACAAGGAGAATAGAACTGCTATGGAAAGGGCAGAACTCCCTGTCAAGGGTGCACAAATACATAGCAGGAATGACAGGCTCAGGGCAGATTGATACTGAGGTGAACCCGAGGGACCTGGTGAGCACAGACAGCAGCAATCAGAGAGCCTCGGACAAGCCTGACAGGCCCGTGTCACCCAAGGAGCCTTTTCCCTCAGGGGACATTGGGGCAGCCACATCGTCTCAGATAATGACGGTCTTGACAAGCAAAGGACAGCACGCTCGGGAGATGAGCGAGGCATCCGCACCAACCACCAGTGGTAAGACAGAACGTTCTGTCTCATCCCTGCAGTTCCAAGCAGCTCTTCCCTCTCTTCTTGCTCCCAACACTTCCACGTCATGCCATTCCCAGAGGCACTTCTGTGCTGCACATTTTGCCCCGCAGCTTCGGCAGAAGCCCAGCTCCAGCAGGACCCCAGCTCTGGGCCCTGAAGGACTGGAGGGCACAGAGGCCTCAGGAAAAGTCTACCCACATGCAACATATCCCGTTTAAGCTCCTGCTCAGCCAAGAAGCTGAACGGAGCTTCTCTGTTACAGCTTTCTGACCTGTGTCTACTGGGCTGTGAGACAGACCCTTGAAGCTCTCATACATTTCTCCAAAAGTAAGTTCTTCAAAAATGAATTTACCAAATGGCCAAAATCACTAAAGCGCTGGTTCACCAAACGCCAATTCGCTGAGCTGTTGATTGACCTCACAAATTATTGATTGGGGCTCAGTGCTCCAACGCCAGGGCTCCTGAAGGGGTCGGAGCCCAAAGCCGTAGAGCAACAAACAGACACTTTGCTTGGGGGTCCACTCCTCTCTGTGCAACTCTCCCAAAATCCTGTGGACAGTGGCTACTGGTTCAAGGATTTGGGGGTCCTGGGTCCCCACAATTGCTATCTCAGTCTCTTGCCTAGATGTGACCTCCGGTCCCCCATGCTAACGGCTCCCAAATGATCTGTAGCAGTCCCCAGGCCTCTGGATTGGAGGTCCACGCTGGCAGTCACCTAGGGGTGAATGGGCACAACGCCTCGTTTTTTTAAGGCTATTTTCATTCTAGCCTGAGGAGATCTACTTTAAGAGGAGTAACCCTTTCAGCCTGATATTTTTGACAGATAAACTCTGGGCAGGTGCAGCTGTTGTGTGTGCTGGATATGACGTTTCTCAGCTGAAATGGGGGCAGCTTCCTCAGCTGCCTCTGGCCCTATATCTCCTCCCTGCATTGCGACTATCCTCTACCCTCCACTCCGTTACATAGTCTCCATATTGCACCGGATAAGCCTGTACAGGCAAACGTCACTTTATTCTACTTTGCGGATACTGTGTTTATTTTACAAATTGAAGGTTTGTAGCAACCCTGCCTCAAGGAAGTCTATCGGCACCATTTTTCCAACAGCATTTGCTCACTTCATGTCTCTGTGTCACATTTTGGTAATTCTTATAATATTTCAAATTTTATTATTATTATATTTGTTATGGTGATCTGTGATCAGTGATCTTTGATGTTACAATTGTAACAGCTCAGATGATGGTTAGCATTTTTGAACAATAAAGTCTATTTTAATAAAGGTACGTAAATGTTTGTTTTAGACACAATGCTATTTCACACTTAACAGATTATAGTGTAAATGTAAGTTTTATGTGCACTGGGAAACCAAACAATTCATGTGACTCACTTTATTGCAATACTCACTTTATTTCCGTGGTCTGGAACCGAACCTGCCATATCTCTGAAGTGTGCCTGTATATACTTTAAATAATAATTTTGAAATATGCCTTTACTTGCAGTGGAAATATATTCTGCAGGCTCTCTCATGGCTTGCTTAGAACACTGCCCCTTTCCCTTGGAAGTTGGAGGGGACTTGTCACTCAGAACCATCATATCTAGATTTCACAAATATAAAAGTGAGCGGGCCTCCTGCAGCCTGAGCTACACGGAGGCCCAGTCCATCAGATTCAGATCAAGGTGTCAGCTCCTCAGTGACAATCAGCTCACAGTGTTTGCACTGCTCCCTTTAAGGCTTCTGCAGAGACTTTTAGAACCTGTTTTACTGACTTCTTTCATGGTGGGTCATTCATTATTAAGCATTTCCCAGACCTTTTATAACTTATTTTATTAATTCAGGGGCCAATTCCACTTGAGAATTTCCCTGGCTGTTTCACGTCCCTCCTGTTCCCTCTCACTGCTGCCTCCCTCCACTCAGCCACATAACTATTCAACAGCTGAATGCTGTTGAGACCACACAAATTCACATGTACGCCCAGGGCTCCTTTCACCTCAGAGAACAGAGAGCTGACTCTACGCATAAAAACTGTTTCATCAAAATATCTTGCCTCTGATCTCTCCTCCAAATCTCTTTCAGCAGGAGGAGAAGGAACGTGGCAATGTAATGGATCAGGTAAGAGCACCCGAAACTCCACAGCGCTGGGAAGATAAGAGAGCACCTCAATGGGTCAACATCTCTGCTGTTCCTTTCTCCATTCAGATCCTTTCCAGAAAACTTTTCCAAGCAGTAAGAAACCTCCTTATGTTTCACAATGAGAACCTAAAAAGAAACAAGGACTTCTGTCTGGTGAACTTGAGCATTGAACATCCTTCAACTTGGGTTCTGAGATGGAAGTGTCTCAAAAGACCCGCTGTTTTCCTGACACTTTCAGTGCCTCGAGAGGTTTGGAGTGGGAGAACAAAGCAAAGTTCAAGGACAAACTGAGTCGACATTGGTATTGAAAATAAGACTGAACTTCTTTCCCACCACAAAGATTGAAGTCACACCTTTGTTGAACGTCTTTATCCATAACTGGGACTCAGGGCTGGGCTCCAACTTTGGGAGTAGATGCTCTTCCAGGGATGCCTGGAAAACTCCCCAAACGAGGACTGGTATGAGTCTAGTTTTCCCCAGACCACACCAGTCTTGGGACAATCAAGTAGTTGGGTGACAATCCCACCAGGGTTTGGCCCCAGTACCTACCTTCATTCCCACCCCCCAGTTAATCTTCCCCACCATCTCATTATGGACTCCAGATGTTCTTTTAGCTATCTTTTGCTTTTCACTTTTCAGGGGATTCTTTGTAATCCCTTGTGCCCTGCTGGGCCTCTTCTATTCCTAAAATTCAAGAAACACTGCCTTAAATTGTTACAGGTCTTTCAGCCAATGAATGTCTGGCTGGCTTTTGAGTAGCACTGCATAGCTTAGGCCCCCTCTGGCTCAAAGGTCTCTTTAAGTTTTCAGCTTGAACATAAAAAGTCAAAACTAAAAACAGACTCAGATAGTGGTCATGTGCTAGTAAAAGTCTAAGCACATCATCAAAGGCTACTACAGAAACATAGGTTGAGACCAAGGACTGAGTTAACAGCAGACAGCTCTAATCTGGATGAAGCTGATGTGATCATCTGAACCCAAGGGCAGGCTGAGATGAGGTGATAAGTCTCATAAAGAGTTAAGCAAAGGAAAGGTGGCATAGTACAAAAGGCACAGGTCTCTGAACTGAGTGTCTGACAGCCCCTCCTTTGATGGTCTTTAAGTAATCCAGGCTGCCTATAGCCTCTACCATGACTCTAACACATCAGATTTATAAAGCCATCTGCTTAGAAATATCAAGTACTGCTGGAGTGACAACACCCACTGTGCACATCAACCTATTGCTCTGTAATGCAGGCCAGTTTTCTATTATAAACAAGAGTGCTTGTCTTCCAGTTCTCACTGACTCATGGTGGCTGGGTATCCCACAAATTAGGATAGTGCCTTTGTCAAAACTTTTTTGTTTGTGGATGGCAAAGCCGACTGAGAATATCTTTAGCTATTACTCAGGAATTTTGTTATTTATTATAAATTATTTATTAAATAATTAAGAATTTATTGGAAAGCACGAGAATGCCTCAAGTGATCCAAAGAAGGGTTGACCAACAAGCTCTAAGAAAAATGGGGATGTATTTGGCTTTAGGAACAATTGGAGTCAGAGTACCCTGGACTCTTCATCTCTATCTGTGCTTCTTTTCAGTCACCTTCTCTCTCCCTCATTGCTGGATAACTGTCTCCATAGGGCAAGAAACAAGGATGCCAACTCGTGAGTCCTACATCTTGCTGCTCTTACCTCCACAAACACTCTATGTTTCACTGACAATTCAAAACATTCAGGGGCTCAGTGTGGTAATGTACCCACCTGAACAATAACTTTTGGTCAAGTGGATGGGGGACTCCACGTAGCCTGCCATGACATTGAGTGACTTTGGGAGGCAAGGAAGAGAACTCTATGAATATATATTCTTGGCAGCTCCCAGGAGAACCGCAGAGTGAGAGTAAAGGAGCAGCCATTCCCAAAGGAAGGGAAGGGGCTAGGCGCCCCATAACAGAGATGTCCAATGCAAGTTCAGACAATCCTTCCCCTGGGTAGCTCCTATTTTCTGTCAAGACTCAGCTCAAGATAACTTTCTCTGTCCCCCAGACTGAATGAAGTGCCCTGCCTAGGTACTTTCCAGCCCCCAGCACATATATCTGCCTCTACACTGAGTTTCTGGTAGCCTGACCCCACCCCCACCCGAGACTGTGCTTTTCTTTTCTTTTCTTTTAAAAAAATTTTTTATTGGGGAAGAGTGTGTTTTTCCAGGACCCATTAGATCCAAGTGAAGTCATTGTTTTCAATCTATTTGTGGAGGGCGCAACTCATTGGCCCATGTGGGACTAGAACCCACGACCTTGGTGTTATGAGCACAACGCTCTAAACAACTGAGCCAACTGGCTGCCCATCGGCAGCTCAGCTCCAAGTCAAGCTGTTGTTTTTCCCTCTGGTTGTGGAGGGCGCAGCTCACTGGCCCATGTGGGACTCGAACCAGTAACCTTAGTGATATGAGCACTGTGCTCTAACCAACTAAGCCAACCAGCCCCCCCAAGACTATGCTTTTCTTGAGAATACAATTGGGGCCATACATCTTTGCATTTCTAATACCTAAATCAGTTCCTGGCACATGATATGCTTTCTGTAAAAATATGTTGACTAACTCATCAAAAAAACATTGAAAAATAAAGGCTAATACAGTGGTTATGGGAGAGAGGCTACAAACCAAGAAACTATAAGACAACTTTTGAGCCATTTGGTGCAGAAGAAAAGACAGTTGAGAATATCCTGAGGGCATAATCTCATGCCAGTGCACAGCAACCAAGGGTATTCACAGAACCATCGAGAAGTGGCTGAATTTGGTTCAGTTTATGTTGTTTAGAGAATTTATACATGTAATTTATATATATTTATAATTATATGTATATGTATATTCATAATTTATATACATGTATATTTTAAGATTTTCATTAAAAATGGTAGAAAAAAATCCATTTTTTTCATTTCTGTGAAATTATGCTTACCTGATTCTCTTCTTTATTTTTAACTAAGGAATACAAAAAGCACTTACCACTTGCCAATTATGAAGCAGAGACAGTGCTAGGAATCAGGGTTATAAAGGCATTCACAGACTGCTGAGACCAGTCAAGGCCTTTGAGAGCAGAGGACATAGGGCTCTAGGACAGGCTGGGGGATCTGGTAGCTTCCAGAGACAGCACTGTAGAGGGTGAGAGGATGTTGCCTTGGGTTATTTTGTTGCAAGCAAAGAATCTGACTCTGGCCAACTCCAGCAAAATGGGACCCTATTAGAAAGACCCAACAAAGAGAGACTCAGAAAGGAGCAGTCAGAGAACATCCAGGGGCCTAGGAATCCAGCCAGCAAGGACCTACTGACCATGTGTCAGAGCTTCTGAGCTGGGTAAAGGAGCTCCTAGCATTTCTTGTCCTTCTTTGTGTCACTTCAGTCACATTTTCAAATTCTGAGATGAGGATCCAGGGACCCAGCCTGAGTCACTCACACTCCCCTTTGGTCAGGGGAGGTCAGAACATATAACTGGCAGATCCACAATTCCTGCATATACTGACAATTAAGTTCTCGAACTCATCCTAGAAAAAGTGTTACATACCTCATTGCTGAATATCACTATGGTTACCTTTGAAGTACTCTCCTTGGGAAGTTGGCACCAACACCAGTGCCTAGTCCACCCTTCAAAGCAATTTTGGAACTCTTTTTCTGGAATGGCCATCAGAGCTGTCATCATATTACCCTTGATGTCCTGAATGTCATCAAAATGTCTCCCTTTCAATATTTCCTTTATCTTCAGGTAAAGAAAGAAGCCATTGGGGACCAGATCAGGTGAGTAGGGAGGGTGTTCCAATACAGTGTTTACTAGCTAAAAACTCCCTCACACACAGTGCCATTTGAGCTGGTGCATTGTCGTGATGCAGGAGCCACGAATTGTTGGTGAAAAGTTCAGGTCGTTTTCGTCTGACTTTTTCATGCAGCCTTTTCAGCACTTCCAAATAGTAAACTTGGTTAACTGTGTGTTTGGTTGGTACAAATTCATAATGAATAATCTTTCTCATATCAAAAAAAGGTTAGCAACATTGTTTTGACTCTTGATTAGGACTGATGGAACTTTTCTTCTTGTGGAGAACTGGCTGACTTCCATTGTGCACTTTGACGCTTTGTTTCAGGGTTATATTGGTACACCCATGTTTCATCACGAGGGATAACATGGCCCAAAACACCGTGTTGCCTCTCCAAAAGATCTTGGCAAACTTCAATTCTTCTTTGCTTTTGTTTATTGGTGAGCTCCTTCGGGACTATTTTTGCACACACCTTTCTCATGCCAAGATTTCAGTTAAGATTTTCTTAACTGTTTCTCTATTGATATTTACTTGGTCTGCTATGCTCCTCAAAGTCAGCTGATGATTTTGATGCACAATTCAATGAATTTTTGCAATGTTTTTGTCAGTTCTGTTGGTTACTAGCCACCCTTGCCTCTCTTCATCAGTGTTGCATTCTCTCTCCTCAGGAAAATGTTTAGTCCATTTGTACACTGCCATTTTCTTCATGGCATTATCCGCATAAACTTGGACTAACATGTCCCTGATTTCACTTCCACTCTTGCCAAGTTTAACAAGAAATTTAATGTTTGTTCATTGCTCTAAGTCAAGCTCAGACTTTCTTGCAACAGCACACAAAACCGTGCAACAACAATAATGAACGCCACTCAGCAAGACACCACCACACATCGACAGGAACACAGCTGTGAGACATTGATATACCATGGTTATGATATCTTACCGAGCTGTTATACAGTCCTGCCAATGGAAGTATATGGTGGCAGGTTCGCAAACTTAATTGTCATACCTCATATAACACAAATTAGCTAAGTGAGGAGGAAGGGGAGAGCTTGGTAATTTTATGGAGATACAGTTGCTTGTGTTATTGGAACAAAAGGTCAATATCGGAAGTAACAAGATTGAGCAAGAGGAGTGGGCAAAGGCTGATTCTCAAGAACTTTCAGGGCCAAATCACAGTCTGATTTATCCCAACAGCCTGGAGAGTTTCCAGAAACTACTGGAAGGTTTGAGGCAGGATGTGACTTCATGGGGTTTGTAGTTTTTTAAAAATCCCTGGCAGAGATGGAACTGGCTGGAAAGGGACCACCTGAAGGGAGGTAGGTGAAAAGTGATAAGGAGCGCAGTGTGAGTTGGGAGTCGGGGACCAAGAACAAATGAAGAGATAGAATCCCAGGACTTGATGGTTGAACTTGGGAACCAGAGGTGGGGAGTCGAGGATAATAACAGGAATTCTGGCTTTCTGACTAAATGTGTGGTGACAGGGGACAAAAGTAAAGAAGTCGCAGGAGTCCCAGGAGCATTAAAAAAAAAGTGAGTTCAGTTGTGGACATGTTGAGTCTGAGAGTGTTGTGAGACTTCCCAGGGTCTTAAAACCCCAAATGTATGCACCCCCCAAGTATAAATGAACAATAACAAAAATGACACTATTCCTTTGTTCACTTATTCATCAAACATTTATTAACCACCTATAATGTGCAGGGGTTGGGAATATAA
Organism: Rhinolophus hipposideros; assembly: GCF_964194185.1. Taxonomy (NCBI): domain Eukaryota; kingdom Metazoa; phylum Chordata; class Mammalia; order Chiroptera; family Rhinolophidae; genus Rhinolophus; species Rhinolophus hipposideros. The sequence goes on along the minus strand of NC_138054.1, from coordinate 5,312,611 downwards.
CACTTAGCACAATCCCTACGTTTAAGAACTTGCCATCCAGCAGAGATAAGCTAACAAAGGAATACAGCACAGTGAGATAATGTGCTATATGTAAGTATAGTAGAGAGCTAAAGTAAATTTCTTCTTTTACTCTTTGACCTAAAGCCAGACCTAGGTGGAAGAAAGATTGATTTTATATCTTTTTTAATGATGAATTTTGGTACTTCTGAAGTCATTTTTCTTACGTCCCCAAACTGTGTATTTTCAACTCCCCAGAGCTCTTCTATTTTCACACTGTGAATACATGAAATTATATTTTAAAAAAATTATTCCTCCATAATTCATTTTAGTTTGTTTCAATTGAATAAGTATATTTACATTCATATGTGTGTGTGTGTATATATACATATACATGTATGTATGTATGTGTATATATACATATACATGTATGTACGTATGTGTATATATATATATCACATTGATGAGCACCCAGTAACAGAAGAGAGTTTGCAAATAGCTGCAATAAACAACAAATTGATGAAAAGATAACTGGATAGGAAGCCGAACTGTGAAATGAACCCCAGTCACTGCCATGACGGCCGTATGCCCTGCCACCAGAGCAGCCGTGGGAGTGTATCCTAGGCAGGAAATCTGGGAACTCCTCTTTTGTCCCCCCCCACCTCCTTCCTCTTGCCATTCTCCAGTTCTGACCCAGAAGATAATTTCTGGGGTCTTTACAGACTCACACATCCCTGCAGTCACCTGTTTTTGAGAAATGATGGTGCCAAACTCATCCTGGGAAATGTACTATGAAAATATCTCTTCAACAATGAGGCATGTTGTGAAGAGTAGAAGGCCAAGGTGAAAGGAGAGCCTTTCTAGCTTTCCCAGATTTGGGAGTGGTACATGCTCTTGGTCGGAGGCTTGCTGTTCTCTTCTTGGAGGCACACTGTCTAAGTGGTGTCCAACTGGTAACCACTAAACACATCTTTTTTTTTTTAATTGGAGAATATTGGGGTACAGTGTGTTTTTCCAGGACCCATCAGCTCCATGTCAAGTCATTGTTTTCAATCTAGTTGTGGAGGGCACATCTCATCTCCAGGTCAAGTTGTTGTTTTCAATCTAGTAGTGGAGGGTGCAGCTCACCAGCCTATGTGGGCATAAAACCAGTGACCTTGGTATTATGAGACTGTGCTCTAACCATTGGGCGAACTGGTCACCCCTTAAACACGTCTTCTGAACGTTTCCCTGGTACCTTGCTGTGATGCTTAATTTTACGTCAACTTGACTGGACGGTACCTATATATTTTGTCAAACATTGTTCTCAATGTTTCTGTGAAGAAGTTTTTTGGATGAATTTAATGGGTAAATCAATAGATTTTGATAAAGCAGATTAGCCTTCAAATGTGGGTGGGCCTCATCCAATCAGTTGAAGACCTGAATAGAACAGAGACTGACCTCCAAGCAAGAAGGAATTCTGCCAACAAACCACCTTTGGACTCAGACTGCAACTCTTTCCTGCGCCTCCAGCTTCTGGACCACCCTGCAGATCTTGGATTTACTAAGCTTCTATAATCACGTGAGTATGAGTAAATTCCTTAAATTTCTCTCTGTCTCTCTCCAGGAGAGATATAGATAAAGATATAGATATAGATATATAATCTATAGATAGATAGATAGATAGATAGATAGATAGATAGATAGATAGATAGATAGATAGATGATAGATAGATCTCCTATTGGTAATATACTTGGATTCTCTTTAGCAGCGTTGTCCAGATATTTTGCTCCCAGGAACTAGTCAGTACTGACTGCTCTTATTTCTGCATGATTCCTAGAACCTGCCACTTTATGGATCAGAAAGAAATGTTCAAATAAGTTGGCGGCAGCAGTGAGCCCCTCCCTCAGGCTTTCTGTGACCCTTCTCTACCCTCCCACCCCGTGCCCACCTCAATCCACCTCTGAGAATCTGGGGTTTCTAACCATGCTGCATTTCATTTGAGCAAGTGGCAAGGGGAGACCATGCCAAAAAGTTCCAGTCCAACCCAGACCACCTATAACGGATCGATGAGTGTGTCGTCCCCTTGCCCCTTCCACATTTATCAGCATTTATTGAGCACCTACTGTGCCCCTGCTGATGTTGGAACAATGGATACAGCCGTTAATAAAACAGCTGCTGCCCCCAGGGAGACAGAATTTTGTGTTCCTTTTCTTATTCTTCCTCACAACTGGAAACATCATCCAGACATAAGAATTTCAACCAGTTTTTAATCCTTTTAGGAGCCATTTACAGGGAAAGCTATAGAAGGAAAAGCTATAAATCATCAATTGGGGACTGAATTTTGACATCCCCTTGCCTTCAGGTAGCTATACTCAGGTACATAATGCAATTTAAGTGCTGAAGAACCAGGGGCATTTTAGAAGATAAATGGGGCAGCATTTTTAGAGACGGCTATTATATGCACCTCTGTCTACTCCCTGAACTGCTGACAAAAATTTTAGGTTCTTGAAAGTGCGGGCTAATTTCTTACAGTGCAAAGGTTTTTAAAACATGTAGGACATTTTGGAGTTTGTTTGTTTGTTTCTTTGTGGGTTTTTTTAGTCAAAATAGAGCATTAGGAGGGAATTGCAGGCTTCCTTTTGCAGCGGTAAAATGTGGTTCAACACTTTTGTTCCCAGTGGAAGACACTGTAGAACAGTGTAAATGTTCACACTGTTATCACCAGGGACTTCTGTGACTTCTGTCCACTGATTTGGGAGGGGTGGGGGAAGGGAGGGCTCGGAATCACTGGCCTTTTGTTTTGATGTAGGTGGCTGTGGTGCTTTGCCTCGTGGCATTAAATAGGTCAAACAACCATAGCATCTATTGATATCAAAAACAAGCACCCCCAAGTGTGTAATTGATTTGAATGCATCATTATCAATGTGAGCAGGAGTTGCGGGGGCAGGAAACGGGAATTTGACAGATTCCAAAAGCACTTTGTGTTACTTGTGTGTATTTCCTTAGCATTTCTGAATGGTAGTGATATCCTAGCTTTAGAGCTGTTTTCTGAATGTGTATTTTCATAGCCCCATTGTCCAGACACCTTTAGGCCTGGATTAGGGCTCAAGAGTATTCACTTCTCTCTTCCCACACTGCCTTTGTACAGAGATATCCATTGTCCCCAACTTCCTGACCTGTGTCCCAAGGAGTCTTTCTAAAAGAACAGCACCAATTCTGTTCCTTGTGTCTGGAGGTGATTGACTAACCCTCTGTTAGGGATGCTATAGAGATGGAGAAGATTGGGATTTTGGTTAGAAGACCAAAGTCCCTCTTAGGTCTAGGATTCCATCACTCATACAATCAGTTGCCAATGTCAACAAACCAGAGCTCCATAATGCCTCATAAGAAGTATTTATTGGGGATATGCCCCTGAGAGAAGGCTCAATCCAAGCAGCAGTTAGTTTTCACCACCAGCCTGGGGCAAGCGTTGCTGCTTTAGCCGGCCCCTTCCTCTAACCTCCACACCTGCATCCATTCTGCCTCCAAGGCCTTTATTAGCACCGTAATTTCATACTTATTTGTATGTTTATTTCATCAATGTCTGCCTCCTTTTCTTTCCTGGAAGCTACAAAGGGCTGAGAGCAGGACTGGTTGTGTCTCCAGGACTTTGCACAGACTAGGAGTTCAATGGTTGAATGAAGAGCCACATGAATGTCTGCCTTGGTGCCATCACTTCTCACAGGTGAAAGCCATCTGCAGGCCTATGTGTCTTTGTGCCCATTTTACATTTAGTGAGCACCCCCAGCTTTATGCATCTCAACTTCGCACTCACAGGAGAGCTCGGGAGTTCTAGAGCAGCAGTGTTCCATCCTTTGAGCAAACTTCATTCCAACAAACTTTATACTTTATGACCTGCCAAACAGAAGACTAATCTTGGGCCAGTTCCATCACACTGTGACTGCCGTGTCTTGGGCTACCACTTGCATTCAATAGAGAATTCTTATGTCTTCAGTAGACACATAAACCTCTCCATTTTTTATTAAAATCCATCACAACACTGCCACTTTTGTTACACTTCCAAAATTCCTGAAATGGTGACTCTGTCCTAAGGGACTGCATAAACCTTTGTAGTCCTGGGGGCAGAAGGATGGAGGCCATTTACCAGGGACACTGGACAATGTGGAGGGTAGGGTATACACCCAGAATTACCCAATGTTAGTTATGACATGACCTACTGTGACCTTTGATAGGTTCTTTCTTCACTAGTTGACTTTAGTTTCCTCTTCAGTAAAGAGAGGTTTGGCGATAGAGTGTCTCAAAGAGGTTTGGCCAGAGAGTGTCTCATATTTTCTTCCACTCCTAAAAATATGTAATTATGCCAGAGATATGTGCCCTGAAAGCAACCCCATCCAAGATAAAGTTACTAGCTAAGCCCAGTTTTAGAAACTCTGTTGTATACCTACTGTAGTAGCTATAGCTTGATATCCAAAGAAACCAAAATATGATAGGAGCTTTCACCTAGTTTCCTAAAATTCTCCTTAAAATGCAATAGCTGGGCCGGCCTGGTGGCTCAGGCGGTTGGAGCTCCGTGCTCCTAACTCCGAAGGCTGCTGGTTTGATTCCCGCCATGGGCCAGTGGGCTCTCAACCACAAGGTTGCCAGTTCAACTCCTTGAGTCCCACAAGGGATGGTAGGCTGCGCCCCCTGCAACTAAGATTGAACACGGCACCTTGAGCTGAGCTGCCGCTGAGCTCCCAGATGGCTCAGTTGGTTGGACTGTGTCCTCAACCACAAGGTTGCCAGTTCGATTCCCCCAAGGGATAGTGGGTTGTACACCCTGCAACTAACAACAGCAACTGGACCTGGAGCTGAGCTGCACCCTCCACAACTAAGACTGAAAGGACAACAACTTGAAGCTGAACGGCACCCACCACAACTAAGATTGAAAGGACAACAAGTTGACTTAGGGAAAAAACGTCCTGGAAGTGCACACTGTTCCCCAATAAAGTCCTTTTCCCCTCCCCCAATAAAATAAATTTTAAAAATATGCAATAGCTGAGTCTCTCATGGACATATGTTGACCAGGGCATACTGGAATTATTTCTCCAAATAATATCAATCAAGTGGAGCCTTGTCTATTTTTAATTTAACATTTGTAGTTTTGAGTTTTGTCAAGAACTTCTAAAGGTCTACGTGACATGGAACCGTGGGTCATTTTTCTGGCACCCTATTTTAGTAGATGCTACAGAGTGAGCCACTTGCCAGTAAATGGGTCAGCCAACCTCCAGCCCCCACAGGCAAAGATGGCTTGGTTTTTCCAGTTCCTCTAAGAATATTCAGCAACCACCACTAAGTGATAAAAAAAAATTCACTTCTTTGACAAAAACAGCCCCCAAAAAGGCCAAGTGCTTATGTTGGTGATGAAAGTTGAAAAAAAAGGAAGTATAAGTGTGAGAAAATAATGATACTTCCAGAAAGTGGAAGTTGTAGCCAACTACAGCATGGTCATAGCTCTCTGGTCTCTGAGAGGAATGGACCAACTGCAAGTCCTGCTGTGAAACATGACAGTGTGACTCAGGGCACTCTTCCAGTGAAGGCACCAGCCAGGGCCAAAGCTGCTCGTGGAGGGCACAGAAAAACCTTGGTGGTTACATTTTGGAGCTGTGTTTTACTAAACTGTAGAGGAGAAATTATAGTGTATAGCAGAGGTCAACAAGCTTTTACTATAAAGGACCAGATAGCAGCTATTTAAGGCTTTGTGGCTATGTACTCTGTTATGAGCTCAATTGTGCCCCCACTAAATGCATATGTTGAAGTCCTAACTACCTGTACCTAAGAATGTGACTGTATTTAGAGATAGGGTCTTTGAAGAGGTGATTAAGTTAAAATGAGGTCATGAGGGTGGGCCATAATCCAATAGGACTGGTGTCCCTATAAGCAGAGACTTGTACACACATACACACACACACACACACACACACACACACCAAAGGGCGGTCATGTGAAGACACAAGAAGGTGGCCATCTACAAGTGAAGGAGGAAACCAACCATGCTAACATCTTGATCTCAACTTCCAGCCTCCAGAACAGTGAGAAAATAATTTTTTGTTTAAGCCACCCTGTGTACTACTTTGTCATGGCAGCCCTAACAACCTAATGCACAATCTCTGTTACAACTACGTATTCAACTCTGCCTTTATAGCCCAAAAGTCACCACAGACAATAAATAAGCAAATGTTGTGACTGGGCTCCAATGAAACTTTATTTACAGAGTGGGAGCCATAGGTTGCCAATCTCTGATCTAGTCTGAGCCACAGTGATCCCTGGGAATGTCATTAGTTAGTTATGCAATATGTAAAACTATTGGCTCTGTGAGTAAAGTAAAATAAAAGAACAACTTCAAGGCCTTAGGTATCACTACACCTGACACCCATATTTTATTTATATCCAGTTTGCTTCTGGCAAAAATATAGTGATTTTTCTTTTAATTGCACTTGAGAAGATATCATATGGTTTTCAACAAAAATAATAATTCTAAATTGTTTTCTTTTTAATTAGTTGAGCGCTGTTTGTAAGTAGGAAAAGCAGACCTAGTGCCATAGCATACTGCAGCAAAAACACTGCCTGTTGGCCTCTCTGCTGTGGAGCCTCTTGATAGTAGAGCTGGCTCTCAACAAGGTATTTCAGTAAATAGTGTCTTTTGGGTCGAGTTCAAGATCATTGACTCACCAACTTTTGTCTGTACAATAAGACGACTGGGCAAATGCTCTCCTACATAAATACTCTAACATTTATGAATCTTCTTATTGAATCAACACACAGAACAACAAAAGGAACCACGGAATATATAAAAGATGTTTCTCTCATAACACAGATGAAACAATCCATGAATAATTGAAAACAGTACATTTTTAAGGACTGTGCTCTACATTGCAGTTCTCATGGCCTTGTAGACACAATGAGAACCAAGAGACAGGATAGGTGAAAGAGGACTGAAGATCACATTGGAGAAAATACAAGGGTGATATTTTAGTCAGTGAAAGATGGGTGGGACTTCAACAGTGGAAGGAGGAAAGCATTTTAGATGTGAGGATACATGGAAGAGGGCTTACAAGGCTTGTAGAGATAGGTAACAGGTTGGATGGTACTAGCTATACCCAGAAAGACATGGAAGCTAAAACAATGGTTCTTAATTGCTACTAGAGGGAGAAGAGGCAGGTGAGCAAAATGAGCTAGGAAGTTTTCTAAAATACACATGCCACCTCACCTCCTCCAACCAGAGCATAACAAAAGAAGGAATGATTTGATAGACCTTCCCAGGTGCTTCTGATGCCCGCACCCCAACAATGATGTGTGAAAAGCCAGTGATTTTCAAACTGTAGCCCCCATGCATTAGCATTACCTAGCAACTTATTGGAAATACAAACGTGCACACCCCAATTCTGACTTACTGAGATAGAAACTAGGAAATCTGTGTTTTAAGAAGCCCCCAAGTGAATCTGATACATGGTAAAATCTGAGGATCCTGGGCAGGAGGCCAGTTCTTTTCTACTCTGGCTGTACAGTAGGGTCACTTGGAGAGCTTTTATAGATTTAATTGTTCTGGGGTGGAGTCCCAGCATGTATTTTTAAAAAGCTCCCCAGATGATGCGCATACAGGGTTGAGAACACCTGAGCAAGATAGTTGAGCCAAATCTACAATGTGGAAAATAATCAAGGTAAATATAATGTCCCCACTATAGTTAAGAATAGGGACTAATACAGGCATACCTTGTTTTATTGCTCTTCGCTTTATTGAACATCACAGATGTGTTTTTACAAATTGAAAGCAAGATCATCCATGAGCAAAAAGATTACGACTCATTTTATTGCGGTGGTCTGGAACTGAACCCACAATATCGCCAAGGTATGCCAGTACTCAAACACTTGCACATGGATGTATATAGCAGCACTGCTCATCATAGCCAAATGGTGGAAACAACACAAATGTTCATTAACAGGTAAATAAATAAACAAATTGTGGTATATACAGATAGTGGAATATTAGTCAGCCATAAAAATGAATGGAATATTGATACATGCTACAATGTGGATGAATCTTGAAAACATTATACTAAGTGAAAGAAGCCACTCACAAAAGGCCACATATTGTATGTTTCCATTTATATGAAATATCCAGAATAGATAGAGCCACAGAGACCAAAAACAGATTGGTGGTTGCTTAACGGGTTTTCTTTCAGGGTGATGAAAATGTTTTGAAGCTAGACAATGGTAATGGTTTACAACACTGTGAATGTACTAAATGCCACTAAACCATACACCTTAAAGTGGTTAATTTTATGTTTTATAAATTTCACCCCAATATATAAATATATGGATTAAAATATATATATATACCCTTCTTAATAACAATACACAGTGAAAAGGCTCTTGAATGTGTGGTTTCACTGCCAGCACTGCAGTGTTGTTCTGGGATGTTGATTTTCCCCCATATATTCCTGTCCCCACTCTCTCCACATCAAGCAGCAAGCCTGGCTTTGTCTCATTCAGGTTAAAGTCTAAGAAATAATATGGACTTCCTGTCAAGATGGTGAAGTAGGTAAAGGCCATGCTCACCTCCTCCTATGACCACATCAAAATTACAACTAAATTATACAACAACCATCATTGAGAACCACCTGAGGACCAGCTGAACAGAAGTCCAATAACTAAGGATATAAAGAAGAGCCATTTAGACTGGTAAGAGGGGCAGAGACACAGAACGGACAGGTCCTACAAACATGGTGTGGCAATTAAGAATCAGTTGGGATATCTCAGATGCAAAGATCCCCTGTGAGGAGCGAGGGGTCCCAATCCCACACAAGGCTCTCCAGCCCAAGGCACCATTGCTGGAAAGAGGAGTCCCCATAACATCTGGCTATGAAAACCAGCAGAGATTACATCCAAGTGAAATGGAGGGCTGCTAGAGTCCCAGGTATTCCCTTTACGGGGCCTGAGTATGGACTTGCTCGCTCACAGACTCACTCACTCTGGGCTCAAATGCAGCACAAAAAAAACTCCAGGGACATATAGGGAGGAACTGAATTGACTAGCTTCAGGGCAAAGGCTAGAGGGGCAAAGCTCAGGATAGCCTTCTCCAGGGCAGAAGCATTGGCATGCACCATTGCTCCCTTGTTGAACTCTCATGCCACCCAGCCAGCCCAGTACTGGTAGGTGCCAAATCTGAGCTCTCCATTAAACTGGATAATATCATTTACCCCACCATGGTGATTCCCTGAGATCCTGCCCCGCCCAACTCAAAACCCGGTCCAAGCCACTTTTGCACAGGAGTGGCCTGCCTTGGCTTGCACTGCAGATTTTCTTAAAATCTCTTAAAGGTCCACAAACCCCAAACAAGCAGCAGTTGCCCTTGGTGTGTCTTATACTTATTGCTAAGTAGACCCAAGCCTGGCACAAGCAGCAACCAGTCTGAACTTGCATTGTAATAATCCATTAAGTGGCCACAAACCTAGCATAAGCTGCGGCCAGTGTTGGCTTGGAATGTATCTGCAACTAAGTGGCCACAAGCTTAGCAAAAGGAGCACCTGGCCTTAACACACTTTGTGGTTCCCACCAAAAAAATCCCAAGTGCAAAATTAGTGGCAGATAGCCCTGGTTCACAGCACAGCCTGTCCCAAGCACCTCCAAGCCACAGTGGAAACCCACTACAGATAATTTTGTCGTTCCCATCAGGCAGCCCCATGATGGGCACAAACAGCAGTTGAACTTGACCGACACCAGAGCTCTTCCCAAGAGGCTATAGAACCAAAACACACAGTAGCCATTTTCAGACTGTACCATAGCATCATCTAACCAGCTCCACAAATGACAAACCCAAAAGGCAGATTTTGGTTGGCATCAGAGCCCTGCTAAAGCAACTCTTGCTCCATGGTGTCAGCCCCCTCACAATAGCTTGTCCACTGTTGTTATGGCCAGGCCTCACAGCAAGTCAGTCTGAGGGTCAGTCCCACACACTGAGGTGCCAACAGCAATCAAGGCTCAACTACAACAGAGGGGCACACACAACCCATACAAGGAACACCCCTGGAGTACCCGGCTCAAGTGACCAGGGTGACTGTGTCACGGGGCCCCACAGAATACCTCCTATATAGGCCACCCTTATAAGGCCAAGACTGGGAGACATAGCAGATCTATCTAATACATAGGAACAAACACAGGAAAGCAGCCAAAATAAAGAGATGAAAGGACATGTCCCAAATGAACGAAAAGAACAGAACTCCAGAAAAATAATTAAGTAAGAAGGAAAGCAAGCAATCTACCAGACACAGAGTTCAAAACACTAGTTATAAGGATACTTAATGAACTTAGGAAAAGAAGAGATGAATTCAGTGAGAACTTACACAGAAAGATAGGAACCACAAAAAAAAGAAGCAGTCAGAAATGAAGAATACAAGAACCGAAATAAAAATACATTAGATTAAAAAAACAACAGATTAGATCAAGAATAGGAATGAACCAGATTTGGAAGACAAGGTAACAGAAAACACCCAATTGGAACTGCAAAAAGAAAAAAAGAAGTTTTTTGTGTTTTTTTTAATGAGGATAGTTTAAGGGACCTCAGGGACAAAATCAAGGATAACAACACTTCCATTATAGGGGTACCAGAAGGAGAAGACAGTGAACAAGGGATTGAAAACCTATTTGAAGAAATAATGACAGAAAACTTCCATAACCTGTTGAAGGAAATAGACAAACAAGTCCAGGAAGTACAGAGAGACCTGAACAAGATGAACCTGAACAGAGACTGACACCAAGACACATCATAATTAAAATGCCAAAGGTTAAAGACAAACAGAGAATCTTAAAAACAGTTAGTTACCTACAAGAGAGCTTCCATAAACTGTCAGCTGATTTCTCAACAGAAACTTTGCAGGTCAGAGGGATTGGCAGGAAATACTCAAAGTGATGAAAAGCAAGGACCTACAACTGAGCAAGACTATCATTTAGAATTGGAGGAAAAATAAAGAGCTTCCCAGGCAAGAAAAAGCTAAAGGAGTTCATCACCACCAAAACAGTATTACAAGAAAGGGACAAAGAAGAAGGAGAGAGGGAGGAAAGATTAAAAAAATGAATAATAAAATGTCAATAACACATACTTATCAATAATTACTTTAAATGTAAATGGATTAAATGCTCCAATCCAAAGACATAGGGTGGCTGAATGGATAAAAAAACAAGATCTATACATATGCTGTCTACAAGAGACCTACTTCAGATTGAGAGGACACACACAAACTGAAAATAAAAGAATGGAAAAAGATATTTCCTGTAAATGGAAACATAAAAAAACTGGCTTAGCAATATTTATATAAAACAAAGTAGACTTTAAAACAAAGGATATAATAAGAGATAAAGAAGGACACTACATGATGATACAGGAATCCATCCAACAAGAGGATATAAACTTTGTAAACATTTACACACCCAACGTAGGAGCACCTGAATATATAAATCAAATATTGACTGAAATAAAGGGAGAGAGCAACAGTAATACAGTCATACCATAGTAAGGGACTTTAACTGTTGTCACGCAGCAGCCTACCCATCTGTCCCCTCGTACCTACCCCTAAAGAAAGGAGAGTCTGAGACTGATCCTTTCAGGGACTTTGTTTCACTTTTGTGCTTACACCTTATATCTCCCTGTTTGGCCCCAAAGGATGGCTGGTTAGTCAATGATGAGTAAGATTCCTCAAGGAACAACCTAAGACAGGCACAGTCACATAGGGGCCATCAGGAGAACTTACAGGGTTGATAGATGTGGGCATAGACCTCCACCTTCTCCCAGCTAAGGAGAGCTTCTGCCTCTCTGGCTATATTCCTTCCCACAATGTGTTGTCGTTCAGTGGGTTCAGGAGACAGGGATGAGACTGGCACACAGGATGCAGTTTTAAGATGTAGGAGCAGAGGGCTACAGCTCACTCAGGCAAGTAGCAGCCACCCTGTAGCCTTCATCATTTTTATTGTGTTCATACAAGGAGTGCATGACAGTTTTACATAATTCAAAAAGCAACTTTTTTAACGGCAACAGCTGTGTTCTCTTATACTGGTTATCTGGTTCTCTTTGTTTAGCCATTAGAGAGGAAGACTATGTTCCAAGAGTACTCAGAACTGTTTGCAGTCCTGAGCATGGCGTGACCTGTTTGCAGGCCACATTCTCTTGGCAGATCATCAACTTCCAAAGCAGGGCACCAGCTCCCATATCCTTAGATATCCTCTACACAACGTGCTTGGGAAGAGATTCAATGATGTGATAACATCAGTTCTCCATCTATTCATATCAGAAAGTTTCAGCATAAAGGTTTTATCCCTTGAGGAGGTACATACAACAATTACTAAGACATCCTGTGACTTTCAGTTCTGGCTGCTTACAGGCAAGGGTGATTGGATTGAATCAGTTTCCTAGTACAATGTATGAAATTCAGACCATGGAGAACACCATGTTACCTCCTTGTGTGTACATCAATAAAAGCCACAAGGTGGCACGATTCAGGGCTCTCAGTCCTTTGAGGCTGTGAGGCCCTTGGCCCCTATTGCATAAATCTCTTGACTTCAGTTTCTTTCTTAACCTTTCGCCACCACTTCTCGTTCTCTCATTGCCCATGTAATGCTGGACGCAACATTTAACATCCCATTGACATCAAAAAATAGGTTTTACAGGCAAAATCAACAAGGAAACAGCAATCTTAAATGACACATCAGATGGATTTAATTGATATGTTCAGAACATTTCACCCCAAAGCAGAGGAATATACATTCTTTTCAAGCATACATTTCTAGGATAGACTATACGTTAGACCACAAAACAAGTGTCAATAAATTTAGAAGATTGAAATCATACCAAGCACCTTCTCCAATCACAATAGTATGAAACTAGAATTCAATTACAAGAAAGAAACTGAAAAGCATACAAACACAAGGAGGCTAAATAACATGCTACAAAACAATGAATGGGTTAACAACAAAATCAAGAAAAAGTTAAAAGATACCTTGAGACAAACTATAATGAAAACACAACGACCCAAACATCTATGGGATACAGCCCATATGGGACAAAGCAGTTCTGAAAGAGAAATTCATAGCAATACAGGCCTACCTCAAGAAACAAGAAAAATCCCAAATAAACAATTTAATCTTACACCTAAAGGAATTAGAAAAAGAAAAACAAACAAAGCCCAAAGTGAGTAGAAGGAAGGAAATAATAAATATTAGACCAAAAATAAATGAAATAGAGTCTAAAAAAACAATACAAAAGGTCAATGAAACCAAGAGCTGGTTCTTTGAAAAGATAAACAAAATCGATAAACCTTTAACCACATTCATTAAGAAAAAAGAGAGAGAGGACTCAAATAAATAAAGACAGAACTGAAAGAGGAGAAGTTACAACTGACACCACAGAAATACAAATGATCATAAGAAAATACTATGAATAATTATATGCACAAATTGGACAACCTTGAAGAAATGGATATATTCATAGAAACATACAGTCTTCCATAACTGAATCAAAAAGAAAATCTGAACTACTAACAAAATTGAATCAGTAATAATAAAAAAAAAAAAACTGCCAAGAAATAAAAGTCCTGGACCAAAAGGCTACAGGTGAATTTTACCAAATATTCAAATAAGAATTAACACCTATCCTTCGCAAACTATTCTAAAAATTCAAGAGGAGGGTAGTCTCCCAAGCTTTAACACCCTAGAGAAGTGTTAGAAGGATAGCATTACCCTGATTCCAAACAGGCAAAGACATTACAAAAGAAGAAAATTATAGGCTAATACCCATGATGAACACAGATGCAAAAATCCTAAACAAAGTATTAGCAAACCAAATCCAGCAATACATTACAACAACTGTACACAACGATCAAGTGGGATTTATTCCCCAGAGGCAAAGTTGATTCAATACCTGCAAATCAATTAATGTGATACACCACATTAACAAAATGAAGGATAAAAATCATATGGTCATATCAATAGATGCAGTAAAAGCATTTGACAAAATCCAGCCTCCATTTATGACAAAAATTCTCAGCAAAATGGGAATAGAGGAAACAGAGCTCAACATAATAAAGGCCATATATGGCAAAGCCACAGCTAACATCATACTCCACAGTGAAAAGCTAAAAGCATTTTCCTTAAGATCAGGAACAAGACAAGGATGTCCATTTTCACCACTTCTATTCCACATAGTATTGGAAGTCCTTAGCCACAGCAATCAGACAGGAAAAAGAAATAAAATGTATCCAAATTGGAAAGGAAGAAGTAAAACTGTAATTATTTGCAGATGACATGATACTCTGTAGAGAGAACCCTAAAGAGTCCACTAAAAAACTATTCAAACTGATAAATGAATTCAGTACAGTAGCAGGATACAAAATTAATATTCAGAAATGAGTTGCATTTTTATACATGAATAATAAACTATCAGAAAGAGAAATTAAGAAAACAATCCCATTTACAATTATATCAAAAAAACCTACAAATAAATTTAATCAAGGTAAAAGACTTGCACTGAGAAAATTATAAGACATTGAAGAAAGAAACTGAAGAAGACACAAACAAATCGAAGCATATACCATGCTCATGGATAGGAAGAAGTAACATCATTAAAATGTCCATAACCCAAAGCAATCTATAGAGTCAGTGCAATCTATATCAAAATACCAATGATATTTTTCACTGAATCAGAGTAAATAATCCTAAAATGTATATGGAACCATGAAAGACCCTGAATAGCCACAGTGATCTCGAGAAAGAACAACAAAGTTGGAGGTATCACGATACCTGATATGAAAGTACAGTACAAGGTTACAATAAAAAAGGAAGGAAGGAAGGAAGGAAGGAAGGAAGGAAGGAAGGAAGGAAGGAAGGAAGGAAGGAAGGAAGGAAGGAATAGCATGGTACTGGCATAAACACATAGATCAATAGGACAGAATAGAAAACTCAGAAATAAGCCCAGGCTTATATGGTCAATGAATCTATGGCAAAGGAAGTAAGAATATACAATGGGGTAGAGACAGTCACTTCAATAAATGGTGTTGGGAAAAGTGGATAGCTACAGGCAAATAATGAAACTAGACCACTTTCTTACACTATATACAAAAATAAACTCAAAATGGATTAAAGACTTAAATGTAAGACTCGAAACCATAAAAGTCCTGGAAGAAAACATAGGCAATAAACTCTCTGATATTGCTTAGTAATATTTTTTCTGAATATGTCTCCTTGAGCAAAGGAAACATAAATAAATAAACAAACAAACAAGCAAACAAATGGGACTACATCAAACTAAAAAGTTTCTGCACAGCAAAGGAAACCATCAACAAAATGAAATAACAAACTACTATTAAATGGGAGAAGAGGAGCGGCTAGATGGCTCAGTTGGTTAGAGCGTGAGCTCTGAACAACAGGGTTGCTGGTTCGATTCCCACATGAGCCAGTGAGTTGCGCCCTCCACAACTAGATTGAAGACAACAATCTGCTGCGGTTGGATGGCTCAGTTGGTTAGAGCACAGGCTCTCACCATGGGCTGAGCCCCCTGTAATTAAGATTGAAAACGGACTTGGAGCTAAGCTGTGCCCTCCACGACTAGATTGAAGGAAAACAACTTGGAGCTGATGGGCCCTGGAGAAATACAGTGTTCCCCAATATTCCCCAATAAAATTTTTTTAAAAAAGTGAATGCACTTAATGCCACTGAACTATAAAAATCACAATTTTAAAATAAATAAATAAATATATATATATATATATATATATATATATATATATATATATATATATATATATAAATGGGAGAAGACATCTACCAATGATTCATCTGATAAGGGGTTGATATTCAAAATTTATAAAGAACTCATACAACTTAACACCAAAAAACAAACAATCCAATTTAAAAATGGGCAGAGAACCTGAATAGACATTTCTCCACAGGACATACAGATGGCCAAGAGACATATGAAAAGATGCTCAATGTCTCCAATCATCAGAGAATTAAACTAAACCACAATGACACATCACAGCACAGCTGTCAGAATGGCTACCATCAATAAATAAACAAACACGTGTTGGTGAGGATGTGGAGAAAAGGGAACACTTCTGCACTGTTGGTGGGACTGCAAATTGGTGCAGCCACTGTGGAAAACAGTATGGACATTCCGTAAAACATTAAAAATAGAACTATCTTATGACCCAGCAATTCCACTTCTGGGTATTTATTAAAAGAAATCCAAAACACTAATTCGAAAAGATATATGCATTCCTATGTTCATTGCAGGACTATTTATAATAGCCAAGATATGGAAGCAACCTAAAAGTCCATCAATAGACTATTGGATAAAGAAATTGTGGTACATTTATACACTGATGCATTACTCTGCCATAGAAAAAGAATGAAATCTTACCATTTCAACATGGATGGATCTATGGGGTATTATGCTAAGTGAAATAAGTCAGACTGAGAAAGACAAAAACCATATGATCTCACTTATATGTGGAATCTGAAGAAGAAAATAATAAACAAAACTGAAACAGACTCAGATACAGAGAAGACACTGATGGTTGCTGGATGAGAGGTGGTTGGGGGGCTTGGTAAAAAACGTGAAGGGATTAAGAACTACAAATTGGCATTTACAAAGTAGTCATGGGAATGCAAAGTACAGCACAGGGAATATAGTTAATAATATTGTAATAACTACGAATGGTGCCAGGTAGGTACTAGACTTATTAGGGGGATCTCTTCGTAAGTTATATAAATGCCTAACCACTATGCTGTACATCTGAAATTAATATAATATTGAATTTCAACTGTAATTACAAATAATAAAAAATAGAAATTTTAAATAAGATTCATTTGGATGTTTTAGAATTTTTAATAAATAAAATCACACAGCATAAAAAAATTGAGATGTCAATTAGGCATCTTGATTGGTCAGAGTTCTGTAGGAACTGCCATCTAATGGATGGGTCTTTAGTAAATGACAGCTGTTAAAGATGCAAATGATTTGTCCAACAGAAAAAAAATTGCCCCCAAATTTATGGTTTTATTACTCTGTAGGATATTAGACAGTTTTGTATCTAACTTTGCAATCTATTCCAGCATTCTTTTTTACATTAACTATATAAACCAGTCTTTCAAATTCCTTTTTACGATCCTATCCTTCTGATTCCTTAATTAATAAGCAAATTTTTGACACATGCTCCTTCTTTATTGTTTAAATTACTCTTTGATAAAGATAGCTAATTTCCCACACCCCATTTTTCTGTGTGAAACATAGTAGGCATAAGCCTGAGAAGAGTTCACTTGTGTCATGAAAGGTTTCACAATCCACATCTGCTTACTAATGAGAGATTTTAAAAAAGATTAATACCTTTTCTATGAGTGGTGTTTCATCTTCTGGGCCCAGTGGATCTTCCAGTATCTGCAATTTCTTTATTATTATTATTATCATCATTATCATTAGTTTCAAGTGTACAAAACAATGTAATAGTTAGACATTTCACCCCTCACAAAGTGATGACCCCCCTCCCCCAATCTATTGCCCCTCTGGTATCATATGTATCTATTACAATTCCATTAACATTTCCTTATGCTACACTCTATATCCCGTGACCATATGTGTGTATATATACATTATAGTTAACATACAATATTATTCAGCTTCAGGTGTACAGTACAGTGGTCAAGCATCTACACTGTCTATGAAGTGGTCTCCCTAATAAGACATGTGCCCGTCTGACAGCCTACAAAATCTTTACAACGTTATTGATTATATTCCCCAAACTGTCTTTCATATCCCCGTGGCAATATTGTAGTCACCAAATTATGCTTTCTAATCCCTTCCTCTTCTCCCTCATCCCCAGCCCCTCCCATCTAGTTTTTCCTCTATATCTCTGAGACTATTTCTCTTTACTTTGCACATTTATTCAGTTCTTTACATTCCACATATAAGTGAGATCATATGGTATTTCTCTTTCTCCGACTGACTTATTTCACTTAGCATAATGTTCTCTAGGTCCATCTATATCGTTGCAAATGGTAAAATTTAATTCTTCTTCATAGTTAAGTAATACTCCATTGTATAAATGTACCACAGCTTCTTAATCCAGTCTTCCACAGATGAGCATTTCAGTTGTTTCCAAGTCTTGGCTATTATAAATAGCGCTGCAAGGAATTTCTGACTATGTAGTCCCCTTACCTCTGAGAGTCACCTAAGTCAACCTGGGAGGGGATCAGGGTCTTTGAGAGACTCAGCTCAGCCTATCAACCATCACCTTGGAACATCTGAATAAATATTTAGAATAAGTCCAAATTGTTCTACTTGGTTTTCAACTGTGCCCCCACCTACACCATTACCCAGATCTGCCTGATGAAGCACAAATAATAACAGGGCAAGGGATAATAAAATTTCTTGGGACTTCGACTCTGGGCACTGAGTTGAATCAGGAGTCTGATCACTTGCAAGTCTTGAGTCTTTGGGAAAGCCACCAAATAAACATTTCTGGCCTTCAATTTCCACCTCAGCAAAACGGGGCAACGACCTGTTGCATTCCAGCCTAACTGCTTCCCGGAGTCCAGCCTCCCACGCGTGCGGGCAAAGCCCCAGACTCGCCCAGACCCACTGCACCCGGGTTCCTCTTCTCGCCTCACCTGGGCTTCTCCTCGCCCTCCGGTCGGCCACCCCCCTCTCCTCGCCCCCACCCCCCGTCACCTGCCCCCGCCCTCGTCCCCCGTTTCTCCCGCCCCGCCCACTGTCCCCGTTCCCGCCCACCGGCCCCGCCCCACCCTCGCCACGCCCCAGCGCGTCTCAGTCCCTCCGCCCATCTCCGCCCCTCCCCGCCCTTGGGCCTTTCCCTCCGCCCCCGCGCGCAGGCCCCGCCCCCTGAGATATACCCACTGCAGACTCCCGGGCCCAGCTTTCGGGTCCCGGAATCGCTATGACTGAGTTTTCCCGGAGACTAGTACGGCGCTGGTGGCTGAGCGCCGTCAAGAAGTAAGTACTGAGCCCGGTGCCCAAGGTCGCCCATCGGACGCCGCCATCCTTGCTGAGGTCACCGCCCGCGGGAGTCGCCCTCTCTGTTATCTTGTCTCCGTAGCAACAGGCGTAGGCTTTCACGGTTTTCCTACAAGTAGGGGAGAGTGGCCTCACGTGACCTTCCGAACCGCGCCCCCACCCCCTCGGCTGGGCCCGGAAGGGTCCGGCGGCCGCCTCTGGAGGCCTGCGCCGGGCGCTCTCCGCGCGTCCCCCTGCGGGCCTCTCGCGCCTCCCGCGGCCCGGAGCCTGCGCGTCGCCACCCTGGTTGCTTCTCGGTTGCAAACGTACGTTGCTAACGCAATAGGACCTATCGTAACACGCTTTGCTTATTTTCTGAACGCTGTGGAAACGCAAGCCGTTATCATCAGTGTGAGGTTTGTTTGCTTTTTAGAAAATACTTCTGCTATAATGTTAAATGGCGGGATACACAAACGATGTAAACACCAAAAAACGAATCTCTGCGCAGGAAACCACAGAAACCTGGAATATGGTGGTTGCCTTGAGGTGATGTTGTTATGAATGATTTTACCGATATTATATATTAAACGGTCGTGTTTTGTTTTAAAAAACTGACTTTATTTTAAAATAAGTAAATTTGTACCATATTTTGTGAGAACTTGCACATTTAGGCCTTCTATGAACATTTTAAATTTTCTTTTCGTTTTTTACTTGGAATTTGCCAGGTACCAAATTCATGTCGGATGCAGTTTTTTTCTGGAATAGGAAAGAAACCTAGTTCAGTTATTTAATATAAAGCTTATTGAAGACCAATTTTATTGAATTACACATTAGTATTTCAAGGTGTGAACCCTAAAGTTCATCATACTCTTTGAAAGTTGCATATTCCAAAGGGGGTGATAACATTTGCTAGGTTTGAGCTTTATTTGCAACTATTATTTTAATCATCTTTTATGTCATTAACTTTATTATTTGGGATCATCATTGTGAACATTAATTTTTTGCTTGTTGGCTCAAACAAGCAAACATTAATTTTGCTTGTTGAACATTAATTTTTTGCTTGTTGGCTCAAAAGTGGCTTGTTGGCCACTTTTTGCTTGTTGGCTCAATATCGTGTTTCTCTGAAAATAAGACACCCGGACAATCAGCTCTAATGCGTCTTTTGGAGCAAAAATTAATATAAGACCCAGTCTTATTTTACTATAAGACCTGGTCTTTATAATATGATAAATAACATAATGTACCTGGTCTTATATTAATTTTTGCTCCAAAACACGCATTAGAACTGATTGTCCAGCTACGTCTTATTTTCAGGGAAACACAGTACTGTGCACTGAATTTTCCCTTCCCCTCTGCTAACTGTGCTTAAAAACTTACCTGGCTGGCTGGTTAAAATATCCAGGATGAGGAGTGAGTCTGTGTCATTTCAGCAGGGCTTCACCAACTAGCATCTCTCTACCTGGGAGGTAGATGTCCCCCAGGCAGGTACCCCACCTCACTAAGAACTGGCTCTCTGTCTGGAATGCTAGCAACTGCTCATCTGTTTTTTTTGCTTTGTTTTAATTAGTTTCAGGTGTACAAAACAATGTAATAGACACTTATCATTTATACCCCTCACAAAGTGATAACCCCCTTCCCCCAGTCTATTACCCCTCTGACATTGCATACAGCCATTACATTTCCACTGTCTCTATTCCTAATGTTGTACTCCACTTCTTGTGACTATGTGTGTATATATATATATATATATATATGGTTGACATTATTATTCAGCTTCAGCTTCATGTGTACAACGCAGTGATCAGGCATCTACACCATACCTGAAGGGGGTCTCCCTAATAAAAGTGTCCATTGGATACCCTACAAAATCTTTACAGCATTATTGATTATATTCCCCAAACACTTTTGTATCCCCATGGCAATCTTGTGGTTACCAATTGTGCTTTTATTGTTTTTTCCTTTTTTTTTTTATTAAATTTATTGGGGTGACAATTGTTAGTAAATTTACATAGATTTTAGGTGTACAATTCTGTATTACATCATCCATAAATCCCATTGTGTGTTCACCACCCAGAGTCAGTTCTCCTTCCATCACCATATATTTGATCCCCCTTACCCTCATCACCCACCCCCCACCCTCTTACCCTCTGGTAACCACTAAATTATTGTCTGTGTCTATGAGTTTTTCTTTCTCATTTGTTTGTCTTGTTCTTTTGTTGTTTTTGGTTTATATGCCACATATCAGTGAAATCATAGGGTTCTCTGCTTTTTCTGTCTGACTTATTTCGCTTAGCATTATACTCTCAAGATCCATCCATGTTGTCACAAATGCTCCTATATCATCTTTCCTTAACGCTGAATAGTATTCCATTGTGTATATATACCACAACTTTTTTATCCATTCATCTATCGAAGGACATTTTGGTTGTTTCCATGTCTTGGCCACCGTAAACAAAGCTGCAATGAACATTGGAGTACACGTGTCTTTATAGAAAAATGTTTTCAGATTTTTTGGGTAGATACCCAGGAGAGCGATTGCTGGGTCATATGGTAATTCTATTCGTAATTTCTTGAGGAACCTCCACACTGCCTTCCATAGCGGCTGCCAATTGTGCTTTCTAATCCCCTCACCTTCTTCCTCATTCCCAACCCCACTCCCACCTAGCAACCCTCAGTTTTTCCTCTATATTTCTGAGATTGTTTCTGATTAGTTCATT
This sequence comes from Rhinolophus hipposideros, assembly GCF_964194185.1. NCBI lineage: Eukaryota > Metazoa > Chordata > Mammalia > Chiroptera > Rhinolophidae > Rhinolophus > Rhinolophus hipposideros. The sequence goes on along the minus strand of NC_138054.1, from coordinate 5,290,881 downwards.
CATTTATTCTTTTCTTTAGATTCCACATATAAGTGAAATCGTATGGTATTTGTCTTTCTCCGACTGACTTATTTCACTTAGTGTAATGTTCTCTAGGTCCATCCATATCGTTGCAGATAGTAAGATTTCATTCTTCTTTATGGCTGAGTAATAATACTCCATTGTATAAATGTACCAGTTTCTTAATCTAATCGTCTACCGATGGACATTTCAGTTGTTTCTATGTCTTGGCTATTGTATGTAGTGCTGCAATAAATATAGGAGTGCATAAATTTTTTTGAATTAGTATTTTGGATTTCCCTGGATAGATACCTAGGAATGGAATTGCTGGGTCCTAAGGTAGTTCCATTTCTTGTTTTTTGAGATACCTTCATACTGATTTCCCTAGTGGCTGCACCAATCTGCAATCCCACCAGCAGTGCATCAGGGATCCTTTTTCTCAACATCCTCACCAGCACTTGTTGTTTGTTGATTTTGATGGGTGAGGTGGTATCTCATTGTGGTTTTTATTTTCATTTTTCTAATGATTAGTGAGGTTGAGCATTTTTCGTATGTCTGTTTGCCATCTGTATGACCTCTTTAGAAAAATGTCTTTTCATGTCCTCTGCCCATTTTTTAATTGAGTTGTCTGTGTTTTTTTGGAGTTGAGTTGAATGAGTTTTTATAAATTTTGGAAATTAACCCCTTCTCAAATATATCATTGACAAATATCTTCTCCTGTTCAGTAGGGTCCCTTTTTGTTTTATTGATGGTTTCCTTTGCTGTGAAAAAAACCTTTCAGTTTGACATAATCCTATATGTTTATTTTTTCTTTTACTTTCTTTGCCCGATGGGATATAGCAATAAAAATATTACTCCGGGTAATGTCTGTAAACTTTCTTCCTATATTTTCTTCTAGCTGTTTTATGGATTCAGGTCTTACATTTAAGTCTTAAATCCATTTTGAGTTATTCTTGTATATGGTGTAAGGAGGTGGTCCAGCTTCAGTTTTTTGCATGTGTCTGTCCAGGTTTCCCAGCACCATTTATTGAATAGACTGTCTTTACCCCACCATAAATTCTTGCTTCCATTGTCATAGCTTAAATGACCATATAGGCATGGATTTATTTCTAGGCTCTCTATTCTGTTCCATTGATCTATGTGTCTGTTTTTGCCAGTACCATGCTGTTTTGATTACTGTAGTCTTGTAGTATAATTCGATGTCAGGTATTGTTATACCTCCCACTTGGTCTTATTTCTCAAGATTACAGAGGCTGTCCGGGGTCTTTTATGGTTCCATATAAATTTTAGGATTATATGTTCTATTTCTGTGAAAAACGTCCTTGGTAGTTTGATAGGAATTGCATTGAATATGTATATTGCCTTAGGCAGTATGGACATTTTAACTATGTTAATTTTTCCTATCCACGAACAGGGTATGTGTTTCCATCTATTTGTACCTTCTTTAATTTCTTTCTTCAGTGTCTTATAATTTTCTGAGTACGGATCTTTTACTTCTTTGGTTAAATTTATACCCAGGTATTTTATAGTCCTTGAAGCAATTGGGAATAGCATTGCTTTCTTAATTTCTTTTTCTGATGTTTTATTATTGGTATATACAAATGCTGCTGATTTCTGAATATTAATTTTGTATCCTGCTACTTTACAAAATTCATCTATCAGCTCTAATAGTTTCTTGGTGGAGCCTTTAGAATTCTCTATATATAGTATTATGTCATCTGCATATAATGACAATTTTACTTCCTTACCAATTTGGATGCGTTTTATTTCTTTTTCTTGTCTGATTGCTGTGGCTAGAACTTCCAACACTATGTTGAATAAGAGTGGAGAAAGTGGGCAGCCTTGCCTTGTTCCTGATCTTAAGGGGAATGGAGTATGATGTTAGCTGTGGGTTTATCACATGGCCTTTATTATGTTCAGATATGATCCCTCTATTCCCATTTTCTTAAGGGTTTTTAATCATAAATGGCTGCTGGATTTTGTCAAGTGCTTTTTCTGCATCTATTGATATGATCATGTGATTTTTATTTTTCATTTTGTTAATGTGGTGTATCACATTAATTGATTTGCGGATGTTGAACCACCCTTGCATACCAGAGATGAATCCCACTTGATCATGGTGTATGATCTTTTTAATGTATTGCTGAATTCTGTTCGCTAATATTTTGTTGAGGATTTTTGCATCTATGTTCATTAGAGATATCGGCCTGTAGTTTTCTTTTTTTGTAGTGTCTTTGTGTGATTTTGGGATCGGGTGATAGTGGCCTCGTAAAAAGTGTTTGGGAGCCTTTCCTCCTTTTGGATTTTTTGGAAGAGGTTGAGGAGAATAGGTAATAATTCTTTTTTGAATGTTTTGTACAATTCACCTGTAAAGCCATCTTGTCCAGGGCTTTTGTTTGTTGGGAGATTATTGATTACTGATTCAATTTCCCTGGTGGTAATCAGTCTATTCAGGTTTTCTGTTTCTTCTTGAGTTAGCCTTGGAAGGTTGTATGCTTCCAGAAAATTGTCCATTTCTTCCAGATTGTCAAATTTGTTGGCATATAGTTGCTCATAGTAATTTCTTAAATTTTTTTGTATTTTTGTGGTGTCTGCTTGTCACTTCTCTTTCATTTCTGATTTTATTAATTTGGGTCCTCTGCTTTTTTTTCTTTGTTTGTTTGTTTTTGATTAGTCTTGCTAAAGGTTTGTCAATTTTGTTTATCTTCTCTAAAAACCAGCTCTTGGATTCAATGGTCTTTTGTATTGTTTTTCTGGTTTCTATTTCATTTATTTCCGCTCTGATCTTTATTATCTCCTTCTTGTACTCCCTTTGGTTATTTTGCTGTTCCTTTTCCAGATCCCTTAAGTGTGAAGATAAACTATTGATTAGTGATTTTTCTTGTTTCTTTAGGTAGGCCTGCAATTCATAGCCTGCAATGCTATGAATTTCTCTCTTAGGACTGCTTATGCTGCATCCCGTAGATTTTGGGTCATCATGTTTTCATTTTTGTTTATCTTGAGATATCTTTTGATTTCTTCCTTGATCTCATGGTTGACCCATTCATTATTTAGTAACATGTAGATTTTGGGTCATCATGTTTTTATTTTCATTTATCTTGAGATATCTTTTGATTTCTTCCTTGATCTCCTGCTTGACCCATTCATTATTTAGTAACATGTTATGCAGCCTCCATGAATTGGTGTGTCTTCCAGTTTTTTTTCCTGTAGTTCATTTCTAATTTCATAGCACTGTGGTCAGAGAAGACAATTGGTATGATTTCAGTTCTCTTACATTTATCAAGACTTGTTTTGTGGCTTAACATGTGGTCTATTTTGGAAAATGTTCCATGTGTGCTTGAGAAGAACGTGTATCCTGCAGCTTTGGGGTGAAATGCTCTGAAAATATTGATTAAATCCAAGTGGTCCAATGTGTCATTTAAGGCTGTTGTTTCCATATTGATTTTCTGTCTGGAAGACCTGTCCCTTGTTGTCAGAGGTGTGTTGAAGTCCCCTACTATGATAGTGTTACTGTTAATCTCTGTCTTTATGTCAGTCAGTACCTGTTTTATATATTTAGGTGCTCCTATGTTGGGTGCATAGATGTTTACTAGGGTTATGTCCTCTTGTCGGATCGATCCCTTTATTATTATATAGTGCCTGTCTTTGTCTTTTAATATATTCTTCATTTTAAAGTCTATTTTATCAGATACAAGTATTGCCACTCCAGTTTTTCTCATTTCCATTTGCATGAAATATCTTACTCCAACCCTTCACTTTCAGTCTCTGTGTGTGTTTTGATCTGAGGTGAGTCTCTTGTATACAACATATGCAAGGGTCTTGCTTTCTTATCCATTCAGCCATCCTATGTCTTTTGATTGGAGCATTTAATCCATTTACATTTAAAGTGATTATTGATAGGGACATAGTTACTTCCATTTTTTAAATTTGTGGTTAGATTGTTTTCATCTTTCTTCTGTTTACAGAATCACTTTTAATATATCCTGCATTGCTGGCTTGGTGGACATAAATTCCTTTACCTTATTCTTTTCTGGGAAGCTCTCTTTCTCTCCTTCAATTTTAAATGACAGCCTTGCTGGATAAAGCAATCTAGGTTGCAGGCCTGTTTTCCATCACTTTGAGTATCTCCTGCCATTCTCCTCTGGCCTGCAATGTTTCTATAGAAAAGTCATTTGATAGTCTTACAGAAGTTCCCTTGTATGTAATCCGCTGTCTTTCTCTTGATGCTATTAGGATTATCTCTTTGTCTTTAACCTTTGCCATTTTAACTATAATGTGTCTTGGTGTGGGCCTGTTTGGGTTTATCCTGGTTGGAACTCTCTGCACTTCCTGGGCTTGTATGTTGGTTTCCTTCATCATGTTAGGGAAGTTTTTGGTCATTATTACTTCAAATATGTTCTCAATCCCTTGCTCCCTCTCTTCTCCTTCTGGTATTCCTATGATGCGCATGTTGTTGTGCTTTATGTTATCCCAGAGGTCTCTTAAACCATTTTCATTGTTTTTTATTCTTTTTTCTGTTTATTGTTCCACTTGGGTGATGTCAGCTAACTTGTCTTCTAAATTGCTGATTCAGTCCTGTGCCTCATCTAACCTGCTGGTAATTCCTTCAAGTGTGTTCTTTATTTCAGTTTGTATTCTTTAGTTCTAACTGGTTGTTCTTTATGATTTCTCTATCCTCATGTCATCGCTAAGCTTCTTAAACATTCTTTTTTTAAAAATATCTTATTAGGGATGGGGAATTGGACTTTATTGGGGAACAGTGTGTACTTCCGACTTTCTTCCAAGTCAAGTTGTTGCCCTTTCAATCTTAGTTGTGGTGGGTGCTGTTCAGCTTCAAGTTGTTGTCTTTTCAGTCTTAGTTGTGGAGGGTGCAGCTCAGCTCCAGGTCCAGTTGCCGTTGCTAGTTACAGGGGGCGCAGCCCACCATCCCTTGCTGGAGTTGAACCGGCAACCTTGTGGTTGAGAGGACACACTCCAACCAACTGAGCCATCTGGGAGCTCAGTGGCAGCTCCGCTCAAGGTGCCATGTTCAATCTTAGTTGCAGGGGGCTCTGCCCACTATCCCTTGCGGGACTCGAGGAATCGAACTGGCAACCTTGTGGTTGAGAACCCGCACTCCAACCAGCTGAGCCATCCGGAGGCAGTTCAGCTCAAGGTGCTGTGTTCAATCTTAGTTGCAGGGCGCGGAGCCCACCATCCCTTGCGGGAGTTGAACCAGCAACCTTGTGGTTAAGAGCCCACTGGTCCATGTGGGAATCGAGCTGGCAGCCTTTGGAATTAGGAGCATGGAGCTCCAACCACATGAGCCACCGGGCCGGCCCTCCTTAAACATTCTTATCATCAGTGGTCTGAACTCTGTCTCTGATAGAGGTAACCAACCTATTTCATTTGGTTCCAGTTCTGGAGGTTTCTTTCATTCTTTCATTTGGAACATGTTTCTTTGTTTCCCCATTCTGGCTGGCTTCTGTGTTTGCTTTGATGTATTAGGTAGATCCCCTAGGGTTCTCGGTCTTTACTGATTAAGTTTATGTAGTATGTGTCCTTTATATTTGATTTGCACCACTTCCCTATTCTTCTGTGCGTGTGCTCCAAAGGTGACCCTTGTGTTGTGTGTATTCTCCTGTTAAAGTTGAGCTTTAATTGCTTTTGGCTTGTCAGTAGGTGGGATTGACTCCTAGGCTGACTAGTTGTGAGACTTGGCTGTGCCCACAATGGATGAGCTGCTGCGTGACAGTTGACTGCTCAGATGAGGCTTAGCTTTTATGGGCTCTTGTGCCTGTAGAGAATTCCCTCTGGGTGTGTCACTTTTAGGTCAAACCCGGTAGTACTCTGGTTGGTCTGGAGTTGGCTTCTGGGTGTGTTGAATCTTGTGCCTCGTGGGCTGGGCTCTTAAGCACAACCAAATACACTCACATGTAAAAGCAACCTATAATCCACACTCAACACAGGCAAAAATATCAAAAATTCAAAAATACAAACAAAAAAATTAATACAGAAAAGTGGAAAGAGGGAGGAAAAGTAGGGCAGGTAAGAGAAAAAAGAACAGAAGAGATCGAAAAAGGGGAAAATGTGTGTGTGTGTGTATCTATCTATGCTAAAAATGATAGTAATACTAAAAAAAAAAAAAATAGAAGGCAGTGCCAGTCTTGGCTTAAGCCCACCAAACAATTTCCAGGTTGTCTTCTGCTGGACAAAGAGTCCCCTGCGTCTCATTAGAGGCAGAGGCGGCCAACTGGCACCCAGAGTGACCCTGGCACTACAGTTCTAGATGAGTGCGGCTATGGGGTGCAGATGGTAGTTTTTACAAAGTCAGTGCAGTTTCTGCTCTCGCCTGCACATATGTGTGCTGAGAGCACCACAGCCAGCCACTGGGAGGTGGGCTTATTCCCTGTGCCCAGGTCTCCTGAGTCTTAGGGCACTTTTTTCATCGGGAGGTGTGGAGGGCTGGAGATTTCTGAGCTGCTGAAAGGCCAGAGCTGCCTCTGCTACCTGCTGCTGACCCCTGTGTGTGTCGCCGCAGCTGTAATTGTCCTGCCACCGGCAGGCCAGAAAAGGTGGGGGCTGGGGATGGAGGAGTCTTCTCTCTCCCAGCCCAGCAGTTTCACACTCTTCGCAGCCTCTTCCCTAAGTCACAGCTGCAAACGTGATCTTCCCAGATCCTTTGTAATCTGACACTACTCCTCAGAGACCTACTTAAGGCTCTGGAAGGGCAGAGGTAGGATTGCTGTGGGAGAGTGGGGGGAGGGGCTCACGTATGGTGTTTGCTTTTTTTGTCTGACCTAGGGCCCAGCTGGAGATCTCAGCTGAGGTTACTGCCAGGAGGTAGTAACAGCCCACCTCCTGGCTCTTGTGATCTCTGTTCTGTGTCCTGGGGCCCCCACGTCTCCACACCGCTCCCTTCCCTCTTCCCCTGCTCGCCCAGGTTGGCCACCTTCAAGTAATCCTTGTAAGAGTCTCTTAGAAGTTCTGTGTAATGAGCAGAGTGTCCTTTGATGGGTTATACATGTTCGATTTGTGGTGAGGTCCGGAGGAGAACTCAAGAAGACCACCTCGGTGCCTTCATTTCTATGGCGTCTTATCATGCAGGATGTCATTCTGGGTCTCAGCTCCCGCTCCCCACATAAGAACGCAGGATATAGTGAGGCCAAAAAGGCACACCCACGGAGCCATACATAGGGGAGTCATATCACTATATTCTCGCTGGCGGCTGAGTTGGAGACACAGGAAGTAGGATCAACATGATCCGCAACCCGCCGTCCACTTCTCTCTCTGCCAACCAACCCCACTTGCTAGCTGTAATCTGCCATGCTAACTGCAACCCGCGCTTGCTAGCCAGGCACCATCTTCTTGCTAGCCCCCATTTTGCTGCTAGCGTAGCCACGGCGGTATATTAGTGGGTAATGACTAACTGGTTACAGCTGACGGCCATCCAATCACAGCTGATGGCCGTCTACTACCCGAGCCAGCACCTTTCCACATGAAGCCAAGAGCCTGGAAACTGCTCTCCTGGCTCTTTCCCCATAGAGGGAAAAGAATTAACCTGATAATAGTTTATACTTTGTTAATCAGTGACTGCAAAGGCTGTTTCTGGACTTTGGGCACAAGACTAAATTCTTTCTGTTCACGCTATTTACCCCCTTGGTCTAAGACTCCTGCTCGCTTCTGTCTTGCCTGCCTTTCATTTACTTCTTGCTTGTGGAAAAATTTACATGGCCCTTGGGCTCTGGCTGCTTTTATAATATCTATACAGGCATACCTCATTTTATTGCACTTGGCTTTATTGCACTTCACAAGTATTGCATTTTTTACAAATTGAAGGGAAGAACTTCTCTACCAGCAAGAGGCTCGCTTTACTATGATACTTTGAGTGGATATAATACCTGGAACCAAACCTACAGTATCTCCAAGGTATGGCTGTATTTAATTTGAATTGCTACAAATAACGTGCTGGATAGTATCTTCCTTTTCCTTTATTATAAAATTACTACAGTTAGCTTCTGTATGATTTCTTATCTAGGGATAATTTTGGAAACCACTAACCATTTGCAATCAGCTTGCTGGGGCAAGTATATGGAAAATATTTACAGAGGAACAGCATTTTGGTATATAAGGGTTGGGAATAATTAGAAATCAGTTTGCCTGTTTGCAGTCCTCTGCAGGTCATTAGTTTCCCAGCACTTCAGCTGCACGTGAGTGGAACAGCAATGAGAGCCAGTCAGGAAGACTTTGAAAATGCAATGAATCAGGTGAAACTGTTGAAGAAGGATCCAGGAAATGAAGTGAAGCTAAAACTCTATGCACTATACAAGCAGGTAAATACCTAAGTTCTGATATAATGTAGAGACATTTTGAGCAAGTAGCTCCTCAAATACACATGTTGTGTGGTTTACTAAAATTCAGCTTTAATATTTTGGGGTTGTTTTGCTGCCTTTCCTCTAAAAAATGTGTTAACCTAAAAATAAAAAGTAAGAGGCAACAAGTATTTATTTGAGATCACAGAATTGCAATTTTGGGTACAGATGAAGACAGAAATCCAAATTGTGTCTCAAGGCAAGGGAGTTTTATGAGAAAAGAAAGGGAAATGATTATATAAATAGAGGAAAGAAATTCCTATTGGTGCTAACAAACTGACTTACTCTTTAGCTACACATGGCTGACTGATTATATCTTCAGAAAGAGTGTCCAAAATCAATAGTCCTTGTGGTCAGAATGTTAGTTTTCCTGTTGGTTTCACAAAAAATTGTTTATAAGACAGTATTGCTTTGGCCCAATCCAAAGGTTATTTTGCTAGTTCAAACATTCCAAAGTTTCAAGGACCAATATGTGCAAGACAGTTCCTCTGCAATAGCTGCTCTGGCTCTATTTTAAAATGGCTCCACCTATGTCAGCTTTTCACAGGTGTATACGTAAGTGTTTGTATATTAGACTCTCAAATGCTATTATTCAAAAAGTAACCGGTCAGAATCACTCCAGAGTAAGAGACTTAAAGGCTGTAACAACCAAATGTGTAGATCTTATTTGGTTGCTGATTAGAATAAATCAACTGAAAAAGTTGTCTGAGAAAACTGGGAAATTTGAATATGGACTGAGTGTTAGATAACACCTAGGAACTTCAGTTAATGGCGTTGTGGTTATATAAGAAAATGTTGATTTTTTTTTTTTATATATAGGAATGTGTACTAAGTATATAGGGGTGAAATAGTACGGTGTTTGGAATTCAATAAAATAATTGAAGCAAAAAAAAGGATGGGGAAAGTAACTATGGCAAAAAGGGATAGTTGTTGAATTTGGGTGATGAATATTTTGAATTTATTATAACTTATTTTTGTTTATGTTTGAAAGTTTTTATAACAAAATTGTAAAACTTAAGTTTTTAAGTTGCAATGTCTAAGGACTGACTTCTCTGGAAAGTCAGCCCCTCTGGGCTCCTGTGTGTTCTGTTTTTCTCTTTCTGTGATTGGTCTGAGCCTCTCTTACTTTCATATGGGTGTGTATAATGAAGAATTTAACTTTACCCAAAAAGAGATCTGGCTTTTGCCCTTGGCTTCTGGGCAAGGTTACCATAGGTTACCCAATATCTACAGCTTTGAAACACCATGTCTGATAGGGGTGTCTTTGTTTCCCTGGAGAGTCTAACAGTGATTTAGAGTGGGACTGGCCACACAAGTAACAACATGATTTAGAGGTGGGGCTTCCGTTACACTTTCAATTATGCCTGTGCGATGGAGCCCCAAGTGAAAACTCTGAACACTCAGGCTTCAGTGACCTTGCCTAGGCACTGCTCCGTGTTCGTTGTCATCCATCAATTCTGGGAGAAGTACACCGTCCTAACTCCACAGTGGGGACCGGAGGCAGGTACTTCCCCAGACTTCCCTAATGCGTCTCCTCCCTTGCTGATGTTACTCTGTATCCTTTCCAGCAATAAACTGTAATCGGAGTATAACAGCTTTCAGTGAGTTCTTGTGAGTCATTCTTGCAGATTATTGAACCTGAAGGTGGTCTCAGCACCTCCCCAGCCTCGCACTGGGTATCAATTTGGGGAAGTCTTGAGGGCTGTTGCTCTAATTTCTCAGGTACCTAACTTGTGCAGAGCCACTTTTATCTCTGTTTTTCCAAAGTCTTAGCCTCATTTACTTCCTTGTGTTTTTCAAAGCCTCTTTTTCCTTTCCTCTTTTAGCCAATTATATTATGAAATTAAAAATTTTTAAATGTGGTTATTAAGTGGGGTTTTAAATTGCCATTTCTGAAAAGTAGTTGAGTAGGGTATTTTATTCATCTGAAAACACTCTCTCTGCCCTTTAGACAAAGTCAGGTGCTTTTTGCTTTCAATTCAAGTCCTTTGGTTCAGTTTCCTAAGGGCCAGTGGCTCTGACAGCCTCAGCTTGCTCCCTCAACATTACATCTCTGTTGTTCAGTTACCAGAAATCCACTGCTGAATTAGTGGTAGTTTTTTGTACCTCTGAATGGTTTTTAGAATATACTGTGGATTTTCAAATGTTTATTGGCTAGTTATGCTTGAAGATTGTTTGCTTGAATATTCTATTATATGTGAAAAATGTGATCATCAGTATAAAACTAATGAACTATTCAAGTTTTTGAAAAGTGCTTTCCCGTAACCTTTATCTTGCATTATTGTCATATGCAGGCAGTTAACTTATTTTAGAGACTCATAGCCAATGGCACATTTTGTCTCTCCAGTCTTTTTTCTGTTGTTTATGCATCTGTGACAGTGTTTGGGAGGGAAAGGTGCATTCGTGCTAGTTATGCATTTTATGGATCTTAAATATTTAAGGCTTCAAATTGCATGGATGGACATTTGGCTAATAATTGCCCCTCCTTTCACAGGCCACTGAGGGACCTTGTAGTATTCCCAAACCAGGTGTGTTTGACTTGATCAATAAGGCCAAATGGGACGCATGGAATGTTCTTGGCAATCTGCCCAAGGTAAATTTACTTGTTACTCTGCTTTTGTTTTAATTGCTATACTCCTAAAGGAAGTTAGGTGTTTCTCATTATCAATCTACTGTAGATGGAGCCTTAGAGATCTTGATGTAACTCTATTGAATCAGAACCTCTGTTCTTTCTTCATTGCAAGATGCTACTTTTCAGCACAGTTAAGTTTCTCAAAATGCTTATACATTGACCATGGGCTGAAGTTACTTGTCATCTTCTCTTCAGGAAACTGCCCGGCAAAACTATGTGGATTTGGTGTCCAGTTTGACTTCTTCATCCAAATCCTCTGGCCAAGTGAAGCCTGGAGCAGACAGGGAACGACAGGGATATGAAAACCTGGTGGTGACCTCTGAAGACGGCATCACAAAGATCATGCTGAACCGGCCCATCAAAAAGAATGCAATCAGCACTCAGGTGACATTACCTGCCCTGGAAGTTCATGCTCCTGTTCTTTTCTTCCTCTGTCTGTTACACTCAAAAACTATAATGTTTCAGCACCATTCCTACTTTTTGTGTGATCTCATTTGGTCTGTGCAGAAAGATTAGTAATAGTGGCTACATCTTCATACAACTGAGTTGGGCACTTATTATTTAGAATTTGTGGGCTTCGGGCAGGTCCTACATGCCCCAAAACCTCTGTAACTTTCCTAATGATGGAAGGCCAGATAAATTAATGTCAATGGACTATACGTTGATATAAGAGAATATGCTTAGAGGTTCGCTAAGATCCATATAAACTATGCCCAGAAGTATCCTCATGTCACTTAGACTTGACAGTGAGTACTATTCTACCTGCATGGATCTTTATTTTATACAAGTAGAGAGGAGAGAAGGACTTCATCTTAAATAGATTGCAACCCAGCTTTGCTTGAAATGTTCTACTTCACAAGAGCAACTTTAGTCTTTGAACCTATCATTGAACTAAAATGATAATAAAAATAAGCACGTAAGCCCTTTCACCTTGAAAAACTTATGAAGAATTAATTGGATGCTTGGTGCTGGAAAGGAAGTAAAATTTGAGAGGCTATAACCCCTTTCATTGGATTTATCATCTACATCGTAGCAGAAAGAGCATATAACTTAAAATAGTCTTAGATAAGAATTCCATGATGTTGGATATGTGCCATTCAATTAATAAAATGTTTGGTTCTCAAAATGTATTTTCTTTCCTCCTGTTCATTTCTATTAAGTTGGTGCAAAAGTGATTGTTGTTTAAAAGGTTAAAAACAAATGCAAAAATCGCAAGTACTTTTGCACCAACCTAATATATTATCATGGTAATAATAACACTAGCTACCCTTATAGAGTGCCTAATATGTGTCAGCACTTTCCACACAGAGGTTTGTTTAATCCCCACAAGGAGCCCACTGTTGTTACTATTTAACAATAAACTAATTAGATTAAATAGTAACTTGCTCAAATTCACATAACTAATAAGCAGGAAAACCTTACTGAAACCCGATATACCCATCTCCTAATCATGGCTCTTGCCAGTTACCCTGTCATGCTGTGTGTCATCATATCTATAATAATAATGGAATGACTTCTTCATTCCCTCCCTCAGTGGAAATGATTTCACCTTTATTCATATATTTTGTAAAGTCCATACATTTTTTTTTTCAGTCTCTGTGTATCTGTAAATATCAGCCATCATCATTCTCTTCCCACATTAAAGTCTCATCCGAGGTAGAAACTGTAACTGTTTTAAATGCATTAAAAGCTATAACAACTACACAGCCAAGGTTTTCAGAGATGTTGCTGATTTGAAATATTGGGCCCATTGTCTTTGATTGTCATTACAATGTCTTAGAAATCCCAGCCCTTTAACACTCATTAACACTTCCCAGACTGCCTAGGACCCTCCTGCTCCTTCTTGAGGTCCCAACTGAAAAATTGCTTCTAGGAAATCTCTCCCTGGACCCCTCCCATCCTGTTCCTCGCCCTAGATCAGTGCCTCTTCTGAGCTTCCTGCTACTTTGTACTTCCCACCCATTTTAGAGCTATCCCCTTCATTAGCTCAAGGACTATCTTTTTTGTTCACTTTTGGAAAAAAGTGGATATAGCCCCAGCACCTACTGTAGCACTTGGTACATAATACAATTCATTATAAAATGAATGAAACTCCTTTCAAGTGTATTGGGCTGCCTTTTGGGTTATGTAAATACAACCAACATAAATGTGTGGCACTTTGCCAAGAGCAGGCTTGCAGACTGAAATTTAGTGAATCCACTGGCTGATGGGTCTCATTTTCAGAGTTCCTTTCTTTCCCTCGTCTTCCCTCTTTCATATAGATGTATTACGAAATCATGCTTGCACTTAAAACCGCAAGCAAGGATGACTCAACCATAACTGTTTTAACAGGTAAGACATTTTCTTGGATTTCTTTCTATTTGTGGTATTTCGTACTAGATAGGAAATTAGATAAATAAACTTTCTAGGACTGAGAGACTGTAATTTTTAAATATATGGAAAATATAATAGACACAAGATTGATATCTTTGTCATGTAAAAAGCAGATACCAATGGTAAGAAAAATACCATTAGTACTAAAATTGGGTACCTCCCAAAGGAAAGGTCTTATGCAAGAAAAATAATTTTTGTAACATTGCTTATAATCGTGAAAATGTAAAAACATTCTAAGTATGTTGCCATAATAGAATAAAAATGCAAATTATAGAAAATCCACAAGATTGTATATTGCACAAGCATTAAAAATTAAAATTGTAAAGACCAACAATATAGAAAATGTTTAAGATCATTTTTAAAAATATTAAAAATTACGTTAGCATTGTATCAAACTGGAAAGTATGGTGGATGCCCATGGACCTGGACTGATGAGAACACGGAAAAAGAAAGTCGCTGCATCTGGAAGGGGCACCATGCGTAGTGGGCTTAAATTAAGCTCAGGACTTAGAACAACTTGAGTTTATATCCTGGCTTACTCCTTACTATCTGTGGGTGACCTCTGCTTCCTGAATGGAGAAGAGTGTTTTACTAACGCCATTGAATGGTTGCGATGGTGACAGGAGATAATGCAGGTAAGGGCCCTGGAGCACAGCCGATTCGCGATAGAAGACAGCTATTACTGTTTGTTGGCATGGCAGAAGGAGTGATTTTCTTTTCTTTTAATTTTTGTTAAAATTTGTAAAATAAATATTATCTAGACATATCAGATAGCTTTTACTAAAAAAAAAAACCAACAAAAAAAACAAACGGGGTTTGTGGGGAAAAAGTAATAGCTGATTCGAGAGAATGAAAGGGAAGCATTGAAGATGGCTCTGGTATTTCATGTGTATACCCAGGTAATTTAGGAGAATGGAGATAAGAAATACAATAGTCTAGACATACCACTGGTTTGATACAGGAAAGTAATGTTTTTAAATTAACTATATTTTAATAAAAGTATAATATACTGTGTTTCCCCGAAAATAAGACCTAGCTGGACAGTCAGCTCTAATGCGTCTTTTGGAGCAAAAATTAATATAAGATCCGGTATTATATTATATTGTATTATGTTATATAAGACCGGGTCTTATATTAATTTTTGCTCCAAAAGACACATTAGAGCTGATGGTCCGGCTAGGTCTTATTTTTGGGGAAACACGGTACTATCTATTCAAATCTTTATCTTGAAGATAAAGAATTGGAAAATGGCCAATTTTTTATATCATTCAGGAGCACTTCAAAAGTATTCATTCTTTATTTTTAAGGTGTAGAGTTAAAAAAATAGATCAGTTGGACTTACCTTTCTAATTGATGTTATTTAGATTCGCCAAATTCTGGTTTTGCTCCTAGTGAATTTGTCTTAGATTAAAAAAGAGTGAATTAAAGGCGTCTTGTGTTTCTGTGAGTTTTTCCTTTTTGTTCAAATAAAGCAAGTTTTTATCTTATTGACACTAAAAAATTTATAGTCAGGTCTTCACTGTGGAGTTTATTTTTTATTACAAAATGGCTGTCTTGTTTCATTTAATGCTTTTTGCCTTGAACTCAGCCTTGTCAAATAGTAATACCATAACACCTGCTTCAGTATTGTTTGCACTTGTCTGCAAACCTTTACCCATTATTTTAACTTTACACTTTTCTGAATTATTTTTTTATTGAGTGTCTTTTGCACATTGTTGTATTTTCTCCCTTTGATCCAGTCTGAGTTTTTCTCATAAAGGTGCATTTACCTGTTTAGATTTATGTGTATGACAGACCTATTAGGTTTTGGTTCTGGCACCTTACATGCTTTCTATTTATAATGCTTTTTTGATTGTTATTTTTTACTTCATGGTCTGTGTTTTCCTTCTTTTGCTTTGTGTGTGTTTTATTTCTCATAGTTTGGAAGCTTTTTACTTATTTTAGTAATTCCTTTCATAGGTTTATGGGGTACACACCAACGTCTCTATCTTGTATTATTCCCTTTGGACAGTATCTGTCGTTAACCCCTATGAAACGCGAAAAAGTTAGCATGAATTTCCCGATACCCCTAATCCTCTCTTCCAAGTGTATAGTCTGTTAAATACAGCTCGATTATTTTCTAGCATTGAATGTTGCTGGGAAGATGTTGAGGCTACCATTAATTTTGCTTTTAGCCCCTTTATAAGATCATTTTTTTTCCTAGATGACCATGGGATACTTTCCCATTCTTTATCACTTTTTAAAAACTGATTACTAAGACCTTATTTCAAGTTTTCTTTGATAGTATCTCTGAATATTTTTGTTTTAATTGATCTGTTCTCTTTGAAAGAAATTCTAGTTATGGGAAAGAAATGTCTGGTCTGTAGGGACTGTTATCTGTTACTTTCTCTGAATTCTTAACTCTTGTCTTGCATTTATTTTGCTCAGTTGTCTCAATCCTGTACTCCAATGCCCTGACTGCATTTTTAGCAATGTCTCTTCCCCTTTTACTGCTTCTAATGCATCATTTCCCTAATGGTGATGGTTTTCTCTTTCATTTGTTCCTGAACTCTCAGGTACCTTTTTATTTCTTTTTACTGTCCATCACTTCTATTTTGAGTCTACAGGACAGCTCAGCTCTTAATGTTATTACACACATACACACACACATTCAGTGCCAAAAAAATGTATACACATTTTAAGAAAGAAAAAAACTGTTAAAATTGTAATGCTCAATACATACCGATAGAAAAAGATGAATACAAGTCACGTTTGATTTCTGCAATGACAAGAGGTGCTCAAAGCATCCAGACACTTCTCGTGGCGAACTGTTGCTTGAGCAACATTGACCAAAGTGTCCACTTGTATACATTTTTTGGCACCCCTACATATATTTTATATATATATATATATACACACATATATACATATATAATATAACATATATTATATATATATGACTAGCATAAGAATTTGGAAAAGAAGTTTTATTGCTCATAAAGTTATTGAAAATACTATTTGTGGCACTATTTTCTCCTGGTAGAAATATAGGAAACTATTAAGGGACAAATTTATCATGTAATAATACTGCTAAAATCACACACAGCTCTTTGTTTCTCAGTACCCCAAATATAACTGTCCGAAGCCCTACTGCAAAACAAACATGTCCTTTGATTCTTTCCTTTGAAACTTGTCCTTGAACCCATTCTACTGGGATCTCTACCATTTGCTTGGGTCTCCACTGACCTTGGTATCATTAAATACTGGGACTTTTTCAAGCTTCATCTAACTTTCCATCCTTAAAGTTCTGTCTTCCCTGGGCTCCAGTGGCACAGCCTGCCCCTGGTTTTCCCCCCTCCCTAGTTGCTCTCTCCGAGCTTCTTTGCAGATTCATACTCTACGTGGCCATCAAATGGGAGAGTTCCTGAAGGTTTAGCCCTAGGCACTCTTCTCTATGTTCTCCCTGGGCCCTCTCACCCATGTCCACACTTCAACAAAAGTCAATATGTGAGTGATTTGCATATCTTCAGTCCAGGATGCCCCAGACTGGTGTACCCACCTGGCACTTCCTCATGGGTGTCACCTCCCACATTTCTCTCTCTACATGTTTTACAATGTTCCAAGTCACAGTGGGTGACTGCACATCTACCCTATTAGGTAGACCAGAATCCTAACACTCATTGACAGTTTTCTCCCCCTCACCTCCCATGTCCAGTCTAATCCCATTTCACCTTATCAATGTCTCTGGAATCAGTCCTTTTTTGTCCCCTGTCTCCTCTGCACTAGTCCAAGCCACCATGGACTCTGAACTGAAGTGAGCCCATATCTAGTCTCTCTGGTCCCCTCTTGCCTGCCTCTCTCCCATTCCTAGTCCAGTCTCCTCACTACTTTCAATATAATCTTTTTCCAAATAAGAAAGAAAAATCTATTAACAAATGGTACAAGAGCAACTAAATTTCCATATGGGGGAAGATGAACTTCAATCCCATCTTACACCCTACACAAAAATTAATTTAAAAGCTATTTAAGCATAAAAGCCAGAAACATAAGAAGAAAATATCTTTGTTTACCTTGGGGTAGGCAATGATTTCTTGGACAGGACAAAAAAAGCATTAACCGTAAAAGAAACAATTTATAATTAGGCTTTTCAAAATTTAAAATGTCTGCTTATCAAAAGACAAACTGAATATAAAGCCACAGACTGGGAAAAAAAATTGCCATACATAAATCTGATTAAGGACTAATATCCAGAATACATAAAGAACTTCTACAAATTAATAAAATGAACCACCAGATTTAAAAACTGGATAAAGACTTGGACACTTCTCTAAAAGAAGTGAAAATGTGCTCAATATCATTAGTCATCAAAGAATGCAAATTAAAACCACAATGAGATATTTCACCCACTAGATGGCTAAAATCCCAAAACAGACTATACCAAATATTGGTAATTATGTGGAGCAACTGGAACTCTTAGACATTTCTGATATGAAAACACTCTGGAGTGTTATTTTTTATTTGGCAACTTGTTATAGAACTACACATCAGCTCGGTGACACACCAATCCACACCTGGGCAATTAAGATAAATTAAGGATATGTTCACAAAAAACTTGTACAAGTACCTGAGGCTGAACAATAATGAATGCCAACTATAATTTTATATATATATGTATGTATATATATATATATATGTATGTATATATATATATGTATGTATATACTTACAAGAAGCGGAGTACAGCATTAGGAATAGAGACAGTGGAAATGTAATGGCTCTGTGCGATGTCAGAGGGACAGTGAATGGGGGGAGGGGGGTTCACACAGTGTGAGGGATATAAATGATAAACGTCTAAGTATTACTTTGTCTTGTGCACCTGAAACTAATAAAAAAAATATTTTAAAAAACCTTGTACAAGAACAATTATCCCTGTTTCACAGTAGCCAAAAACTGAAAATAAGAAAATGTCCATTAATAGATGGGTAAATAAACAAGTTGTTGACTATTCATACAATGGAATGCTACTCCGCAATAAAAAGTAATGAGTAATTGATACACACAAGAACATGGTAAATCTTGAAAACTTAGTTCAGTAAAAGAGGACAGGCACATAAAAGTACATATTGTATGATTCCATTGAGATAAAGGCAAAACTATTCTATGCTGATTGAAGCCAGAAAGTCCCACCACTTGGTGGGGTGGTATTATATCTGGAAGGGAGCTCAAGGGAACTTTCTCTGGGATGATAGATATGTGCTGTATCTTGTTCTACATGGATCACACAGGTATTTACAATTATCAAAAAATTAATTGAACTGTCTTGAAACTGGTCATTTTGTATGTAAATTATAATTGAATTTAAAATTACAACAGCAACAACAATAAAACACCTTCAATGGCTATTCTCCCATGCTCCATCCTGCCTTTCCTCATCCTACATCTGCTTCTTCCCCCTGCCTTTTCCTGCTCTGGCACGGTGGCACTTCTTTGAACCCATCATAAACACTGAGATTCCCCCCTCCACAGAACATTTGCAAATGCTGTTCCCTCTGCATGAGTGTTCTTCCCACACCCTTTTTTCTAGGTAATCTTGCCTGCCTTTCAGATCTCAGTCAGTTGCCCCTTCCTTAGGAAAGTCCCTCCCTAAACTCCTTGATTAAAGCAAACCCCCATTACATATTCTCGTATTATCGTCATGTACCTCTCCTTTCTGTCATAGTTGGGTTGCTTACATTTATTATTTGTGTGTTTTTCAATATATGTCCAACTTACCAACTAATCTGTAAATTAGGACAAAAACCAGAGCTGGTTCACCAGTGTGTTTCCAGTGGTTGGCATAGAGCCTGGTCCATAGTAGATACTCAGTAATTATAGAATGAATGCATGGTGAGTTCCTTGATTTTATTTACAGGAAATGGTGACTATTACTGTAGTGGGAATGATCTGACTAACTTCACTGATATTCCTGCTGGTGGAGTAGAAGAGAAAGCTAAAAATAGTGCCATTATGCTGAGGTAAGAGTGACATTTGTGTAATCATAGAGGTCTCATTGGTATTTATCAAAGTAGTATTTATTTAAATACTTCTTTGTGTCAATGTAATTAATGTTACTTTGAACAGGCATAGTTCCCTAAACTGCTTCTATCAATAGGTGGGCCTTCATTCTGTCACTTGAACTTCTGTTCATTCTACTGTTCTCCAGGAGATTTGTTTGGAAAGCATAAAAGTCAACTGTAGTAAATAAAATTCTCTCCTATTAAGGCAGAGGAATTTAGCAAATTCTCATCTGGCCAGAGGAATGCATGACTTCCATGTTTGCTGGTAATAGGACACTTTGAAGTAGTCTCAAAACACAGAGCCTGTGAAGGCTTCTCATTCTATCTCATTTATCCCTGCTGAGTCTCTGATTCCCACTGGGCTGTAACGTTACAGCACGTGCTCAGTCGGCCATCTTAATCTGTAAGCCTACCAGGAGGTTTACAGCCCTGACGTAACTGCCCAGAATACAAGATTTGAGACAAGGTTGAACTGTAGGACTCACTCTGTGAGCTTCCATCAAGTGCCATTCAGATGGGTGTCGTGGATGAATCTGGTGTGGCAGATGAGGGAGGTGGCACGACAGGGAAGCCCTGCTGGGTGATGTGGAAACACCCAGCTGGGCCAGAGGAGTTTGTTATTTCAGACTCCTGCTGTCTTACCTATACTTTAGTAATGCTGCTTTGAAACATTTGAATATGCTTTTGTATTTCCATTTCTGTAGGGATTTTGTAGGTTGTTTTATAGATTTCCCTAAGCCTCTGATCGCAGTGGTAAATGGTCCAGCTGTGGGAATTGCAGTCACCACTCTCGGGCTATTTGATGTTGTGTATGCGTCCGACAAGGTAAGTGAGCTCCCAGAAATTTAGGAAGTCATGCAAGTAAAAATGAGATCCTTTGAATTCTCCTTTATTGTTGCCAGTAGCATACAGGTTACATTTGGTTTGTGGTTGGGTGGACTAAATTTTTCCCAAAAAGGTAGTCTAACTAATTTGACTCATTTTATTTTGAATTTTTAACTTGAATTTTTCTAAACACCAATATGATTGTGACCAGTGTCTAAACTCTTTTAATCAAATTATACACAGCAGTGATGCAATTTTCATATTACTCTAAAATAATCCGAAGACCCTGACAGCTTGTTATAGGGGGTAGGAGGGTAGGTAACATCTTTGCAGGTTATGCAAGTGGATCATTTGATACTTTTTTCCCAAGTAAATGAATTCTGGAATTTAGAATTTTAGAATAAGAAGGAACTTCCTAAAGCTCAGAGAAGTTACTTGCCCAAAATAATTCTGCCTTCTGTTCACCATTGAATTACAGATTTTTTTTTCTTACTACAATAGTAATATATGTCATAGGAGAAAATACAATTTTGAAAATGTGGAAAAGTACAAAGAATAAAGTTAAACATCATTCCTTATCTTACCACTCAGAGATAACCAGTGCTAACATTTGGGTTATGTAACTTATCTGATTTAACCAGTCCCTTACTACTGGACTCTTGTCTATTTCCAGTTTTTGACATTATAAGCAAAGGTATGATTAATATTTATTTTAGAACTTTTACCCTAGAATTTTTACTGTATAGCTAATAACAACTTCTAGGGTTATCTGATTTTTAGAGTGACTTTTGCATATATGATGGTAAGATTTGCTGATCTACAATCTGGTGGGAAACTTGTGGTTTTTACCACTGAAGAGATTCCTAGTTATGTTTGGATGTATTTTCCCCACTGATACAGGACCATATATTAGGGTCCTTAACTCTTTGGTTTATCTTTTACTGGATTCCATTTAACAGATTGGGCATGCTGGCAGACCTAATTATTAATAATTTTCCCCTGAAAATAGCAAATGAAATTCTAGGTGCTATGCTGCCTAACTTTTATAGGTGGTAATTTCTGTCCAAAGGTAGAAATCAGTAGTCTTTGGTCACGTTCTGTGGCTTAAATGACCAATTAATCGACCTGCTTTAAACAGGGGTGTCATGAGGAGTTCCTGACCTGAATTTGGGGGTCTCATTCTTCACTATTTGGAGGGCAAATATCGTCATATTTGAATCTTGTCCTAAGTCTCCCACTGTATTCAAAATGACTGTCCTAAACATCATCCTTTTAAAGTTGTCTAGGACTTCCATCTTATGATATAAATTGGAATTAAAATTGAAATTATAGAACATATGTAGAAATATAAATATGTTGTGTGTGTGTGTGTGTGTGTGTGTGCACGCATAATTTAAATGCTAAGAGATTTGGTCCAGAGTAAAATATTTCACAAATAGTGACCAGTGCTAAGAGTTCATCATGCAATTGAATTAAAATAAGGTTCAGTTTAAAATCAGGGAAAGACACAGAAGAAAGAACCAGTGTCGAGGAATTCATTTTGTAGGATTTATCATTACTAACTCGTGAATAAATACCGTATTAGATGTGGGTTAATATTTAACTCATATAACCAAATTACCCTTTATTATGGGCAATAGTTAATGACTGTTAGTTTCTCTGTCAGCAAATGGTACATTTTCTCTATGAGTTAATAAAACGATAGGAATCAAAAAAGTGATAAATATTTGAGTACTTGTTATGTACTAGGCACTCTGTTGATGCACAGTGTAATATTCACTTAATACACACAACAGTCCTGGGAGATAGATATTCACCCCCATTTTACAGATGAGGAAACTGTGGCATAAAGAGGATAAGAAACTCCCAGAGTTACCAAGCGGTCTGATACCAGAACATCAGACTAAACCCATAACTACATCTACTGCTCCTTTTCTAAAAATAAGCTAAATGCTTACTTATAATAATGCTTATACATAAGTTAAATGCAGCTTATTGTCAGCTTTGTATGTACCTGTTTGTAGCCCCTTAGCTATGGTTGGCTTTTTCTTTTTCGGTTTCCTGCTATGTTCCTTAGGCTGTGACTTCTCAGTATATTTCCTTAAATAAGCTTGCTTTTGTGGAAGGGAGGAAGAGAAGATAGGAGACATTAATAACTTTTTACTTTATATTTTTGTTATTTCTATTTATATACTGCATACATTATATATTTATATCACCTAACAATATGCATTAAAATAAAACACCGTATCTGCTTATGGGAAATGAAGCCAAAATATTCCGTTTTCATATTGTCAATGATCATCAAGAAACACAAAAATATTTCTGCAATATAAAAATAAAAAGACCCTGAACTTGACTATATTTTAACCAATATTGTGACTATATTATAACGAATATTAAAATAGTTTCTAGTATTTAAAG
The DNA here is from genome assembly GCF_964194185.1 of Rhinolophus hipposideros. Taxonomy (NCBI): domain Eukaryota; kingdom Metazoa; phylum Chordata; class Mammalia; order Chiroptera; family Rhinolophidae; genus Rhinolophus; species Rhinolophus hipposideros. The sequence goes on along the minus strand of NC_138054.1, from coordinate 5,268,241 downwards.
ACAATCAAAAAACCTCTGGGGCAAAATCAAGACAAATGATAGATTGAGGAAACAGTTTTTCAACTCAGTGAAGGTTAATCTCTAATATTTTAAAAAAATACATCTGAAAAAGGATAGGTCAACAACTTAATATATAGGTGAGCAATGAAGAGACATAAATAGCCCACAGAAAATAAAGTATAACTGGCTCTTAAAAACATACGAGGACACCATCAAGAAAATGACTTATAACCAGCATATATGAATGAGGTGTGACAATTAAGTTTGTGAGCGTGTTGCAGTGATGTTGCTAACCAATTTTGATATCAGAGGGATTATTCAATATGAATTTGTACAAAATGGATAAATAGTTAATCAAGTTTACTATTTGGAAGTGCTGAGAAGGCTGAGTGAAAAAGTTAGATGACCTGAACTTTCGCCAACAATTCATGGCTCTTGCATCACGACAATGCACCAGCTCACACGGCACTGTCTGTGAGGGAGTTTTTAGCCAGTAAACAAATAACTGTATTGGAACACCCTCCCTACTCACCTGATCTGGCCCACAGTGACTTCTTTCTTTACCTGAAGATAAAGGAAATATTGAAAGGAAGACATTTTGATGACATTCAGGACATCAAGAGTAATAACGACAACAACTCTGATGGCCATTCCAGGAAAAGAGTTCCAAAATTGCTTTGAAGGGTGGACTAGGTGTTGGCGTCGGTACATAGCTTCCCAAGGGCAGTCCTTCGAAGTTGACCATAGTGATATTCAGCAATGAAGTATGTAGCACTTTTTCTAGGATGAACTCGTGAACTTAATTGTCTGACCTCGTATAAGGAACTCTTACAACCCCATAATAAAAAGATAAAGAATCTAACTCGAAGTACTTGTGATAGGTACTTCACCAAAGAAGATATACCAATGGCTAATACATGAAAAGATGCTCAACACTTTCATCATTAGGGAAATGTATATTGAAACCATAACGAGACACCACTACACACCTACTAGAATGGTTAAAGTTAAAAAGGCTGATGATAACAAGACTTAGCGAGGATGTGGAGCATTGGAACACACATACTGCCAGTGGGAATGTTAAATGGTACACCACTTTGCAAGTAGTTTAGCAGCTTCTTATAAAGTTCAACCATACATTTACCACACAACCCAGCAATTCCACCCCTAGGTATTTACCCAAGAGAATTGAAAACATACGTTTGTGCAGAAACATGAACACAAATGTTTATAACTACCTTATTTATAACAGCCAAAATACTGGAAATAACACTGATGGCTTCAACTGATGAATGGATAAACAAATTATGACACATCCATACAATGGAATATTACTTGAAATAACAACAAACTGCTAATACATACAACAACATGGTTATTCTCAAAGATTTATGCTAAGGGCAGAAGCCTACAAAAGGCTACACGTATGATCCCATTTACATAAGTTTCTAGAAAAGTCAAAACTGTAGAGACAGAAAACAGATCAGAAGTTGCTTGGGGGTGAGAGGAATGGATGATTGTGGAGAGACACAAGGGAACTTTTTGGGGTGATGGAAATATTGTATATCTTGATTATGGTGGTGGCTACATAAATGCATACATTTGTTAAAGTTTATCAAACTGCATACATTAAAAGAGTAAATTTTATGTATATATAAGAACACAATATTTCTAAATTTTCAAAAAAGTTTCTCAATTAAGTATTGTAAGGAGATAGGTAATGATTTCTAAAAATCATGTACAAAAAGAATTTTTTTTTTTCCCTCCAAATAGGCAACATTTCATACTCCTTTTGGTCACCTAGGCCTAAGTCCAGAAGGCTGCTCCTCTTACACTTTTCCGAAGATAATGGGCCCAGCCAAGGTAACCTTTGGAAACCTTAAAAATAAATTTTAATAAGTCATCTCTATTCGAAAAGTAATCCCATACGTTCTCTTCTTTCCCTCAATGATACAGACAAAAGAGAAGCAAACTGTCTGCTCCCCAACTCTTAAATGTTTTAAATATAAAAGGACCAGGCTACAGAAAATGTCTGGTATGGGGGAAAGTCAGAAACTCTCTGCAGCCCCACAACTGGGGGCTGCTCCTTGAGCTGGCTGCCAGTGCTGGTCTCATCCGCCACAGCCTGGGGGTGTTAATCAGGTGAAGGACCATGGCTGTGCCAGCATCCCTTGGTTGCTGAGCTAATTCTTCCACTGAATTTCTTCATGGATAAGTATCATCCACTAAATGATGACGTCTTGACTTTCAGAATCATGTAAAGTACCAACAGGTATGAGGCCGTCTGGGTTTTACCACTCCCAGTCAGCCTTTCATCAGCTGGTTTTCCCAGTGTATCGAGGCCCCAGGAGTGGTTAAGTTGCTGCTCAGATCTGTCACTGTGTTTATGGAAACACCATTGCCCACACTCTGTGCATGAGTCCACAGGATCCTAACCAGTCCAGAGAGCCAACGGAAAGGGAAAGGTTTGGTGAACACTTGAGATCTGAAAGAGGAGTGGGATTGAGCCTATTTTCATTGCCTTTAGGTTTTGGTTGTACATATGTATATATTTTTTGTTATTAAAATTGACATTTATTTGAAATGATATATTATTTTTATTATTTACTTTCCATTACATAAATGTTCGTATTTAAACAAAGCAACGGTAAGACTAGTTAACTGTTCAATTAGTAGTAATTAGTAGTAGAACTTATTAAAAATTATGTGAGAGAAAAATATATTTTAATAATTTTTCATACATTAAGATATTTCTATTATTTCGATTTCTTTCTCTGAACTGCCTACAACCTTTAGGTCATTCTTCTTCTCTTTTATGTAGTGGTAAATTAAATTCAGTCAAAATTAAATGAATGTTGACTTGCAGCTCTAATAGCAGCAGCAAGTAAGCTTAGACTTACATAAAATTAGTTGCAGATCTTAAAAAAAGTCTACCCACTTCATATCTATATCCTGTTTTGGTAGACCAGATGTTTGTCAATCAGCCCCGTTGTGTCTACAAATACGTCATGGAGGCTCTCCATGTCTGAAATGTCCATCATTTTTAAGCCCTGGGAAAATTATTGAGTGTTATCCTAAGCTATAACTCTCTTTCTCATGGAAAATGTGGGTTTTTTCAATTTACCACTTTTTCTTTTTTATTTTATTTTATTTTATATATATTTGTTATTAGTTTCAGTTTCACAAGACAAAGTAATACTTAGACATTTATCATTTATATCCCTCACACTGTGGACTCCCCTCCCCCTATTCATTATCTCTCTGACATCGCATCCAGCCATCACATTTACACTGTCTCCACTCCCAATGCTGTACTCCGCCTCTTGTAAGTATATACATACATATGTATACATACATATATAAAATTATAGTTGGCATTCATTATTGTTCGGCTTTAGGTGTACATTGCAGTGATCAGGCATCTACATCTTCACTGAGGTGATCTCCCAAATGGGAGACGTGTCCATTCAATACCCTACAAAATCTTTACATTATTGATTACGTTCCCCAAATTAATTTTCAAAACCCCGTGGCCGTCTTGTGGTTACCGACTATTTTCTAATCCCCTCACCTTCCCCCTTATCCCCACCGCCCCGCCCATCTAACAACCCTCAGTTTTTCCTCTTTGTCTCCAAAACTGTTTCTGATTAGTTCATTCACTTATTCTTTTCTTTAGATTCCGCATATAAGTGAGATAATATGGTATTTGTCTTTCTGTCTAACTTATTTCACTTAGCATAATGTTCTCTAGGTCCATCCGTGTTGTTGCAAATGGTAAGACTTCTTTTTTCTTTTTGGCTGCGTAATACTCCACTGTATAAATGTACCACAGTTTCTTAATCCAGTCATCGACCGATGGGCATTTCGGTTGTTTCCAAGTCTTGGCTATTGTGTATAGTGCTGCAATAAACATACCAGTGCATAAAGATTTTTGAATTGGAGTTTTGGGGTTTTCCGGATAGATACCTAGGAATGGAATTACTGGATCATAAGGTAGTTCTATTTTCAGGTTTTTGAGATACCTCCATACTGTTTTCCATAGTGGCTGCACCAATCTGCAATCCCACCAACAGTGCTCAAGGGTTCCTTTTTCTCCACATCCGCACCAGCACTTCTTCTTTGTTGGTTTATTGATGATAGCCATTGACTGGGGTGAGGTGGTATCTCATTGTGGTTTTTATTCGCATTTCTCTGATGATTAGTGAGGTTGAGCATTTCTTCATATGTTTGCCATCTGTATGTCCTTTTTAGAAAAATGTCTCTTCAAGTCCTCTGCCCATTTTTTAAATGGGTTGTTTGTTTTTTTGGAGTCGAGTGAGTTTTTTATAGATTTGTGATATTAACCCCTTATCAGATATATCATTGGCAAATATCTTTTCCCATTCAGTAGGATCCCTTTTTCTTTTATTGATGGTTTCTTTTGTTGTGAAAAAACTTCTTAGTTTTATGTAATCCCACATGTTTATTTTTTCTCTTACTTCCCTCGCGTGAGGGGATATATCAGTAAAAATCTTACTCCGGGTAAAGTCTGTGAAGTTTCTTCCTATATTTTCATCTAGGTATTTTATGGTTTCAGATCTTACATTTAAGTCTTTAAGCCATTTTGAATTTATTTTTGTATATGGTGTAAGGAGGTGGTCCAGCTTCATTTTTTTGCATGTGTCTGTCCAGGTTTCCCAGCACCATTTATTGAATAGACTGTCTTTACCCCATCATACATTCTTGCTTCCATTGTCGTAGATTAAATGGCCATATAGGCATGGATTTATTTCTGGACTCTGTATTCTGTTCCATTGATCTAGGTGTCTGTTTTTATGCCAGTACCATGCTGTTTTGACTACTGTAGGCTTTAGTATAATTTGAAGTCAGGTATATTCTTATTTCTCAAGATTGCTAAGGCTATCTGGGGTCTTTTATGGTCCCATATAAATTTTAGGATTATGTGTTCTATTTCTGTCGAAAACGTCGTTGATAGTTTGATAGGAATTGCGTTGAATATGTATATTGCCTTAGTCAGTATGGACATTTTAACTATATTAATTCTTCCTATCCATGAACATGGTAATGTGTTTCCATCTATTTATATCTTCTTTCATTTCTTTCTTCAGTGTCTTATAATTTTCTTAGTACAGATCTTTGCTTCTTTGGTTAAATTTATTCCTAGGTATTTTATAGTCTTTGGAGCAATTGTAAATGGGATTGCTTTTTTAATTTCTCCTTTTGATGTTTTATTATTGGTATATACAAATGCAACTGATTTCTGAATATTAATTTTGTATCCTGCTACTTTACTAAATTCATCTATCAGCTCCAATAGTTTCTTGGTCTTTAGGGTTCTGTATATATAGTATATCATCTGCATATAATGATAATTTTACTTCCTCCTTACCAATTTGGATGCTTTTTATTTCTTTTTCTTGTCTGATTGCTGTGGCTAGAACTTCCAGCACTATGTTGAATAGAAGTGGAGATAGTGGGCAACCTTGCCTTGTTCCTGACTTAGGGGAATGGTTTTAGCTTTTCCCCATGGAGTATGATGTTAGCTGTGGGTTTGTCATATATGGCCTTTATTATGTTGAGATATGATCCCTCATTCCCACTTTCTTAAGGGTTTTTATCATAAACGGCTGCTGGATTTTATCAAAGGCTTTTTCTGCATCTAGTGATATGACCATGTGATTTTTATTTTTAATTTTGTTGATGTGGTGTATCACATTAATTGGTTTGCGGATGTTGAACCACCCCTGCATACCAGGAATGAATCCCACTTGATCATGGTGTATGATCTTTTTAATGTATTGCTGAATTCTGTTTGCTAGTATTTTGTTGAGGATTTTTGCATCTATGTTCATTAGAGATATCGGCCTGTAGTTTTCTTTTTTTGTGGTGTCTTTGTCTGATTTTGGGATCAGGTTGGTAGTGGCTTCATAAAAAGTGGTTGGGAGTCTTTCCTCCTTCTGGATTTTTCAGAAGATCTTGAAGAAAATAGGTGATAATTCTTTTTTGAACGTTTTGTAGAATTCACCTGTAAAGCCATCTGGTCCAAGGGCTTTTGTTTGTTGGCAGATTGTTGATTACGATTCAATTTCCCTGATGGTAATCAGTCTATTCAGGTTTTCTGATTCTTCTTGAGTTAGCCTTGGAAGGTTGTACACCTCTATAAAATTGTCCATTTCTTCCAGATTGTCAAATTTGTTGGCATATAGTTGCTCATAGTAATTTCTTAAAATTTTTTGTATTTCTGCGGTGTCTGTTGTCACTTCTCTTTCATTTCTGATGTTATTAATTTGGGTCCTCTTTTTTTTTTTTTTTTTTTTTTTTGATGAGTCTTGCTAAAGGTTTGTCAATTTAGTTTATCTTCTCTAAGAAACAACTCTTGGATTCATTGATCTTTTGTATTGTTTTTCTGGTTTCTATTTCATTTATTTCTGCTGTGATCTTTATTATCTCCTTCCTTGTGCTCCCTTTGGGCTTATTTTGCTGTTCTTTTTCCAGATCCCTTAAGTGTAAAGATAAAGTGTTGATTAGTGATGTTTCTTATTTCTTTAGTTAGGCCTGCAGTGCTATGAAGTTCCCTCTTAGGACTGCTTTCGCAACATCCCATAGATTTTGGGTTGTCGTGTTTTCATTTTCGTTTGTCTCGAGATATCTTTTGGTTTCTTTCTTGATCTCCTGCTTGACCCGTTCATTATTTAGTAATAAGTTATTCAGCCTCCATGAATTGGTGTGTCTTCCAGATTTTTTCCTGTAGTTCATTTCTAATTTCATAGCACTATGATCAGAGAAGACAATTGGTATGATTTCAATTTTTTTTAATTTATCAAGACTTGTTTTGTGGCCTAACATGTGGTCTATCTTGGAAAATGTTCCATGTGCGCTTGAGAAAAATGTGTATTTTGCAGCATTGGGGTGAAATGCTCTGAAAATATCAATTAAATCCAAGTGGTCCAATGTATCATTTAAGACTGTTGTTTCCATATTGATTTTCTGTCTGGAAGACCTGTCCCTTGTTGTCAGAGGTGTGTTGAAGTCCCCTACTATGATAGTGTTACTGTTAATATCTGTCTTTATGTCAGTCAGTACCTGTTTTATATATTTAGGTGCTCCTATGTTGGGTGCATAGATGTTTACTAGGGTTATGTCCTCTTGTTGGATCGATCCCTGTATTATTATATAATGTCCATCTTTTAATATGTTCTTCATTTTAAAGTCTATTTTGTCAGATATAAGTATTGCAACTCCAGCTTTTTTCTCATTTCCATTTGCATGAAATATCTTACTCCAGCCCTTCACTTTCAGCCTGTGTGTGTCTTTTGATCTGAAATGAGTCTCTTGTATACAGCATATACAAGGGTCTTGCTTTCTTATCCACGCAGCCACCCTATGTCTTTTGATTGGAGCATTTAATCCATTTACATTTAATGATTATTGATAGGTACATAGTTATTATCATTTTTAAATTTGTAGTTAGATTATTTTCATCTTCTATTTACAGAAGTCCTTTTAGTATTTCTTGCAATGCTGGCTTGGTGGTCATAAATTCCTTTAGCTTATTTTTTTCTGGGAAGCTCTTTATCTCTCCATTAACTTTAAATGATAGCCTTGCTGGATAAAGCAATCTAGGTTGTAGGCCTTTGTTTTCCATCACTTTGAGTATCTCGTGCCATTCCCACCTGGCCTTCAATGTTTCTGTAGAAAAGTCATTTGATAGTCTTGTAGGAGTTCCCTTGTATGTAATCCTCTGTCTTTCTCTTGCTGCTTTTAGGATTCTCTCTTTGTCTTAAAGCTTTGCCATTTTAACTATAGTGTGTCTTGGTGTGGACCTGTTTGGGTTTATCCTGGTTGGAACTCTCTGCACTTTCTGGGCTTGTATGTTGGTTTCCTTCATCAGGTTGGGGAAGTTTTCGGACATTATTACTTCAAATATGTTCTCAATCCCTTGCTTCCTCTCTTCACCTTCTGGTATTCCTATGATGCGCATGTTGTTGCGCTTGATGTTATCCCAGAGGTCTTAAACCATCTTCATTGTTTTTTATTCTTTTTTCTTTCTGTTGTTCTGTTTGGGTGATCTCTGCTAATTTTTCTTCTAAGTAGCTGATTCGATCCTCTGCTTCATCTAACCTGCTGGTAATTCCTTCAAGAGAGTTCTTATTTCAGTAATTGTGTTCTTTAGTTCTAACTGGTTGTTTGTGATGATTTCTACATCTTTCTTTATGTCGTCTCTAAGCTCCTTAAACATTCTTGTCACCAGTGTTCTGAACTCTGTCTCTGATAGGTTGGTTACCTCTGTTTCATTTGGTTCCAGTTGTGGAGGTTTCTTCTGTTCTTTTATTTGGGACATGTTCCTTTGTTTCCCCATTCTGGCTGACTCTCTATGTTTGCTTTGATGTATTAGGTAGATCCCCTAGAGTTCTTAGTTCTTGCTGGGTTATCTTATGTAGTTTGTGTCCTTTATATTTGACTTGCACTACTTTGTTCTTCTCCTCTGCGTGTGCTCCAAAGGTGACTCTTGTGTTGTGTATATTGTCCTGTTAAAGAAGATCTTTAATTGCTTTTTGTTTGTGAGTAGGTGGGGTTAACTCCCAGGCTAACCAGTTGTGAGACTTGGCTCTGCCCACCGCAGGGTGTTCTGCTGCGTAAGGATTGACCACTTAAATGTGGTTTGGCCTCTATGGGCTCTTGTGCCTGTAGAGAATTCCCTCTGGGTGTGTGACTTGTAGGTCAAACCCGGTAGTACTCTGGTTTGGCCTGGAGTTGGCCTCTGGATATGTTGAATATTGTGCCTCTTAAGCTGGGCCCTGGTAGGGCAATTTCAGAACAAAGCAAATCTCCAAGCACAACAACAACAACAATAACAACAACAAAGAGAAAAATCAAATACATTCACATGAAAAAAATACCTGATAACCCCCACTCAACACAGGCAAAGATATCAAAGGTATAAAGACAAAACAAAACAAAAAGCAGTGCCAGTCTTGGCTTAAGCCCACCAAGTAATCTCCAAGTTGTCCTCTGCTGTACCAGAGAGTCCCTGCCTATTGTGCAGGCAGAACCGGTCACCTGGTGCCCAGGGTGACTTTGGGACTGTAGATTTAAATGTGTGGGGCTGGGGGGTCTAGATGATAGTTTTTACAAATCAGTGCAGTTTCTGCCTTTGCCTGCACATATGCACACTAAAAGTAGCAACACCAGCCCTGTGTCCAGTACTCCTGAGTCTTAGGGCACTGCTTCCGTGTGGGGAGGTGGGGAGCGGGTGGGAGATTTCTAAGTTGCTGAAAGCCGGTAATTGTGTCTGCCGCTTTCTCCTCATCTCTGGGAGAGCCTCTGCAGTTGCAGTTGCCCTGCCCTAGGCAGACCAGACAGGGTAGGGGCTGGGGATGGAGGGGTCTTCTCTCTCTCAGCCCAGCTGTGTCACACTCTACCCACAGGCCAGAAAAGGTCGTGGCTGAGGGGTGGAGGAGTCTCTTCTCTCCTAGCCCAGCCAAAATCACACTCTTCCCAGCCTCTTCCCTGGGTCAGAGCTGCCTGTCAGTCTTACCAGAGCCTGAGCACTACTGCCCCTCTGTAATCTGACTACATATATATTTTTAAAAATCGCTTTATTCTGTCACTGAATTGTTATATACATTTTAACTTTTAAAGGTTGGGCAGAACCAACACAAGGCTTGGAGAATTTGGCTATGGAATAGCCTTTACTTTTCTGGAAGAGAAATTGTAAATGTAGAGAAAGATACCTACTTAGTGACCTCAGTTCTTTTAGAAACTAAATATTAGTCTTCTTCACTTTTTTTCAGTCGAATAGAAGTAATTTGAGTACTTGTGCAGGTAAAAGAAAACCGTCAGAGCTGGACTACTGGGTAGACTTTCCAGGGAAGGGAATTTTGAAAGTTAGGATTCTCTGGCATTTCTATGACCATGATCTTTATTCTTTTTTTGGGGGGGGAGTAATGGGGAACAGTGTGTTTCTCTGGGGCCCTTCAGCTCCAAGTCATTGTCCTTCAGTCTAGTTGTAGAGGGCGCAGCTCATCTCCAAGTCCAGTCACCATTTTCAATCTTAGTTGCGCAGGGCGCAGCCCACCATCCCATACGTGAATTGAACCAGCAACCTTGTTAAAAGCTCACACTAACCAACTGAGCCATCCGGCTGCCCCTCTGGCAACCCAGCGGCAGCTCATTGTCTTCAATCTAGTTGTGGAGGGCGCAGCTCACTAGCCCGTGTGGGAATTGAACCAGCAGCCCTGTGGTTCAGAGCTTGTGCTCTACCAACTAAGCCATCCAGGCACCCTTTTCTTTTTTGTAATTATTTATAGTGTATAAAATGGAAAATCATAGCTTCCATGGGCTATAAAATCAGCATGTACTTCAGGTCATTTCAGCCCTAGGCTCCTTGCTCTTGCCTCTCCAACATAGACACACAGAGAAGCAGCAACCTCTGCAGACCTTCTAGAGCACCTAAAATGGTCTCAGCACACAGTTTACAAACCATTGCCTATTGAGGTCATCAATTTCTTCCTTTGAGAATTCCTAGCAACCTCAAAAGGCCACAAGTAAATTTTCCTCTGTCTACTAAAAGCAGTTAATTCTGAACTTAACTGAGCCTTGTTTTCTTTAAGGTAATTTCTTAATCTTGCTTTTCATTTCAGGCAGCTGAGATGCTTATTTTTGGAAAGAAGTTAACAGCAAGAGAAGCGTGCGCTCAAGGACTAGTTACTGATGTTTTTCCTGATAGTACTTTTCAGAAAGAAGTTTGGACCAGACTGAAAGCATACTCAAAGCTCCCCCCAAATGTTAGTATTCTTGTTTTTTTCTTTGTGGGTACCGTGGAAATAATTTATTTACCTTAAGAGAATAAGCAATCAAAAAAACAAGACATATCTTGGTTGGCCTTAAGTGCATCCAAATTTGAGATTTAAAATAACTATAATAACATTAGTAATATGGATTTTTAAAAACATATCAAATAGTCATCCCATGTCTAGGATATGAAGACAGAGGGACAGTTCTTTCTGGGGATAACTTTGAGGAGGATGGTAGGCAGTATTTGCCAAGCACTTTTATTCTGAGTCTAGGTGAGAAATCAGATAGGATAGGTTGACTTACGAGATTCTTACCATGTAGCACTTCCATTTTTTATATGTGATAGCTAGTGACTGATTGCTCTCATATTTTTGCTGCTCAAAATGTGGTCTTTGAACCAGAAGCTTTAGTGTTTATCTGGGGCTTTTTAAAAATGCGTAATTGCAAGCCCTGTCCCATACCTACTGAGATGATTTGGATGCACATTAAAGTTTTAGAAGTACTGTCTTATATTACACATATATCTTAAGGTATAATTATATTACATGAACAATGAAGAAACAAGAAGCAGAATTATAGACTAATCCCTCCTATCAGAATACCTCTTCATCTTATTGTTGGTTTTGTTTATTCAGGCCATGAGAGTTTCAAAACAGGTCATCAGAAATACAGAGAAAGAAAAGCTCCATGCTGTTAATGCTGAAGAATGCAGTGTCCTCCGGGAAAGATGGGTGTCAGACGAATGCATAAATGCAGCCATGAACTTCTTATCCAGGAGAGCAAAACTGTGACAACTACTACAGCGAAGTTAAGAAGGGACATGCTATGACTTCTGATTTCTAATATTTTAACTAAATAAACCTCACTGTGCCTTTTTCTGGGATAAAACATTGTTTATGATGATTATATTTCACTAGAACCCTGATGAAAAACAAATTATGTCAAACAAGCTTTAAGAATTTACATAGGTTTTTGGTAACGGGGAGTCTTACGTCTTTTGACATGAGTCGTTGTTGCCAGGAACACTGAAACATTGTGCCAAGGGCCCTGCTTTGAAAAGCATTCATGGCATTACAAGCTGAAGTCATGTTCTCAAACTCCACTATCGCACTTTGCCGTCCACAGAGGTTGACTGACTTAATTGGGCCAAACACGGACAGCTTCTGGATTATTGAACGAAGATCTTCTGTGGGTTGCATGTTCTTTTTCAGCCACCTAGCCAGGAAACAAATGGAAGCAGTACTAAGAATCTTAATTTCATTTTTCCCCCTAATTTAATAAAAAGGCATGGAGGGAGGATTGGGTTATTTCATGGGGAAGTAATGTTCTGTATCAATAATTAGCTCCTTATTTATTATATAGTCTTCATTCTTGTTGAACTTGGTATTTTATAAAAGGCATACCAGCAAGCTGCCTTAACTCTGAAACTCTCTTGTTTTGATTTCTGCCATATGTATCAATTGAAAAGGGTGAGGGCATAACTCCAGTGGCTGCAAAATTGACATAAAATATTTTGCCTTTCTAAACATCCTCCCTTTTAAAACTTTCCTTCAAGCATCAGCATCCAGGTAGCCAACCCACCAAAACTCTGTAACTTTTTAGTTCTTAATTTTTTATTCCAATAATCCCAATCCAAATGTTCACACTTATAGGAAATACATGAATAGTAATAACTATTAATGCTCATTGAGCACTTACTGTTTGTTACTATTGCTAACTGCCTGTAATCACATTTTATTCTCAAAACACAATGCAAAAGTTAAAAATGAGGTAGGTACTGTTGCTGCTACCATTTTACAAGTAGGGATCCAGAAGCATAGAGATCTAAGTAGCTTTTCCAGAGTCAAACTCCCATTGCACTATGTCACTGTGAGACAACTACTGCCTATCCTTCCACGAATTTCAACTTAAATCAACAAAAATATGAAAAACAACTACTTGAGCATGCTGAAATTAAAAGCAGTTGGGTGTGTTGGGGTGTCAATATGGAGAAGCATCTGCACAGGAATGAGTTTATCAGACTGGAAAATAAGGAAACAATTGCTGAGATGTTTCCACTGAACATGTGATTTATGCTTCAAAGGCAGAAAGACTTACTGTGGAGCTAAATAAAATTTGAGGTAAAGAAAAGGATCTAACCAAGAAAAGGATCCCCTAAGGGCTAAAGAATGAGAGGAGAATCACAAAGCAGAGAGAGTCCTTCCCCTAATTCTCTGTAGTGGAGGGTAAGAGGGGCAGAAGCAACATTGGTACCCAAGAAGCCACTGCCTCCCCCCCTCCGTTGTGAGAGACCCTCGTATCTGCGGTAGAGAGGTGCCTAACAGCACAGAAGTGCTATTGGCCATTCATAACAAGGGGGCAGTTCTGTGGGCTTGTGAGTCTGGCTCTCCCCTGGCCTGCACATCTCCCCACCACAGTGGTGATATCCCAAAACCAAGGTGACACGGCATACTGGGGAAACCCACTACCCTCTGACCCAGTAGTCAATTTCAATGAATAAAAGTCATACCCCTGCCACCATGATCCCGTGAGGCACAAGCAACACAGGTGAGAGAAAACAAAAATTTGCACTATAGCGTCATCTACCAGAAATCAAAAGAAAGACATAATTATCAGCGTGCTGAATTGTTAAGATCAAAACAGTAACTAAACAACAGCCCAGTACTACAAATGTGTCAGCAGAGGAACAAAGCATCAAGCAACATGGTAACAAAAAATGACAAGCCTCCAGAAACCAAACTCAAAGTCATGGAAGACTGTGATTTAAATGACAGAGAATTCAAGATAGCCATTACAAGGAAATTCAGTTAGATAAAAGAAAACTCAAAAGGTGATTCCAAGAACTCAGGAAGAAAATTAATGAATATTTTAGGAATTAATACTTAGCAATACTTCACTAAAGAGACTGAAACTATAAAAAAGAACCAAACAAATTCTGGAGCTAAAGAATGCAATAAATGGAAGAGACAGAAGAGAGAATTGACAAACTTGAAGATAGAAACCTATAAATGACTCAGAAGAAAAGAGAGAACTAATATTTTTTTAAACAAAAGAACTCTATGAAGAGAGGGAGAAGAAGAAGAAAGGGAGAAGGGAGAGCTTATTGAAAGAAATAATTGGTGAGAACTTCCCAAACCCAGGGAAGAAGCTAACAAACCACCTAATTATCTTAATGCAAAAAGACCTTCTCTAAGACATATATTTATTATATTATATTATTATATTATATATCAATTAAAAGTTAATGATAAAGAAAAAATTAAGAGAGCTGGAGGGAAAAATAAAAGCAGTAATCTACAAAGGAAATTCCATCAGATTTCTCAGCAGAAATTATAGGATGGGAGAAAGTGGAACTATGTATTCAAGATATTTACAGTGGAACCCCCAGCCAAGAATAATATACCCAATGACGTTATCCATTGGATATGAAGCAGAAATAAAGGCTTTTCCAGACAAACAAAAGCTGATGGAATTTACCACCACAAGAACTGTGTTACAAGAGATGCTGAAAGGAGCTCTTCTACCATAACCAGAAAGACAAAAGTATACAAAATTTTGAACTAGGTGACAAACAGAAGCAGAAAAATTGCAACTCTATTTCAGAATAGGGTAATAAATAATTATAACATAAAGGTTAAAGGGAAAAAGCATTGGAAATAACTAAAGGTACTGCAATTTGATAACAAGTGCACAACATAAAAACATAATTTGTGACAACAAAACATAAAAGGGGAGTAGGAAAAGGACTGAACATGTATAGGTGAATGCAGATAAGATGCTATCAGAAGCAAAAGGATTATCTATGAGACATTTTATATAAACTTCATGGTAACCACAAAACAAAATTCCACCTGAGACACAAAACACAAAAAAGAGGAAATGGAGAAAAATAGCACAGAAAATCAACAAACTAAAATATCAGACAGAAACACAAGGGAAAGAAAAAATGGAAATACAGAGAAACCAGAAAAAAAATAGATAAAATGACTGCAGCAAGTCCTCGTATATCAATAATCACCTTAAATGTAAATGGACTAAACTTACCAGTCAAAATGTACAGAGTAGCTTGGTGGATTAAAAAACAAGACCCAATTATATGCTGCCTTCAGGGGACATATCTCAGCTTCAAAGAAAAACAGGCTCAAAGTGAAGGGGTGGAAAATGATACTTCAAGCAAATGGCATCCAAAGAAAAGTGGATGTAGCCATACTGAGACAAAACAGATTTCAAGACCAAAAGAAAAAAAAAAGTAACAAGACAAAGATGGACATTTTATAATGATAAAGGGGACAATCCTTCAAGGCATAAAAGTTATTAATGTATATGTACCCACCTTAGGAACACCAAAATATACAAAGCAATAATTAAAAGACCTAAGGAAGGAAACGAACAGTAATACAATAATAGTAGGGGACTTTATTACCCCATTAACATCAATGGATAGATCATCCAGACAGAAAATCAACAAGGAAACATTAACATTAAATGACATATTAGAACATATGGATTTAATAGGTATTCATAGATCTTTCTACCCCCAAATGACAAAATACACATTCTCCTCAAGTGCACATGGAACATTCTCAATGATAGAACATATGTTGGAAAGTAGAACAAATCTCAGTAAATTTTGGAAGATTACAATTATACCAAGCATTTTCTCTGACCACAAAAGGATGAAACTAAAAGTCAACTGTAAGAAGAAAGCTGGAAAAATCACAAGAGAGGTGGAAATTAAACATGTTACTAAACAATTATTGGGTCAAGGAAGAAATAAAAGAAGAAATCAAAAGATACATAGAGACAAAAATAAAAGTATGACTTACCAAAATTTTTTTGGATGTAGCAACAGTGGTGCTAAGAGGACATTTTAGAGCAACACAGGCCTATCTGAAGAAAAGTCTCAAATAAAAAATCTAACATTACACCTTAAGGAACTAGAAAAAGAACAAATGAAGCCCAAAGTCAGTAGAAGAAAGGCAATAATAAAAATCAGAGAGAAAATGAGTGAAATAGAGAATTAAAAAGCTAGGAAAAATTAATGAAATGAAGAGTCAGTTCTTCCAAAAGAAACAAAATTGTCAAATCTCTATCTAGACTCACTAAAGAAAAATGAAATAAGATTCAAATAAATAAAATCAGAAATAAAAGAGAGGTTACAATGGATACCACGTAAATATGAAGGATTTTACAAGAATAGTATGTAAGGCTGTATACTACCAAATCGAACAATCTAGAATAAATGGACAAATGCTTAGAAGCATACAACATTTCCAGGCTGAATCAAGAAGAATTAGAAAACCTGAATAGAATGATCATCCATAAGGAAATTGAAGCAATAATCAAAAACCTCCCAAAATAGGACCAAATGGCTTCACTAATGAGTTCTACCAAACATTCAAAGATTTAATACCTGTCCTTTCAAATTTGTACAAAAAACTGAAGAGGAGGGAATGCTTTATAATTCACTTTACAAGACCAATAATACCCTGATAACAAAACCCGGCAAGGACATCAGAAAAAAAAGAAAAATTACAGGTCAATATCTCAAATATAGATGTAAAGATCATCAACAATTGTAACGGTGACACTGTATTTTCTATTTTGAGATTTAAATCTCTAATGTAATTCAATTTAACAGCAGTTTAGCTTGGAACTTTTTGAAAGTTTTTCTTTTCTTTGCTTCACTTTCCTGCCACCAAACCTTAATGATTCTGTTTACTATACATTTACTATGCAAACCAATTTCAATGGTTCTGTTTACTCCAAATCATTTGCATACCAGGCTCAGGCTCAATGACCCTGTTTCCTCAAGGAAACCTCCAGGACACTGACTTGAAAGAAGTTTTTACTTCTACATAAAATCCACTCCTATCCCTGAAAAAAAACAGCCTCTGGGAAGCACCTTTTTCCAGGAATTGCTGGACCAACAGCCCCTTTCCTTTGTTCTGCCTCTCTTTAACTGCCTATAATGCCTTTTGGCCATGCTGGGAGGTGGGCAGATGTTTTTTGGACATGTCTGGGAGTCTGCTATACTCCCAGAATGAAGGCATTCTGAATAAACCTGCTTTTCTTTCTACCAACCTCACCTCTCAAGTTTTGGCTTTTGTGCAGCAAGCAGCCGGATCTCTAACATGGTAGTGCCATTACTAGCAAATCAAATATGACAAAACATTAAAAGGATATACACCACAATCAAGTGGGAGTCATTGCAGGGATGCAAGGATGATTGCATCCACAAATCAATCACCAACATTAACAAAATGAAAGATAAAAATCATATGATCATGTCAGTAGATGCAGAAAAAGTATTTGATAAAATGCAACATATATTTATGAAAAAAAAAAACCCTCTTAATAACATGGGTATAGAAGGAAAGTACTTCAACAGAAAAAGATATGTGACAAACCCTCAGCTAACATCATACTTAATGATGAGAAACTAAAACCTTTTCCTGTAAGGTAAGGAACAAAATAAGTATGTCCACTTTTGCCATTTTTTTCGCCATTGTTATTCAACATAATAATGAAAGTCATAGCCAGAGCAATTGGACAAGAAAAAGAAATAAAAGGCATGCAAATTGGAAAGGAAGAAGTAAAACTCACTATTTGAGGATGACATGATTTTAATATATAGAAAACTGTAAAGACCACCAAAAACTTATTAGAAATAATAAAGAGATATAGTGAAATTGCAGGATACAAAAATCAATATACAAAAATCTGTTCCATTTCTATATACTAACAAGGAAATACCAGAAAGAGAAATAAAGAAAACAATCTCATTGCAATCACAATGAAAAGAATAAAGTACCTAGGAATAAGCTTGACAAAGGAGGTGAAGGGCTTGTACGCTGAAAACTACAAGACCTTGTTGAAAGAAATTGAAAAAGACACAAAGAAATGGAAAGTGATTCCATGTTCATGGATTAAAAGAATGACATTGTTAAAATGTCCATAAAGCAATAAACGGATTTAATGCAATCCTAGTGAAAACTCCAATAGCCCATTTCACAAAAATAAAACAAAAACCCTCAGATTGGTATGGAACCACAAAAGAGCCTGAATAGTCAAAGCAATCCTGAAGAAAAAGAACAAAGCCAGAAGTATCACTCCCTAATTTCAAAATATACTACAAAGCTACAGTCATCAAAATAGTATGGTGCTGGCAGAAAAACAGACACATGGATCAATGAAACAGAACTGAGAACCCAGAAATAAACCCACACGTACATGCGCAACTAATTTATGACAAAGGAGCAAAGAATATACAATGGAGAAAGGAAAGTCTTTTCAATAAAGTGTTGGGAAAACTGGACCGCAAAAAAAAAAAAAAAAAATCTAGACCACTATCTTATACCATACACAAAAATTGACACAAAATGGATTAAAGACTTGAAGACTTGAATGTAAAATCTGAAACAATAAAATACATAGAAGAAAACATAGGTGCAAACCTCCTGGACACTGATCTTAGAGGTGTTTTTGTGAATTTGAGTCCTAAGGCAAGGGAAACAAAAACAAAAATAAACAAATGGTACTACATCAAACTAAAAATCTTCTGATCAGCTAAAGAAATCATCAACAAAACAAAAAAGCAACCATCTGAATGGGGAAAGATATTTGCAAATGATCTTTGATAAGGAATTACTATCCAAAATATATAAAGAACTCATATAACAAAAAACAATCTGATTAAAAATGGGCAGAAAATCTGAATAGACATTTTTCCAAGGAAGTCATACAGATGGCCAATGGGCATATGAAAAGACGTCCAACATCACTAATTATTATGGAAATGCAAATCAAAACCATAATAAAATATTACCTCACACTTGTTAGAATGGCTATTATCAAAAAGACAAGAAATAACAGGTATTGGAGAGGATGTGGAGAAAAGGGAACCATCGTGCACTGTTGGTGGGAATGTAAATTGGTACAGCCACTATGGAAAACAGTATGGAGCTTCCCTTAAAAATTAAGACTAGAACTACCATATGGTCCAGCAATTCCTTTGCTGGGTATTTACATGAAAATATGAAAACATTAATTCATAAAGATATATGTACCCCTATGTTCATTGCAGCATTATTTATAATAGCCATTAAGTGGAAATAACCTAAGTGTCTGCAGAAGGATGAATGGATAAAAATGTGATATATATAATGGAATGCCATTTATCCCTTAAAAAGATGAAATATTGCCATTTGTGACAGCATGGATAGATCTTAAGCATCCTATGCTAAGCCAAATAAGTCAGACAGAAAATGACAAAAATGGTATGATTTCACTCATATGTTGTAGTCACACAACAGCCTAGCCGTCTGTCCCCCTGTACCTTTCCTTAAGGAAAGAAGAGTCTGTGGGACTGTGCTTCTCTGGGACTGAGTTTATTACATCTTATGTCTCTCTGTCTGGTCTCCAAAAGAGGGTCTGCAGCCAATGACAAGTAAGATTCCCCATGGGGGTAACAACTCAAGCCAGACAGGACCCTACAGAGACCCCCGATGAGCTGCCTTATGAGATTTGGGAAAGGGCCTTGCCTCCCTTTTCCCCATGCTTGAGAAAAATTGCTGCTGACTTGCTGCTCTCTCTCACCTAATTGTGAGAGAGGTCTTTAGAGCGATAAGATCAAGCTCTTTCTGCTCAGCTCAAGGAATTGTTTCACCACGAGAGACCTTGCCCCCCAGGGAGGTGCATACCGCACCTTAGTCATCATGGGACTATATGCTTCTGCTGTTTTGGGACAAGTAGTTTTGGTTTGAGATAATTTTCTGACGTAGTGAAAGAGTTTCACAGACTGTGTCTAAAACAATGCCACTTCCTTGTATGTGATCAATAAAAGCCATCAGTCGGTCTGATTTGGGGCTCCAGTCTTTCGAGACTGCAAGACCCTTGGCCCTCTGAGATTTAACCGCATTGAGTCTCTGCTTCTTTCTTAAAGGTAACCCAAAGCTGCCTCTTCTCGCATCCCCACAGCCTGTGTTGCGCTGGAAGCGACAATATGTGAAATATAAAACAAAAAATAACAAATGAATTAAGAAAACAAACAAAAACAAACTCATGGATACTGAAAACAAAATGGTAGATACCAGAGGGGAATGGGGTGGAGGAGGTATGAATTGTATAAAGGGGGTCAAATATATGGTAACAGAATAAAATTAGTCTTTTGGCAATGAGCACAGATATTGAATTATAATATTGTACACCTGAAATTTATGTTATTAATGTTACGTCAATAAATTTAATTAAAAAAAGAAAAACACACCTGAAATGATTAAAACTATATGAATTCAGCAGAGAAACACAAATTATAAAAAGAGAACAAAATAAAAATTAGAATGCTGAACAATTAAACAATTAAATCTAAAATTAAAACAAAAATTCTCTGAAGGGAGTTGTTAGCAGACTTAATGACAAAAGAAGGATTTGATGAACCTGGAAGATAAATCAATAGAAATTAAACAATGTGAAGGATAAAGAGAAGAAAATATTGGGAGAACATAAATAGATTGACATCTTGACATCGGCAAGATGGAACACTAGGAAGTTTCAAGCCCTCATTTCTCCCATAGAAACATGAAATGAACAATGATAGAAACAAGTCTAACATCTACAAGTGAATGTCCAACCAAGAAAAAAAATCACATTAAAAATATAGGAAATTTGTGGCATTTTTATTTGCCATTGGCCCACCCACTCCCTTGCATGATGTGGTTGGAAGGAATTAACGTAATTCCCAGACCCCTCCATTAGGATGGAAGGAGCAGAGTGGAAGTTGTTTGCAACATTCTGGCCTATCTGTAAGTTGACTGTGGGACTGGTTGCTCTCTTGCCTCACTCATGTTTACACAGGAAACATCGGCATAGTTTGGATCTCAGGTTAGAAGTCACAGAAGGCAGCGGCAGGCAATGAAACACATGAAAAGTACAGCTGATTGCAGATCTGTGGATGTGTAATGGTGACACTATCTCTTCAATTTTGAGATTTAAACCTCTAGTGTAATTCAAGTTAATAGTAGTTAAGCTTGGGACTTTTTGAAAGTTTTCCTTTTCTTTGCTTTACTCTCCTCACGCCAAACATTAATGATACGGTTTACTATACATTTACTATGCATACCAGTTTCAATGATTCTGTTTACTCCAGACCATATGCCAACCAGGAGCAACAACTCTAGTTCCAGGAAGGAAACCTCCAGGACACTGATTTGAAAGAAATTTTTACATCAAGTGTAAAATTCACGCCTATCCCTGAAACAAACCAGTCCCTGGGAAGTACCTTTTTCCAACTTCCCCTTTCCTTTGGTCTGCCTTTTCTCACCTGCCTATAAAACATTTTGGCCAAACTGAGAGGAGGATGGCATGGTCTTTGCACAGGAGTCTACCTCCCTCCCAGAACGCCAACATTTTTTAATAAACCTGCTTTTCTTTCCACCACTCTCTCAAGTTCTGGCATTCGTGCACTGAACAGCGAAACCTTTCACACAGTAACAGATGTAGGGGAAGATATTACACAGAGAGGAATAAAATAGACCATTTAAGGCCCTAAGAAAAATCTGGAATGAGACTGTTTAGGAAATAAAGGAATCTAAAAGCATCTGCAGGAAAGTTTTTAAAAAGATAATAAAGCATACACACCGACTCCGACAGAAAGTATGCCCAGAAAAGAGCTGAGAAGTCCTGGTCTGATCTTAACTCATGGGTTCACTAATTTAAAAAGATGACACACACCAGCGTGCAAACACCAGGAGAATGGGCTCTTCTTTTCCCCTCAAATGTCCAATATTCAACTAAACATTATAAGGCATTCAAGGAAACAGGGAACTAAGGCTCACTCAAGGGAACAAAATCCCCACAAAAAGTCCCTGAAGTAGCATAAGCATCAGTGTTACTAGCAAAGACTTTAAAATAACTGTCAGATATGCTCAAAAGAGCTAACGTGAAACAGAGAAAGAGCTAAAGGAAATCAGGAAAATGATATGTAAACAAATAAGAACATCAACAAAGATGGAAATTATTAAACAAATTCTGGAGCTAAAAATTACAATAACTGAATTAAAAAATTCACTAAAAGGTTTCAACAGCAGATTCAAAAAGGTAGAAGAAAGAATCATCAAACTTAAAGAGAGGTCATTTAAAATTATCAAGTTCAAGGAGCAAAAAAAGAAAAGATTGAAGAGAAGTTAACAGAGTTCAAGGAACTGATGGGATACCATTAGGCAGATTAATACACGCACAGGTGAAAGAAGAGGGGGAGAGAAAAGGATAGAGTTTCTATTTGAAAACATAATGGCTGAAAACTTTCCACATTTGAGGAAATACGTGGATATACAAATCCAAGAAGCTTGATGAACTATAACCAGGATATATATAAAAAATCTACATTGAGACACCTGTCAAAAATAAAGACAAAGAGGAAAACAACTTACCACATACAAGGGATTGTCAATAAGACTACCAGCAGATTCTTTGGCAGAAACCTTGCTGGCCAGAAGGCAGTGGGATAATATATTTAAAGTACTGAAAGAATAAAACAATTGTCAACTGATTACATCTAGAAAAGCTGTCTTTCAAAAATGAGGGGAAAATTTAAGAGATTTCTATACAAAATCTGAGGGATTTCTTTACCACTAGACCTGCACTATAAGAAGTGTTAGTGAGTCCAAGTTGAAATTAAAAGATGCTAGATAATAACTCAAAGCCACATGAAAATATAAAGTGCTCCAATAAAGGTAAATACATGCACAAACATAATTTATAATACTACAATTTTGGTTTGTAACCCCACTTTCATTTTCTATAAGATTTAAGAGAAAAATGCAATCTATGTTAATGGGTATACAATGTATAAAAATGTAATTTGTGGCATGAATAACATATGAAGTCAGACAATTAAGTTCGTGAACTCATCCTGGAAAAAGTGCTACATACCTCATTGCTAAATATCATTATGGTCATCTTCGAAGTACTTCCCTTGGGAAGCTATGCACTGAGGCCAGTGCCTAGTCTACCATTCAAAGCCATGTTGGAACTCTTTTCTGGAATGGCCATCAGAGCTGTCATCATATTACCCTTGATGTCCTGAATGTCATCAAAATGTCTTCCTTTCAATGTTTCCTTCATCTTCAGGTAAAGAAAGAAGTCATTGTGGGCCAGATCAGGTGAGTAGGGAGAGTGTTCCAATACAGTTATTTGTTTACTGGCTAAAAACTCCCTCACAGACAGTGCCGTGTAAGCTGGTGCATTGTTGTGATGCAAAAGCCATGAATTGTTGGCCAAAAATTTAGGTTGTCTAACTTTTTCAGGCAGCCTTTTCAGCACTTCCAAATAGTAAAACTTAGTTAATTTTTTGTCCACTTGGTACAAATTCATAATGAATAATCCCTCTGATATCAAAATAAGTTAGCAACATCATTGCAACAAATTTGTGAACTTAATTGTCAGACCTTATAAGCAGAGAGCAGAGTTGTAAAACAGTAGTTTTTGGATGCAATTGAAGTTAAATTGGTAACAATTTAGAATAGATTGTCATGACTTTAGAATGTTATGTGCAATCCCCATGGTAACTACAAAGAAAACGTCTATGGAAAACACACAAAACAAATGAGAAGGGAACCAAAATGTGTCACTACAAAAAAAAATCAACAGAACTCAAAGGAAAGCATAACAGAGAAAATGAGGGACCAAAAAAAAAAAAAAAAAAAAAAACGGTATATGAAATACAAAAAACAAAATGGCAAAAGTGCTTTCCTATCAGCAATTACTTTAAATGTAAATGGATTAAACTTTCCAATCAAAAAACACAGATTGACAGATGTATAAAACAATCATGATTCAACTACACACTTCCTATAAGAGTCTCATTTTAGATCTATGGACATGCATAAGTTTAAAATGAAAGGATGAAAAAAGATATTCAGGCAAATAACCAAAATAGAGCAGGGATGGATATACTCATATCACACAAAATAGACTCAAAATTGTTGGAAGAGTTAAGGACATAATATAACAATAAAAATGTCAATCCAGCAAGAAGATATAAAAATTATAAACATTTACACACCGAATATTAGAACTCTAATATGTGTAAGCAAACATTGAAAGAATTGAAGGGGGAAATAGTTCTACAATAACAGTTGGAGATTTCAATGCCTCACTTTAAATAGTGAATAGAAAACCAGACAAAAGGTCACTAAGGAAATATGACTTGAACAACACTATGAACCCACTGAACCTAACAGACATATACAGAACAACCCACCTGACTGCAACAGAATACAGTTTTTCTCAAGTATACATGGAACATTCTCTGGGAGAGATTATATTAGCACAGAGCAAGTCTTAATAAATTTAAAAGACTGAAATCATATAAAAAGTATTTTCTATTCACAATGGAATGAAACTAGAAATCAATAACAGAATAAAAACTGGAAAATCTACAAATAAGTGGAAATTAAGAACACACTTTTATGCAATCAACAGGTTAAAGAAGAAATCACAGGGCAATTAGATTATGTCTTGAGACAAATTAAATGAAAATAACATACCAGATGAAGCAAAATCAGTGTTAAGGGTGGAATTTATAGCTGTACACGCTCACATTAAAAAAAGAAGAGTCTTAAGTCAGCAATCTAGCTTTACACCCCCCCAAAACTAGAAAAAGAACAAACTAAATGGAAAAGTAACAGAAGGAAGGAAGGGAAAAATTAACATTAGAGCAACAGTAAAATATAGATAGAAAAACAATAGAGAAAACTAAGGGAAAAAAGACTTAAAAAACTGAAATCAGAAATGAGAGAGAACATTACTACCAATTTTACAGAAATATAAAGGATTACTATGAACAACTGTATGCCAACAAATTGAATAACATAAAATGAACAAATTCCTAGACACACAACCTACCAAGAAGAATGAATCATAAAGAAATGAAACTTCTGAATAGAACTATAATTAGTAAGCAGATTATATCAGTAATTAAAAACCTCCCAAAGAAAGGCCCCGGATCAGTTAGCTTTACGGTGAATTCTATGAAACATTTAAAGAATTAGCACCAATACTTCTCAGACTCTACCACAAAATTGAAGAGAAGGAAGCACTTCCTAACTCATCCTATGAGGCTAACATTACGCTGCTACCAAAGCCAGACAAACACACTACAATAAAAAGAAAACTACAGACTAATATCCATTATTGATATTGATGAAAAAATCCTCAACAAAATCTAAGCAAACACAAATACAACAGCATATTAGAAAAATTATATACTATGACCAAGTAAGATATTTTTCCTGGAATACAAGGATGGTTCAACATATGAACGAACATCAATCAATGTAGTATATCACATAAGGGAAAAAACACATGATCATCTCAATTGATACAGAAAGAGCATTTGAGAAAATTCAAAACCATTTCATGATAAACACACTGAACAAACTAGGAATAGCAGGGAACTACCTCAATATAATATAGACCATATATGAAAAACCTTTTTTAACACTTAATTTTTTTTTAAATATGATGCAGAACATTTTCAGTGAATAACCTTAATTCTAGAGGGGAATTTAGAGGGGGAAGTCAGTGGCCAACTATTCCAAGGCTAACCATGTCATGCAGTAACCTTTGAACCATACTACCTCTGGAATGTTAAATATATCTATTGAAAGGTTTCTGTGAGTGTATTTCTCACCTTCACACTCAGAAAACACTAGAGATAAGCACCCCAAAGATGACATCTTTCCAAAACTGAAACCTTTCCTTCTGAGACCAAAAACAAGACAAGAATGCCTGCATTCACCACTTCTATTCAACTTAGTACTAAACATTCTAGCCAGAACAATTAGACAAGGGGGAAAAAAAAGACACTCTGGAAAGGAAGAAGTAAAATTATCTCTGTTCACAGGCAACGTGATTTGTATATAGAAAATCCTAAAGATTCCATCAAAAAATGATAGAATTAACAAATTTACCAAAATTGTAGGATGTAAAATCTACACATAAAAATCAGTTGCGGTTCTATGTACTAGCTATGAACAATCTAAAAGGGAATTGAGAAAAAACATTCCATTTACAATAGCATCAAAAAGAATATGCTTAGGAATAAATTTTACCAATGAGGCAAAAGATTTTTACAATGAAAACTACAAAACACTGATGAAAGAAATTAAATAAAACATAAATAAATAGACAGATATACCATGTTCATGGATTGGAAGACTTAATAGCGTAGAGATATTAATACCACCCAAAGTGATATACAGAATCAATGCAATTTCTATAAAAACCTAATGGTGTTTTCTTTTTTGCAAAAATAGAAGTCACCCAAAAGTCATGTGGAATTTTAAGGAATCCCGAATAGCCAGAACATTCTTGAAAAAAAAAGGTTGGTAGACAAACTTCCTGATTTCAAAACTTACTACAAAATTACAGTAATCAAAACAGTGTGGTTCTGGCATAAAAGCACACCTATAAACTAACGGAATAGAATAGAGAACTCAGAATAAAACTTTGCATATGTGATCAAATGATTTCCACAAAGATGCCAACACCATTTAATAGGGAAAGGATGGTCTTCTTCATAAATGATGCTAGGAAAATTGGATATCCATATGCAAAGAAAAAAGTTGGAATTTTTTATTGTTATTGTTCTAAAGATAGGTTTATTTCTTGACTTGCATCCTTTACCACGAACTCTTTAACTAAAACAAATATAACCAAACTTTTTCACATCCTTTCAATTAAATCATGCTTTCATCATGTTTCTGCTACTTCTATTTTATCTACAAAAACATGTATATTTCCATTAAGTTATACATTCTACATATGAAAATTGATATATTCTGATGTTAGGATTAATTCTGGAAAAAATTTTATTATTAAATATATTGGGGTGACAATGGTTATTAAAATTACATAGGTTTCAATTGTACATTTTCATAATACATCATCTATATATCACATTGTGTACTCACCACAGTTGGACCTTTACTTTACACCATACACAAAAATTAACTCAAACTGGATCAGACCTAAATGTAAGAGCTAAAAGTATAAAATTCTTGGCAAAAAAACATAAGATAAATACTTCATGACATTGGATTTGGCAATGATTTCTTGGATATGATACCAAAATCAGAAGCAACAAAAGAAAAAAAATAGATGAATTGGAATTCATCAAAAATTAAAAACTTTGTTCATTAAAGAAAATTATCAACAAAGTGAAAACCCACAAAATGGGAGAAAATATTTGCAATTCATATATCTGATAAAGGATTAATATCCAGAATACGTAAAGAATGCCTGCAGCTCAACAACACAAAATAAATAACTCAATTTAAAAATGAGAAAGGACACAGTGACCTCCATGGTCCTCCAAATCTGTCTCTGTCTTCAACCGTGTTTGGACAGAACAGACCCCTTTCTTCAGCCTCCGACTAACCTCCAATCTCTTCCAGTTGCAACCTTCAGAACCATCTCAGTCATCCGTAGCCCCCAAGGCCAGACAATACTGGGGTTTTTTTGGTTTTAATTTTATTGGGGAAGCAGAACAGGACTTTATTGGGGAACATTGTGTACTTCCAGGATTTTTTCCAAGTCAAGTTGTTGTCCTTTCAATCGTAGTTGTGGAGGGTGCAGTTTAGCTCCAGGTCCAGTTGCCATTTTCTAGTTGCAGGGGGCGCAGCCCACCATCCCTTGCGGGAGTTGAACCAGCAACCTTGTGGTTGAGAGGACGCACTCCAACCAACAGCCATCTGGGAGCTCAGCGGCAACTCAGCTCAAGGTGCGTGTTCAATCTTAGTTGCAGGGGGCGGAGCCCACCATGACTTGTAGGAATCGAGGAATCGAACTGGCAGCCTTGTGGTTGAGAGCCCACTGGCCCATGTGGGAATCCAACCGGCAGCCTTCCGTATTAGGAGTGGAGCTCCAACTGCCTGAGCCTCCAGCTGGCCCCCAGACAATACTGTGTTTTGAGCTTAACTCCTTATTGCCGAGCAACCATGAGCTCCCACGTTCATCAGAATTATTCCACCGAGGTGAAGGCCCCTGTTAACTGCCTTGTCAGCCTGCATCTGCAGGCCTCCTACACCTACGTCTCACTGGGCTTGGATTTCAACTGCAAAGATGTGGTTCTAGAGGCCATGGGCCTCTTCTTCCACGGGTTGCTGATGAAAAGCGTGAGGGTGCTGAACATCTCTTGGAGATACAAAACAAGCATGGTGGCTATACCCTCTTCCAGGACCTGCAGAAGCTTTTCCAAGATGAGTGGGGTAAAACTCAGGATGCCATGGAAGCCACCTTGGTCATTGAGCAAAACCTAAACCAGGACCTTTTGAACCTGCATTCCTTGGGTTCTGCCCACACAAGCCCCCAATCTCTGTGACTTCCTGGAGAACTGCTTCTTAGATGAGAATGAGAAACTCATCAAGAAGATGGGCAACTACCTGACTAATCTCCACAGGCTGGCTGGCCTGGCCCGCAGGCTGGACTGAGTGAGTATCTCTTTGAAAGGCTCCCCCTTAAGTATGAGTAGGAGCCTTTGGAGCCCAGAGGCTTTGAAGCACCCCTCTGCATCCCTCTGGCATTGGGCTTCTGCCTGAGACTCTCCCTGCAACCAGTAGGCAGCCTTCTAACCACCCTGGAGCTCTATCCCATGCCGTGGACCAAATTGAAATGATAAAGATTTTTGAAGCAAAAAAAGAAAAACATAAATAGAAAATAAAAATGGGCAAAGGACTTGAATATACATTTATCCAAAGAAGATATACAAATGGCCAATGAGCACATGGAAAGATTATCAACATCACTAATCATTAGGAAAATGCAAATCAAAACAACGAGATAATATTTCAAACCCATTAGGATGGCTATTATCAAAAACAAACAAACAAACAAAACAAAAACTCAGAAAGTAGCACATATTGTCAAGGAATTGAAAAATTGCAACACTGTGTGTATTGCTGGTGGGAATTCAAAATATTAAGCATAGAAATATCATTATGATCTAGCAATTCCACTTCCAGATATATACGCAAAAGAATTGAAAGTAAGCACTCAAACAAATATTTGTACATCCGTATACATACCAGCATTATTCACAAAATGTGGAAGCAACCCAAATGTTTATAGACAGATGAATGTATAAAACAAAATGTGGTGTACACATGCAATGAAATATTATTCAGCCTTAAAAAGTATACATGCTACAGCATGGAAGAACCTTGGGGGACCCACATGCCTTCTCTTATCTCGATGAGTTTTCTCCCAATGAGGGCTCTTCCAGACACTTGGGCTGTTTGAAAATGGGGTTCATGTGCTTTGATACAGAGCAATGCTTGTTTTTATGCTTGCTATCTAACTCAAAGACAATATTAAGTCATTTTTTTAGCTAAGTCATAAAGAGAGTTTGTGATCACCCTGTATATCAGTAAATATGTCTGCATAGGACAGTTTAGACACCTACCTGACAACTATAGTTGACATTGAAGAATATTTTATGTTTTTATTCAACAAGTGGCATTTCTTCCACCCATTTTCATTGTTGATGGTTTTTCTTTTCCACAGGGGCATATTGCTTGGCTTTGGGGTCAGATTAATCTCCTTTGGAAACTGATGTCTTGCTAAGATCCTTTCTAAGCCAGAGAGTTCAGAATTCTCACCTAGTAGTAATAGAATAAGCATTACTGTAATTCAGTGTTCCTCTTCATTTTTGCATAGCAAGAGTAAATAACATGACATTAATTTGAGAAAGAATATTTATGCCACTTAATAATTGTTATTTAGCTCTTCTGCTCCTTCACTACAAAAATATTACTGAGCAACGTTTAGACTTTAGCCTGATCCTAGACATCTAATAGATGCCCAGTGAATGAATGAACGAGCAGATATGCTCGTACCACACATATTGAAGGTTATTTGTACAGTTTACGCATTATTCTCAAACTAATGGCAAATTACTGTCATTACAATTATTTTATTTTCAGAGATATCAATGACATTCTTCATTTACATCACATACACTGCTTCACATTGACTTCAATTGGCCCCTAACCAAATTACCCATCTGCAATGAGACAAAGAGCCTGCCTCAGAATGTAATTCAATACACTTTCCTTCATCAAAACAGTCCTGCTACAAAAAAAAAGAAAAAGAAAAAGAAAGAAGACAGAAAAGAAAGGAGGGGGGAAGGAGGGAAGGAAGGAAGGAACGAATGAAGGAAGGGAAGAAGGGAGAAGAAAAAGAAGGAGGGAGAGCGGGAGGAAGAGAGGGAGGAATGAGGCAGAGAAGAAAGGAGGGAGGGAAGAAGGGACGGAAGAAGAAAGAAGGAAAGGGTCAGCTGAACTACATAATAGCTGAACTATTTAGTGACATAGTTGACTTATATTGTAGTGTAAGCTTCTTATCTCTGCCAGCTGGTGCTTGCAGTCTACACTGTGAGTAGCTCAGCAATCCGTTTAGGTGTATTAGAGAATAAAAGAGCTGCCATAAACTAGTGCAGGAAGAGAAGCTGAGCGTCAGAGAGATTCAGGGTGACCCTTCATAGGAATTAGATCAGAACTTGTCCATCCCCTGTTGTTTCTCATGCTGAACCACTGACGATTCCTGCCAGACAGGGTAATAGGCAGAGACCCCCAAAGAACAAAGAACTGGCTCGAGGCACCTCAGCTTGGCAATCTAAATGATATAATGACTTAATGAATAGCTTGATCCTTACAGGCCCCCCAACCACTCCAAGTGAGTGAAAAACAGGACTGGAATCTGGGGCTCCTGCCCAGTGGTCAAGGCCTGGCCCAGACAGCTCCCACACACTGCTCTTAGTAGCAGTTTATTAGCTCAGTGAGCACACAGCTGGGGCACCCAGAAACTCTCACAGGTACACTCAAACAATAGGAAAAGCATGTGCTTTGTTTTGGTTGTCAGAATTTCATAGCTAAATTTAATATTCAACTAAATTAATCAACCCAATTCAGGTATTTGGTGACATCCAGTTAAAATAAAAATTTTTTGCCTCAAAATAATTTTTTTGATTGTCTTGTTGTATACACATATTTTGTGTATACAGCATTGCATACTGCCTCGTATAATTTTTGTAAGCAACTAGGGATAAATTAAAGAGAATAATATTTACAAATTTTCACGTTCTCGAGTATGATAAGTATATTTAGTACTGTAACCAAAATGAGATAAAAACTCAGAATTCACTTTGAATATTTAATTGGGTCATACAGCTCACCTTATTTGAAATTATAAGCAAGTTCCCTGGTTTTGAAAGAAAGTACAGTAAACATAGGGACAGCTCCAGAAATTATTGGAAGTAAAAAACTATTGATTGTCAATTTATAGATGACATTTTGGAGATATTGAACTGTAAGTTGCTTGGATGTTTTTTGTTTTTAATTTCTTATTTCAATGTGTGGAATGCAATACATGGTTGATGGATAAATGAACAGATGAATGGATTGATAAATTAGTAATCACAACACAAATCAGCATAAATAAGGTATATAAACCAGTACACAAGCTACTGCATGTGTGTGTGCTTGTGTGTTGTGTGTATTTACTGTGTTTCCCCGAAAATAAGACCTAACCGGAAAATAAGCACTAGCATGATTTTTCAAGATGCTCGTAATATAAAATAAGCTCTAATGTGTCTTTTGGAGCAAACATTAATATAAGACCCAGTCTTACTTTGGGGGAAATATGGTAGGGCTTATTTTATATTACGAGCATCCTGAAAAAATGATGTTAGGGCTTATTTTCTGGTTAGGTCTTATTTTGGGGGAAACATGGTACCAGAGACAGTAAAAACAGGTAACTTAAAACTTTGGGCTGTAAGGTGATTTGTTACTTTTGCACCTCAGAATTGTCTTCAATGTATGAACAAAAGTCATCGATTTGGTGGCCATTAGTCAACTGCAAACGTGTGACCAGCACACACTGCTTCTCGAGCTGCCCACTAGTCTCCTCTCTAAGGCCACTCACTCTGTGGAAACCACTCTTCCTGCTTGCTTCACCTCTCCCTGCACTTCCCTACCACCCAGTTAAGTATTTGGGGAAGAGGGAATAGAAGCAGTGAATTAACCAAGGGAGGTATCTTCTTAAGCATTAAAAACAACAAAAAAAAGCTATAAACTTCCTCCCACTTTCTACTTATTGGTTTGGTGCTGCTCGGTCATTTAGGAAAGTGATATGGAGAATGTATTAAATATCATAAAGCCAGTGGTACCGAGATCTCAGCATAGCCCCTTACATTGCTGTACTGGGGCTGGGGTGGGAAGAGGGAGGGAACGTCTTGTAGAGTCTTATGATGTTTTGGGGACAATTTTCTGGACAGCAGTATATCTAAATACTTATATGTAATGGATCCTCATTTCTCAGTTTTATGTTGTCCTTATGATTTAACTTCATTGTTATTTAAAGTAGAGAGGAAAACCTGGGTTTTTAGCAATAAATTTTTAGTTCTTTTTTTCTTTCTTTCTTCTTGCAATGGCTCTGAGTAGCAAATACAGGCTAACAAAAGGAAAGTTCCCATGCAGATGAAGAGGCAGATGCCAGGGGAAGGATAAAACCCATTTTGAAAGTCAGATGAAATTTCTATACAAGGAAGGCGTTAGATATGGTAGCAATGTAACATTGGTATCCATTCTCTAATTCATAATCTGATGAAAGAAAGTGTGAGAAATAGGGTCATCCCTTCAGGATGCACCTTCAAGGCAAGCACTACACATTTGGAATGGAATTTGGGAAATGAAGCAAACATTTGAAGTGAAGAAGTCAGGGCGTCAAAGGCTAATGTCCCCTCAGTGACTGAATCCTGCCTTAAGGTTGCAGGTCCTTCAAGGAACAGACTTGGAACACAGAGGTGACATTTCTTCCCCCAACACCATTCACCTCAGCTGCAGTGCGCATGTTTTTAAACTGGCTTCCAAGCACAGCAGACAATGATGGTTGCCAAGTCCCTTGGAAACAAAGGCCCAGACAGTATGGGCAGCAGTTTTATATGCCTGTTGTTTGCCAAAGGTGTATCAATATCCATCAGTATCTAACTGGGCAGATAAGGGAACAGAAGATAAATCATTTCTTCAATCTCACATGAACACTCACTGCATTTTCAATTTTAACATCACATTTTAATTACAAGAATACATGGAGAGATTTCCACTAGGATACATAAAATCAAACAACTTAAAGAAGTATACATAGTCAAAAGGAAAGTCTTCTTTCCTTCACTTTCTATTCTTTCTCCAGATATAGCCACTGTCCTGAATTTGGTGTGTCTCTTTTCAGAACTCTTTTCTATATATTTACATACATATTTGTATGTACAAAATATGGTCTTCTTCGGACATAAATGGAATCCTTGTTTCTTATTTTGCAGTTTATTAAAACTCTACAGTGTGTTCTGTAGATATTTTAATGTTAACTTTTTAAAAAATAGATTCCACAGTATGGGTGTATCAGTTTATTTAATCATTCTACTATCAAACGACATTAGGCTGTTTACAGTTTTTCACCTTTATAAATAATGCTTCAACACACAACTTTGTTCACACACCTGTGTGCACAGGTGTGAGTATTTCTCTAGAACACTAACTAAAAGTGGAATTGCTAACTTGAAGAACATGTATATGGAAGGGCGTGTTAAAATATGAATTTTTCTGTTGTCTCTATTTTGTCCTAAGGCCACACAGTCTGAGAAAAATTCAGTAGGTGCCAGGTACCCATATATGTACAACATACTTATCTATATAAGAAAAAGCTAAACATTCTTCAAGGCAAGTGAAGTTTTCTTTAGGCAAAGTTACTGTAGTGCTATGTACTGTAGCATCTTCCCTGGCAAATGAAGGTACTGGACTATGTCCACTAATGCCTCATTTATTAATTTCCTAGGGCTGCCAATTACTTTCCTAGGTCTGACAATTAAGTTTGAGAACTCATCCTAGAAAAAGTGTTACATACCTCATTGGTGAATATCACTATGGTCACCTTCGAAGCACTCCCCTTGGGAAGCTATGCACCAATGCCAGTGCCTAGTCCACCCTTCAGAGCCATTTTGAAACTCTTTTTCTAGAATGGCCATCAGAGCTCTCATCGTATTACCCTTAATATCCTAAATGTCACCAAAATATCTTCCTTTCAATATTTTCTTTCTCTTCAGGTAAAGAAAGACATCATTGGGGGCCAGATAAGGTGAATAGGGAGGCTGTTCCAATAGTTATTTGTTTACTGACTAAAAACTCCCTCACAGACAGTGCTGGGTGAGCTGGTGCATTGTCATGATGCAAGAGCCATGAATTGTTGGCGAAAAGTTTAGGTTGTTTTCGTCTAACTTTTTCACGCAGCCTTTTCAGCACTTCCAAATAGTAAACTTGGTTAATTGTTTGTCCAGTTGGTAAAAATTCATAATGAATAATCCCTCTCATATCAAAAAAGGTTAGCAACATCATTTTGACTCTGGATTTGAACTGACGGAACTTTTTTGGTCGTGGACAATTGGCTGACTTCCATTGTGCATTTTGACTCCTTGTTTCAGGGTCCTATTGGTACACCTATGTTTCATCACCAGTGATAACATGGCCCAAAACATCATCTTGCCTCTCCAAAAGGTCTTGGCAAACTTCGACTCTCCTTTGCTTTTGTTCATCGGTGAGTTCCTTCGGGACCCTTTTTTCACATATCTTTCTCATGCCAAGATTTTCAGTTAAGATTTTCCTAACGGTTTCTCTATATATGTTACTTGGTCTGCTATACTTTTCACAGTCAGTGACAATTTTGACATACAATTCGATTAATTTTTGCACTGTTTTCATCAGTTCTGCTTGTTACTGGCCTCTTTGACCTCTCTTTATCAGTGACGCATTCTGTCCCCTCAGAAAAACGTTTAATCCACTTTTACACTGCCTTTTTCTTCATGGCATTATCCCTATAAACTTGGACTAACATGTCCCTGATTTCACTTCCACTCTTGCCAAGTTTAACAAGAAATTTAATGTTTGCTGGTTGCTCTAATTCAAGTCCAGACATTCTCGACAGCACACAAAAACATGCAACAACAATAATGAACGCCACTCAGGAAGACACTGCCACACGTCGACATGAACACAGCTGTGAGACACTGATATACCATGGTTATGATATCTTACTGAGCTGTTTGTACAGTGCTGCCAATGTAAGTGCACGGTGGCAAGTTTGCAAACTTAATTGCAGACCACAAAATGGGTTACTTAAAACAACAAATTTAATGTTTCACAGTTCTGGAACCTACAAGTCTAAAACCAAGGTATCATCAGGGCCTTGTTCCTTCTGAAACCTCTAGGAGAAAATTCTTCCTTGCTTCTTCCTAGTTTCTATTGTTTGCTCACAGTCCTTACTTTCCAGACTGATAAATCTCCAATCTCCAATCTCCAATCTCTGCCTCTGCTGTCATATGGCCATCTTCTCCCTGTGTGTCTCTATCTTTTTATAAGAACCAGTCATATTGAATTAAGAACTCACCCTACTCCAGTGTGACTTCAATTCAGTTACATCTGCACCTCTATAAAGACGCTATTTCCCAATAAGGCCATATTCTGGAATCACATTCTGGAGGACTAGGGGTTAGGACTTCAACATATCTTTTTGAGAAACACAATTCAGTCCCTAACACCTAGAAAAGTCTATCAGTAAGCGGTTAGGACCACAGTCGCCTGTGGCCACAGAGAAAAGAAGCCAGTGTTGGAAGCCAGTTGTACTTTCACCAACTGGGTAAAGATATGGAGGGCAGGGGTTCAAAGCTGTATGTGAACCTCCTGGAAAGTAGTTGTTTTTGAATCATCTTGAGAAGCATTTCAAGAGGGTTTCATCCAAAGGGTGAGGCAATCTCTGTTGAAACAGGACGGAAGTGTACCATGCCAAAGCTGGGGAGGGGATGGAGCTGGAAGAGGGGAAATATCAGCAGGAGTCTGTCAAGTGAGAGACCTCCAGCAGCAGGAAATCACCGAAGAACCCACAAAAATGCCCCAGGAATGAAAATGTCAGCTTTGAAAGCTGCCACTCCCAGAGTGCTAGAATGACAGACGACAATTTATTTCACCAGTCAAGGAAAAGCTTTTCAGTTCCTCCCACCGTCACCTTCGTCAACCAAACTATAGCCAGTGAAGGAGCACACAGAGCAAGAAAAAGAACTACACTGCCAGGCCTACCAGAGTGGTGGGGAGGAGAGAGGTTTTAAATTGGATAAGCGTATAGAGTTCAGATGTGAATGAACTTTTTATTATTTAAATATGGCGAGGAAAGTTATGAGATATGCTTGTGATGTCATCCAAAGGTGATGAGTGAAGATCCACAGAGTGGGCCGGAGGGGAAAGTTGTGAGGAAAAAGAAAAGTATTTTCTGCCTCCTCTTTACCAAGTTCAACTCATTTAATAAGCCAGTATCATACATTTTAATTTTGACAAGACTTTGGAATTATCTTTGAAAAAGCCTGAATCAGTTAACATGCCATCGATTATGAGGGTATTTATGTCCCCACAGGTTCATCGTTATCGATCTTTTATATTTGACCAGTATAATGACCTAAGAACATCCTCTTGATTTATCTTTTACTTCCTTGATTACTGGAGTGTTTGAATATCTTTCATGTTTGTTGATGATTTGTATTTCACCTTGTGAATTGCCTGTCTGTAACATTTATCTAGTCTATTAAGTTGCTTATATTTTTATTAATGATTTTATGTAATTTTTAGTGTAATAAGGATATTAGTATTGATTCACAATATTGTGGATTTGAAGATTAGAGATTGATCAGAATTCAAATGGACAAATTTGTCATAATGTTTTAAAATCATTACTCCAATACCTGACTTCTTACCCAAAACTTGTGTCTTAATCACTGTGGCAGCTGCTATTTTGCTTTCTAAGTTCATAGGCACAAGTGGCTACCATCTACCTTTTGTCTTTCACTTAAGTGTGAACAATCCAGAAGGCAGGCTACACTCAATTTTGCAAAGCAGTCCAGTTATCAACTGCCTTGATGGAACTTCAGGAGTGACGGGCTTCTTCAAACTGCAATAAGTGAAAGTTGCGTGTAATCCTCAGGGGAGATACCCAGCTCCTCTCTGTGGTTGTACAATCCTGGCAATAGGAGGAAGGGGTAGGAAATGGAGCAAAGGAATAAACTTCAACACTTGACCTTCAACTTAGATGTTCTCTCACTAATCTTAAAATCAAATCTAAAGCTAAAATTGTAAATTTAGTGGTATTTCCAACTTAGGCCCCTTTCCATCTTTCCACAGGTATGCTTTGGCTAAAGAAGAGTGACAGACATATCTTGATTCATAAAAGGCACGTAAAGAAGTAATTGTGAAGTCAGTGCATGAGTAAATTCCACAGTAAGCTCTGGGAACATGAGCCCCTATAGCATGATCAGTATCGATGGCGCATGGGTCTCAAGGACTGAGCACACCTGCAATGTAAAGAATAAGTGTTTACTAATGGCTGAAAGAAGAGGCAGCTTGTACCAAGATAAAGTACGTGCTTACTAAAGGAATTCACACACCTCCTCCCTCTATACACATACATTTTTTTTGGTCCTGTTCACTCTTATAGGAATAAAGCATCTCCAGCTGATGATTTGGAAGCAGCTTGTGAAGGTTAGATAGTGTCTCAAAGGTGTGACGCAGAACTTCAGGATGGTCATAGTTTTTAGGTGTCTTAGGTTTGTCAACAAGTGAAAGTTTCAGTACAATTTGATTGTTTTGGGCTGTTTCCATGATGACTCACTGAGTTCCAGAGAACAAATAGAGAATTTGAAGAGTGAAGTCCCTTGCACTTGTTCTTTCTCCATCTCCAAGAAGATGTCATAGAATCTATTTCCTGGTCTCTAATTGCTTAGCATTCTGAGAGTCACAATGGCCCAGATCTTAGCCTGGAATTCTAAGTGCTCATCCTGTATCTTCAAACCAGAGGAAATCAGATCAGCCTGTCAAAAATATCTTGACAAGTCTTACAGGGATTTTAGGCAAAAACTCCAGTTTCCTGTCTGGTCATGGACAATACCTGAGGAAAACAGAGTGCTTTCCTAAAAGGAAGAGGGAAAGCGGTGTGTATACATCTAGTGCTATTTTCCCGTCTGGCATCTAGACGATGTGCACCCCGTTTGTACATAATTAATGCTCCACAGACCTTCCAGACCCTGAGGGAGAGTGGTTAGTTACATCAGCACAGTTTGCAAGCAGAACTGAGAAAAGAGCTTCATCATCCAAAACTGAGGAAATGTCTGGATTAACTCAGGTAAGAGGCCCAACTGCTTCTTGTTCTCTTAACCCAATTAGCACTGAGGAAACAAAGTAAACAAACAAAATTTTC
This sequence comes from Rhinolophus hipposideros, assembly GCF_964194185.1. NCBI lineage: Eukaryota > Metazoa > Chordata > Mammalia > Chiroptera > Rhinolophidae > Rhinolophus > Rhinolophus hipposideros. Next base: position 5,230,099 of record NC_138054.1, on the reverse strand, counting down.
AACTCTAGCTTTCCTGGTAGAAGCCATTCTTCATTGTGGATCAAAAGCAGAGGACAATAGAAGTACTATGTGGAGAGAGCAGTTTCCAGGCTCTTGGCCTCACATGGAAAGGTGCTGGTTCAGTTATTATATGGCATTAGCTTTAATCAGACGGCCATCCGCTGTGGCTGGGTGACCATCAGCTGTTACCGGTTAGGCATTAGCCACTAATATAACTGCTGTGGCTATGATAGTGGGGTTGGTTGGTTGGTAGGGAAGTGGACGGCAGATTGTGGCTCCTGCTTCCTGTGTCTCCAACCCAGCCGCCAGTGAGAATATAGTGGTTTGACTCCCCTGTCTATGGCTCCATGGGTGTTCCTTTTTGGCCTGATCACATCCTGCGTTCTTGTGTGGAGAGCGGGAGCAGAGATCCTGCAGTACACATGTGGTGACAGAGCCAGGAGTGCAGTTTCTCACCCTCACTCGGGTAGTAAATGACCATCAACTGTGATTGGATGGCCATCAGCGGTGGCTAGTTGGCCGTCAGCTGTAACCAGTGAGCCACTGGCCACTAATATAACTGCTGTGGCTACGCTAGCAGAAGATGGGGGCTAGCAAGAAGATGGTGGCTGAGCTAGCAAGCATGGACTGCAGTTAGCAAGTGAGGTTGGTTGGTTGGCAGAGAAGCAGACGGCTGGTTGCAGATCGTGTGGACCCCGTTTCCTGTGTCTCCAACTCAGCCATCAGCGATACTATAGTGGTATGACTCTCCTATCCATGGCTCCATTGGTGTTTCTTTTTTGGCCTCCCCACATCCTGCGTTCTTGTGCCGGGAGCGGGAGCTGAAACCCTGCATGACAACACATTAAATAATCTTAAACCATCATGCTTGATAGCACAGCCCCAAACAAGATAGAAGCTGCCAAGAACTACTTCCAGATTTGGGGGGAAAAATGGAAATAATAAGGTTTGTTATAGCTACTTCTTAATCTCAGCATGCTTCATCACCTGACCCAGTTTCCCCATAATTGCTCTACTCTGGGAACTGACTGGGTCATCACACTGCAAGGTGGTGAGCAACTAGGAACATCCTGCAAGCCAAGCATGTATGGGGACAGAGCCAGGAGTGCAGTTTCCAGGCTCTCGGCCTCACACAGAAAGGTGCTGGCTCAGGAAGTAAATGGCCATCAACTGTGATCAAAGGGCCATCAGCTGTGGCTAGTTGGCCGTCAGCTGTAACCAGTGAGCCATTGGCCACGAATATAACTGCCGTGGCTACGCTAGCAGAAAATGGGGGCTAGCAAGAAGATGATGGTGGCTGAGCTAGCAAGCGGCGGAGTGTGGATTGCAGATTGCAGAGAAGCAGATCGCTAGCAAGTGAGATTGTTTGGCAGAGACAAGTGGATGGCGGGTTGCGGATAGTGTGGCTCCTGCCTCCTGTGTCTCCAACCCAGCCGCCAGCAAGACTATAGTGGTGTGACTCCTCTATCTGTGGCTCCGTGGGTGTTCCTTTTTGGCCTCACCATGTCCTGCGTTCTTATGTGGGGAGCGGAACCAGAGACCCCGCAGGCTGCCCCGCATTATAGCATGCTAGGCAAAATCTGGCACTGTTTGCCGACTTCTTACCACACTTAAAAACCTTTGGTCAAGACTATAAAAAATTATGATTATATCCTATGATACGTTAGGGCCCAGAGTAGGAGATACACAATTCCACTTCTTAATTTTCAACTTGCAAACTTAGAAAGTAAAAGTTGAAAAAATGAACAAAACGTGTGCTTTAAATACAAATGTACGTAAAATACATAGCTAAGCAGAATCACTTAAATATAATGTGATTCTCATAATTTCATGGGTGTTTTATGAGAGAGAAAGGAATTGGTGGAGGTCATGGGGGCAGAATATTTTGATAGCCAGAAGCTTCTTTCTTCCAAGCAAATTTGAGTTTATTATTCTAAATCCTCATTTATGTAAATAAAAAAGAACAAACCATGTTTTAAGCCATTCAACAGGCCAAGGAAGTGATCTATTAAAATTGATTGTTTGTACTCCATGTAAATTGACTCATCTATTCTTAATCATTGCTCCAAATAGCAACTGATAAAATGTTTCTATCTGAAGTTTATTCATCTTGGCTGAAATCAGAAGTAGGCCACAATGATTAGATTTTATTTTAAAATAAATTATCTTATGGATAAATGTTTTTTGTAATGGGAAATATTTCTTCAAGGAACCAACCTAATTCATTTTCTCTAATTCTGGTGTGGTGAATCAGGATGGGACTTAACAGTCAAGAATGGAGGCTGCCAACGCCCTGTTGCTAACTAGTTGTGTGATCTTGATTGCAGCCAACCACGTCTCAGGCCCTGGCACTAACAGTCTTTGATAAAACAAATCCTCCCACATATATGTTGTTCTGTATTCCACTTATTTCCAATTCTATTCCTCAATGTCCAATGTACGAAGGTCTGACAATTAAGTTCGCAAAATTGTTGTAATGCTATTGCTAACCTTTTTTTCCCCCTCCTTTCTTCTGCCTCTCCCACTCCCTCTCCGGTTCAAGTAGTTGTTTCTCAGTCTAGTTGTGTGGGACACAGCTCCCTGGCCCATGCTGGTGTTATGAGCCTTGCACTCCCCCCTGGCTGAGGCAGTCGGTCGCCAGTCATCCATTGGTGGGCTGCTCATAGCAGCTCATGGCAGCTCTCGCCAGCTCACGCCAGCTCACGCCAACCTCTGGCTGCTCACCACAGCCCAGCTCCATGGAGAGCCGTTGTTCACAATCTTAGCTGTAGAGGGCGCAGTTCACTGGCCCATGTGGGAATCCAACGGGTGACATTGGCATTAGGAGCAGGGCGCTCCAACTGCATGAGCCACGGGGCTGGCCCTGCTAACCTTTTTTGATATCAGAGGGATTATTCATTATGAATTTGTACCAACTGGACAAAAAATTAACAAGTTTACTATTTGAAAGTGCTAAAAAGGCTGCGTGAAAAAATTAAACAACCTGAACTTTACGCCAACAATTCATGACTTTTGCATCACAACAATGCAGCAGCTCACAGGGCACTGTTTGTGAGGGAGTTTTTAGCCAGTAAACAAATAACTGTGTTGGAACACCCTCCCCTCTCACCTGATCTGGCCCCCAATGACTTCTTTCTTTACCTGAAGATAAAGGAAATATTGAAAGGAAGATATTTTGATGACATTCAGGACATCAAGGGTAATACAACGCCAGCTCTGATGGCCATTCCAGAAAAAGAGTTCCAACATGGCTTTGAATGGTGGACTAGGAGCTGGCGTCGGTGCATAGCTTCCCAAGGGGAGTACTTCGAAGGTGACCGTAGTGACACTCCGCAATGAGGTGTGTAGCATTTTTTCTAGGATGAGTTTGTGAACTTAATTGTTAGACCTTCATATTTACCTTCTCATAACCACATTTGTAATATGTTATTTTCCCACAAGAAAAGATGAAAAAGAATCCTCCTAAGCCAGCACTTCTTTTCTTATTGTGACTTGAGTTGCTCTGAAAGGCCAGCAGCACCGCTTAAGTGCTAGCAGTTATATTGTTAACTAAATTGGTTTCTCAGCATAGCAGCTGCAGGATTCTGGGTTGTTTTTCTAGTTAGGCTGATCTTATTCATGACCTTTAGGTGAATGGCAATTCCCTTTTTTGTTCCAAAGAGGGCTGTTATGTGTCCTGAACACCTTCCTCTTCCCCTCTGCCATGGTGGATGTGACAAGATCAGCAGTTTTCCAGAAGGCAAAGTATTCAGTAATGTTCAAAGGGAAAAGATTATCTCCAAGTTTCTTAAAGAAAGCGTTTTGAAGAGACTGTTCCGTTCAAAGCTAATGAGGTGGGAGAGTCCCGAATACCAGAAAGAGGACCCAAGCTACAGCTTTTCTAGCACCAGAAAGTAAGTTCTGATCCTGAACTTAATCCAAAATTCAAAATGAATTCGTGACATAAGGCTAAGAAAACGCAGCTACAGAGTATAGGCATCTAAAAGATAGGAATACCTTTTAAGTAATTCAAGCTGCAGAATTCAAGTCTCGCAGAAAAATCTAAATAAAGGTGCAAATGTGATTGAGAATTTATTCAAAAGCACTAGCTGCAACATATGCTGATGTAAAACTTACTGATGTATGTGTTTATCTTACCTTTGGAAATATATTCATATTCATCATTATCAAATTCATTCTAGGAATAAATAGATTTTCAACAAGATTTCTTACATTTCTGTAACAAAATGGTGGTCTCCCAAATAGGATAGTAAAGTGTTAAAGGTTAATTTTTAAAACAAAAACACAATGTCTAACAAAATATTTTCACATGTATTTCTTAAAAAGGAATTTTACAAACACAAGACAGTCTTTTTAGGGTAAATGTTCATAGAAGTGGAGTTCTAAATCAGGGATAAATATCATTGTCCATGACTAAAAGACAAAGCAGAAGCTGGAAAAGGCAATAAAAGAGTAGTTAGCTAAACCAGACACTAAATACAAATTGCTCATAATTTTATTGAAATGTTCTCCACTAACTTGGCATCTATTTGAAAACAAAAATGCATATTATTAATTGGAAACTATTGTCCTGACTTTCTAAAAATATTTATGTAATTACACTAATCAAGATTCTATTGCAGTAAAGGACCAGCCATGACCTCGGCAATAATGTAGGGAAAAATAAAGGGAATTGAAGGCAAGAGAAGGGGTAAATGTAAAAATGTCAGAAGTATTGAAAGAGGTAGACTGAAACAGAAAACTTTTCCCTCCAGAGTAAATAGAAATTGAACACTGCTGTTACAGACATTTCTTTGCACAACTCTGGACTATGGAAAAAAAAAAAGTATATCAAAGAGCTTTCCAAAATAGTTAGCTGGTGGTCGATATGATCACCTTTGTTTGTCATAGTGGGAGAAACGGAGGTGGGCAGCAAGGCATAACTTCCTACTAAGTGACTGGCAGAAGGCTCTCCTTTCCCACCAGTTCAGACCATCTTCACTGTAATCAATGCAAGAGGAGCTTGTTAAATGCCATGAGACGGAGAACAACTATGTACCCTACTCCACTGGATTAGCTAAAGAGGTATGGGTTTAAAGTAAGGACATCCTGAGGCTGCCACTAAAAATTGAATCTGGAGTGGCCTTGGCATGGTCTAGAAGAAAGATGTGTTCTTTTGGGGCAAGGATTGATGATAAAGCTGGACCAGACCCACTATGCAAAACAGCCCACTGTCCAACAAATCCCCTCACTCTCGAGGCTGGACGAGAGCCCAACCAGACTCAAGGGTTTGGAGAGTGCATAATTCTCACAGTTGTTGCCCTTCTATTCACACTACCACATTTCACATTTAGCTCTCTGTCTTAGCCTTGTGTCCTCACCACTTAGAATTTAGAATGGTGCTCCCCTGTAAACACTCTACAGGGACTGTCCTGTCACTATAGTTTTAAACCTGTAATACTAAAAACCTCATCAATTCAACAAGTGGAAGGGGGAGCACACGTGATTTTGAGGCTGATGTCAAAGTGTTCAAAAAGTCTCCAGGGAAGAGAAGAGGAGTCAAGTGGAGATGATAAAAGGAAAGGAAGGTTTTAGGAATATGCTCGTCAAGGAAAAAAAATCTTAAAGCATGCATTAATGGATGACAAATCTCAGAGGGACTTTAAGGGATCAGGCATCAGCTTGAGCCTCTGAAACAAAAGGAAAAAAGCAGAAACATAAAGCAAGAAAGATGGGAGATGCGTAAGCTAGACATGTGAAATGCACACATGCATACTCACACATACACACAATTCTTGTGTCCTACGCAGAGAACATTAAAAAAAAAATCTCAGCTAGCTACATTTGTAGAAAATGTTAGTTGGAAATACATGGATCCTCATATTTACCCAAGTCACTATTTTTCAAGTAATTGTAAGTTGGGAAAAGTTACTTAACATATTTAAGGCTCAGTTTACTTACTCCCTTATGAAATAGGAATAACTAGTAGTAGCAACTTCATTGTATTGTAGAGTGTTAAATTGGTTAATCTGAATGAAGTATTCAACATTATGCCTGGCACATAGTAACCACACCATACTCTCTAGCAAATGTTATTTTGGAGTAAATTAATTATAATATTTATTGAGTGCCTAGTATATGCCAGCACTCCTCTGGACCAAATAAGGCCAGGTCTTGTCTTCGAGGTACTGAAAAGAAAATGAATGAGATATTGTAAACTGATAGTTATAATGTAATAGTGAGTAAGGAACTCTGAACAAATCATTATAATGTAACCCAAAATAGGGATCTTGAAGGAGGTAGCAATTCTTACCAAGGGATCAAGGAAAATGGTTTGTGAGCTAGTGCTATGTAAATAGGACTTAATTTAGGCAGGTAAAAGAAGGGAGGAGATTTTAAAAAAAAAAAGGAGCTATTACAGAAAAAGTAAACATAATAATGCATGTTCTGGAAGAGAGAGGGTATTTAGAAAAATTACAAATGTCTTGACATGTTTTGCATGTTGTAGGCAGTGGAAAGGTGATGAGCAGACACTTGAAACCTGGCTACAAGAATTTGGACTTTATTCTTTAGGCATAGGAGGGCATTTGAGCAGATCTGTGATTTAGATTAGCAGTATGGAAAAGTCTGAAGAAGGAGAGTACTTAAAAGGGAGAAGTCCAAAGAAGCCCAGGCTAATCTTATCACCATTAATTTATACTTATTGTGCTCCTAGTATGCACCCAGCACAGTTTAAAGTAATGAGGGCTCAGCAATGAACTGGACAGGGAAGGCCCCTGCCCTCATAAAGTGTTATATTCTACTGGGAAGAGACAGACAATAAAAAAAGAAAATGACAAACAAACAAGATTGTAAAGAGGATAGAGAAGAAATAAAAATAGGGTGTTATGAAATAGAGTAATATGGATGGGAAGGGCTTTTTAAAAGTGAAGTTAGGGAAGACCTTTCTGAGAGAAGAATGGAAATGCAGAGGAAGGAGACATACACCTCTGAGCTGGGAGTGGAGATAGGAGAGCAAATATTTGAGAAACCCTTGAAACTGTTCAACATCTGGTGTACACTGTATGTGCGTTTTTTCTGGGAAGATTCTCCAAGGAGCATGGGATTCCCTTCCCCCCAAATGTTAAGAACCAGTGCATTTAGTTGCTTAACAAAACATTTTGGGGGTTGAATGTAGAACTTAGTGTTCAATCCAAAAGAATTCAGTAGAATTCATCAGCAAAGGATTGCAAAAATTTCTTCTTCAAATGTCAGTGCTTTATTATAAAGAACACGTCTGGCAAACATTTTTAGTATTTACTTACATATTTACTTCATTATATATGTATATATAGTAATTCATATATAACTATATACTACTGTATATGTATATATACATATATTTCCTCCTCCCACTCCACACACTTATTTCATGGAACTCAAATAAGTGATATGAATTTGGGGGGCAAAATTGGCCTCCAGGGATCTCAATGTATCCTAGACAGAAAAAAATCAACTTTTGTTCTTCCTGTTGTGATACTACTGAGTGACCTGGAACTGGCCGGAGGTGGGCTTGCTCTCAGCAGGGAAACCTTCCTTCTTTCATTTTAAGTATTTACTAGATTACATGTTATAAGCATGGCTAAAGCTTTACATATATCCATGCATGTACATAGATTTAGCTTTGTCTGGCTTAGCACAGAGCAGAGCTGGCTTTATGTGAACAAGCTATGGGATGGAGGTTGGTGGGTGCCAGGGGCACCCTGGCTGCCACGCGGGGCCCCTCAGCCCGGCCCTCGGGGTCAGGGCCAAGGCGCAGGGAGTCCCGGCCTGGGCGTGGGGCGGTGGGGGCGCCGAGGCCGTGACCCGGGCCGCTGCGGAGGCCCGAGGCGGCCGCCCACCGCCGTGGCCCAGGGGGCGCCCTCCCCGCGGACCTGGCGGCCTGGTGACCCCCGAAGGACTCGGGGCCTGGGCGGCCGCCGACGACCCCACGGCCCCGGAACGCCAGTGGACCCTATGGAACGCGGGGCCGTCGTGGGCGCCCCTGCTCGATGGTAGTCGCTGGGCCCCCCGGCCGCTGCGGCAGCCCGCGGAGCCGCAGCCCCAGCTCAGGCTGGTCTCGCCCGGCCCGGCGCCCACCCGCGGGCCTCGCAGGCCGTGCACCGCCCGGGGGATGCGCTCGCGGCCCGCCGCCGCAGGCTACCCTCCCGGTCCTCCCGCTGCAGGAAGGCCGGGGCGGCAGGCGCGCCCGTCCAGCCGTTCGCCCCGCCAGCGGAGGGGCCCGGGCCTCGGGGCCACAGCGCCCTGGGAGACCACGCCGGAGACAACACGTGGGCCCTCGGCCCCTTGGGGTAAGAGGCCGGAGCCCGGAGCGCCCCCGGGAGGCCCCACCAGCTGTCCCCTTGCCCCGAACTCCCCACTGAGCGGCCCACAGCCGGGGAGGGAGGGGGCCCCCTCACACGTGGGCTTTGCATCTCTCACTTGCACCTTTTTCCGGGCACCCCACTTCCCCCCCGCCCCACTTTTACTCCCCCCCCCCCCGCCCCAGCCCTAACGCTCCTTCCCGGGACTCCCAGTCACAAAGGCACCCTTGTCTGTGGGCCCTCCTCCTGGTGCGGTGACCTTTCAAGGCACCGGCGCCCTCCTTCCTGGCACACAGCTGGGTGGCCCCAGGCAGTGGCACCTACTCAGTGACCTCCCTTCTTCATTCTTCCATCCCGGTGCCTGGTATAGGGCCGGTGGATCCACACTTACTGATTCAAAACTTTCCTGTACTGTGTTTTCCATTTCTCCAGGATACACCTTTCCCTCTAGGAGACAGTAAAGGGTAAACTGTTGTCAAATACACTGATTACTGCAGTAGCTTTAGTTTGTGAATCTTCCCAGATAGCCATGATTGCTTTACTTGTTATTTTACAGTTCTCTACTACTTCTGTCTTAAACAATAGTGGGCTTGAATACCATGATGCTGTAGTTAGGTATGGAAAATAGTGTTTGGGGCTGTGGGCTTTTTAGTGTCTCTGAAAAATGCATGCAGTGCTTGCTCAACCTGTAAGTAAGGTTAATCCCGTTTTCAGGCGGAACAACTGTTTTCAGTGATTAAAAGCAGGGTTCCTGGCCCAGTTTTATAAGTCCCAGATAATTCACCATATTTTTTCCTATTTGTATTTTATCTTCCTATCTGATAATATCTTTCTTATCACAGACCTTAATTTCCTTATCTTCTGTCAGACAGATCTTCCAATTTGCTTTTGTCTATGTTCCCCCACCCCCTTTTCTTGGTTTGGCTTGCCTCTTGTTTCTCGTTGATTTTATATTGTTTTCCCCACCCTGCACTCATAGTCCTTTTCTCCTGCTTTCTAAGTATTTTCTTAACCTCCTTTAGATGGGGAGCCAAAGTTCGTCTTTTCTTTAAATCAGCGTTGTACCTTACCCATAAATGTGCCTGTCCCACAAACTGTATAGGATTTTAAGGAAACAGAGGAGAAAAATGGGGAGAAGAAATGGTGAGAACTGTGACACCAATCTGAGTATGAAGGTGAGTGTTTGGGCAGCAGCTCCCATCGTTAAGACCTAACTCCCATTGAATCTTACTGCTGAATCACTTGAAACTGTCTCTTTGTGAGCAGTTTGTTCTGAGTTTTCCTCTGGCACATTTGGAATATCAAATGGAAAATTTTAAATTTCTTTTAACAAAGGAAAAGTTAACCAGTTCTCTCCAAAACTCAACATCAATTATAATTGGATTTCGTTTCATTTTCTCACACATATTTTGTGAAAAATGTTGGTAATATAGGTGGAATATCAAAACGTATAACCAATTCCCAACCTGTAAGGAATTGCAATCTAGCTTCATGTGTGGTTGAAACCTTCCTTACCAATTGACAAATTTAGTTACATTAATTTTATTGTGTAATCTCAACAGCACAGTTCATCAGCTTCCCTTTACCATGTTAATTCCCTCACATGTTATTTGTACATTAGTGTACAAGGGTTACATACATAGCTGAGAGAAGCTTGAGAATCTGTAAGGGAGGTTTTAAAAATACAAATAACTGGACCATACCCTCATCCTATTGAATCAGAATCTGTAGTATTTTTTCAACTATTATTTTTTAAAAGCTCCCCAGGTAATTCTCACGGAGAGACTAGACCCAAAACATAGTATTTCAGAGAGCAGATAATAATGTATTAATTTTATCTTTCAAAAATCTCAAAAGAAAGAGAATCTGCAGCCTACCTCCCAAGGTTCAGGTATCCTTCCCATCAGGAGATAACTTCTTTGTGGATCAGTTAAATCTTCATACTGTATACAAGCTTATTTCTCCCTATTCTTACTTAGTGTGGAGATGCCTAATACTACCTAACATTCTATTTGTATTTTGCTTAGTGTTGAACTTACAAAGGATTTTCTCATTTGAGATGGAAAACAACTGAGTTCATTCCTAAAAAAAAAATTCCTTTTTAAAATAATAAACCAATCACGTCTTCACTTTTCCTTTTCCAGAATAAATTATTGCAATCTTTCCTTACACACCCCCCACATTTTTGTCCCCATCACACTCAGCACAATGTCTGGAACATAAATATTCAGTACACATTAGTACCTTTCCCTATTCATTTTTTGGTTTTCTTTTGAGTGTTTCCTGAGTGTTTCTCAACATCTGGAGTTCAGAATGAGTAGTGGGCTGCTCAGTGTTGAGTGTAATATGAGGATTAAGAATTTCCTTTGGTTGATGGAAAGATTTTATAGGCTTTCAGATCTGATACTCAGATACAGAAAATTTGGTGAATATGCCATTGTGTACCAGGGACACACTGCACTGGACATTTTATTATATTTTTTAACTCAATTTTGTAAGCCTGTGTACCATTATTTTTAACAAAATGAGAATGGAACCATAAATTATTGTAAATGCTTTTCCATTTCCTGACTAATAAGTGTTATGAAGCTGATAATAGTTTGATAAGAGAACATTGCATGCTCCTCAAATATGCTGGTATTAACCTTTTAAGAGGGAGAGGGGGGTCATGAAGCTTTGTGCCTTTTGTCACATTCTACCCAAAGGACATGTAAAATTATGTACCTGAGCTTTTAAAATGTTCTTAACATTAACTTTATCTTAAAAGAAATATTCTTTTAGAACTTACCTCACTGGATTTTGGACTCAGAAGTACCTGTTCCTGAAAATAAAAACCTCCCACCTGGAAAGGATAATGCAGCAGGTGGTAAGAAATTCTAGATGTGTATATTTATACTTATATTTATAAATATAGGAAAATTTATATTCATATTTGTATATGAATAACCACTCATATTAAAGGGGGTTTATTTTTAGTATAACCAGTTTATGTAACTATTAATTGTCATTTTTTTCCATGTACATTCTTTCAGGCAAAATTAACAAGGTAAGGATAAATGTTTGGTTTTAAATAATTCACAAAACGCATTATTTTAAAATTATATGCATGTTCTTTAAAAAAATTTTCTTTCCTCATAGTTAAACTTTAAATTTTATTTCTGTAGAGTTCTTCAATCAAGTCAAAGCCTTTAGTGTTTTACAGGGCTGCAAATTGGTCATTAAATTAATATAAAAGGAAATTAACTTTGTAGTGAATATAGTGTTTTCTAGTCATTGCCGAAAGAAATAGTTCTCAGCCTTTAAGATATCTTGAAGCAGTTGGAATGGTTAATATTGTGTTTTGAAGAAGTGAGAAAATTAATCTTTCATTTACTTTTTTGAATCAAAATGTAAAACACTTAACTGTTAGTAAAACAGACAATCTTAATGATATTCAAAGCTCATTAGTTAACACTGTTTAGTTGGTATTTATAAGATGATACTGATTCCTACTGAAATCAGTAAAAACAAGTTATGGCTGTATGTATATCGGGAAGTATTGTAGGATTTTACTATAGATTGTTTGGTTGGAACTATATATTCCTTGGTTATAAGAACTATACAGTCTTAGAACATGAGTAGGGAGCAGAGATATATTGTGTTTAAAAGTCTTCTGTGCTTTATAGAACCATTTGGAAATTCCAATAGAGAAACTGATGCTAGAACTTAATTTGTCAGAGCGTGCTCACAAAAGAACACAGGTGAGATTTTATTCATCATACTCTTTTCCTAAAGTATTATTTTTTAAAAATGCATGCAGTTACTAAAATGTTGTCCATGGCTTTTCTGTTATCAGAATAGTGAACAAGAGATATTTCACTTCTGGAGTTATCCTCTTAAGGAAAGAAGTACCATGGAGACCAGGTGAGAGGATATTTTGTAAGCCCCTAAATTAGTGAAATAAATTTAAATACTGAGGAGTTGACTACTCATCTGAAATACTAGGACAAAAAACAACCAGAATAAAAAAGTATTATGTGCAAATAATACTCACCCTAAAATAGGAAGTAGCTGGCAGACACCACAGAAATAATCAGTATGTGGGTAACTGAAAGTTTACTGGGCTATTACAATCAGGGTTTAGATGGATTAGAGTTTGGACTTCTCATTGAAGAAAAAATGAATTGTAAGAGGAAAGTAATACTACTCCATGTGCCAGAAACAATTTGAATTCCTTACGTGTACTAACACTTTTAACCCTCACAACAATCCTATAAGGTAGGTAGTGTTACCACCATCCCTGTTTTACATATGAGGATATTGAGGCAGTGTGACAAGCTAAGTAACTTGCCCAAAGCCATCCAATTAATGAATGATGGAACCAGAGTGTACAAGTAACTTGGTTCACGCTCATAAGCACTGTAGGATATTGCTTCTCAGACCTTACTTGGATTTGAATTCTTAGTTTTTGGTTCTTAAACTTTAGTGTGCGTTAGAATCAGCTATAATGCTTCTTAAAAGTACAGGTTATGATTATTTGGAAATTAACATTTATTGAAACTATTATGTGTCACTTTTACATATAGTATGTTGTTTAATGGAGAGCTTGAGTTCTGTTCCTCTTTAGTACCTAGTTTTGACAATAGGGTGGTTCACCTTATAGTAGCTATCTCCTAGTCAGAGGGTTTTACCTCTGTGAGGCTTAGGATAAACTCCCCTACCTAATGCTAAAATCTGAGGGGCAAAACCAAGAAGTGCTAAAGGGATTGTCCTAATGGCCTAAGGGAATGTTGGAGCTGATGGGAATAGGAAAGGCTACTTTTACTAGGAAGAACTCAGCTGGAAACGGAGATTTCAAGGTAAAAGATCAAATGAAACGTATTGAATTCTATTAGACTAACAGAAAAGCAAGCACTTTATGAGTCAGGCAGACTTACGATGCAGGTTACGATCATAGACATGGGATCCCACCACCTAGGTTTAAATCCCAGTTCCACCACTTAGTAGATGTGTTACCTTAACCAGCCTTGCCTCAGTTTCCTTATCCATAAAAGGTAGAAAGTTAAAAGTACCTATGTCGTGGGGTTGTTGTCAGAACTAAACAGAATAATGTGTGTGATACACATTTGCTGTTAATACTGGGAAGGCCTAATAATATTATGAGTTGGAAGATTGGTATCAATGAAATATTGTATTACTGAGATTGTTCTCCTCGATATAACGTCAACAAGTAAAAAGAATAAAAATAATGATTTTCATTTAGTGTTTAACATTTTGCAAAGTACGTTTATATAATCGTCTTGCTTCTTAAACCACCTACAAAGTAGGTATTCTCATTTCTCCTGCCTCCAGATTCCATGATCTTTTTACTGTATTACATGGATTGTTAATTAGCAATTGTAGATTTAAAGTAATTTTCCTGTAGTTTTTGAAAGGCAAGTCAGTATACCTAGTTTTTAGATAAATGAATAAATTTTACCATTTTCTGTAGAAATGAAAGTATTTTTCAAAATCTTTAAAGATTATTTTGCTGTCTTTAATATAAACTGGCTTTAAAAGAAGATAGTGAGACTATACATATTTGTCAATTAATAGATCAAATTTTTCTTTTTCCCCCCTTCTTCTGCCCCCCCTTCTTTTTTTCCCCCTTTCTTCTGCCCCCGTCCCCCGGTTCAAGCTGTTGTTTCTCAGTCTGGTTGTGTAGGACACAGCTCCCTGGCGCATGCTGGTGTTATGAATCTTGCACTCCGCTCAATCAGCAGCCCAGCTCCAGGGAGAGCTGCTGTTCACAATCTTTGAGCAAGGTGCTCCAACCACTTGAGCCCCCAGGCTGGCCCCAAATTTTTCAATGTCAGTATTTCTAATAAGCTTAAAAAAAAAACAACTAACTATAAACTCAGTATTCTATGGCCTGGCCTTTTTGGAGTTCTCATTTTAACATAATACCTAGACGTATTATTCCTAAAACAAAAGAGTACCATCAGATGAAAATTACTATAGACTATATCTGGGGTAATTTTGGTTTGATAGACATTGTTTTGCTTCCTTTTTTGTTAGAATAATTTTAAAAAAACACAATGGCTAAAGTAGAAGCCTTTATTAAGTAACCTAAATATGTTCTTTAAGAGTTTCCTTTTATCTAATTCTGGGTCAATAAACATTTCACTATAATTTCACTTTGAGGGGGATAGCCTCCTTTTCAGACGTCATAATTGCATCTACAATATATTCATAAGCAAACAGATATAATTAGCCACTTTTAACCTAGTGGCCATTCATAGCCACAGTTAGCCATATGTAGTTATAATGATCTCATTACCTGTGCCTGCACAAAGAGATGTCCAGTTAATATTTAATCAGTAGTTTTAAAAAATGTGTACACTTAGAGCATATTTGGAAATTAACATATTTCTATTACATATAGATACACATATGCCATTAGGAACTAAACAGTAACCAGTCTTTGATAAAGTTTACTTATTCATTATTATTTTAATAGCATTTTAATTTTAGTCAACAAGCCATTCATTAATTAAATCATTTTTTAAGGGATTTCAAAAAACCTTCAATGGAAACTGGCTTTAATGTGACCAATAATCCCAAAAGGCTCTTCACTCTGAACCACTCACTAACAAGTGCTTCAGTCGATAAACAAGTTGGTTCTTACTCTGGACTACAGACTCCATTAGGTCTCTGCTGGCCCTATGCTGATGGAGATTTTTTTAAGGACAGAAACGAGTCTCATATTAATTTATGTTCAACTACAGAAAACAATAATGGTGAAATTTTATCTGCTCCAAACTGGAATTTGAAATATGGAAACATCAGTGTAGAAGAAAATTTAACAGATGAAAGTGATTTATCAGAAGATGAAAAAACAAATGATAATTTACTCAGCTATTTTAAAAAGATGGACCTGAACTTAAAGCCAGAAACAATAGAAAATGTTGAAGAATCTTTCACGGAGGAACCAAGTGAAGTATTTCTGTATCCTGATTTTCTCCCTCCTCCTTTCAATACTCTGGACTTGCACAAATTAGCCCTCTCAAAAACTGAAAATTGGAAAGCAACAGTAGACTCTCTAGAAAGCTGTACTGAACATTTGATAACTCGTTTACTGGAAATGGAACGCTTACAGCATATGACTATACAAAAAGAGAGGCCAAGACTACAAAATACCTTCTGTACTCCAGCGGTAACCGTTCGACCCTCTTCCTCCAAAACTATACCCAAAATGAGACAGCCAAAATTTTCTGACTCTGTGATTCTTCAGACAACTTGTATAGATAAAAGTAGAGAAAAAAAGAAAAACAGTTCTGGTTATTGCAAGTTTGAACAAAATGCTTCAAAATGGAATTGGAGCAATGCTGACAGATATAAATGGAATTCTAGACCACCATCTCTGAAAAGTTCATCCACAACAAAACAACTGATGGCATCTTATGATGATTTTAAGAACCCCAAAAGCTCCATTTTAAATCCATGCCAAGAACTCTCAACCAAGCCTACTACTGCTCAAACAACTCAATCACTGGTTAAAGTGGTCTCAACAAGATCTTGCCTGCCAGCAAAGTCTCCAATACCAGTTTCACCCATACCTCTGACTTTTCCTGAAAATCTGAGGGAGGAAACTAAAGGGTCAACGACAAAAAAGAGATTTTACCAAAAAAACATACTATTGAGCAGACCATTCTACATTCAGAAGCTAAACTGTTTATCACCTTCATTTATAGTCAAGGATAAGTGCTCACCCATTGAGCAAAAATAACTTGTTTTTTCATACATCTGAATGTGAGCAAATGTATATCCAGGAATCCCAGCTAAAATATGGTTCATCATTCTGAGATGCAAGTATTAAACACACACACACACACTCACTGTGATATATGGAATAGAACTTGTGGAAATCACTGCTGAGGTATCTATATATCAATCCAAGGGCTTTCATACTGACATACTTGACAATCTTTTGCATGTTCCGTTTCACTTAGTAAACTATTCTATTTAAAAGATTTTTTCGTTGTGATTCCCAATATAATCCCATCATCAATAAATAGTATAATGGACTTATTGCTGCTATAATTTTCTTGTATTGTTATACACGTTACAGTTACCTCTTTCCGTGATTTTTTTTTTTTAATTTTTCCCACTCTGCTTTTTTCCTCCCTTCCCATCTCCACAAATCTCTTTTGTCTGTCATTTTGACTTATCCTTTGGGTATTTGGCCATTAAAAGCTAAAGAAGTTGCTATTTTCTTAAATTAATATACAAGATCCTGCAGACCCTCCTATGAATCCTTAGAAACTTTCCACTTCCCAGTTCCTTTGTCATTTGAAAGCAAGATCAATTTTCTTTGGGGCCTAATTACAGGTTTGGGCATGAAACAACCCCCTCTCCCCCTCAGATGTAGTAGTCTTTAAATGTCCAAGGAAAAACGGGAAAAGGTCACTGTCCACAGAGCATTCAGAATCTCATGTTAACAGGATTCCCTCCACCCCCCCCACCCCCCGCGGCTCCTTGTTGCTAGAAGTCTTAATCCTGGTTAGTTGAAACTCTAAGCTAAAGCTTAACTCATTAACTGGTGAAAAGGGAAACTACCTGATTGACACTTACTATACCTAAGAATCAGAGAAACAAAAGTAGACTCCTGGGTTTTACTGCAGGCTTACAGAAACAATCTTTTGGAATGGGGCCCAGGTAACGTTAACGCAAGTGGTCCACAGATGACACTGAAAAACACTGTAAAGGAAAAACTTGATGAAATGTGCATAGATCAGAGTTTGGATGTTTGGGGGCGGGGGGGGGGGAGGGTAGTGT
This sequence comes from Rhinolophus hipposideros, assembly GCF_964194185.1. Lineage (NCBI taxonomy): Eukaryota > Metazoa > Chordata > Mammalia > Chiroptera > Rhinolophidae > Rhinolophus > Rhinolophus hipposideros. The sequence continues at coordinate 5,212,982 of NC_138054.1, read as the reverse complement.
GCTTTGGTTTTAGTGAACGGTTGGTGATTTCAAAGTAGTTTTTCTTAAACATTAAAGTAAAGCCACACATAATTAAAACTTCAAACATTACCCAACAGTAAAATGAAAAAAGGCCTCTTTCCATCCCTCAACCCTCCGCACAAAGGCAGTAAAATATTGTTTTTGTGTGTCAGCCCCCAAATAAGACGGAATATTTGAGTTAGGAATGGATGAGGTGAATTAAAGGACAATTCAAATAAATGTTGAAGAGAGCAACTGAAGTTTTAGTAAAAGAGTAAGGCTCAAATAGTTTTCTTAAGAGTCAAAGAGTATGCTTAGTTTTTAGGTTAATTTCAAAGAATTTTCTGGAACCATATCAACACAGCAATAAAAAATAAATTTAACTGTTCAGGATCCCTTGTTATGTAACAGAATTTTACCTAAATCCTATGCAATTTGTGTCATTATCCAAAGTGGTATAACATCCCTTTTGCAGAATAATACAAAAATTAACTTATACTTTCACTCAATTCCAATTGACAATGATCTTTCGTTTCTCCTATGAACTGCCTTGACTCTTCATTCTTAACAGTTCTAACTTGAGTCCTGAACCTTATTTACCAGCCCTTTATACCCATTCTCATTTCTACCTTCCTCATGTTTGGGTTTTATTCCTTCACCTTCTGGCTATAAAGATGTATTTTTCTTTGCAAAAACTTCAGGAAGGGACATGATTTATACCCCAATGACCCCAAAGGATCATTGCCTGGCATGCCTGGCACGTAGTGTATACCCTTCAAAGTATTTCATTAAGGGATGGACTTGATCCATCACTGAAGATTGTTATTCATGACATGGCACTTAGCACTGGCTCCATAGCAGACTGCTTAATTCACACCCAGGCTCTGCCACTTCACAGCTCTTTAACACCTTGAGCAGGTTTTTTAACCTCTGTTCACTTTCCTAATTTGTAAGGTAGGTAGAATACATATCTCATAAAATCATGTGATGATTGAGTAGTGGCAGATTTAAAAAATGTATCAAGAGAAAACAGGAACGGTGCAGGACTGAATGGGATGAGCCGCCTTAGCACCTATCACTGGAGTAACAATTCATAATAAATGCCTTGCTTCTTGCAAGGCATGTATCAGGCGCCAGGCAGGTATGGAGTAACAAAGATGTAAGCCCTGGTTTTCAGTAACAACGTAGTGGGAGAGGGCATGGGAAATAAGAGGTGGGGAGTGTGTTTTCGAGGCAGACGTCACAAGGATCAGTCTGTCAGGGGTTCCATGAAGTTGATTCCTGCACTAAATGAATGCTTTGGTCCTTTGGAATGTGTTGGGGGGTATGGATACTGATAGATAAGGGCAAATTTCTTATTGGAAACAACCAGGTTACTTTATGTAGGATGCCATTAGACCTAAACAAAGAGGAGCTGCTGTTAACACCAGATCGTTTTCAATTAGAATACAAAATTGCTTTAAATTATGTAAAACATTAGCAGCATTGCAAATCTCAATTATGAAGCAAAGTGACTAATAATTTTAACATGATCATTTAGTAAAAATAATAGTTGCTGGGGACTTTTCCTACGTGTTTAAACTGAGCCCTAAAATGAGGCAAGTACTAGTATGTAGCCATTTCAAATTCATCTTGTAGAATAATGGGGGCAAAATATTTGGTTCATTTAAATAGGCAATACATAGGAATTTGGTGGAGAGAAAAACTCACCACAGGCTGGTGGTGGCGGGGGACCTGCAGTTACTAATTTTAATGTCCTTTGTTAAGTATTTCATTCACTATTTTTAAAAGCTGAGGATGCTTCCTGAAGAGAAAATAAAGAGTGGGTAGGCTGAGGATGAGAATCAGGCCTCCGCATCTGCAATGGACCAATTTACTTAAATCATTACAGAAAAGGGAGTTATCTCATTGCTTATTGTGCTTCCATTAGCAGGAAAACCAAATCAGAAAACATGTAAGAACAAGAATGTAAGAACAGGAATACAGCATTTGGTGTGGTGTTCTGCACTTCGTTGCTCAGTATATGTTTTGTCTGAAAGGATGGTCATACTAAACTGGCAGTTTGCAAGCTGCAGGTTCTGCCAAGTAGTCTGGTGGTAAGCTTCTCACCACACTTCTCCCTCCCCTTCACTGAGATTAACAAAGCACATCAGATGTTTTCTGAGAACTTCTAAAGTAATTATTTAACTTTAACCTGGCAGTTCCCAATCATATTTTAGCACAGAATACTTTTTGAAGCACATGTGTGAAAACATGAGTGAAACAGATCTAAGAAACGGGTAAGATCTAAAATCGGGTACGAAATGGTGTCTTTCAAACTCAACGCAAAATACCAAACTCAAGTGAAGGAAAAATCAGGACACAATACAGTAACAAGATGCATATTTTATTGTTTTCCCAATCAGCTGACTGGGAACATTGCTGGTAAAATGCAAGTTACAATTCAAATACCACAAACAATTAGAATACATATTGAGCATGTTCAGATTTCAGCTTCCATATCTTGATCACTAAATGAAAAGATTCTTCAGAACAGTCCCTTACCCTACATATAGAAGGAAAAGAAAAATTAAAGATGCCATGATGTCATGTATCAAAATAACTGGAAAACATTTTAAAACTCAATTTAGTGTACATTATTGACATGTGAAAAACAGATGAATTTGTAGTGAACACTTTTATAAGGAGGACATTCCATCTAGGAGAAGAATGACAAAATTCATGTTGAATATATACTTGAACTACAATACTATGAAGAAACAAAGACTTTATAAAGGCCAATTTCTACTGATGTCTTTATAACTAAGGGAAGGAAATGATATATTTGAATATCTGGCTTTTCTCTTATCTCCAACATTTAAAAGAGCATTCTTTACTGTTTGGCCTAAATTTTCAGATATGTGATTTTTTTATTTCTACATTGCCAGCTAGAGTTCTGCTACAAAATGATGAAGATGATAACATTTAACTATAGTAAAAGAAATGCAGATATGGAACAAACCTAGGAACATTATATTTCACTGCCTCTACCACATACCATAAAATATTATATAGTTTTTTTCATATTATAAAAATGTCCTGACTATTTGTTTTAGTTAGGGAAAAAAGTGGTACTTAAAATGGCAAAACATAAAAATTATTTTAAAACAAAATTATTTTGAGAGAAGTAGAGTGGCACGAGATAGGCACTGGGGAATAAAGAAACAGGATGCTTTTAATAAGGATTTAGGGGCGAATATAAACACTGCGGTGGTCTTCAAATTTATGACAAGATGCTCCATCCCTTCAAAGCCTCAAAACTCCAACCTAATTTGTGATAACCTTCAAGAATAAGGTCTACCTGGAGAACGGTGTCTAAAATGGATATACTTTCTAAAATCTCAGCTATTGTCCCAACTACAGAAAGTATGACATCTTGAAAGCTATGGCCTAAGATTTATGAATCCTGAAGTCTGACAATCACTTGATATCTTTTTTGCCACAAAGTATAAGGCAAAAACTTAATGAGAGAGTATTGTATTTGAAAACTATATAGCTACTTTGAAACATGAATGCAGGTTTTTAAAGTATTCACTAAATGACCTCAATCTAACAGAGGTCTTGCAGAATTCCAAATTTCTGCCTCAGCAAAATGACAAATTCTAATAACATCTTACATATAAAGACGGCTTACAGGGATCCTGTCGAATACATCAATCCAGAAATGCTTAATTTGGGAATATCAAAAGTCTACAGCATGTAATCTCTCATTTCCCTTAAGAAAAATTGACAATGGCTCTAAATAGTTGGCCTACTTTAAGACCATGCATGACTGGAATGCTTGTTAAACAAAAAGTTATTAAAGGACAAGTTGGAGAACAGAGTATTAAATGAGTTGAATTGTGTTCTAAAAATCTCAGTTTCTGTTCTTTTGCATCTGCCATGGAGATAAGATACCTAAAGCTGTTTCCCTAATAATCCTTAGGAAACTATTTTGAAAACCATGTGTTAATGTGTGGAATCTCACGACCCAAGAGTCTTTTGTATCACTAAATTTGACCACTATTTTTATTTTGGGGGAAGGGAGAAGGCGGAAGAGGCAGGAAGCATGATAAAACAATCACTTTACAAATGAACACAATAGCACTACTATTCTAAGTACCAAACATTAATGAAACCCAAATCATAATGCTGAAAACTAAAAAAATCAGACAAAATTAAATGGAGGATTCTTTTTTTTTTAAATTTTTATAGGACAGAAACCTTAGCTCATGTCTTCTGGTTGTCATCATCTTCCACTGAGCTGCACCTAAAACACAAAGAACAAGTAACAAGCAACTTTGTTTTTAAAGAATATGCAACAGTTTTGAAGGCATAAGATGAACTGTTTCTAGTGGAAGTTAACTTACTTAAATAATTACATAAAATGAAGCCATGAAAATCACCAGAAGCATCAAAATATTAACTATTTTGAATGAAAATAACTACAAAAGACTTGAATATGCAGCATATTGTCACCAAAATAAGTAACGGTGGGAAATCACACCCGTGTCACTAAGGTCACAGCTGCACCGGTGATGCCTCACTTACAAGGCCTCACGCGACCTGACGATGAACACAACCTTGTATTATACTCTAGTAAGTCTAAACCGTGAAGAGATGGGGTGTAGATTCAAAGCTGGCTTATTATATCATCTATCACCTTCCTGGCTGTAGTCATTTCATGTCTTTAAATGGAGCAAAACCCACCAGAAGAATGCTGCTACTCTGATTTTCCATTCTTGAATGCACCAAAATGTGCATGCTTGTTGTAATTAGGTGCCTGGGTGAATAAAAAAATCCCATTTACAATTTAAAAATATTATTTAAGCCCCTAAAATATGATTACTTTCCATATTCCTTAGGGAGACAAGAATTATTTTTACCACCCAAACAGAAAAGATTATTACAAAAATTTCTGAAAATTCTCTTCTACCATGTTAAAAATACAAATTCCTTTGTGCTGCAAAACGAAGCTGATTTACATGATTTTGTTTTAAACTGTTGCTAAATGTTTATCTACACATGCTGTCAGAAATAACCTTGTTAAGAAGGTGAAGCTGGTGTCTCAGCAAATCAGACCCCTTGGAGAAGGCGTTGAATGGCCTGTGCCCCGTTTTCCTTTTTTCTCTTTCCGCACCATCAAAAGGAAAAGTGAGAAAATAGCAGAAACATTAGTTAAATCCTGAATTATACCCTATAACCTACAGGAATTATCTCACTACACTGAAAGCTGACACTATTTGTAGAATTTTTTGATGAAATAATTAGGATCCTGATTAATAAACTTTTGGCTAGGTTTACATCTTTAGCAAATAATTCTTTTAAAAAGACTTTAAGGGAGAAACAAAAGGTTGCTTTCAACTATTTATGGTTTACCTGACTTACCAGCACTGAAGACAAAAACTTTTAAAAATGGCTACAAATGCCTTGTTCACAAAAGACTTTATTATCTAGTGATGCATACTGAGAACATACAGAAGCCTGCATGGTCCACTTCACATGCAGTAGAACAATCTCCACTTTACAATAAGTGAGTGTCAACTGTTTTATGCAATAGACAACACTTTAAAGTCACAGTCTTAAAGAAAAGCTTCATTTACAAAAGAAATAAAAGGTAAAGAAGCAATTACCGCTTTTAAAAAGCAGCTGCTTTGTTCAAGAGTGGAAGGTTTATGCCTGTATTGAAAGACAACATGATCACAAATAATGAAAACAATGAACAAATGAAAAACACTTTTACCATAAAGCAGTACACTTTCAAAATGACATACAAATAGTTAAAAATTTCATTATGTCATCTATCTAACTTTTAAATATGAGGACTTTTCAGAATTAGACCTCAACATTTGTAATTAGTAAATGAAAACTAAGCATTGTTTCTATGTCACTAGGAACTGTATTTAACAAAATGTATATATAAAGTCTATAGCAAGTTGATTTTAAAAAATTAAAGTTAATTAGAAACAGTACACTGAAGGCGCTTTATCCATCAAGCGCATACTCTTCCAATTTTAAATGTGATGAACAGAACAGAAATTGTAACTATGCCACAGTTGCAATGCCAAAAATAAAACAAGATCAATTATCACACATGCAGGGAATTCTGCCACAAAGCTAATATCCCTCATTTGTCAATTGTTCCAATAAAATAACATCTTAAAACACCAGTGATGTTGATGGTTTAGCTTACCTTCAGTGTACTGAATGTTGTACACAACCTGCTTTAAAAGGAGACCATCCCTGCAGGCAGGCTCAAGAAGGAACAGACCCCTTTCGGCACTGACTACCCCAAGGGCATGCTGCTGTGGCCTGCACACACACACCTAGGAAAACGTGAATATAAACAGCATTTATGCTGGCCATTGTACTTGAAGACCAAAATGAAGCCAAGTCTGCTAAAAGTAAATCAACCACCCAGTATTACTACTTATTTTATAACAGATGCTTCTGTCTTTTATGTGAACTGCAACCATATACATTAGCACTGTAATGTTGTGCAGTCTTGGCAGTTAAAACAGTTCTACAGTGAAACTTCACATAAGACACAAAACAGATTAACTAACATTTCTAAAAGAAATATCACCCTTGGTGTTAATTCAAATATATCATGCTTCCTCAAATTTGCTGGAGAAATATTTATAAGTTTATATACATTAATAAACTGCTGTGAAATTTCTTCAGTCTTTGTATTTAATTACTCAAACCCTTGGAGCTTCTTCATCTCGTTTAAATTTTTTCCTGGATAAAGGCATGCTGTAGGGCCTGGTTGATGCTAATTCGTTTAGCTGGGTCCAACATTAGGATCTGGTCCAACAAGTCCTTTAGCTGGTGTACTTTTTTACGTTGGTCTTCAGGAAGTCGCTGGCACCCAATCAAGTCAGCCAACAGGTCCTTAGTTGGATTAATAGTGCTCATGACAGTAACTTTCTCCTAAAAATAATTTAAAAAATACATATCTCTAAATAAAGTTACTAAAGGCATATGACAAATCAGACTGTTCTGTCTACCAAAATATTAATATATAATATATTACCGTCTACTCATTTAACTTTTATGTCGCTTCCTCTATCCTCCGCATTTTTTCAATAAGCAATCAAAAAACTTAAATGAAAAAGGTTAATTCCAAGTTAGCTATGATACTTTAAAAAAGCAACATCATTTTGTAATAATTTTGTAAAAATTATGACAACTGAAAGGAACTCTAAAACATAGTTAGGTAATTAAAATTTGAGAATTCAAAAACATTTTTAAGTAATTAAAAATAACACAGTAAATCCTTGCTTTGAATTGTGCTTTCCCTACCCTGAAGTGGGAACAGACAAATATGTAAACTAGTTAATACCAGGAAGTGTTATTAAGTGCTCTGATAAAGTTAGGCACACATAATATAATGGGGCAAAAATAAAGAAGTCCTTTCTTCAACCTAGAGGTTTTAGAAAAGTTCGTACAAACTGTGTGTTTCACCTGAAGCTTGAAGTTGAATAATTTTTTTTTAGGGGATGAGGAAGAACAGGAAGCAAGTAAGCTCAGGGTGGTGTGTGAACAAAGGCACTGAGGTCTGAGACAGCATTCCCTTTAGCTAACTGCCAAGTGTGGAACGGTTGGTTTTATGCAGTACAGCAAAGTGAGGGGGAACTGTTGAAGATGGCAGAATCCATATCACAGAGGACTTAGTCTGTCATTCTGAGAAATTTAAATGTATTATCTTATAGGTAACAGGAAGCCAATGCAGGGAGAGTAATATGATCAGATTTGTTTTCAAAAAGATCACTATGACAGCTGTATGGAAGCTGGATGGGAGGCCAGACCATTCTTGGGATCCTTTGGGATCCAAAGGAGAAATGAGAATGGCCTAAATATGACCTATGATAAAAATGAACTCATATTATAAACATTTTTAAATCTCTTAATCTTTTCCGTAACTCGATGTTTTATTCAGGAATTGGTTAATACCAAAATTAAGTTATTGTTAATGTTTTAAAATATTCAGAGCTCCTAGCCCAGCTCATTCTTTAATAACATTTAATATGGCACCCTTAAAAGAGACTTACTCTCTCTGTTACTTTATCAACTTCTATGTACATGAAGTTGAGGTTTTGATCAAAATGTTGGTCTTTGAATACACCTTTCCGAATCATCTGGAAATAAAACAAAAAAAAATACAAAACTTAAGTTTTGAACTACCTCAAAACAGTCTGGCTTACTAACAATCTGATATATAACAAGTCACAAATATTTACTTTCTCTGGGTTTCTCATTTGAGCATAAAATTATTATATTTTCCCAGGCAGTGACTTAAACCAATTATGGTATCAACTTGTGCTTTCACTATGCCAAATTAAGGATTAAACAAAGACTTAAAATCATTTGTTCTTAGATAAGAAAACTGTTACACAATTGAGGCCTTTTCTCTAAGCAGTTAAGAAACAGTGACATTTTTCAAATTATGTTCGAATAGCCCTAACATGATACAGCCCTAAAACAAATACTAACATAGCTAATTCCTGTGTAACTTATTCTAAACAAGTCCAACATAACATAAACTGAAATCATGAAAGTCTAAAACATGGCCCCCAGACATTTTTACAAATCCCTTAAGTTCTTGCTTTGCGTTAAACAGAAACTGATATTACAGCCGAAGCATTATGGATTGAATTTTATGTTAGATGTCATTTCAAGTGAATTGTCTTGGTACCTCCTTTTCCCAAATAACTTCCAATCTTTAATAAACTGATCACCATCAAGTTCCTCTTTCAATGTTCACCCACTGCTTCTCTAACAACTGAGCCCTTCCTTACATCTAACTAACTTGACCTGCATCATTTTTCATCCCAGCTCTCAAGCACATTTGGTGCTGTTACCAATAGGGTGTACTCCCAAGAACACTGCTGCTTCTGGAAGAACAGACACATGAAACAGTCATTCATATAAGTATATGTTGTTTAACAAGTTTCCGCTCATCAACCTTCTTCCTTAATTATAATTCTACTCTAAAGTATAGGTCCATACTGTCTGCTTAATTCAAGAGGGAAAAGAAAAGCACAAAGACAGACTTTGGCGGGAAGAAGGAAAACAAAAGTTCTCTTATTCTATTCTGATAGCTCTTGGCTGATTAGAACCAGAAATTGAGAAAGAGCTAAACAATCATACCCACATATCTGCCTCTCGGACATTGTTTTAAACTCACTAGTGGTGCCAGCAATCCATCAGTGTGTCCAGAGGAAACTGCTGCTAAGACGTTGAAAAGACAAATGTTCACACTAACATCCTACCTTATTCGGCATCTTTCCTTTGAGGTCCATGGCGAGCTTCAACATGTGGTTATTGGTTTTGCCAGGAAATAAAATTTTTCCAGTATAGAGTTCATATAAGGTACAACCTACAGACCACATATCTATACCATAGTCATAGCTTTTACCTATAACTGAAAACAAAATGGAAGTTTTAACCTATGATGATAAAACAATCAACAACTATTGATTTCCATTAATGGGGGATTAATTTAGCTTGAACTTGTAACCAGAATCTGAACACCTCACTTTGGCATTAGTTTCATGTTCTTTCCTATTAATTCGTAACAGAAACTCTTAAACACATTCTTAAAAAATGAGAGAATGGGGAAGGAATTGAAGGGGCAGAAAAAAAACGTGTATTTCTTCTCTTTTTTCATTTCACCTTTGGTGGAGGTGCTAACCAGCCTCAACCAAGGCAACAGGAAGAGAAAAAACAAAGGTCCCACACAATTCATAAATTTGATAATCAGACCTTGAGTAATCAAGAGCAGTCTTCTAAAGTCGAGGATTTTCCACAACTGTTTTGCTACTCTTGCCAGACATGACCAAGACTCCTGTCACAACTACCATCATTCCACCTGAGGAGGATGAACTTGCTATGGTTCCCTTCCTCAGGAATGACTTCGTGCAGCTGCTGAAGTGCGACGAAAACAGTACTTAGACATTCAATAAACTGTTTCCACTGCATATGGTGGCCCAGGTCAAAGGACATTTGAAGAAACTTACTGATTTCAGGAGCACGATAAAATCTACTGACAAGATAAGGCGTTATGTCATTATCCGCAACATGCGAAGCCGACCCAAAATCGCAGAGCTTTAAAATAGTTTTTGATTCATTAACCTGCAAAACATTTTATCATGAGTTTAATTCATGCCAGGAATAATTCAGACAATCAAATAAAAACAATTGGCTTTGAGAAGTTATTTCCAATACTGAGAACAAAATCACTCATTTAAAAATTCCTTTTATAATTATTTTATAACTCAATTTCCTAATCATGAAAATTAAGAGCTACCATATTTTTGATTGTAATTAGTAAAAGAACTTTTTCCAGTGAGGAAATAGGGGCTAATACCAAGTAAAATTAATTTTAACCAATGCTATTTATAAAAGGGTGGGATAGTAAGAGAAAAGTCTCTCTGAAGCAAAGGCATCTTCTAAAAACCCCAGAATACCTGAATAAAGTCAAATTACTACTTAAAGAAACATGAAAACGTTCATTAACAAGGGATTGGACTTAGATTAACTTTCAGTTGACTTAAGCTAACTTTCAGTTACCAGAAAGTTGATGGCAATGACAACAGATGGATGATTCAGATTAAATTTGGACGCACACAAAAAAACCAGGATAAGCATTCTTCATCAGAAGATGCCACACAACATCCCAAATTTAGCAATCACTTAAGTCTAAAAATTATTAAATCCCTTAAATATAAAGAAGGTATTAGTCAAGAAAATGTTAAATATGTTTGGCAAAACCGATAAACATGAACTCTATATTAGTCGTTTCTTTTTTCCTTTGTAAATACTTCAACATACACAGTAACAGTGACATCTGCTGAGAAAGGCTGGAGTTGCTCCCATGACTGCTGCCACTCATGAGTCAGAAGCATGTTCAGGATTAACAAGTGCAGATAATTCATATTCCAGAGTCCCTTCCCCCCTTCAAAAGAGACACACACAAATTCCGAGTTGGGACTTGAACTTGGCCTACTGTTCCCACCCAAAAGAAACATAACACTTGAAATAAATAGCCCTAGGCACACTCTACTGGGACAACATTAAGATTGGTCAGTGTTACAGACTGGTCCATTATAGATATTAAGAATTAAGCTAGTAATAGAAATGATTATTTTCAACTGTCACATCAGTAAATGTTCTCTTCATCTGGGGGAATCAAGAAAACAGGTATCTTCAAAAGGAAAAGGACTTTCAAAGCTTTTTAAAGTATAAACTGTACTCAGCTACTTAAGAATGCAGTTGCAATACCCAGAGAAAACCCCAGGACCATTTTAAAATTAGAATCTACTAGTGGAACTCTAAAATGCTGTCAGTAATAGCAGGGGATCCACACGTGGGAGCACTTCAGTTTGGCTACACAGCTTCTACTGCCCGTAAGGAATGTGGTACTTCTACCACATTGATGGCTGAAATCGTCGGCTTAAAGATTTGGGTTTTCACTTAACAACTCCATGTGGTCTCTGATGTCTGTATCTTCCTTTATCAGGAAGATGGGAAAACATTCTGTGTCAGAAATCCATGTGAAAACCTATTCTAGTTTAGCATCAACTCAAGGAAAAATGAAATTTAAAAACAAAAACTTCTAAGATACTGGCAAATGTCTTATTCTTTAATTTCCACGTGGGGTGGTTCACTTCACTCTCTAATCATCTTTCAACTACATATTTTATAATTCTTTGATATAGATGGTATTTAAAAAGAAGAAAAATTTAAAAAGAAGAAAAAAGTTGAGGTAAAAATCAACTATGAAGCTGACTTAGGCAAGACAACAATTAATTCATAACGTACCTACCATTTCACTGTAATGACTCAGCTGCTCTAACCAAGTTATATTCGATATGTAATACATTATAAACTACAAACGCAGACCAAACATATCAAAATGGAATGCATCATTATTAATGTGGTAGTATGGAAGGAAATACTTTAATGGTATCATAGTCGTCTTCAAGTGTGGAATATGTTACTGGAAGAAGAGCTAGGAATTCCCCAAGTTGTGAACATGCCCCCAACTCTGACCACAGAATAACAGGGTGAAGAAATGGGAATGGGGAGGGGAGGAGTGTGTGGATATAAATCACTTCACTATGAGGATATATATTTCTCAATTTCAGAATCATAAATGTTGTGAAATCTGCATACTACCAGGGACCAGAAGCCCTTAGTTAGGAGAGGGCAAGACTGTGAAAGGGATGCCTTTCAATATAATGCCCATCCACAACTTGAGCCTTTACTGTGTTTGCGCTCCCAGAAGTTACAGCTTCTAAAGCAATACAGAATAAAGGAAAAAAAGAGTTACTCCTGGGGACCTTTAAACTCAACTCCAAGTATCTGCGTAAGAGGGTAATTCCCTTACATGTCCCTAACTCTATCAGTCTGTAAAATTCCATTAAATGTCCCTAATTCCATCAGTCTATAAAATTAGATAACAAAGAAGTACAAACACTTATTTCAAAAAGCAACATGTGCAGCACTTTTTTTTAGATACCACAGGAAGTCCATCATTACTACATTAGAGCATTCTTGGGATTTGTGTGTACTCTACACCCATCAATCAGAAAGAAAAAATTGGGACAGTGACCTATTTCCTCTTTCTATATACTTTAAAATTTCATGACCCAATTTCCAAAAAAGTAAAAATTGGTAAAGTCATTTTGAATGGGAAATAAATACAGTGAACTTTTCTTCTGTGATGTCATTTCTAGAATAATACAATGGTAATCTCACATTACTCGTAAGAAGATACACGGATGTACAAGGCAGCCTGACTGACTTACCAGGATATTGTCTGGCTTGATATCTGCATGCAGGATATTGCATCTTTTAAGGAGTTTCAATGCCAAGAACAACTGCTGACTATAGGATCTTACAGCTTTAATATGAAGACCAACATCCTTACCATATTTTTTTAACACCTCTCGTAAATTCATACTTTTAGGAGAGAAAAAAAAAGTTACGGGTTAGAATGCAAAATGAAAATAAACAGGCAGAAAACATTTAAGCATAAAGTAAAATCAAGTCAAATTACAATGAAAATGTCCTGTTCAATAACCACCCCCCAAAAAAAGTTTGATAAATTATTCCACACTGAAATGAGAGCATATGAAATGGTGTGTACATGACACAATTTTCCAAAACTCAATTTTCAAAACAAATAGAAGGAAAGATGTGCAATGGTAAAAATCATACTGATTTTAGAATGGGTTTACATTTGAAAGCCTAACAATGAAGCCATACTTTTGAAGATCAAAATCGTATTTCTAATTCCACTATTCCCTTTTCTTTTCAATTCTGGCTTAATTCTTCCTTGAAGTATTTAATTTTCAGAGAATCTTTCTGTTAAGTTGAAGGCTAAAAACGATTAGTGCCTGGCACATAATATACAGTATAATGTTTATTAACGTTAATGATTGTCACAAAGTCAGCTTTTATCCAAAAGTTAAAACAAAAACCAGAGCTAAAAGAAAAGAAAAAAAAAGAAAAACGAAAAAAAAAAAAACCCACACCAAATACCAAGAAAATCGTTGCACAGGTTTTGACACTGTACCTGAGAGGCTCAAACACAAGGCAGAGATGCTGTTTGTGATAAAAGTGTCTGAAGAGCCGCAAACAATGAAATTTGTCATCAGGATCAGCATCATTAAGTTTTTTCAAGAATTCTAGTTCTTTTAAACCAGTTTTTTGCCTGGAATGAAAAAGAAAATTAGGTCAAAATGAAATACATTTGCTAGTTTCAGTCTGATGTATCATAGGTGATATGTTAGTTTGCATTTTTTAAAGTAGTAATAAATCTGTTGAGAAATGACAAGTCTCTGTATCATTAACACAACACTTTATACTTAACCAAATACTGTTTTCATGGAGTTAATTTCCAAAATAACCAACCAACAAAACAGAAACACTGAGGAACAAACCCAGCTTGCTGGAAAGCAAATCAATCTTGCATTTTTTATCTCAAGTCTTATTGTATACAAGTCTTGGTTCCTTAAGAGTCTAATTAAGGAATGTCTTACCAAATTTTAATATTTGGTTATATTCTGAAATTCTAGTTATAATTTGTCAATAAGCTACATTTTAAAAAGTTAGTGTTTATAATACAAAGGTTGGGGATTACCATCAAAACAAAGCAAAAAGAATTTTCTAAGTCTCGGGCAGCCTAAGACTTCAGTATAAATCTACCTGTCCTTCCTGGTATTTCAAAACATGGTAAGTTGATTTTTAACACCAACTCAGTGTGTGGTATAGATTATGCTTTAAAACATATGTGTATGGCAATTACCTTTATTAAAGTAAAAAGGCACAACAGAGAAAAGATACAAATATTTCCCATAACTATCTGATAAAGCAGTTTTCAGTTTGCAGGCCACCATATGCTCAGTGACAGCTAATCAATATGATCCTTTTATTTCTCACCTCTGGTCTTGAGCTTAAGATATTCACAGCAAAAGATGGCCATAAGACAAGCAGTAGAAGGAAGGAGTCTAAGTTGATATTAGTGCACATAGTAGGAACTGAAATGCACTGAAATGAATTAAATACAAATCAGCCTATAGTTCTAGTACTTCACATATAACACAAGGCTATAAATTAAAATTGAGTCAAAAAGAAAGGCTTCTGTCATTTTTCAATTGCAATACTTGTTTTATACAGATCGTTACACTTTTTAAAATGGCATTTAAAAACGTTCATTTGTGAATACCTTGTTCCTAAAGGTTTCATCACATATTTTCCTGAACTTACATGAGCTCATTATTTCTGATGATCTTTACAGCCACTTCCTGGTTGGCTCTCGCATTATCTCTGGCACGTACAACATTACTGAATACACCCTGTCCAGTGTAGCCATACACATTGTAGCGCTTATCTAGTACTTCACCTATGTTCACACCTAAAAACGTAAATTAAAAAATTAGAATTTTTTACCAAACAAAACTGAGATACATAGAATAAATCAAAAAGTAGGAAACACAGTGCAGTTACTTTAAAAATGTATCAAATCTGTGTGCTTGGTTTCCTAAATACCATGGAGAAGCAAAGCCTTGCCTCACTGGTCTTTCTCTTTCACAACGCGATTAAAGTTGCATGTCCACTTCCAATCATTACAAGGAGTTTCTGCTGTCCTATCAACTGCTGATGATTTTAACACTGAATAGGGATAAAATGTGCCTGCTGAAGTGTTTCCAACTTGTAGGTCTGCATGACAAATACTGCATGACTGGTATGCCAAGTTCCCTATATGTTGTTTTTCTTGTCTTAAGATAAGTAAGTGACATACCTCATCCTCTGGAACATTATCTCATGGCTGAAAAGAACTGAACAGATTTCAGGTGCACATCACGTCTTTACCTGGCTTCAGTCTGTGATGTTTCTGAGCTCCTTACTGGAATACAATGTGGATTCAGCAGCAGCTAGATGTACCACACTTTTTAAGTGATGGCACCATGATGTGATTTTCAGAGTTCTTCAATGTGTGAGTGCATCAAGCAACATACTTCTACAAAATATTACAATGGACTCTAAAATTAGTAAGAATTGTGAACTTACGATAATAGCCTTCTGCATCAGTCCAGTTATCCCTGAGGTTGGGATTCTCTTTAAAATCTTTTCCAATGCCAGCAGCCCGAAGACGAGCACTCTGAAATTAAGGAGGCAACATGAGCTGTTTATCAACTAATCAGGCAGAAATTTAAAGCACTTCCTTTAAAACAAAAATGGGTGAAACCAGCTGTAATTTAATGGTCATATTTTTATGGCAAATTAAATAAAGTCTTATCACTCACGTAAATGTGACATAGATGAAACGTGATTGCCAAAATCTCTTGCATCACAAATCTCTTGCATTCATAACAATGCTCCTACCCACCCCCCCAAAAAAGGAAATGAACGAGTATCTTCAAGAACTTTTAGGAATATGACTAGGGCATCATAAATGAAAATAAAAACTTAAACTACATCTATTTTCCCATAACTAATGATAGAGGAGGACAAAAATTACAGATGGGTGGGTATTCAGTTAATAATCAGTGTCCAACTCTCTCTCCTACCAATTTTCACATTTCTTTTATTGCCTT
Organism: Rhinolophus hipposideros; assembly: GCF_964194185.1. Classification (NCBI taxonomy): domain Eukaryota; kingdom Metazoa; phylum Chordata; class Mammalia; order Chiroptera; family Rhinolophidae; genus Rhinolophus; species Rhinolophus hipposideros. The sequence continues at coordinate 5,196,855 of NC_138054.1, read as the reverse complement.
GTCCATGTAACCACCCCTTGCTTTTCTTCCCTTATATGCATGAAATGTCACTGGCTGTACTAGATGAGTCTGTGTGGGAAACTTAAGAGTCTCCAATACTTCTGAAGAGCCTTTATTGAACATCACTCTCCATGGTACCCAGAAAATCATTCAGTATGATGCAGACAAATGATGATGGCTCAATAATTATTTCATCCTATCTTAACCCTTTTTTTGGGGGGTATTCCTGTTCCAAAATATATGTGACACATTACTTAAGCCAATTACCAACGTCGCTGAGTTCTGGGCACTGATTGCTTATCTTATTCCATTTTTAATTTCCGTTAGTATGTTTCTCCTTCTCACTTCCCCTTACCAAAGCTTCCTTATATTTCACGTTCTCTTAAATTTATAATGAAAGTGGTCTCATACTTTCATTAGTTTTTAAGACTTTTTTTAAAGAAAAGGCACTGATAAAAATGGCTAACAGACCAAAATTTCTTAACTCTGTCCTTATAACATTTTCAACTCTTCAATGAATCAGGCTCCAAATCATTAAGTTCTCCATCACCTACAGTATAAAAGCCCAAAGTGAGCTTTGTTCTAACAGACCTTTTGTTCATCTTGTCTCATCTATCTCACACACACACACACACACACACACACACACACACACACACACACACACCCCTTTGTAAATCCAAGAAAAAAGTTGTTTTACAAAAAGTACACGTTTAAGTCATTGTGTTTAATTTTTACGAAGCTCTCAAAGTGTTCTGCTGTACTTATTTTAAAATTTGACTGAATTTCAGACTTTGAAAAGTTGCAAAACTAGTACAGTTTCCAGATACCCTTCACCCAGACTGCCCAACTGTTAACATTTATTAATTTGCTTTATCCTCTCTCTCTCTCTCTCTCTCTCTCTCTCTCTCTCTCTCTCCATATATATATATATATATATACATATCTGTATCTGTAGCTATATTTAGTTATCTACAAATACATATTTGTTATATATACTTTTTGTGTTTTTATGACAAAATTACTTACATCAAAATATGCAGCAAACATATCATCAGATTCTGTAAACATATCAGGTGCCAAAAGCTTCTTCTGAGATGAACCTTAATGAAAATTAGCATTAATATTTGAAAAATGAAGACATACAAATTAAAGCACAAATAATAAGTCAATGGAAAATCACTAATAGCAATTCAAATTTTTCTTCCTCTTGCACATCAGTTTTTCATTAACACCCAACTTAAAATCACTTTATAACACTTAAGATATATAAAGCTATCCACTTTTTATTAAAAAAGGGTGCATTTCATAAAATTGAAAGACCTAATATCAATTATTTCACCAATGTTAAATTAATTTGCTAATAGCTAAACAATGATTATGGAGTAAAACAAAAAAACTCTTTAAAAAAATTACATTTCTAAATTCCAAGTTAAATCTCAAAAGGTTAATATCCTCACTACAGACATAGATCTATACATATTTCTCTCCTAAGAAGTCCAATAACCTCATAGAAAACTGGGCAAAAAAAGCTAAAGAGTTCCCAGAAAAAAAATAATGCACATTAAAATTGCAATTGTATGAGACTGGCTAAAAACCCCAAAGTATAACAACATTCTATTAACAAGTCTCTGGATAAACAAGTACTCAGACATTTGTTGTGGGATGGCAAAAATTGTGCAACCATTATAGTGGGAAATTTGGAAATATATAGCAAAACAATATATTCACTAACTCTTCTGACCCAGCTAGCTATCCCACTTCTAGGAAACCATCTGAAAGACACAGTAGCAAGCATAAAAAAAGATGTAATGTACAATACTATTATAACTAATGCTCCAACTGGGCACTCCAAGTTCCACTATAGAAGACGGATTAAATAAACTGGCACGTTATTTACACTGAACTAGTATGCAACTGTAAAAAATAATGAGTATATATAGTATGCTTTTTTGTGTGTCCATGTAGGTAGAACACAAATACATACACAGGAAATATGTTAATAATTTTTAAAAATCCAGAAATTAAAAATGAATAGCAAATGAAAATAAACCTAAACCTATTACACTGGCAGTGTAACCACACAGGAGAATTATTTCAAATGACTTTAAAACACATTTAAGACTTTATACCTTGGAATGCATCCTAAAGACAAAAAGAACCATTAAATTTCAAATTGCATTCAGATTTAATTAAATCATACTGACAACTGTGTATGAAAATTTCAAAATAATAACCTGAGTCACTGTGTTATCGGAACAAATTTTTCACTGTAAAAGAAATAGATATATAAAATCTAAAGTTAATAAAAACCCCACAATCTCACATTTTAACTGGCAATAACAGTATAAACTCCTCCTTTCCAAAAATGTATGTATTTCCTATCCATATCCACAAAAAAGGCCAAGGAGTAATGGGTACCTCTAAGCACCCTGTGATCTCTAAATGGTGTTTCCTAATAACTGGAACCAGGGTTCCTTGGAGCAACAGCTGATCTGACTGTGGTAAAAAAGGAGTCAGCTAACTACAAACTGGGCCAAATTTGGCCCTTGTTTATTTTTGCATGACCCATCTGTACACGTTTAAATGTTTGGGGGGAAAACATGAAGATTTTTTGACTCAGAAAAATTTCATAAAATTCAAATTTCAGTGTCCATACGCTTTTTTGGGGAACACAGCCCTACTCATTCATCCATGCTGGTTATGGCTGCCTCTGCTCTACAACAGAGGAGTTCAGTAGTTGGAACAGAGAGAAAAAGTTTCAAATAATTACAAAAGCCTACAATATTTACTATTTGACCTTCGACGGGCAGAAAATATACCAACCCTGACCCAGAAAATAAAAAAGCACACTATACAGTATGGGTCAAAAGACATTAAAAACCACTTAAAAGGGCTCCCTCCGTGCCTCAGATGAAGAGAGAACAATCTGAGCTTCAAAAAGAAAAATGCTAGAAATGGATTGAAACACAAGAACAAAACAATACCAACTAAAACCCAAGAAAAACAACCAAAATCTCACTGGTCATCTGTGGAGGTTGCTAGGGCATCAACTCTATTCTATGCCCAAAATTGGTCAATAAAGGAAAATAATCAAGCATTTACCATGCCTGTCCTGTATAAACGACATTTTGGAGTGACCAAAGAATGGAAAACACGACAAGCACACACCACATGCCACCTGATGTACACAAGTACACACCACCGCTGATGAAAAATGTTTGCCAAAAAAAAATTAAACCTAAATCTACTGAAGTCTCTAACACTAAGAAATACTGAAGATAGAGGAAATAAGACAAAAGACACAAGAATGAGGTCAGAAAGTCAGAATAGAAAAGTTTGCAGGACACATGACTGTGGTCTCTTCGAAAGTAAATGGCAGGGGGAGGATGAGGAAACAAACTATTACGACTCAGAAAGACTTAAGAGATATTCACCCCCAATATAGTTTGTGCATCTTATATGGATTATGATTTAAACCAACTATTGAGTCTTTAACAAAGATACAAACGGAAATATTTACAGATGAAATGAAAACATGGCTAAGCTTTGCTTTAAAATACCCTAGCAAGCAAAACAAAAGGTAATGAGTATGAGGGAATTCAATATACTTTTCTGATTATATAACTAATAAAATACATTTTTAGAGAATGTTCACTGGGATACACTGAATATTGTATTACTAAGATCAGCAGGAGCCACACTCCTAGTCCCTTTCACTTTCCCCATCCCAAAATAATCTCTCATGAAGTTTACGGAGCTAAAAATTCAGAGAAAAGCATGGGCAGAACAAAAATCTAACTTACCATTATTTTGTTCAACTGTCATTAGATTATGCTTGGCTTTTACCGAGGCCTCAAATGTATCAACATTTTCCCGTTCATACTCTTTAACATCAGCAGCTACCCTTTCCAGAATGTCGTCTGGAGAAGGTGACCGTGTACGAGTACTGCTCTGGGGGCTGCTTGGTTCAGATGGCACAGACATATTGCTATCTTCAGCAAGATATTTATATTTCTGTAATAACAATACATTATTTTCATAAAATCTGATGTTATCTAAATGCATTTGCTTAGAGGTGCTGCATTAAAAAGTTAAGAGTCAAATAAAATAATGTTAAACCTTTTTTAAAGGTACTGATGCCTTGATTCAGATCCACAATCCCTTATACAGAATTTCAAAATCCATGAAACTCTAAAAAATGTTTTTATGTATGGTGTACCTTCATTAGGTAGCAAAAGCTGACCAGAGCAGATGTGACACTATTTATAGTTTAATTTATCTCCTCAGCGTGAACATAACATGCCTCACTGCAGAAACACTAATATATTTGATGATGGGGTAATGTTCTAGACCCCACCGACAGGGTTAATACACACAGATACCTTTCTAAAATTCAAATATTACTGAGTTCTGAAGCATATTTGGCCCCAAGGGTTGAAGATAAAGGATTGTGGGCCTGAGCAAGAACAAAAAAAGATTCAAGCAAGTTTTAAGGGCTCTCAGTTTGAAAACAATTTCATCAGTGCCCCAGAAAGTTAAGTTTCCTCTGGAATTCCCTACAGCCTCTGGTGATTCAAGTTCTCCCTTCACTCTGACATACGACCACCTAATTTATGGTTTGCTATGTGTATTTAGGTGAGCTGCCACGACTGTCCTGTCCTTTGTCTGCTGTCCTTATAGCACCTACACATTTTTCATGTATTTCAAAACTCTTTGTTCCCATCATTAGAAGAAATTCTAATAATGATGAGAGAAGGCACTTTACAGGGACTGCCATCCACAAAGGATCTAGTGGCCATGGCTTTATCCCAGGACAGCCAAGGAAGAACTGACAATCTCCCAAGGCAGCGAACCTTATCATTAAATGATTTTATCAAAAACTATGTATAACACCCTTTCCCCACCTAATTTTTTAAATTGTATAGCTCTAAACTAGTCTTAAAATTATTTTTGAAATGTTCCAGTTAAAAAATCACATTTGCATTAGAAAATTTGCCATTTTATTAGACATTAAAATGTTTGATTTTTGTCCCCCCAAAGTAACAGGCATAATGTATGCTAAATTAAATTCCTCCAATTTATTCAATACTCATTTACGAGGGCTTGTCTGTTCAATTAACTTAAAAAAAGCAAATTACAAATTTTATGTCTTAGAAAAGAGGTTTATATCAGAATCCTATGTATAACAAAAAGGGCAACCATTTCAATTTTATTAAGAAACTATCATTTTTCAAGACCTATTGAAATCGTTACCACTATCACTTCTTTGTTAAAATAAAAAAACCTTTATCTTACTAAAATAGTGATTATTTAAAGAGGACTGAAGAAAATTTTACTAAAATCCCATACCTGAACAATTGCTTGCCTTTGTATCCTTCTCTGTTCTATCAGGGCCTCTTCATCTTCTTCCTCTACATCAAAGTCTTCAAGGCTTATAAAAATAAAAAATAAAAAATCACACATACATGTAATTAATTTCAAATATCCTTAGAGATTCCAAAATCATTAATTTTTATGTTTTAGAAATAAAAGCTGGAAAACCTAAGTCACCAGTAAGTTCGAGCAAGTTTTAAGCCATCTTACTCTCTTTTACTTTCTAAACTGTCTCCATGCCTGGTTTGGAATGCTGGCAAGTAACTTAACCTTCTGTCTCATTTTTCTCCTCACCTATTTCATGGCACCAAAACTGGGAACAAAAGAAAGATCCCTAAATTTAAAAAATTTCATCACTGGCTCTGCCATGGCCTTAATATTAGTAAAATCATTTCATCCCTCTACTATCAGTTTTCACACCTACAAAACAAGAGGGTTGGGACAGACAAGTAAATTTCTGGGTCACAGAACCCTTTGAAAGCTATAGTTCTTTCCCCTATCAAAAATGCACATGTAAGCATTTGCATACAGTCTGAAGGGGAATGTGGCTCTACTTCTAAACACTGCCCTAGACTGGTCCCAATTGTCCACAGAAGAACTCCTTCACAACCTGTAGGATCCCTGCAGGTGCAGCTTTTGCTATGATCTGCTCAATCTTCACTGGAGAAAAGTAAGCAAACTGTACTCTGAGGGTGTCAGATTCGATGCATGAGGTGTGATCAAAAACTTTGGTGACTGTTTAAAAAAGCTATTACAGTAAAAGACACACTGCATTAATCCCCCTCAAAATACTCCCTCTCACTTCAAACACACTTATCCCATTGTTCTTGCCACTTTCTGAAGCAGTTCTGGAAGTCCTCTTTCGTGAGTGTCTATAGTTGCGCTGTCATGGCTGCCTCGATTTCCTGAATCATTCTGACTACGGGGAAGAGCCGAAGTCACACAGTGCCAGATCCGGTGAATAAGGTGGATGAGGACACACCGTAATGTTTTTATTTGACAAAAATTGTCGTATACCAGACATGATGATTTATGGCACACTTCAAAACATACCTCTCAATCGTAGCTCACACCCGACTGACTACACCGAACAAGCTGAAACTTGTCACACACTGTTACTAAACTTCAATGTGCCACTTCCCAGATTGAAGATCCCTGCCTTTCTGTTGGATGGCACTTGGTAGCAGCATTCACCGTATTTTATAATCACAACAGAAAGGCTCTGTGTCACACATCACTTCTGGTACAGCAATTTCTGTCAAATAAAAACACTGCGGTGTGTCCTCATCCACTTTATTCACCAGATCAGGCACCATGAGACTTGTGGCTCTTCCCCAAAGTCAGAATGATTCAAGACTTCGAGGTAGCCACGACAGCGCAACTAAAGACACACACAAAAGGACTTCCACAATTGCTTCAGAAAGTGGCAAGAACAATGGGATAAGTGTGTTTGAAGTGAGGGGGATTAATGATAATGTATCTTTTACAGTAATAATTTTTTTTATTTAAAAATTCACCATATCTTTTGATCACACCTCGTATGACACATTTGTCCCACTCAATTTTCTTATCACCTAGCTCTTTAATCAGGATTTCCTGGTCTTAGCACTACTGACATTTGACACTTAGTTCATTGTGGGGAGCTGTCATGTGCACTGGAGGGTACTGAACAGTATCCCTGGCTTGTAGCCACTGGATGACAACATAAAGTCTTAGACATTGCCAAATGGGGAGGCGAAATTACCCCCATTTGAGAACCACTGCTCAAAATAAGTTTTACTTATTTTTAAGATGTTCCATTTCGATAACATTTTTAAAAATTTCCTCACTATACTGTTAAACACTGAAGTGTTTCTGCATTTTTCCATTTTAACAAGCATACCTGACACCAGACAGCTTCAGCTGCAAAGAATTGTATCATTTTACACAAACTAAAAAAATCTAAAATTAGTATTAAAATTTCCCCCACAAAATTGGTAACTCAGATTGGGAGGACTATCTAATACGTCTGTTGTTCCTAATAAAAATAAAGAAGGGAAAGTTCATAATAAAATGATGGCCCAATATTCACTCTAGCCAGTAAATTCAGAAAACAGTAAGCTCTGCCATATAACCTATAAAATATGAACAAAAGATTAACTTTTACATTTAGGACCAAATGAAGAAGGGCTTGCTTATAATATTCAGGTGGAAATTAAAGATTTTCAAGTCAAACAGTGTTTCTCTAAATTAGAAAAAGAAAATTATGAGAAAATTTCACTCTTACTTATCATCAGATGAAGATTCTTGTTCAACTTTCATTCCTTCAGAAAGACTTCCTTTAAATTTATCTTCCTTCACTTTGCTTCTACTCCTACGTCTACGGCCCCCCCGTGATCGAGACCGCCTTCTCATGCGTGATCTGCTCCTCCGACCTCTGTCCCTATTTGAGGGGAAAAGATGAAGTCTACATTATGAACGACCAAAAATCTAGTGCCAGCCATCTCTATGAAGTCTGACAATTAAGTTCGCAAACTTGCCATTGTGCGCTTACATTGACAGCACTATACAAAATGCTCAGTAAGGTTTCATGACCTTGGTGTATCAGTGTCTCACAGCTGTGTTCGTGTCAATATGTGGCAGTATCTTGCTGAGTTCATTGTTGTTGCATGTTTTTGAGTGCCGTCGTGAGAATGTCTAAGCTTGAATTAGAGCAACAAACAAACATTACGTTTCTTGTTAAACTTGGCAAGAGTGGAAGTGAAATCAGGGACATGTTAGTCCAAGTTTATGGGGATAATGCCATGAAGAAAATGGCAGTATACAAATGGATTAAACATTTTTCTGAGGGGAGAGAATGCATCGTTGATGAAGAGGGGTCAGGACTACCAGTAACAAGCAGGACTGACGAAAACACTGCAAAAATTTGTCGAATTCTGTGTCAAAATCGTCGGCTGACTGTGAGAAACATAGCAGACCAAGCAAATATCTACAGAGAAACATTTAGGAAAATCTTAACTGAAAATTTTGGCATGAGAAAGGTATGTGCAAAAATGGTACCAAAGGAGCTCACCAATGAACAAAAGCAAGCAAAGGAGAGTCAAAGCTTGCCAAGACCTTTTGGAGAGGCAAGACAATGTTTTGGGCCATGTTATCACTGGTGATGAAACATGGTGTATCAATATGACCCTGAAACAAAGCGTCAAAGTGCACCATGGAAGTCAGCCAATTCTCCTTGACCAAAAAAGTTCAGTCAGTCCAAATCGAGTCAAAACGATGTTGCTAACCTTTTCTGATATCAGAGGGATTATTTCTTATGAATTTGTACCAACTAGACAAACAGTTAACCAAGTTTACTATTTGGAAGTGCTGAAAAGGCTGTGTGAAAAAGTTAGACAACCTGAACTTTTCACCAACAATTCATGGCTCTTGCATCACGACAATGCACCAGCTCACATGGCACTGTCTGTGAGTGAGTTTTTAGCCAGTAAACAAATAACTGTATTGGAACACCCTCCCTACTCACCTGATCTGGCCCCAATGCCTTCTTTCTTTACTCGAAGAGAAAGGAAATCTGAAAGGAAGACATTTTGATGACATTCAGGACATCAAGGGTAATACGACAACAGCTCTGATGGCCATTCCAGAAAAAGAGTTCCAAAATGGCTTTGAAGGGTGAACTAGGCACTGGCATCAGTGCATAGCTTTCCAAGGGGTGCGCTTTGCAAGTAACCGTAGTGATATTCAGCAATGAGTTCTGTGGCACTTTTCTAGGATGAGTTCGCAAACTTAATTGTCAGACCTTGTATACTCTCCAGCAGGAGATAAGAGGATTCTGGAAAACTCACTAGCCTCAAAGAAAAGATGTATAGTTGCTGATATATTATTCTATATTATCAGAATGGAAGAAAGCTTCTATTCAGCTTTCTCATTGCTTAACTTTATATCATAACAAGCAGCAAGGAAGAATCAAGCTATCTGAGGAGTCTTCAAATGAAAAGATAAATAAGCAGCAAAAGAAATATGGGAAGAAAAGAAGTACAGCTGATTCTTGAACAACACTGTTTCAACTGCATGGGTCCACTTATATGTGGAATTTTTTTCAATAAAGGATTCTCTCTTAGGATTTTCTTAATATGTTCTTTTCTCTATTTTTATTGTAAGACTACAGTATATAATATATATAGCATACAAAACATGTTTTAATCAACTGTTTATGTCATCTGTAAGGCTTCCAATCAATAGTAGGCTATTAACAGTTAAGTTTTTGGAGAATCAAAATTTATAGGTGGATTTTTGATGTCTCCTATGTTGTTCAAGGGTCAAAACTACATGTAAGAAAATAAAACAGAACAAAAACTCCACAAAATAAACTCATCTTTGACATAAGAGGTGCTATTTCCATAACACAAAAGTTAAATGTTATAACAGCAAACCAGGTCTTGGAAATAAAATGAGCTAGGAGGAGGGAGCATCGGAAAGATAAGATGGTAGAATGAGAAAATCTTAAATTGAAAGTAGAACAAAATGACAAACATAAAAGATGAGTAAGAAAAAAAAAAATCTGTGGAGTAATACAGAAGGTCCATTGGAAGGGGAAAAGAACCCAGAAAACAATGGGAAAGCAAACAAAAACAGAAACGTAAAAGAGAGATTTCCCAGAATAAGCAGCCATAATCTCCCTGCTTTAAAGAGCCTATCTAGTGCCCAGCAAAATTAATGGGAAAAAAAAGTCACACATTAAGGCACATTATAGTAAAATTTCAGAACACAGGACATTTATTATAAAAAGAAGAGGAGAAGGGCAAAAAGGCAAGTCCTGTAAAAACTGCCCAGAATAGGACTTCTCAATAGTAATATTGGAAACTAGGAAACAGTGGAATAACAATTTCAAAATTCTTAAGGAAAAGTGATTTCAACCTGTAATTCTATTCCTTGACACATCAGCAATGAGAATAAAAGGCATTTTTTAGAAACACAGGTCCCCAAAAATGTCCTTTCATGTACTTTCTTCAGGAAGCTATAGGAGATGCATTACCAAAGCAAGGAGGTAAAACACCGAGTAAACATTGGACAGAGGAACTTGGAATCACAACATAAGAGAGAACAAGGCAGGGGAAAAGGGAAAACAAATACTACAATGACATAACCGTATAAATAGGCCCATTGGTCATTTTGGAGCCAGAAGACTAGGAGCATTAGAATTAAGGTCCCCCGACTATTTGCTCGGCAATGAACAATATGATCATAATGATTGTATCTGGAAGGGCACAGAAAGGTGATGAAATCAGGCAGAAGAGAAACATGTGAGGGATAATACTGCCCCAAGTAGAAAATCAATAGATAATATAGAAATAAACGAAAAACTTAAACATACACACTCTTAAGACAGCACATTTCTACTTCTAAGAATCTAGTATACAACAATACTCAAGATAAGTAAAGATATATCCAGTGGCTACAAGATAAGCATTTGGTGTAGTCTCTTTAATGTGTAGGTGTATTTTTAAATTGCTTCCCTGCTTCAGAAACCAAGCTTTTTGATTAACCAACTAACTACTGACCACTTGTGCTTCACATAAAATGGTTTCTACTACTGCGAATTAAAAATGTCTTTCACACTTACTGAGGATATCATCTCAAAGTTGTGTTCTTAAGGGGACCAAATACAAGTTAACAGAAAAATAAATACAGAATTACAAGACAGACAGGAAACGGGGCTGCTTATTTATTACCCTATGATCCATCCTGATAGTTAAAAAAAAAATTCTAAACCTAGTTCATTTAGTATTTATCTTTTTAAAAAATAGAGGGAAAAAAGTCCTACGTTTTAAATTGAGTTATTAATGAACACTGATTTATTTAAATTTGAAGGAAAACTATATTAAAGAAAAATCAATGCATATGAAATATCATACATTGGTAAAAGGAAATTACATGGGATCACAGCTAATTTTTTCACAGAGTAAACGGTCTTTAAGAAAACCTACCGACTGAACTGATATGGAGCTTCAAAAACATTCAGAGTTTAATGAAGCAAAAGGGTAACATATGTAATATGTCTTTACCTTCTCCGAGGAGACCTGCTTCTTCTTCTGGGAGACCTGCTACGCCTGAGTGGGGAACGAGACCTCCTTCTAATGGGAGATCTACTGGCTCTTCTTCGGGTTGGAGACCACCTACTGATCGGGCTGGCATCTTTTGATCTTTCACGTCTACTGAGGATATCATCTCGAGGTCGTGTCCTTAAGGGACCAAATACAATAGAAAATAAATCAAGTAAAAGTAAACGAATTTCTTCTACATGTAATGAACATCTTAAGAAAGGGCAAGCCATTACAATGATTATTTTTCAAACGCTTTTTTGTGCTTTTAGGTATTTTTTTTCTAATTTTCTATAACGTTTATAACTTTTGGAAACATTGAAAACAATGTTACTGGGGAAAAAAATTCTGTCTTTTCAAAATGTTAGAAAGAAGACACTTTTAAAAATAAATCATCAGGGGTGGCCGGATGGCTCAGTTGGTTAGAGTGCCAGCTCTGAACAGCAGGGTTGCTGGTTCGATTCCCACATGGGATGGTGGGCTGTGCCCCCTGCAGCTAAACATTGAAAACGACCACTGGACTTGGAGCTGAGCTGTGCACTCCACAACCAGATTGAACAACTTGGAGCTGATGGGCCCTGGAAAAATACAGTTCCCCAATATACCCCAATTAAAATAAAATAAAATAAATTTTCACACTAAAAATGAGAAGAAAGTAAAGATAGTAAACACAAATTAACATGTTTTGTAATGAAACAAATTCAAATGATTACAAAAACACTGGTATTATGGTAGGCACACAATAAAAAGTCTATTTACTCAGGTCTCACAATTTGAATAATTAAAGACTTTATATTGTTAAAGCCACCGATTTTAATTTCAGATAAACAACTCAAAACTTCTCAAATATTCCATTTTCTAAGTTTGAAGACTGTTGACATTTTTGCAATTAAGTCTTAATTTTACTATATCAATTACATATAATAGCACCTTACAATTAACATTATCACAGAACAAAGAAAATATGTAAGGGTTTAGGGAAAAGGACAGTGCATCTAGTCATGAAAGTACATATTGGTATAAATTTGGCACTAACTTTCTAAAATGTAAATGTACATAACCTTACACTTTTTGAGATTTCACTTCTGTGAATCTATTCTACAAAAAAACTCAACACATAACCTGTGGATATCTTTACATATAATCACAAGAAACTGGAATCAACATAAATTTTCATCAGTTTCAACAAGGGAATGATTAACTGTATTATGGAATATCTACACTGTGAAATATGTTGCTGTTATATACAGAATTTTAAAAGATCTTTATGTATTATCACAGAAGTGTTCAATGAAAAAAGCAAATCATTGTTAGAAATAGTATGATTCCATTTTTGTAAGAAAAAAAATTCATATAATTGTATGGGCATAGAAAAAGACTAGAAAGACATATTCTTCTTAAGAGTGGTAGTGGACGAAAGAAGGACAGAATTTACATGCTTCTGCATTATTTGAATTTTTAATATTTCTTCTATAGTTCAAAAAACAATTTTTGTTTCAAAAATTTAACTCTAGTCCTTAACAAACTCTTCAAAATTTCTTTCTCAAACTGAAAGAAAACTGACAGAGACCAGGATAATTAAGAAACACTTTAGGTAACATAACCCGTAAAACTAACAACGGGCTCAATGAAGGAAAGCTAAAGGAAGAAAGGAAAGGCCATTTTATTACAATGTCACTTAGAAGTAAAGAATCAAGAGGCTCTCTTAAGATAGAACATTTTGAAAAGAGCATTCTTGAAATTTCTTGAAAATATGACTTAAACTTCAGCTTATATTTATACACACTAAACATTAATATGCAATAATAAATAGCTAGGAATTCAGATTATCTTTACATAGAATAAGGCAGCAATATTTTTAAGCGAAACTTGGCCAATAATTTTACATGCCTAATTACTGAACATACAGATATTTTAAAAATCTGTTTCTAAAGTAGTTTAGACTAAACACTCCCCGCGCCGCCCCACCAAAATCCTTTCTGTGCCTTAACATATTAGTTCTATGATCCTAGTAAATAACCTCTCAATCTATTTTTTCATTTATAAATTAAATGAGTCACTCCAACTCATGAGGAGAGATAATTACCACAATTTATGAGAAAAGAGCCGATGGACCAAATGTGTGACACAAATATGATTTTCATTATTATTGGTAAAAAAGAAAATCTTTTCTTACTCTATTCTTCCTAAATTTAAGAGGACTATTTCTTTCCAACTATGAGATTATATATGAATTAGTAACAGAAAAAAATTTCCACTTCCAATTTTGGGGCTAAAAAAATTAGTTCCAATTTAATTGTTAGAATTCAAAACTACGCCAATTCAAGAGACTAGACAGATCACAATTCTTACAACTGATACTTCCCTTTTTCAAAGTTAAAAATACCAACCTATAATACTGTTCAATGAATTCCAACTACAGAAATTACTCCCTCATCATAAACGAGTATACATAGTTTTAACAGCCAAATTAGTTGGATTTAAAAGAATCTGCAAATTAAGACACTAAATTAATAATTTGAAAAAAACCTGATTCTGTCAACAAGTTCAGTATTTATAAATTACCCAAAATCAAGATACACACTGACAAAAGTGCGAGTATTAATATAGTGGAATGGATAATTAAAACTATAAATCTCATTACTTACTATCTCCTCTTTTATTGTCCACGAATTCTAGTTTCTTTAAACTCTGGTGCATTGGTAAAAAGCACTAGCGTTTTGAAAACACATTACCTTGGAGAAGAAAGTCGTCTCCTTTCTGGTTCTCTTTGTTTTCTTTCCAAGGACCGGCTCTTGGCTCTTCTACCAGGAGACAGAGTTCGAGAAGGTGATTTGCTCTGCTTAGACCTTCTATCATTTAAAAGTGGAGATCTACTTCTTCTTGATTTATCACGTTGTTTTGGAGACAAACTTCTTCTTTTCGGACTACGGCCTGGTCTTCTACTGGGTGACCTATTTTCTTTCCCAGAAGAAGCATCTTTAGAGGGAGATTTAACTGGCTTTTTTTCTTTATCAGTTTCAGACCGTTTTGATTTTCTCTCTTTGGACCGTGACCTTCTGTCTTTGGATTTACCTCTTAAGTCAACTGGGGACCTGGATTTTTTGCTTCGATCACGACTTCTACTTTCATTTATAATTGGGGATTTTTTCCTATCCTTTGACTTACTTTTATCGTCAATTTTAACCTTGTCATCAATAGGAGATCTGGCCTTCCCAACTTTCTCTTGAGATCGCCTTCTTAGGGTAGGAGATTTTGATTTTCTTGCTTGATCCTGAGACTTACTTCTTTTGGATGGACTTTTGGACTTTTTCCTCTCCTTTGATTTGCTCCTAGTTGTCTTCTCTTTAACTATTTCAACACCTCCCTTAGTTTTCTTTTTATCAGACCTATGTCTAGTCCGTTCTTTGGATCTGCTTTTACTTCGCTTTTTTGTACTATTTTTATTGTCTATAAGTTCAAGTTTCCCCTTTGCAGTTGAAGATCTAATACTAGACCTATTTCCATTTCTTGCCTTTTCATGAATTTCTCCCTCTTCTTCAGAGCCAGACTCATAACCTTGTAATATGAGCCCCATTCCAGATTGGACCTTTCCTTCCATTAACTCATTATCAAGTTCAGCTTTAATCAAGGCTCTCTGTTTTTCCAAGTCTTCCAGCAAAGCTAAGTCATCAAGTTTAGTTCTTTTTGCTGGAGACATCCCTTCTTTGTCAGAAGCATCAATAACCTCTTTTCTTTTGTGTTTCTTATGTTTATGCTTATGTTTATGTTTTTTATCCTTGTCTTCTTCTGAGGAATGTTTATGTTTCTTATGTTTACTTCTGTGTTTATGCTTCTTTTTTTTGTGACGACTGTGCTTATTTTGAGATTGATCTTCCGATACTTCTCCATTTTCTTCATTTACACTTTTTTCAGAATTATCAGCATCCTCCATCCTATAAATGTATCAAAAACATTTTAAAATCGTATCATTTACCAAGCATTCAGTCAATAAAATAATGATAAAATACATCTCAATGTAATACATGAAATATTTTTGTAACAGCTTTAGACATTTATTTTAACAGTATATGGCAAGAAATGAGTTAAATGGTGACTTAAACTTTAATTTGTTTCTAATGGTTGAACTCAACTACCAAAAGTAGTAGAGGAAATACATAACAGAAAAAGGGAATCCAAACCAGGTAAAATGTTAGTATTGATTTAGTTAAAGTCACTCAGTAACTTGATTAGTAAACCAGCATTTCCCACACAGACTTAACACCAAAGGAATCCCCCATTTTCTTTTTTCATAAAACATACATACATATATCGGGAGACAAATGTCTTTTTCTACTTGAAATTCAGAAGCATCTTTTTTTTTTTTTTAATCTCTAGAGCCAATATTGAGCCATACCCAAATAAGCCCTCTATCACATGCATTGGTGACTGATGTTGACAAATATAAATACACCTCCAAGGTAAACTAACCGGGGGTTTTAGAACTCTTAGCCTGCTGTAGCCACTGAGCAATCATGTGGTATTAGGTTGAACCACATCAAAGGGTCTTTTGCAGGTCAGCAAAATTAGCAATTACACAGAGTTCAACCCAATATTTGTTCAGTGGGCTATTTAATCGCTCTAAATTTCAAATGAGAGATTAGTTTCCCAAAATATGTGCATATTAATAGGTGGCTTTTGGGCTATGCTGAGTTAAAGAATTTATGCTTCTAAATTATTTTGTTAAATCCTTGCTGTTCAGTATTGCCAGATTAAACACAGACTACAACAGCAATATTTAATTTTCCACTTTAAAGTCACTCCATAGTAAATCATCACATCCTGGAACATGAGACCCAAACCAGACTTTAAATTATCTGGATTCAGGCCATCATATTACTTTTGTAGGAAAATACGGTTAATTTTGTACAAGTCCTTCAAATTATATACTCCTGTACTTTTAGTAAGTTTATTATTTGTGTGATACAAACAGCTTCTTGCAAGTTACGAATTAATGAATCTATTCACTCAATCTCTTTTAACATTTATTAAAATCACTTATACTTAGTGTAGACGTTAAGCTAGAAAGCAGGAAAACGAAGACGTATAAGACCAACACTTGCCTCCCTCAAGGAAATTACAGTTCAGTGGATAAGAAAGTTCCATAAAACACTGGAGAAGTGTAATGATAAAGATATGAATAAGGACGTTATAGGAACACTGAAGGATAACCTAAAATCATTTTGAAATGATCAAGGAAGGTGTCTTGTAGGAGATCACAGGAAAACCCAAGCTATTAGTTAAGCAAGATCTTTGTCTTTATCTGGCAGGTACATGGATTTAAAAATAACACTGTAACACTGTCCTAGAGAACAAGTAGATAATTACCAGAAGGGGAAAGGGTACTCTAGGGGGGGAAAGTGACAAAAGGAATAGTTACATGTAGCAAACTACAAGCAGATCAGTGTAGCCAGGGCATCAAACTTGTGAAAGAAACTGATCTAATAGAGGTTAAGATCTCAGTGGACCAATTCCAGGAGATGACAAGACATACTATGAGATTCTGAGAGTGAATGGTTTAGATAGAGTTACAGGCTCACTGGAGTCAAAGGCCCAGGAACTGCAAGGTCAGGTTGCTGGATGGGTTGTCTGTAATGACACTGCCATTCTGTCAGGGGCTGGCAAGAGGCTGGCTCTCGAACCAGGTCTGTGGTTCAATAAAGGACACACTGGAAGTATGCTTGAAAAGTTATTAACTGACAACAATGAGGAGGTATGGAAAACATATAACTACCACATGGCAAGAACTTTAAATTTTTAGATGTCAGACTGCCAATCTCCATTTCTGGTACTATACTGTGGCGGGGGAAAGTATTGAAGAGAGCTACAGAGAAAGCTGTGTCTACTGGTGAGTCAGGTTTTAGTTTGAGCTGACGTCTTTCTAATGGGGTATATAGGAGACATAGAATAGTGTTCCCTGGATCATCAAATATTCTCAAAGACTTGCAAAAAATAAAGTATAATATCTCTGTATTAACCAAAAAAAAAAAAAAAACCACACCCCAATATGGCTTGATTGTGGAGAAGGGAATCACAGATTTAAGTAGAAGATACAAAGACATTTCAACTTTGTATAGGGTACACCCTCATATAGGCAACTACGTTCCTCCCCAAGAAATCTACAATCCCACAATCCAGAAGTTGGGGTATATGTTTATTTCTCTGAACCTTGACTTGCAGGGGGAAAAGTCAGAGAAAAATTGAATTAGGCTAATTCAAGATATGGAAAATCTTTTTAAAGGTTAAGAATGATTTTCAGGTATGTAAAATCTAAGTGCTCAAAATACAAAGTTCAGGGCACGCTATCTAAAGACCCTCTAAATATTTAGAAGAAAAAGGATAGTTGGGTGGTTAAGCAGTCTCCAGAGCCAGACCACCTGGGTCCAAATCCTGGTCACACTACTTAATAGTTGTGTGGCCTTAGGCACTTTTAAGATCTCTGAGATCTGCGGGCACCCTATGTATAAAACAGAGAAAATATAAAAATAGCACCTACCTGGAAAGCATGTTGTGAGGATTGCTCAGGGTAATAGATGCTATTAAGGCTTACAACAGTGCCTAGCACGACCCAAGTGCCCCAAAAGTACAGTGTTATTAATGTTCATATACTGGATATATTTCCTTATCATGACACTGGAGCTGGCAGGGCTAATACTAAGAATCGTATTTTAAGGAATACTGTCAAAGAGCATGTATTCTAGAGTCTAACTTGTTAAAATGTATAATATTAAGCAAGATACTTTGTGCCTCAGTTTCCTCAACTGTAAAAATGGGGAAATAATATTGACAAATCAGAAGTTTGTCTTGGCAATGAGTTCACACTCTCAAGAAATGAGTTCAGCTCTCAAGAAATATTGTCTCTCTGTCTCTATGACAGATGAAATGTTAAGGTTTAGGGAGGTTTAAGGAACTTGTCTAAGGTCACACATGCATCAAGCTAGTGAGAAGGCTGACATTACATTCCAAGTTAGTCAAGAGCTCTTCCATTTGATGAAAGATGCTTTTAAAACAACAGAGCATATCACTACTCTGTGTGACACTGATTATCACTACTCTGTGTGAAACCGATTATTGCTTCCTACCTATCCAGAGTAAAAACAAAGCCTTTACAAGGCCCCATACTTGCCCAATCTCCCCAGCACTCTGAACCTACTACTTTCCTTCCTCACTCACTCTGCTTCAGCCACACTGCTCTCCTTGAAAAGGTATACTTGTGGCTCAGGGCCTTGGTACTTGTACCTGTTTCCTCTGCCTGGAATACTTTCCCCTGGTTCCTTTGTCAACCTTAGCTCTTTGCGTAAATTACACTTTCTTAGTCAACTTTCCCTGACCAATTATTCATTTTAATCACAACCCCCACCCTACCATACACACATTCCCTTTCTTTGCCTAATTCTTCTCCAAAGTAATTGCCACCACCTAATATTACTCCTGTTTGTCACTCCCTATCATCATATAAACCCTATGAGAGCACAATTTATAGTAGGTACTCGAGAAGTTGTTCTGTTCAATTAAATGATTTATATAGAATAACATATAATAACATTGTATTCATTAGACTACAGCTGGTTTATACTGGCTATACTATACACTCTTACCTCTTGACAGTAAACGTTTTGTTTTTGCTTGCGTATATATATCTCCAGTGCTTCACATAGTGTACACACCTATTTCTTGAATGCAATACCCAAACGATTTAATCACACCCCCTCAAACCCCCAAATCCGCACTTTTCTAATGTTTTCCACAATTTACAAGTCTTCCAAAAAGTTTCATTCAAAATTCTTAAGAGTTTACCCACAGAGGAAGTAATTTCCTTCAAAAGATTATCTCGCTCCTAAATATATGGTGATGGAAGGAGAACTGACTCTGGGTGGTGAACACACAATGGGATTTATAGACGATGTAATACAGAATTGTACACCTGAAATCTATGTAAATTTACTAACAATTGTCACCCCAATAAAATTAATTAAAAAAAAAAAAAAAAAAAAAAAAAAAAAAAGATTATCTCGCTCCTAAAGCTTCTGAGAATCAGGACCTACACCATGATGCCCAGTGTTACTTAGTCAATCTCTTGAGTGACCCCAGTATCTATTGTAATTTAATGAATGTTATCTCAAGAAATGAGTAGGGTACTGACAAAAATGCTACAAGCACTCAGGGCCAACTAGGTTAACCTTAATAATCCTAGAGTTCTCCTACAATGGGTTTGGGCACACCAGACCTTCACCCTCTTCAAGTGATCTCTAAGGCAAATTTCACAGAAAATAACAACTGAAGTCTGACTAGGTAAATCAGGAAAACCTGAACTCAACGAATCAATGACATAACACATTACATATAATAATCTTGTGCTAGGGCAGCTAATTTGTCAACAACTTTCTTCTAAAGCTTTAGGGAAAGGTTTCTTGTTAAGAAATCTGATAGTCTTCTTCACAAGTACCCTTATGGTAGCTACGTCAAAATGCTTACGTCATTCACCTCACTTCATCTCATCATGTAGTCACTATATCATCACAAGGGTGAGTACAGTAAAGATATTCTGAGAG
The DNA here is from genome assembly GCF_964194185.1 of Rhinolophus hipposideros. NCBI lineage: Eukaryota > Metazoa > Chordata > Mammalia > Chiroptera > Rhinolophidae > Rhinolophus > Rhinolophus hipposideros. The sequence continues at coordinate 5,176,805 of NC_138054.1, read as the reverse complement.
CAAGAGACCACTCACATAATTTTTATTACAGTATGTTGTTACAATTGTTCTACTTTAGTAATAGTTATAACTATTAAGTTCTACTTTACCACAGATGTGTATGTATAGGAGAAAACAGTACAGGTATACCATGGAGATACTATGGGTTTCGTACTATACCATCGAAATAAAGTGAGTATCATGATAGTCACATGGATTTTTTTGGTTTCCCAGTGCATATAAAAGTTGTTTACACTATACTTTTGTCTTTTAAGTGTGTAACAGCATTATGTCTAAACCCAGTACAATCCTTTATTAAAATATACTTTACTGCTCAAAAATGCTAACCATCATCTGAGCTGTTACAATAGTAACATCAAAGATCACTGATTACACATCAACATAATATAATAACACTAACATTTGAAAGATTGTGAAAATTACCAAAATGTGACAGAGACATGAAGTGAGCAAATGCTGTTGGAAAAATGACATCGACAGACTTGCTCCAGGGCAGGGTTGCTACAAATCTTCAACTTGTAAAACATATTATCTGTGAAGTGTAATAAAGCGAGGTATGCCTGTATAGGGTTTGGTACTGTCCGTGATTTCAGGTATCTACTGGGGGTCTTGAAATGAATCCCCTGTAAGGGGGACGCCTATATATAAATTCCATACATATAAATTTACATTTTGCAATTTAACGTTACACATTTAGCAGGTACATATCTCTACCAACCTGGTCTGTGACAGGTTCATCATAAAACAAAACTGAGAGCTGAGTAACATCCTTTAAATCACATTATTTGGAACAGAGCTTAATTAGAAGTGCTGACAATATGGCACTGTTTAACAGTATATTATTTGTTTTTTCAAATGCAATATACAAGTTTCACCATTCAAACTATCCAGGTCTCAGGGTATCTAGCACAATGAGAATAGCCATAGAACAATTTTAAAATAAAGTGACCAATTACCAACCACTAGTGTTATTTTAACTTCCTGTCACATGTTGTTTTCAATGAATATTCTTTTTGACATCTTATTTGGAGGGCATGCAACTTACGCTTTGAAGACAGAGAATGGTGAGCAAAGCGAATGCCATTGCTTCTTTACAAAGAAAGTAATTCGGCCTGTTTCTCTAACAAGTTAAACTACTTTAATACAGAACTAGTTAGATGTAAAAATAAGAATGAATTAAAAAGACCAACTGGTGTTAAAACAAACTCTTCAGCCTACACCTTTTCCAGATTAAGTTTGGGAAATGAAGCTTCAAAGAATTAGAACTGTTACATCAAAAAATTAGAACTTTTCCAGATTAGGTTTGGGAAATGAAGCTTCAAAGAATTAGAACTGTCACATCAAAAAATGGCTTTTTCTGGGACACTAAAAATAAGTAAAAATGATTTCAAACCTTAAAGGCTACTTTTAAAATTATCCACAATGTGTAGTGGCAGACCAGACAGTATAGTAGTTAGGAGCAGGGATCTAGAACCAGACTGCCTGGGTTTAAATCTTGGATCTGTCACTTAGTATGACCTTGGACAAGTTAACTTAATTTCTGTGCTTCAGTATCATCATCTGTAAAACATGGGCGATAACAGTATCCACTACCATAGGGTTGTTATAAGGATTAAAGGAGTTAATATCTATTCAGTGCTTTGAACAGTACCTAGTACTTATTAAGTGCAAATAAGTCAATGCATATAAAAATGTAAATGTTTAAAACCATGAAAAAGGCTGAGCTAAAGAGACTGACAAATATAAAAGTCACTAAACAGCCTTCAGGAAACTTGAAAACTGCTTTTTATATATACTCTTTCTAAATGTTTTACTTTGAATAGATTCCATATAAACTATTCAGTGTCTTCTAAAGAACTGTTTAGACACTATATTCCAGCATTCACTATGAGTAGTATACACACTTGCTTTCATATCAAATTATTCTTTGCTAATCATTTTCAAATAATTGAAAGTGGAACACATATAGACCAAATATTCCATTTGTACCAAGTGTTCTGTGGGAAGTGGAGGTAGAATTAAAGACTATCTCAGTGTCATTCATATTGCAGAGACCTAAATAAAGTTATTTATTACTGTCAAATGTAGGATTTCAATATGGGAATAAAATATGCCTGAACCACTCCTCAAAATGAATCTGAAGCGTCCCTGAAATCAAATGATTGGCCATATCGCTTTAGAATTCTAAACAGATTACTACAATAATCAACTGCATAGCATTAGGTTTGTACTGTATTGGCATAAATACTGTAACTATGCCACACTGTGAACTCGACAGAAACAAAGGCAAAGTCCTGTTGAAACTTTAGAATCCATTTGCTTTCTTCTAAGTCAAACTGTGAAAATAATAAAGCAGCTTTCAAAAACCCTTTAAGAAAAACTTAGTGTAATTCTGTCTAGCTGAGTAAAGCAAATGATTGAAGGATCCAGAACTCTTGCACAGCAATGAAGTGTTGGGCCGTCTGGTGGCAAAGATTTCTCCTATCTTTCAATCCCAAGTTGCTGGGAGACTGTATCTACCTCTTTCCAAAAATGGCTGGTAACAAATCAGATAATGCTCATGCAAAGAACGGTCGCTACAGGAATATTGTTTTAAAATCTATCCTCTTTTATGTTCTTCAATTTTCCTAGCATAAACACAAAAAACAAAATACCGCTTTCAGTTAAGCAATGGTTAGTTAGCCTTTGCAGCATATACAAGTATGTTTTTACTCGACCACATCGATTCTTACATTAGCTTAATTATACACAAAGTACTTGGGTTTGGAAGTAGCTAACAATTTCCACTACTTTTTCCACTAGTTCTCCCAAAGAAGCCTTACAAACTCAGGACAAAAATGCCAGGTCTCAAAACCAAGGACTTAATCTTACTTTGTCTCACGTTAACAAATTAGCAAATGCTGTCGATGGGCAGGGGAGAGGGAAGGGGGTGGCCGGGGGATACCGGGAGAATGCTGGAATAAAGAAAACGGCTGGGGAGACGAAGTGCACACACTACAGCAGGGGATGGTCAACCAGGATGGCCTCAGCACCCCTTTTCCTCTCCGCTTTCTGGTTCTAAAACGGACACCAGTAGCAGGACAAGCCAAGGACCGCATGCCGAGAAAAGTCTTAGGGCTTGCTCCGCTGCCGCCACTGCCCCTTGGGTGCCCACCCAGGGCGCTCCGCTCGGTCCCGGAGGGGGGAACAGGAAGATGCGACCGCACCTTCGGGGTAGCCGCCGCGCGCACGGGACCTGTAGGGGCCGCTCGCGCCTATGCTTCCCAGGGCAACGACGCGCGGCAGGCCGCGGCCGCCTCCGACCCAACAGACGCGGCCTCGGGGGCAGCGAAGCTTGCAGGCCGCCCGCCTGCACCGCACGCTTCCCGCCCCACCACGTATCGAGCGGGGAAAGGCAAAGTTTGGCTCTCGCCGTTAGGCCTGAACTTTCCCGCCCTACTGTGCAAGTCTCCACCGTTTGCCACTCGGCAGTCCCCAGGGCTCCGGCCTGCCGTACCCCTCAAAGAGACTACTTACTCTGGCTGTTCCCGCAGAGACTGAGCCTCCGCAGCGGCCATCTTGAACTTCCTGACTCCTCGGCGGCGGTGGCGGCGGCAGCCCGGACCGTGGAGGCTAGTGGAAGTAGAGGAAAAGGGAGCAGAGCCGTCGCGCATGTGCTAACCGCGTAAAGAACCGTGGAGCTCTGAGTCCGCTCTAAGAATCCGGATATAAAAGTGCATCCGGGGACAGCGCGCACGAACGTCATGGCGCAACTTCCGGGACGAAGGGGCATCGGGAGGTGTAGGCGGTACCTGCTAAGGGGCTAAGGCCGGGTTATTTGGATTTACTAGTCAGTGTCCGAACCGAACCCTTAGTTCTCGAAACTTGCTGGGGACGAATACGAAGGGATTGAGATATCGGTATCAGGTGTGCGGCTCCGGGGACTCGTTTCACTGTGGGCGCAGAAGTTGAGTTAAAAGTCTCAAACGAGGGCAAACAAGGTGATACTGCTTCTGGACTGCGTTGGAGGCATAGTGAATGCCTTTTTACCGGCTAGTTAATTCTATCAGAGGGAAAGTTTGTGGAAAGGCATATTAAGAAGACCGTAAAGTTACGGCCTCACCTAGAAAATAAATGTGTTTTACTATGTAACTATTATTGATACATTTATTTGAAACATTTGAACTATGTTTCAGCTTTTGCTAAATCCGGGGGTAAGGATTCAGGAGTCATTAGGGTCAGTGGTTCTGTGAACTGAATTAGTAATGTTTTTGGTTCACATTATCTGATTTGTGTTTTTCTATAATAATGAAGTCTACAGTAATAGGACTAAATTAAATATTATATGAGAAAACATTTACTGGCTCTTGGAGAGATTTCAGCACCATGTAGGATTTTACATACTCTGTGTGCGCGTATCTGTCTCCTCTCTCTCTCTCTCTCTCTCTCTCTCTCTCTCTCTCTCTCTCTCTCTCTCTCTCTCTCTCTCTCTCTCTCCAAAAAAAAAAAAAAAAGAAAAGGAAAGTATTATTCCCCATAATCTAGAACCTGAAAGCAGACTGATGATCACTTTCATTCTTGTAATCAACTGATTTGGAGTTTATCCTAGAATTTTAAGGTCGGAGTATTGGAGCTTCTTATATATCTTGATTCTCAACAGGGAAGAGTTAGAAATAGTCTTACAAAATAAGTACAGTAGTACCCCAGTTTTTGAACGTCTCCGTTGACGAATATTTCAGTTTACAAACACTAAATTCTATGGATCTATGGTATCATTAGATAGTAAAATTCATGCTAAATTTGCAGTTTTAGGGTTCGATTTTAAAGGTCTGGAATGGATTAATCCATTTTGCATTACTTTCTATGGGGAAACCACGCCCGGTTTTTGAACGTTTCAGAACTTGAAGGGTCTTCCGGAACGGATTACATTCGAAAACCGAGGTACCACTGTACCTGGTTGGTTGATTCCCAAGCATGTTAAAATGTTAAACGTTTTCCCCTCATACACTCCATTAAAATAGAATACTAAATTAATTCTTGGATAATTATTGATTTTTGTGGTTTCCCCCCACCCTCCATTGTAGCATTTTTTTATAGTACAATCCTTAATTATATTGTTTTCATGAAGGATTTCTCTCTTTCTCCTTAACAATCAGGTTCAGGTATAATAATTTGAAAGATTTCTTTCAAAGGGAAAAATTTTCAGAAGTATGTTAAAAATGGTTTATATTTCAACCATATATTTATTTATGTACCAATAGTGTATATGTTGGGATTTCACAGTTCTAATTGTTCATAGCATTAGATTCTCATCCCTATATAATTGTTCAAAAGTATTATGAATTCAGCCTTGTATTTACCATTTATTATATTATCTGCTCCCTGTCTCCATGAAGGCATGGCCATGTGTCATTGTGTCAAGAAGAGCTCTAATGTTATTAAAATAACAAACATTAGTAAATTATTTTTAAACAATTTTAAAATTAAACGACCATAGTGTGTTTACTATAAACCTATTACAGATCTCTTCTTGGAAATAAATGCAAACTTATAAGACATCTCATATTGGATATAAAATTGAATAATATACTTTTAGGCAAAGGAAGCCTAGCAAACTGGTGTGAAGAAGTAAGATAACTTGCTTGTGATGACTCAGTTTTAAGTGTGAACCCAGGATTTGAACTAAAATCTAATTCCTGAGTGTGTGATCTTTACTTCTTACCATGCTGCTTCCCACTGAAATGTCATTTGTTTAGCATTTACTTATTGAGCACACAGCTCTTTGATATTTTTTTTTGAGTAATGGGAATGAAAAGACTACTGGATTGGCATCCAGAAATGTCTTGTTTTTCTCAAGGTCCGGAGGCTGTAGTCTCTTTCTTGTCGCTGACTAGTGGAGAGCACATAGGCCTAGCTCAATTTCTTCAACCATATTATCTTCCCTCCTCTACGACTCTTGACAGTACGCTTAATGTGAAGATTACACCAAGCACACTGAATATGGGGAAGCATAGGTGGGGGAAATAGTCGCTAAGGTTGTTAAGGATTGAAGCCAGATTATGACTGGCTAAAGTTTAGATTTGGACAAAGTATTCAAATTTTTAAAGAAAGAACATAGTAAAAATAAAGTTTCAGAAAATGATACTGGCAAAATATTTTCTTTAAAATTTTCTCACCAAATTGGCTTGCAAGGTACTACCAGTTTGGAGTACAGTAGGAAGGGGACTTGTGAAGGATTCAACGGAAACTGCAGACAGCCTGGATAGCCAGAAATAACGAACCGGGGAGTCCTAGAGCAAATTAAGCCTGAAACATCTCTGGAGGCAAATATGACAAAACTGAAGTTGTCCTACTATGGGCACATCATGAGAAGGCAGGGTTCTTTGGAAAAGACAAGAATGCTGGGGAAAATAGAAGGCAGCAGTAAAAGATGAAGAGCAAGTATGAGATGGATTGACTCCATAAAGAAACCATAGGCATGAGTCTATAGGAGCTGAACAGGGCTACTGAGGACAGGATGTTTATGGAAATCATTCATTCACAGGATTGTCAGTAGACGGAGCCAGTCAATACATAAAGCACACACACACATACGCACTATGTTGCTATTGTAATTTTGGAAGAAGAGCGTTTTTTGAAGGTGGAGTTAAAGCAGGCATGCACTTACAACTTTAATCATTCAGCAAGCATTTATTAAGCGACAAACTTCAGCCCAACTTTCCATTTTTCAACTTGAAGCACAGTGTTTCATTCTTGCTGCTTTCCCTCGGCTTGTTTGAGGACCTTTGCACCGGAATGCTGCCCTGGCAGGCGCCATTTCGTAGGACAGCGCCAGAGGCGCGGCTCGGCGGCTGAACACGCCCGCCGCAGTAGTTCCCCGAGGGGCGGGGCCTCGGCGCGCGCTCGCCCCCGGAGCCGCGTGCGTGCGTAAGTGCGTGCGAGCGTCTGAGGGAAGGGCTCGGCGGACCGGAGCGGGCGCTCGTTCCCGGTCAGGGCCGCTCCGGCCCGGAAACCGAGCTGGGCTGAGAGCTGAGAGCCTCTGGTCAGCGTCCGCACCGCCCACCCGAGGAATCCGCTCCCTCGCGCGCTGAGCCAGCTCTCTTCAGCCGCGGTCCGCCTCGGCGCTATGACCGCCATTACAGTCCAGGCAGTTTTCTGGAGTCGCCGGGCCAGCCGGCTGACCCGCCTAGTAAGTAGATGGAGAGGCCCGTCGGTCCTGCCAGGCTCCGCGTCCCTAACACACTTTCTTGAACCCCGCAGAGGCCGCATTCAGTAGAGCCGGGTGGACTCTTCTGCAGCAGAGTCTTGTGAAAGCCAAGGGTTCGGCTCCTTACCACTAAACAGTATCAGAAAAGTGAATGGCCCGGAGACAAGGTTTTGTGGACATGCATGCGTTTTTTTGAACATTTCGACTTTTGCTTACCATCTTTGCTTTTTAAGTATTGTTACTTTCATACAAGATACACATAGCAGAAATAGTTTGGAAATATCTTTGAATTATGTTCCTCCCGTGAAAAGGGATTACTAAACTAAGCTACTCTTGACATCCAGTTAAGCTGTTAAAAGGCTCATTATATCGTAGGCTACAAACAAAAATAGAGTATGATAAAATCCTTTGAAGAAAATTGCACATGGAGGGTCCCCAGATGTCAATTAAAAGAACGTAGATTATCTTTTCAATAATACTTAAGGTTTTATCTAGTTTAAATCTCGACTTGGAATTAATACTGTGTTTCCCCGAAAATAAGACCTAGCCGGACCATCAGCTCTAAGGCGTCTTTTGGAGCAAAAATTAATATAAGACCGGATCTTATAAGGTCTTATAGAGCTGATGGTCCAGCTAGGTCTTTGTCCTGCAGGGTCTCCTGCAAGGTCTCAGCTCCTGCTCCCCACATAAGAACACAGGACATGGTGAGGCCAAAACAGAACATCAACGGAGCCATAGGTGGGGAAGTCATACCACTATGGTCTCACTGGAGGCTGGGTTTACATGACGTGCGACCTGCTGTCCGCTTTGCTGCCAATCAACCGACTCTTCGATTCTCCTCGATTCTCCTTCACTCTCCTCGGCTTCCCTCTGTAGCGGCGGCAGTTATATCAGTGGCCAATGGCTCAAGTGTTACAGCTGACGGCCAACCAGCCACAGGTGAGGGCTATCTACTACTGGAGCCAGCACCTCTCCACATGAGGCCGAGAGCCTAGAACCTGCTCTCTGGGGCTCTGTCCCCACAGTCTTATTTTCGGGGAAGCACAGTAGCTGTTTGGGAAGACAGTTTTTTCCTTCATTACAAAACAAAAACCTTTGCCTTTGTTCCATGAAAATTAATTCTGTTTTTTGTTTTAAAACAGTCCTGATGTGTTCGTCAACATCTGGAAAATAGGACAAAGCAAAAGGAAACAAAAACCACTCAGTTCCATTACCCAAACTGAACCAACGTTAACTTACTGGCTAATTTTAGTTTTACTTCCATATGAAATATTAAATTTTCTTGTACTCATGTATATAATGTGATAGTTTGCTTTTTCATGTAACATGCCCATCAATTTTTACGTAATTCTAGTTTTAGTAAACGTTTTATAGCTACGTGATATTCCTTTCATTTATTACTGGATGTCCTTTCAGTTTTGCACTATTGTAAATTACTATGATGAGGCAGTATCTAGAATAGTATTTAGAACATTCAAATCAGGTAGACCTGGGCTTTTCCACTTGCTCTGCAACTTGAAACAACTTATTAAACCATTTTGAGCCTTAGTTTTTGCACATGAGTGACAAGTTCTCATCACATAGGGTTATTACGAGAATTAAATGAAATAATCAAAGTGCTTGGAGCATATGTTGGTTAATACTAGCTATGTCTAATAGGAAAGGTTTTGTTTTTGTTTTTATTAGTTTATTTTCTGTGTCCCATACGGTTTATTTCAAGAATTTGTATATAGTCAAATTCTATCAACACTGGATGTAAGAGATTTTATACACAGCTTTTCATATATTTTATTACATAGTAATACATAAAAGCATAAATAATACATAAGTTAGAAATCTTTTTTGCAATAAGAAAAATTGAAAATTGTCTATAATCTTATTACCTATAGATAACTTTTTATTCACATTTTATAATAGGACTTATCCTTTCTCACTTTTTATACATTTATATATATTAATGATATTTTTAAAAATAGTATTGCATTATAAATTCACTTTAATAACTTGCTGAGGACAGGAAAGAGGTCACTGTGAAGAAAATATGGTGATTAAAGAAGTAGGAAATAAAGCTGGAAAGGGATCTTGTAGGATTTGCATTTCATTTACAATTTACTGTACAGAGTAGAATAAGTCAGTAGAGGAATGACATTTAATTTGTTTTAGAAGGTTTGCTTTGCTGCTGTATGCAGATAGACTGCAGGGGGTCAGGGGAGGAAAGGTGGAATCCAAATTAGTGTAGGTCTGTAATCCTGGTGAGTGATGGTGATGGTTTAGACCAGGGTGGAAGTGGGAAAAAGTGGTTGGATTCTGGATATATTTTGGAAGGACAAGCTATAGAACTCACAGATTGATTGGATGTATGGCGTGAGAGAGATGTAAAGGTTTTTGGCTTGAGCAATGGATAGATGTAACTGCCAATTACAGAGAGAGACTGAAGGAGGAGCAGATTTTAAGTGGGAGGGGGGAGGCTAGAATAAGAGTTCTTTTTCAGTCGTATTACATTTCAGTCTTAGATGCCTAATTGAAAGTGGGGTCTTAAAGACTTCAATTATTGTTGAATTGTCCATTTATTCCTTTATTTCTGTGAGTTCTTGCTACATGTTTTTTGGTTCTTTTTATTATGTGCATACATGTTTATAAATGCAGTATCTTCCTATTGGATTGATACTTATTACAAAATGTCCTCTTTCTCTAGTAATATTTTTTAAAATTTTAAACTTCATTATTTTAAAGCCATTCCAACTTTCTTATGCTTGCTGTTTGCATGATTTGTGCCATTAAATCTAAAGTGTTTTTCTTGTAGACAGCATATAGCATATAGTTGTGTCTTCGTTTTTTTAGTCTATTCTACGGTCTACCTTTTTATTAGGTTTTTTACTCCATTTATGTTCAATGTTACTGATATAGTTGGATTTATGTCTCCCGTTTTACTTTTTGTTTTCTATATGTCTCATCGTTTTTTGTTCCTCTATTCCTCCTTTACTGCTTTCTTTTGCATTAAGTGAATATTTTTTAATGTAACAGGTTAATTTCTTTAAAGATTTTTTTTACTTTTAAAAAATTTATTTCCTTGGCGGTTGCTCTAGGACTTGCCATATGCATCTTAACCATCTAGAATCAGTTTCAAATTAATAGTAACTTAATTCCAATGGGATTAAAAACTTACTCCAATATAATTTTATTCAATTTCCCTGCTTTTGGTGATATAATTTATATATACATTGTATCTATAAATGTTATAAACCCAACAATCCATTGTTATAATGATTATATCTTTTAAAGAAAGGAGAGCACTACATATTTATAGCAATTGTTATATTAACCTTATTTATTATTTCTGGTACTCTTCATTTCTTGTTCTTGTGGATTCAAATTACAATCTGGAATAATTTTTTTTAGCTAAATACAGCTTTGCTCCTATCCACCTCTTCTGTACTGTTATTAGCAAATATGTTAAATTTCTATATGTTACAGGCCAAACTGTATACACAACACACTCGCGCGCACACACACATATACATACAGTTTCATTCATGTGTTCTAAATCAATTTTATTTAAAAAAATTTTATTTTTCAATTACAGTTTACATTCATTATTATTTTATATTACTTTTACGTATACAGGCATACAGCATAGTGGTTAGACATTTACATAATTTATCAGTTGATACCACCAATAAGCCTAGTAACCACCTGGCACCATACATAGTTATTACAATGTTATTGACTGTATTCTCTATGCTGTACTTTATATCCCTGTGACTATTTTGTAACTAACAATTTGTATTTTTTAATCCCTTCAGCTTTTTCACCCTGGCAACCCTCAGTTTATTCTTTGTATCTGAGTCTGTTTCTGTTTTGTTTGTTCATTTATTCTGTTCTTTAGATTCCACATATAAGTTAGATCACATGGTATTTGCCTTTCTCTGTCTGACTTATTTCACTTCGCATAATACCCTCTAGGTACATCCATGTTGTCACAAATGGTAAGATTTCATTCTTTTTTTATGGCTGAGGAATATTCCATTGTATGTATACACCACCTTTTCTTATTCCAATCATCTATTGATGGGCTCTTAGGTTGCTTCCATATTTTGGCTATTGTAAGTAATGTTGCAGTGAACATAGGGATGCGTATATCTTTTCAAATTAGTGTTTTGGATTTCTTTGGATAAATACCCAGAAGTGGTGACAATTGTTAGTAAAGTTACATAGGTTTCTGGTGTAGAATTCTATAATACATCATCTATATATCACATTGTGTGTTCACCACCCAGAGTCAGTTCTACTTCCATCACCATATAGTTGATCCCTTTTACCCTCATCTACCATCCCTCTCTCCCCTTACCCTCTGGTAACCACTAAACAATTGTCTGTGTCACCCCCATAAACTTTAATTTAAAAAAAAATTGCTATTTGAGTGTATTATGTATTACCTTGATAAAAATAAAATATCATTTAAAAAAGAAAAAAAAAATACCCAGAAGTGGAACTGCTGGGTCGTAAGGTAATTCTATTTATAATTTTTTGAGGCACCTCCATACTGTTTTCCATAGTGGCTGCACCAATTTGCAATTTCACCAATAGTGCACAAGGGTTCCCTTTTCTCCACATCCTCACAAACATTTGTTTGTTGATTTATTGATGATAGCCATTCTGACAGGAGTGAGGTGATATCCCACTGCAGTTTTAATTTGCATTTCTCTGATGATTAGTGACATTGAGCATCTTTTCATATGTATGTTGGCCATCTGTATGTCCTCTTTGAAAAAACGTCTATTCAGGCCCTCTACCCATTTATTAATTGAATTGTTGTTTATTTTGGTGGTAAGTTATATGAAATCTTTATATGTTTTGGATATTAACCCCTTATCAGATATATCATTGGTGAATATCTTCCATTGAGTAGGTTGTCTTTTTTTACTGTTTATGGTTTCCTTTGTTGTGCAAAAATTTTTAATTTGATGTAGTCCCATTTGTTTAGTTTTTCTTTTGTTTCCCTTGCTCAAGGACATGTATCAGAAAACAATATTACTAAGAGCAGTGCCAGAGAGTTTGTTTCCTATATTTTTTTCTAGGAGTTTTATGGTTTTAAGTTTTACATTTAAGTCTTTAATCTATTTTCAGTTTACTCTTGTATATGTTGTAAGAAGGTGGTCTAGTTTCATTTTCTTGCATGTACTTGTCTAGTTTTCCCAACACCGTTTATTGAAGAGACTGTCTTTACCCCATTGTATATTCTTGCCTCCTTTGTCAAAGATTAATTGACTATATAGGCGTAGGTTTATTTCTGGGCTCTCTTTTCTGTTCCATTGATCTATGTGTCTGTTTTTATGCTAGTACAACTTTGTTTTTCTTTCTCAAGATTGCTGTAGCTGTTCAGGGTCTTTTGTGGTTCCATATAAATTTTAGTATTTGTTTTAGTTTTGTGAAAAATGCCATTGATAATTTGATTGGGAGTGCATTGAATCTATAGATTGTTTTGGGTGGTATGGACATTTTAAAGGTATTCTTTCTATCCATGAGCATAGTATATGCTTCCATTTATTTGTATCTTCTTCAGTTTCTTTCTTCAATGTCTTACAATTTTCTGAATACAGGTCTTCTGCTTCCTTGGTTACATTTGTTCCTAGATACTTTATTCATTTATTTATTTGTGATGCAATTGTAAATAGGATTGTTTCCTTAATTTCTCTTTCTGATAGTTTGTTATTGGTGTATAAAAATGCAACCAACTTCTGAATATTAATTTGTATCCTGCTATATTACTGAAGTAATTTATCAGTGCCAATAGATTTTTGGTGGAATCTTCAGCATTCTCTCTATATAGTATGTCATCTGCAAATAATGACAATTTTACTTCTTCCTTTTCAATTTGGATGCCTTTTCTTTCATTTTCTTTCCTAATTGCTATAACTAGGACTTCCAATACTATGCGGAATGAAAGTGGTGAAAGTGGACATTCCTGATCTTAAGGAAAATGCTTTTAGCTTTTCACTATTGAGTATGATGTTAGCTGTGGGTTTGCTGTATATGGCATTTATTATGTTGAGTCCTCTACCCTCTAATTCCACTGTGCTGAGAGTTTTTATCATCAATGGGTGCTACATTTTGTCAAATGCTTTTTCTGCATCTGTTGATATGATAATATGACTTATATCCTTCATTTTGTTTATGTGCTGTATCATGTTAATTGATTTTACGGATGTTGAACCAACCTTGCATCTCAGGAATGAATCCCACTTGATAATGGTGTATGATCTTTGTAATATATTGCTGAATTCAGTTAGCTAATATTTTGTTGAAGATTTTTGCATCTATGTTCATCAGGGATATTGGCATATGTACAGAGGGTGCCAAAAAACGTATACACATTTAAGAAAGGAAAAACCATATTAAAATTACACTGATGGTAATCACTTTGAGCACCTTTTGTAACTGCAGAAGTCAAACGTGACGTATTCATCTTTTGTTATCGGTATATATTGAGTGTTACAATTTTAATACAGTTTTTTCCTTTCTTAAAATGCGTATACATTTTTTTGGCACACTGTGTGTGTGTGTGTGTGTGTGTGTGTGTGTGTGTGTACAGAGAAACACACAAGGTCTGACAATTAAGTTCACGAACTCATTTTAGAAAAAGTGCTACATACCTCATTGCTGAATATCACTATAGTCACCTTTGAAGTACTCCCCTTGGGAAGCTATGCACCAACACCAGCACCTAGTCCACCCTTCAGAGCCATTTTGGAACTATTTTTCTGGAATGGCCATCAGAGCTGTCATTGTATTACCCTTGATGTCTTGAATGTCATCAAAAAGTCTTTTCAGTATTTCCTTTATCTTTGAGTATAGAAAGAAGTCAGTGGGGGCCAGATCAGGTGAGTAGGGAGGGTATTCCAATACAGTTATTTGTTTACTGGCTAAAAACTCCCTCACAGACAGTGCTGTGTGTGCTGGTGCATTGTCATGATGCAAGAGCCATGAATTGTTGGCAAAAAGTTCAGGTCGTTTTTGTCTAACTTTTTCATGCAGTCTTTTCAGCACTTCCAAATAGTAAACTTAGTTAGCTATTTGTCCAGTTGTACAAATTCATAATGAATAATCCCTCTGATATCAAAAAAGGTTAGCAACATCATTTTGACTCTTGATTTGAACCGACGGAAATTTTTTGGTCGTGGACAATTGGCTGACTTCCATTGTGACGCTTTGTTTCAGGGTCATATTGGTACAGCATGTTTCATCACCAGTGATAACATGGCCCAAAACATCATCTCCCCTCTCCAAAAGGTCTTGGCAAACTTTGACTCTCCTTTGCCTTTGTTCATCGTTGAACTCCTTCAGGATCATTTTTATACACAGCTTTCTCATGCCAAGATGTCAGTTAAGATTTTTCTGTTTCTCTATCGATATTTGTTTGGTCTGCTATGCTTCTCACAGTCAGCTGATGATTTTGACTTACAATTTGCCAAATTTTTGCAATGTTTTCATCAGTTCTGCTTGTTACTGTCTGCCCTGACCCCTCTTCATCAACGATGCATTCTCTCCCCTCAGAAAAATGATTAATCCCTTTGTACACTGCCATTTGCTTCATGGCATTATCCCCTCAAACTTGGACTAACATGTCCCTGATTTCACTCCACTCTTGCCAAGTTTAACAAGAAATTTAATGTTTGTTCATTGCCCTAATTCAAGCTCAGACGTACTTGCAATGGCACACCAAAAACACGCAACAACAATAATGAACGCCACTCAGCAAGACACCACCAACCGTCGACACTGATATACCAAGGTTATGAAACCTTACTGAGCTGTTTGTACAGTGCTGGCAATGTAAGCACACGATGGCAAGCTCGTGTGTGTGTGTGTGTGTGTGTGTGTGTGTGTGTGTGTGTGTAATCTCTGTCTTGTTTTGGAATCAGGACAATGCTGGCCTTGTGAAATGAGCTTGGGAGCCTTCCCTCTTGAATTTTTGGAATAGTTTGAGAAAGATAGGTGTTTATTCTCCTTTGAATATTTGGTAAAATTCACCAGTGAAGCCATTTTTGTCCAGGACTTTTGTTTCTTGTCAGTTTTTTGATCACTGATTTGATTTCGTTAGTAGTAATCAGTCTGTTCAGATTTTCTGTTTCTTTGAAAGTTAGTTTGGAAAATTGTATTTTCTAGGAATTTATCTATTCCAGATTGTCCAATTGTTGGCATATATGTAGTTGTTTGTAGTATTTTCTTATAATCCTTTGTATTTCTGTGGTGTCATTGTCACTTCTCTTTCATTTCTCATTTTACTTATTTGTGTTGTTTTTTTTCTTGATAAGTGTGATTAAAGGTTTATCAATTTTGTTTATCTTTTCAAAAAACTGACTGTTGGCTTCGTTAATCTTTTGTGCATTTCTTTTTTACTTTATTGCATTTATTTCTGCTCTGATCTTTATTATGTTCTTCCTTCTCCTCACTTTTGGGTTTGTTTGCTGTTCTTTTTCTAGTTCCTTTAGGAATAAGGATAGATTGTTTATTTCAGAATTTTTCTTATTTCTTGAGGTGGACCTGTATTGCTATGAATTTTCCTTTTAGAACTGCTTTGGTTGTCTGCCATAGAATTTTTGGGGTGGTTGTGTTTTCATTTTGATTTGTCTCAAGGTATCTTTTTATTTCTTCTTTGATCTGATCATTAATCCATTCATTACTTAGTAGCATGTTATTTACCTTCCATGTGTTTGTGCAATTTCCAGGTTTTTTCTTGTAATTGATCTCTAGTATCATACCAGTGTGGTCAGAGAAGACAATATCATTTTAACTTCTTAAATTTATTTAGACTTGTTTTGTGGCCTAACATGTGGTCTATCCTGGAAAATGTTCCATGTGACTCAAAAAGTATGTATATTCTGCTGTTTTGGAGTGAAATACCATAAAAATATCAATTAAATCCATCAGGTCTAATGTATCATTTAAGGCCACTGTTTTCTTATCGATTTCCCGATTGACTGGAAGATCTATCCTTTGTTGTCACTGGGGTGTTAAAGTCCTCTGCTATGACTGTATTACTGTCCATCTCTTCCTTTATATTTGTCAGTATTTGCTTTATATTTTAGGTGCTCCTAAGATAGGTGCATAAATATTTACAAGTATTATATTCTCTTCTTGGATTGATCCCTTTATCATTGTTTAGTGTCCTTCTTTGTCTCTTTTTATACCCTTTGTTTTAAAGTCTATTTTGTCTTCTATAAATATTGTTACACCAGGTTTTTTTTCTATTTACATGAAATATCTTTTTCCATCCCTTTACTTTCAGTCTGTGTGTCTTTCGATCTGAAGTGGATCTCTTGTAGGCAGCATATGTATGGATCTTGTTTTTTTATCCATTCAGACACCCTATGTCTTTTGATTGGAGCATTTAATCCATTACATTTAAAGTAATTAAGGATGGGTATGTAGTTATTGTCATTTTCTTATTGATATTTATATTTTTTCCACCTTATTCTTCTTAAAGAATTTCCTTTAACATTTCTTGTAATACTGGATTGGTGGTGATGAACTCTTGCTTTTTGTTGTCTGGGAAGTTCTTTTTATCTCCTTTAATTTTAAATGATAGCCTTGCTGGGTAGAGTAGTCTTGGTTGTAGGTCCTTATTTTATCTCTTTGAATATTTTTTAAATTTAATTTATTTTTTTATTAGAGTTTACTGGGCTGACAATTATTAGTAAAGTTACATAGATTTCAGGTGTAGAATTCTGTATTACATATCTATAAATCCCATTGTGTGTTCACCACCCAGAGTCAGTTTTCTTTCATCACCATATATTTGATCCCCTTTACCCTCATCTACTACCCCCTCTCCTCGTTTACCCTCTGGTAGCCACTAAACTATTGTCTGTGTCTCTGAGTTTTTGTTTCTCATTTGTTTATCTTGTTCTTTTGTTGTTTTTGGTTTATATACCACATATCAGTGAAATCACATGGTTCTCTGCTTTTTCTGTCTGACTTATTGATCTTAGCATTATATTCTCATGATCCATCCATGTTGTCACAAATGGTCCTATTTCATCTTTTCTTACCACCAAATAGTATCCCATTGTGTATATATACCACAACTTCTTGATCCATTCATCTATCGAAGGATGATGGTTGGTTCCATGTCTTGGCCACCATAAACAAAGCTGCAATGAACATTGGAGCACACGTGTCTTTATGTATAAATGTTTTCAGATTGTTTGGGTACATACCCAGGAGAGGGACTGCTGGGTCATATGGTAATTCTATTTTTAATTTTTTGAGGAACCTTCACACTACCTTCCATAGCGGCTGCACCAGTTGCATTCCCACCAACAGTGTATGAGGGTTCCTTTTTCTCCACACCCTCTCCAACACTTGTTACTATTTGTCTTGTTGATGATAGCCATTCTAACTGGGGTGAGGTGATAGCTCATTGTGGTTTTTATTTGCATTTCTCTGATGATTAGTGATGTTGAGCATTTTTTCATATGTCTATTTGCCATTTGTATGTCCTCTGTGGAGAAATGTCTCTTCAGGTCCTCTGCCCATTCTTCATTTGGGTTGTTTGTTTTTTTGTTGTTGAGTTATGACTTCCTTGTATATTTTGGATATTAGCCCCTTATTGGAGGCACTGTTTGCAAAAATCTTCTCCCATTCAGTTGATTTCCTCTTTATTTTGTCGATGGTTTCTTTTCCTGTGCAGAAGCTTTTAAGTTTCATATAGTCCTATTCATTTATTTTAGCTTTTACTTCCCTTACCTTTGGAGTCAAATTCATAAAACGCTCTTTGAACCCAAGGTCCATAAGTTTAGTGCCTATGTTTTCTTCTATGCAGTTTATTGTTTCAGGTTTTATGCTTAAGTTTTTGATCCATTTTGAATTAATTTTGGTACATGGCGACAGATAGCAGTCCAGTTTCATTCTTTTGCACGTGGCTTTCCAATTCTGCCAGCACCATTTATTGAAGAGGCTGTCTTTCCTCCATTGTAAGTTTTTAGCTTCTTTGTCAAAAATTATCTGTCCATATTTATGTGGTTTTATTTCTTAGTTCTCAGTTCTATTCCATTGTTATACGTGTCTGTTTTTCTGTCAATACCATGCTGTTTTGATTATTGTTGCCTGTAGTACAAGCTAAAGTCAGGGAGTGTGATACCTCCAGTATTGTTCTTTTTTCATAAGATTGCTTTGGCTATTCAGGGTCTTTTGTGGTTCCAAACAAATCTGATGACTTTTTGTTCTATTTCTTTAAAAAATGCCATTGGGATTTTGATGGGGATAGCATTAAATCTGTATATTGTTTGGGTAATATGGCCATTTTAACTATGTTGATTGTTTCAATCCATGAGAACGGAATGTTTTTCCATTTCTTTGTGTCTTCTTTAATTTCTTTTATAAATGTCTTGTAGTTTTTAGCATATAGGTCTTTCACATCCTTGGCTAACTTTATTCCTTGCTAGTTTATTCTTTTCTCTGCAATTGCAAAAGGAATTGTCTTTTTTTTGTATTTCTTTTTCTGAGATTTCATTGTTAGTATATAGAAATGCAATGCACTTTTGTATGTTCATTTTTTAGCTGGCCACATTACTGTATTCGTTGATTGTTTCCAATAGGTTTTTGGTGGAGGCTTTAGTGTTTTCTGTATACAGCATTATGTCATTTGCCAAGAGTGACAATTTAACTTCCTCATTCCCAATTTGGATGCCTTTTATTTCTTTGTCTTTCCTGATTGCTCGATCGAGGACTTCCAACACTATATTGAAAAGCAGAGGTGATAGGGGACAGCCCTGTCGTGTTTCTGAAGGTAGAGCAAAGGGCTTCAGTTTTTTACCATTAATTATGAGATTAACTGAGGGCTGGTCATATATGGCTTTTATTATGTTAAGGTATTTTCCTTCTATACCTATTTTATTAAGTGTTTTAATCATAAATGAATGTTGTCTTGTTAAATGCTTTTTCTGCATCAATTGATATAATCATATGATTTTTGTTCTTTATTTTGTTTATGTGATGTATCACATTGATAGATTTGCATATGTTGAACAAACGTTGTGCCCCTGGGATGAACCCCACTTGGTCGTGATGAATCATCTTTTTAATGCATTATTGCATTCGATTTGCTGGAATTTTGTTTAGGATTTTGCATCTGCATTCATCAGAGATATTGGTCTGTAGTTCTCTTTTTTTGTGTTGTCCTTATCAGGTTTTGGTGTTAGGGTAATGTTGGCCTCATAAAATGAGTTAGGGAGCACTGTCTCTTCTTCAATTTTTTGGAAGAGTTTGAGCAGGATTGGTATTAGATCCTCTTTGAAGGTTTGGTAGAATTCACTGGTGAAGCCATCTGGTCCAGGACTTTTAATTTTGGGAAGGTTTTTGATGACTGATTCAATTTCGTTACTGGTGATCGGCCTGTTTAGATTTTCCAGTTCTTCATGATTCAGCCTTGGAAGGCTATATGTTTCTAAGAACTTGTCCATTTCTTCTAAGTTATTAAATTTGGTGGCATATAGTCCTTCATAGTATTCTTGGATAATCCTTTGTATTTCTGTGGTGTCCGTGATAACTTCCCCTTTTTCATTTCTGATTTTGTTAGTGTCTTCTCTCTTTTTATCTTAGTGAGTCTAGCCAAGGGTTTGTCAATTTTGTTAATCTTTTCAAAGAACCAGCTCTTTGTCACATTAATTTTTTCTATTGTTTTTTTTGTTCTCTATTTCATTTAGTTCTACTCTGATTTTTGTTATTTCCTTTCTTCTGCTGACCTTGGGTTTCACTTGTTCTTCTTTTTCTAGTTTTTTAAGGTGTAACATGAGGTTATTTATTTGGGATTTTTCTTGTTTCTTGAGATAGGCCTGTAATGATATAAATTTCCCTCTTAAAACTGCTTTCGCGGCATCCCAAAAATTTTGGTAGGATGTATTTTCATTGTCATTTGTTTCTTTGTATCTTTGATCGCTCCTCTAATTTCTTCTTTGACCCAGTCGTTCTTTAAAAGTATGTTGTTTAATCTCCATATATTTGTGTTTTTTCCTGCTTTCTTTTTGCAGTTGATATCCAATTTCAAAGCTTTGTGATCAGAGAATGTGCTTGGTATGATTTCAGTCTTCTTAAATTTGCTGAGGCTGATTTTGTGTCCCAATATATGGTCTATCCTTGAGAAGGTTCCATGTACACTCAAAAAGAATGTATAGTCTGATGTCTTAGGATGAAGTGCTCTATATATGTCAATTATGTCCATTTCATCTAATGTGTCATTTAGGGCTGCTATTTCGTTATTTATCTTCTGTTTGGATGATCTATCCATAACTGTCAATGATGTATTTAAGTCCCCTAGTATAATTGTGTTTTGGTCAATTTCTCCTTTTAGTTTTGTTAGTATTTGCTTGGTATATTTCGGTGCTCCCTGATTGGGGGCATAAATATTGATGACTGTTATGTCTTCTTGTTGTATAGTCCCCTTTACCATTATGAAATGTCCATCTTTGTCTCTTGTTATCTTTTTCACCCTGAAGTCTGTTTCATCGGAAATCATTATGGCTACACCTGATTTTCTCTGGTTACCATTTGTATGGAGTGTCAATTTCCACCCTTTCACTTTGAGTCTATGCTTGTCCTTGTAGCTGAGATGTATCTCTTGTAGACAGCATATGGTTGGGTTTAGTTTTTTGATCCAATCTGCTACTCTGTCCCTTTTTATTGGTGAGTTCAGTCCATTTACATTTAGGGTGATTATTGATATGTGAGGATTTTCTATCACTCTGTTTAGTATTCTGGTAAGGCTGTGTCTCCATTGTTTCTTTGCCTTTTTGTTGTTGTCTATTATTTCTGTGTGGTGGTATTCTACGATGTTTCCCTCTGTTTCTTCTTTTATTACAGAATATATTTCAGTTCTGGATTTTTTTTTTGAGTGGTTACCATTAAGTTTATGTAAAAGAAAGTTTGATATTTAGAGTATTCCATTTTCATCAGCATGCTTACTATCTCCATTCTCATATTCCGGTTCAGGCCTTTACTCTCCCCCTTTTTATGTTTTGGTTGCAACAAGTTGTACCTGTTGATGGTGGTTGAATAGCCTCCTTTAGTTTTTCTTGTAGTGCAGGTCATGTATTAGAAAATTCCTTCAGCGTCTCTACGTCTGGAAAGATCTTTATTCCTCCTTCGTATCTAAAGGATATTTTGCTGGATATATTATTGTTGGCTCATAATTTCTGTCTTGTAATAGTTTGGTTCCACTGCCTCCTGTCTTGTAGAGTTTCTGCTGAGAAATCTGATGATAATCTAATGGGCTTTCCTTTGTAGGTTACTGTCTTCTTTTCCCTGACTGCCGTGAGGATTCTTTGTTTGTCATTGATTTTAGTCAGCTTCAATACAATGTGTCTTGGAGAAGGCCTGTTGGGATTGAGATAATTAGGTGTTCTATTTGCTTCTTGGATTTGAGGATCCAGTTCTGTCCACAAGTTTGGGAAGTTCTCATCGATTATCTGTTCTGAATATATTCTCTGTTCCCTTCTCTCTTTCTTCTCCTTCTGGTATGCCCATTATTCTTATATTGCTCTTTCTGATGGAGTCAGAAAGTTCCTGTAGAGTTCTTTCATTTCTTTTAAGTCTCAAGTCTCTTTCTTCTTCCATCTGTGTAATTTCCAGGTTTCTATCTTCGATGTCACGGATGCTTTCCTCCATCTGGTCAACTCTACTACCTAAGCTTACTATTTCATTCTTAATTTCTTCTATTGAGTTCTTAATGTCCAGAAATTCTATTTCGTTCTTTTTTAAATTTCAGTCTCTTTGGTAAAATACTCATGTTGTTCTTTGTTTATGTTTCTGAGTTCATTAAACTGCCTTTCTTTATTTTCTTGCATCTCGTTGAGTTTTTTCAGAACCTCATCTTGAATTCTCTGTCATCTAAGTCACATATTTTCATTATCTTTCAATTCATTTTCTGGAGACTTTTCATTTTCTTCCTGAGTTGTCTTGTTGTCTTGGTTATTCATGGCAATTAATGATTTATTATTTCTCTTCCTAGACATCTATAGAAGTGGGTTTTGCAACAGGTTGATAGGAAGAGGTCCTTTTTTGTATTCCAACACGTGTTGGTAGAATGTCTTATTTTCTCTCTGACTGCAGCTCTTTTTCTTCTCTCACACTGTAGTGTTACGTTTTCTCTGCACTATTCCAGCTTCTCCAACAATGGGGGGATTCCTGGAAGGCGGGCTTCTCCTTTGTTAACAGTTCGCCTGCATCATAGGGCACCGCGTTCCTGGGGATGCAGAGAGCTTTTGAAGTTCCAAAGGTCCTCCTGCACCAGATTCAGAGCCCCTATGTTTCAGCAGTTCTGTTTACTCCTGCAGGGATCCGCCCAGATAGGTGGGGCCGGGGTAGGGGTGAGTTGTGAGAGGTGGCCCAGAGCAATGGCAGCTACCACCACCACAGCCGGTCCTGCTTCCATAGCTCCCTCCCCTTAGCCGGAACTAGTTGGGCTGTGAATCTGTGTCTGCGGACCACAGTTCTCAGAACTGCAAATATTCTGTTCTTTTGATCCGACACTGCTACTTCTACTTCTTCCGACACTGTTCTTCTTCTAATACTGGGCAGGTGGTGGCTGAGTGAGCTCTGGGAGTGCTGAGAGGGGGCGGCTAGTCTTAGTGCCTAAGGCTTCTGTCTCTGCGGAAGGAGGGCTTAAACCACCATTTCAGCCTTCTTCCCTCAGTCTTTGCTCTGAGGTCCCTGCCGTGAGGGTTGGGTTCAGCCGTGTTATATGCTATCCCGTCAGCCCTGTGCGCCATAAACGGAGCCCTAGCAGTCCGAGTTCTTCCCTCTCCCGCAGCTGCAGTACTTCTGGGATGCAGAAAGCTTGGATCACTGAGCTAGGTCTGCGTCCTGCGCCCATGTGGCTCCGTCACCGCACTTCTCCCTTCCCTCCTCCCCGCTCACGCGATTCGCCCACCTTTAGGTGAATTCATTAGTGAACCTCTTCGTCTTGGCTGTCTGCTGTGCAGGGAGTCCTTTGTGGAGTAATTGTCTAATTTGTTGTAAATTCCAGGGGAGATTTCTAAAGGCTCACGCCGCCATTTTGATGACGTCTCCTCTTTGAATGTTTCATTTCAATCCCTTCTGGCCTGCAAAATTCCTGTTGAGAAATCAACTGACAGTGTCATGGGACAGTGTCATCTCTTGTATATAGCTAGCTGCCTTTCTCTTGCTGCTTTTAAGATTCTATCTTTGTCTTTAACCTTTGGCATTTTAATTATGATCTGTCTTGGTATGGACCTCTTCAGTTCCTCTTATTTGGGACATTCTGCACTCCCTGGACTTGTATGTCTGTTTCTTTTGTCAGGTTAGGGAAGTTTTCCATCATTATTTCTTGAAGTAGTTTTTTAATTACTCTTTCTCTTCTTGTGGTACGCCTATTATGCGAATGTTATGCTTGATGTAGTCCCAGGTGTCCCTTAAACTCCTCATTTTTTTGGGTTCTTTTTGTTTTTGCTGTTCCGATTGGATATTTTCTGCTACCTTATCTTCCAAATCGTTGATTGAATCCTGTGCATCATCTAATTTGCTATTGATTCCTTCTAGTGTTAATTTGCTATTGATTCCTTCTAGTATATTCTTTATTTCAGTTATTGTATTCTTCATTTCTTACTAGTTCTTTTTTATGGTTTATTTGTCCCTTTTATTTATTTTTTATTTTATTATTATTATTATTTAAAGATTTTATTGTAGAAGGGGAACAGGACTTTTTGGGGGACAGTGTGTACTTCCAGGACTGTTTTCCAAGTCAAGTTGTTGTCCTTTCAATTTTAGTTGTGGAGGGTGCCATTCAGCTTCAAGTTGTTGCCCTTTCAGTCCTAGTTGTGGAGGGTGCAGCTCAGCGCCAGGTCCACTTACCGTTTTCTAGTTGCAGGGGGCACAGCCCACCATCCCTTGTGGGAGTTGAACCGGTAACCTTGTGGTTGAGAGGTCGCACTCCAACCAACTGAGTCATCCGGGAGCTCAGTTCAAGGTACTGTGTTCAATTTTAGTTGCAGGGGGCACAGCCCACCATCCCTTGCAGTTGTCAAGGAATTGAACTGGGAACCTTGTGGTTGAGAGCCCACTGGCCCATGTGGGAATCAAACCATCAGCCTTCGGAGTTCGGAGCATGGAGCTCTACCTCCTGAGCCACCGGGCCGGCCCTCTGTGTCCTTTTTAATGCTTACCTTCATTTTGGTGAAGTTCTTACTGAGTTCCTTGAGCATCCTTATAGACATTGTTTTGAATTCTGTATCTGTTAGATTGCTTGCCTCCTTTTCATTTAGTTCTTTTTCTTGTGTTTTCTCCTGTACTTTCATTTGGGACATGTGTCTTTGTTTCCTCAGTTTGGCTAGCTCTGTATTCTTATTTTTCTTTCTATATATTAGGTAGACTTGCTAGGTCTGCCAGTCAATATTGTGGCCTTATGTAGTAGGTGTCCTGTTGCGCCCAGTGATGCCATCTCCCTGATCTCCTGAGCCAGGTGTTCCAGGAATGTCTCTTGTGTGAGTTGTGTGTACTCTCCTGTTGTAAGTGGGTCTTGATTCATGTTGGCACATCAGTGGGTGGGATTGACCCTCAGGTTTACTGGCTTTGAGGGTTGCCCTTTCCCACAGCATATGAGCTGCTGTAGTGGGCTGACCCAGGGAGCAGGATCCTCCCCAGTGACCTCTGGGTTGTGGCAGGTGCCACAACCACCCTTTGGGTGTGCTGCTTGGGAGCTAATTGGGTGGTGTTCTGTTGTGGTCTGATGCCATCCACTGGGTGTGTTGGTTCTGGGCGCTCTTGAGAGGGGCTGCTGTACAGGCCAAGGTCAGTCACTGCCTGGGACTGGCCCAGGGCTACCTGTAGGTGCTACTAAGACATCCGTGTTTGGTTGCTGTCTGTGCTGGACCTGGAGGTGCGTGGGAGTGGCCACACTGTGATTTGAGGCTTGCTGCCACCAGTAATGGGCCTGGGTAGCTCAGTGAAATGCCCTGGGCACCCCAAGATCTGCTCAACATTACCCTAGGGCATAAATTGCTCCACAGACTAAACCAATCAAATTCAGACTCATTTGAAAGGATAGTTTCTGAGGTTAGTATTTGAAATTTGATCTAACCCCTGGTGGGTTCCAACCAGCAGTCTTTTTCCTTGGTTCTCTCTAAAGAAACTAGCTGGCCTTCAGTTTAGCCTATATGCTTAATGATTCTACCAAGTTCCTCAGTTGTTTTTCGCCACATCTTGTGTTTTTGAGAGCATCTGTATGCTTGAATTTCCTACACTTTGTTGCAAATGAAGTTAGTTCTTTTGGGAAGAGATTAGGAGCTATCTGTGTTACAGCCTACTGCACCCTCCTGGCCAATCTTTAATGTAGGACTGTGGAGCTGGGAGTAGGGACAATGGCATGCTTCTCCCTGAGTGACACCTGGTTTTAAGAGCTAAGTGCTCACTGGAATGTGACAACAGTAGCCTCAGGTCCTCTCTGCTTGCTTTTCCCAGGCCATCTGCCTTAGGAGCCATGGCAAGGCAGTTATTCTCATTAGTGCCACACTCAAGGTAAAGCCTTACCCCACAAATGGGAGCTGGGCCAAAGAAGAGAGTCTCACCTCTTGGCTGCATTCTCCTAGCACTTAGTCTTAACAACAGGGAGCTGGAGGCAGAATGAGAAATGTTGACTTCCCTCGAAACTAGCCCTCTGACTGGGAGCGGGGGGAGAAAGAGCCCTGTGTTTTGGGCTACACCAGTTGGGGTGGAGTTTCTGCCTCTAAGTTGGGAGGGTGAGAAGGAAGTAGCAGGTCTCCATTCAAATACCACAGAGTCTCACTGATTTTACCAAATTGTAGTAGATTTTGAATAAATGTTTATTTATTCGCTGTATGCCATTAGGATAATTTACGGAGGCTTTAAATGATTGTTTTAAAAATACTTTTTACCAGTTTTGCTAGTGAGTGGGTTTGTGGAATTCTTCACACTGCAATGCCTGTGAATGTCTAATGGTAGATATTAAATAGGCAGTTGGATAGATAGGTCTGGAGTTTGGTAGTGAGAATAGGGCTGGAGATAGAAAATTTGGAGACATGGTATGTGCATGGCCTTTTAAGCAATGAAATTGAAAGAGCTTACTTATGCTCTGGGAAAGAGGATAGATGGAGAAGAGGAGTATAGGCAAGGTTTTAAAGGCCGCGCTTATTTTAAGGTGGTTGGCAATAAGCACTGTCACTTATATGCTATTGGGAAAAAAATATTAAGTCTACATAAAGCATTAGGAGTCATTTAACAATTTCCTTAACTGTTCAGCTAAGTAACACATGTGACCTTGGGTGAGTTGTTTTATCTGTCCTCAACTAAAATGAAGGAGTGGAGCTAGTTGAATACCAAAGCCTGTTTTGTTTTCTCTTCCCCCCCATCTGCAATTCTTTAAAATCAAATTACTACAGAGTTTTGCTTTTTCAAATTTCAGGTTCTCTACAGATAAATGTTTACAGAATTTTTTTGGGTGGATACTCAGGAGAGGGATTACGAAGTCATATGGTAATTCTATTCTTAAGTTTTTGAGGAACCGCCATACTGTTTTCCATAGTGATTGTACCAATTTACGTTCCCATCACCAGTGTGTGAGGGTTCCTTTTACTCCACAGCCTCTCCAACACTTGTTATTCCTTGTCTTGTTGATGATAGCCATTCTGACTGGGGTGAGTGATATCTCACTGTGGTTTTGATTTGCATTTCCCTAATAGCTAGTGAAGTTGAGCATTTTTTCATATATCTGTTGGCCGTTTGTATGTCTTGGGAGAAGTGTCTATTCAGGTCTTCTGCCCATTTTTAATTGGATTGTTTTATTATTGTTGTTGTTGAACCGTATGAGTTCCTTATATATTTTGGATATTACCCCTTATTGGAGGCATTGTTTGCAAATAACTTCTTTGATTCAGTTGGTTGCCTGTTTGTTTTGTTGATGGTTTCTTTTGCTGTGTAGAAGCTTTTTAGTTTGATATTGTCTCATTCATTTATTGTTGCTTTTACTTCACTTGCCTTTCAGATCAAATTCATAAAATCCTCTCTGAACCCAAGGTTCATAAGTTTAGTACCTATGCTTGCTTCTATGCAGTTTATTGTGTCAGGTCTTATGCTTTAAAATTTTTGATCCATTTTGAATTAATTTTGGTACATGGTGACAGATAGCAGTCCAGTTTCATTATTTTGCACGTGGCTTTCCAGTTTTCCCAGCACCACTTACTGAAGAGGCTGTCTTTTCTCCATTGTATGATATATGTGCTCTGATGTTCATTGCAGCATTATTTACAATGGCCAAGACATGGAAACAACCAAAGTGTCCTCGATAGATGACTGGATAAAGCAGATGTGGTATGTATACACAATGGGTTACTACTCTGCCATAAGATGAAATACTGACATTTGCGACAACATGGGTGGATCTTGAGATTATCATACTAAGTGAAATAAGTCAAGACAGAAAATGTCAAGAACCATATGACTTCATGCATATGTGGGATATAAAACCGAAAGCAATAAATGAACGAGACAAAGATGCAAAAATTCATAGGCACAGACAACAGTTCAGTGGTTCCTAGAGGGTCAGGAGGGAAGATCGGGTGGTAGAAAAGAGTAAAGGGGATCAAATATATAGTGACAGAAGGAGAATTGACTCTGGATGGTGAACACACAATGTGATACATAGATGAAGTATTATAGAACTTGAAACCTATGTAATTTTACTAACCATTGTCACCCCAATAAATTTAATAAAAGGTATTTCAGGTTCTTATATATAGTCCTGTGCTCAGTGCTGGCCAAAATTGAGTGGAATGGGCTTGCTTATGCACTGATGGTAGGAGTGAGTTTAGTAATGTGCCTCAGGATCCTTACAGATGTAAATGCCACTTGACTCAGTAATTCCTCTTTGAAGAATATCCCTCAACTTTACATTTTGTTACAAAGTACTCTACCGATGTACTCTAGAGGGTTTAATATTCTATAGGCCTCCACATCACCAGTCAAACTAGAATGTTGATGTGTATGTCATTTCTCAATGACTTTAGAAGCTTTTTGAAGTTTAGGGAAAGATGATTTAATTTTTCAAGTAAAATATTTGCCTAGAAGTCAAAGCACTTTGTATTAAAATTTTTAAAATTGCAATTGAAAACACAGCAATTTGCGAAATAAACCTCTGTGTGTTATGTTCTTCAATAGGTGAATGGATAAGCAAACTGTGGTACATCCATACAATGGAATACTATTCAGTGATAGAAAGAAATGAACTTGAAACCATGAAAAGACATGGAGGAATCTTAGTCTGTATTGCTAAGTGAAAGGAGTCTGTAAAGGCTTCATACTGTATGATTCCAACTATATGACATTTTGTAAAAGGCAAAATGGTGGAGACAGTAAAAAGATCAGTGGTTGCCAGGATACAGGGGGAGGGAGGGATGAGTAGGTGCTGGAGTTTAGGGCAGTGAAAATACTCTGTATGATATTGTAATGATGGATACATATCATTATACATTTTTCCAGACCCCAGAATGTACAAGACCAAGCATGAACCTGAATGTACACTGTTAGTTAATAATGTGTCAATATTGGTCGTTAATTGTAACCAATGTGCCACACCAATATAGGATGTTAATAATAAGGGAGCTGAGGACGGTGGGGTGAGAGAGTATATGGTAACACTGTATGTTTTGCTCAGTTTTTCTATAAACCTAAAACTGCTTTAAAAAATAGTCTATTAAAAAAAATCTCAACTAGCAAATTTGTGAGGTAGACCTCTAGATGTTGTAAGTGTGTGTGGGGGATTGTCTTTGTATTAGTGGAAGGAGTCATAGATAACTAGATATAATTGAAGTAGTATTCTCTCTTTTATTTTTTTTTATTTTTATTTTTTTTAGTTCCAGGTGTACAAAGCAATGTAATAGACATTTACACCCTCACAAAGTGGTAAGCCCCTCCCAGTCTACTATCCCTCTGACACCATATATGGCTGTTACAATTCCATTGACTATATTCCCTATACTGTATTTTACATCTTGTGAATATACTGGGGATGCCAAAAAAATGTATACACGACTTATATTGAGTATTACAAGTTTAATAAAGGTTTTTCCTTTCTTAAAATTCATGTACATTTTTTTTGGCACACAGTGTGTGTGTGTGTGTGTGTGTGTGTGTGTGTGTGTGTGTGTTTATAGTTAATTATTCTACTTCAGCTTCAGGTGTATAGCACATTGGTCAGGTATCTACACCGTCTATGAAGTTATCCCCTTAATAAAACAACTGTCCATCTGGCACCCCATATAGTCTTTAAAATATTATTGATTATATTCCCTATACTGTATTTTATATCTCCGTGAATATATTGTAACTACTACTTTGTGCTTTCTAATTCCTTCACTTTTTCCCCCATTTCCACCCCCTCCCATCTTGTAACCATCATTTTTTTCCTATTATCTCTGAGTCTATTTCTGTTTTGTTTGCTCATTCTGTTCTTTAGATCCCACATACGAGTATAAGTGAGATGATATGGTATTTGTCTTTCTCAGTCTGACTTATTTCACTTAGCATAATGTTCTCTAGGTCCATCCATGTTGTTGCAAATGGTAAGATTTCATTCTTTTTTATGACTGAGTAATACTCCATTGTACAAATGTACCACAGTTTCTTTATCCAGTCATCAATCAATGGGCATTTCGGTTGTTTCCATGTCTTGGCTATTGTGTAAAGTGCTGCAATGAACATCGGGATGCATATGTGTTTTGAATTGGAGTTTTGGATTTCTTTGAATAGATGCCTAGGAGTGGAATTGCTGGATCATAAGGTAGTTCCATTTTCAATTTTTTGAGAAACCTCCACACTGTTTTCCATAGTGGCTGCACCAATCTGCAATCCCACCAATAGTGCACGAGGGTTCCCTTTTCTCCACATCCGCGCCAGCACTTGTTGTTTGTTGATTTATTGATGACAGCCATTCTGACTGGGGTGAGGTGATATCTCATTGTGGTTTTTATTTGCATTTCTCTGATGATTAGTGAGGTTGAGCATTTTTTCTTACGTCTATTGGCCATCTGTATGTCCTCTTTAGAGAATTGTCTCTTCATGTGCTCTCCCCATTTTTTAATTGGATTGTTTGTTGTTGTTTTTTGTGTTGAGTTGTATGAGTATTTTATAAATTTTGGATATTAACGCTTTATCAGATATATCATTGGCAAATACCTTCTTTCATTCAGTAGGATGCCTTTTTGTTTTATTGATGGTTTCCTTTGTGAAGAAAACTTTTTAGTTTGATGTAGTCCATCTTTATTTTTTATTTTGCTTCCCTTGCCCGAGGGGATATTTTAGTAAAAATATTACCAACGGTAATGTCTGTTAATTTACTTCCTATATTCTAGGGGTTCTATAGTTTCGGGTCTTACGTTTAAGTCTTTAATCCATTTTGAATTTATTCTTGTATATGGCATAAGAAGATGGTCCAGTTTCACTTTTTTGCATGTATCTGTCCAGTTTTCCCAGCACCATTTATTAAATGTACTGTCTATTCTAATGTAAAGTCTTGCTTCCATTGTCATAGATTAAATGAACATATAGGCAGCAACATTATTTCTGTCATATTATAATAGCTTATTTAAACAATTTTATGCCTTGTAGTGGAGTTAACACCAGCCCTTTTGTATGTCAATTATATCTCAATGAAAATCGAAGAAAAATAAGGATTTAACATCAACCCTTTAAAATGCCTTTTTATACATTCTTTTCTATTTTTTTTTTTTGCTATTTGTAGGTCTATATTATTAAATTAATGAATTCAAATATAAATTCCAGTACATTTCATGCGACCCTGACATTTATCAAAGGAAAGCATAATGTCCAGTTCTTTTTCTTTCCTGGGGGAAGGCTTTGAAGCTCAAATTGCAAGCTGGCAGAAATAGTTTCATTAGAGGTATATGAGCACAGGCTTTGCCAGTTTACTAGCAACACAAAGAGCACCCCTAGAACCACATTTTAATTTCATTTTAAAGGATAGATGCCATTATAGTTTTGAACCAGAAATGAATACCAACTCAGATGAAAACTTCAACAGCTTTAGAATGGAGATTATTCAGAAAACAAAGAAAATCTTGGAAGGATGCCTTTTCTGTTATCATTATACAGAGTGCTCCCAAACCCAAATTCTGTGTGCACATCCTAATCCCAGGTGGTCATGGTGATGGTCTTCATGTGCCTACACACGAGAGGCAAGTCCACTGAAGAAGCTGGGCAATTCCTGCTAAAGGGCCATTCTTTCTTGTGGCTAATGTCCTCCATGCTCAAATCAGGTGGGAAGGATAAAAAGATCCATTTGAGCACTTTATAGCTGTTGGTTTAAAGTTTCAGTATAAAACCTCAGAATCTTGGTAGCATTCAGTGTCCAAAGTAGTTTCAAAATAGAGAACTGATAAAAGGCAGAAAAGAAGGAAGAAATGACAGTAGAGCTCATCTCTTAACATGTGATGGAAGAAGCCTTTTTTGTAGCTTGATATTTTAGACCAAAGCTGTGCTTCAGTGACATTGCAAATGTCAAAAGAGACATTTTCGATTTACAAGTTACTATTGTAATTGAGATATGACTGCGTAGAACTTAATGGAAAGAGTTTACATTTTACAAAATGGATTAAAGACTTAAAGGTAAAAGTAATCATCACTGCTTGACATGGAAAAAGTATTCTTGACACAAAATGATTACGGTGGTGGAATCTTGTCATAAAGGAAAGAAATCAGCCATCATACTGTTTTTTTAGTGTCCACAACGTTTGCTTTTCTGTGAAGGTGAACATGGAAGAAATCGCAGGACACGTCTCATTATATTAACTTATTTAAGTTGCTGCATGGTAAGACTTGGAGCATACTGGTAAATTTAAGGCACTTCTTTTTAGTTTTTGCTCTTCTTATCTGGTCATCTTAAATGAAATTCAGCAAATTGTATTTTGTGTGTAACTGTTGTGGCACCTATGTTTTTTGGTGCAACTGGTTATGATTAGCCTCTTATAACTTGCATAATTTCAGGCAGTTTGATATAATTCGGTATGATCAAAGTATGTGGGAATAAAAATGATTTTCTAATGTATGCATTGGATTGTCTCTTCATCTGTTTTTGAACTCATGTCCATAATTTTCTACACGTCTTGACAAGCCTGCAGTCTGTTTACTAGAAGCGCACAGTGGTAAAGAATACAAGGACTGCTCTTACCATGTGGTGCCACTGCCTGATTTGTACTGAGGTTCTAGCAGTTTCACCACCTTTGATTTTGCATCATCAGTACAATATCAACATAGCCAAAATGGCAAACAGCATCTTAATGTTCTTATGAAAGTAGTTTTGACATTGTGAACCCCGTGAAAGGGTTTTAGGAACTCTGAATGAACATGGACCTCACTTTGAGGACCACTAGGGTAGTTAGAAAAATTAGTGAAATAGACAAAATGAGGAGGGATTACTTTTTTTTTTTTATTTATCTACCTAGGTTTATTTATTTATTTATTTATTTTTATAGTTTTATTTTATTTTATTTTATTTTATTTTTACATCCCTCACACCGTGAACCCCCTTCCCCCCATCCACCACCACCCCGACCTCACACCGAGCCATCACATTATACACATAAAATTATAGTTGGCATTCATTAATGTCCAGCCTCTGGTGTACAATGCCATGACCAGGCATCCACAGCATCCCTGAGGTGGTCTCCCAAACAGGACACATGTCCATCGGACACCCAACAAAATCCCCAAACACTATTGAATAAGTTCCCCAAAGTAATTCTCAAAAAACCCTGAGGCCATCCTGTGGTCACCAGCCGCCCCCCAATCCCTTTACTCTCCCCCCATCCCCAACCCCCTCCCCCGCCGCCCATCTAACAACTCTCGGTTTTTTGTGTCCCCAAAACTGTTTCTGATTAGTTCATACACATATTCTTTTCTTTAGATTCCGCATATAAGTGAGATCATATGGTACTTGTCTTTCTCTTTCTGACTTATTTCACTTAACATAATGTTCTCTAGATCCATCCATGTTGTTGCAAATGATAAGATTTCTTTCTTCTTTATGGCTGCGTAGTACTCCATTGTATAAATGTACCACAGCTTCTTAATCCAGTCATCTACCGATGGGCATTTCGGTTGTTTCCATATCTTGGCTATTGTGTAAAGTGCTGCAATAAACATAGGAGTGCATACAGATTTTTGAATTGGAGTTTTGGATTTCTCCGGGTAGATGCCTAGGAGTGGAATTACTGGATCATAGGGTAGTTCTATCTTCAGATTCCTGAGATACCTCCATACTGTTTTCCATAGTGGCTACACTAATCTGCAATCCCACCAACAGTGCACTAGCGTTCCCTTTTCTCCACATCCGCGCCAGCATTTGTTGTTTGTTGATTTATTGATGATAGCCATTTTGACTGGGGTGAGGTGGTATCTCATTGTGGTTTTTATTTGCATTTCTCTGATGGTTAGTGAGGTTGAGCATTTCTTCATATGTCTTCTTGCCTTCTGTATGTCCTTTTTAGAAAAATGTCTCCTCAAGTCCTCTGCCCATTTTTTAATTGGGTTGTTTGTTTTTTTGGAGTTGAGTTGAGTAAGTTTTTTATAGATTTGTGATATTAATCCCTTATCAGATATATCATTGGCAAATATCTTTTCCCATTCAGTAGGATCGCTTTTTGTTTTATTGATGGTTTCCTTTGCTGTGAAAAAACTTTTTAGTTTGATGTAATCCCACATGTTTATTTTTGCCGGTACTGTTAAGTAGAACACCGTGCGCGGTTAACAATTCTGGGGAAGACTTCGGCTACATGGGAGAGAGCAAAGCTCGTCACCATGCGAGCCACCAGGAATAGAAGTCCAAACACTTCTACCTGCTGCATTCTGGTACCACGGCAGTGCTTTCACTCAGAGAGGAGACAGTGCAAGATCAGCTCCAATAGTGTATGCTGGCCTTCTGTGGCCAGTGGGGCCACCCCCTGCCCCCGAACCCCCTCTCCTCAAGGCAGCTGATGCATGACAGATGCCCTGCACACACCCTTCTTGTGCTGCAGAAGGACCCAACACTTCCCCTGTGGAGTCTGAAATACTGAATGCTGGAGCTGTATCTGAGGGCCATTGAGACTCTCACTTAAGCAGAACAAAGGAGAGCACATTGAGCCTGAAACTGAAATATTTTCCCATGCCAGGTGATAAGCTCCACACAGGCTGTATTCCAGATAAGGAATATTCCAGGCCCAAGGCCCATTCTTGTGTGTCTGAGCAGGATGGAGGGACTGTGGCCATGAGACTGCCGTTCCTGACAATTATGTGTGACATGCCACCACTACAGTCTTACCTAAGGCTTCTCTATTGCTAACCTAGTCTAGTGGCTTTACTTTTTCGTTGTTCAAGTATTTGGCCCTATATTGTGTAATATTTTCTTGTTGAAAATTACAAAATGTAATTGCGTAGATGTTTGCTTTTAAAAATAAGAGAGGGAATTAAGCATAATTTAAAATTTATAACCCAATAGTAGTGAATCCAAAGTAGTAAATAAATGATGGATAGCTGTGTATTACAAATGTCCTCAAGACCAAAGAGCATACAATCAAAACTTCCAGGACATATGCCATTTTTGTGCATTGGGGAAGCGTACCATCAGTTTCTGTTATTGCTTCCTTCAGTTATTTTGTGCCTACTTAGACATTATGACATTAGTGTATATTGATCTGTAAATACAGATTTGACTTATATCTGTACTAACTATAATTCACAGAATTAAGATATTTCCCGTTGGTCTTCATAATTATTTTGAAGATTGTAGATCATGTAAATGTATATGTTCCTGTGCTTTTTTTTAGGCAGATAAAAATTGGCCTGAGATTCCCAAGCATCTCAATGTCCATGCCCGCAATTCCTATTCACATTTGTACACTGAATGTGAAGAAAATGAAACAAAATAACAACAGCAACAAAACTGCATGGATATGTAAGTGACTTGCTATTAATAGACAATCTAGGAATTATGAAAAACTATGAAATGAAAAATAAGTTATGTATAATTCTACCACCAAGAAATAGTTTCTGTTAACATTTTTCTATATTTCTTTCCAATCCTTTTTTTTCTGGGTTTTTCCTTTAAAAATTATTTTTTAGATCTAATATGACACTTATGTAGGTTATTTTTTGTCATTTAAAATTTGGGTAGAACCAGTGAAGAGAGCACAACTTGGACGAAATAAAAAAGCTATTTAATTTTTTTTAATTAAAATATTCCACATTACTATTTTAAAAATGGAACTTGGATTTAGAAATAGGAGTACAGAACCCCTCTTCCAACCATATACTTTCTTGCCTTTATCAGTATATTTTATGAATATTTTGATAGCATCCTGAGGCCAATGAAAAGGCAAAAACGCAGACCCTGTTAATTGTTTTTCACTGTATTGCTACTAACATATTTTAGAAGGTTTTGAAATATTTATTTTAATAGTTACTTTTCAGATACTCATAAGCACATTTAATACCATAATATGTGTCTCACACAGAATCTTTCAGTTGACTTCTTGAATTTCTCATAACATTCTTCCACTCTTTCTATATAATTAACTTTTTGTTTGGATTAGTTCTTCTCTCTTTGGAAAACGTTGCACAGAAGGAAGATGGACCCCACCCAGAATTTGATTCCATGTTGAGACTGATGACATTACAAACATACCAAGTGGGTATGGAAAAGTTTATTCACATAGTGAGGCTTTCTGGGGAGAGCAGGGCTGACTCCTAACCTGATCTGCAAGTGACAGAACAGAACAGGCAGGAGACTGCCTTGGGGTGTTTCTGGTGATTAGAGAGTGGGGTTCCCATATGTGGGCTGTGCTTGTGTGATTTAAACTTGTACCAAAAGTAGACAGCGTTTGGACTTTACTACGTATTAGCACGCTCAGATGTGAGGCAAGGGGCTTGAAAGCTGTCAGTAGTCAAGCATCAAAATTGCAATCAGACTCCAATCTAACCTTCCTAACCACTTTGTGTACCTAATTTTGAAAAATCTGTTTTCCTCTAGCACTTTCCAATAAAATAATAATATTGTAATGACAATGACTACCACTTATGATTACTATGTGCTAGACACTTTAAGTGTGCTTTACACATGTTAGTTCATTTAATCTTCATAATAAATCTATGTAGAAGACAATATTATCTTCATTCTACAGTTGAAAAATCTGCAGAACAGAGAGATTAGGTAATTTTCCCAAGTTTGCATTGCTAGTAAGTGGTAGAGACAGAATTTGAAGACATTGCCGTTAGTTTTTTCTTTCCAATCCTTTGCAGTGGCCTGCAATATTCTGAATTAATTAAAAGGGTTTTAAGAATAATTTGTTTTAAATAACTTCCAATTTTTCTGTGTGAATTACAGCAATTTTGGGTCCTCAGAAATGCTTTTACAAGGGAACCTGTATTTCTACTTACCAATTTAAAAATTTACTGCATACTATTCCTATCGAATGGTCCAGCACAGCTATAATTTAGTCTCTTTTTCACTGTTAGGCTATTATACGTATCTCTCAATTTTTTATATAATTAGATTTTCAGAAAACATCTATCTGAATTAGACATTCAGAAAGAGGGAATAGAACTGCCCACATCTTTAAATAATTTGTACTGTCCTTGAGTTGGTAATTTATGGAGGAAAAAACAGGTCTGATCTTTTATCTTCTTAGTGATGTAATTTTTTACTGATCCTCTTTCTTGTCTTTTAAATGTGATTAAAAAAGTGAATGTTTAAATTTTTAAAAATTTATTACAGGAAGAGACACATTGCCATTAATCTCCCTCAAAATACTCCTCCTCACTTCCAACACACTTATCCCATCATTCTTGCCACTTTCTGAAGCAGTTCTGGAAGTCCTCTTTTGTGAGTGTCTTTACATCATCCTCCATCATGACAATGCTTTGTGTCACACATTGCTTCTGGTATATGGCAATTTCTGTCAAATAAAAACATTACAGGGCTCAGGCGGTTGGAGCTCCATGCTCCTAACACCGAAGGCTACTGGTTCGATTCCCACATGGGCCAGTGCCAAATGAATCAGTTGGTTGGAACGTGGGCTCCCAACCACAATGTTGCTGGTTTGACTCCTTGATTCCAGCAAGGGATGGTGGGCTCCGCCCCTTGCAACTAAGATTGAACACAACACCCTGAGCTGAGCTGCCACTGAGCTCCCAGATGGCTCAGTTGGTTGGAACGTGTCCTGTCAGCCACTTGCTGGTTCTACTCCTGCAAGGAATGGTGGGCTGCGCCCTGCAACTAACAATGGCAACTGGACCTGGATCTGAACTGCGCCCTCCACAACTATGATTGAAAGGACAACAACTTGACTTGGAAAAAATCCTTGAAGTACACACTGTTCCCCAATAAAGTCCTGTTCCCTTTCCCCAATAAAATCTTTGAAAAACAAAACAAAACATTACAACGTGTCCTCATCCACTTTATTCACCAGATTTGGCACCCAGCGACTTCTGGCTCTTCCCCAAAGTCAAAATGACCATGAAAGGTAAACGTTTTGAATTAATTCAGGACATCGAGGTAGCCATGACAGCACAACTAAAGACACTCATGAAAGAGGACTTCCAGAACTACTTCAGAAAGTGGCAAGAACGATGGGATAGGTGTGTTTGAAGTGAGGGGGATTTTGAGGGGGTTTAATGGCAATGTGTCTTTTATTGTAATAATATTTTTTTATTTAAACATTCACCGAATTTTGTGATCACACCTCATATCATTCTTGGGAATTATGTTACTTTTAGCTCTGTGATTTAATATTTGATTTTAAAAGGTGGTTGATAATAGTTTTTAGATAAATACATATTTAATAGACTTTTAAAATAATTTAACTTCTCTAGACTTTGCTTAAAATAAATGATGAAGTTCTTTGAGAACTTAAAAAGCATTACTGAATACAGTTGACTGCTTTTAGGAGATCGTTTTATTTAAACTGCTTGGGCTGCCTTCAAACCTTTTGTTGCAATGCCCTTCTAAAGTCACATTAATGTTAACAATATATGACTCATTCCATTTTTCTTGAAATCTATAGTAACACAAAGTTTCTTACAGAAGAAATATATTTTCAATAAAGGAAACAGGTTTTTTTTTTTTAAATGTCTTTAGACATTGTGTAATTTTAGCTTGTTGAGGTGATGTTTTTCATTATATGGTAAGATGAGATGAGTCAAGATTCTTTTTTCTTTTTTCTTTTTATCATATGGACAACCAGTTGTTCCAACACCATTGAATTACCTTGGGCCTCGTGCTAAGAAATCAAATGGACATATATGCCTGGGTATATTTTTGGACTATCTGTTCTGTTTTAATGATCAGTGTGTTTATTCTTACTGTAGTTGTATAGTAAGTTTTGAAAACAGGTAGTGTAAGTCCTCCAACCTTGTTCTTTTTCAACATTGTTTGGCTATTCTGGGTCCTTTCCATTTTCATTGCCACATAAAGTTTAGAATCTATTTGTCAGTTTTCTTTGTATGAGAAACTATTTCTCCCTCCTTTTAAAAACAGTTTTGTTTTATTGTGGTAAAATATACATAACATAATATCTTAACCATTTGTACAAGTACAATTCAGTGACATTAATTATATTCACAATGCTTTGTACTCATCACCACTATTTATACCCCAAACCTTTTCATCATCCCCAACATACTCTATTCCCATTAAGCAATAAGTCTCCCTTTCTCCTTCCCCTACTTCCTAATTACCTCTGTTCTGCTTTTCATCTCTATGAATTTGCCTATTCTAGCTATCTTACATAAGTGGAATGATGCAATATTTGTCCTTCTGTGTGATTTATTTCACTTAGTGTAATGTCTTCAAAGTCCATGAGTTTTGTAGCATATATAAACATTTCATTCCTTTTTATGGCTGAATAGTATTCCACTGGGTGTATATACACCACAGTTTTTCTATTCATCCACTAGTGGACACTTGGTTTGTTTCCACCTTTTGGCTATGTAAATAATGCTGCTAGGAACACTGGTATAGAAATATCTGCTTGAGTCCTTGCTTTCATTCCTTTTGTATATATACAAGAGCAGAATTCCTGGTTCATATAGTAATTCTATTTTTAATTGTGTGTGTCTGTGTGTGTGTGTAAGTGTAACTGTCAAACTGTTTTCCACAGTGGCTGCACCATTCTCCTTCACTTTTTTTATACATTCAATTTTTATTAAAAGTCTTGCATGTCTTCCTTGTTTAAACACAGCAAATTCTACCTAGCCATAAGGTAACTGGTTAGTTGTTATATTAAGCAAAATTTAGTTCTGGTACAAAAGGTAAATATAATGGAGAAAAGTTAGACTATTTTAGGCTTGAAAGGGTGAGTAATTACAGTAGATATAATAAATTACTTTATTTCTTCTAATTATCCCATTAAAGAAATTTGGAAAAAAGAAAGGGAAAACAAAACAAAACAGAGCCTTGCTACCCCAAATTCTAACACTATAGCCACATCCCCTCCAATGTCTTTTTACTTACTTAACTTTGGTCACCTACTCACAAAGTTACCCTCTGGACCAGCTTCTCTTCCAAACTCAGTCATTCAAATATCCATTTCCAGCCACAACCACTATAAGCATTTTTCAACCTCATTGTGATCCCTCCATTTTTTTCTCTTTTTCTGTTCCTTTTCTTGCCATGTTTAGATTCCATGTTACATTATTTCACTTACTCTTTCTTGATTATGTACTCAATTCCCTTGTTGCTCTGCCTTTCCTAGCTCCTTTCTCCTAAAATTCTTACCCTGAGTAAACTCTGTTACCTACTTTCCTGTTTAGACATAGGAGTTTGAGCCTTGTCACTTTTGAAGGATAATCTTGCTGGATACAGACGTCTGGGTTGGTAGTGGGTGTTTTTTTTTTATTTTTTTTTAACATTTAAAATATTTTACTCTATGTTTGCATGGTTTCTGGTGAGAAATCTGATGTAATTCATATCCTTGGTTTGTTATAGGTAGGGTATTCTTTTTCGCAAGCTTCTCTCAAGAGATTCTCTTTGATTTTCTACAGTTTGAATATGATATGCCTAAGTGTATATTTTTGCTGCTTCTTGTTTCCCTGAGGTTCCTGGATCTGTGGTTTGGTGTCTGTCATTAATTTTGGAACGTTTTCAGTTACTATGATTCCAAATATTTCTTCTGTTACTTTTTATTTTCTTTCTGGAAGTTTCCTTATACATATGCTATACCTTTTGTAATTGTCTCAGTTTTTGGATATTTTATTTTCTTTCATCCTTTTTTCTCTTTACATTTTAGTTTCATAAGTTTGTATTGATCTGTCTTCAAGCTCCTGATTCTTTTCTTCGCTTTGTCCATTCTATTGATGAGCCCATCCATTCTTCATTTGTTTTACAGTGTTTTTGATTTCTAGAATTTCTTTTTGATTCTTTTCTAATGTTCTATCTCTCTACTTACATTATTTGTCTTTGCATCTTGTCTGCTTTTCCCATTGTAGTCCTTAGCATATTAATCATACTTATTTTAAATTTCTGATCTAATAATTCTAAATTCCCTGCCATATCTGAGTTGGTTTTTGATGCTTGCTTTATCTCTTCAGATTGTGCCTTTTGCCTTTTAGCATGCCTTAAATTTTTTTGTTCAAAGCCATAATAGATAGGCCTTTAGTATGAGGTTTTTATGTTCATCCAGCTAAAAGTTAGTCTTTGTTTACTGTTTGTTGTAGCTGTGGTGTCAGAGGTTAAAATTTCATCTAGTGTCTTTGTTTTTGTGTCTCTTTATATTTGGATATTTCTAGAGACTCCTTAAATAGGTCCTGAGACTTACTGTTATTTTAACTATAAACGCTTGTGATTATACAGGAGCTCAATTGGTAATGTATGGTGGAGGGGGAGCATTGTATAGCCCTATGGTTAGGTCTTTTAGTGATCCTTATTTGGGTATTTCCCTTCCCCTGACATCAAAGGCTACAGGAGGATGGAGTAATTTTCCTCCCCTTAGGTCATTTAGGCTCTGGTAAGTACTTGAGGGCAGACCTTGTTAACAAGATCAAAATACTTTGGGTGCATTTTTATAAGGTTCCTTTCCCAATCCCTGTCTTAAAAGCACATGGTGATTTTTCTCTGACCTTTACAGTGGTAAGACTCTTGGAGGTAAAACTCATGTAAGTGTGGGATTTTCCCCTAAGAATGGGTTCCCTTAAGTATTTTAGCTCTCCAGCGTCTCAACACCAGGACACTAGCAATCAATAATTAATTTAAAGGGTTCCAATATTGGCTCCAGCTGTCAGTTTCTGCTCCTAGGCTTTTGTTCCCAGTAAGCTGTGATTCTTTGTATCTATCTGTCTGTTTCTCTGCGTTTGGGGGCAGCAGTTTGCCCTGTGACCTCAATTCTTTGATGTATCAAAGAAGAGTTATTGATTTTCAATTGGTTTAGCTCTTTTTTTGTGAGGACGGGAATGTCACCTTCAAAGTACTTTACATGTCTGACCAGAAAACACAGAAGGGTGTTCATTGATTTTTCAAAATATCCTCCTGTGATTTTTATTGGAATTTTGCTAAATCTGTAGTTCAGCTTGGAAAGAACTGACATGTTAACAATATCGAGTCTTTCAGCCTACCGAATGGGAGAAGATATTTGCCCATGATACATCTAATAAGGAATATCCAAAATTATAAAGAACTCTTACAACTCCACACCAAAAAAACCTAACAATTCAATTAAAACATGGACAAACAATGCAAATTAAAACCTCAATGAGGTATCACCTCACACGTGGCAGAATGGCTATCATCAATAAATCAACAAATAAGTGTTGGCAAGAATGTGGAGAAAACGGGATCCTTGTGCACTATTGGTGGGATTGCAAATGGTGCAGCCACTCTGGAAAACATTATGGAGGTTTCCTCAAAAATTTAAAAATAGGGTGGCTGGATGGCTCAGTTGGTTAAAGTTCGATCTCTGAACAACAGGGTTGCCACTTCGAGTTCCACATGGGCCAGTGAGCTGCACCTTCCACAACTAGATTGAAGACAATGAGCTGCTGGTGAGCTGTCGCTGAGCTGCCGGAGAAGCAGCCGGATGGCTTAGTTGGTTGGTTAGAGTGCGAGCTCTCAACAACAAGGTTGCCGGTTCAATTCCTGCATGGAATGGTGGGCTGTGTCCCCTGCAACTAAAGATTGAAAACAGCGACTAGACTTAGAGCTGAGCTGCGCCCTCCACAACTAGATTGAAGGACAATGACTTGGAGCTGACTTGGAGCTGATGGGCTCTGGAGAAACACACTGTTCCCCAATATTCCCCAAGTAAAAAAAAAAAAAAAAAGAAGAAGTACCTTGTGACCCAGCAATCCCACTTCTGGGCATTCCCACTTCTGGGTATTTATCTGAAGAAATCCAAAACACAATTAAAAAAAAACATGCACCCCTATGTTCACTGCAGCACTGTTTACAATGGTCAGGATTTGGAAGCAATCTAAGTGCTCATCGATAGATGATTGGATAAAAAAGAGGTGGTACATATATACAATGAAATATTACTCAACCATAAGAAATGAAATCTTACCATTTGTGACAACATGGTTGGATATAGAAGGTATTATGCTAAGTGAAATAAGTCAGACTGAGATAGACAAATACCATATGATTTCATATGTACAATGTAAAGAACAATAAATGAATAAACAAAACAGAAACAAACTCATTGATACAGAGAACAAACAGGGTTGCCACGTGGGAGGAGGATGGGGGGCGGCTGGGTGACAAAGGTGAAGGGATTAAGAACTACAAATTGGTAGTTACAAAATAGTCATGGGGATGTAAAGTACAGTGCAGGGAATGTAGTCAATAATATAGTAATAACTATGTATAGTTCCAGATGGGTACTGGAGTAGTCAGGAGGATCTCTTCTTAAATTATATAAATGTCTAACCACTATGCTGTGTACCTGAGACTAATGCAAAATATTATTGGATGTCAACTGTAATGTAAAAAAAAAATAAAAAATTATAAAGTTGCTAAAAAAAAACCCGCCCTTGTACCAAGTCTTTAAATTCAGATATAGATCTTCATTTATTTAAATCTTAAAATTTTTCTGAGCAGTATTTTCTAGTTTTCAGTATACAAGTCTTACACATATTTTGTTAACTTTATCCTTTCATGTTTCACATTTCTTTGTTCCACGGTATTTGTTAAATATCAGTTTACAATTATTTACTGCCATATATGGAATTTAAATGATTTTTGAATATTGACTATATCTTGCAACTTTGTTAAACTCACTTATTATTTCTAGTAGTTTTCCTCCA
Source organism: Rhinolophus hipposideros (assembly GCF_964194185.1). NCBI lineage: Eukaryota > Metazoa > Chordata > Mammalia > Chiroptera > Rhinolophidae > Rhinolophus > Rhinolophus hipposideros. The sequence continues at coordinate 5,133,307 of NC_138054.1, read as the reverse complement.
GATTTTTGAGCATTTCCTATATATAATCATCTTATTTGCAAATAGACACTTTTACTCTTTCCTTTCGAACATATAAGATTTTTAAAATTAATAGACATTATTTTCTAGAACAGCTTTAAATTTACAGAAAAATTGAGCAGACAGTACAAAGAGTTCCCATATTCTTCCCCTCCCTTCACTCCCCATATTGATACATTATTAATTGAAGTCCATAGTTTACACTAAGGTTCACTCTTTGTATCTTACAATTCTATGGGTTTTGACAAATGTGTAATGTGTAATAGTTTATGTGTAATGTGTAATGTGTAATAGATCATATGTAATAGTTTCATTACTCTAAACACCTGTGCTCCACCTGTTCATCCCTTCTTTCCTCCCCCCCACCCTGAACACCTGCCAAACACTGATCTTTTTACTGCCTTAATAGTTTTGTCTTTTCTAGAATATCATGTATTTGGAATCATACAGTATGTAGTCTTTATAGATTTGCTTCTTTTATTTCACAGTATGTACTTAAGTTTCTTAAATGTCTTTTTTTATGAGGGGAGGGAAGCTTAGTAGTTATTGCTGAATAATATTCCTTTGGATATACCGTAGTTTATCCATTCATTTATTGAGGGACATCTTGACTGCAATTTTTGCCAGCTCTAAATAAAGCTGCTATAAAATATTTATGTGCAGGTTATTGTATAGTCATAACTTCAGTTCAATTGGGTAAATATGTAGGAGGACAATTACTGGATCATATTAGTCAACTCAGCTGCCGTAACAAGATACTACAAACTGGGTGACTTAAACAACAAAAATTTATTTTCTCGGAGTCTGGCAGCAAGAAGATCAAAATCAAGGTGTGGAAAAATTTGGTTATGGTAAGGCCTCTCTTCCAGCCTTGCCTTCAAATGACCTTTTCTCTGTGTGTGTTCCCAAGACAGAAATTGCTGGTGTCTCTTTCTTTTCTTATAAAGACAATAATCCTATCAGATTAGGGCCCCACCTTTAAGACCTCAGCTTATCTTAATTTCCACCTAAAAGCTGTATCACCAAATACAGTCACTTTGGGGGTAAGGCTTCAACATATGAATTTTGGGAGGGCACGATTCAGTCTATAACATACAATAAGACTATGGTGGGATGGGCAGTGGGAGATGGGGGAAGTGGGTGAAGGTAGTCAAGAGTATAAGCTTCCAGTTATAAGATTAATAAATTTTGGGGATATGCTGTACAGCATGTTAACCATAGTTAACCGAATTTTGCTGTGTATAATGCACACATTTTTGCCCAACTTTGTGAAGGAAAAATAAGAATGTGCATTATACATGGCCAGCACTAATTCCATATTTATATAAATGTTTTTAATTCTTTTATTTATGCTTATGAGTTGAAAGTGTAACTCTAGAAATCAATAACAATATCCATATGCAAAATAATACCCTGGAATATGACAATCGGTTTTGTTGAACTTATGACGAACTTTCAATGATGAAGAGTTCTTGGCCTTCTATGATGCGTAAATATTGTAAGTATGTTACTAGTATGTAAAGTTTCTTGTACCTTGTATCTGTTCTTGTTTTTTGTAATTATTTGTTACATAAAATTTCTTGTACCATAATATGTTAAAAAATAAATGTTAAAATTCCTTTATAATACAAAAAACAAGTCCCAAAGTAAACAAAAACTTGAATTAAAATGAAAGATTTTTCCCCTGAAAGTTTGGACCAAAAACATGGGTGTACATTATACATGGGAGCGCTATATATATACATGGCAAAATACGGTAACAATATTGTATTGTACACTTGAAAGTTACTAACAGATTTTAAAAGTTCTCACTACTCACACAAAAGAATTGTAACTGTGATGTGATGGTTGTATTAACTTATTGTGGCAATCATTTTGCAGTATGCATCAAATCACTATGTTGCACACCTTAAACATACACAATGTTATGTCAATTATATCTCAAAAAACTGAAAAGAAAAGAGATTATGTTTAGCTTTGTAAGAAACTTCCGAACTGTCTTTCAAAGCGGCTGTAACATTTTGCATTCCTGCCAGCAATGAATGAGAGTTTCTGTTGCTCCACATCCTCGCCAGATTTTGGTATTGTTAGTTTTTGTATTTTAGCCATTTTAATAGGTGTGTAGTGGTAGCTCTTTGTTGTTTTAATTTGCAATTACCTAATGGCATGATGTTAAGCATCTTTTCATATGATTATTTGTTACCTGTTTCTTTTTTGTGAGGTGTCTGTTCAGATCTTTTGATCAATTATTTGATAATGATTTTTCTTCTTTAGCTTGTTAATGTGGCAGTAATTGATTTTTTAATGTTGAACCAGCTTTGCATACTTGGTATAAATTCCACTTGGTTATTGTTTATAATTTTTTTTTACACATTGTTGGATTTGACTTGCTAATATTGTTGTAGAATTTTGCATCCATGTTCATGAGGGGTATTGGTCTATAATTTTCCTTTCTTGTAGTGTGTTTAGTTTAGGTATAAGGGTAATAGATAATAGAATGATTTAAGAACTTTTCCATCTGATCGATTTTCTGGAAGAGATTGTAGAGACTTAGTATAATTTTTTTCCCTTAAATGTTTGGTAGAATTCAGTAGTGAAATCCTCTGGACCTGATGCTTTCTTTTTTGGAAGATTGTTAATTATTGATTCAATTTCTGTAGTAGACATAGGCATATTCAGATTATATATTTGTCCTTGTGTGAATAATGGTCATTTGTGTCTTTTAAGGAATTGATCCATTTCATTTAAGTTATCAAATTTGTGGGTATGGAGTTATTCACAATATTCCTTTATTATCTTTTTAATGTCCATGGATTATTAGTAAGGGCCCCTCTTGAATTTCTTTTTTTTTTTTGATTAAAGTTTATTGGGGTGACAATTGTTTGTAAAGTTACATAGATTTCAGGTGTACAATTCTGTAATACAATAAATAAATGGTGCTGGGAGAATTGAATTTCTGATATTAGTATTTGTGACTTCTCTCTTTTTTCTTTAGACGGGCTAGAGGTGTACCAACTTATTGATTTATTAATCTTCTCAAATAACCAGATTTTGGTTTCATTGGTTTTTCTCTATTGATTTCCTGTTTTTAGTTTCATTGATTCTACTCTAGTATTTTATTATTTTTAATTCTGCTTCCTTTTGCCTTATACTCCTCTTCTCCCTACAGTTTTATAAGGTGGAACTTAGATTATTGGATATAGATGTTTATTCTTTTCTAATTTATGCATTCAGTGCTATAAATTTCCTTCTAAGCATTTTTTTGCTGCATCCCACAATGTTGATAAGTTGTATTTTCATTTTCGTTTAGTTAAAAATATATTTAAATTTCTCTTGAAACTTCTTCTTTGACCCATAAATAATTTAATCTCTAAATATATTTAGATTTTCCAGCTGTCTTTTTTTCATTTTGAGTTTTATTTGATTGTAGCCTAAGAGCATATTCTCTATGATTTCTACTCTTAAATTTGCTAAGGTGTGTTTTATGGTCTGGATTGTGGTCTATTTTGGTGAATGTTCCATATGATCTTGAGAAGAATGTGTATTCTGCTATTGTTGGATAACATATTCTGTAAATACTAGAATAGACTAGAATAAATTGTAATCTGTCAGTTAGATCCAGTTGATTAATAGTGATGTTTAGCTCAACTATATCCTTACCGATGTTCTGACTTGTGGATTTGTCTATTACTGACAGAAGTGTGTTGAAGTCTCCAACTGAAATAGTGGTTTCATTGATTTCTCCTTGCAGTTCTATCAGTTTTTGCATCATATACCATAATGCTCTGTTATTAGGTGCATACACATTTAGGACTGTTGCAGCATACTGGGGGATCGATTCCTTTATTGTTATGTAATGCACCTCGTTGTCTTTGATAATTTTCCTTGTTCCCAGCTTTGTCTGAAACGAATATACAAAGGTCTGACAATTATGTTCACGAACTCATTCTAGAAGAAGTGCTATATACTTTATTGCTGAATATCACTATGGTCACCTTCAAAGTACTCCCCTTGAGAAGCTATGCACCTGACCCCAATGCTAGTTCACCCTTCAAAGCAATTTTGGAACTCTTTCTGGGATATCCATCAGAGCTGTCGTTGTATTACCCTTGATGTCCTGAATGTCATCAAAATGTCCTCCTTTCAGTATTTCCTTTATCTTTGGGTAAAGAAAGAAGCCATTGGGGGCCAGATCAGGTGAATGGGGAGGGTGTTCCAATACAGGGAGGGCCTCTCCAAAAGGTCTTGGCAAACTTCGACTCTCCTTTGTTTTTGTTCATTGGTGAGCTATTTGTTTGCTGACTAAAAACTCCCTCACTGACAATGCCAGGTGAGCTGGTGCATTGTTGCAATACAAGAGCCATGAATTGTTGGCAAAAAGTTCAGGTTGTTTTTCTCTAACTTTTTCATGCAGCCTTTTCAGCACTTCCAAATAATAAACTTGGTTAACTCTTTGTCCAGTTGGTAGAAATTCATAATGAATAATCCGTCTGATATCAAAAAAGGTTAGCAACATTTTGACTCTTGATTTGAACTGACGGAACTTTTTTGGTCGTGGATAGTTGGCTGACTTCCATTGTGCACTTTGATGCTTTGTTTCAGAGTCATATTGGTACACCCATGTTTTATCACCAGTGATAATATGGCCCAAAACATCGTTTTGCCTCTCCAAAAGGTCTTGGCAAACTTCAGCTCTCCTTTGTTTTTGTTCATTGGTGAGCTCCTTCAGGACCATTTTTGCACACACCTTTCTCATGCCAACATTTTCAGTTAAGATTTTCCTATTTCTCTATCGATGTTTACTTGGTCTGCTATGCTTCCCACAGTCAGCTGACAACTTTGATGCACGATTTGACAAATTTTTGCAATGTTTTAGTCAGTTCTTCTCGTTACTGACGGCCCTGACCTGTCTTTGTCAGTGATATATTCTCTCCCCTCAGAAAAACATTTAATCCATTTGTACACTGCCATTTTCTTCATGGCATTATCCCCATAAACCTGGACTAACATGTCCCTGATTTCACTTCCACTCTTGCCAAGTTTAACAAGAAATTTAATGTTTGTTCATTGTTCTAATTCAAGCTCAGACATTCTGGAGACAGCACACAAAACAACAATAATTAACTCCACTCAAGAAGACACCACCACACATCGACACGAACTCAGCTGTGAGACACTGATATACCAAGGTTATTACCGAACTGTTTGTACAGTGCTGGCAATGTAAGCGCACAGTGGCAAGTTTGCAAACGTAATTGTCAGACCTCGTGTGTGTGTGTGTGTGTGTGTGTTTGTGTGTGTGTGTGTGTGCCACATCTTCTTTGTCCGTTTACATGTCAGTGGATACTTAAGTTGTTTTCTTTTCATATCTTGGCTATCATAAATAATGCTGCCATGAACATAGAAGCACATTTATGTTTTTGAACTAGTGTTTTCACATTTTTTTGATAAATTTCCAGATGAGTAATTGCTGGATTATATGGTAGTTCTAGTCTTAATTTTTTAAGGAACCTCCATACTATTTTCCATAGTGGCTGCACCAATTTAAAATCCAACCAGTAGTGTACGAAAGTTCGCTTTTCTTCACATCTTCTCTCTAAATCCTCACCAACACTTGTTTTTTTTGGTCTTTTTGATAATAGCCATTCTAACAGGTGTGAGGTACTTAGTTTTGAATCTCTTTTCTTACTCTGTGATTTCTTTAAGTGATATCATCCATTTTCATTACTTGTCATTTATGTACTGACTACTTGATATATTTACTTGTATATCTTCCAGAAATCTTAATCATGCCCAAGACTGAATTCTCATTCTCATTCTTGGTTATTTCAGTACATGAGATACCACCATTCATGAGTTGCTCAAACCAGTCTACATCTAGTCCATCATCAATTTTTATTAATTTTACCTTTAAAATATATTAAATTCATCTATTTTCTTTCTATTAATAATTCCATTGTAACCACCTAAACTCAAGCCTCTATCTTGTTGGAACTCCTGCAGTTGCCTCCCTTATAATTTCCTTATGATTTCTCCAGTTCTGCCTTTGCTGTGCTCCAAATCATTCTGTACCCAGAAAGTGGAGTAAGCTTTTAAAAGCATGGATTAGATCATGTCACATTCCTGCTTGAAACCGTTTAATGCTACCATGGTACTTTGAATGAAATCAAACTTCTTAACAGGGCTCTTTTAGGCTCTATTTTCCAGTTTCATTTTCCATCCACACTGTCCTTATGTTAATCCTAAAATATGCCATGATTTTTCTTCTCTTAAAACTTAGGAGTTTTGCTATTCGTCTACTTGGTTACTGCAACTTATTCTTCAGGTATTGACTTAACTGTGAGTTCCGGAGAGGTTCTTCTCCAAACAACAGCCTTCTCTCTGGTCCTAATATAAATTAGGATCTACCTTTCCTATAACTCTTTCTTAAAATATCCTGTTACTTTCCCTAATCAAACCTTATCAAACTATCAGTATATTTATTTGGATATTTGTTGGGTGTCTGTTTTCTCTTTCCAGACTGTAAGTTACATGAGATCAGACCATGTCTCTTTTGTTTGTCAGTCTGTATCTAGCTCCTAACAATACTTGCATGTAGTGCTTAGGAAATACAGTGTTTGAGGAATGAATCTAAGAATATAAGAGCCTGGACTAGTATGATACCATTGAGAGTGGGAAGGCAGATATAAATAGCAAAGCTCTTGAAGAACTCACAATGGGTTGTTGTGATGGAGTTACTGGAGAGATCAGGAAATATTTTTGGTGAGTACACTGTGTGTGTGTGTGTGTGTGTGTGTGTGTGTGTGTGTTTGAAATTTGTGGTGGCTACCCAACATGTAGAAATGATACACATCACACAACTCAGTGATGTGCATAGCCTTTCCCAGTAGAGGGACAGAGGAAGTCCAATTCAAAGGATTTAAACACTTAATTGCAGTGGAAAGCCTGGAGAATTTTCCTTGTCTAAGATTATTCATGACTTTGGATTATCCATGAATTAGTGAAATAATTACCTTCACCATTGAGCTACAAAAATCCCTGACTGTTTTGAAGTCATAAGGTTATAAGCTTTAATGTTTAGTATACTCATTAACAGCCTTATCAGTCTGAGGAAATAGCTAGGGTGATAACTATTTAACTACACTAAAACTTCAAGCAATGCTGTTCTTCATAAATTTTGTTGAGCATTGATCAGGCCTATCTCTTGCACAGTTCAAGACACTTAGTCTCTCTTGAGGTAGATTGAGGTCATGACCAACAGAGGCTAAACAAAGAGCAGAAAATGAGAAGAAATTCGAACCATTCACTTTGTTAGATTTGGGCTTTAAAACGAAGCAAAGGTGCTTGAAACAAGTGATTCAACTGAAAATTTTAGATTTTTGTGTACTTCGTAAATTGTATTTACTTATTGTGAATAAATTTGCTACATGATGCAATTTTATAATTTTAAGTAAACATGATATATGCCAATCCATATACTACAAAGATTAAATTGGAAGGTGTTTAGTCATTTAACTGAATAAGTCATTTATTATAGGATTCTTATAAAATCAAGCTCCTAGTACATATCAGAGATTCAGTGGTTAAAACTTTCATTTCAATTCTACATTCATGAATGACCTCTTATTTACTAGTTTTATTATTTTAGAAACTTGTCTAGGAACACCTGAAATAGTTTAGTTATGACAAAGTGAGACAAGTTATTGGCTCGGGATTTTTGTGTATTTGTGTACATCTTCCATAAGAGGGCAGCAAAGGATCAAAGCGTGTTTTTTTTCTTATTCATGTAGTCTTACACCAGAGATTGACTCACATTGCAAACATACTAAATAGAAATCTTCCAAGAGTAAGGGAAAATAGAGGGCATGGTTAAAATTTTACTTAGTTTCTAGCTTTTATATGGTTTCCGTATTGCATAGTAGATTATGTCACGTGGACTGTGGTATCAGTGATAGCCTAGTGATTGAATGTTGGCCATGGGTCAGTAGGGGTTTGAATGTTTGAAGCTTGACTCACCAGCTCCTTTCTGACCCTCAGTTTCCTCATCTATTAAAAAGATGGGGGGTAGGTGATAATACCAATGACCATTTCACAAGGTTTTAATAAACACGATAGAATTTCTATATCCTGGAGAGACTAAGAACAACTCAAAGCTGGAACTACAAAAACGAAAGCTGATACTCTACCAGTGTTGGATGTACTATTTTCTTAAAATCCTGTTCAGGGTCTGATAAAGGAAAGTATAAGCCATTACAGAGGTGGCTACTTATTTATTTTAAAATTAATTAATGTACATATTTGTGTAATGACCAATTATCATTTATTTATACAATTTCTAAAGCGATTGAATGCATGTGAACACTACAATAAAAACTTTTACTATCTCAAATGACATCTTAATTTGGTCACTGCAATTTTTTATTTTTTTTTTTATTTTTATTTTTTTTAACTTTTTTTTGAGAGCCCACTGGCCCATGTGGGAATCGAACCGGCAGCTTTCGGAGTTAGGAGCACGGAGCTCTAACCGCCTGCGCCACCAGGCCGGCCCCCAATTTTTTATTTTTTAAGTGAATAAATAAAATAATATTTGAGGGACTGAACTTGTTTTATTCTCATTGAATTCTAATACATTTATTGTGATAATTATGTTTCTTATTTTTGACTTTTTCTGTTTTTCATTTGTTCAAGTTTCTTGATTAGTTTTTGCCTTTGCCTATAAAACTTCATTAATTATGAAGTTTTTTTATCTCTTGCACTTAAATTTTTACTGTTCATATTTGAAACATATCTTTCTACCAATGTTGAGAATTAATAAGTATCTAACCTCCAACTCTCAAGTAAGATGAGACATTTAATTATATTTCTTTTTCCATTCCTCCCTTATGATACGACTATATTTTGAGAAATAATCTAAATTCTTTTCTGAGATTATTTTTTTGTGTCTTTTAAAAATGGACCTCAGAGTGGGTCCAAGATGGTGTATTAGGTAAATGCTATGCTCACTGCATCCCAGGATCACACCAAAGTTACAATTATAGAACAATCAACCTAAAGAATCATCTGATGACTAACAGAATAGAACACTTATAATTAAGGATATAAAGAAGCAGTCTCATCGAGACTGGTAGGAGGGGTGGAGATGCAAAATGGGCTGAACCCAAACCCACAGATAGTGGTTGGACATCAGGAGGGACACCTTGGAGGCATAGGTCCCCCTGGAAGAGGGAGGTCCCCAGCCCCACATGGGGCTCCCCAGCCCAAGGGTCCTATGCCAGGAAGACGAGTCCCCACAACATCAGGCAGTGAAAATCAGCAAGGACTCTGCCCGTCTGTCCTGGTGAGATGGAGAGTGGCTGGAAACCCAGACATCTCTTAATGGGCCTGCACATAGAATCACATGCAAACACTCACCTGGTCTCTGGTTGAGGAGTGGCAACTTGACAGCTGCCAGAACCATATGAGGAAAGACTGAGTTGTGTGGCTTCCAGGTGAGGGCTGGAGGAACAGTAGCCATTATCTTTGTGTGGAGCCTGCCTCACATTTAGTCTACAGGATGGTGCCATCTTTTCTACGTTGAACCCTCCCTCAAAGGGCTAAATCTGAGACTGCATTGGTCAGGTAAAATCATGTGGGCACCACCTTGGTGACACTCTGGGTCTCTAGCCCATCCAGCTAGTACTGCATCACCTGGGGTAGTACTCTCGGCTGCTGAATAGCAAGCCCCTACCCACAGTTTCAGAAGCCTTTTGCAGCAGCAGATGGCCTGCGTCAGCCTGTGGAAAGTTTGGTGGTGGTCAGTGAGCCACAATCTGCACTGCAGACACTTGGGTGGCTCTCCAGGACCTGTGGGCCTAAGATGAGCAGTGGCTGGCCGCAGTGTTCTCAGGGCATTTTTGCAAAGTGGTCACAGGTTAGCGCCGGTGAAAGAACTGAAACTGCATTAACTTTGTAAAAATGACTGCCCATACGCTGTAGTTCCCTGGAATCCCACCCCTCTTACCTAGAGCTGCATTGCCATGGGCACTCTCAGTGACTGGGTGACCAGCCCCACCCCATAAGCCATGGAAAACTTTTACAGCAGCAGATTGCCCAAGGGAACACTTGGTGATGGACAGTGAGCCACAACTTTCACCTCAGCCTCTCTTGGGAAACTCTTAGGGATTTCCGGTCCAAAGTGAGTGGTAGCAGGGCATTTTGCAAAGTGGTCATAGGCCAGGCACTAGCACAAGAACTGAACCTGCATGAACCTTGTAAAAACCACTGGCCATGGCTTGTGACTCCTGGGACCATACCCCACCCAGCTAGTGCTGCATCGCCAAAGGCACTCTCACCTGCTCAACCAACCCATTCTGTGCACCTAAGAAGGCTCTTTCAGTGGCTGAGACTTAAGGGCAGCCAGCAGATGGCAACAGGCATAGGGGACTCTGGTCCTTCTGCTAAGCTGTCCCAGGCCTCAAATTGGTGGCAGCCAACCACAGTTCACAGTGAGGCCACCCTCACACACCTCCATGTCTAGGACAGGCAGCAACTGACCACATATAGTTTTGTAGTTCCTGTCAGGTAACATCAGCCCAGTCACGGGCACGACTGAAATTGGCTTGCATAGGAGTCCCTCCCAAGAGAAACCAAAAACAGCACACCGAGAGGCCAGCTTCAGACCACACCAGAGCACTACCTGGTTAACCCCACAAGTGGCACACCCAAAAGGTGGTCTCAACAGGCACAAGAGCCTGCTGGGGTGAATCCCCCTACAAAGCACCTCATACACTGTGGGCATAGCCAACACAATCAGTCAACCTGGGAGTTAATCCCACCCACTGACATGCCAAAAACAGTCAAGGCTAAACTACAGCAGGAGGACACACGACACACTTAAGGGACACTCCTGGAACATATACACAGGAGACCAGGGAGACTGCACGATTGGACAACACAGGACACATACTACATATGGCGACCCAGCAAAGACACAGATCTATGCAACACAGAAGCAAACAGAGAGAGGCAGCCAGAATGAGGAAACAAACAAACGTGTCCCAAATAAAAGAATAGGAGAAACCTCCAGAAAAAGAACTAAATGAAATGGAGGCAACCAACCTACCAGAGAGTTTAAAACACTGGTTATAAGAATGTTTAAGGAACTTACAATTTTAACAAAGAGATAGTCAGCTTAAAGAAGGACTTAGGATATAGAAACCATAAAAAAGAACTAGTCCAAAATAAAGAATACAATAACTGAAATGAAGAATACACTAGAAGGAATCAACATATTAGTCCTGAAGCAGAGGACTGAATCAGTGATTTAGAAGACAAGGTAGCAGAAAACACCTAATCGGAACAAAAAGAAAAGGAATTTAAAAAAATAAAAGGACCTGTGGGACGACATCAAGCATAACAACATTCTCATTATTGGAGTACCAGAAGAAGAAGAGAGGGAGCATGGGATTTAGAATAATTTGAACTGAAAACTTCCCTAACCTGGTGAAGTAAATAGACATACAAGCCCAGGAAGCACTGAGAGTCCCAAACAAGATGAACCCAAATAGGCCCACACCAAGACACATAATTAAAATGGCAAAGGTTAGAGACAAAGAATCCTCAAAGCAGCAAGAGAAAGGCAACTAGTAACTTACAAGAGAACACCCATAAGACTGTCAGCTGATTTCTCAACAGAAACCTTGTAGGCTAGCAGGGAGTGGCAGGAATTATTCAAAGTGATGAAAAACAAGGGCCTGAAAACCAAGAGTACTCTACCCAGCAAGGTTGTCATTTAAAATCGAAGGGGAGAAAATGAACTTCCCAGACAAGAAAAAACTAAAGGAGCTCATTACAACCAAGCCAGTATTACAAGAAATGTTAAAAGGACTTCTTTAAGAAAAAAGAAGGAAAAAAGCAAACGAAGATGAAAAATATGAATCATAAAATGTCAATAACTATGTATGTACCTGTCAATTATTTTAAATGTAAGTGGACTAAATGCTGAAATCAAAAGACATAGAGTAGCTGAATGGATAAGACCAAGATCCATGCATATTTTGTCTACAAGAAGCCCACCTCAGGATGAAAGACACACATAGACTGAAAGTAAAGGGATGGAAAAATATATTTTATGCAAATGGATGAGAAAAAAGTTAGGGTAGCAATTCTTATATTGGACAAAATAGACTTTAAAACAAAGATTATAATAACAGACAAAAGATATTACATAATATAAAGGGATCGATCCAAAAGAGGACATCACCCTAGTAAACATCTATGCACCCAATGTAGGAGCACTTAAATATATAAAACAAATATTGACCAACATAAAAGCAGAGATCAACAGTAAGACAATCATAATAGGGGACTTTAACACCCCACTGAGATGAATGGACAGATCTTCCAAACAGAAAGTCAACAAGGAAACAGCAGCCTTAAATGACAATAGACCAGATGGATATAATTGATATTTTTAGAGCATTTCACACCAGGGCAGTACAATACATTCTTTTCAAGTGCACATGGAACATGTTCCAAGGTAGACAACATGTTCAGCCACAAAACAAGTATCAATACATTTAAGAAGATTAAAATCATATAAGCATCTTCTCTGACCACAATGGTATGAAACTAGAAATCAATTACAAGAAAAAAACTGAAAAAAACACACAAATACATGGAGGCTCAATAATATGCTACTGAGTAATGAATGGGTTAACAATGAGGTCAAGGAAGAAATCAAGGATATATTGAGACAACTGAAAATGAAAACACAGTGACCCAAAATCTATGGGACAGAGCAAAACAGTCCTACGAAGGACATTCATAGCAATGCAGACCTACCTCAAGAAACAAGAAAAATATCAAATAAACAGTCTAACTTTACACTTAAGAGAACTGCAAAAAAAAAAAAGCCCAAAGTGAGTATAAGGAAAGAAGTGACAAAGATGAGAGCAGAAATAAATGAAATAGAGGCTAAAAAAAAAAACAACAAACAAAAATCAATGAAACCAAGAGTCAAGTTGACAAAACTTTAACCAGACTCATCAAGAAAAAAAGAGAACCCAAATAAAAGTAGAAATGAAAGAGAGAAGTGACAATGGATGCCACAGAAATACAAAAAAATATTAAGAATATACTACAAACAACTATACACCAACAAATTGGGCAATCTGAAAGAAATGGATAAATGCTTAGAAGCATACAATCTTTCAAGGCTGAATAAAAAAACAGAAAATCTGAACAGACTGAATACTGCTAATGAAATTAAATCAGTAATCAACAAGCTCCCAACAAACAGAAGTCCTGGACCAGATGGCTTAACAGGTGAATATTACCAAACATTCAAAAAAAGAATTGTCATCTATTCTCCTCAAACTATTCCAAAAAATCCAAGAGGAGGGAAGGCTCCTGAGCTCATTTTATGAGGCCACCATTACCCTGATTCCAACACGAGACAAAGACATTATAGAAAAAGAAAACTATAGGCTGATATTCCTAATGAACATAGAGGCAAAAATCCTCAACAAAATTTTAGCAAACGAATTCAGCAATATATTAGAAAGATCATGCACCACAATCAAGTGGGATTCATACCTGGTATGCAAGGTTGATTCAATATCCATAAATCAATTAAATGTGATACATCACATAAACAAAATGAAAAATAAAAATTATGTGATCACATCAAAAGATGCACAAAAAGCATTTAACAAAATCCAGCATCCATTTATGATAAAAACTTTCAGCAAAGTGGGAACAGAGGGAAAATATCTCAACAAAATAAAGGCCACATATGACAAACCCACAGCTAATATTATAGTAAATGAGGAAAAGCTAAAAGCATTATTTTTAAGATTAGAAACATGAGAAGGATGCCTACTTTCACCACTTTTATTCAACACAGAACTGGAAGTCTTATCCACAGCAATCAGACAAGAAAAAGAAATTAAAAGGATCCAAATTAGAATGGAAGAAGTAAAACTGTCCTTATTTGCAGATGACATGATGCTACATATCTTTGGAGTATCCCAAGGTTCCACCAAAAACCTTTTAGAACTGATAAATTAGTAAAGTAGCAGTATACAAAATTAACACTCAGAAATTGGTTGCATTTTTATACACTAATAACAAACTATTAGAAAGAGATATTAAAACAATTCCATTTAAAATTGCATCAAAAATAAATAAATAAAATATTAAGGAACAAATTTAACCAAGAAAGTAAAAGACCTATACTCAGAAAATTATAAGACATTGAAGAGAGAAATTGAAGAAGATACAAACAAATGGAAACATACATTCATGGAAAGGAAGAATTAATATATAAAAATGTCCATATTTCCCAAAGCAATATATAGATTCAAGTCAATAACTGTCAAAATGCCAATGGCATTTCCCAGAAAACTAGAACAAATCCTAAAATTTATGTGGAACCATAAAAGACCCCGAATAACCATGGCAATTCTGAAAAAGTAGAATAAAGCAGGAGGTATCTGATTATGGTGTCTGATATCAAATTATACTGCAAGGCTATAGTAATCAAAACAGCATGGTATTGCCATAAAAACACACATATCAGTGGAACAGAATAGAGAGCCCAGAAATAATCCCATGCCTATATGGTCATTTAATCTATAATAATAAAAAAACAAGAATTTACATTGGGTTAAAGATAGTCTAGTCAAGATACGGTGCTGGGAAAACTGGACAGATACATGAAAAAAATAAAACTGGACCACCTTTTTAGACATATACAAGAATAAACTCAAAATGGATTAAAAACTTAAATCTAAGACCGGAAACCATAAAACTCCTAGAAAAAAATATAGGGAAAATATAGGAAGTAAACTCTCAGACATTACCATTACTGACATTTTTTTCTGATGTATCTCTTCAAGCAAAGGAAACAAAAGAAAAAAGAAATAAGTGGGACTACCTCAAACTGAAAAGTTTTTTCACAGCAAAGGAAACCATGAACAAATGGGAGAAGATATTTGCCAATGATACATCTGATAATAGGTTAATATTTAAAATTTATAAAAAAAGTATACAACTCAATATAAAAAAACTCCAAACCATACAATTTTAAAAATGGGCAGAGGACCCCAGTAGACATTTCTATAAACAGGACATACAGATGGCCAATAGACATGAAAAGATGCTCAACTTCACTAATAATCAGAGAAATGCAGATAAAAACCACAATGAGAGAACACCTCACTCCTGTTAGAATGACTATCATTAATAAATCAACAAAAAACAAGTGTTCACAAGGATGTGCAAGAAAGGGACCTCGCGCACTTCTGGGAGGATTGCATATGGAAATCAGTATAGAGATTCCTCAAACAATTGAAAATACCAAAATTAATTCAAAATGGATCAAAGACTTAAGCATAAGACCTGACACAATAAACTGCATAGAAGAAAACATAGGTACTAAACTTATGGACCTTGGGTTCAAAGAGCATTTTATGAATTTGACTCCAAAGACAATGGAAGTAAAAGCTAAAATAAACAAATGGGACTATATGAAACTTAAAAGTTTTTGCACAGCAAAAGAAACCATTGACAAAATAAAGAGGCAACCGACTGAATGGGAGAAGATTTTTGCAAACAGTTCCTCCGATAAGGGTCTAATATCCAAAATATACAAGGAACTCATGAAACTCAACAACAAAAAAACAAACAACGCAATTGAAAAATGGGCAGAGGACCTGAAGAGACATTTCTCCAAAGAGGACTTACAAATGGCAAGTAGACATATGAAAAAATGCTCAACATCACTAATCATCAGAGAAATGCAAATAAAAACCACAATGAGATATCACCTCACCCCAGTCAGAATGGCTATCTATCATCAACAAGACAAATAGCAACAAGTGTTGGAGAGTCTGTGGAGAAAAAGGAACCCTGATACACTGTTGGTGGGTATGCAGACTGGTGCAGCCGCTATGGAAGGCAGTGTGGAGGTTCCTCAAAAAATTACAAATAGAATTACCATATGACTCAGTAATCCCTCTCCTGGGTATCTACCCAAAGAATTTGAAATCATTTATACATAAAGACACGTGTGCTCCAATGTTCATTGCAGCTTTGTTTACGGTGGCCAAGACATGGAAACAACCAAAATGTCCTTTGATAAATGAATGGATAAAGAAGTTGTGGTATATATACACAATGGAATACTATTCGGCGTTAAGGAAAGATGATATAGGAACATTTGTGACAACATGGATGTATCTTGAGAGTATAATGCTAAGCAAAATAAGTCAGACAGAAAAAGCAGAGAACCCTATGATTTCACTGATATGTGGTATATAAACCAAAAACAAGACAAACAAATGAGAAACAAAAACTCATAGACATAGCCAATGGTTTAGAGGTTACCAGAGGGTTAGGGGGGTGGGGGGAGGGAGATGAGGGTAAGGGGGATCAAATATATGGTGATGGAAGGAGAACTGACTCTGGGTGGTGAACACACAATGGGATTTATAGATGATGTAATACAGAATTGTACACCTGAAATTATGTAATTTCATTAACAATTGTCACCCCAATAAATAAATTTAAAAAAAAATTGAAAATAGAACTACCTTATTATCCAGCAATTGTACTCCTGGGTATTTATGAAAAGATATACAAAACACTAATTCGAAAAAAATATATGCACCGCTGTATTCATTGCAGCACTATTCACAATAGCTAAGATATAGAAACAAACAAAAGGCTCATCAATAGATGATTGAATAAAGAAATTGTGGAGACGTCATCAAAATGGCGGCATGAGGTGAGCCTCTGTAAAGTTCCCCTGGAATTTACAACTAATCGAACAACAATAACTCCACAGAGGACTCCCTGCACAGCAGACAGGCAAGACAAAGAGGCCCACCACTGATTTCACCTAAAGGTGGGAGAATCGTGAGAGCGAGGGAGGAGGTAAAGGATAAGTGCGGAGACGGAGCCGCGTGGACGCAGGACCCAGACCTAGCGCAGTGCTCTGTGCTCGCTGCATCCTGGTATTACCACAGCTGCGGGAGAGGGAAGAACTTGGACTGCTAGGGCTCCGCTTATGGCCCACAGGGCTGAGGGGACAGCATATAACCAGGCTGAACGTAATGCTCATGGCAGAGACCTGGAAAAAAGACTGAGGGAGGAAGATTGAAAACGGTGGTTTAAGCCCTCAATGCTGAGCAGAGAACGGAAGCCTTAGGCACTGAGACTTGCCGCCCCCTCCCTTCCCTCCCAGAGCTCGCCCCGCCCCCACCTGCCCGGTGCTAGAAGTGGAACAGTAGCAGTGTCAGATCAAAAGGACAGGATATTTGCTGTTCTGAGAACTGTGAACCACAGACACAGATTTGCAGCCCAACTAGTTCCGGCAGGAAAACAGACACATAGACCAATGGAATAGCATGGAGAACTCAGAAATAAAACCACATAAATATGGACAGATAATTTTTGACAAAGAAGCTGAAAACATACAATGGAGGAAAGACATCCTCTTCCATAAATGGTGCTGGGAGAATTGGATAGCCACGTGCAAAACAATGAAACTGGACTGCTATCTGTTACCATGTACCAAAATTAATTCAAAATGGATCAAAGACTTAAGCATAAGACCTGACACAATAAACTGCATAGAAGAAAACATAGGTACTAAACTTATGGACCTTGGGTTCAAAGAGCATTTTATGAATTTGACTCCAAAGACAATGGAAGTAAAAGCTAAAATAAACAAATGGGACTATATGAAACTTAAAAGCTTCTGCACAGCAAAAGAAACTATTGACAAAATAAAGAGGCAACCAACTGAATGGGAGAAGATTTTTGCAAACAGTGCCTCCAATAAGGGGCTAATATCCAAAATATACAAGGAACTCATGAAGGTGAACAACAAAAAACCAAACAACCCAATTGAAAAATGGGCAGAGGACCTGAAGAGACATTTCTCCAAAGAGGACATACAAATGGCAAATAAACATATGAAAAAATGCTCAACATCACTAATCATCAGAGAAATGCAAATAAAAACCACAATCAGATATCACCTCACCCCCATCAGAATGGCTCAACAAGACAAATAGTAACAAGTGTTGGAGAGGCTGTGGAGAAAAAGGAACTCTCTCATACACTGCTGGTGGGAATGCAGACTGGTGCAGCCGTTATGGAAGACAGTGTGGAGGTTCCTCAAAAAATTATGAATAGAATTACCATATGACTCAGCAATCCCTCTCCTGGGTATCTACCCAAAAAATTTGAAAACATTTATACATAAAGACACATGTGCTCCAATATTCTTTGCAGCTTTGTTTACGGTGGCCAAGACATGGAAACAACCAAAATGTCCTTTGATAGATGAATGGGTAAAGAAGTTGTGGTATATATACACAATCGAATACTATTCGGCAGTAAGAATAGATGATATAGGAACATTTTTTTTTTAATTAATTTTATTGGGGTGACAATTGTTAGTAAATTTACATAGATTTCAGGTGTACAATTCTGTATTACATCGTCTATAAATCCCATTGTGTGTTCACCACCCAGAGTCAGTTCTCCTTCCATCACCATATATTTGATCCCCTTTACCCTCATCACCCACCCCCCACCCCCTTACCCTCTGGTAACCACTAAATTATTGTCTGTGTCTATGAGTTTTTGTTTCTCATTTGTTTGTCTTGTTCTTTTTGGTTTATGTACCACATATCAGTGAAATCATAGGGTTCTCTGCTTTTTCTGTCTGACTTGTTTCACTTAGCATTATTCTCTCGAGATCCATCCATGTTGTCACAAATGTTCCTGATATAGGAACATTTGTGACAACATGGATGGATCTTGACAGTATAATGCTAAGCAAAATAAGTCAGATAGAAAAAGCAGAGAACCCTATGATTTCACTGATATGTGGTATATAAACAAAAAACAACAAAAGAACAAGACAAACAACTGAGAAACAAAAACTCAGAGACACAGACAATAGTTTAGTGGTTACCAGAGTGTAAGGGAGGTCGGGGGAGGGAGATGAGGATAAGGGGGATCAGATATATGGTGATGGAAGGAGAACTGATTCTGGGTTGTGAACACACAATAAGATTTATAGATGACATGATACAGAATTGTACACCTGAAATCTGTGTAATTTCACTAACAATTGTCACCCCAAAAATTAAAATAAATAAATAAATAGAGTGAACAGACAAAAAAATTAATTGTGGCACTCTTATATAATGGAGTATTACTTCGCCATAAAAAGAATGAAATCTATTGTGGTTACCAGAGGGTAAGGGGGGTGAGGTTGTGGGAGATGAGGGTAAGGGAGATCAAATATATGGTGATGGAAGGAGAACTGGCTCTGGTGGTGAACAGACAGTGGGGTTTATAGATGATGTAATACAGAATTGTACACTTGAAATCTATGTAATTTCAGTAACAATTGTCACCCCAGTAAATTAAAAAAATTAGAATAAAAAAATAGAATGAAATCATACCATTTGCAGCAATATGCATGAACCTACAAGGTATTATGTTAAATGAACTATGTCAGACTGTGAAAGACAAACACTGTATGATATCACTTATATGTGGAATGTAAAAAACAATAAAAGAGCAAACAAAACAGAAATAGACTAATAAATACAGAGAACAAATTGATGGTTGCTAGATGGGAGAGGGATTGGGCGATGAGTGAGAAAGGAGAAGGGATTAGGAAGTACAAATTGGTAGTCACAAAATAATCTGGGGATGTGAAACACAGTATGGGGAATATAGCCAATGATGTTGTAAAACAATGTACAGTGTCAGAAGGGTAGTAGCCTTAGGGTTATCACTTTGTGAGGTGTGTAATGTCCAATCGTCATGTTGTTTTGGCATGTGAATCTAATAATAAAATAAATAAATTTTAAAAATGGACCTCAGGTGGTACACAGATTAATAGATTAATAATAATCTCTGGTTCATGACACATTCTTACTATTAGTCCATGCAAGACCCTCATTTATTTTTAAACTTATTTGTAGTACTGATTAAGCATTTATGAAGCTGCCATCCAGTTCAACAGCCAGGACCTTGATATTAACTCACAACCAGCTATGTGATACAGTCCCTTCCCATTCCTTGCCTCCCTGCATTTGGGGCAACCATCATTTCTTCATTTTTTGCCTTTTATTCCTTTGTTTTACATGGTCTTATTTTATCTATATGTTTCCTAAAAATATTATTTAAAATATTTGTTTTTAATTCTTTTTTTAATGAAAGAATCATGCTGTAAGTAATCTTCCAAGACTATATGGGATTTTCTGATACTACATTGTATGAATATACCAGAATTTATTTTCCATTCTCCTATTGATAGACATTTAAATTGTTTCAAGGTTTTTCTTACTTATTGTATGTAAGCAATAATTTCTTTTGGGGTTAAAACAAGGAGTGGAATTGCTATGAATGTTCAACTCTACAAATTGCACCAATTATTTCCCACCAAATTTGTTGTATGCAGTGGACTGAATATTTGTATCCCCCTAACATTCATATGTTGAAATCCTAACCCTCCATGTGATGGTATTAGATGATGTGGCCTTTAGGAGGTGATTAGTTCATGAGAATGGTGTTTTCATAAATGAAATTAGTGCCCTTATAAAAGAGACTCTAGTGAGTGCTTCCTCTCTTTGCCATGTGTGGATACAAAAAATGGCCCTCTGCAACCTGGAAGGGAGTTCTCACCAGAACCTGACCTTGGTGGCACCATAATCTTAGATTTCCAGCCTTCAAAACTATGATAAATATGGCACTGTACACCAGAAGCTAAACATTAATGAATGCCAACTATAATTTTATATATATAATGTGATGGCTCGGTGCGAGGTCGGAGGGATAGTGGATGGGGGGAGGGGGGTTCACAGCGTGAGGGATATAAATGATGAATGTCTAAGTATTACCTTGTGTATACGTGAAACTAATAAATTTAAAAAAAAAGAAAAAAAATAACACTAATAAACTCAAAAAAAAAACTATGATAAAGAAATTTCTGTTGTTTATAAGCCACCCAGTCTATGGTATTCTGTTACATTGTACCATTGGCTAAGACACAGTGCCAATTTAAAGTCTCATGGAATAGATAAAGATTCTGTAATCAACATCTCTAACACTTGGTATTCTCACACTTAACATTCTCAGGTGGAATAAGGGTAGAAGTTACCTTATTATATAGTCTTGATTAGTATTTCTTTTATCATTAACAAGGTTTAGCATTTTTTTCATGTTTATTGGCCATATGTGTTTTCTCATCTTGAAATGCCTGTTTATGTCTTTTGTCCACTTTTCTATTTTTTAAAATTGATCTGGAGTTCTTTCTATATTCTTGATACTAATTATGAGTTGTTTGAATTACAAGTATGTTCTCATTTGTAGCTAGTTTTTTTTTTTTGCTGTTTTTAAAATATATTTGATAAAAAATTTCCTAATTTTAGTAGTTAAATTTATCATTTTTAAATTTTGTAATTAGTGATTTTCTTCTTTTTTTCTTAAAGTAGTGACAAAGCGGTTTATTAGAACAAAAGATGCACTTCAAAGAAATAGAAGTGGGCCCAAGCAGTAGAGAATGGCTCAAAGGCCCAAAGTGGCATTGTAGGGGGCAAAAGAAGGGGCTCAAAGGCAAAAAGGTCCAGGGGCTCAAGGAAGAAACTCAAAAGGCAAAAAGGCCTAAAGGGCCGAGGGCCAAGGCTCAAAAAAGATGTGATTTTCTTGTTTAAATTAAAAAAAAATTTTCCCTCCCCAAGGTCTAAAATATTTTCATCTATAATTTCTACTAAGAGTTTCTAAGTTTTGTTTTTGACATATACGTTTTTAATACATCTGGATTTAGATCTCATATCTTGTTATAACATAAACTCTAATTTCATCTTTTGCCACATGTATAATCATTTTTTTCCACCTCCATTTTACTGAAGAGTCCCTAATTTCCCCATCAGTATGACATGTTTCATCTGACATTGCTAAAGGTTCATGAATGTGTTGGTCTTTTGTGGATCCTTACTGAATACTGTTAATTTGCCCAATTTGTTTCATGCTGCCTTAATTATCATAGTGTCACAGAAAGTCTTGATATCTGATAGGATAAGTTTCCTCATCATCAAAAATTTCCTGGCTTTTTTGCATGTTTATTCTTTATACTTTATTTTCGAATTATCTTAACATGATCTATTAATAGATCTAAGGACCTATTGGGATTTTTTATTTTGGAATTTCATTGAATCTATAGATCAATTATTTACAATATTGAGTCTTCTTACCCATGAACATGGTCTATCTCTCCATTTTTTTCAGGTCTTCATTTAACGTCTCTTAATGTCTTTTTATGGTTTTCATCTAGAGATATTTCATATCTTTTATTAGATTTATTTCTAGGTGTTTGATATTTTCTGATGCTGTTAAAAATGCTGTCTTCTTTTTAATTTTCCAGGCATTTGTCATCAGTGTAAAAAAATACAGTTGACTTTTATACAGCAATCTAAATATTCATTCACCTCATTAAATTCTCTTATTATTTCTAATACATTGTAGATTCTTTTTGGTTTTCTACAGAAATGATCATATCTAATAAAATAGTTTTATTTACTCCTTTGCAATCATTTTGGTTTCAATTTTTTAAAAATGTATATGCTATAGGACCTTCAACTTTGTGTTATTTATTTTTTGATTTGTAAAAGGAATGCTTTTGATGTTTCCACATTTAGGATGGTATTTGCTGTAGATTATTTAGAGATATTCTTTATGAAAATACTTCTATCCTTACTTTTTTTAAAATTAAGGTTTATTGGGGTGACAATTTGTTGTAAAGTTACATAGATTTCAGGTGTACAATTCTGTATTACAGCATCTATAAATCCCATTGTGTGTTCACCACCCAGAGTCAGTTCTCCTTCCATCACCATATGTTTGATCCCCTTTACCCTCATCCTTACCCTTTACCCCTTACCTTCTGATAACCACTAAACTTTTGTCTGTGTCTATGAGTTTTTGTTTTTCATTTGTTTGTCTTGTTCTTTTGTTGTTTTTGGTTCATATACCACATATCAGTGAAATCATATGGTTCTCTGCTTTTTCTGTCTGACTTATTTCGCTTAGAATTATAATCTCAAGATTCACCCATGTTGTCACAAATGGTCCTCTTTCTTACGTCTTTCTAAAACCTTTTATTATGAATTTAATCAAGTGCTTTTTCCACATCTATTAGAATAATCATGATTTTTCTCTTTCCATCTATTGTGATGATGAATCAAATTTATAGTTTTTAAAATATTTCTTGTATTTGTTGGATAAATACAATTTGGTTATTTTTTATTAATGTTAGCTATTAAGTAGATATCAAATTTTATTTGAAGGTCAAATTTGACAGGAAAAGTAGTGATATTAAGTCACAGAATATATGCTTCATTTTATAAAAAGAATATAACCTTCAAAAGTAAGAAAACGAATTTTAATTACTGCCTCCACTTTTATTACTATTTTTCCCTAGCCAAATAAAGTTATGTTACAGATTGGAAGCAGTGTTCAAATTTTTATGGGAAGATTTTTTTGGGTAACAGCTTTATTGGGACATAATTCATATAATGTACAATTCACCCACTTCAAGTTTACAATTCAGTGGGTTTCAGTATATCCAGAGTTGTGTAACCACCACCACAATCCATTTTAGTACATTTTTGTCACCCGAAAAGGAAACCCTGGACTCATTAGCAATCACTCCCCATTTGCTCCTAGACCCCTCACCACCCCCATGCAGCCACTAATCTACTTTCTGTCTCCATAGATTTGTCTATTCTACACATTTTATATAAATAGAATCATTAGATATGTGATCCTTTGTGGCTAGCTTCTTTCACTTAGCATAACGTTTTTAAGGTTCATCTATGTTGTAGCATATGTCAGCACTTTATTCCTTTTTATTGCTGAATAAAATTCCATTGGATGGATATACATCTTGCTCATCCGTTCATCAGTTAATTAACATTTGAGCTATTTCCACTTTTTGGCTATTATGAATAATGCTGCCATGAGCATTGATGTAAAAATTTTTGTGTGAACATGTTTCCATTTCTCTTGGGTACTTAGGAATGGAATTGCTGGATCATACAGTAACACTATGTTTGATATTTTGAGGAACTGCCAGACTGTTTTCCAAAGTGGCTGCATTATTTTACATTCCTACCAGTAGTGTATGAGTATCCCATTATCTCCATATTCTTGCCAACACTTGTTATTATATGTCTTTTTGATTATACCTATCCTAGTGGCTGTGAAGTGATATCTCATTGTGATTTTGTTTTGCATTTTCCTGCTAGCTCATGATGTTGAGCATCTTTTCATGAGCTTATCAGTCATTTGTATATCTTCTTTGGAGAAATCTCTAGTCAAATCTTTGCATGTTAAAAATTGTTTTAATATTGGTAAAATACACTTAACATACATTTAGTTTTAATAATTTTAAATGTATAATTTAGTGACATTTTTCCATTGATAATGTTGTTCAACCATCACCACTATTCATTTCCATATTACGTTTATCACTCCAAACAGAAACCCCATATCCATTAAACAATAACTCCCTATTTCCCCTTCTTCCTAGCTCCTGTAAACCTCTATTTTACTTTCTGTCTCTATCAATTTACCTATTGTAGGTACCTCATCTAAGTGAAATCATACAATATTTTTTTCTTTGATATCTGGCTTATTTTACTTAGCATATGTCTTCAAGTTTCATTCATATAAAAGTGTCTTTGTATGTAATGAGATGACTGGTGTCTGGGAGCCCCTAGACAGCTTCAGGATTGGGGCTGGTCACTAGAAAGACCCAGCCATAACTACAGGGTTGGAACTTTCAGCCTCATTCCCTAATCTCCATGGAGGGGAGAGTGTGGAGATTGAGTTAATCATTAATGGCAATGATCTAATCAGTCATGTTTATGTAATGAATCCTCCATGATATCATCCAAACAACAGGGTTCAGAGAGCTTCCCAAACAACAGGGTTCAGAGAGCTTCTCAGTTGGTGAACCCATCCGTGCGCTGGGATGGCGCTGCACCCAGAGAGGGCTTGGAAGGGCTGCACCCACCCCCACGCCTCACCTATGCATCTCTTCCATGTGGCTGTTCTTGATTTGTACCCCTTTATAATGAACGAGTCACAGTTAATAAAGTGTTTTCCGGAGTTCTGTGAGTCCCTTTAACAAATGATAGAGTCAAGGAGGGGGTTGTGGGAACCCTCTGAATTTATAGCCAGTCAGTCAGAAGTAGTAGTGATAAGCTGGGACTCGTGACTGGCATCTGAAGTGGAGGTAGTCTTGTGGGCCTGATCCCTATGTTGTGGTGCATAGCCATGCCAGCACATGGATGTATTCACCAACTGGGAAGCTCTCTGCACCATGTTGTTTGGTTTTTTTTTTTATGGAGGTTTCATTACATAAACACAACTGATTAGATCATTGGGCATTGGTGATTAACTCCAAAAAGATAGGGTCAGAATTAATTGAATTGTAGAACACCCAGCTGATGTTGGAGAACTGAAGTGGTGTTGGAAAAGACACAACATATTTGATGTCAAAAGTGCTATGAGTAAAACCAGTTCAGGTATACGAGTGTACCTAGAATTGAGATTGCTGGATCATATGGCATTTCTATATTCAACTTCCCCCCGCCCCCTTATTTCCCACATTTTCACGAAGGCCCGAAGCTCGCTCACTTTGCGGGGGTCCATGGTCGGGAAGTGGAGGGAGGCAGCGGGCGCAGCTGAGGCTGTAGCCCGATTCCAGGCCTGGGCACTAGCTTAGAGTGACCGTGTGGAAGGGGTATATTTAACTTTTTGAGGAACCCCCAAACTGTTTCTTACAGTGGTCCAATTCACATTCCTACCAGCAATACGAAAAGATTTCAGTTTGACAACATCCTCACCAGCACTTGTTATTAATATTTTCAGTTTTATTTTTAAGATTTGTAATTAAAGCTTAGCTAACATACAATATTATATTAGATTCAGGTGTATGCAAAAGTTATTCAACATTTATATACCTAAAGAAGTGATTACTGTAAGTCCAGCAACCATTTGACACTGTATCACGCTATCACATATTGTTGACTATATTCCCTACACTGTACATTACATCCCCATGACTTATTTGTTTTATACCTGGAAATCTGAACCTCTTATTCCCATTCCCATTCCCCCCTCTTTTTAATTTTTCAGTTACAGATGACCTTCAATATTATTTTATATTAATTTCAGATGTGCATCATACTGGTTAGACGTTTATATAATTTAATAAGTGGTCCCCCTGATTAGTCTAGTTCCCACCTGGCACAATACATATTTACTATATTCCCTATGCTTTACTTTACAGCGTCATGACTGTTTTGTAACTATCAGTTCGTACTTATTAATGCCTTTACTTTTTCCACCGTGTCCCCCAAACCCCCTCCCATTGATCACCCTAATAAATCTAGTACCCATCTAACATCATATATAGTTATTACAATATTATCGACTATATTCCTTATGCTATACTGTATAGCCCCATCACTACTTTGTAACTGCCAATTTGTATTTCTTAATCCCTTCCCCTTTTCACCCACCCTCAACCCCCTCCTGTCTGGCAATCATCAAAATGTTCTATCTATGAGTTTATTTCTGTTTTGTTTGTTAGTTTTGTTCTTTAGATTCCAAAAATAAGCGAAATCACATTGCATCTGTCTTTCGCTGTCTGACTCCACTCAGCACAATACCCTCAGGTCTATTCATGTCACTGCAGATAGTGAGAACCCATTTCCTTCCATGGCCAAATAATATTCCATTGTATACGTGTATGTACCACATCCTCTTTATCCATTCTTCCATTGACGAACACCCAGGCTACCTCCACATCTTGGACATTGTAAACAATGCTGCAATGAACATATGGATTCACGTGTCCCCTAGAAATAGCGTTTTGGGTTTCTTCAGGTAATTACCCAGATGTGGGATTACTGGGTCCTTCTTTGTCACTTGTTATAGCCTTTGTTTTGAAGTCAATTTTGTCTGGTATAAGTATTGCTACCACAGTTTTGTTTTTTTTTCCTTTCCATTTTCATGAAATGTCTTTTCCCCATTCCTTCACTTACAGTCTCTGTGTGTCTTTTGATCTGAAGTGAGTCTCTTGTAGGCAGCATATGTAAGGGTCCTGTATTCTTTTCCATTCAGCCACACTATCTTTTGATTGGATTATTTACATTTAAACTAATTGCTGATATATATGTGGTTATTGCCATTTTATTATTCATATTTTTAATTTTTTTTATCGTAAAGAAGTCCCTCTAACATTTTTTGTAATAGTGGTTTGGTGGTGATAAACTCCTTTGGCTTTTTCATTGTGGGAAGCTCTTTATCCTTCATTTTTAAATGATAATTTTACTGGGTAGAGTAACCCTGGTTGTAGGTCCTTGCTTTTTATCATTTTGAATATTTTCTACCAATCCCTTCTAGCCTGCAAAATTTCTGTTGAGAAATCAGCTGATAAGTCTTATGGGAGCTCCCCTGTAGGTAATTAATTGCTTTTCTCTTGCTGCTGTTAAGATTCTCTCTTTCTTTTTAACCTTTGGCATTTTAATTATGATGTGTCTTGGTGTTGGCCTCTTTGAATTCATCTTGTTTGGGACTCTCTACTTCCTGGGCTTGTATATCTATTTCATTTGCCAGATTAGGGCAGTTTTCCATCATTATTTCTTCAGATAGGTTTTCAATTTCTTGCTCTCTCTCTCCTCCTTCTGGTACCCCTATGATGCAAATGTTGGTATGCTTATTGTTGTCCCAGAGGCCCTTAAATTCTCCTCGTTTTTTTTTTTTTTTTGACTCTTTTCTCTTTTTGCTGTTCTGATCGGGTGCTACCTTTTCTTCTAAATCATTGATTCAATCCTCTGCTTCTTCTAATCTACTGCTGATTCCCTATAATGTATTCTTTATTCAGTTATTGTACCATTTATTTCTGACTGTTTCTTTTTTATATTTTCTATCTCCATTTTTATGTTTTCTATCTCTTTGTTGAAGTCCTCTCTGAGATCACTGAGCATCCTTATAACCAGGGTTTGGAACTCTGAGTCTGGTAGATTGCTTGTCTTTATTTTGTTTTGTTCTTTTTCTGAAGCTTTGTTCTGTTCTTTTATTTGGGGTATGTTTTTTTTGTCTCCCCATTTTGGCTGCCTCCCTGTGTTTGTTTCTATGTTATTATGTAGGGCTGTTATGCCTCCCTGTTTTAGTAGAGTGGTCTATGTAGTAGGTATCCTGTGGGAGCCAGTGGTGTAGTCTCCCTGGTCACCAGAGCTGGGTGCTCCAGGAGTGTCCCTTGTGTGAGTTGTGTGTGTCTTCCTGTTATAGTTGAGACTTGATTGCTGTTTGCACATCCATAGGCAGAATTGACCCTCAGGCTGATCGGTTGTAAGGACTGGCCATGACTACATTGGAGAAGTTATTCTACAGTGGAGAAGCTATTGTGCAAGGACTGACCCTACAGAGCAGGGTTCACTTTACTAAGGCTCTGGAGCCTTCCCAGTCATTCCTTTTATTGTGTCACCTTGGAGATGTCTGGTTATTGTTCTAGCCCTGTCCACGGGTGGCCACTAGGCCTTCCAGGCCCGGGGCCTCCTGGGAGGGGACCCACCAAGTTCAGCTGAAGTGTATGCCCTGCCCAGAACCACCTGGCATGAGCCACAAAATAATCCAGTGATGGCTGCCACCCACACTGTGCTTGGAGGTGCCCTGAGAGGTCAAGCCACAAACCAATACCAACTATCGCTAGTGCCAGGCTTAGAGCTGCTCAGCCAGAGGTAGATACTGCTTGTTTGGGTTTTGTGAACCTTTGAGAGATTTTAGGAAAGTCCACAACAAGAGCCAAGGCAGGCTGTTTATATGTTTTTATATGGAAAGCAGTTTGGGTGTGCCCAAAAGTTTGGTGGGGCATGGTCTCAGGGAATAACTACGGCGGGGCTGATGAAAAGGGATAGCCAGTTTGATTGAGACTCAGATGTGGCATCTGTCTGCATTTTCATGCAGGGAGGGAGAGGACTCAACAAAGGAAAAACACCTTCTGCCAGCTCCTCCGTCCAGGAGAAAGCTGTCGTTCCAGCCCTCATCCTGAAATTAGACAATTCAGTTTCTCCCCATATGTCCCTGGCACCTTTTGAGGTGCTGCCACAGCACTGAAGCTCAGAACAAGTGAGTATGTCAGTTGATAAGTCCGTGTTTAGGCCCTTTAAGAGGAGTGCATGGGATTGCAGCTACCCTCTGCCTCACTCAGCCACAGTCTCTGCTGGTTTTCACAACCAGAAGTTATGGGGACTTTTCTCCCCAGCTCTCAAACCCTGGACTGGGGAGGGGCCGGGAGCCGTTACTCCTTGGGGGGTCCTCTGCAGCCAAGCTATCCCCCACAGCTTTTAATGGTGACAGGTGGGTGTGGGGCCAGCCCATTCTGCATCTCCACCCCTCCTACCAGTCTTAAGGTAGCTTCTTTTGTATGTCCATATTTGTAGGGCTTTGGTTCCGCTAGACTTCAGGCAATTCTCAATCGTAGTTGTTCTGTGATTTAGTTGTAAATGATGTGGTCCTGAGCAGAGGCAAACACAGCATTTACCTACTCCACCATCTTGACGGAAAATCTATTTTCCCTTTTATTGATAATCACCATCCTTTGTGGTTGTCGAGGAATCAAACCGGCAACCTTGTGGTTGAGAGCCCACTGGCCCATGTGGGAATCAAACCGGCAGACTTTGGAGTTAGGAGCATGGAACTCCAATCGCCTGAGTCACTGGGCCGGCCCCACATTTTAGCTATTACATTTAAGTTTTTGATCCATTTTGAGTTAGTTTTTTTTAATTGGGGAATATTGGGGAACAGTGTGTTTTTCCAGGGCCCATCAACTCCAAGTCAAGTCATTGTCCTTCAATCTAGTTGTGGAGGGTGCAGCTCAGCTCCAAGTCCAGTTGACATTTTCAGTCTTAGTTGCAGGGATGTAGCCCACCATCCCATGCGGGAATTGAACTGGCAACCTTGTTGTTAAGAGCTCACACTCTAACGAACTGAGCCATCTGGCCGCCCCTCTGGCAGCTCAATGGCAGCTCATTGTCTTCATTCTAGTTGTGGAGGGCCCAGCTCACTGGCCCATGTGTGAATTGAACTGGCAATTCTGTTGTTAAGAGCCCACACTCTAACCAATTGAGCCACCTGGCCATCTCCCATGAGTTAGTTTTTGTATTGGGTATAACATAGGCACTAATTTTGTTCTTTTATATGTGAATATCCAGTATTTCCAGCACCATTTATTAAAAAGATTATTCTTTCTCCTATAGACTTGTCTTGATAGCCTTGTCAGAAATCAGTTCACCATATTGTATGGGTTCATTACTGGAATCTCAATTCCATTTCATTGATCTATATGTCTATCCTTATGCCAGCATCAGACAATTTTGATTACTATAGCTTTGTAGTAATTTTTGAAACTGGGAGTTGTCAATCCTCTAACTTTGTACTTCCTTTTCAACATTGTTTTGGCTATTTGGGCCCTTTGCATTTCTGTGTGAATTCTAGGATCAGTGTATTAGTTTTTGCAAGGTGGTCAGAGAATTTTCTTAATTTGTTGGGATAACATTGGTTAATAACATTATATAAATTTCAGGTGTACAATTTTATAATCTGACATCTGTACATGTGTGCACATGTGTGTATGTGTGTGTGTGTGTGTGTGTGTGTGTGTGTGTGTTTAATTGTAGTTGACATTCAATATTATTCTACTTCAGCTTCAGGTGTATAGCGCACTGGTCAGGCATCTACACAATCAATGAAATTATCACCCTGATAAGTCCAGTGCCTATCTGGCACCCTACATAGTCTTTAAAACATTGATTATATCCCCCATACTGTATTTTATATCTCCGTGAATATATTGTGACTACTACTTTGTGCTTTCTAATCCCTTCACCTTCTTCCCCATCCCTACACACTCCCATCTAGAAACCATCATTTTTTAATCTTATATCTCTGAGTCTATTTCTGTTTTGTTTGTTCATTTATTCTGTTCTTTAGATTCCACATATAAGTGAGATCATATGGTATTTGTCTTTCTCAGTTTGACTTATTTCACTTAGAGTAGTATTCTCTAGGTTCATCCATGTTGTTGCAAGTGGTAAGATTTTATTCTCTTTTTATGGCAGAGTAATACTCCATTGTATAATTGTACCACAGTTTCTTTATCCAATCATCGATGGATTAGATTGGGCATTTCAGTTGTTTCCATATCTTGGCTATCGTGAATAATACTGCAATAAACATCAGGCTTCATGTGTTTTTTTTCAAATTAGTTTTTTGGATTTCTTTGGATAGATATCCAGGAGTGAAATTGCTGGGTCAGAAGGTAGTGCCATTTTCAATTTTTTTAGGTACCTTCATAATGGCTGGAGGTTTTCCATAGTGGCTGCACCAGTCTGTAATCCTACAAACAGTACATGAGGGTTTCCTTTTCTCCACATCCTCACCAGCACTTGTTTGTACCACATCTTCTTTATCCATTGGTCTATCAATGGAAACTTAGGTTGCTTCCATATCTTGGCTATTTTAAATAATGCTGCAATGAACATAGGGATGCATATATCTTTTTGAATTAGTTCAAACTCCATTTAAATTTGGCTATTGACTTGAAATTTAGAGACAATTTTTCATTAGATTACCCTCAGTGCTATAATCCATACTTCAAAGAAACAAACTAGATCTAGTGTATTTTTCTTCACCTTCTAGCTTTTCAAAGGGGAAAAATCCATGGAAAAGTCATTAACTGTTATGAATACATTGTCACTTCAGCTGTGATGGTTATTTCTTTGTATTTTAAAATGTTTGTTTATTTTATATTTGTAAGTTAGTAAAATTAGTTGATTCAACCAGTTCTGAAAAGAACAGGAAGTAATAAAATAACAAAAAGTTACTTTCTCTGATCTTTTTTTTTTTGTTCTTTGTAGCTCATGCAATAGATCTGCTGTTTTCATTTGTATCTGCCCTGTAAGTTGGGAAAAAAGGAAAGGAGGAAAGAAAAAGAGGATGGGGAGGGGGAAAGAGAAGGAGGAAGAAACTAACTCTTAATTTTCTGCATTTTCTCTGAGCAACTTCTTTGTTTTTATTTATGTATACTGTGAATCTTTGTGCTGCCACACCTTTACTGCCCCACCACAAGGAAGTTTTGAAACAAATTTGAAGCTTATCTTTAAATACGTTGACTATAAATAGTTACTTATTTCCTCTTACCTTTAAAAAATATGAATCAGCATATGATATTACATCTGTGTGATCAGTATCAATTTCTTCATAGGGAAAAAAGATATGGATTAATAATGGTTGTTATGTTCTAGCTACTACTCATAGTGATTTACATATATGTGCCCATTTGGTTCTCAAAACAATCCTATGAAGTATTATTATTACCCTCATTTTACAGTTGAGAAAACTGAGTTCCAGAGAGTTAAGTCTCTTGCCCAAGGTTACATGGCTAGTGAAAAGCAGAGCTTCAGAGTTCAGTGCTCTGACCCAATGTGTGATTATCAAAGCCACCAACTAAGATTAAAACACAAAATACATGTCATAAGATAGGTTCCAAGTTGTTTCAGAGCTTCCCAGCAGTCAAACAAATAAACAAACAAAAAAGGAAGCATAGTTATTTGCAAGACTTACAGGATACCTACGATAAAAATAAAGGAATTGTTCAAGGGAAGTGCAACCATCCCAGGTAGTGGAACCTGGATAAAATTTCTTCTTCAAAGATTGATAATGCCATATGATGTTGTGAACAATATTTTTCATAACAACCCTAAAGTAAGAGGATGAAGCTTTCTTTTTCAGATGACAAATCTATGAGAAAGCAACATCTTATGATTCTGATGTGTGACTCTTCAGTTGTATGGCGTATCCAAGGAGAGATCCTACATTGATAAGGTAAACAGATGGATTCCATGTCTTCTGAGCGATCCTCCATGAATATGTGTTTTGAGACTGAAATTTTGATAAACATAGAATAGGAAGTAATTTGATTAGCAAGTAATTTGATTTTATCCATTCTGTCAGGAACCTAGACTGGAAATATTATGTTGTCTGTTAAAAGGCAGATCCTTGAATTTTAATAAACCCAGCAGAGAGTAGGATCCTTTGAAGTATGCCTGTACAGAAGTCTGTCTGACCTCAACACAGGGGATATAATCTTCTAAGGGTCTTTCTTGCTATAAGTTTCTGTGAGTCTATAGAAGTGAAATAAAGCTTAAGGTTTATAGAGTTCCAGTTTTCAGATCCTAGTGTCTTAATCAATTTATATAAGAGTACAATACTATGAGTTTATAGTTCTATGACAGTGATGTTATTTGTGACAAAAAACAACAACAGGGAGAACAATTATGGATTGCAATATTCTTTAATTGGATTGGAGCTTCTTCACTGATAAATACTTCCCCTTTCCATTTTGTTTTACCAATCATTGTAATTTCCAAAATTGTATGATACTATATCCTAAGCATAATATTTTAACATAGATTTCTTTTTATTGTAGGAAATTTACAAAATAAAAGTAAGCATTTATAAAAAATAAAAAGCACCCACAATCCTACTAGAGGTATAAATCTTCTCTGTCCTGTCTGTGCATTCCACATACATGTACCAAAGGGCAGAATATACACACTGTTATGTAATCTACCTTATTCATGTAATAATGTATCACGGAATGACTTGATGTCATGAAATACTGATGTATATAGTGGCTGCAGAGGTCTGTATTATGTAGACATTCTCAGGACTGGTGCTCTGCTGGTACCATCCACACTGCTTGTACAGCCATACTGGTTGTTGAAATATGAAAAGACTTCCATACTTGTTGGTAAATAGTGCTGCCTGAACCCTCAACATGTCTTGCCGTTGAACATCTCCACTGTCCAGCAGCTAAAGGGTAAATGCCTGGACCATCAGCGGCTTCCTAGATCCGCTCTAGTACCATGGCCAGCCTGCTCTTGCAATGGTCAGTGCCCATACCACGGATTTTGGATATCATCCCTGAATGTATTATAATTTACCATATTGTTGATAATATTTCACCTGTTTATTAGAAAGTATTTTTCTGTTAAATATATATTTTTTAAAGTATTCTGACATATTTCTTTGAAATTTTATGATATATTGAGGAATCCATAGGTTATCATAAAAAATTGGTCTCTGAAATTATCGCCGCAATTTAATATAATAATATCAAACTATTGAAACAATGGTTTGGACACATTAAAAACCCAATTTATGCATAAAACAGTTGAACATAGACTTAATTTTGTTCTCTATAGAGCAGAAACCATAGTATTTGGGTGGAATTCATTGTTTATGTCACTTAAAATTCAGACATTCAGTGCATTTCTCTTTTGAACAGAAAATGTTTTTACTGTAATGGTATACTTCACCATCCTCCAATACTGTTTTATACTTAATTTTCTTTCCTCAATAATCCATTCCTAACACACGTGTATGTATTTTTTCAGATATCTCTTTCATATTTTCTATCTTGACTAGAATTTCACATCTCACATTATTTGGTTTATTTTTTATAATCTGACCTTCTGCATTTGTCCTTATACTAGGTATCAGCTTTCATCTGTTTTAAATAAGCAGTTTTGTTACAAGACATATAAAAAGTAAAAAGAAAGAAACTTGCAAAATTTTATTTATCCAAATCTTCAGAACGTGTTCTTCTTGTTTTTTTTAAGCAGTTATGAAATTGCTATGAACTTTCTTTTTTTTTTTTTGCTATGAACTTTTGTTTGCAACTTTCCAAGTTGTCTCTTTTTGACACCAAGAGGAGAATTTTTCTTTAGTTCTCAAGTAGTATAATCTGTTGTTACTATAGTTAAAAAATAACTGTAAGGGGTGAGGTCAGCCCACTTCTTCTCCTACAATGACATTCTTTTCCTCAATTCATCTAGGTGAGAGGAAAGCAAGTACCTGCCCATCATAAAATATGTTTATTGCAAGATTTCATCTTATCTTCATCTCCATTTCTACCACTCTAGCCTAAGCCACCAAAATGTTTCACCTGGTCTCTCTGCTTCTATTCCTTTTCCCCCAAAGCAGCAGAGTGATATTTCAGGATTTTAATGAGCAAAAATCCATCAATGTTTTCTCATTATACTTCAAATAAGGTGCAAACCCCTTACTATGGCCTATAAGGCCCTGCATGATCTGGCCCTCCCTAAATTCTCTCTGGCAGTCGTTAGATCCAGGCATATCCTTTTTCATTTCTTATAATTCTCCAAGCTTATTCCTGCCTCAAAACCACTGTGTGTATTTTTCTCTTCCTTTACATCTGTGCATGGTTCATGTTTCCTGGCTTTCAAGTCTTAACTAAAGGTCGTGTCTTCTAAGACCTCTCAGTTTCAAGGAGCCTCCCACCCCTAACTCACAAGTCATCTTCATCACACTGCCCTGTTTTACTTCCTTCCCACTACTTAAGACTATATGCAATTGTCCCTTTTACTTTATTTAATATTTATTCTCTAAATAGATGTAAGTTCTACAAAATTAGAAATCTCCTTTATTTTTGTTGGCAGCTGTTTGCCTAGAACTTCAGTGTTTACCATATGATAGGTATACGGTAAATATTCGTTGTATTAACTAACTAATTGATTAGTTGTTAGTCCATACTCTAGCCTCTTTGGCAAAACAGTATTTATTGTCTTGGTATGAATTTGTCCAAGTTTTAGTTGTTTCCAATTAAATTTAGACCAAGAGAGATCCATGCCCCCCAAAGGACTACCCCATTTCAACCAGTAGATGAGGAATATCCAGCTTTACTTTAGGATTAAAATGCCACACCACAGTTATCTAAAGAAAGTGGCTGAATCTAACTACTGAATGAATAATAGTCATTCTTAGGAAAATTTTAGACACGTATTTTATTTCTGTAGTTGCTGACAAGTGTTTTATTTTACAGAATAAAAGCCATGTTGCCTGGGGTACAAGCAAAGGGCTATGTCTTTGTAGCGCTTTTCTTTCTGTCTTGGAAAGGATTTCTTTTTAGCTAGTGTGTGTCATGGGAATGTTGAATTCTCTGTTGAAGGCTAGGGCTCTTGGTTTCCTTGATGTTCCTAGGCTTTAGGGTTTTGTTTAAATTTTGTGTTTTTGGAAGGAACATTTCCATGGTTACACCCGTTCCTTCTACCATCCTTAAAAAAATGATGACAAGTAGAGTAATCTGATTCCTCGATTACTACACAGATGTCTTTTGTATCTGCCTACATATGAAACTCTTGTGCAAGTTCCATTTCCATGCATTTATTCCTTTCAATGCTTTTTTAAAAAATTAAGCATGCTTTAGGTTTAGGAATAATTTACTTGGATGGGCAATTTAAACAGGGGAATAGCCTGTACTATGTTAATGATCTGAACTCCATGTAAGAGGAATGTAGGGGTGCAGTATATGAAAGGAGAGACTGTTTCAGGGCGAAATTAAATAGCAGCTTTGGGCAGTAATCACACACATGTGAAGAATCAATGTATTCAGAAAGACATGTTTAAAAATAGTGTTCTGTTTTTTAAATATAAAGCTTCATGTCGGTATAATAAGCATATGCACTTTTACTGACATGGAGCAGTAAAACTCACTTTGCCTTGGAACAATTTATATGCTTACTGCTACTCCACTCGAGCATAGCTTAACAATGCATGCAATCTAGCGCTTTTTGGAGTGTGACAGAGCATTTTTTGCACAAACATGTTTGAATTTACACTTATGAGATAATTTCAAGTAAGATGAGGGAGCCAGAGAAGAAGTTCCTTCTCAGAATTAATGTAGTCTAAGTTATGAAAAATTAGTGCAATTTTTTTTGAACTAAAGTAGTGGTTAATTTGTACATTTCTTAATGAGTGTGTGACAAATTTAATGTGAATATTAACTATTGGTAGCAGACAGCTTGACTGGAGGTTTATTTTCAAGTATTTAAAATGACTTACAAGCTGGCATCTGCCTCTTTTGAGTTTTAGATCCCATCTCTTTTCCTTAGGAGAGACCACCTGTCACAGTTCAGTCTCTACTCTCCTCCCCTTACTTATTTCAATTAGAAGTTGTCATTAATACCTAATTATTATTAATTTATAAATTCTTATGTTTTAAACACAAAAATAACACTCAAAGGAGAAAAGTTTTATAATTTTAATATCTAGAGGTAGATATTTTTATGAGTATGCCATTTTTTTTACCAAAAGGGGATCAGATTATACGTTATTGTACAACTTGTTTTTGTACGTATCTTGAATTTCCATGATTGTATTTATAGATATTCTTTATTATTTGTAATTTTGGTTTTATCT
This sequence comes from Rhinolophus hipposideros, assembly GCF_964194185.1. Lineage (NCBI taxonomy): Eukaryota > Metazoa > Chordata > Mammalia > Chiroptera > Rhinolophidae > Rhinolophus > Rhinolophus hipposideros. Next base: position 5,095,924 of record NC_138054.1, on the reverse strand, counting down.
GTAGCCATCCTTATGGATACTGCATGTTTTGCTTCCTTGAATACTATTTCAGTTGATAAATTCCTAGAAGTGAAACAGTGAGGGTAAGTAGGTGTGAACATTTAAATTTAATAAGCACCAATAAATTACCTTTAAAAGTATATCAATTTATGTTCCCAATAAAATGTAAAAGAATGACTTTTTTTTTTTTTTTTACTATATTCTTACTAGCTCAGGGCATTATCATTTTTTTAAAAAAGTCTTTGCCAGTTTGACAGGTATTGATGGGGTTCAGGGCACACCACACCAAGGTATGGCACCTTGACATGCTGACTATTTGAAGGTGAAGGGATTTGAGAAAATGGCAGAAGCAGGAAGGCCACTTTGACCTTTCTCCTGCCACTCTCCCCTCAAGTTGTCATAAAACCCTCATGTGAGAGGTGCCCTCCCTATATAAGCTCAGAGGAAAGGACCATCCTCATCTCCAAAACCAAGGGAATATTAAGAAGAATCTGAAGCAACTTCCATAGTTTCCCCCAGATTACTTTACTTATCATCTCTACCCTATCATGTCTTTCCATGCTTTTCCTCTCTTCATCAAGCCTAGCATAAAAACACACAAATTTAACTATTTCTTTGCGTCTTCATTTCCTTACGAGTCTTGCATGCCATATATTTATATTAAATAAATTTGTATGCTTTTCTCCTGTTAATCTGTGTGGGGACAAAGCCCCCAAAAAACAGTTTCCAGGCTCTCGGCCTCACATAGAAAGGTGCTGGCTCGAGAAGTAAATGGCCATCAACTGTGATCAGATGGCCAGCAGCTGTGGCTAGTTGGCTGTCAGCTGTAACCCGTAGGCCATTGGCCACTAACATAACGGCTATGGCTACGCTAGCAGAAAGGAATGGGGGCTAGCAAGAAGATGGTGGCTGGCAAGCACGGACTGCTGTTAGGCAGATTATGTAGATTCTGCTTCCTGTGTCTCCAGCCCAGCCGCCAGCGAGAATATATTGGTTTGACTCTCCTATCTATGGCTCCGTGGGTGTTCCCTTTTGGCCTCACCATGTCCTGCGTTCTTATGTGGGGAGCGGGAGCGGAGACCCTGCACGACAAATGGCGCAGTGAGCAGGGTCCCCTGCGTGACACTGTCTTTTGTAGTTTAATTTTCAGACCAGTCTGAAAACAGGCCTCACAGACAACTAAAGGCATGCCACAAACTATGGTAATATATCACCTTCCAGATTCTCTTTTAACTTTATGGATGATTTTTGTTTGTTGCACTATGAAGAAGTTTTAAATTATTAACTAGTAAAATTCCCTGTGGCTTCTGGGTTTCCTGTGTCGTGCGGGGAACCCTGCTCGCTGCGCCATTTGTCATGCGGGGCTTACGGCAGGGTCTCTTGTCCCATTCCCCACATAAGAACGCAGGACACGGTAAGGCCAAAAAGGAACACACACGGAGCCATAGATAGGGGAGTCAAACCAATACATTCTCGCTGGCAGCTGGGCTGGAGACACAGGAAGCAGGATCTACATAATCTGCCTAACAGCAGTCCGTGCTTGCCAGCCACCATCTTCTTGCTAGCCCCCATTCCTTTCTGCTAGCGTAGCCACAGCCGTTATATTAGTGGCCAATGGCTTACGGGTTACAGCTGACGGCCAACTAGCCACAGCTGCTGGCCATCTGATCACAGTTGATGGCCATTTACTACCTGAGCCAGCACCTTTCTATTGTGAGGCTGAGAGCCTGGAAACTGTTTTTTTGGGGCTTTGTCCCCACACCTGCCATGCTTATAAAAACTTTCCCTACCCCAATATTTTAAAAATATTTAACAGTTTATTTTTTGTAATACTTTTATATTTCAGTTTTTTAGAAGTCTTCATAGGGCACTCAATAGGCACCAATGAGTAATAGTTGCTGCTGTAGTTGGACCATCACCACTGGTGCCCAATATGAAAAAGCCAGAAAACATAGTGTTTGTGTTGTGGTCTGTCGTCTTCCATGGAAAAGTCCTGACTTCAGGTTCTCTTATCTCTACCAGACTTTATAATATTAAGTTGGCTTTCTATAGATAGAATACTTGGAAAATGGGTTTATGTGCCTGGAGGAAAAAGGGCAAATCTTACCAAGGGAGCCAGCTGGGCTTCTGAGTTGATTAAAGCATTAAGAACTGTAGAAGGGAGAAAGGGGGAAAAACGGCGGCGTGAGGTGAGCCTCTGTAAAGCTCTCCTGGAATTTACAACGAATCGGACAACAATAACTCCACAAAGGACTCCCTGCACAGCAGACAGGCAAGACGAAGAGGCCCACCGCTGAATTCACCTCCAGGTGGGTGAATCACGCGAGCGGGGGAGGAGGGAGAGGAGAAGTGAGACGGAGCCGCGCGGGCGCAGGACACAGACCTAGCTCAGTGCTCCGTGCTCATTGCATCCCGGAACTACCGCAGCTGCAGCTGCGGGAGAGGGAAAGACTCGGACTGCTAGGGCTCCGCTTACGGCCCACAGGGCTGAGGGGGCAGCATACAAAACGGCTGAACCCAACGCCCGTTCACAGGAGATCTCAGAGCAAAGCATAAAATAGAGGGCTGAAATCGGTGGTTTAAGCCCTCACTGCCCAGCGGCGACGGAAGCCTTAGGCACGGAGATTAGCCCCCCCTCCCTACCCTCCCAGAGCTCACCCCACCCCCACCTGCCCGGTGCTAGAAGCAATAAAGTAGCAGTGTCAGATCAAAGGACAGAATATTTGCTGCTCTGAGAACTGTGGACCACAGACACAGATTCGCAGCTCAACTAGTTCCGGCAAAGGGGAGGGAGCTGTGAAAGCAGGACTAGCTGTAGTGGTGGTCGCCACCATTGCTCTGGGCCACCTCTCACAACTCACCCTGCCCCTGGCCCCACTTATCTGGGCGGATCCCTGCAGGAGTAAACAGAACTGCTGAAACAAACAGGCTCTGAATCTGGTGCAGAAAGAGCTTTGGAACTTCAAAAGCTCTTCGTATACCTATCAACCTGTTGCAGAAGCCACTCCTGTAGATGTCTAGGAAGAGAAATAGTAAATCAGTGATTGTCATGAATAACCAAGGCAACAAGATAGCTCAGAAAGAAAGTGAAAAGTCTCCAGAAAAGGATCTTAGAGATATGGAAATATGTGATTTAAATCACAGAGAATTCAAGATTGCAATTCTGAAAAAACTGAACGAGATGCAAGAAAACACAGAAAGGCAGTTTAATGAACTCAGAAACACAATCAAAGAACACCATGAGCATTTTACAAAAGAGATTGAAATCTTGAAAAAGAACCAAATAGAATTTCTGGAGATTAAGAACTCAATAGAAGAAATTAACAATAAAATATCCAGCTTAGGTAGTAGAGTTGACCAGATGGAGGAAAGAATCAGTGACATCAAAGATAGGAACCTGGAATTTACACAGATGGAAGAAGAAAGAGACTTGAGACTTAAAAGAAATGAAAGAACTCTACAAGAACTTTCTGACTCCATCAGAAAGAGCAATATAAGAATAATGGGCATACCAGAAGGAGAAGAAAGAGGGAAGGGAACAGAGAATATATTCAAACAAATCGTCGATGAGAACTTCCCAAACTTGTGGAAAGAACTGGATCCTCGAATCCAAGAAGCAAATAGAACCTAATTACCTCAATCCCAACAGGCCTTCACCAAGGCACATTGTATTGAAGCTGTCTAAAATCAATGACAAAGAAAGAATCCTCAAGGCAGCCAGGGAAAAGAAGACGGTAACTTACAAAGGAAAGCCCATTATATTATCATCAGATTTTTCAGCAGAAACTCTACAAGCTAGGAGGGAATGGGACCAAATATTCAAACTATTGAAACAGAAATTATGAGCCAAGAATAATATATCCAGCAAAGATCTCCTTTAGATATGAAGGAGGAATGAAGACCTTTCCACACATCCAGAAGCTGAGGGAATTTTCTAATACACGACCTGCACTACAAGAAATACTAAAGGAGGCTATTAGACCACCATCAACAGGGACAACTTGTGGCAACCGAGACATAAAAAGGGGGAGCATAAAGGCCTGAACTGGAATATGGAAATAGAGAAAGTAAGCGTACTGAAGAAACTGGAATACTCTAAATATCAAACATTCTTTTACATAAACTTAAGGGTAACCACTCAAAAATCATCCAGAACTGAAATATATACTGTAATAAAAGAAGAAACAGGGGGAAACATCATAGAATACCACCACACAGAAATAATAGACAACAAAAAGGCAAAGAAACAATGGAGACACAGCCTTACCAGAAAACTAAAGATAGAATGACAGGAAACCCTCACATATCAAATCACCCTAAATGTAAATGGACTGAACTCACCAATAAAGAGACATAGAGTAGCAGATTGGATCAAAAAACTAAACCCAACCATATGCTGTCTACAAGAGACACATCTCAGCTACAAGGACAAGCATAGACTCAAAGTGAAAGGGTGGAAATTGACACTCCAAGCAATGGTACCCAGAGAAAATCAGGTGTAGCCATAATGATTTCCGATGAAACAGACTTCAGGGTGAAAAAGATAACAAGAGACAAAGATGGACATTTCATAATGGTAAAGGGGACTATACAACAAGAAGACATAACAGTCATCAATATTTATGCCCCCAATCAGGGAGCACAGAAATATACCAAGCAACTACTAACAGAACTAAAGGGAGAAATTGACCAAAACACAATTATACTAGGGGACTTAAATACATCATTGACAGCTATGGATAGATCATCCAAACAGAAGATAAATAACGAAATCGCAGCCCTAAATGACACACTAGATGAAATGGACATAATTGACATATATAGAGCACTTCATCCTAAAACATCAGACTATACATTCTTTTCGAGTGTACATGGAACCTTCTCAAGGATAGACCATATATTGGGACACAAATCAGCCTCAGCAAATTTAAGAAGATTGAAATCATACCAAGCATATTCTCTGATCACAAAGCTTTGAAATTGGATATCAACTGCAAAAAGAAAGCAGGAAAAAAACACAAATACATGGAGATTAAACAACATACTTTTAAAGAATGACTGGGTCAAAGAAGAAATTAGAGGAGAGCTCAAAAGATACATAGAAACAAATGACAATGAAAATACATCCTACCAAAATTTTGGGGATGCTGCGAAAGCAGTTTTATGAGGGAAATTTATATCATTACAGGCTAATCTCAAGAAACAAGAAAAATCCCAAATAATGACCTCCTGTTACACCTTAAAGAACTAGAAAAACAAGAACAAGCGAAACCCAAGGTCAGCAGAAGAAAGGAAATAACAAAAATCAGAGCAGAACTGAATGAAATAGAGAACAAAAAGACAATAGAAAAAATTAATGTGACAAAGAGCTGGTTTTTTGAAAAGATTAACAAAATCGACAAACCCTTGGCTAGACTAACTAAGATATAAAGAGAGAAGACACTAACAAAATCAGAAATGAAAAAGGGGAAGTTATCACGGACACCACAGAAATACAAAGGATTATCCAAGAATACTATGAAGGACTATATGCCACCAAATTTAATAACTTAGAAGAAATGGACAAGTTCTTAGAAACATATAGCTTTCCAAGGCTGAATCATGAAGAACTGGAAAATCTAAACAGGCCAATCACCAGTAACGAAATTGAATCAGTCATCAAAAACCTTCCCAAAATCAAAAGTCCTGGACCAGATGGCTTCACCAGTGAATTCTACCAAACCTTCAAAGAGGATCTAATACCAATCCTGCTCAAACTCTTCCAAAAAATTGAAGAAGAGTCAGTACTCCCTAACTCATTTTATGAGGCCAACATTACCCTGATACCCAAACCTGGTAAGGACAACACAAAAAAAGAAAACTACAGACCTATATCTCTGATGAATACAGATGCTAAAATCCTAAACAAAATTCTAGCAAATCGAATACAACAATGCATTAAAAAGATTATTCATCACGACCAAGTGGGGTTCATCCCCGGGGCACAAGGATGGTTCAACATTCGCAAATCCATCAATGTGATACATCACATTAACAAAATAATGGACAAAAATCATATGATTCTATCAATTGATGCAGAAAAAGCATTTGATAAGATACAACATCCATTTATGATTAAAACACTTACTAAAATTGGTATAGAAGGAAAATACCTCAACATAATAAAGACCATATACGACAAGCCCTCAGCTAATCTCATAATTAATGGTGAAAAGCTGAAGCCCTATGCTCTACGTTCAGGAACACAACAAGGTTGTCCCCTATCAACTCTGCTTTTCAACATAGTGTTGGAAGTCCTCGCCAGAGCTATCAGGCAAGAGAAAGAAATAAAAGGCATCCAAATTGGGATGAAGAAGTTAAATTGTCACTCTTTGCAGATGACATGATGCTATATATAGAAAACCCTAAAGACTCCACCAAAAAGCTATTAGAAACAATCAATGAATACAGTAAAGTTGCTGGCTACAAAATCAACGTACAAAAGTCCATTGCTTTCCTATATACCAACAATGAAATCTCAGAAAAAGAGATAGAAAAAACAATTCCTTTTGCAATTGCAGCAAAAAGAATAAAATACCTAGGAATAAACTTAACCAAGGATGTGAAGGATTTATATGCTGAAAACTATAAGACATTTTTGAAAGAAATTGAAGAAGACACAAAGAAATGGAAAGACATTCCGTGTTCATGGATTGGAAGAATCAGCATAGTTAAAATGGCCATATTACCCAAAGCCATATACAGATTTAATGCAATCCCCATCAAAATCCCAATGGCATTTTTTAAAGACATAGAACAAAAAATCATCAGATTTGTTTGGAACCACAAAAGACCCCGAATAGCCAAAGCAATATTAAAAAAAAAGAACAATACTGGAGGTATCACAGTCCCTGATTTTTGCTTGTACTACAGGGCTACAATAATCAAAACAGCTTGGTATTGGCAGAAAAACAGACACATAGACCAATGGAATAGAATTGAGAACCCAGAAATAAAACCACATAAATATGGACAGATAATTTTTGACAAAGAAGCTAAAAACATACAATGGAGGAAAGACAGCCTCTTCAATAAATGGTGCTGGCATAATTGGATAGCTACGTGCAAAGAATAAAACTGGACTGCTATCTGTCACCATGTACCAAAATTAATTCAAAATGGATCAAAGACTTAAGCATAAGACCTGACACAATAAACTGCATTGAAGAAAACATAGGTACTAAACTTATGGACCTTGGGTTCAAAGAGCATTTTATGAATTTGACTCCAAAGGCAATGGAAGTAAAAACTAAAATAAACGAATGGGATTATATGAAACTGAAAAGCTTCTGCACAGCAAAAGAAACTATTGACAAAATAATGAGGCAACCAACTGAATGGGAGAAGATTTTTGCAAACAGTTCCTCCGATAAGGGGCTAATATCCAAAATATATAAGGAACTCATGAAACTCAACAACAAAAAAACAAACAACCCAATTGAAAAATGGGCAGAGGACCTGAAGAGACATTTCTCCAAAGAGGATATACAAATAGCAAATAGACATGAAAAAATGCTCAACATTGCTAATCATCAGAGAAATGCAAATGAAAACCACAATGAGATATCACCTCACCCCAGTCAGAATGGCTTTCATCAACAAAACAAATAGTAACAAGTGTTGGAGAGGTTGTGGAGAAAAAGGAACTCTCATACACCGTTGGTGGGAATGCAGACTGGTGCAGCCGCTATGGAAGGCAGTGTGGAGGTTCCTCAAGAAATTACGAATAGAATTACCATAAGACCCAGCAATCGCTCTCCTGGGTATCTACCCCAAAAATATAAAAGCATTTCTCTATAGAGACACGTGTACTCCAATGTTCATTGCAGCTTTGTTTACGGTGGCCAAGACATGGAAACAACCAAAATGTCCTTCGATAGATGAATGGATAAAGAAGTTGTGGTACATATACACAATGGAATACTATTCGGCGTTAAGGAAAGATGATATAGGAGCATTTGTGACAACATTGATGGATCTTGAGAGTATAATGCTAAGTGAAATAAGTCAGACAGAAAAAGCAGAGAACCCTATGATTTCACTGATATGTGGTATATAAACCAAAAACAACAAAAGAACAAGAGAAACAAATGAGGAACAAAAACTCATAGACACAGACAGTAATTTAGTGGTTACCAGAGGGTAAGGGGGTGGGGGGTGGGTGATGTGGGGAAGGGGGTCAAATATATGGTGATGGAAGGAGAACTGACTCTGGGTGGTGAACACACAATTGGATTTATAGATGATATAATACAGAATTGTACACCTGAAATCTATGTAAATTTACTAACAATTGTCACCTCAATAAATCTAATTAAAAAAAAAAAGAACTATAGAAGGAAGACAGAGCTAAGTATCCAAGCATAGAATTTGTTACACGCATTCTCAAGAGTGCAGACTGGGCAGGAGAGACTGGCAGAAGGGGTGGAGGTGAGAGGCGGTGGTTACAGAAGAGGATGATGACTAGCATCAAGCTCAGTCAAAGTTGAATTCAAGGACAAACCAATGACAAAATATGTGGAATTCAACTGGGGCAACAAGGTTCCACCTTCCTCCTAGACAGACACCAGGACCCATGGCCAAGATTCCGTGTGGATTTAAGGGAACCAGAGGGCAGCACGTCCCCAACGGGGACAGCTGCCCATGTCTGGGCAGAAATCCCTCTCTCTCTCCCTCTTTCTTTCTCTCTCTCTCTCCCCTTTTTCCTTTCTTTCTACAGACACTCCCCATGGCGGTAAATAGCCTCTCGTCTTTCTTCAGAAAGCAAACCTGCCATCACTCTGCTTGTGTGCCTTACATTTGCATCAGCTTAAGTAGCGCTAATTCTTTAAAAGTACCGAAAATGTTATTGTTAGAGCAATTTGTTTCAAAGGAACGAAGACCACAGCTGGTTAGCATTATTTCACACTTTTTCCCATGACCCTCTAATCAAACATAATGACACTATTTCAAATGGATTACAATGTGGTTAATGAGATGTTTACAATGCAGATTACCAGAAGTGGAGAGGCCTAGATTTTAAACTAGTTGACTGTCAAGATTAACTTGATGCACTTTGACCAACCTTTTTTTAAAAAAAACTTTTATTTATTTAAGTGTGTTTTTCCAAGACCCATCAGCTCCAAGTCAATTAGTTGTTTCAATCTAGTTGTGGAGGGCGCAGCTCACACTGGCCCATGCGGTGATAGAGCTGGCAATCCTGGTGTTACGAGCATTATGCTCTAACCAACTAAGCTAACCGGTCACCCCTTGACCAACCTTTTAAAAGAAAAAGACATCTCTAAGTTTCACAGAAAAGGCATCATTTATTTGCATCATCAGGGTACAGTGAAATTAGCCTCACACACAGAACACAGAACATTGAGAAGAGAGTGAGGTAGGCCAGTCTGTACAGTCGTGTGCCCTATGACGATGTTTCGGTCAATGATGGACCACATGTGTGTCAGTGTTTGTGGTGATGCCGGTGTAAGCAGACTTGGTGCCTTAGCAATCATAAAGTCTAGCACACATAATTATGCATATACATAATAGTTGATAAAAATGACTATGTTGCTGGTTTAAGTATTTACTATACTACACTTTTTATCATTATTTTAGAGTCTACACTTTCTACTTATTAAAAAAAAGCTTGCTGTATGCCATGTCTTACCAGCAGCAGGCAGCTTTATACATCTGTGTTTACTGTGTGTCTTGATTGTATCATTTTCTCTTGTGCGAGACTTAATCTTGTGTTGTTTTACAAATGTAGCGTGGCCTAAGTGTGCAGTGTTTATAAGGTGTACAGCAGTGCGCAGTCATGTCCTAGCCTTCACACTCACTCCCCACTCACTCACTGACTCACCCAGAGCAACTTCCTGTCCTGCACGCTCCATTCACCGTAAGCGCCCTATACAGGTGTGCCATTTTAATTTTTTATATCGTATTTTTATCATACCTTTTCTAGGTTTAGATATACAAATATGTTGTATTACAATTACCTACAGTATTCAGTACAGTAAATGCTGTACAGGTTTGTAGCCGAGGAGAGATAGGCTACCCCATAGAGCCTGGGTGTGGTGTGGGCTGTTCCACCCAGTTTGTGTCAGTGCACTCTATCCTATTTGTACAATGAGGAAATCACCGATCCAGGCATTTCTCAGAACATGTCCCCGTCATTAAGCAGCATATGACTATTTATATAAATGCCCATGGTGGCAGTGAACGCAGAAGGAGATCTAAATATGAGACAGTTGTGAAATTTTCATTTGAATATGGAATAAAATTACCTCTTTGTAATTACTGAATCAACTATTCTTAGGACTGAAGTACTAGGTCTTGCTTTCTTGGTCCAGTCAACAGAAGTTAAGGCTAGAGATGATTAATTACATTCAACAAGAGAGAAAATGTATCAGACATGGCAACTCTTCTGTTAAAACAAAGTGACAATTAATGTTTTGTCTTATAGCTTCCATGGGAGTAATTTGAAAGTTTGGGAAAATGGGCCAGAGAAAGGAAGATTCTGTGAAGGGTTGTGGAAGAGAGTAAGGATTCCAGAAAGGTTGATCTAGGCATAGAACTCACACTGTTGCACTCCTAAATCTCCCCCATGGCCACTCTGTGAGTAAATACATTGCAGTTCTCAAGCTATGAACATATTCCCTCTGTTAACACTGCCTCCTTTTCAGCTTGTGCACTAATGACCCAAACAAGAGTTTATGATGGATGGTGCTCATTTAATTAGCTGAAATTGAATGATATGCACTTTCTGAATCCCATTATTTTTTGGGAGTTATCTATATTTTTGAGAATAATCTCATAAGAGACAGGTTACAAATACTGAATCAAAACTTTTCGGGGCTTGGTAATGCCAATGTGTTCAATGCTCTCTTGGAAGACTGAAAAGGAACCTTTGTATAAGTGTAATGCAATTGTGGTAAAATAATGGATTAAATGGCCTTCTTCATGAAAGAAAGGGCTTTTCTATATCTGAAAACAATTTATATAAAATTCAGATTTACATGCTTTTTTCCCAATGGCTAACCATTTTTCCCAAATGGCTAACCATGTTTTTTCCCAAAGGCTAATACCTTTTTTTTTCTTGTTTTAAAAGTTTATTGGGGTGACAATTGTTAGTAAAATTACATAGATTTCAGGTGTACAATTCTGTATTACATCATCTATAAATCCCATTGTGTGTTCACCACCCAGAGTCAGTTCTCCTTCCACCACCATATATTTGATCCCCCTTACCCTCATCTCCTACCTCCCACTCCCCTTAACCTATGGTAACCACTAAACTATTGTCTGTGTCTATGAGTTTTTGTTTCTCATTTGTTTGTCTTGTTCTTTTGTTGTTTTTGGTTTATATACCACATATCAGTGAAATCATATGGTTCTCTGCTTTTTCTGTCTGACTTATTTCGCATAGCATTATACTCTCAAGATCCATCCATGTTGTCACAAATGTTCCTATATCATCTTTTCTTACCGCCAAATAGTATTCCATTGTGTATATATACCACAACTTCTTTATCCATTCACCTATCGAAGGACATTTTGGTTGTTTCCATGTCTTGGCCACTGTAAACAAAGCTTCAATGAACATTGGAGCACACGTGTCTTTATGTATAAATGTTTTCAGACTTTTTGGGTATATACCCAGGAGAGGGATTGCTGGGTCATATGGTAATTCTGTTCGTAATTTTTTGAGAAACCTCCACACTGCCTTCCATAACAGCTGCACCAGTCTGCATTCCCACCAATAGTGTATGAGGGTTCCTTTTTCTCCACCCAAAGGCTAATACCTTTATTGAATTATCTTTTCCTCACAATTCAAGATTCCACCTTCATCATACACTACAGACTCCATATATCTGAGTCTATATGTGGACTCTCTTTTGGTATAAAGAAGTGCAGTTGATTTGTATTACATCTTACATTTATCCACATTGCCTAACTGTCCTATTATTTTAAACATCACGTCTGTAGATTCTTTGTGATTTTCTGTTAAATTGGTTGTATCCTCTAAATTAGATAATCCTCAATCCTTGTCAATCCTTTCTAATTATTTTGATTCAGTTTATTTTTCTTAACCTTGTATGCTATTAGATCCTTCAATACAATATTGTTTATTTTTTTATTTCACAGAAACAAAAAGCAAAATATTTCAACCCTCAGGCTGCAGTAGCTGAAAATTACATGGATGAATCTTGAGAATATTATGCTAAATGAAATATGTCAGAGGGAAGAGAATAAAAACAATGTTTTCACTCACATGTGGAATATAGAACAAAAAGTAACAAATGAACTAACATAACAAACAAAAACTCATAGATACAACAGAATGGCAATTACCAGAGGGGAAAGAGGTAGGGAGAAGGCTAAGTGGGTAAAGGGGGTCAACTATATGGTAGCTCAAGGAAACTAGATTTCGGGTGATGAGCACACAATAGAGTATACAGATGTCAAATTATAATGTTGTGCACCTGAAATGATATAATGTTGTTAATCAGTGTTACCTAATAAATTTAATTTAAAAAAAGAAAAATACAGGATATGAACAGATACACACCTAAAATTAAAGCTGCAATTCAGAGAACAAAAAAGTAAAATAAAATAAAAATTAACACAATTTGAAATTTAGGGCTGCTGGATTGCTGTATCAGTTAAAGTCAGCAGGTCATGTAAGTAAGTTAGGACACCGAATTAGTAAAAGTCAAGACTGCAAATTAGAATGGGACACTTAAGATGATACAGAGAACTGAATGGAGTACTCTGAACTCTAACACATAAGCCTCTCCTACTTGTCAAAGAATGCCTCCCGTCCTTCTAATCTTGCTGAGGGTCACCCCCCCCGCCCCCAAACACACACACCAAATACATGGTGTCTTTTTCAACACCAACCAAATTCTCTAATGCTCTAGACACCAACTGGATGTTTAACAATTCAATTCAATCCTGACACTATCTACTTGGAGTTAGCATCAGATTCCAAAAGTTAAAGGCTCAGTCCCATAAGACTGCCCCACTTCAGGTGCCAGCCATGTATGGGGTTCCTAGGCTTATCCACATTCTGCCCAGCTGACGAAAATCCAGGCGTTCCCTCAATCCCAACCCCTGAGGTTCAATAATTTACTACAATGACTCACAAAACCCAGGAAAGTGCTTTACTTACTATTACCAGTTTATTTTAAAGTATAGAACTCAGGAATAGCCAACTGGAAGAGATGCATAAGGCCGGGTTAGGGGGAGGGGTGCAGAGCTTCCATGTCGTTTCTGAGCATGCCACTCTCCCAGCATGTAGATGCCCTCTGGACCTTGTTATTTAGGGGATTTTATTGAGGTTTCATTATGTTTGATGAAATTGATCAAATCATTGGCCATTGGTGATTAAACTCAGGCCTTCTCTTCTCCCTGGAAGTTGGAGCATAGGGCTAAAAATTCCAACCCTTTAATCATGGCTTGGTCTTTCTGGTGACCAGCCCTCATCCTGAAGCTCTCTAGGGACCTCCAGCTACCAGTCATCTCAGTAGCATACAATAGATACTATTATTACTCAGTCGATTCCAAAGGCTTTAAGAGCTCTGTGCCAAAGACCAAACCATACCCCCTTTAAAAAAGGTGTTATAACTCCTTGTTTATGGGTTGAATTATATGCCCCTTACCCCCTCAAGTTCATATGTTGAACTCCTAACCCTAAGTATGGTACTTCAGTGCCATTTTGAGACAGAGTCTTTACAGGTAGTCAGGTTGAAATGAGATTATTAGGATGCATGGTATTCCAATATGACTCATGTCCTTATAGATAGGGAAAATTTGGACACAGAGATACGCATAGATATGGAGACATAGGGAGAAAATGGCCATCTACAGGCCAAGGAGAGAGACCTGAAACAGATTCTTCCCTCACAGCCTTAGAAGGAACCAACCCTGTCAACGCCTTGATTTTTGATTTCTAGCCTCAGGACTATGAGAAAATACGTTTCTGTTGCTTAATCCACCCAGTCTGTTTGTTATAGAAGCCATAGGAAACTACACACTTCTTTATCTGAGAAAATTAGTTTGCAAGAAGAAATAAATTTTCCTCAATACTCTCCCAACCACTTTCACTGTGTATAGACCAATAAGTAGAGTTAGATCCCAGTATGTCCCAGGAGAAAATTACAAATTTAATACAAGAGAAGGCTTATACACCGAAAGACACAACTCTTTGCTAATTTGTATCTCACTTTCTTGAGGTAGTTCTTCCAAGGCCTAGCATTCGTTGGCTTTTTTAAATGCTCCTTTCCACTCCCCTTTTCAATGCATTTAACTCATAGATCTCTAACTAGATCTTCTGTGCTAATTACTCATTTGAAACCTCCTGGACTATGTTAAGGCCATCTATATATTTTCCTATGGCACCCTGTACCTTTATTTTACTCAGTATTCTTCTCTAACTTTAATGCACATTTTTCCCAGTAGGATCTGACTTGTGTGAGGATTCCTAGTGGCTAGCACAATGCTTAGTACAAACGAAATGTTCAATAGATAGTTCTTAAAGGAAGAAGGGAAAGACGAAGAGGAAGAAAATTTCATTCAGGACTACTAATCAGGAATAATGTGGATTTTTCTTTCTCCCCATTTACTTAGGAACTATATTAGTGGTAGTACCCTTAGAACTTGAGCTGGAGAACTTTGTGATTTCTTCACCATCCAAATACTGTGTATGAGATAAGGGACTGTGAACAGCCTCATATGTTGTCTCCCTCCAAATACTTTCTCACTAAGTCTTGGGCATATCCCCTTCAATACTGGCCTTACCCTCCCCCACCCCCAGAATCAGGGCCAGTAATACTGATAAGTGTTACTGATTAGAACTCTGGGTCAGAAAGATTAAAGATGACTTAGTCTTATGGTCCTGCTTTCTGGTCTCTCTCCTAATATTCTTAGTGTGTAGGAACTCAGGGTTCCTATGCTGAGTGTTTCCACTTCTTTGGGGGCCTTCAATCTTTTCTCCAAGGTAGTATGGTGCTGCCTAGCCCTCTCACTTATGTTCTGAAATAGAATTCTACTAAATATTAGAATAAATGGGTGCCAACTTGCAGTTCTTTTGCTTGGCCCAAATTGCCTTATATCGTACAGATATTTTTCAGAATCTTCAATATGAGATTATGCTCATTTCCTAGTTTCAATACAGGTAGCTTTCTTCTTTTAGTTAATTTCCATGCATTTTTGGAAGAAGGAGATAGACAAATATTCACTTATTCAAACATTTTTCTGGACAATATTAGCTCTTTTTCGTCTACTTCTGAATATCCTTTGGACTCTTCTATATTGGAAAAAAGAAGGAGGTTGTATAATTATATGATTATTTTAATAGAAAACCACAAAAAAATCTATAGACAAGTTATTGGAAATAATAAAAGAGTTTTACAAGATGAATATTATAACATCTGTATCTTTAACCATATGCCCTCTCAAGATTCTAGACATCTCTCCCGTTTCCCGCCATGAATGTGTTCTTTACGTCAGTCTCCACCATTTCCTCACTAATGATTTTACTTTTGACTCCCATATTTTGACATATGTCCCCACCATATTGCAGAAGCTGATCTTTCCCTCCAAATTTAGTGATTTTCTTGGTAATTACAGCAACCTTTTTTTATCTTTATTTTTCTTGCCCTTGGAACCATATCTGATGCTGTTGATTAGCCTTTCATTAAAACATCATCCTTCTGTTACTTAAACAACTCTATATTGTACTGTTTTCTCTAAACTGGTGTTTTCTCCCTCAAGAATCTTTTTGGCCTTTTGCCCCGTATTTTCCTAAAGGAGCATAACGATCTCAATTTCAGCTATTTTTTTCTATGCTACGGACTTGACGATCTATATCCACAAATTTCCTTTTAACCCAACCTCCACTTCTCTGTGTTTTAATAGTGTACTGGATGCTATTGCGCAACATGAAAAGCAGAAGGGCTTGGTGATGCATGTGGGGGAAACGTTCAGGCTACTGTCCAGCCTGAATAATGGCAAGGACAGCGGTGCTGCTTCATATACACTAGGGAAGTAAGGGGAAATAGGGGTCCAGAGGGTCATCTCAGTCACAGGAAACAGGGAAAATTCAAACCATCTGACACTAATCCCAAACAACTGGTGACATTAGTTCAACCACTTAAAGGGATTCTGAAAGAAGTAGAAGGAAAAACTGACACAGAATTTAGATAACCAAATTTCGTTATCTTTTTATTTGACTCGTTGTATATTTCTGAGTGTAAGGTTATTTTGTTGTTGTTTTTAATAAAAACGATTGTGTTCTTTCTTTCCTTCCTTCCTTCCTTTCTCTCTCTCTCTCTCTCTCTCTCTCTCTCTCTCTCTCTCTCTCTCTCTCTTTACCTGACAGACTCCATTTTCCCTATAGGGGTCCTTGCCCTCAGGGTAGAAATCAAGAGAGTGGGTGAAACAGTTTTGCAGAGAGAAAGATTTATTAAAGTGAAAGCTTGATGCAGTAAGGGAGCACACTCTGAAAGAGAAAGGATGTAGTTCCCAGAGGTTTACAGGTACAGGAGTTTTATAGGCTCTTGGGATTGGGAGCCACCCCTTCCTTTTTCTCTTCTCCCTCCCCAAAGTATGTTGAGGCGGGTCCTACAACACACCTGCGCAATGTACCTACATGCCTCTTCATGCAGCGCATGTCTCATTAGTAACTCAAATCTCCAGCCAGGGGAGTGTTTTTTTTTTTTATGACAAAGAGGAAAAGTTAACTATAGGAGAGCTCTTTTAACTAATGTGCATGGGCATCTTTAGAAAATTTCCGTGGATGCTAGGTAGAGAATGTTAGTTTGGAGTTCCCAGTGTCTAGACCTGCAGCCCTCCTGAGGAGGTCGATTGTGTTCTGTCTTAAGTGATAATAATGACACTTGATATAAGTGCTACTCCGGAAAAAGAGAAATTTAAAATCTTTAGTGTATTTGAGCCATTATAAAATAATTGCAAAGAAAACAGTGACAGAGAAAACAACTGCTATTTAAAAATGAAACTTTCTGTGGGAAGGGGAAGTATATATTCCTTTAAGCAAAGTAAGGGGGTGGGGGGTGGGTGATGAGGGTAAAGGGGATCAAATATATGGTGATGGAAGGAGAACTGACTCTGGGTGGTGAACACACAATGGGATTTATAGACGATGTAATACAGAATTGTACACCTGAAATCTATGTAAATTTACTAACAATTGTCACCCCAATAAATTTAATTAAAAAAAGGCCACCCTCATTATATTAAAAACTGTATTTGAGGGAGACGAAAAAAAATGGCGGCGTGAGGTGAGGCTCTGTAACGCTCCCCTGGAATTTACAACGAATCGGACAACAATAACTCCACAAAGGACTCCTTGCACAGCAGACAGGCAAGACGAAGAGGCCAACTACTGAATTCACCTCCAGGTGGGTGAATCGCGCGAGCGGCGGAGGAGGGAGAGGAGAAGTGCGGAGACGGAGCCGCGCGGGCGCAGGACACAGACCTAGCTCAGTGCTCGGAGCCCGCTGCGCCCGGATCGTCCGCAACTGCGGGAGAGGGAAGGACTCGGACTGCTAGGGCTCCGCTTACAGCCCACAGGGCTGAGGGGGCAGCATATAAAACCGCTGAACCCAACGCTCGCTCACGGCAGACCTCGGAGCAAAGACTGAGGGAAGAGGGCTGAAATCGGTGGTTTAAGCCCTCAGTGCCGAGCGGAGAACGGAAGCCTTAGGTACTGAGACTAGCCGCCCCCTCCCTACCCTCCCAGAGCTCGCCCCGCCCACACCTGCCCGGTGCTAGAAGCGATAAAGCAGCAGTGTCGGATCAAAGGACAGAATATTTGCTGCTCTGAGAACTGTGGACCGCAGACACAGATTCGCAGCTCAACTAGTTCCGGCAAAGGGGAGGGAGCTGTGGAAGCAGGACTGGCTGTGGTGGTGGTCGCCGCCATTGCTCTGGGCCACCTCTCACAACTCACCCCGCCCCTAGCCCCACCTATCTGGGCGGATCCCTGCAGGAGTAAACAGAACTGCTGAAACAAACGGGCTCTGAATCTGGTGCAGAAAGAGCTTTGGAACTCCAAAAGCTCTTCGCATACCTATCAACCTGTTGCAGAAGACACTCCTGTAGATGTCTAGGAAGAGAAATAGTAAATCAGTGATTGCCATGAATAACCAAGGCAACAAGATAGCTCAGAAAGAAAATGAAAAGTCTCCAGAAAAGGAACTTAGAGATATGGACCTTTGTGATTTAAATGACAGAGAATTCAAGATTGCAATTCTGAAAAAACTGAACGAGATGCAAGAAAACACAGAAAGGCAGTTTAATGAACTCAGAAACACAATCAAAGAACACCATGAGCATTTTACAAAAGAGATTGAAATCTTGAAAAAGAACCAAATAGAATTTCTGGAGATTAAGAACTCAATAGAAGAAATTAACAATAAAATATCCAGCTTAGGTAGTAGAGTTGACCAGATGGAGGAAAGAATCAGTGACATCGAAGATAGGAACCTGGAATTTACACAGAGGGAAGAAGAAAGAGACTTGAGACTTAAAAGAAATGAAAGAACTCTACAAGAACTTTCTGACTCCATCAGAAAGAGCAATATAAGAATAATTGGCATACCAGAAGGAGAAGAAAGAGGGAAGGGAGCAGAGAATATATTCAAACAAATCGTCGATGAGAACTTCCCAAACTTGTGGACAGAACTGGATCCTCGAATCCAAGAAGCAAATACAACACCTAATTACCTCAATCCCAACAGGCCTTCACCAAGGCACATTGTATTGAAGCTGTCTAAAATCAATGACAAAGAAAGAATCCTCAAGGCAGCCAGGGAAAAGAAGACGGTAACTTACAAAGGAAAGCCCATTATATTATCATCAGATTTTTCAGCAGAAACTCTACAAGCTAGGAGGGAATGGAACCAAATATTCAAACTATTGAAAGAGAGAAATCATGAGCCAAGAATAATATATCCAGCAAAGATCTCCTTTAGATATGAAGGAGGAATAAAGACCTTTCCAGACATCCAGAAGCTGAGGGAATTTTCTAATTCACGACCTGCACTACAAGAAATACTAAAGGAGGCTATTAGACCACCATCAACAGGGACAACTTGTGGCAACCGAAACATAAAAAGGGGGAGCGTAAAGGCCTGAACTGGAATATGGGAATAGAGAAAGTAAGCGTACTGAAGAAACTGGAATACTCTAAATATCAAACTTTCTTTTACATAAACTCAAGGGTAACCACTCAAAAAACATCCAAATCTGAAATATATACTGTAACAAAAGAAGAAACAGAGGGAAACATCATAGTATACTACCACACAGAAATAACAGACAACAACAAAAAGGCAAAGAAACAATGGAGACACAGCCTTACCAGAAAACTAAAGACAGAATGACAGGAAATCCTCACATATCAATAATCACCCTAAATGTAAATGGACTGAACTCACCAATAAAGAGACACAGAGTAGCAGATTGGATCAAAAAACTAAACCCAACCATATGCTGCCTACAAGAGACACATCTCAGCTACAAGGACAAGCATAGACTCAAAGTGAAAGGGTGGAAATTGACACTCCAAGCAAATGGTACCCAGAGAAAATCAGGTGTAGCCATAATGATTTCCGATGAAACAGACTTCAGGGTGAAAAAGATAACAAGAGACAAAGATGGACATTTCATAATGGTAAAGGGGACTATACAACAAGAAGACATAACAGTCATCAATATTTATGCCCCCAATCAGGGAGCACCGAAATATACCAAGCAACTACTAACAGAACTAAAGGGAGAAATTGACCAAAACACAATTATACTAGGGGACTTAAATACATCATTGACAGCTATGGATAGATCATCCAAACAGAAGATAAATAACGAAATCGCAGCCCTAAATGACACATTAGATGAATTGGACATAATTGACATATATAGAGCACTTCATCCTAAAACATCAGACTATACATTCTTTTCTAGTGTACATGGAACATTCTCAAGGATAGACCATATATTGGGACACAAAATCAGCCTCAGCAAATTTAAGAAGATTGAAATCATACCAAGCATATTCTCTGATCACAAAGCTTTGAAATTGGATATCAACTGCAAAAAGAAAGCAGGAAAAAACACAAATACATGGAGATTAAACAACATACTTTTAAAGAACGACTGGGTCAAAGAAGAAATTAGAGGAGAGCTCAAAAGATACATAGAAACAAATGACAATGAAAATACATCCTACCAAAATTTTTGGGATGCCGCGAAAGCAGTTTTAAGAGGGAAATTTATATCATTACAGGCCTATCTCAAGAAACAAGAAAAATCCCAAATAAATAACCTCATGTTACACCTTAAAAAACTAGAAAAAGAAGAACAAGCGAAACCCAAGGTCAGCAGAAGAAAGGAAATAACAAAAATCAGAGCAGAACTAAATGAAATAGAGAACAAAAAGACAATAGAAAAAATTAATGTGACAAAAAGCTGGTTCTTTGAAAAGATTAACAAAATCGACAAACCCTTGGCTAGACTCACTAAGATAAAAAGAGAGAAGACACTAATTAACAAAATGAGAAATGAAAAAGGGGAAGTTATCACGGACACCACAGAAATACAAAGGATTATCCAAGAATACTATGAAGGACTATATGCCACCAAATTTAATAACTTAGAAGAAATGGACAAGTTCTTAGAAACATATAGCCTTCCAAGGCTGAATCATGAAGAACTGGAAAATCTTAACAGGCCGATCACCAGTAAGGAAATTGAATCAGTCATCAAAAACCTTCCCAAAATCAAAAGTCCTGGACCAGATGGCTTCACCAGTGAATTCTACCAAACCTTCAAAGAGGATCTAATACCAATCCTGCTCAAACTCTTCCAAAAAATTGAAGAAGAGTCAGTACTCCCTAACTCATTTTATGAGGCCAACATTACCCTGATACCAAAACCTGGTAAGGACAACACAAAAAAAGAAAACTACAGACCTATATCTCTGATGAATACAGATGCTAAAATCCTAAACAAAATTCTAGCAAATCGAATACAACAATGCATTAAAAAGATTATTCATCACGACCAAGTGGGGTTCATCCCCGGGGCACAAGGATGGTTCAACATTCGCAAATCCATCAATGTGATACATCACATAAACAAAATAAAGGACAAAAATCATATGATTCTATCAATTGATGCAGAAAAAGCATTTGATAAGATACAACATCCATTTATGATTAAAACACTTACTAAAATTGGTATAGAAGGAAAATACCTCAACATAATAAAGGCCATATACGACAAGCCCTCAGCTAACCTCATAATTAATGGTGAAAAGCTGAAGCCCTTTGCTCTACGTTCAGGAACACGACAAGGTTGTCCCCTATCACCTCTGCTTTTCAACATAGTGTTGGAAGTCCTCGCCAGAGCTATCAGGCAAGAGAAAGAAATAAAAGGCATCCAAATTGGGAATGAAGAAGTTAAATTGTCACTCTTTGCAGATGACATGATGCTATACATAGAAAACCCTAAAGACTCCACCAAAAAGCTATTAGAAACAATCAATGAATATAGTAAAGTTGCTGGCTACAAAATCAACGTACAAAAGTCCATTGCTTTCCTATATACCAACAATGAAATCTCAGAAAAAGAGATAGAAAAAACAATTCCTTTTGCAATTGCAGCAAAAAGAATAAAATACCTAGGAATAAACTTAACCAAGGATGTGAAGGATTTATATGCTGAAAACTATAAGACATTTTTGAAAGAAATTGAAGAAGACACAAAGAAATGGAAAGACATTCCGTGTTCATGGATTGGAAGAATCAGCATAGTTAAAATGGCCATACTACCCAAAGCCATATACAGATTTAATGCAATCCCCATTAAAATCCCAATGGCATTTTTTAAAGAAATAGAACAAAAAATCATCAGATTTGTTTGGAACCACAAAAGACCCCGAATAGCCAAAGCAATATTAAAAAAAAAGAACAATACTGGAGGTATCACACTCCCTGATTTTTGCTTGTACTACAGGGCTACAATAATCAAAACAGCTTGGTATTGGCAGAAAAACAGACACATAGACCAATGGAATAGAATTGAGAACCCAGAAATAAAACCACATAAATATGGACAGATAATTTTTGACAAAGAAGCTAAAAACATACAATGGAGGAAAGACAGCCTCTTCAATAAATGGTGCTGGCAGAATTGGATAGCTACGTGCAAAAGAATGAAACTGGACTGCTATCTGTCACCATGTACCAAAATTAATTCAAAATGGATCAAAGACTTAAGCATAAGACCTGACACAATAAACTGCATTGAAGAAAACATAGGTACTAAACTTATGGACCTTGGGTTCAAAGAGCATTTTATGAATTTGACTCCAAAGGCAATGGAAGTAAAAACTAAAATAAACAAATGGGATTATATGAAACTGAAAAGCTTCTGCACAGCAAAAGAAACTATTGACAAAATAATGAGGCAACCAACTGAATGGGAGAAGATTTTCGCAAACAGTTCCTCTGATAAGGGGCTAATATCCAAAATATACAAGGAACTCATGAAACTCAACAACAAAAAAACAAACAACCCAATTGAAAAATGGACAGAGGACCTGAAGAGACATTTCTCCAAAGAGGATATACAAATGGCAAATAGACATATGAAAAAATGCTCAACATCGCTAATCATCAGAGAAATGCAAATGAAAACCACAATGAGATATCACCTCACCCCAGTCAGAATGGCTTTCATCAACAAAACAAATAGTAACAAGTGTTGGAGAGGCTGTGGAGAAAAAGGAACTCTCATACACTGTTGGTGGGAATGCAGACTGGTGCAGCCGCTATGGAAGGCAGTGTGGAGGTTCCTCAAGAAATTACGAATAGAATTACCATATGACCCAGCAATCGCTCTCCTGGGTATCTACCCCAAAAATATAAAAGCATTTCTCTATAGAGACACGTGTACGCCAATGTTCATTGCAGCTTTGTTTACGGTGGCCAAGACATGGAAACAACCAAAATGTCCTTCGATAGATGAATGGATAAAGAAGTTGTGGTACATATACACAATGGAATACTATTCGGCGTTAAGGAAAGATGATATAGGAACATTTGTGACAACATGGATGGATCTCGAGAGAATAATGCTAAGTGAAACAAGTCAGACAGAAAAAGCAGAGAACCCTATGATTTCACTGATATGTGGTATATAAACCAAAAAGAACAAGACAAACAAATGAGAAACAAAAACTCATAGACACAGACAATAATTTAGTGGTTACCAGAGGGTAAGGGGGTGGGGGGTGGGTGATGAGGGTAAAGGGGATCAAATATATGGTGATGGAAGGAGAACTGACTCTGGGTGGTGAACACACAATGGGATTTATAGACGATGTAATACAGAATTGTACACCTGAAATCTATGTAAATTTACTAACAATTGTCACCCCAATAAAATTAATTAAAAAAAAAACTGTATTTGAAAAATGGCTGGATTATAAATATTGTCAATAACATTAATACTCTAGTTTTGATTTAAGATTCTCAATGAAATTTAAAACTGTGACTTTATGATGGATAGATTTCTTGAATTTGCATGATGGTTAAAGTTTGCTTATTATCACAATACTAGAAACTTGACCATAAATAAGAATCTATGTGTATCTTGTGCTCTGTACATGGACAGAAATTACCTGATAAGCACATCGTTATTTTAAAGCCCTAAGAGAGGATATCACAAAAATGTTCATCATTCTTTCGGAGAAAATCTGATATTGTGTGTTTGGACTAGTAAATATGACATATTTAGCTGGAAAATTATGTAGACATTTGGACTTCAAAAATATTTATCTCAGTTTATAAACTGAGGTGGGTATGTTTATAATTCTATGATGTCAATAATGCCAATTTTGTAGTTTTTTGGGATCACATATGTGCTTTCATGAATATAAAACCTTTCGTTATTTTTCTTTAAAAGGCACAATAGCACCATTTTAGTTAAACTGAATAAGTTTCACTTCATCTGAATGAGTCAGTGAAAGAAAATATGGCTTCTTTTTATAAAGACACCAGTGATAAACTTACTGGCTAATAGAATGCATCATTTAGTTTCTTCCTTGCAAGTACTCCCAAGGTTAAATTATTGGTACATTAGGAAAAATTACTGGTATATACATGTCCTAATTTTTATACATTAATGTTTACACTAGAATTTAATTAAACAATGCATATTTCTAAACTGCATGTAAGTAAACATATTTACTTCATGAATGTTACCTACATCCAATGATGTTATCCAGTTAGTGAAATACAGGTCATCTGTGCACAAAGCTCTTCTTTTGTCTTCTTGTTTCCTCTTCTCTAGTTTTTCTATCCTGTTATTTTGTTCTCTTATAACCTTTTTTAAATTCTTTCTTTCAGGAAAGAACATCTATATGGGGCTTAACCCAACAAAGCATAGCATCAGTAGGACTGGCACAAAATCAAAGAGAAATTTGAAAAAAAAGAACTGCCGGGATTAAATGTTAAAGCTTTCCTCATTGACTACATTTGGCTTGTGCAGAGTGGGATTATCCGGCTGACCATTGTGCTTTGTCCACTCCTGGGCGATTTCCTTGTTGTATACTAACTGAGTTATGTATGTAGTCTTATTTTGGCTTTACTTTAAACCAAAAGTTGGGGGACGTATACCCTTTAAATTTAAGTCACATTTTAAAAAAATTATGAGTCTAATTTTTAAATAAACGTAATAATATTTATATATCTTGAATGAGCCATTTGTCTCAGGAAAACATTGGCCAACATATTAATACTCAATAAATGCTAAGTGAATGTTTACTTTTTAATTTTATTTTTTTAACAATTCTGAAGTTTCTTGAAACATTTAATACTTCATTTTAGGAGTTGCCTTCAGAATCTTCAGCATATTTTTACAATTATTGTTACTCGTGATAAATCTTCATCCACTGGATTTGATTTTTGTGAATAGTCACAAAAAGTCATTCAGAATTAATTTTGTTCTATAATGCAAGTGATTAAGTGGGTAATGCCAAATTTTTATTTTAAGAAAGAAATGTGGCTATAACCTGAGTGACTAGATTTTTGTATGTGGTAGATAAATCCACTTGTAATCTGCTCCAGCAGAGGAATTATAAAAAGTATTTTACATAGAAACATTGTCATCATTCTAAGGCTAATTGAACAATGGATATAAGAAATTCTGCTGTTATATGTGTTTATAAATTTTTTGAAAATTTCTTAACTTTGTTGACTCCTCTCACAGATAGTATGTAATAGTGTTAGGATTTACTTAAGAACATTATCTTTTTCTCAGTCATACTGATTCGAAACTAAATTATGTAAATTTCAAGTAACATGATAG
Source organism: Rhinolophus hipposideros (assembly GCF_964194185.1). Lineage (NCBI taxonomy): Eukaryota > Metazoa > Chordata > Mammalia > Chiroptera > Rhinolophidae > Rhinolophus > Rhinolophus hipposideros. Next base: position 5,070,508 of record NC_138054.1, on the reverse strand, counting down.
TGAACATTAGAATAGTGGGGTCCTGAATATGTAAATATAAATTTAAAAATTCTTATATTTCAGTCAAATTTGTAGAAAGATACTATAATTTTTAAAAAGCATAAAGAAAAAATGCCCCAAACTACCTCTTTTAAAAAGTTTATTAAAAAAAAACCTGTTCACTGCTTTACATTGTATAATGTATTTATCACATATATATTTTTTATAACAATCAAGGAAAATAGGTATTTGTATTATTCCCCATTGCAAAGGAGAATGCTGATTACACAGAGGTAAATTTGTTCAACTGGGGTAAGAACCTGGATTCTCTGACCCCAAATCCTATGTTTTTATAAGGTAATTTCCATTTGAAAAGGAAATGGAGTATAAAGGAAGGACGTCAGATAAAATCTAGTCCTAGCTGTGTCCCTAACTAGCCTGTGCGATCTTAGGCTACTTTTTTTCACTCCTTTAGGCCTCAGCATAGTCATTTCTCAAATAAGAGTTTGTGTTTTTCTGAATTATAGGCTAACTTCAGAAACTTTGTAAAGAAATATCACCAATGTTATTTAAAAGGGCAGGGTGGGGAGACTATTTAAATACGCCTTACAAACATTACAAAGAAGTCAGTCTTGGCTCTACCAAGCAACTTCATATAACAACCACTAAGGGTTAACACAAATTTTACTGAATAGCAATGAAGAATGTTTAAAAGCACGTGAACCACTGTGGAATCACAAAAGCTAATTAAAAATATTTATGATTATTTTATTAACTTACTCAAATTCGATGAGCACCGTGTGTGTGTGTGTGTGTGTGTGTGTGTGTGTGTGTGTGTGTGTGTGTGTGTTTGCTTATTACAAGACTAGCTCAGAGAATATACAGATGTGGTCATTGTAATTTAAAGGAAGAACAGAGACACAACCTACTACTATATCCCAACCTCTATTTCTAGACTTACATCCATATGTGTCTTAAGGCCAAAGGGTAGAAAAATGATGTGCATGAGTGTAAATGAAGTTATAAAATTCAATTACATGATGTCACAGATTGGGTTTCCCAAGAAGTAAACTCTGAAGGGGAGAATAGTGCATAGGAGGTTGACTAGGGAGTACACTTAAGAGTAGTGCTTGTGGAAGACAAAGGACCAGGTTGGGCACAGAGAGAGGTCCGGTTGAGAGGTAGCCTCAAGCCAACCCTGTGGGGAGAATTCTGATTACAGGATGCCCCTTCAGAGCTGTTCCAGTTCAGATTCAAAGGCTCGGCTTTTCTGCCTCTACTTGGATTAGTCACAGGATGTGGGCTAGGCCAATGTGACTTTAAATAACACATGGAGGAGTGCATACAGATTTTTGAATTGGAGTTTTGGATTTATCCGGGTAGATGCCTAGGAGTGGAATTACTGGATCATAGGGTAGTTCCATTTTCATATTCCTGAGATACTTTCCATTGTTTTCCATAGTGGCTGCACTAATCTGCAATCCCACCAACAGTGCACTAGCGTTCCCTTTTCTCCACATCCGCGCCAGCATTTGTTGTTTGTTGATTTATTGATGATAGCCATTTTGACTGGAGTGAGGTGGTATCTCATTGTGGTTTTTATTTGCATTTCTCTGATGGTTAGTGAGGTTGAGCATTTCTTCATATGTCTTCTTCCCTTCTGTATGTCCTTTTTAGAAAAATGTCTCCTCACCACCTCAGGGATACTGTGGATGCCTGATCATGGCATTGTACACCAGAAGCTAAACATTAATGAATGCCAACTATAATTTTATATATATAATGTGATGGATGGCTCGGTGTGAGGTCGGAGGGATAGTGGATGGGGGGAGGGGGGTTCACAGTGTGAGGGATATAAATGATGAACGTCTAAGTATTACCTTGTCTTGTACACCTGAAACTAATAAATTAAAATAAAAAAACAAAACAAAACAAAACAAAAACACATGTAGGTCATTAGTCATATTGTTTATTAATCTTGTTATTTCTTTTTATTAATAATGACAGTCATTATTTATTATTACAGAAGCCATAAAGTACACAGGCTCAGCTTAACCCTGTTATGAATAATAGTTATCCTTTATCTGGGGTTCAAAATTACCACCTAATTTTGACTCTGACCTCCTACCAAAATAACGCTAATTAGATCACAAGTTGCATTACCTTTAGATACCACTCACTTTATTTGCATGTGATTTTTCTCACTGTGATATCATTACAGGAATGTGGAGGCCTCATTGCCAGGGCAGTGAAGAATAGAACTCATGAAGTTGAACCTTTACTGAAACTTTAATTCTCTCTGTGTGAACTGCCACTGACTTCTGGCTTATCCTCTTCTGTAGTGGCTAGAAGACGAACACTCTGGAGTTCACAGTTCTGTTTCTCTGTTCCTTCTGTTTCCACACAATTGCATGGTAACCTACACAAGTCCTCATAAGTTGACTAACAACTAATTTATTTCCCCCACTTAATCTTGACACCTTTTCCTCCTCCAACTCCACAGCTCCCCTTTTTATTGAACACTACCTCTCAACATAGTCTAGAATGGCTGGACTATAGTTTATCTTCCACTACTCGTAACATTTGGTTTTTTACCATTTTTCAATGTTACAAAAGTTATTGCATGGAACAATTTTTGTGTACTATGTCTTTCTGTAATATCAGGTTTAAAATATCGGGTCTTTCTGTAACATATAGGGAGTGGCCAGTCAGCTCAGTTGGTTATAGCGTGGTGCTATTAACATCAAGTTGCTGGTTCAATCCCCGAAGGAGCCACTGTGAGCTGCACCTTCCTTAAACGAACAAACAAACAAACAAAACAGTCTTTCAAGAAGGCTGTTCCCAATTCACACTGTCACTAAGTGTTAATTAGATCATTTGTTTCCTTATGCTCTTCAAACCAATACACTATTCATCTTTTAAATATTTCCAATCTGGGAAAAATTAAAAATATAACTCATTAATTTGCATATCTGTGATTGTTAGAGTGCCCAAGTATCTTTTATATGTTTATTTATTCTTCTTTTTCAGTGAGTTGCCTGTTTGTATCTTTAGCATGCTTTAAAACAGGATAGTATTGGTGCAAGAAAAGACAGAGAGCTCAATAAAACCAGAATTTATGTACCTACCATATACTATATACCTATGTATATATAGGTACATAGTATATGTTAGCTCAGTGGTGAAAGAGTGGTTTATTTATTCATGGTATTGAAAAGTTGACTATCCATTTGTCGAAAACAAAGTTAGATCTCTATACCCACCACTCACAGAAATAAATTATAAGTGGATTAAGAACTAAAGGTAAAAACAAAATTATAAAAAAGTTATATATATATTAAGATAAAATATTTTTAAATTTAATTTTATGATTTATTTATGTTTATTACATTTATTGGGGTGACACTGACCCGTAAAATTTTATAGGTTTGAGTGTACAATTCTATAATACATCATCTATATATCGCATTGTGTGTTCACCACCCAGAGTCAGTTCTCCTTCCATCACCATATATTTGACCCCCTTTACCCTCTTCTTCCACCCACCCTCCAATTTAAAAATTGAAATATATTTGACATATAACATTGTGTAAGTTTAAGGTATACAAATGTCAATTTGATACATTTATATATTGCAATACAATTGCCATTGTTGCCTTAGCCAACACATCTGTTATATCATACACTTCTAATTTCTTTTTATGGTGGGAATACTTCCCATCACGTTTGATGTTTGTAATACAGTACTGTTGTCTATAACCACTATAGCCTGCATTAGGTCTCCAGAACTTATTTATCTACTAGTTGCAAGATTGTACCTTTAAACATCTCTCCTATTACCTCACGCTCCAGACCCTGGTAACCACCTTTCTACTACTCTTTGGTTTGTTTGTTTGTTTTTCCACCAGTTTGGCTTTTTTAGCTTCCACATATAAATTATATCATAAAGTAGTTGTCTTTCTCTGTCTGACTTATTTCACTCAGCATAATGTCTTCAAGGTCCATCCATGTTGTCACAAATGGCAGGATTTCATTCTGTCTCATGGCTGAATAATATCCCATTGTGTGTGTGTGTGTGTGTGTGTGTGTGTGTGTGTGTAGCACTGCCAAGACCAAGGTTGAGTTTCTTCCTTATGTTTTCTTCTAGGAGTTTCATGGTCTTAGGTCTGATGTTTAAGTCTTTGATGCATTTCAAATTAATTTTTATGAATATTATAACATAGATATCCAATTTCATTTTTCTATCTGTGGATATTCAGTTTTCCCACCACCATTTATTGAAGATACTATCCTTTCCCCATTGAGTGTTTTGGATCCCTTGTTTGAATATTAGTTGACTGTATATGTGGGGTCTTAATTTTGGGCTCTGTATTCTGTTCCATTGGGCTATAGGTCTATTTGTATGCCAGTCCCATACTGTTTTAATTAGTATAGCTTTGTAGTATAGTTTGAAATCAGGAAGTATGATGTCTCTGTTTATTTACTAATTTATTTATTTTGCCCTCAGGGTTGCTTGGGCTATGAGAGGTCCTTGGGCTATGAGAGGCTATGAGAGGGCTATGTGGCTCCATCTAAATTTTAGGATTGTTTTTTCTATTTCTGAGAAAAATGCTATTGCTTGGGATTGAGTTCAATCTATAGATAGATGGTTTTGGGTAGTATGGATATTTAAACAATATTAATTCTTCTGATTCATAAACACAATATGTCTTTCCATTTTTTGGTATCTTCTCCAAATTCTTTCAACAGAGTCTTGTAGCTTTCAGTATACAGATCTTTTACTTAGGTTTAATTTATTCCTAGGTATATTATTTTATTTTTTATGTTATTGTAAATGGGATAATTTTCTTTATTTTTTTCAGAATTTTTATTGTTCATGTATAAAAATGCAACTGATTTCTGTATATTGATTTTATATCCTACAACTTTACTGAGTTTGTTGATTAGGTCCCAACAGATTTTTGTTGTTGTTACTGCGTCTTAGGTATTTTCTATGTATAAGATCATACTATTTGCAAATAAATAACAATTTTATTAGGTTGATGCAGAAGTAATTGCAGTTTAAAAGGTTAAAAATAATCACAAAAACCGCAATTACTTTTGCACCAACCTAATCTTTCTTTCTGATATGGATGCTTTTAATTTCTTTGTTTTGCTTGATTGGTCTAGCTATGATTTCCAGTACTATATTTAATAAGAGTGGTGAGAGTGGGAAACAAGGTGGGAAACCTTGTTTTTATCCTGACCTTAGAGGAAAAGCTTTTAATTTTTCACTGTTGACTATGTTAGCTGTGGGCTTGCTATATATGGCCTTTATTATGAGTTATATTCGTTCTGTACCTAATCTGTTGATAGCTTTTTTATTGTACCATAAAAGGATGCTGTATTTTGTCAAGTGCTTTTTCTTCATTTATTGAGATAACCATATGATTTTTATCTTTCTTCTATTAATGTGGTATATCACATCACATTTATTAATGTGTATTGAACTCTCCTTGTATCCCAAGAATAAATCCCACTTTGTCATGATGTATAACCCTTTTAATGTGTTCTTGAATTTGGTTTGCTAATGTTTTGTTGATAATTTTTGCACCTATATTCATCAGGAATATTGGTCTATAGTTTTCTCTCTTTTTGTAGAGTTCTTATCTGGCTCTGATATTAAGGTAATGCGGGCCTTGTAGAATCAGTTTGAAAGTGTTCTCTTCTCTTCTAACTTTTGAAAAAGTTTTAGAAGGATGGTATTAATTCATCTTTGTTTGTAGAATTTGCCATTGAAACCATGTGATCATAGAGCTTTTATGTTGGGAGGTTTTTGATTATTGATTCAACTTTACTATTAAAATCTCTTTACTTATTATTGGTCTGTTCACATTTTCTATTTCTTTTCTATTCACTCTTACTAGGTTGTATGTTTCTAGAAATCTATCCATTTTTTTCTAGGTAATCTATTTTGTTGCCATATATTTGTTCATACTAATCTCTTATTAGTCTAAGTATTTCTGTATTATCAATTATAATGTCTGCATTCACTTATGATTTTGAGTGTTCTCTCTTTTCCCCTCGTTAATCTAGCTAAAGTTTTTTTCAACTTTGTTTATCTTTTTGAAAAACCAGCTTTTTTTTTGGTTGTTATTGTCTACTGTTTCTGGAGTCTATTTCATTTATTTCTGCTCTTTTCTTTATTATTGCCTTCTTTCTGCTAACTTTGAGTTTAATTTGTTTTTCTTTTTCTAATTTCTTGAGGTGTAAAGTTAGGTGTTTTAGTTGAGATCTTTCTAATTTCTTGATATATGTACTTATCACTACAAAATTCCCTCTAAGGACTGCTTTTGAAGCATACCACAGGTTTTAGTATATTGCATTTTCATTTTCATTTGTTTTGAGATTTAAAAAAAATTCCCTTTGATTTCTTCATTTTTTAAATTAAAATTTATTGGGGTGACAATGGATAGTAAAATTACTTAGGTTTCAATTCTGTAATACATCATCTATATATCACATTGTGTGCTCACCACCCAGAGTCAGTTCTCCTTCCATCACCATATATTTGACCTCCTTTGCCCTCTTCTACTATCTCTTACCTACGCTTATCTACTCCCCTCTTACTTTCTGGTAACCACTGAACTATTGTCTGTGTCTATGAGTTTTCGTTTCTTTCTTTGTCTTGTTCCTTTGTTGCTTTCAGTTTTATATCCCACGTATCAGTGGTCACATGGTTCTCAACTTTTTCTCTCTAATTTATTTCACTTAGCATAATAATCTCAAAATCCATCTATATTCTTGCAAATGTTAGTATTTAATCTTTTCTTATGGCAGAGTAGTATTCCATTGTGTATCTGTACCACATGTTCTTTATTTAATCATCTATAGAAGAACACTTTGGTTATTTCCATGTCTTGGCCACCGTAAATAAAGCTGCAATGAACATTGGAGCACATGTGTCTTTATGGATAAATGTTTTCAGATTTTTTGGGTAGATACCTAGGAGACGGATTGCTGAGTCATATGGTAATTCTATTTTTAATTTTTTGAGAAACCTCCACACTGCCTTCTATAGTGGCTGCACCAATCTACATTCCCACCAACAGTGTATGAGGATTTCTTTTTCTCCACAGCCTCTCCAACATTTGTCGTTATTTGCCTTATTGATGATAGCCATTGTAACCAGTATGAGGTGATATCTCATTGTGGGTATTATTTGCATTTCTCTGATGATTAGTGATACTGAGCATCTTTTCATCTATTGGTTGTTCAGAAGTGTGTTGTTTAGTTTCCACATATTTGTAAATTTTTCAGCTTTCCTCTTGTTAATTTTTACTTTCATATCATTGTGGTTGGAAAAGATAATTGGTATAATTTCAAACTTTTTAAATTTGCTAAGACTTATTTTGTGTCTTATCCTATGATCTGTCTTAGAGAATGTTCCATATATACTTGAGAAAAATGTGTGTTCTGATGCTATTAGATGGAATATTCTCAATATGTCTATTAAGTCCATTTGGTGCGAAGTATGGCCAATTCCAGTGTTTCCTTGTTGATTATCTGTCTGGATGATCTATCCATTCCTGAAGGTCCCTACTATTATTATATTGTTGTCTATTTCTCCCTTCAGGTGTGTTAGTATTTGCTTAGTATATTTAAATGCTCTAATGTTTGATGTGTGTGTGTGTGTGTGTGTGTGTGTGTGTGTATGGTTGTTATATCTTATTGATGAATTGTCCCTTTTATCATTATATAATGACCTTCTTTGTCTCTTGTTACTATTTTTCACTTAAATCTTATCTCGCTGATATAAGTATAGATACTGCTGCTTTTTTTGGTTTCCACTTGCATGATATATTATTTTTTCATTTCTTCACTTTAAGCCTATTTGGGTCCTTAAAGCTGAATTGAACCTTTTGTAGGCAGCATATAGGTGGCTTTAAAAAAAACCAAAAAACCATCCAGCCACATGGTGACTTTTGATTGGTAAATTCAATCCATTTACATTGAGAGTAATTATTGACATGTAAGTATTCATTAGTGCTGTGTTATTTATTGCTTTTTGTTGGTTTTATAGTTCCATTTTTCCTCTCCCCCCCACACCACCCTATCTTTCTGCCTACCTTTTTGAATTGATGATTTTCTGTGGTGGTATGTTTTCATTTCCCTCTGTTTATCTTTTGTACTATAGGTTTTTGTTTTGTGATTATGATGAGGCTTACATTAAACATCTTATAGATGAAACAGTACCTTTTAAACTGATAACAACACTAATAGCAACAGTTAACTCAATTTAATATTCTGTGACTTTCAGCTTGGTTGTTGATTTATTGATATCTTTTTGTGATAACATATTTTCTTGATTTTGTTCATGTTCCTTATAGTTTTGTGTTACTGCTTTAGCATTTGAAGCAGCAGACACCTCCTTAAATCTTTACTGGTTGCACCAGTAACTATGGGGTACAATTTATTGGTGTTGCTATATAGAGGGTTTCCTAAGTTATGTATAGGTAAAACTTTTCCACTCTTCTTACTTCCTCTTGTGGCAGAATTCTTTTTTTTCTTAAATTTTATTTTTTATATCAGTTTAAGGTTTACAAAACAACACAATTGATTAGACATTTATACCCCTCACATAGTGAAATCCCCCTCCCATTGTACTACCCCTCTGACATCATTATATAGCTGTTACAATACCATTGACTGTATTCCCTATTCTATACTTTACATCCCATGACTATATATGTGTATATATATATATATATATATGTGTGTGTGTGTGTGTATATATATATATGTATATATATATGTATATATATATATATATATATATATATATATATATATATATACAGTTTATAGTTGATATTCAATATTATTTTTCATCAGTTTCAGGTATTGACCAGTACAGGCATCTACACAATCTATGAAGTGATCTCCCTCATAAGTCCAGTGCTCATCTGGCACCCTACATCATCCGTACAACATTATATTCACCATACTATATTTCATATCCCCATGACTATTTTTTGACTACCAATTTGTAGTTTCTAATCACTTCACCTTACCCTCATCCCCCAAAGTCCCCCTCCCATCTAGCAGCCATTATATCTCTGAGTTTATTTCTGTTTTGTTTGCTCATTTATTCTGTTCTTTAGATTCCACATAGAAGTGAGATCATATGGTATTTGTTTTTCTCAGTCTGACTTCACTTAGCATAATATTCTCTAGGTCCATCCATATTGTTGCAAATGATAAGATTTCATTCTTTATTTGGCAGAGTAATACTCCACTGTATAAATGTACTACAATTTCTTTATCCAATAGCCTATTGATGGGCATTTCAGTTGTTTCCATATCTTAGTTATTGTGACTAGTGCTGCAATAAACATAAGTGGGCATGTATTTTTTTCAAATTAGTGTTTTGGATTTCTTTGGATAAATACTTAGGAATGGAATTGCTGAGTCATAGGTAGTTCTATTTTTAATTTTTTGAGGAATCTCCATACAGTTTTTCATAGTGGCCTAACCAATTTGCAATCCCACCAACAATGTACGAGGGTTCCCTTTTCTCCACATCGTCATCTATACTTGTTGTTTTGGATTTATTGATGGTAGCCATTCTGACAGTGTAATGGTATCTCATTGTGGTTTTTATTTGCATTTCTCTGATGATTGGTGATGTTGACCATATTTTCATATATCTAGTGGTCGTCTGTATGTCCTTTTTGGAGAAGTGTCTCATCATGTCCTCTGCCTTCTTTTTAAGAAGTTTTTTTTTTTTTTTTGGTGTTGAGTTGTATGAGTTTTTCAGAAATAAATTTTGGATATCAACCCATTATCAGATGTATGATTTGCAAATATCTTCTCCCATTCAGTAGGATGCCTTTTTGTTTTGTTAATGGTTTCCCTTTTTGTTAAAAAAACTTTTTAGTTTGATGTAGTCCCATTTTTAAAAAAAATTTTTTTTTGCTTCACTTGCCTGAGGGGATATATCAGTAAAAAATATTACTAAGGATAATGTCTGTGAGTTTACTTCCTATAATTTTTTTCTTGGAGTTTTTATGGTTTTGGCTCTTACATTTTAGTTTTTAATCCATTTTGAGTTTATTCTTTGTATAACTAAGAAGGTGGTCCAGTTACTTTCTCTTTCTTTCTTTCTTTTTTTCTTTCTTTCTTTCTTTCTTTCTTTCTCTCTCTCTCTCTCTCTCTCTCTCTCTCTCTCTCTCTCTCTCTCTCTCTCTCTCTCTTTCTCTGCATGTATCTGTCCAGTTTTCCCAGCATCATTTATGAAATTGACTGTCTTTACCCCAATATAAATTCTTGCTTTCTTTGTCATGGATTAAATGACCATATAGGCATGGATTTATTTCTGGGCTCTCTATTCTGTTCCATTGATCTATGTGTCTGTTTTTATGCTGATACCATGCTGTTTTGATTACTATAGCCTTGTAGTATAATTGATATCAGGTAGTGTGATACCTCCCCCACTTTGTTCTCAGGATTCCCATGGCTATTTGGTGACTTTTATGGTTCCATATAAATTTTGGGATTATTTGTTCTAGTTCTGTAAAAAATGTCATGAGTATTTTGATAGGGATTGTATTGAATCTATGTATTCCTTTGGGTAGTATATACATTTTAATTATATTAATTCTTCCTATCCATGAGCGTGGTATATGTTTCCATTTGTTTGTATCTTCTTTATTTTCTCTCTTCAATGTCTTACAATTTTCTGAATACAGGTCTTTTACTTCCTTGGTTAAATTTATTCCTATGTATTTTAATTTTTTTTGATGCATTTGTAAATGAGATTGTTTTATTAATTTCTCTTTCTGATAGTTCATTATTAGTGTATAAAAATGCAACTGATTTCTGAATATTAATTTTGTGTCCTGCTATGTTACCAAATTCATTTATCAGTTCTAATAGTTTTTCGTGGAATCTTTGGGGCTCTCTCTATGTAGTGTCATGTCATCTACAAATAATGACAGTTTTACTTTCTTCTTTTCAATTGGGATGCCTTTTATTTCTTTTTCTTGTCTGATTGTTGTGGCTAGAATTACGGTACTCTGTTGAATGAAAGTGGTGAAAGTAGACAACTTTGTCTTGTTCCTGATCTTAATAGGAGTGCTTTTAACTTTTTCCCATTGAGTACGATGTTAGCTGTGGGTTTATCATATATGGCCTTTATTATGTTGCTATATGATCCCTCTGTTCCTACTTTGCTCAGAGTTTTTATTATAAATGGCGCTGGATTTTGTCAAATTCTTTTTCTGCATATACTGATATGACTACATGATTTTTATTTTTTATTTTGTTAATGTGGTGTATCATGATAATTGATTTGTGGATATTGAACCAACCTTGCTTACCAGGAACTAATCCTACTTGATTGTAGTGTATGATCTTTTTAATGTATTCGGTTTGCTAATATTTTGTTGATGATTTTTGCATCTATGTTCATTAGGGATATCAGCCTATAGTTTTCTCTTTTTTTGTAATGTCTTTTTCTGGTTTGGGGATCATAAAAAGAGCTTGGGAAACTTCCCTCCTTCTGGATTTTTTGGAATACTTTGAGGAGAATAGGAGATAATTCTTTTTTGAATGTTTGGTAAAATTCGCCTGTGAAGCCATTGGGTCCAGGGCTTTTGTTTGTTGGGAGCTTGTTGATTACTAATTCAATTTCATTGGTGGTAATCAGTCTGTTCAAATTTTCTTTTTCTTCTTAATTCAGCCTTGGAAGATTGCATGCTCCTGGAAATGTATCAATTTTTTCAAATTATCTAATTTGTTGGCATGTAGTTGCTCATAGCATTTTCTTAAAATTCTTTGTATTTCTGTGGTGTTTTTTTTTTTTTCACTTCTCCTCTTTCATTTCTTATTTTATTAATTTGGATCCTCTCTTTTTCTTGAGAAGTCTGGCTAAAGGTTTGTCGATTTTGTTTATCTTTTCAAAAAACCAGCTCTTGGTTTCATTGATCTTTTTTTTTGGGGGGGGGTCTCTATTTCATTTATTTCCACTTTGATCTTTATTATTTCCTTATTTGCACTCCCTTTGGGCTTATTTTGTTGTTCTTTTTCCAGTTCCTTTAGATGTAAAGATAGGCTGTTGACTCGAGATTTTTCTTGCTTCTTTAGGTAGGCATGCATTGCTATGAATTTGCCTGTTAGGATTGCTTTTTGCTACATCTCATAGATTTAGGGTCATTGTGTTTTCATTTTCGTTTGTCTCAAGCTAGCTTTTGATTTCTTCCTTGATCTCATTGTTGATCCATTCATTATTTACTAGCATGTTATTCAGTCTCCATGTGTTTGTGTCTTTTTCAGTTTTTTTTTTGTGTAATTGATTTCTAGTTTCATAGGACTGTGGTCAGAGAAAACACTTGATATGATTTTACTCTTTTTAAATTTATTGAGATTTGTTGTGACCTAACATGTGGTCTATCTCAGAACATGTTCTATGTGCACTTAAAAAAAAAAAAAAAGTACATTCTGCTGCTTTGGGGTGGAATGCTCTAAAACAGGGATGTCCAAACTTTTTTCAACGTTTTTCACCAAGGGCCATATTCGGTAAAATACACAAACAGCCAGGCCACTCACTCGAGGTGAAGTATGTATTGCCTCACCTGGTTTATTTAAGTAAACTAAATATATTTTTGGAATTTGCTGAGAGCCAATAAAAAATGGATTGTGGGCTGCAGTTGGCCCACAGGCCGCAGTTTGGACACCCCTGCTCTAAAAAGATCAATTAAATACATCTGGGCTAGTGTGTCATTTAAAGCCACTGTTTCCTTGTTGATTTTCTGTCTGGAAAATTTGTCCATTGGTATCAGTGTGGTGTTAAAGTTCCCTAGTATAATTGTGTTACTGTCTATCTCTTCCTTTATGTCAATCAATATTTGTTTTATATATTTATGTGTTCCTATGTTGGGTGTATTGATGTTTAGTAGGGTTATGTCTTCTAGTTGGATCAACCCCTTTATTATTATGAATTGTCCTTATTTGTCTCTTATTATAGTATTTGTTTTAAAGTATATTTTGTTCAATATAAGTATTGGTATCCCAGCTTTTTTCTTGTTTTCATTTGCATGAAATATCTTTTCCATCCTTTTACTTTCAGTCTATATGTCTTTCGATCTGATGTGGGTCTCTTGTAGACAGCATGTACATGGGTCTTGTTTTCTTATCCATTCAGCTACCCCATGTCTTTTGATTGGAGCATTTAATCCATTTACATTTTAAGTGATTATTGATAGGTACATAGTTATTGCCATTTTATAATTCATATATCTTATTTTTATTTATATTTTATATTACTATTTATTTATTTGTTTTGGTTTTCCCCCTTTTTCTTTTTAAAGAAGTCCTTTTAACATTTGTGGTTGTACTGGCTTGGTGGTAATGAATTCCTTTAGTTTTTTCTTGTCTGGGAAGCTCTGTATTTCTCCTTTACTTTTAAATGATAGCCTTGTTGTGTAGAGTAGTCTTGGTTGTAAGCCCTTATTTTTCATCACTTTGAATATTTCCTACTATACTGTTCTGGCCTGCAAAATTTCTGTTGAAAAACCTGCTGACAACCTCATGGGAGTTCCCTTATAAGTTATTAGTTGCCTTTCTCTTGCAGCTTTTAGGAGTCCCTCTTTGTGCTTGACCTTTGCCATTTTCTTGATAATGTGTTTTGTTTGTGGGCCTGTTTGTGTTCATCTCGTTTGGAACTCTCTGCACTTCCTAGACTTCTATGTCTATTTCCTTCATCAGGTTAGGAAAGTTTTAAGTCCTTATTTCTTCAAATAGGTTCTCAATCCCTTGCTATTTCTCTTGCTCTTTTGGTATTCCTATTATATGAATGCTGTTATGCTTGATTTTGTCCCAAAGGTCCCTTAAACCATCTTCATTTATTTTTAATTTATTGGTGTGACAGTTGTTAGTGAAATTACATAGATTTCAGTTGTACAATTCTGTATTACATCATCTATGCTGAACCCAATGTGTGTTCACCACCCAGAGACAGTTCTCCTTCCATCACCATATATTTGATCCCCCTTACCCACATCTCCCTCCCCCCACCCCCCTTACCCTCTGGTAACCACTAAACTATTGACTGTGTCTATGAGTTTTTGTTTCTCATTTGTTTGTCTTGTTCTTTTGTTGTTTTTGGTTTATATACCACATATCAGTGAAATCATAGGGTTCTCTGCTTTTTCTGTCTGACTTATTTCGCTTAGCATTATACTGTCAAGATCCATCCATGTTGTCACAAATATTCCTATATCATCTTTTCTTACTGCCAAATAATATTCCATTGTGTATATATACGACAACTTCTTTATCTATTCACCTATTGAAGGACATTTTGGTTGTTTTCATGTCTTGGCCACAGTAAACAAAGCTGCAGTGAACATTGGAGCACACGTGTCTTTATGGATAAATGTTTTCAAATTGTTTTGGTAGATACCCAAGAGCGGGATTGCTGGGTCATATGGTAATTCTACTCGTAATTTTTTGAGGAACCTCCACACTACCTTCCATAAAGGCTACACCAGTCTGCATTCCCACCAACAGAGTATGAGGGTTCCTTTTTCTCCACAGCCTCTCCAACACTTGTTACTATTTGTCTTGTTGATGATAACCATTCTGACTGGGGTGAGGTGATATCTCATTGTGGTTTTTATTTGCATTTCTCTGATGATTAGGGATGTTGACCATTTTTTCATATGTTTATTTGCCATTTGTATGCCCTCTTTGGAGAAATGTCTCTTCAGGTCCTCTGCCCATTTTTCAATTGGGTTGTTTGTTTTTTTGTTGTTGAGTTTCATGAGTTCCTTGTATATTTTGGATATTAGCCCCTTATCGGAGGCACTGTTTGCAAAAATGTTATCCCATTCAGTTGGTTTCCTCTTTATTTTGTTGATGATTTCTTTTTCTGTGCAGAAGCTTTTAAGTTTCATATAGTCCTATTTGTTTATTTCAGCTTTTACTTCCATTGGCTTTGGAGTCAAATTCATAAAATGCTCTTTGAACCCAAGGTCCATCAGTTTAGTACCTATGTTTTCTTCTAAGGAGTTTATTGTGTCAGGTCTTATGCTTAAGTCTTTGATCCATTTTGAATTAATTTTGGTACATGGTGACAGATAGCAGTCCAGTTTCATTGTTTTGCACGTGGCTGTCCAATTCTCCCAGCACCATTTATTTAAGAGGCTGTCATTCCTCCATTATATTTTTAGCTTTTTTCTCAAAAGTGATCTGTCCATATTTATGTGGTTCTATTTCTGGGTTCTCAATTCTATTCCATTGGTCTATGTGTCTGTTTTTCTGCCAATACCATTCTGTTTTGATTATTGTAGCCCTGTAGTACATGCTAAAGTCAGGGAGTGCGATACCTCCAGCATTGTTAAGGGTTTGTCAATTTTGTTAATCTTTTCAAAGAAGCAGCTCTTTGTCACATTAATTTTTTCTATTGTCTTTTTGTTCTCTATTTAATTTAGTACTGCTCTGATTTTTGTTATTTCCTTTCTTCTGCTGATCTTGGGTTTCACTTGTTCTTCTTTTTCTAGATCTTTAAGGTGTAACATGAGGTTATTTATCTGGGATTTTTCTTGTTTTTTGAGATAGGCCTGTAATGATATAAATGTCCCTCTTAAAACTGCTTTCGCTGCATCGCCAAAATTTCGGTAGGATGTATTTTCATTGTCATTTGTTTCTATGCATCTTTTGATCTGTCTAATTTCTTCTTTGACCTAGTCGTTCTGTAAAAGTATGTTGTTTAATCTCCATGTATTTGTGTTTTTTCCTGCTTTCTTTTCGCAGTTGATATCCAATTTCAAAGCCTTGTGATTAGCGAATATGCTTCGTATGATTTCAATATTCTTTAATTTGCTAGGGCTGATTTTATGTCCCAATATATGGTCTATCCTTGAGAATGTTCCATGTACACTCGAAAAGAATGTATAGTCTGATGTTTTAGGATGAAGTGCTCTCTATATGTCAATTATGTGCATTTCATCTAATGTGTCATTTAGGGCTGCTATTTCGTTATTTATTTTCTGTTTGGATGATCTATCCATAGCTGTCAATGATGTATTTAAGTCCCCTAGTATAATTGTGTTTTGGTGAATTTCTCCCTTTAATTCTGTTAGTAGTTGCTTGGTATATTTCTGTGCTCCCTGATTGGGGGCATAAATATTGATGACTGTTATGTCTTCTTGTTGTATAGTCCCCTTTACCATTATGAAATGTCCATCTTTGTCTCTTGTTATCTTATTCACCCTGAAGTCTGTTTCATCGGAAATCATTATGGCTACACCTGATTTTCTCTGGGTGCCATTTGCTTGGAGTGTCAATTTCCACCCTTTCACTTTGAGTCTATGCTTGTCCTGTAGCTGAGATGTGTCTCTTGGAGACAGCATATGGTTGGGTTTAGTTTTTTGATCCAATCTGTGCCTTTTTATTGGTGAGTTCAGTCCATTTACATTTAGGGTGATTATTGATACGTGAAGATTTCCTGTCTTTCTATCTTTAGTTTTCTGGTAAAGCTGTGTCTCCATTGTTTCTTTGCTTTTTTGTTGTCTATTATTTCTGTGTGGTGGTATTCTATGATGTTTCCCTCTGTTTCTTGTTTTATTACAGTATATATTTCAGTTCTGGATTTTTTTTGAGTGGTTACCCTTAAGTTTATGTAAAAAAAAGTTTGATATTTAGAGTATTCCATTTTCTTGATCACGCTTACTTTCTCCATTCCCATATTCCGGTTCAGGCCTTTACTCTCCCCCTTTTTATGTTGCCACAAATTGTCCCTGTTGATGGTGGTCGAAAAGCCTCCTTTAGTATTTCTTGTAGTGCAGGTCTTGTGTTAGAAAATTCCCTCAGCCTCTGTATGTCTGGAAAGGTCTTTATTCCTCCTTCATATCTAAAGGATATCTTTGCTGGATATATTATTGTTGGCTCATAATTTCTCCCTTTCAATAGTTTGAATATTTCGTTCCACTCCCTCCTGGCTTGTAGAGTTTCTGCTGAAAAATCTAATGATAATCTAATGGGCTTTCCTTTGTAAGTTACCGTCTACTTTTCCCTGGCTGCCTTGAGGATTCTTTCTTTGTCATTGATTTTATACAGCTTCAATACAATGTGCCTTGGAGAAGGCCTGTTGGGATTGAGGTAATTACGTGTTCTATTTGTTTCTTGGATTCGAGGATCCAGTTCTGTCACAAGTTTGGGAAGTTCTCATCAACAATTTGTTTGAATATACTCTCTGTTCCCTTCTCTGTTTCTTCTTCTGGTATGTCCATTATTTTTATATTGCTCTTTCTGATAGAGTCAGAAAGTTCTTGTAGAGTTTTTTCATTTCTTTAAAGTCTCAAGGCTCTTTCTTCTTTCATCTGTGTAATTTCCAGATTTCTATCTTCGATGTCACTGATTTTTTTCTCCATCTGGTCAACTCTACTACCGAAGCTTGTTATTTCATTCTTAATTTCTTCTATTGAGTTCTTAATCTCCAGAAATTCCATTTGGTTCTTTTTTTAAAAATTTCAATCTCTTTCGTAAAATGCTCATGTTGTTCTTTGATTGCATTTCTGAGTTCATTAAGTTGTCTTTCCGTGTTTTCTTGCATCTCGTTGAGTTTTTTCAGAACTACAATCTTGAATTCTCTGTCATTTAAGTCTCATATTTCCATATCTTTAAGTTCCTTTCTGGAGACTTTTCACTTTCTTTCTGCACTATCTTGTTGCCTTGATTATTCATGGCAATTACTAATTTATTATTTCTCTTCCTAGACATCTACAGGAGTGGTTTCTGCAACAGGTTGATAGGAGGAGGTCTTTCTTTTGTTTTCCAATACTTGTTGGTAGAATGTTTTATTTTCTCTCCGACTGCAGCCCTTTTTTTCCTCTCTCACACAGTAGTGCTATATTTTCTCTGCACTATTCCAGCTTCTCACACAATGGGGGGATTCCCTGGGAAACGGGCTTCTCTTCTGTTAACAGTTCGCCTGGGTTATAGAGCACAACGTCCCTACGGGGATGCGGAGAGCTTTTGAAGTTCCAAAGCTCTTTCTGCACCAGATTCAGAGCCTGTATGTTTCAGCAGTTCTGTTTACTCCTGCAGGGATCCGCCCAGATAGGAGGGGCCAGGGGCGGGGTGAGTTGTGAACGGTGGCCCAGAGCAATTGCGGTGACCACCACAGCCAGTCCTGCTTCCACAGCTCCCTCCCCTTTGCCGGAACTAGTTGGGCTGCAAATCTGTGTCTGCAGTCCTCAGTTCTCAGAACAGCAAATTTTCTGTTGTTTTGATCTGACACTGCTACTGTTCCGCTTCTAGCACCTGGCAGGTGGGGGCGGGGCGAGCTCTGGGAGGGTATAGAGGGGGTGGCTGGTCTCCGTGCCTAATGCTTCCATTCTCTGCTCGGCAGTGAGTGCTTTAACCATCGTTTTCAGCCTTCTTCCCTCAGTCGTTTGTCTGAGGTCTCTGCCATGAGCGTTGAGTTCAGCCGTGTTATATGCTGCCCCCTCAGCCCTGTGGGCCATAAGCAGAGCCCTACCAGTCCGAGTTCTTCTTTCTCCCACAGCTGCCGTAGTTCCGGGATGTAGCAAGCTTGGAGCACTGTGCTAGGTCTGCATCCTGCGCCCCCGCGGCTCCGTCTCCACACTTCTCCCTTCCATCCTCCCCTGCTGGCGTGATTCTCACACCTTTAGGTGAATTCAGTAGTGGGCCTCTTCGTCATGCCTGTCTGCTGTGCAGGAAGTCCTTTGTGGAGTTATTGTTGTTCGATTAGTTGTAAAGTCCAGGGCAGCTTTACAGAGGCTCACCTCACGCCGCCATTTTGATGAAGTCTCATCTTCATTTTTTTTTAATTCTTTTCTCTTGTTATTGTGCTGATTGGGCATTTTCTGCTCACTCGTCCTCTGCTTCATCTAGTCTGCTGTTGATTTCTTCTAGTGTATTCTTCATTTTAGTTATTATATTATTTATTTTTGACTGTTTTTTTCTTTTTGGCTTCTGTGTCTTTCTTTATGCTTCCTATCTTTTTATTGAAGTTTTGACTAAGTTTCTTAAGTATTCTCATAACTGTTTAAACTCTGTCTCTGGTAGGTTGATTGCCTCCATTTCATTTAGTTCTTTTCTGGAGTTTTGTTTTCTTCTTTTATTTGGGACACATTTCTTTGTTTCTTCATTCTGGCTGCCTCTCTCTGTTTGCTTCTGTGTATTAGGTAGATCTCCTATGTCACTTAGTCTTTGCTGGGTGGCCTTATGTAGTATGTGTCCTGTCTGGTCCAATGTTGCAGTCTCTGATCACCTGAGCTGATGTTCTAAGAGTGTCCCTTGTGTGTTTTGTGCATACTATCCTGTTGTAGTTGAGCCTTGATTGCTCATGGCATGTTGATGGGCATGATTGACTCTCAAGCTGACTGGCTGTGAGCCCTGGCTATGCCCACAGTGTATGAGGTGCTTTGTGGGGCCTGATCCCTCAGAAGAGTATTTGCATCAGCAGGCTCTTGAGACAACCCTTTGGGTTAATTTAATTGCCTCAAATTAGTTATTTGTGGGGCTAATTGGGTAGTGCTTATGTGTGGTCTGAAGTCAGCCTCTGGGTGTGTTGTTTCTGGTTTCTCTTGGGAGAGACTCCTGTTCATGCCATTTTCAGTCTTGCCTATGACTAGCCCGTGGGTGCCTGGTAGGACCTTCAAAGCTATATGTGGTTGGTTGCTGCCTGTGCTGAACCTGGAGGCTTGTGGTGGTGGCCTTGTTGTGAACCAAGGCCAGCTGACACCAGTATTGAATCTGGGGCAGTTTAGCAAATGGTCCAGTGCTTCCCTAGGCCTGTTGACACCTGCCAGCTACCCATAAATCTCAGCCACTGAAAGAGCCTCTTAGGTGTGTGGGCTGGGCTGGTTTACCTGGTGTTGAGAGTGCCCCAGTGATGCAACACTATTAGGTGGAGGGGTCCCCGGGAATTATGGGGTATGGTCGATGGGTTTTACAAAGTTAATGCAGATTCTTGTGCCAGTGCCAGGCCTATGACCATGTCACAAAATGCCCTGAGAACACTGCAGCCAGCCACTGCTTGACTCACATCCGCAGATCCCTAAGAACCTCCTAAGAGAGGCCACAGCACCGGCTGTGACTGACTGGTTGCCACTGAAAGTTCTGTAGATTGCCACAGGCCCTTTGCTGATATGAAAGGCCTCTGCAGCCTGTGGGGCAGGGCTTGCCACCGAGGAGCTGAGAATTTCCCCAGTGATACAGCATTCACTGGGCAGGACGGAGAACAAGGGCGTCACCAATGTTGGTGTGCATGTACAGATTTTACATGGTGTGGTCTCAGATTTGGCCTTTTGGGGGAGGGTTCAACACAGGAAAGATGGCGCCCTCCTGCAGGCTACATGTGAGGTAGGCTCCACACAGGGACAATGGTGGCTGTCCCTTCAACCCTTGCCTCGAAGCAAAACAACTCAGTCTTTCCCCGTATATCTTTGGTGCCTCTCAAGTTGCCGTCCATGCACTGGAGCCCAGGTGAGTGTTTCCAAGCGAGTGAGTCTGGGCCCTTTAAAAGGATGTATTTCTACCTGCCTTCCATCTCACTGAGATGAATGGACAGAGTCTGTACTGATTTTCATGCCAGATGTTGTGAGGACTCCTCTTCCCAGCACAGGACTCCGGACTGGGGAACTTTATGTGGGGCTGGGACCCCCTCCCTCTTTAGGGGAGACCTCTACCACCACGATGTCCCTTCCAGTGCTCAACCACTACCTGTGGCTTTGGGGTCAGCCTGTTTTGTGTATTCACCCCTCCTATTAGTCTTAGCGTGTCCTTTATTTATATCCTTATTAGTAGGTTTTCTGTTCAGCTAGTCTTCAAATGGTTCTTGAGGTTGATTGTTCTATAATTTAGTTGTAATTTTACTGTGATCCTGGGAGGCAGCAGGCACAGCACTTACCTGTTCTGCCATCTTGGGCTCCCAATTGTGCTTCTTTTCTCCTGCTTTCTTTTCCTTAATATTAGCATGGTATATTTTTCTCCATTAATTTACTTTTAATCTATATGTATCTCTATATTTAAAGTGGATTTCTTGCAGACAGCATATATTTGGTTCATGTTTTTTGGTCCACTTTGGCAATCTGTTTTTCATTGGTGCATTTGGACCATTGACATGGGCCTGTGTTTTGATGAAGGTCTGGTAGATCTCAATAGCAGACAATCTTTGGATATATTTTCATGATAGGTGAGATAAGGCAAATAATGCACATAGTACAGTGTCTAGGACATAATAAATACTCAAACATTAGTCATTATTGTTAGGATTATGATTTTTACTTGTCAGCTTCAAAATTTACTGTTTGGATGTCCTTCCTGGTGTCTCAGTGTGACCAAAGAGATTGTTACTTATTTACCCATCTTGTTCCATTCATATATTATCACTTCCAAATGCTGTTTTAAGTCACATCAAAGTAAGCTTTCATTTAGCTGACAACCTATCACAGGGCATGTTTCCACATAAAATGAACAAATTTATAGTCATTGCCGACAGCTGTTTTTTGAAGGAAAACAGTTTATTGCAAAGAACAGTGATTAATTCAGCTCATCAGCCTGTAGTAGCAAATGCTTAAAAGGCCCTCATTGTGTAAGCCCCCTCAGTGTCTTAAAAGCTACATTTCTGAATTTGTCAGAATTTCCTGAGCTTAGACTAGATGTCCAGAGGCCACTTAATCCACTCTCCTGCCTCCTGCACTATTTTTAAAGACCTCTAAATAAAAATAGGGCTTGTTTTTCCTTGGCAATGGGCCATGAGGAGAAGTGGATTTGGCAGTATCTATGTTTCAGAATTTATGAGCATTAGAAGGGGCCCTTGCCTCAAATAGTGACTTGTCAGTGCCTAAAAGGGGACAAAGTCTGATGCTACAATTATAGGACATGTTTAAAGAACATATGGTACGACTGGTTTCCTTTTCCCTTCCTTGCACCTACTGGTGAGAGGTGGTATGTGATAAGATGGAGTTGAGCCAGAAACTTTCTTAGTATAATACCCAAAGGAGTTTAGCTACAACAGGCCTCAGTATAGCAGGAAAACATTCTGTGCTGCTCTTCCTGTGAGGAGAGCATTTGACGGCCATATTCAACATGACCTCCAGGGCCTTGCTGTAGACCCCCTGGTGGAGTCAGGACCCTCCAGGAGAACTGAGGGGGGAAAAACATAGGAGAATATGGAGGAAGAACTGAGAGCAAGAGCAGCGAGTGAAAAGACATCCAATCACTAATCCCTATGGAATGGATTTCAACCGGATGGGATGGGACAAGTGTTGAACTGTGTCTTGGATTCTGGTCAGCTGATACTGAGGGCATTTTCTTTCTAGCAATAGGTAGATCTGCTCACTGGATCAGACATTGCGGACACTGCTGAGTGACTTTCAGGACTTTCCTTTTCCATCTATTGGTTAAACTTAGACTGAAGCATCTAAGTCAGTCTGCAGAGCAGGAACCACAAAAAAGGGAAAGACTGGACTTGTCTGAGGGAAACTTTATGGCCTTTCTCAAGTGTGCTTGTAGGCTTTCCAGCAACTAGTCACTGAAGTCTGGCTCCTGCGAGTCATGGATTCAGGCACGGGGCCACAGCGTTGAGAAAGTTCTTGCTTCAATTTGTTGTGCAGTCAGGGAGGGAAAGTGAAGACAGAAAACTGACCTCCTCCATTTTCACCCAGATGAGAATTCAGGAAGTGAACTTGTTTCCTGTCATTCATTTTCTAGCAATTTGTTCTAGTCTGAGTTGTGCCTAATCTTTTTGTTATGCTCTTTTGTTTGTCTTATGCTCATGTATCTTAATTTGTTCTTCTTTATTTCTCTATAAATTAACAAAATTTTTGTCACTTCCTGTCCCTCGTCCTTTGCACAGCTAATCATTAGCTTTGATTCAGTAGGCCCGTATGTATCAATATCTGAGAACTATTTATTGTTTACGGAAACCATATTAACAGATTGGTAAAAACCACAGTGGTCAGTTTGTCAAATCCATGATACAAACAGGTTACAACTCTTTGGCTGAGTTTCGTAGTTTAGTAATATGATAATATTTTGTTTTTGGAGTTTCTAAGAGGCATCCCATACCTGTTTTCATTTATTTTTTATTCCTTGACCTCTCTGAAGGTGGCTTTTTTAGAATCCCCATTTTACAAGTATGGGAACAATGGTGCGGAGAAATCACCAGCTTGTTCATGGTGGGGCCAAGCTAGGAGCACCTGACTCCACATTTCATGATCACGTTGTTCCTACTGAACACACTCTGAAAAAGAATTCCATTGTCTCAGGGAGAAAAATGAAATTTGTGTGGGTTAAACATGGATATTAAAGACAGCTGTTGTTTTTTTGTAAAACTGGTTGAAATGTTGACTTTTAAAGTTTTTGGCCACCTGTGGTGGTGGGAGGATGAGATTTAAGGCAGACTTGTTTTCTTTTAGGAAGCAGTGAGTTCAACACGTTCTGCGTTGCACATCTGTATAACCACACAGCATTTCAGAGGGTCAGGTTTCCAGAACTGTTGGCAAGCATTGCACTTCATATTTCCCAGACAACACACACTGCTGTGAAAGAAAGAAATATTTGTTTTTTCTCTAACTGCAGAGCCATTAAAAAGCAAGAAGCCACATCTCCAAGGCAGCAACATTCCTTATTAAAAGCAGTAGGACCCTTTTTCAGCACAAATGGGAAGCTGACAAGTGCCCCTGCCCTAACTCACAAAACTGCTTAGCCTCTGGTCGTTCTGGGGCATTGTTGCCCAGAGAAGCCACAGGCTCTAAACAAAAGATGGCATTACAGGTACAGAGACATACCCTACACTCAGGGTTTGCTCCTGGGAGTACAGCTCAGGCTGAGTAGGGCCAGAGGGGACCACATTCCCCACCATAGCAAAGCAGCATCTTCCCATTACTGCTCAATGTACATGTGCTGGAACAAGCAATTTCACACCTTCTCCTTGGTTTGTCAAGACATTAAAAAGAAAAATGCTAATGTGATTGGAGGTAATTTTCTGAAGCCTGTGGAGAAGGTAGGTGTCAGTAACTGGCTATCAGGTTGTTATTTACAGACTATTTGTTGCCACGAGGGTAGTGGCACTTAAAAGTAGCTCAGAGTGCCTCAGGAACCAGGCCCAGCACTGCATAGAAAGCAACATCCTGCAATTTATCAGCACATGCGTAGAAGTTGAACCTTGAATCATTTGCTTGATGGATTTTTTTTCTTTCCCTGGAAATAGGAAAAAGAATCTGTTTTCTCCTTCAGCTTCAGGCAACAGGGCTCATACAGGAAGTCCCTTTCCCTTCCTTGTCTGGAAAACAAAGATGCATACATGTTCCCCAGCACTGCAAACACAGCTCTGCTTTCAGCAGCCGCGGGGTCCCCGGACCACTTGCCCCTCCCCTGGGCTGGGCCCATCTTGGGGTTCATGCCATCTTTTCACACAGTCTTCTTTGTAAGTGTGAGAAAGAATTCCTTTAGAACCTTAAACTCAATCTCCACAGGAACCAGGGGAGTTGGTGTACATTTGCAAACAAATCTGTGCATATCACAAAGCAACCCCGGAAGATAGTGGCCGAGCTGACTCCTAAAGATTCTTGCCAGCAGTGCTGCCAGCTTCATATCTTCAATTAGTTACCTTGGCAACCTGAAATGTCTTAAACCAGGTGATAGGACTGGGCTGGGCGGGCTCCCTAAGATGTTTTCTGAACCACTGGTCCTGCGTAGGAACCCCTGATTCGCAGCCTCAGCAGAGGGAGAAGCCTTGGGCACCCACGATCCATCGGTGCATTTGTGACACTGTTGCTGCCCGTTTAGCACCTCTTCTTGCATCTGAGGAGAGCTCAGAGGCAAGGACGAAAGCCACTAGTTGTCTCAGGAAATGTCCCGCCTAGTTTTCAGTTTTCCCTTTGGGTGTTTGCTAAAATAGCATCTTAGAAATGCGCAAAGACGGTGGCCATCCTGCTGTGACAAGGACGAGCGGGGTCTCTGGACTATGCTCCTAGGACGACGACTGTTTGGAGGACTTGCTCCTGCAGTTTTTCTCTCCACAGAATCAGGAAAGAGTGAAAAGGGACTGCCACCAAATCCCATGAAGCGAAGTCCACCATAAAAACCGGTATAAGCCGCCGCGCCGGCCCAGCCGTTTAACGCCGTCACCTCCGAGAACCTCCAGCATCATGCGTGGCTGTGCCTGGTGCGCTTTCCTAGACCTAACCTGAACCTCGAGGCCGTCTTCGTCTTCCAGACGACAGTCACCTCACCATTGAGAGCTCGGTAAAGGTGACCCTGACGTCCTTGCCCAGAAGAGAGAGAGACAGAGACAGAGAGAGACAGAGACAGACAGAGAGACAGAGAGAGAGACAGAGACAGAGAGAGAGAGACAGAGAGAGAGAGAGACAGAGAGAGACAGAGAGACAGAGAGAGAGACAGAGACAGAGAGAGAGAGAGACAGAGAGAGAGACAGAGAGAGAGAGACAGAGACAGAGAGAGAGAGTCAGAGAGAGACAGAGAGACAGAGAGAGAGACAGAGACAGAGAGAGAGAGAGAGAGAGAGAGACAGAGAGAGAGAGAGAGACAGAGAGAGACAGAGAGACAGAGAGAGACAGAGACAGAGAGAGACAGAGAGAGAGAGAGAGAGAGAGAGAGAGAGGAGATTCCGCCCTCATAGCTACAGTTGGCACTAGCACAAATACTGTTTTAAAATAAGAAATCTGTATTGATATCCTCCCTGGCAATGTGATTTCTAGCAGTGCCATTATAGTAATCACCTCGTCTTTTTTCTATATTCCCCCCTATATTTTCTATATTCCTCCCTTTATGAGTCTGTTTCTTTTGGGGAGTAATTGCCAAACATCTCCGTTAAGTTTACAGGGTGCTTTTGATTTAGTTTTTCTTTTTAAAGTAAACCTTTTAATTGAGCATAACAATCCTACAGAAAAACGATACATACCCTGAGGGTGCTGCTGAAAGAATGTTCACTAAGTGGAGCAAGCACCCAGATTAGGAAACAAAACATCACCAGCATCCCAGGAGCCCCTTTTGAGCCCCTTACAGTCACTCCACTCCACTCCCCAAAGGGTAACCCTCTACTGAGCTCTGTTATAGTAAATTGGTTTTGCTGATGTTTGAACTTTCCTTAAAATGACTCATGCATGTGGACTCATGCAGTAGTATGTCTCTGAGATTCATCCATGTCATTGAATGTGGAATTACTGAAGAGCACTCAAATGTGTGGTTTGCTCTGAAAGAATACTCAAAAAATGACAAGTAAAAGAAAATTACTTTAGAAAGGAATTTAAAACCAACTTGAGTGTTGTGGATGGGAGATCTTAGAGACCTTGGCTTTTCACGTCGAGCAGAGCTACAGGTGGAGGGGAAGTGAGAGCCAGCCGGCGCCCTGCTCTGGTCTGAGATGTGCCCCCTGACAATCCCAGCTTCTGCTCTCCTTCAATCCCTGACATGATGACTGAACATGATGACAAATCGAATATCGCTTGTTTGCTTAAGTGAGTTTGCATACTGAGCTACAGACATCTTACTGGAAGACTGCTGACCTGAGATCTGGATTCAGAGTAAAATAAATCAATTTAGAATCTAGTTCCAAGGAATGTGAGGTCAGAACTAACCAAATAATGAATCGATCAACAAGCTAAAAGTGCCTCTGCTTTTCCATCACTCACCTCTGTCCGCAGGCTCTGATCTAATTCCTTCATTTTTTTCAACTGTAAAATTGGATTAAAGTATTACAGAGTTGAAAATGCAAACAATGATTTCATATAGTATTGTTTTACACACCACTAAGAAGTAAAAATGTGCAAGATGGAGAATCTAGTAGAAGACCCCCACATAAAGCTGAGATGCCGTATCATTCTCTGTGTAAAAGTGAAGAGAAATAATTCTGCCATGCTCAAAGGTCAGTGAGAAAACATGCCTGCCTCCACCTAAGCACATGGGGGGAACGGAAAATTAAACTCCCAGGATTTGAATCTGATCAGTTAGTGGATTGCATTTACTCTGGCAAGCTCAGAATTGATTTTAAAGTAGCCTCTGTTTGGTAGTGCCCCCAGGTTCTGACAGAAGCAAATGAAGATCTTTCTGGAAGAATTAAGACTTCCATTGAGGCAACTGTAGTTGCAAGATGCCATCAACTGTTAATTTCAGAGGTCTTAGTACGTGAATCCATGACATGTGGTAATAGCGCCTGCTTCTCAGTCATATGGTGGAGCTCAAAGTGGAAACATATGCACTGCTTAGTCCATAATAAATTCAATAAATTGTAGTCATCACTGAGTAGAGTGCCTGACCTTTCCATATTTATGAATAGGTAACCTGGAGACCACCCGTAACTCTGGCCAAAGAGCAAAATAAAAATAATAAAAATATTTTTAAAATAAAATGAAAACCCTGGAATGGCCAGGGAAGGCTTCGTGGGCAAAAGAGATTTTGAGCCTGGTTGTGAAAGACAAACAAGTAAAGAGCCTATTCCAAGCTGTGGAAACAGTATGACCAAGATTTGGAGGTGGGTATAAACAGGCATTGCGTCCGAAGGAGAAGGAAGCAGAGAGCCCATGGAGATGAGCCAGTGGGCACAGGTGTGAGACAGAAGGCACCAGGGTGGGTGCAAAAGAACCTGTGCAAAATGTTTATAACCCCAGCGAAATGACAACAAGCTAGCACTCCTTCAGCAGGGGAATGAGGAAACTAGACTATTCAGTCACTATAGCAATAAAAATGAGTGAATTAGGTCTGCATGAGTTTCAGTAGTGTAATGTTGAAAGGAAAAATAAAGAACAAAAGGATACACTAGGTTATCATTTATGTACATTTCAAAAGCTCTCCAAACAACAGTAAATGTTTATGGATACCTGTAATACACAGTAAAAAGTACAAAATGAGACCTAGAACTAGGGCACTGCCTTCAGAACAATGGTGGCTTCGGCGTGTGCCTGTGAGTGGGTGGCTGTGATCGCAGGGTGGGAGCTTCTGCTCTCCGTTATGTTTTATTGAAAAGAGACAGATATCTGCAATTGTAGAGTAAAATGCTACCATGTTTGTTTTTATTTTAGTGGTGAGTGTATAGGTGACTGCTATGTTATTTTCTATGTCTGAAAGTTTCATAATTTTCTTTAAAAATTAAACAATGAAAAACTGTGAAGAAATACATCAAAATGTTCATGGAAATGTATTACAATGTTCACGCGGCTTGTGCCAGCATGGAGCTTTGTGTGACTCTTTTCTCCCCTTGATTTTCCAAGTTTTGTGACTATAGTACATTTATAATGACAAAATTATAGATGATTATTTCAATTTCTTTAAAAAGTATAGTTCTTGAGGTCTTCCTCTTTGTATCAACCTCTTAGCAAACAGGGGCTCCTTTGTAAAGTGTAGTTATAACGGCCTCTGGGGAGGGAATTAGTGAGCTGCTATTAGAGGGCTCCTGTAGTACAAAGAGCACAGTGTTGCTAATTGTGACACCAATATTTCCGCAGAACTGAATTGATGGGATCTTTCTGAATGTGGTATTTGTGGCACCAAATGAAAAAGAGCTTGTTCACTAGCCAGACTCTAGGCTGGAAAGGGACAGACAGATTTGTATTCAGGTTCTTATTGCCCAATTTGAAATCAGCATCTTCATAGTAACCAAAATTAATTCAGCAGTAATTTTGCTGAGTTAAGTCCTGGGCCTACAGGAGAGGGCGCATTGATTGGCCCAGTCCTCTAGCTGGTGGGGTCACTATAGCCTTTGAAATGTAAAGTTTTTCAAACCCCCAGTTCACAAATGTTGGGGAAAGCAGCATCCTTCTCATATTTGCAGGGAGGTGGAGGAGGTTTTAAGGTTCTTTCCAGTTACCCAGTTACCCCTAGCTTCTTGTTCTGGATTCCTCTCCCGAAATTACTGATCTTCTCACTGTATTGTTCCTCCTGAATTTGCAGCATCCGCACTGTGGAGTTGGGGGGTACCTTTCCCTCAGGGTCTGAGGAAATGTGTATGCCAGGGAGTGAGTGGGGACAAAGCCAGGAGTGCAGTTTCCAGACTCTCGGTCTCACGTGGAAAGGTGCTGGCTCAGGTAGTAAATGGCCATCAACTGTGATTGGATGGCCATCAGCTGTGGCTTGTTGGCCATCGGCTGTAACCAGTGAGCCATTGGCCACTAATATACTTGCCGTGGCTATGCTAGCAGCAGATGGTGGCTGAGCTAACAAGTGCGGATTGCAGTTAACAGTGAGGATTGCAGCTAGCAAGTGGGGTTGGTTGGTTGGCAGAGAAGCAGACAGCAGGTTGCAGATTGTGTGGGTCCTATTTCCTGTGTCTCCAACCCAGCTGCCAGCGAGACTCTAGTGGCATGACTCCCCTATCTATAGCTCCTTTGGTGTTCCTTTTTGGCCTCACCATATCCTGCATTCTTATGTGGGGAACATGACCAGAGACCCCGCATGACATCCGCATGACAGGGTGGTAGAGTGGCTATGTGACATTACCACCACCTAAAACAAACATATATCCCTGATATTTAAAGTCCTTCTTATTAAAAGTCTCTCTGTTCTCCTTGATGTCTGGAACTTCTCACTGGCCCTTCCTTCAACCAGAACCCTGCCTACCACTTTGTTTCTTTGCTCCTCTCCACCTACCTTCCCCTCCCTGCCTCCCGTCTAGGGTCTCCTTGGGTTATCCTGTAGAAATTTATTAGTGAGAATGATTTTGTTCTTATAGTTTCACTGCCATCCCTGTTGGCTTTACCCCAAGGGCTATTTTTCCCCCACAACAAAATGGTACCCCAAAGAGTATCATCAAAAAAGAATTCTCCACACTAAGTCAAATTCTGCCTACAGAAGTTAAATTATCACCACCCCCTTCCAACAGTCCTGCCACTGGCCTTATCCCTTGAAAATATAATTTGGGAATCAGGACATATCCAGAACAAAATTGAACCATATTGTGCTAAGTGTCAAATAAATGATGAAAGTGGTAAGTTCTGTAGGTATTGGTGTGGCATGGGGGAGAAAACTAAGGCATTATATGACCTAGTAAGAAATTATTTAAATTATTGAAATGATGGAAACTGAAGCAGATTTTTCAATAATAACATCCCTGAAACTGGCTTTTTGGATGTCAGGCTGACTTCACGTGCTGGGGGCAGTTCCCTCTTATATAAAAGATGCAATGGGCCCAGACTTATCAGCTGCTGCCTGGGGGAGGGCAGGTGGCGGGAGGGTCTCAAGTCTGCTCCAGTCTAATTGCCAAGGACAGAGGCAGGACTGTGTTTTCCTGCGTGAGGATGGGAGTAAAAGAAAATTCGAACTAGGAAACCCCTTAGAGTCCTAGTCCAGGTGAGCATGGAGCTAATTTCTGAAAGTGGGGCTCTAACAAGAGCCACCTGTGCCATAAGTGAAAAACCAGAACTGAAATAAGCAGATAACTTTTGACAATGCCAATGCAGCCTGAAGTCTGTTTTGGAGTGGCGTCACATTGACCAACTGTGAGCAAACATTGCCTAGCACAGTGCTTGGCCCACAGCAATTCCTTAGTTAGTTTGTTGAGTGGAAAAGGATAACCAAACTCAGGAATTTATGGAATCAATCATGATATAATTGATTGCACTTCTGAGGTCAAGCATTCCTTGGGCTTCACCCATGGCTGAGATGACACATGGCCCCACATGAACTGAGAGGCATCATCTGGGCTGCATCTGAGACTCCCTGTTACCAAAACCCATTTCCAGGGCATCAGGGTGAGAGGGGGCTGTGGCTTTGGTTGCAGACAAGTGAACCTGCAGCTAGTGGGAGAAAGGGGACATGAGCACAGTCGTTCTACTGAGGGTGGAGCGGGGTGGGGCTGGAGCGTTATTGCTCCTATTTTCTCTTTGGGCATTTGTTTGATTACGACAAAGAACAAGTTTTTCTTCAATGCTTCTCTTCACCCCTAGATTCAGGACAACCCTGGGATGGTCATTGCCAGTGTCAGTGTATTCGGTGGGGGACAAAGGACCACTTTGTGGAATCTGGGGCTTCTAATCTTTGAAATGCTCCCTTGACAGAATCATGGGAGCAGATCCTAAGAAGGGAAGCAAATGAGGTGGAGAGTAAAATACTATTGAGTCCTCAAAGTTGGTCCTACAAGAGCCCCTCAAGACCCAGTTCAGAACTGGCTCCCAATAAAGCAGCTTTCCCCCAAAATGGCAGCACTGGGAGCCTGATGCCTCACAGTGGTGTTGACCATCATTCCAAACACTAATTACCCAACATGCGGAAGCACAATGAGTGCTTGGGAAGGAAAGATTTATTCAAGGACACAGAGTTCCTGGGTTTTTGTGTTTTTTTTTTAATCTGAGTATGGATGGCTTGCTCTGAAAAGTTACCAGCACTGATGTGGAGGTGATAGTAGTTACACAGAAAGGCAATGATTATGTAGTACAACGCCACAAGCATTTCAGCCTTAGAGTCAGCCGGCACACTTCCACAGGACTTAAAGTTGCCTCTTCACTGCAATTTAAATGTCTTAATCAGAAACTGGGAACTGACATAGCAATATCTGGCAGGTAGGATTGCTTTGAAATTCATATTTCATAAGGTTCAGTAGCTGATTCGGATTGCCTGCAAACAGTGCCCTTTTTTATTTTATTATTATTTTTTAAGTTATTGGGGTGACATTTGTTAGTAAAATTACATAATTTCAGGTGTACTATTCTGTATTACATCATCTATAAATCCCATTGCGTGTTCACCACCCAGAGTCAGTTCTCCTTCCATCACCATATATTTGACCCCCTTTACCCTCATCACCCACCCCCTCACCCCTTACCCTCTGGTAACCACTAAATTATTGTCTGTGTCTATGAGTTTTTCTTTCTCATTTGTTTGTCTTGTACTTTTGTTGTTTTTGGTCTATATACCACATATCAGTGAAATCATAGGGTTCTCTGCTTTTTCTGTCTGACTTGTTTCACTTAGCATTATACTCTCAAGATCCAACCATGTTGTCACAAGTGTTCCTATATCATCTTTTCTTACCGCCGAATAGTATTCCATTGTGTATATATACCACAACTTCTTTATCCATTCATCTATCGAAGGACATTTGGGTTGTTTCCATGTCTTGGCCACCGTAAACAAAGCTGCAATGAACATTGGAGTACACGTGTCTCTATAGAGGAATGCTTTCAGATTTCACTTGTTCTTCTTTTTCTAGATCTTTAAGGTGTAACATGAGGTTATTTATTTGGGATTTTTCTTGTTTCTTGAGATAGGCTTGTAATTATATAAATTTCCCTCTTAAAACTGCTTTCGCTGCATCCCCCAAATTTTGGTAGGATGTATTTTCATTGTCATTTGTTTCTATGTATCTTTTGATCTCTCCTCTAATTTCTTCTTTGACCCAGTCGTTCTTTAAAAGTATGTTGTTTAATCTCCATGTAGTTCTGTTTTTTCCTGCTTTCTTTTCGCAGTTGATATCCAATTTCAAAGCCTTGTGATCAGAGACCATGCTTGGTATGATTTCTATCTTCTTTTATTTGCTGAGGCTGATTTTGTGTCCCAATATATGGTATATACTTGAGAATGTTTTATGTACACTCGAAAAGATTGTATAGTCTGATGTTTTAGGATGAAGTGCTCTATATATGTCAATTATGTCCGTTTCATCTAATGTGTCATTTAGGGCTGCTATTTCGTTATTTATTTTCTGTTTGGATGATCTATCCATAGCTGTCAATGATGTATTTAAGTCCCCTAGTATAATTGTGCTTTGGTCAATTTCTCCCTTTAGTACTGTTGCTTGGTATATTTCAGTGCTCCCTGATTAGGGGCAGAGTTTCTGTTTACTTTTACTTTTTTTTGTTTTTAATTTTTCAATTACAGTTGACACTCAATATGAGTGTCAATATGAGTGTCAATATGATATTAATTTCAGAAGTACAGCACAGTGGTTAGACATTTATATAACTTATGAAATGATCCCCCAATAAGTCTAGTACCCACCGGACTCCATGCATTGTTATTACATAATTATTGACTATATTCCCTATGCTTTACTCTATATCCCTGTGACTATTTTGTAATTGCCAATTTGTACTTCTTAGTGTCTCCACTTTTTCACCCAGCCCTCAACTCCCCTACCATCTGGCAACCATCAGTTTATTCTTGGTGTCTATCCGTTTGTTTTTCTTTTATTTGTTCATTGATTTTGTTCTTTAGATTTCACATATAAGTGAAATCATTTGGTATTTGTATTTCTCTGTCTGATTTATTTTACTTAGCATAATACCCTCTTGGTCCAGCCACATTGTCACAAATGGTAAGATTTCATTCTTTTTTATGGCTAAGTAATATTCCATTGTGCATATGCACCACCTTTTCTTTATCCAATTGTCTATTGATGGGCACTTAGGTTGCTTCCATATCTTGGCTATTGCAAATAATCCTGCAATGAACATAGGGATTAATATATCTTTTCAAATTAGTGTTTTGGATTTCTTCGGTAAGTACCCAGAAGTGGAATTGCTGGGTCATATGGTAGTTGTATTTTTAATTTTTCAAGGCACCTCCAAACTGTTTTCCATAGTGGCTGTACGAATTTGCAATCCCACCAACAGTTCATGAGGGTTTTCTTATCTCCACATCCTTGCCAATACTTGTTGTTTGTTGATTTGTTGATAATCAATCTGACAGGTGTGAGGTGATAGCTTATTGTCATTTTAATGTGCATTTCTCTCACGAATAGTGACTTTGAGCATCTTTTCATATGTCTATTGGCCATCTGTATGTCCTGTTTGGAGAAATTTCTATTCAGATTCTCTGTCCATTTTTTAAATTGGATTATTTGCTTTTTTGGTATTAAGTTGTATGAGTTCTTTAAAAATTTTGGATTAACCCCTTATCAAATGTATCATTGGAAAATATCTTCTCCTATTCAATAGGTTGTCTTTTCATTTTGTTGAAGGTTTCCTTTGCTATGCAAAAATTTTTTAGTTTGATGTCATCCCATCTGTTTTTTTTTTTTCTTTTGTTTCCTCTGGGCCCAAGGAGATATGTCACAAAAATTATTACTAAGAACAATGTCTGAGAGTTTACTGCCTATGTTTTCTTCTAGGAACTTTATGGTTTTGGGTTTTAAATTTAAGTCTGTAATCTGTTTTGAGTTTATTTTTGTATATGGTGTAAGAAAGTGGTCTAGTTTCATTTTTTTTTTTGCATGTATCTGTACAGTTTTCCCAACACTATTTATTGAAGATACTTTCTTTACCCCATTGTATAGTCTTTCCTCCTTTGCCATAGATTAATTGACCATATGGGCCTGGGCTTATTTCTGGACTTTCTATTCTCTTCCATTGATCTATATGTTTGTTTTTATGCTAGTACTATGCTATTTTGATTACTATGGTCTTGCTATATAGTTTGATATCAGGTAGCATGATATCTCCAATTTTGTTCTTCTTTCTCAAGATTGCTTTGGGTATTTGTGGTCGTTTGTGATATCATATATATTTTAGGATTATTTGTTCTGGTTCTGTGAAAAGAGCCATGGGTATTTTGAATAGAATTGCACTGAATCTATAGATTGCTTTGGGTAGCATGGACATTTCATGATGTTATTTCTTCCTTTCCATGAGCATGGTATATACTTCCATTTATTTATATCTTCTTCAGTTTCTTTCTTAAATGTCTTATGATTTTCTGAGTGCAGGTATTTTACCTCCTTGATTAAATTTATTCCTAGATTTTTTTTCTGATGGTATTTTAAATGAGATTTTCTTAATTTCTCTTTTGGATAGTTTGTAATTAGTGTCTAAATATGCAATGAACTTCTAAATATGAATTTTGTATTTTGCTATTTTACTGAATTCATTAATCACTTCTAAAAGTTTTTTTGTTTGGTTTGTTTTGTTTACTGGGTTCTTTAGGGTTCTCTCTACATAGTATTATGTCATCTGTAAATAATGACAGTTTAATTTCTTTTCAATTCGAATGATTTTATTTCTTTTTCTTGTTTGATTGCTGTGGCTAGGACTTCCAATACTATGTTGAATAAAAGTGGTGAACGTGAACATTTTTGTCTTTCTCCTGATCTTAAGGAAAATGTTTTTAGTTTTTCCCAATTGAATATGATGTTAGCTATAGGTTTGTCATATATGGGCTTTACTATGTTGAGGTATGTTTCCTCTAGTCCCACTTTGCTGAGAGTTTTTATAATAAATGGATGCTGGATTTTGTCAAATACTTTTTCTGCATCTATTGATATGATTATGTGATTTTTATCCTTCATTTTGTTTGTGTGGTGTATCATGTTAATTGATTTGCAGATATTAAAACAACCTTTGCATTCCAGGAATAAATCCCACTTGATCATGGTATATGATCTTTTTAATGTATTGCTGAATTCAGTTTGCTAATATTTTGTTGAACATTTTTGCATCTATGTTTATCAGGGATATCGCCTATAATTTCTTTCCTTCCTTCTTTCCTTCCTTCTTTCCTTCCTTCTTTCCTTCCTTCTTTCCTTCCTTCCTTCCTTCCTTCCTTCCTTCCTTCCTTCCTTCCTTCCTTCCTTCCTTCCTTCCTTCCTTCCTTCCTTCCTTCCTTCCTTTCTTTTGTAATGTCTTTGTCTGGTTTTGGAATCAGGGTAAATGGTGGCCTTGTAAAATGAGGTTGGGAGCCTTCCATACTCCTGAATTTTTTGGAATAGCTTGAGAACAATAGGTCTTAATTCTTCTTTGAATGTTTGGTAAAATTCACTTGTGAAGCCATTTGGTCCAGGACTTTTGTGTGTCGGGAGTATTTGGATTACTGATTCAATTTTGTTAGTAGTAATCAGTCTATGTGGGTTTTCTGTTTCTTCTTGATTCAGCCTTTGAAGATTGTATATTTCTAGGAATTTATCCATTTCTTTCATGTTGTCCAATTTGGTGCCATATAATTGTTCATAGTATTTTTTCACAATCCTTTGTATTCCTGTGGTGTCAGTTGTCACTTCTCTTATTTACTTTCTGATTTTACTTATTTGGGTACTCTCTCTTTTTTCCTTGATGATTCTGATTAAAGATTTGTCAATTTTGTTTATCTTTTAAAGAAGTGGCTCTTGACTTTATTGATCTTTTGTATATTTCTTTTTAGATTCTATTTCATTTATTTCTACTCTGATCTTTATTATTTCCTTCTTTATACTCAGTTTGGCCTTTGTTACTTTGTTCTGGTTCCTTTGGGGGTAAGTTTAGATTATTTAGTTGAGATTTTTCTTGTTTTTTTGAGGTATGCCTGCATTGCTATGAATTTCCCCTTAGGACTGGTTTTGCTGTGTTCCATAGATTTTGGATTGTTGTAATTTCATTTTTCTGAAGGTATCCTTTGATTTCTTCCTTGTTTTTATTATTAACCCATTCATTGTTTAGTAGTATGTTATTTGGCTTCCATGTGTTTGTATGTTTTTCAGTTTTTTCTTGTGATTAATTGATTTCTAGTTTCATATCACTGTGGTCAGAGAAAATGGTTGGTATGATTTCAATCTTCTTAAACTTATTGAGACTTCTTTTGTGTCCTAACATGTGGTCTATCCTGGAAAATTTTCTATGTGCACTTGAAAAGAATGTATATTTTTTTGCTTTGAGGTGAAGTGTTCTAAAAATATCAATTAAATCCATGTGATGTAATGTGTGATTTATGGCCACTGTTTCCTTATTGATTTTTTGTCTGGATGATCTATCCATTGATGTCAATGGAGTGTGAAAGTACCCCACTATGGCTGTTTTACTGTTGATCTCTTTCATTGTGTCCGTCAATATTTGTTTTATAAATTAAGTGCTCCTATGTTGGGTGAGTAAATATTTACAAGGTTTATGCTCTCTTGTTGGATTGATCCCCTTATCATTATGTAATGTTCTTTGTCTCTTGTTATAGCCTTTGTTATAATTTTGTCTGGTATAAGTATTGCTATCACAGCTTTTTGTTCATTTCCATTCGCATGAAATAATTTTTTCTATCCCTTTACTTTCAGTCTGTGTGTGTCTTTCAATCTGAAGTTGGTCTCCTGTATAGTTGAAGCTGGTCTCGTTGTATAGGTCTTGTTTTCTTATCCATTCAGCCACCCTATCTCTTTTGATGGGAGCATTCCATCCTTTCACATTTAATGTAATTATTGATAGGTATATAGTTACTGCAACCGCTTTATCATTCATATATTTTTTTCTTTCTTCCTTCTTCTCCACTGTTTCCTTTGTCATTGTCATTTTCCTCCTCCTATTTTCCTCCTCCTCCTCCTCCTCCTCCTCCTCCTCCTCCTTCTGTCCATTTAACATTTCTTCTAATACTGGTTTGGTGGTGAACTCCTTCAGTTCTTGTCTGTTAAGGTCTTTCTCTTCTTTGTTTCTAAGTTATAGTCTTGCTGGGTAGAGTAATTGATTGTAGGTCCTTGCTTTTCATCTCTTTGAATATTTCCTGTCAATCCCTTCTGGCCTGCAAACTTTCTACTGAGAAATCAGCTGACAGTCTTATGGGAGCTCCCTTGTACATAACTAACTGCCTTTCTCTTGCTGCTTTTAAGATTCTCTCTTTGTCTTTTAAGTTTTGGCATTTTAATTATGATGTATTTTGGTGTGGACCTGTATAGGTTAATCTTGTTTGGGACTCTCTGTGCATCCTGGACTTGTATATCTATATCTTTTGCCAGGTTAGGGAAATTTTCAGTCATATTTCTTCAAATAAGTTTCAGTCCCTTGCTCTCTCTCTTTCTCTTCTCTCCTTCTGGTACCCTGATGATGCAAATATTGTTACACTTGATTCTTTTCCAGAGGTCACTTAAACTATCCTCATGTTTTAAATTTTTTTTCTTTTTGCTCTTCTGATTGGGTGTTGTATGATACCTTGTCTTCCAAATTGCTGATTTGATCCTCTGCTTCATCTAATCTCCTGTTGATTCCTTCTAGTATATTTTTTCATTTCAGTTATTGTAGTCTTAATTTCTGACTGGTTCTTTTTTATGGTTTCTCTAAGTCGTTTTTTGTTTGTTTACTATCTCTTTGTGTATATCCTAACTGATTTGCTCTTTTCTTCCCTTAAGTTTGTTGAAAACCATTATAACCAGTGTTTTGAACTCTGTATGGGATAGGTTGGTAGTATCCATTTCAATTACCATATTTCCCGAAAATAAGACCTAACTGGAAAATAAGCACTAGCATGATTTTTCAAGACGCTCGTAATATAAACCCTATCCCCAAAATAAGCCCCAGTTAAGATCGTCAGCCAGACGGATGCTTTTAGTATGTCTGTTGCAATACACGACGGATGTATTAAATTATAAAATAATAATATTAATATATAATTAAATATAAATAAATAATATTATTGATATTAATACTTAAAATAAGTGATAATATAAATTATAGTTAAGTATTTGTAAATACCCAAGCAGGCACCTTTGGATGAGAGGTAAATGCCAATGTAAACAGATGAACTCGAGATTTACTGCCGAATGACCAATCAGAACAGACACAATGCACAAATAACGTGTGCACTTGATAATGAATGGACATGGTTGTGTCTAATACAAATCTTCATAATTCAGTACATCGTGTGTTGTAACGGATGTACTTAATGCACTCATGTGAAATAAAGAAATGTTTTCTGAATTTTGGTGCCTGCAGTTTTTCGTCACTTTTGTGTAGATGATCATTCTTAACTGTAGTCATTTTTGTTGCCACTCCTGTCTTGTAAGTCTTCAATTAACACTCGATTTAACGGTAGATTTAAAGGGAATACTGTTTTGACCCCCAGACAAGATGAGTGCAAAAAGAAAGAGCTATTCTGTCGAATACAAGAAAGGAATTGTGGAGGACTCCTAGGGCAAGAATCTTATGGCTTTCTGCAAACAGAAGACGTTGGATCTTCGAATGGTCCAAAAATGGTGAGCAGGATATGATAATCTCAGTCAACAGGAGGACAAGGGAAATGCTAAGAAGTGCAAGTGTGGATCGGGTCAGCAACCATTCTTTCCTGAGCTGGAAGACATCATCTGTGAATGGATTGCTGACAGGAGAACACAGGCTTTGGTTGTATGCAGGGCTGATACTCAGGCATTTGCCCTTGCAATGGCACCACAGTTAGAAATATCCCCAGAAGAATTCAAAGCATCACAACACTGGCTGGATGGCTTCCTTCAGCGATATGTACTGTGTCTAAGAAGATCGACAACACTGTTCAAGCTGGAAGATACTGAAGTTATTAAACGTGCACTTGTATTCAAGTCCTTTGTTGATGGCATCAACTTTTCTAAATACCAACTCTCCAACATGATTGCTATGGATGAAACTGCAGTGTTTATGGGCCAAAGATCTCAAACATCAATTGGTCTGAGAGGTGCCTTGTTAATCTATATTCCCTCCACCGGTTACGAAAGTGCACGTGTTACCTGTATTTTGGCAATTCGTCTGGATGGAAAGAAAGGCCCACCTCTAATTATCACTAAGGGCAAGAAAGATAAGGTTGAATGTGTTTCAGGCATTTATGTTCTTGAAACCGCAAAAGCCTGGTGCACACAAGCAGTTATAAGGAAGTGGGTCGATTTAATGCTGCCACTTGTTTTGTGAGGTGGCCAAAGAGGTCTGCTAGTCTGGGATTCAGCCAACAGTCACCACGCTAAAGACATGAAGAACTTCCTTGCAGAGAGAAGAATAGGTCAAATAATGATTCCTGTGGGAATGACTGCCTATCTCCAGACTCTTGATATTGCAATAAACAAGCCATTCAAGGACCATTTATGCATGGAA
Organism: Rhinolophus hipposideros; assembly: GCF_964194185.1. Classification (NCBI taxonomy): domain Eukaryota; kingdom Metazoa; phylum Chordata; class Mammalia; order Chiroptera; family Rhinolophidae; genus Rhinolophus; species Rhinolophus hipposideros. Next base: position 5,030,789 of record NC_138054.1, on the reverse strand, counting down.
ATCAATGACTACATTGAAAATAGAATGGAGAGTAATCAGTGTGGAAAGTTTATGAAGCCTAGCCTGCAAGAAATCGTGACTTGCGTGAAGACTTCATGGGACAAAAATCACTGACAGCTGTGTTGCCAATGCACTACGAGCAGGCTACATGGACAAGACGTGCTCATTTAAGGAGAGCTCTGTTGCTGGATATGAGAGATTGGGGCCAATGGTTCTACAGGAAAAGGAGTCGCAAGAAATTTAAGCCAGAATTCATGGTTTGGAGAGTTATGATGATGTTCCAGAAGATGACATGATTGTATTTGAATAAATGTAGATTGTTGTACATGAAAAAAATAAGACATCTCCTGAAAATAAGACGCATGTTTTTTTGAGCAAAAATTAATATAAAACCCGGTCTTATTTTCGGGGAAATATGGTAGTTCTTTTTTCTGGAGTTTTGTCCTGTTCTTTAATTTGGAACATATTTATTTGTTTCCTCATTTCAGTTGCCACCTTGTGTTTGTTTCTACATGTTAGGTAGGGCTGCTATGTTTCCCAGTCTTCATAGGGTGACTCATGGTGTAGGTGTCCTGTGTGGCCTAGTGTTGCAGTCTCCCAGGTGACTTGAGCTGTGTGTTCCAGTGATGTCCCTTGTGTGGATTGTACTTGTCCTTCTGTTGTAGTTGAGCCTTGATAGCTGTTGGCACATTAATGGGTGGAATTGACTCTCAGGCTGAATGGCTGTGAGGACTGGCCATGTGTACAGAAGATGAGCTGTTGTGTGTGGACTGACCCCATGAATTGGGATTGACTGTAATGAGGCACTGGTGCCTGTTGATTTCATCCTTTGGGTTTGTCATTGTGGAGCTAATGGTTGTACTAAGGGTGGTGCTTTGATGTGGTATGAAACTGGCCCCTGGATGTGATGGCTCTGGGCCCTCTTGGGAGGGGCACTGGTGCAGGTCCAGGATAACTGTTGCTATCATAATTAATTGTATAGAAATGTTGTGTATGACAGGGAAGATGGCTTATTTGGTCAGGACAGCTTCTTGCAACCTGGTTATGATAATAAGGGTGTATGTCATCCCGGAGTGACAGAGATGACCCCCACTTGGTATTGTGTAAAATTGCTAGGTGATGTGGTGAGTGAATATCACTTACCTATATGCATACCTGTTGTCTCTTGCCTACAAACTGTGTGGTAAGATATGTGTATTCAAAAGTAACTTCTTATACATATTTCATGCTTGACAGAGTATTGAATTAAAATTTGCTTATTTTGTGGACACTTGCCATATCTACCCTAGTAGGAGCCAGTGAATCATTAACCCAGGATAGAAATAGAGCTTATGTAGGTTGACTAATTTATCCACATCACTGTACAGGTTTGGATTTAAAAAAATATTTACCAAGTGAACTATATACACTAATTATCCTAGAGATACAAAATTTTAGGAGATAAACTTTATTATGAAAAACTTCATAAAATTTTTACAAACATAGATAAGGAAAATAGTATAGTATAATAAATCATCATGTATCCATCACCCAGCTTAACAATTAACTTATGACCAATCTTTTTTTTATTTTTACACTCCTTCTGGATTATTTTGAAGCAAATCTCAGATACCACATTATTTTGTCTATAAAAATTTTATTATGGCTCTCAAATAGCTTTTTAAAAAGGTAAGCACAACATCCATATCACACCTAAAATAATTAGCAAAAATTACTCAGTATCATCAAATACCCATTCATTTTAAAAATTCTGCTGATTATCTCATAATTTTTTAATAGTTTAAATGAAGTTTTAAAACAGATCAAATCATTACAATTGGTTGATATGCCTCTATAGTCTCTTTTAAATCTCTAACTGTTCTTCTTCTCCCTCCCCCAACCCCCATCTTTAGAATGTATTTATTGAAGAAACCAAATTATTTGTCCTGCAAGACCTCGATTTTATTAATTGCATTCCCATGGTATCTTTTAACACGTGTTTCTGTCTTCTGGATTTCTGGTAGTTAGATATTGGGTTCATTTTTTTGTTTGTTTGTCAAGAATATTTCACAGATGGTGCTGTGTATCTCAACTGGGGACCACAGAATGCCTGATTATTTATGATCATTGCCTAGATTATGTCACTATAGGTTGCAAAATGGTAATTTTCTAATTTTTAAATAATTTGTCTTTATCTTGTTTGCTAGAATGCTTCTATAAGAGAAATTTTCCCTCATCAACTGTTTGATTATCTAAGGTACAGTTTATACAGGAGAGGCCAGATAAATGCTTCATTCATTTCTTTTATTTACCAGTTTTCAAAATATTAAGTTGGTTTCCTATTATATACCAATTAGCAAATTGTTGTAGTTGTCATTGCTATTGTTTCTGAGTATCAGAATGAACAAACGGATTTAAATGTAGAGATGTGTTTCAGTCCATTGCTGTTTTTATTCTTATTGATGCTCAAATGGTCACATCTTCAGCAAATGACAGCCTTAAAGACAGAGCATCAATGATGCCTTCCATTTGTATAGCAATGAAAGTTATGTGCAGCTGTGTAGACATCCATGGTTATCTCATTCAGAAGTGCATGTCACAAAGTACAGTACCCTGACTACCTATTACATGTGAGGGACTAGCTACATCCCATGCCATCCCATCCCATTTTATGGCACTAAAAATTTTATTGCATATTTGCTTCATTCACACAAGTGCATTTCAGGTGAATGAGTAAATGGATGGGTAAACTTTGGTAGGCCATTAGCCAGAAGTTAATAATGTCAACTGCTCCTGAATATGTCTCGTATAATAACCATTTATAGCCTTAATAAGACACTAGTCTGAGGCAGTGAGATAGAAGTAAGCAGGCAGGGAGTTGGGAAAAAATATTTATTGATGCCTGTTGTATGTCAGGTAGCATTCTAGTCACTTAAGATATATCTGAATAGAGCAAAGAGCCTTAGTCTCATGGAACTTACATTTCTAGCTGAGGAGACAGTCAATAAACCATAAACAAAATAAATAAATAAAACAGGTTGTTTTAAAAGATGATAGTACTATGACATGCTGTGGAAAATAGAAAAAAAAGAATAAGGCAAGAGGAATTGTGTATGTGGGTTCTTGCAATTTTACACAGAAGGGTCGGTGGTGTCATTTTAGCAAAGATCTAAAAGAAGTGGGAGAGTTATCTATGCAAAAATCTAGGAGATGAATGTTCAGGTAAAGGAAATGACAAGAGTCAAACTCTAAGGTGAGATGCTTGCTATGAGTGTTAGTGAAAATGGTGTCATACTGGTTATCACCGTGAGTCATTTGTAAAATTCAACATTGTGAGAAACAAAAACTCATAGACACAGACAATAGTTTAGTGGTTACCAGAGGGTAAGTGGGTCGGGAAGTGGTAGATGAGGGTAAAGAGGATCAAATATATGGTGATGGAAGGAGAACTGACTCTGAGTGGTGAACACACAATGTGATTGTAGAGGATGTAATACAGAATTGTACACCTGAAATTTTACTAACAATTGTCACTCCAATAAACTTTAATTTAAAAAATTCAACATTGTGTTTCTAAAATTCACTTATATTTTAGAGGCATATGTGTGGTTCATTAATTCTCACTGTGGTATAACATTCTATTATGTGAATATACCACAATTTAATTAACCAGTTAACATTTGGGTGGTTTCTACTTCTTTGCTATTATATAAAATGCTGCTAGGAACATTTTTTCTTCTAGAACACATGACCAAGAGAGTCTCTAGAGCAGTGTACCCTAGCTTTTTTCACATCATGGAACATATAGAAAATGATCATCTATGTCACACATGGGGTAAACTGAGGTAATATGGGGCTATCTATAGAGATTTGGTGAAAAAACTCATTACATTTTCCATATATTATGTAATTGCAATAATAATTTTCTCTCTCTCTTCTCTTCTTCTGATTTTTTCCTCCCTTTTTTCACCCTTTCCCTATCTTCACTTATAAATTTTCTATTCCCAGAATTCCTGATCACAGGTAGGATATAGGTACAAAGTGATATAAACCGGTGTTTTTTAAAATGTAGTCTATGGATATCAAGTAATACTACATTAATGTTCACTGGTTAACAGGAAAGAAACAGATGTGGACCTCACTCATGGCAACTGCAAGCTAAGTGGCCTCACATTTTCAAGGCTGAGCAACGCTCCACAATAGCACGAATGAAAGAGCAATGGAGAGAAAATTGGGTTATCACACAACACATACTTCTGTGGCAGTTGCTGTAGCAACTTATTCACATTGGGAGTAGCTATTGGTGACAGTAAAACAATGTCATTTGTCACCTTAAATTAATTTTGACAACTAACTTTCATTAGGTTTGTATTTTTGTCCTTAATTTATAAATTCGTTTTAGTTTTATAGCTGTAGAAGAACTACTCATATACACAGAACATTATAATAAAAATGAAGTCCACACCCATTTAAGAATCCTTTTTTTTTGTATTTTTGTATTTGTATTTTTGCCCATTACTCAAGTTTGAGAGAAAGTGATCATTGTAGCCTACCCAACATCCTTTAGTGTTGATCTTGTTTAGATAGCCCACCTCTCTCATGCAGGCATGTGTTTAGGGAAGACTGGTACTTTCACCCACCAAGGTCCTGATGGGTCTGAGCCAGTCATGGGAACCTTATGTAACTTGCCAGTGATTGGTTTAAACATGAGCATGAAATAAAATTTTGTCCAGCAAGACACAAAGGATAGTTTGGTGAAAGGCTTCCAGGAAAATTTCTTTACTCTTAACCAGAAACAGAAGGAAGAGATAGCCCCTTTCTTCTTCCCATGACATTGTTGTGTCTGCACATGTCACTTGAAACTGTTTCAGCTGTCTTGCAAGCACATGAGAATAGCCAGCCCCGGGAGGAAGCCAGGTAGAGGAGCAGAAAGATGAAAATGACCCAAGTCCTTGGGGACCCTCTTAAACTTTTGTATCATGAGCCCTACATCCTGACGTCTTATTTTAGGAGATGATCTGTTTTCCCTGTTGTGGATCGGCAGAAGGTAGGTTTTTGTTACCTGTTCCTGAAAGCGTTCTAACCAGGACAGGGACAAAAGGGGGTCACAGCAGGATGGGTTCTGGGCCTTGGCAAGGCTTGCTGTGGCCAGTGATTTTCTTGACCCACCATCCTCAACAGGCTGTGCGCCTGGCAGCCAGTGGTTATTCAATAAATAGGTGCATAAGAAGGGAATGAGTATTGGTTATAGCAGAAGAAACCTAACCCTCTGGGCCACCCAGGATGTGGGCACATGAGGCCACTGCTGTGTCCCGTTCAGTGGCGGAAGAGATGCTGGGTATCTGAGTTTTCTCACACTGCACCAGGCTGAAGGAAGCTGCATATAGGCATACATTACCAACCACTGCAAATCAGCTGAGTAGAGGCCCAGACTGAATGGAAGTAGTTGGCACAATGAGGGGCAAATTAAAACGATTAATAAGACTGCAATCAGAAACTCTGCAGGAATAATGAGGTATACTAGATCATAAGTGAAGGATGGAATTGGCTCTGTGGGTATATTTCTAGCCCAGCAGGCAGCATGTGATTGTACAAAACAATGGACCTAACTAATCAGGCATATTTAGTTCTCTTCAAGTAGGAAGGAGGAAGCCACAGCTGACTGAAACAATTTAACATTCTCAATTCCAGATGAAGATTTGATAATGAGGCAAAAACAGATTTTTATAATTTGCATGTTGACTTGGTAAAACTTGCTTTCATTCCTAGGATTTAGTGAGAATTGTAATAGAAGTTACTGCAACCACAACTAAAGATGTACAATTAGGCATTTTAAGAACTGCTTAATAACTTTCATAAAGTATTAAGCAGGAAATTGATATTATTACTTTCTTTTTGGATAAAATGTGCAAAGAAAATGTGTGAAAGTCCAATTATAGGCCGATAGCTTTGCAACCTTAAATAAAACTCTGGTAGGGCACAGAAATAAAATAACCAAACACACAGTCTTGTCCTTCACGTGGGCTGTGGAACAAAGTGTGCCAAGCAAAAACTTCAAGCACTTCCTCTTGAAAATATGGGATCTTTCTCATTAAAAAAATAAATGATGTAAGCAAGTTTGTACAAGACACATATCGAGACTTGCAGACAAGACTTTGGCAGGAAACCTGGGTCGAGGGGGCCCGGAGCCTGATCATTTGTCCTGTTTCTGACTAGCTTCCCCAGGCTTGAAGGTGAGCCAGTCCAGGTGGCTGAGGACCGGAGGTAAAACATCATCGGTTCTACTGGTGGTCAGAATTTGGGGCCCTGGCATCATGATTAAGTCTTTCTTCTTTATGGCTGCGTAATACTCCATTGTATAAATGTACCACAGCTTCTTAATCCAGTCATCGACTGATGGGCATTTCGGTTGTTTCCATATCTTGGCTATTGTGTAAAGGGCTGCAATAAACATAGGAGTGCATACTGATTTTTGAATTAGAGTTTTGGATTTTTCCGGATAGATGCCTAGGAGTGGAATTACTGGATCATAGGGTAGTTCCATTTTCAGATTCCTGAGATAACTTCATACTGTTTTCCATAGTGGCTGCACCAATCTGCAATCCCACCAACAATGCACTAGCGTTCCCTTTTCTCCACATCCACGCCAGCATTTGTTGTTTGTTGATTTATTGATGATAGCCATTTTGACTGGAGTGAGGTGGTATCTCATTGTGGTTTTTATTTGCATTTCTCTGATGGTTAGTGAGGTTGAGCATTTCTTCATATGTCTTCTTGCCTTCTGTATGTCCTTTTTAGAAAAATGTCTCCTCAAGTCCTCTGCCCATTTTTTAATGGGGTTGTTTGTTTTTTTGGAGTTGAGTTGAGTAAGTTTTTTATAGCTTTGTGATATTAATCCCTTATCAGATATATCATTGGCAAATATCTTTTCCCATTCAGTAGGATCCCTTTTTGTTTTATCGATGGTATCCTTTGCTGTGAAAAAACTTTTTAGTTTGATGTAATCCCACATGTTTATTTTTTCTCTTACTTCCCTCGCGCGAGGGGATATATCAGTGAAAATCTTACTCTGGGTAATGTCCATGAAATTTCTTCCTATATTTTCTTCTAGATATTTTATGGTTTCAGATCTTACATTTAAGTCTTTAAGCTATTTTGAATTTATTTTTGTATATGGTGTAAGCAGGTGGTCCAGCTTCATTTTCTTGCATGCGTCTGTCCAGGTTTCCCAACAGCACTTATTGAACAGACTGTCTTTACCCCATCGTACAATCTTGCTTCCATTGTCATAGATTAGATGGGCATATAGGCATGTATTTACTTCTGGACTCTCTATTCTGTTCCATTGATCTATGTGTCTATTTTTATGCCAGTACCATGCTGTTTTGATTACTGTAGCCTTGTAGTATAGTTTGAAATCAGGTATTGTTATACCTCCCACTTTGTTCTTATTTCTCAAGATTGCTGAGGCTATCCGGGGTCTTTTATGGTCCCATATAAATTTCAGGATTATATGTTCTATTTCTGTGAAAAACGTCGTTGGTAGTTTGATAGGAATTGCGTTGAATATGTATATTGCCTTAGGCAGTATGGACATTTTAACTATATTAATTTTTTCTATCCATGAACATGGAATGTGTTTCCATCTATTTATGTCTTCTTTCATTTCTTTCTTCAGTGTCGTATAATTTTCTGAGTACAGATCTTTTACATCTTTGGTTAGATTTATTCCCAGACATTTTATAGTGTTTTCAGCAATTGTAAATGGAATTGTTTTTTTAATTTCTTCTTCTGATATTTTATCATTGGTATATACAAATGCAACTGATTTTCGAATATTAATTTTATATCATGCTACTTTACTAAATTCATCTATCAGTTCTAATAGTTTCTTGGTGGAGTCTTTAGGGTTCTCTCTATATAGTATCATATCATCTGCATATAATGATAATTTTACTTCCTCCTTACCAATTTGGATGCCTTTTATTTCTTTCTCTTGTCTAATTGCTGTGGCTAGAACTTCCAGCACTATGTTGAATAGAAGTGGAGAAAGTGGGCAACCTTGTCTTGTTCCTGATCTTAGGGGGAATGGTTTTAGCTTTTCCCCATTGAGTATGATGTTAGATGTGGGTTTGTCAAATATGTCCTTTATTATGTTAAGATATGATCCCTCTATTCCCACTTTCTTAAGGGTTTTTATCATAAAAAGTTGCTGTATTTTATCAAATGCTTTTTCTGCATCTATTGATATGATCATGTGATTTTTATTTTTCATTTTGTTAATGTGGTGTATCACATTAATTGATTTGCGGATGTTGAACCACCCCTGCATACCAGGGATGAATCCCACTTGATCATGGTGTATGATCTTTTTAATGTATTGCTGAATTCTGTTTGCTAATATTTTGTTGAGAATTTTTGCATCTGTGTTCATTAGAGATATCGGCCTGTGGTTTTCTTTTTTTGTGGTGTCTTTGTCTGCTTTTGGGATCAGGGTGATAGTGGCTTCGTACAAAGTGTTTGGGAGTCTTTCTTCCTTCTGGATTTTTTGGAAGAGCTTGAGGAGAATAGGTGATAATTCTTTTTTAACGTTTTGTAAAATTCACCTGTAAAGCCATCTGGTCCAGGGCTTTTGTTTGTTGGGAGATTATTGATTACTGATCCAATTTCCCTGGTGGTAATCAGACTGTTCAGGCTTTCTGTTTCTTCTTGAGTTAGCCTTGGAAGGTTGTGCGCCTCTAGAAAATTGTCCATTTCTTCCAGATTGTCAAATTTGTTGGCATATAGTTGCTCATAGAAATTTCTTAAAATTTTTTGTATTTCTGTGGTGTCTGTTGTCACTTCTCTTTCATTTCTGATTTTATTAATTTGGGTCCTCTCTCTCCTTTTTTTAATGAGTCTGGCTAAAGGTTTGTCAATTTTGTTTATCTTCTCTCAGAACCAACTCTTGGATTCATTGATCTTTTGTACTGTTTTTCTGGTTTCTGTTTCATTTATTTCTGCTCTGATCCTTATTATCTCCTTCCTTGTGCTCCCTGTGGGCTTATTTTGCTGTTCTTTTTCCAGATCCCTTAAGTGTGAAGATAAACTGTTGATTAGTGATGTTTCTTGTTTCTTTAGGTAGGCCTGCAGTGCTATGAACTTCCCTCTTAGGACTGCTTTCACAGCATCCCATAGATTTTGGGTCGTCGTGTTCTCATTCTCATTTGTCTCGAGATATATTTTTATTTCTTCTTTGATCTGCTATTTGACCATTCATTATTTAGTAACACGTTATTCAGCCTCCATGAATTGGTGTGTCTTCCTGGTTTTTTTTTTTCCTGTAGTTCATTTCCAATTTCATAGCACTGTGGTCAGAGAAGACAATTGGTATGATTTCAATTTTCTTAAAGTTATCAAGGCTTGTTTTGTGTCCTAACATATGATCTATCTTGGAAAATGTTCCATGTGCACTTGAGAAGAACGTGTATTCTGCAGCATTGGGGTGAAATGCTCTGAAAATGTCAATTAAATCCAACTGCTCCAAAGTATCATTTAAGGCTGTTGTTTCCATATTGATTTTCTGTCTGGAGGACCTGTCCCTTCTTGTCAGAGGTGTGTTGAAGTCCCCTACTATGATAGTGTTGCTGTTGATCTCTGTCTTTATGTCCATCAGTACCTGTTTTATATATTTAGGTGCTCCTATGTTAGGTACATAGATGTTTACTAGGGTTATGTCCTCTTGTCGGATTGATCCCTTTATTATTATTTTTTTTTTTTATTAATTAATTTATTTATTAGTTTCAGGTGTACAAAACAAGGTAATACTTAGACGTTCATCATTTATATCCCTCATACTGTGAACCCCCCTCCCCCCATCCACTATCCCTCCGACCTCACACTGAACCATCACATTATATATATAAAATTATAGTTGGCATTCATTAATGTTTAGCTTCTGATGTACAATGCCATGATCAGGTATCCACAGTATCCCTGAGGTGGTCTCCCAAATAGGACGCATGTCCATCGGATACCCAACAAAATCTTTACAACATTATAGAATACCTTCCCCAAATTAATTTTCAAAAGAAAAACCCTGAGGCCATCTTGTGGTTACCAGCTGCTTCCAAATCCCTTCACCTTTCCCCTTATCCCCAACCCCCTCCCACACACCCATCTAACCACTCTCGGTTTTTTCTCTGCGTCCCCAAAACTGACTCTGATTAGTTCATTTACATAGTCTTTTCTTTAGATTCCATATATAAGTGAGATCATATGGTACTTGTCTTTCTCTTTCTGACTTATTTCACTTAACATAATGTTCTCTAGATCCATCCATGTTGCTGCAAATGATAAGATTTCTTTCTTCTTTATGGCTGCGTAATACTCCATTGTATAAATGTACCACAGCTTCTTAATCCAGTCATCGACTGATGGGCATTTCGGTTGTTTCCATATCTTGGCTATTGTGTAAAGGGCTGCAATAAACATAGGAGTGCATACTGATTTTTGAATTGGAGTTTTGGATTTTTCCGGATAGATGCCTAGGAGTGGAATTACTGGATCATAGGGTAGTTCCATTTTCAGATTCCTGAGATAACTTCATACTGTTTTCCATAGTGGCTGCACCAATCTGCAATCCCACCAACAATGCACTAGCGTTCCCTTTTCTCCACATCCACGCCAGCATTTGTTGTTTGTTGATTTATTGATGATAGCCATTTTGACTGGAGTGAGGTGGTATCTCATTGTGGTTTTTATTTGCATTTCTCTGATGGTTAGTGAGGTTGAGCATTTCTTCATATGTCTTCTTGCCTTCTGTATGTCCTTTTTAGAAAAATGTCTCCTCAAGTCCTCTGCCCATTTTTTAATGGGGTTGTTTGTTTTTTTGGAGTTGAGTTGAGTAAGTTTTTTATAGCTTTGTGATATTAATCCCTTATCAGATATATCATTGGCAAATATCTTTTCCCATTCAGTAGGATCCCTTTTTGTTTTATCGATGGTATCCTTTGCTGTGAAAAAACTTTTTAGTTTGATGTAATCCCACATGTTTATTTTTTCTCTTACTTCCCTCGCGCGAGGGGATATATCAGTGAAAATCTTACTCTGGGTAATGTCCATGAAATTTCTTCCTATATTTTCTTCTAGATATTTTATGGTTTCAGATCTTACATTTAAGTCTTTAAGCTATTTTGAATTTATTTTTGTATATGGTGTAAGCAGGTGGTCCAGCTTCATTTTCTTGCATGCGTCTGTCCAGGTTTCCCAACAGCACTTATTGAACAGACTGTCTTTACCCCATCGTACAATCTTGCTTCCATTGTCATAGATTAGATGGGCATATAGGCATGTATTTACTTCTGGACTCTCTATTCTGTTCCATTGATCTATGTGTCTATTTTTATGCCAGTACCATGCTGTTTTGATTACTGTAGCCTTGTAGTATAGTTTGAAATCAGGTATTGTTATACCTCCCACTTTGTTCTTATTTCTCAAGATTGCTGAGGCTATCCGGGGTCTTTTATGGTCCCATATAAATTTCAGGATTATATGTTCTATTTCTGTGAAAAACGTCGTTGGTAGTTTGATAGGAATTGCGTTGAATATGTATATTGCCTTAGGCAGTATGGACATTTTAACTATATTAATTTTTTCTATCCATGAACATGGAATGTGTTTCCATCTATTTATGTCTTCTTTCATTTCTTTCTTCAGTGTCGTATAATTTTCTGAGTACAGATCTTTTACATCTTTGGTTAGATTTATTCCCAGACATTTTATAGTGTTTTCAGCAATTGTAAATGGAATTGTTTTTTTAATTTCTTCTTCTGATATTTTATCATTGGTATATACAAATGCAACTGATTTTCGAATATTAATTTTATATCATGCTACTTTACTAAATTCATCTATCAGTTCTAATAGTTTCTTGGTGGAGTCTTTAGGGTTCTCTCTATATAGTATCATATCATCTGCATATAATGATAATTTTACTTCCTCCTTACCAATTTGGATGCCTTTTATTTCTTTCTCTTGTCTAATTGCTGTGGCTAGAACTTCCAGCACTATGTTGAATAGAAGTGGAGAAAGTGGGCAACCTTGTCTTGTTCCTGATCTTAGGGGGAATGGTTTTAGCTTTTCCCCATTGAGTATGATGTTAGATGTGGGTTTGTCAAATATGTCCTTTATTATGTTAAGATATGATCCCTCTATTCCCACTTTCTTAAGGGTTTTTATCATAAAAAGTTGCTGTATTTTATCAAATGCTTTTTCTGCATCTATTGATATGATCATGTGATTTTTATTTTTCATTTTGTTAATGTGGTGTATCACATTAATTGATTTGCGGATGTTGAACCACCCCTGCATACCAGGGATGAATCCCACTTGATCATGGTGTATGATCTTTTTAATGTATTGCTGAATTCTGTTTGCTAATATTTTGTTGAGAATTTTTGCATCTGTGTTCATTAGAGATATCGGCCTGTGGTTTTCTTTTTTTGTGGTGTCTTTGTCTGCTTTTGGGATCAGGGTGATAGTGGCTTCGTACAAAGTGTTTGGGAGTCTTTCTTCCTTCTGGATTTTTTGGAAGAGCTTGAGGAGAATAGGTGATAATTCTTTTTTAACGTTTTGTAAAATTCACCTGTAAAGCCATCTGGTCCAGGGCTTTTGTTTGTTGGGAGATTATTGATTACTGATCCAATTTCCCTGGTGGTAATCAGACTGTTCAGGCTTTCTGTTTCTTCTTGAGTTAGCCTTGGAAGGTTGTGCGCCTCTAGAAAATTGTCCATTTCTTCCAGATTGTCAAATTTGTTGGCATATAGTTGCTCATAGAAATTTCTTAAAATTTTTTGTATTTCTGTGGTGTCTGTTGTCACTTCTCTTTCATTTCTGATTTTATTAATTTGGGTCCTCTCTCTCCTTTTTTTAATGAGTCTGGCTAAAGGTTTGTCAATTTTGTTTATCTTCTCTCAGAACCAACTCTTGGATTCATTGATCTTTTGTACTGTTTTTCTGGTTTCTGTTTCATTTATTTCTGCTCTGATCCTTATTATCTCCTTCCTTGTGCTCCCTGTGGGCTTATTTTGCTGTTCTTTTTCCAGATCCCTTAAGTGTGAAGATAAACTGTTGATTAGTGATGTTTCTTGTTTCTTTAGGTAGGCCTGCAGTGCTATGAACTTCCCTCTTAGGACTGCTTTCACAGCATCCCATAGATTTTGGGTCGTCGTGTTCTCATTCTCATTTGTCTCGAGATATATTTTTATTTCTTCTTTGATCTGCTATTTGACCATTCATTATTTAGTAACACGTTATTCAGCCTCCATGAATTGGTGTGTCTTCCTGGTTTTTTTTTTTCCTGTAGTTCATTTCCAATTTCATAGCACTGTGGTCAGAGAAGACAATTGGTATGATTTCAATTTTCTTAAAGTTATCAAGGCTTGTTTTGTGTCCTAACATATGATCTATCTTGGAAAATGTTCCATGTGCACTTGAGAAGAACGTGTATTCTGCAGCATTGGGGTGAAATGCTCTGAAAATGTCAATTAAATCCAACTGCTCCAAAGTATCATTTAAGGCTGTTGTTTCCATATTGATTTTCTGTCTGGAGGACCTGTCCCTTCTTGTCAGAGGTGTGTTGAAGTCCCCTACTATGATAGTGTTGCTGTTGATCTCTGTCTTTATGTCCATCAGTACCTGTTTTATATATTTAGGTGCTCCTATGTTAGGTACATAGATGTTTACTAGGGTTATGTCCTCTTGTCGGATTGATCCCTTTATTATTATATAGCGCCCATCTTTGTCTTTTAATATGTTCTTCATTTTAAAGTCTATTTTGTCAGATATAAGTATTGCAAGTCCAGCTTTTTTTTTTGCTGCCATTTGCATGAAATATGTTACTGCAACCCTTCACTTTCAGCCTGTGTGTGTCTTTTCATCTGAAGTGAGTCTCTTGTATACAGCATATACAAGGGTCTTGCTTCCTTATCCACCCAGCCACCCTATGTCTCTTGATTGGAGCATTTAATCCGTTTACATTTAAAGTGATTATTGATAGGTATATAGTTATTGCCATTTCTAAATTTGTAGTAGATTGTTTTCATCTTTCTTCTATTTACAGAAGTCCTTTTAGTATTTCTTGCAATGCTGGCTTGGTTGTAATAAATTCCTTCAGTTTGTTCTTTTCTGGGCAGCTCTTTATCTCTCCATCAACTTTAAATGATAGCCTTGCTGGACAAAGCAATCTAGGTTGTAGGCCTTTGTGTTCCATCACTTTGAGTATCTTCTGCCACTCCCTCCTGGCCTTCAATGTTTCTGTAGAAAAGTCATTTGATAATCTTATGGGAGTTCCCTTGTATGTAACCCTCTGTCTTTCTCTTGCTGCTTTTAAGATTCTCTCTTTGTCTTTAAGCTTTGCCATTTTAACTATAATGTGTCTTGGTGTGGGCCTGTTTGGGTTTATCCTGGTTGGAACTCTCTGCACTTCCTGGGATTGTATGTTGGTTTCCTTCATCAGGTTAGGGAAGTTTTCGGACATTATTACCTCAAATATGTTCTCAATCCCTTGCTTCCTCTCTTCGCCTTCTGGTATTCCTATGATGCGCATGTTGTTGCACTTGATGTTATCCCAGAGGTCTCTTAAACCATCTTCACTGTTTTTTATTCTTTTTTCTTTCTGTTGTTCTGTTTGGGTGATCTCTGCTAACTTGTCTTCTAAGTCACTGATTCGATCCTCTGCTTCATCTAACCTGCTGGTCATTCCTTCAAGTGAGTTCTTAATTTCGGTAATTGTGTTCTTTAGTTCTAGCTGGTTGTTCGTTAAGATTTCTACATCCTTTTTTAGTTCTAACTGGTTGTTCTTTATGATTTCTATATCCTTCTTTATGTCTTCTCTAAGCTCCTTAAACATTCTTATCACCAGTGTTGTGAACTCTGTCTCTGACAGGTTGGTTACCTCTGCTTCATTTGGTTCCCTTTGTGGAGGTTTCTTCTGTTCTTTTATTTGGGACATGTTTCTTTGTCTCCCCATTCTGACTGACTCTCTGTGTTTGCTTTGATGTATTAGGAAGATCCCCTAGAGCTCTTAGTTCTTGCTGGGTTATCTTATGTAGAATGTGTCCTTTATATTTGACTTGGAGTACTTCGTTCTTCTAGTCTGCATGTGCTCCAAAGGTGGTTCGTGTGTTTAGTATATTGTCCTGTTCAAGAAGAACTTTAATTGCTTTTTGCTTGTGAGTAGGTGGGTTTAACTCCTAGGCTGTCTAGTTGCGACAGCAGGGTGTTCTGCTGGGTGAGGGTTGGACACTTAAATGAGGTTTGGCCTCTATGGGCTCTTGTGTTTTCAGAGAATTCCCTCTGGGTGTGTGACTTGTAGGTCAAACCCGGTAGTACGCTGGTTTGGTCTAGAGTTGGCTTCTGGATATGTTGAATCTTGTGCCTCTTAAGCTAGGCCATGTTAGGGCAGTTTCAGCACAAATCAAGTTACCAAGTACAACAACAAGAAAGAAAACAAATCAAGTACATTCACATGTAAAATACAACCGACAATCCCCACTCAACATAGGCAAAGATATCAAAGAAATAAAGACAGAACAAATCAAATCAAAACAAGCAAAAAAAAAAAAAAAGAACCAAGCAAAGCAAAACAGGAAGCAGCACCAGTCTTGACTTAAGCCCACCAGGTGATCTCCAGGTTGTTCTCCGCTGTGCCAAATAGTTCCCTGCCTATTGCGCAGGTAGCACTGGTCACCTGGTGCCCAGAGTGAATTTGGAGTGTAGATTTAAATGCGAGGGGCTGAGGGGTCTGGATAACAGTTTTCAGAGAGTTCGTGCAGTTTCTGTCCTTTCCTGCACAAATGCACGCTGAGAGTAGCTCCACCAGCCCTGTGCCCAGTACTCCTGAGTCTTAGGGCCCTCCTTCCGTGGGTGTGTGGGAGGGGGCAGGCGGGAGATCTCTAAGCTGCTGAAAGCCGGGAGCTGCGTCTGCCGCTTACTGCTGAACTCAGGGAGTGCTTCCGTGGTTGCCCTTGCCCCGCCCCAGGCCAGCCAGAGAGGGTGGGGGCTGGGGATGGAGGGGTCTTCTCTCTCCCAGGCCAGCTGGGTCACACTCCTCCCCGCAGGCCCGAAAAAGTGGTGGCTGGGGGTGTGGGAGTCTCCTCTCTCCTCTCCAGTGAAAATCCCCTCCTCCCAGCCTCTTCCGAAGGTCAGAGCTGGCTGCCACTCTTACCAGCGCCTGAGCACAGACGCCCCTCTGTAATCTGACGCCACTCCTCAATTCAGGGGTCAGTTTCGGTTTCTGGAAAGGCCGGGGTAGGATTCGAAAAGCGGGGTGAGGGGCCTAGGTGTGGCGTCTGAGTTCTTTGTCTGCCCTAGGGCCCACGAGCTGCCTGCCCCTGCGGGAGCGATCAGCTGTGGGACACAAGGAAAGAGCCCACCTCCTGGACCCTGTACTCTCCACTGCACCCTGGGCTCCCGTGGGATTCTAGAGACCCGGGTGCTGCCTGCCACCGCTGCTGCTGTGGGCACGCTACAGGGCCGGGGCTCTACCTTAGGGGGTGGGAGCACGCTGCACGGTTCCTCTCACGCTCCTCCCCCGCTTGCCCAATTAGCGCTCCCCTAAGCAAACCTTCCACGAGCCTCTCAGCTGTACTCCTGGCTTCTATGTTTTCCGCTAGGCCCTGGGTGCCCACTGCAGCGGCGCTGGGCTTGTGGTGGGGGGAGCCGTCTCCACTTCTCGCCACTCTCTCCTCCCCCACTCGTCCAACTAGCACACCCCAGAGCAAACCCTCCACGAGTCTCCGCTCTGTCCTGGGAGCCGAGGGGCGGTCTCCGTCAGAACTGGGCTCCGCCGGTGGGGGAATGATTTTGTTTTCTGATTTACTTTTGGAGTGCTTAAAATTTAGCCATTTGAGAAAATGCAGAATAGAATAGTTACTTTAACCGGTATTCAGTTTTGTCACATTTTGGGTGATCTCTGCAGGTGTTTACGATTACTGCAGCACTCCATAGCTGGGGAGGAGGTGAGAGATCAGAGTGCGTGTATACAGAACATCCCCTGAAAGTCTGTTTGTTGGCAATGATGGATTTGTCTTTCTGCCTTTATTAAAAACAGATAATATTGTGTCAGCTTACTTTTCTCATTGGCTCTTTTCTAGAAGCAGAGGTGTTTATTATTATTATTATTATTATTATTATTATTATTATGTTTCAAATTACTTGAGGTTCCTGCAAGATGTGGCTTCTTGATTTTTCAGAGAAGAAATTCCTGTTTTAATTGTTGAACCATATATCAAAGATAATGTAAAGAGTTTGCTGAAATCTTTGTGCTAAAACTCATTAGACTCTAACCTACTGTAGATAATCTTACTATATTGATATCTTCATTTTTTTCTATATCCAGTTAAAAAATCTAAGTTTAGAAAACTACAGATGCAGTTAAAAGCACTGGACCCCATGATGGAACGAGAAATAGAAGAGCTTTGACAAAGATACAATGCAAAAAGGAAACCCATTCTGGATGCAATGGATGCGAAGAAAAGAAGGCAGCAAAACGTTTGAGTCTAATTTCTTCTCTTTTTGTTTCTAAAATTATTCTGGAGACCAAGATACCATTAAGAACTGAATGAATATTATGATTTCTTTTTAATCCCTAGGATTGGTATCTGCAACTAGGCAACGGTCAAAAACCAATGATAGTACATACCAGGGTAAGTTCCAAAAAGGCACAATTTACAACTGTATTCATTATGTTTTTATTTTTAAACAATGAAAACAACAGAAATGTATTCTTCTCTATATCCATCAGCTGCATACCAGCAGTAAAATTGTGTTATAAAATGAAGGCTGTGTTTAGAGACCTTGAAAATCCAAAGCTATCGTTTAATTGTACAGCACAGAAGGGCTTTATGTTACAATATTCTTGATTTTTTTCTAGTAACCTATTTATTATATCCCTTTAGGTAAACTTATTTATTTATGCTTTTTCACTTTGCTTTTTTTTTCTAAGGACAAGATCAGGATAGCTTTGGTAAAGGTAGGGATGTATTCATAGATCATAATGTTCAACCAACTTATACCTTAAGCAGGGAACTATGGGGTACAATCCATGATTTCCAGGATAGTTTTCCAATAAAAGCAAAGCAATAATAGCAATAGTACCCAGATGAGCCAGGCATTTTTTATACTGAAGCAACAATTCCATTTTTATCTCCTGAAATTTTAACCTTTTAATTCGTGATGTTTGGTACAAAAGGAACTATATGTATTTAGGTTGGACAGAGCTATAATGTTTAAAATCAAATAAATCAATGGAATCCCTACACAAAAAATGTGTGGTAAATATTTAAAACAAATAAATTCTTAGACAAATGCAATTTCTTCCCCCCCCCTTCCTCCACCTCAGCCCCCGCCCCCACTCCAGTTCAAGCCACTGTTTCTCAGTCTGGTTTTCTAGGACACAGCTCCCTGGCCCACACTGGTATTATGAGCCTTGTGCTCCCCCGCCCCCCAGGCAGTCAGTCTCTGAAGGCTGCTCACAGCGGCTTTTGGCTCAAGGCAACCTCCTGCTGCTCAGGGCTGCCCAGTACCAGGGAGAGCCCTGGTTCACAATCTTAGCTGTAGAGGGTGCAGCTCACTGGCGCATGTGGGAATCGAACCAGCGACCTGGGCGTTAGGAGCACGGCACTCCAAAAACATGAACCACCTGGCCAGCCCAACAAATGTAATTTCTTAATACTGTTCCATGTCTAGGACTGATAGCTAAACTGTGTCAAATTCTAATAAGCTCAGCAAATTTATTTCTGTGAAAGCGTGCTCAATTGTCACAGGACTTTTTTGTTGATTTCATTTATTTCCTGGGAATTGGTAAACATCATGTGCCTGACAATAACAAAATAGCAAAAACATTTGTACTGAACTGTGCAAGCCTAGGGACTGAAAAAAAGATAAAAACCATTGAAAAGAAATTCATTTCTAAGCTAAATGAACAACTGCGAGATTGAACGGGGACCAGTCATTTCCTATGCTACATATGGCCATCTTGACAGTGTTTGTTCTTTTGTGAGTTCAAGTACTATGTGTAAATCATAAAGACAAATAAATTTTACTGTGCCACCCCGTACGTTTCATCTTTATATCCTTTTCTAAAACTCATCACCTGGACTCTGTCTGTTCCAGGGAAGGGAGGTGTATTAGTCAGGACAGGCAAGATTATGCAGTGATAACAACCCTGAAACTTCCGTGCCTTCTGACTTGCGCTCCATGCCCATCCCAGGTTGGCAAGGCGCCCTGCTCCTGCCACTCACACCCAGAGACCCCGCTGATGGAGCCTCCACCATCTGCAACATTGGTGGTCACCACAGCAAGGGAAGGAGCACTGACAAGTGTCACATTAGCTCCAGCCAGCCCCAGTGATGCCCGTCAGGTCAGCCCAGTCAGTATTCATAACTAGTCACACAGCCACTCCTAATTTCCAGCCAGCAGGGAAATGCAACCTTACCATGTGCCTGGAAGGGAGAGGAAGGAAATGCTGGCAAGTTGGCTAATGACAGCCACAGAAAGTGCATCAGCTCTGGAAAGGTCCTACTCCTTCTTTGGCATTTGTGTCCCAGGTAACTCCTTGGAGTAACATTTCTCTCTGCTGTGTTGAGTCCTTACAATTAGTAAATTGTCCAATTAGGTACAAATGGTAAGATTTTTAAAATGGGGGTAAATATTGAAATTTTTATAAAGGTTTTTAAAAATGAAGACTGAATTTACGACATACGCTTCAGCTCCATGTTTATCAGAATCTATTTGGGACAGTGAGCTGAGTCAAGCAACTCAAATACCCTACCGTTAGTTTTTTTCCCCCTTAATTGTTTTTCTTTTCGGTAACCTGTCTAATACCATGCCAAATTTGATGAAATCAAATGAATGATTTGCTGTCATCCAAGTGAAACCACCCATGTGAAATGCCAAGACACTTATGAAGATTATTTCTCTCCAGTTTGCTCAATTAGAAAATTTACATAATTCTTACTAATTCAGTTCTTAATAAGAGTCCTCCTTTTAATAGTAAATACCGAATGTTCCAATCACATTATAATGTTTATGTAAATAGACTTTGTGCCCTACTGTTATATTTGTCTTATTAAATACACACACACACACACACACACACACACACACACACACATACACACACACAATGAAGAGAATTAAGAACAATGGGCATGGTTTCATTTTAGGGTCTTAGAAGTTCCAGAACATTTTAGGATCTTCTGTTTTAAAATTTGTCCTGTGTTCTCACTGCCTGTCCCCCACCAATTAACAAAAGGAACTTACATAAGTTTTGAAGAACCAAAAGCCATGAAAGAAACTTCAAGTCTAAGTAAGCCTTGATTTATTATGTGGCTTCGGATAGAGTGTTTTCTAGTTGTTTGAATGAGTGTAAGAAGAAGCCTCTTATCATTTTAACCTTGGTTGCTGAGAATGTTCCAAAAATAGGTACTTTCTGCACATGCCCGTTCATCAATAAATATAGTATTGTAACTGTAATTGAAGTTAATGAGTAAGAGTTTCATCTTACTAAAATGTCAGCATCGTTGAATATGTTGTTCTGTAGATGAAAAAGTTTTTTCTCTGATTTCGTGAACTTAAATGACTCATTTTACAGACTTACAATATACTTAGCTTATTTTAGCATAAATAATTGAATTTACAAAATATGAACTAATGTTGCCAATATAAACTGGAGAAAATAATGTATTTAGGTGGATTTCAAAATAATAACACCTATTGGGATACTTACTACGTGCCACACACTATGTTAAACAACCTTACATATTGGTATGTTACTGACATGCTTTTGTATTTCTTTCCTCTGCTTATTAACAGAAGCACATCCCCAAAGTTTAAAATATGTCTCTACTCACTAAGGATATGTAGCTTCTCTAGAGGTAATTATATAATACATTAATAATAGATGTTCTCTTTTCGATCCCAAAGCCCAGGAATCTGGGGTCTAATGAGCAGTCTGACCAGATCTGGAGCCAAGGGTGTCTGTCCACCTTAGTTGGGAGTCTCTGCCACTGAGTGGTGGCTTATCCTCCAGGGAGTCAATCAGCTTCTCTCTGTTCCACATCCCCACAAAACACTCTCAGCCAACCACTTCCCACAGTCACCCACAAAAAGCCCCCAAGAGAGAAAACAAATGACCACTGCAATTCTTCCACCAATCTTGGAAAAACAGCTCCAAATCTATTTTGTTCTCACACTGGACCATATCATTAGCCAGCTTCCCTACCACCATTTTTTTCACTCACTGGAGATCCTTAACATTCTGATTTTGGGGGGCTCTCTCTTCCATTCACAGAACTTTACCTACCAAGTTAAGAATGAACTTTGCCTCTTGGCATTCCAGACCTGCAAATTGCTCCAACTGACATGACCTCATCTCACATTATTGTCTTATGTGAGTCCTTTCTTCCACCAAACTGAACTGCTTCCAAATTCTATTACAATTATTTATCTTATTACTGGATTATAAGATTCCTGAAAGCAGAGACTTGGTGTTTATCCTTCTTGTTTCCCCACTATGCTTACCAGGATATTAAATGTAATTGGTAGTAAAGTTTCATTGAATGAAATTAGCTCAAACAGCAAAATTATCATCATTAATCATATAAGCTAATCTCTCTCTTCTTACATCCAGGTAACAACAATAATATCAACTGGTTTTGAGCATCTATTAAGCCATGCACTTTTGATATATTAATCCCAAACCTTCACAACAAGATGTATGTTTTTTTTCTTAGAAAAAAAAATATTGGAGAGATTAAAGAGGTCACAAAGCCAGTCAATGTCAGCCTGACTGAGCTTTAACCTGCTGTTTGTCTGCAAAATCATTGCTTTTTCCACTAGACCACATCACCTAATAAACACAGGAGATCTGTCTTTAGTATGCTGGACAGGGTTGCTAAGGCCGCCTGCTGATCTATCTTAGAAGGAGAAGCTTTTCAATTAAAATTTAGAAGAATATTATGCTAAGTGAAATAACTCAGATGAAGAAAGACAAATACCATACGATCTCACTTATATGTGGAATCTAAAGAATAGAATAAACGAGCAAACTAAACAGAAATAGAATCAAAGATCTAGAGAAAAAGCCTCATGGTTGCTAGATGAAAGGGGGGGTGGAAATGGGGGAGAAGTAAAGGAATTAGAAAGTACAAATTAGTAGCCACAATATTGCCACAGGGAAATGAAAGACAGTTTGGAAAATATAATCAATGATGTAAAGACTTTGTAGGGTGACAGATGAACCCTTGTCTTATTATGGAGACCACTGCATGGACTGAAGCTGAATAATCTTGAATGCCAAATATAATCATATATCTATATCTATATCTACATATAGATATAGATATATTCACAGGAAGTGGAGTACACTATAGGAAATAGAGTCACTGGAATTGTCACAACTATGTACGATGTCAGAGGGGTAATAAATTGGGGGAGGGGATTATCAGTTTCTGAGGGGTGTAAGTGTCTAACTATTTCATTGTTTGGTACATCTGAAAATAATAATAAAGTTAAAAAAAACAAAAAACAAAAAAGCAGGAGAGGACCATTGTTACCTGCTTTGTACCTTTTTTCCATTTCAATGGAACTTACATTTTCTGAAATGCCATTATTTCTATATGTGGGGGGAGAAAAGCAGGTTGCATTTACTTAAGTTCCAAGATTAGTTGTACAAAAACATTTTCCCCCCTCAGTATTAGGATATGTTTGCCATTATTGTGCCTTGAAAGCGTTGTTTTTGTAAACTAAAACATATTCTATTGTCTCCCTTACAAAAGTTTGTCTTTGGTAATGAGTACTTTAAAGAAAACTTAATCAGCATAGTGGAAGCTGAATGATCTCAGAAAGTAAATTATCTGGGTTTCAATACTAGCTCTCACTTTCCACTTTTCTAACCCTGGCCAAGAATAATTATTCAGCTTTCTCTAGCCCTCAAGCTCTCTGGTCCTCCCTCTCTCCCTCTTTCTCTGCCCCTTTCTCTCTCTCTTTCTATGTGTGTGTGTGTGTGTGTGTAAACATATACGTATAAATATACATATACATACATATATATGTATATATATATATACACACACACATGTATCCTCCCTCCCTCCTTCCCTCTTTCCCTCCCTCTTTCCTCCTCTCCCCCACCTCTGCTAGGCCAGTTCTCTTCCCTAAGGATGTATCACTAATAAAAACTGCTTAGATGTTAAAAAAAAAAAAAAGAAGCATTCACAAAAGGGTTTTTAACAGCCTAGGATTGGAATTAGGTTGAGAGCTTGAGTGACTTGGGAAGAGAATTTAATGTTTCGGGATTAGGTGAAGCAGGTGGGTACTTAATTGCTACAGTGGTACAGAATGGGATTTCAAGCAATTTATGAAAACTTTTAGGGTTTTAGGTTTTCTCTCCCAGATCACTTTGTGGCAATAGGTACTATGTCTTGCCTGAGTTAGTTTTGGTAAATTTTCATTTTTAGTTTTCTAAATTCAGTTCTCATTTCTGTCTTTGTTTGTCCTAAGAAACCATAACAACAGATTATTTTAAACTTTTGTATTTAAAAAAACCACATTTGCATATCACCCATAGAATGGTTCGTGCATGTGAAATCTGTTTTATCCTGTGCTTTGACAAGTTGAAATCTGGGATGATTTTGCTTCAATCACCTCCATTTGATACAAACGTTACTGAGTTCTGGAAGTTCTCCAGCACCTCCTGGGCCACCTTATTCGTAGGGTTTCTGATTTTAGAGGTTTGAGTCATATTACCTTGTCTACCACTGCATTTTTTAAAGGAACAATATTTTTAATAGATAAATATATACAAACAATGGGGGAAAGATAAGGGTCTAATGAGGCAAGTGGGTAGGGGGAAAAGAAGCACCTGGAAACAGCAGAGTGCCTCCTGACAGTTCCACCACTAGGTCGGGGGATGAGACCAGGGATAGCAGTTGATGTGCACGCAGCTGTCTTTCCTCCTCCACTGTAGAAAGTCTCATGTCCAGTGTAGTTCCGATCATGTGGCTCATGTGCCTCTTACACACACACACACACACACACACACACACACACACACACACACACACGCAATACACATACAACACAGCACACCACACTCCTGAGGAGCTGTGGTCCTCTGGCTTTCTGTAAGAAGACAGCACGTAAAATGTCCCTTATGGGCCTCAGCCCCTTTGCAGTGGAACAAAGCCATTCATGGTGGAAAACTTGGGTCTCTGCCGACTCATTTTGTGGGTGCAGACATCAGGAGATGGAAGGCTGATGCTGGGTGGTGTGATTTCAGAACCAGGGAATGGTATATAAAATAGGAAGCGGTTCTTCCCGGAGATGGGTGGAGACTTGAAAATGACCGCCTAGGGAGCAGGCGTGGTGTCCATAGGCTCGGAGTCATCGACAGGTTTTGCAGAGGAGCTGTGGACTGGAGCGTGAGTGGCTGCAGACTTCACGACAGGCGAGTTGGTGGAAACAGCGGCAGGGACGAGAGAGGTTTTCAGGTTGCCAGCACCCCGGGTCCTTGATCCGGGCTGAGGGGTGGTTCGGCGGCCGCCCTTGTACTTGGAAGCAAGGCGGGAGCACTTCGCTACAGGGGGCTCGGTGGAGGACACCAGGCGGGAATAGACTTGGGGTTTGCGACCTCTCCTTCCGGGGCTTGGGCAAGCTGTGAGTACGAAGCCCTTGAAAGGCGGCGGAGGAGTCGTGTCCATGTCAGTGACGTCTGAGTCTGAAGCAGGCTGGCCTGTCGGGTTGGCAGATGCTTTGGCTGAGGTGGAAGGCACGGCCACAGAGTTGGTGGGCAGGGCAAGAGGGCCCCTGGCAGGAGGCACCGGCAGAGGGCCGGGTAAGGAGACAGCAGGTGGAGGAGAATCCACGCACATCGGGACCGGGGATTCGCTGTTGCAGGAGGGCGGCTGGCCGGAGACGGCCGAAGGCATAGCAGGTGCGGAGACGTCAGAAGTAGGAGACGTTGAGGTTATGGCTGGCTGGAAACGGCCTCCATTCTCACGAGGTGGAATTCCCAACATGTGGTTAGCATCAGGAGGTGGAAGGCAACGGGCACGAGCGAGCAGAGGACAGTGATCCACACGATGAGTTAGCGACGGAGGGGCAGACTTGGTCAGCGGCCGGGCAGCCAGGTCAGCCGACTTGGCCCTCGTGGCCGGGACCGGGCGAGTGTGAGCAGCCACCCCAGGTCGGGTCAAAGGAGGGGCGTGCTGAGCGGCACTGCAGTCCGCCAGGACCTTCGCTTTCTCCTCCACGACCTCATTGCACTGACACGTAGGGACCTTCAAGGTGTCCGGGCTTCTGTCAGAGGCTGCGCCAGTGGGCGTGGATGGGGGCAGGGGCAGCGCAAGGGGCCCGCGCGTTCTGCGTGTGCGGAGACTACTGCTGGCAGATGGCGGTGAAGCGGAGCTGCGGGGGGCGTCTGAACGAGGTGGGCTGCGGGTCGGCTCACCGGACCTGGCTGCGTCCCGACCGCCACGCCGAGGCTCTTCACCCAGCGCCTCCTGTCCGGGGCTCTGCGGCGGCAGGGCGTCTCTAGCACGGCTGCGGGACTTTGTGACCCGGTGACTTCGGGACGAACTCTCGGAAGACACCCGGGCGTTCTCACTCAGGTTGGATGCTGGGGGCTTGGGTGCGAGGTCCAGAGGCGCAGGACTGCCCTTGACGGAATTCAGGACTCCCTTGGTCTTTGGGGGCCTAGTGGTTAAAGGTAGACGCCCTCTGCTCTGGTGGCCTTTGGTCTCCACGCGATGCTTTTCATCTTTCGCCGTCACTTGTTTGGGCTCTTGATGGATCTTCACCGCCATCTCCTTCGAGCGAGGAAGGGGGATGGTCCTGGAAGGTCCTGGCATCTTCCACTTGACTAGCCACTCGGGTGGTGGAGGCTGGCGATTAAATGTTCGACTTAGAGGAGGGATATATACAGTTCCCCAGGTAAAGTACATCCTGGAATTGGAGGTGGACAGGACAGGCTTCTTTGGAGGGTCCTTCACGCTCCAGGCCACCGGGCGGAGGCTCCCCACAGGGGGATACGTGCCCTGCGGCAGCCATGCCCTCCTCCTCCCCGGGGTGTGAGATGCAGCTGGTAACTCACGTTCTGGGCGGCCGAGACCGGGGCGAAGGACACGTGCTGGAGCAGCAGGCTGGTTCTGGCCAGGAGGGCCATCTTCGCGGCAGACCTGGGAAGCCACCGGGCGACGGCCACCGGGCACGGGGCGACGGCCACCGGGCACGGGGCGACGGCCACCAGGGAAGCGATGGCGGCAGCGGAATAGAAGTAAAAATGCAGAAAACAAAATGCCCATAGAGAGCGAGTTATGCGCCAAACGAACTCGAGAATAGAGCACGAAACTTGGAGAGCCTCTCCTTAGCTTCTCTCTTCTCTCGGTACAGCAGGCATTGAACCAACTGGCCAGCCAGGCGCTTTGTGACGTCTCCCTGGAACGCCTCACAGTGGGGGGTGCACTCACAAGTGCAGCACGTGAACACATGACTAAGAGGTCAAAGGGCACGGCCTCGATGGCCAGCTAACCCCTTCCGGGCTTCCCGGAGCCTGGGACTTCCTGCAGCGGGTTACAGGTGTTTGGCAGGGCCACCGTCTGGGGACCATTCTGAGGCCCCATCCACCACGGAGGCCGCATCCGCCAGAGCTCAGCCGCCTGGGCAAGGTCTCTGCAGGTCTCCCCAGGTCTGGGAGGCCGCGGCTTGATCAAAGCCCAGAGCTAGAGCGACTCAGAGCCAGCCCGATGTGGCCACCTTTCCGGGCTTCTCCCCAGCTTCTATGCGAGGCCTGGAGCCAAGTGCACTTTCTCCATGGCCGCCCTGCCTGCCAGCATCACCAACCAGGTGCAAAAGTTTCTGAAGCGTGGGCAGGAAGCCCTGACCTGACTGGGTGCTGCACCTCGCGACATCCTTTCCTAGCGGCAGGTTCTTTCTTTCTTCACTTCTTTTTAGAAACTTGGTAAAACAACATTTAACAGACCCTTCCACAGTCGTACAGTTGGTATGGCTTAGCCAGGACTGAAACCAAGCTGTGTCATCACAGTGTTTCCTTAGCGCATATTCATTATGTGTTATCATTATCCTTCTTTCTTTCTTTTTCTTCCTTCCTTGCTTTCTCTCTCTCTCTCTCTCTCTCTCTCTCTCTCTCTCTCTATATATATATATATATATATATATATATGTAAACATATACGTATACATATACGTATGTATACACACGTACACAGTCATATATATATATATATATATATATATGTATACATCCTCCCTCGCTCCTTCCCTCCCTCTTTCCTTTTCTCCCCCACCTCTGATAGGCCAGTTCTCTTCCCTAAGGATATATCACTAATAAACCCTGCTTGGACCTTAAAAAAAAAAAAAGAAGCATTCACAAAAGGGTTTTTATCAGCCTAGGATTGGAATTAGGTTGAGAGCTTGAGTGACTTGGGAAGAGAATTTAATGTTTCGGGATTAGGTGAAGCAGGTGGGCACTTAATTGCTACAGTGGTACAGAATGGGATTTCAAGCAATTTATGAAAACTTTTAGGGTTTTAGGTTTTCTTTCCCAGATCACTTTGTGGCAATAGGTACTATGTGTTGCCTGAGTTAGTTTTGGTAAATTTTCATTTTTAGTTTTCTAAATTCAGTTCTCATTTCTGTCTTTGTTTGTCCTAAGAAACCATAACAACAGATTATTTTAAACTTTTGTATTTAAAAAAACCACATTTGCATATCACCCATAGAATGGTTCGTGCATGTGAAATCTGTTTTATCCTGTGCTTTGACAAGTTGAAATCTGGGATGATTTTGCTTCAATCACCTCCATTTGATACAAACGTTACTGAGTTCTGGAAGTTCTCCAGCACCTCCTGGGCCACCTTATTCGTAGGGTTTCTGATTTTAGAGGTTTGAGTCATATTACCTTGTCTACCACTGCATTTTTTAAAGGAACAATATTTTTAATATATAACTATATACAAACAATGGGGGAAAGATAAGGGTCTAATGAGGCAAGTGGGTAGGGGGAAAAGAAGCACCTGGAAACAGCAGAGTGCCTCCTGACAGTTCCACCACTAGGTCGGGGGATGAGACCAGGGATAGCAGTTGATGTGCACGCAGCTGTCTTTCCTCCTCCACTGTAGAAAGTCTCATGTCCAGTGTAGTTCCGATCTGGGCTCATCTGCCTCTTACACACACACACACACACACACACACACACACACACACGGGCAGGGGGAGGATTCGAAAAGTGTGGTAAGGGGCCCAGGTGTGGCATCTGAGTTCTTTGTCTGCCCTGGGACCCACGAGCTGCCCTCCCAGGCGGGAGCGATCAGCTGTGGGACGCAGGGAAAGAGCCCACCTCCTGGACCCTGCGCTCTCCGCTGCACCCTGGGCTCCCGTGGGACTCTAGAGCCCCGGGTGCTGCCTGCCGCTGCTGCTGTGGGCACGCTGCAGGGCCGCAGCTCTACTGTGGGTTGTGGGGAGAGCGCGGAGCCTTTCCTCTTGCCCTCCTCGCTCCTCCCCCGCTTGCCCAACTAGCGCACCCCAAAGCAAACCTTCCACTAGTCTGTGCTATGTCCTGGGTACCAAGCGGCAGTCACTATCCGGCCTCCACTCGGCAGTTGTGCGGGGCGGGGGGGGGGGGGGGGGCTTCCTCTTTGCTCTCCTGCCTCCTCCCCTGCTCGCAATCAGCGCACACCTTCAGGTAATTCCTCCACGAGTCTCACTGCTGTTCTGCGTGATGAGCAAAGGACTCCTGATGTTCTATATGTCCCGATTGCCAGAAAATCTCAGGGAGGATTCAAAAATAGCTCCCCGCTGCCACCATTCCCATGACGTCACTCACCTATAATGTCTTTACGAGCCCATCATGGAATCCTTTTGTTAAAAAATATTGTTTCTTGCAATTTTATTCTATAGTGAAAGATTTGATTTAAAATGCAAATATAGACACTTAAATTACAGAAAATTACAGACATAACAGAAAATTACGTGGGGGTGGGTGGAGGTATGTGTACAAAAACCTGTCACTCTACAGTTTTGTGTTTTTTTTTGTTAAAGTGGTGAAAGAGCAGTTTATTAAAAGAAAAAGTACAGTTCAAAGAGATAGAAGGAGTCCCGAGCAGAAGGCAGTGGCTCAAGGGCCATTATTAGAAGAGAAAGTACACTCCAAAGGGTTAGGAGTGGGCCACGGCTCAAAGGCTCAAAGGCCCTACTCTACAGTTTTGCCCAAGCCAAGACATTTTCATCAGCTTGGCTCCAGTATGGATTTATTTTAGTGAACTAAAGATAGTCATTTACCAGAAAGTGGATTAAAACCAAAACACCCCTTTCAAGCCAGATTTACAGGGAGCACGGTAAGGGCCCAGCACTCCTGGCCCATGAGGGCGGAGGCTGCAGCCATGTCTGCTTGCTCCCTTGCCTTCCACAGCAGCCCGGTCTCTGGAAGGCTCTGTTTAGAGGTGCTTATATCACTGGTGAGCAGCACTTATGCGCATATACAGGCTGTGTTGAAGCACCTTTTCTGGCCATTTTTCATGATAACTATGTTTTTATTGTCTACACAGATGAAGCAGAATTGTTTGTGTTTTCCTGGGATCACAGGTCCAGAGGTGACACCTGCAGGGTTTGGAACTCATAAGTTGTAAACTTGTTGCTCTCCCTCTGAAACAACATTCAGAATTTGGGGTCTGAAAGAATTAGCTAAGTGCTTGTTCAAAGTGCAGAACTTGGGCCTTACCTCTGCTATTCTAGTTTAATAATTCTTGCATGGGACCTGGAAATCTATAATTTCTACAAGGAGCCCAGGTGATTTTTCACTTTGCTAGTGCAGGAACCAGAGTTTTGAGAAACTTCATTTCCTCGCCAGGTCATTCCAGTTGCTTCATTTCCCCAACGTGTGGTCATACTTGTCAAAACAAAATGCGTTGTCTCTCTCTGTTACCTTCTGTATTTGTTTGCTAAGGCCCCCATCACCAAGTCTCACAGACCAGGTGGCTTAAATAACAGAATTGACTCCCTCACAGTTCTGGAGGCTGGAAGTCCGAGATCATGGTGTCAACAGAGGGCTTCAGTTGGGAACCTCCTTTAAACTAGTGCCAGGTGGCACAGTGGCCTGGGTTTAGACTTGGCAGCTTAGGTAATTTGTACCAAACTTCCTAGAAAAGCAAGACAAAAATAGCTATTCAAGACCTCAAGTGAGTCTAGTAAACGGGCTGCTTCTCTGTTAGAGGCTTCTGCTGATTCTGCAAGGGAGACCGGGGGGTCTAGGTACAGGGAACATTCTATTCTTGACCTGCTCCTACTGCTGGTTACACAGTGTGTTTACTTTGTGGTGATTCACTGAGCTGGACACTTAAGATCTGAATACTTTTCTCTAGATGTTTTATGACAAAACAAACAAAAAATGACGTCATTTAGAAAAGACTTTACTCATTAACAGATTAGGGTTTGAGGCCCAGCGCTGCTACTTGGAAATGTGCCCTCAAGACAGTTATATATTTTTTTCAAAACCTGATCTCTTTATATTAAATGCAGATCCGTCAGTGTATTTCATAGGACTGTCCTGAGATGCAAATGAGAACATGCCAAGTGCGTGGAAGCTAGTACGTAGGTGCCCAGTTAACAGTGGCAGTCATAACGTATTGCCATTTATTGAGAACCTATTATATGCCTGACACTGTACTAAGCTCTTTACTGATATCTCAACCTGTGCAGTCTGTGCCATTTCATAGATAAGAACATCAAGGCTCAGCCTGGGCATAGCTAGTAAGTAGCAGAGCTGGACTTCAGACTCAGGCATTATCCAAAAGCAGGGCTGGGAACCCCTGTTTATATGGCCTGTCGATTACTCAGGACATGGAATGTGCCACTTCTCCTCCAGATTCTGTCCTGTGTTTTTACTAAGTGAATACAATCTCAAGGTTAACTTCTCGAATTCAGCATTGCTAAACTTCCAGTTTTCCCAGAATAAACTTACTTGTTCCAATAAACTATATAAAAGTGAGGCATTTTGACTTTTGTTCATCTCAAGGTGAGATCGAGACATGCAGTAAATTAGAAAACAGATTCTATCCCAGATTAACCAAAATAAATCTTTGCCAAGCTGAGATGTAAATTAAGTGTTCATTAATCTAAAAAGAGAAGAAGGAGGAGGAGGGTGGAGGAAGAGGAAGAAAGAGCTTCTGTTTTCCAGGGCCAGGAGGGAGGGGGCTGCATAGGAGCTGGGGACAAGGATGCCGTGAGCACATCCCAGAGCAGAGTTTAGGAAACAGGCTCTAGAATGTACTGCAGATCTTAGCAGGCCCAGCAGTGACATGAGCCCCAATCTTCCTCAGCTTGGCCTTGCACCCCTGGAGACACGTGGGGCGAAGGAGCTAAGGGTCTTGTGCACTGAGAAGGTGCTCTGGCCAAGACAGCCCGTGCAAGAGTTCAGGTGCCTGTCACATTGACTAAGGCTCCTCTCAGCGACATAGTCTTTATAGACCCTGTGTTTCATTTTTTGCTTTTGTTTTTTTCCTTCAGTTGCCTAGTAAACATTTCTACTGGAAAATTCCAACCTTGCCTTGGATGAACAAAGAGGAAAAGCAATGTGTCCACACCCAGGCCAGCCTAGCCAGGGAGGGCAGAGAGCCCCAGAGGACAGGCTTTGTCAGTGTCACAGCTGCAGCTTCAACTGGAGCTCTGAATCAGAGTCTGGAGAGGGGCGCCAGTGAGATGCACACTGGGGTGTCACATGGCCTTCTCTTCTTCCTTCTCTAACATTTCTGCACTTGTTGCTCACTTATTACGTAGACATATATCCGCTGACTCCTCGTGGGACAGGATCTCAAAGCCAGAGGCTCTTCCTGTTCATTTGCATATGCCCAGTGCCTATATAGTATTTAGTATAAGAAATGTTTCTTACAAGAAAAAAAAATGGTATGACATTGAAGTGAGGGAGGGGCTGCATGAGCAACACAGTGGTCAATCCCTCCCTCCCAACTGGGAATCCCTATAAACTGAGAAGAATGGCCTCTGAGGATGACAAGTGTGTCATAGTGCAACCTCCCTGTAGCGTGAATAGGCACACGGCATCTGGTAGACCCTGCTAAGGGAAATTAGAGTTGTTAGCTTTTAAATTACTATATTTTTTTTTTTAGATATTTTCTTTTTTTTGTTTTAAGATTTTATTGGGGAAGGGGAATAGGACTTTATTGGGGTACAGTGTGTACTTCCAGGACTTTTTTTTTTTCCAAGTCAAGTTGTTGGACTTTGTTTTCCAGGTCCAGTTGCCTTTGCTAGTTGCAGGGTACACAACCCACCATTCCTTGCGGGAGTCGAACCGGCAACCTTGTGGTTGAGAGGACGCTCCAACCAACTGAGCCATCTGGGAGCTCAGCGGCAGCGCAGCTCAAGGTGCCGTGTTCAATCTTAGTTGGAGGGGGCGGAGCCCACCATCCCTTGCAGGACTCAAGGAGTTGAACTGGCAGCCTTGTGGTTGAGAGCCCACTGGCCCATGTGGGAATCGAACCGGCAACCTTTGGAGTTAGGAGCACGGAGCTCCAACCGCCTGAGCCACCGGGCCACCGGGCTGGCCCTCTAAGTTACTATTATTTTGAAAGAGTTGAAAGAATGTTGCCACACGTATGCTCACAACGCACTTGAGTCAGATGATGGTGAAGATTGGGTGAATTTGGCAGATGCTTCCATTAGGAAGACGTTGGAGGTTGGCCCCACACCACGCCGTTCTTCCCACAAGAGGGCGCTCATCTCTTGTTCTTAGTTCCTATCAATGAAAAATTTGTCATTTTTAAATTGCTGCAGAACAATTAGGATGACGACTTACATTTCCTGTATCTGGTTTCATACACCATTCTGTCACCTGTGCTATAACATTTTAGACATTCACATGTTGTTTTATTTCCCAGGGAACCTGGGACATTGTGATGGTAGTCACATTTGACGCTGAAGTCTGGCGTGCCCTTAGAAGGCACAAGTGCTGTTCCACCCCACATAGAACCTAGTCCCCAAGGTAGCTCAAGCACAGGTGTTTGCCATGGTGTCAAGAGAGACTGGTTAGAGTCTCTTGCTTTATTCGACCCTGTTGACTCAGCTAGTGGAACCACTGTCATTACTCTGTAGTGCTGCCGAGGTGACCTCTCACACTGACCTGGTCACTGAAAACATGCCTGGGCTTTTACTGCTAATGAATGTCAATTTACAAGAGAAAGATGCATGATCTCTGAACTTCATGAGAGACATTTTAAAAATGCAGACTGAACAGCCCAGTATAAACAATGAACTATCAAAACTTTTATACCATCCTTTTGAACACAAGCTGCCCTTGAAGAATTATTCTGTTATCAGAGGTAATGTACTTCATTGAGTTTCTTCCCTTCATACAGTTTTTCAAAGGCCTCTAGCTGGGAGGTTGTCAAGGCATTTCATAGAATACGACAGATTCCAGAGCTGTTCATCTGGCCTCCTTGACAGATCTCCAGAATCTCTAGGTCTGCCCCAATTTTCACTAGTTTTGAAAAAATTTGCAGCGGCCCGTCTGTCCATATTTCATGCCATAGGGCTGAACACTTTGTGTGCTGGAGATGCATGTCATAGTGGCTGTAGCAGTTTCATTTCCTATGAAGGCCGCAGGGGGAACATTCCCAATGTGAAACCACTTGAAACAGCGTATGTGCAGGCAGTCTTTTCAAATGTCACCGACTAGTGATAATAATCTGTCATGTTTCTGCACTGCCTTACAATAAATGTACACTTATACCTCAATTCATCCTATGGCAACTCTGTAAAGTGGTCAGCTGATGGATTACTATGGCCATTGTGGAGAGGAGGTAATGAAGACTCAGGCAAGTCAAGTGATTTGCACAAGGTCACAAAACTGGTGAGTCTCAGGATTGAGAGAAAAGCCTGCATCGCCTGCGTCCTGGCCCACTCTTGCTTCAGATCCTTTGCTCTTCCTAGGTGCTAAGTCTTGTCCTAGATCTTAGGAACACAGCAGCAAAGAAAATGGACAAAATCTTTGCTTCCATTTACAATCTAGTGGAGGAATGTGAATAAACAGATGAGTGAGGAAATAGGTGTTGTATTAAATGGGATAAGGGCTTTAGAGAAGAATAAAGCAGGGAAATGGAACACCCGGCTTGGATATGGTTGGGTACAGTTTTATTATTTTTAAAAATTTATTTAAAAAAATTTTTAATTAGTTTCAGGTGTACAGAACAATGTAATAGACATTTATTATTTATATCCCTCACACAGTGATAACCCCCCTGCCCCCCATCTACTACCCCTCTGACATTGCTCACAGCCATTACATTTCCACTGTCTCTATTCCTAATGCTGAACTCCACGTCTTGTAAATATGTATATACATACATATATATATATATATATGTATATATATAAAATTGTAGTTGACATTCATTATTGTTCAGCTTCAGGTGTACAGTGCAGTGATCAGACATCTACATCACTTATATGTGGAATCTAAAGAAAAGAATAAATGAATGAACTAATCAGAAACAGTCTCAGAGACATAGAGGAAAAACTGAGGGTTGCTAGATGGGAGAGGGGATGGGGATAAGGGGGAAGATGAGGGGATTAGAAAGCACAATCGGTAACCACAAGATTACCACAGGTATACGAAGGTCAATTTGGGGAAATAATCAATAATGGGGTACAGTTTTAGATAGGAACCTCAGGCGACATTTGAACAGAGGAAAAGCTTTTGGGCAGAGGGAAAAACAGTCACCGAGGCCCGCATGGAAGTGGCCTGGCCTGTCCCAGGAGCAACTCAGAGGGGAGGCTGGGGAGAGTGGTGGGTTGTGAGGTCAGACAGGCAATGGAGGTGGCCTGTGGAAGGGCTGGGAAGCCACAGCCCTGGCCTCGGCTATTGCTCTGACTGAGATGGAGCCATTAAAGGGTTTTGAGGCAATGGGTGATATATTTCTTACGTTGTAACAGGGTCTCTCCAGATGTTTCCTGTGTAACATAAATTTCAAGTAAAAATCCAAGGAAAGAGTGACATTGGAAGAGATAATAAATTACATTTATTACTATCAGAGGCCTTTGAATGAGATAACGGTAACAAACACTGTTGTTGAGTGCCTGCTATGGGGAGATACTGGACAAGGGGTCTCTTTATCCACCTCACTGCATTCTATCCTTGCAGTTGGCTGCAGGGTGAAATTGTTGGTGTGTCATTTTACTGATGAAAAAACCGAGACTTAAGAGAGGTTGTTGGCTCAGTGGGTCAAGTTCACAGGCTAACCAGTGACATCTCTTGAGCCTAAACTGTACTCTCACTTCTTTTGTGAGCAGGTGCTCATCATTAGTGGCTCAAATGATCTTATCAATGGAAGACAATATAATCCTTGCCAAAGTGCCTCGTAAGAAATACTCTTATAATGAAAGTGAATATTTTAAATGTTTAGTGAACACAATGGCAGTGTCTTCCCATGCCATGTGTACATGCTATTCAACCTGCAAATCTTATTTTTTAACAATTAATCTAATATTTAATGATTTTTATGGGGGCCTTTGATTAATCTCTGCTCCTATCATCAAAACTAACTAACGTTTAGAACAGCATTTGTAAATGTAATCATTTGAGTTCCTTAATTGTGTGACTAACAAACATATCTTCCCAAATACTTAAGTAATTATTTCTGGAAAGATAACAGAATCTGGACACATGGTGAATTTTACATTCTCCTAAAATGTCAATGTAAAGTGTGGGGACAGAGCCCCAGAGAGCAGTTTCCAGGCTCTCGGCCTCATGCTAAAAGGTGTTGGCTCGGGTAGTAAATGGCCATCAGCTGTGATTGGATGGGCATCAGCTGTGGCTAGTTGGCCGTCAGCTGTAACCAGTGAGCCATTGGGCACTAATATGACTGCCGTGGTTACGCTAGCAGCAAATGGGGGGCTAGCAAGAAGATGGTGGCTGAGCTGGCAAGCGCGGACTGCTGTTAGGCAGATTTTGTAGATCCTGCCTTCTGTGTCTCCAACCCAGCCACCAGCGAGAATATATTGGTTTGACTCCCCTACTTATGGTTCTGTGGGTGTTCCTTTTTGACCTCACCATATCCTGCGTTCTTATGTGGGGAGCGGGAGCTGAGACCCCGCAGGCTGCCCCGCATGACATAAAGTCATTATCTAACTCAACTATTTAACAGCACATTTTAAACTAGAATTACAGGTTTGACTTGATCTGATACCCCAGAACATAAAATGCTCTTAAACATAAAAAATAATAAAAATGCCAAATATCCACAAATTATTTAACTCCAATATATCAAAAATAAGTTTGACTTACCTTTATCACTTTTACACTTACTTCTGTATCTTTTCAGTATTAAAAATTATGTGTCCACTAAGGAAACAATTGTATCATTACAAACAAATTTGGGATTGAGTGCCCAAGTGAATTTCTGGACTTCTTACCAGCTGGCTGAGGTTGTCTCATGTGCAGAAATATTAGGTAGGAAGTGTGAGCTAGAGGTAGAGACTTCCAGGATGATTTTTCTTGACTGTCAACCTGAACCTGGTTCTATACTTGCTTTGTCATTGTCTTGCAAATAGGTTGGTTCACAGTCCTCCTCTCCTCCATTCAGTTCCTGCCAGGTCTCTGTACCACGTGACTGGACTTCACAGTGCTATTTCTGGTTTAATTTTATTGTAAGTTCTTTTCATATTCTACAAATTTGCTGCAGCACTGTCATGCAGGACGGCCTGCAGGATCTCTGCTCCCGCTCCCCACGTAAGAACGCAGGACATGGTGAGGCCAAAAAGGAACACTCACGGAACTATAAGTAGGGGAGTCATATCACTATATTCTCACCAGCGGCATCCGCCTCTCTGCAATCCGCTCTTGCTAGCCCCTGTTTCTTCTGCTAGCGTAGCCACGGCAGTTATATTAGTGGCCAATGGCTTACGGGTTACAGCTGACGGCCAACTAGCCACTGCTGATGGCCATCTGATTACAGTTGATGGCCATTTACTACCCGAGCCAGCACCTTTCTATGTGAGGCCGAGAGCCTGGAAACTGCTCTCTGGGGCTCTGTCCCCACACTCCACCCTTACAGGGTCTCGTCTCACAATCTACGACGTGCCAAGTGTCTTCCACGAGGGGCCCTGTGCAAGGAGCCTGGAGGTGAATGCAATATTCTGGACACAGCCAGGGTCTCTGAGCACAGCCAGGGTTTCTCAGGGCACCACCACAGTACTTCTGGGCACAACCAGACTTCCTGGGCTTCTTAGGGTACCACCTGTCTCCCCAGGCACAGCCAGGGCTCTCAGGGCACTGCCATGCTCTCTGGACACAGCCAGACTTCCTGGATTCAGCCAGGGCTTCTCAGGGCACTGCCACTCTCTCTGGGCACAGCCAGACTTCCTGGACACAGCCAGGGCCACTCAGGGCACTGCCACTCCCTCTGGACACAGCCAGGGCTCTCAGGGCATTGCCACACTCTCTCTGGGCCTCTCGGGGTACTGTGCTGGAACAACAGTGGCTCACAGTCAAGGTGCTTATATATTCTTGATGGCGGCCAGTCAAAACACAAAAGCAAACATCCGCCAATTCCACCACTATATTCTCGCAGGCGGCATTCGCCTCTCTGCAATCCGCTCTTGCTAGCTCAGCCAGCATCTTCTTGCTGGCCCCCATTCCTTTTGCTAGCGTAGCCACAGCAGTTATATTAGTGGCCAGTGGCTCACGGGTTACAGCTGACGGCCAACTAGCCACAGCTGATGGCCATCCAGTCACAGTTGATGGCCATTTACTACCCGAGCCAGCACCTTTCTATGTAAGGCCGAGAGCCTGGAAACTGCTTTCTGGGGTTCTGTCCCCACAAGCACTAACCTATTTAAGTGATGCTGGATTAGTTTTCCTGTTCTTCCAAGGCTTTGAACTTGATCAGTTTTGAAGTCATTCCAACATTGAGACCTGGGCTTGTGTGGAAGACAATGATAGTGAGAAAGAAGAAAGAAAATCTGGAAGGCCTGCAGAGAGGCATTGTGGGAAGACTTAGAGACGATGCAGATGTGGGGGAAGAAGAGCTATCAAACAGCTAAAGGGAGACGCCAGGGCTGAGAGGACTCCGTCCGCTACAGCTGGGGTCGGCCATGCAGAGAGCACGGAATTCTGAAATGAAGCGTGAACAGAGGAGTCGGTCCACGGTGGGTGAGGGTGAGCTTCTCTGAGACCGAGCTCCTTGGCAGTTCTGAGAGGAGGAGTAAGGTCGAAGCTGGGGAGCCTGACAAAGAGCCAGTGAAAGGAAACGAAGCGGGAAGAGTAAGAAGGAGCTTAGGAACGTTTGCACACAACAAGGAGGAAATTTGAACAGTTTTTCAAGCAGGGTGTAGAGGAGCCAAGGAGGAACTCGGGGTCAAAGATAAGACTCAGAGCTAGACATTGGAGGGAGGCCAGGCAGGGTCAGAAGTGCAGATCAGGTCACGCGCGTGCGCGTGTGTGTGTGTGTGTGCGTCTGTGTGTGTGTAAGAAGAACTCGTGGCCAGGCACAGCTTGCTGAAGGTTGCCATGGCTCGTCCTCCTCGTTTGCTTTTGGGTATGCAAGAGGAAATTGTACAAACAGAACACGTGTACATCTGAATAGTTGCACCCTTAGGAAGATCTGCCTAATGCAGTGACATCATGAAACTGGAATTGCTTTCCCTCTGGAGGAGATGGAAATAGCTGCAGAAGATTCTTTAGGGACTGATAGTTACAATTCTCTGTTTATGAAGTTTTCTTTCACTTTAAAATACATTAAATATTGACATGGAAATATAAACAAACCCTATTCTTTTTTTTTTTTTTTTAAAGCAAGGAGTCTCTTGAATTTGTATTTGTTTTGCTATTTAAACCAAATCCTGAGGAAGACCAATGCAAATTCAAGTTCAGTACTCATCACACTTCTGTGGTCACCCAGCAGAGACACCATGCTCCCGCTAAGGTGCCAGCAGCCCCTGGCCTTCTTTTCTCCGGTCTGGTCTGCTGGGGGCTAGGGATACGGAAACACATTGCCCAGCTCTTCCCTTGATCAGGACTCAAAGCTGCTGGTACTTGGCTGTATTGCACACTCACCTGCAGGGCTTATCACACAGATGGGTCCCTGAATGTTCCCTTATGTCCTCCGGACACAGGAGCATTTCAAAAGCAGAAGCCATTGACACAATCACTCTCGTTCTGTTTGCAGGCGAGTTGCCATCCACGCAGAAAATTATAGTTTTTACACATGTGGGTTTGGAATTTGTACAAGTTATTTTACTCTGGAAACACTTTATCATAGCTCTAAATTACGACTTCTGGTGTAATTATGATTTCTCTTTGCCACGTTACCAGGAGCACAGAAGGCAAAGTGAGCGGAAAGCTCTCTGTCTGCTGCTTGTGAAACTCAAAAGCCACATGAGGAATGAGGCAGTCGTCCGAGCCAGCTTCTTGTCTGGAAATAATTATACCTAGTGAACAAAGCTGTGGAAATCTGCAGCGCACAAAATACAGTATCCATAGTGCCTAAGACTCATGGGGCATAAACAGCGGTTTTACCCACGACCCACTGCTTCAATTAGGAACCTTAGAATTAAAGAGGCATTTATTACCCTATTAAATAACAAGAGAAGCTCCCCCGAAAACTGAAGTTATCTTTTATTGTGCAGTTTGACACTAGAGTTCTCACAGTATTAAAGCCATTCCAATTCTTCTAGTATGTCACTTCTGTCTATACGAGAAGCATGTGATCAAAAAAAAAAAAAAAGTAGACTGTGCAGATGCCACTCGTTAGTTGGGAAATTGAGACAAAAGAAGATGCACGAGGTTCCTCATTTGGTCTGGACTCAGTTCCTTTCCCAAAGCAAAGAAAATGTCCTATATTGCTGACTTGGTGAGAAGTTTTGCTTTTCATGCATGCTGTGTTTGAGGTGGTGGCAAGTATGGGATCAGGCAATGTGTCCTGTTTCCATCATCTGACTCTTTTCCTCTCTATTCTGCCAGCAAAGAGACTAAACAGAGTTCACAGTCCCAGCCCAGTGGGGATGAGCCACATAAGTCTGTTAAAGAACAAGCCCAGATGCATGTTTGATTTTGAGTTATACAAGAAAGTAAGCTCTGGTAAAATTGCAAGCCTTAGAAGTGTAATAGGAGAATTTTTGTTGTACTTAATTCTGGTCCTGCCATCAGTTGCATTCAAGAATGTCAATGCACAAGAAGCTAGGGGTGGGGGTGGGGGCAATTAGTGTTTAATAGGTTCAGAGTTTCATTTTTACAAGATGAAAAGAGTTCTGGAGATGGATGGTGGTGATGATAACAGCAATGTGAAGGTAATTGATATCACTGAATTAACTGTATAAAATGATCAACTATATTATATTTTACCACAATTAAAAAATACATTTAAAAAAAGATAAGTAAGCAGAGTTCTAAGAAGGCCAATGCCCCCTCCCCCTGAGCACATGTTCTGTATCAATCTCCTGTTGAGTGCGGCAGGACTTCTGAGAATGATGGCATTTCACTCCTGTGATTAAGTTGTTTGTATGGTAAAGATAAAGGAATTTTGCAGATATAATTAAGGTCCCTAATCAGTTGACTCTGAGTTCCTTAAAAGGAAGATCATCTGCCTGAGTGGGCCTGACCTAACCAAGTGAGCCTTTTAAAAAAAGGACTTCCTGCAAAGAGAGCTTTGA
This sequence comes from Rhinolophus hipposideros, assembly GCF_964194185.1. NCBI lineage: Eukaryota > Metazoa > Chordata > Mammalia > Chiroptera > Rhinolophidae > Rhinolophus > Rhinolophus hipposideros. The sequence continues at coordinate 4,990,094 of NC_138054.1, read as the reverse complement.
AGCAGTAGCACGCTTGTTGGCCTAGAACTGCCATATTGTGGAGTGGGCCACGTGCCAGGGAACCGGTTCTCCAGGCAGGGGGCGGTACGGAGGGCTCTAGGGCCTCACTCATATCATCACAAGGACCTGAATTCTACCAACAGCCAGTGAGCTAGGAAGGGGACCTCGGGCCTCAGTGTGAGTACAGCCCCTGGCCTGGATTTCAACCGAGGACACCCTGCAGGGGACCTTGCTACCTTGTGTTTGGACTCACAGGAACTACAGTTAATAAGTTTGTGTTATAAGCAGTTAAGTTTTTCGTAATTTGCAGGCAGCAGAAGACGAACGCAACCCTCACAGTCTCTGGAATGTTTCCACCAGGTGTCTGTTGCAGTTCATTCTCTTTGTTTGGTCTCTCACTGGATCCTGCGTGCCACGGCGGCTTCTCTCCTGTGGGTGGGGTGGGGGCAGAAGAGGACAAAGGTAGACACCCAGCGAAGGGAAAGCATCATGTGGAAGACAAGATGATGACTTTGTTTTGATTCAATAAATGTAAAGCTGAGGGGATCCAGAGGGAGAGCTCCAGGGAAAGTAGAGCTTGTGTTCTACAAAACACATTAACCTCTCAAATGAGACAAAGGCAGAAGTTTTAATATATACGTTAACACACTTCTAAGCGTGGGCCCACAAGCGTAGACCTCTCCTCCTGTCACCAGACGTACAATTTAAATTTTATGTCTACCTAAAGATGCATGCTAAGGACAGGGACAGAGCTGGGTTGCAAGGGCTTGGAGCTGGAAAACATTGACATGGGAGGTGGAAAACAGTAGCAAGAGGATATGGGTGATGTCTGTGACCAGACCCGTCACTTGGTTTCTCTGTTTCTGCACCTATAAAATGAAAGGATCACATCAAAGCATCCGATGAGGTTTTATTCAGACTGTGAGGGATGAGATACATTCAGAGAGCAGTGGTCCTCTTATCCGAGATCAGAGGCTGCACAAGCACTCTCCTCCTAGAGACTGTCCCAGATCCAAACTGCAAAGGGCCAAACATCTATGAAGTGCTCACAGTCGTTTATGACTAATAAGCGTGTACTGGACCAGGAGCCTGGGGAGGGGTGCTGGACACAGAGTCCCTGTGAAGTCAATTCCCTCATGTCACCTGACAGTGTTTCATGCTTCAATAGAAGCTAGATGAGTGAGTGAGTGAATGAGAATTATCAATTTAATCTGGCATCCTAGTTTCTGGGGGCTGGAATTCAGCATTGAAATAAATAAAGGTTGTGAGTATAACTGGTCCATGGCTCACTGGGTGAATGCACAGTGTGCTACCCTCTTGTCTACTGTCTGCTTCCGTTCCTGTCCTGCTACAATCCGCCCTCCACAGTAGCCCGAGTGATGTTTTAGATCTATCCATCAAATCATGTTACACCCTACTTAAAACTCTCCAGGGTCTTCCCCTCTCACCAAGGATAACCCCCAAACTCCTTACCTGGTCTGTAACGGCAGCCCCACTGCTTTCTCTCAACACACTGAGCCCACTCATTCCTGAGGCATTGTCCTTGCTACTTACTCCCTCTGCCTGAATCCTCTTTTACCATTTCTGGTCAGGTATGCTCACCTCCTCAGAGAGGCCTTCTCTGAACAACCAATCTAAAGTGGTCTCCCCACTTCTCCAGGATTCTCTATCATGTATAGCTGAGGAGGGTTCACCAATAAGGAAAGGAGGAAGGCTAGAAGGAAGCTTGAGGTAGTGGATCGAAATGAGAAATATTGGTATAAACTCATGTTGTGTGTGTGTGTGTGTGTGTGTGTGTGTGCATGCACGCAGATTTACACACATATTTCCAATCTCTGTTGGCTAAAAGGCCTAGAAGCAATGACACCTCAGTAGGAATGAGCACAACTAGCACTCAGACCTTGGTTGGAGAAACGGGGCTAATTCCAGGGCTGGAGAAGGAAAAATACAAGATGATTTTGGACCATCTTTTTGTGCCAGAAAGTAAGGAAGCACCCAAGAATAATGGGAACATGTCAAAAAGACACAAGAACCACCTTCAAAAGGCTCGCACTGGCCAATTTTAGAATAATTTAAGAATCAAAATAAATAATTGGAGTACGAGTATGAGATAAAAGCAGGGACCTTGTCCTCTTATTTCCTGCTGTATTCCCTATGCCTAGAACACCATAAATATCTCTGAATAAATAAGTGAACTACAGAAATTAGGTTAATTTTACACTTCTCTCATTATAGTATCATGGTGTATATTTTTTCTTGTAAACTGACTTGGATTTAGTTTTTTAGTTTTTCAATTACAGTTGATATCCAATATTATTTTATATTAGTTTCAGGTGTATAGCACAATCGTCAGACATCCACATTATTTACAAAGTGATCCCCCCATCAGTCCAGTCCCATGTGTTTTTGATTACTACAGCCTTGTCGTGTAGCTTGATATCAGGGAGAGTGATACCTCTAATTTTGTTCTTCTTTCTCAGGATTGTTGTGGGTATTTAGGATCTTTTGTGGTTCCATATAAATTTTAGAATTATTTGTTCTAGTTCTATGAAAAATGCCTTTGGTAGTTTGATAAGGATTGAAATGAATCTGTAGATTGCTTTGGGTAGTGTGGATATTTTAGTGATGTTAATTCTTCCTATCCACAAACACAGTGTATGCTTCCATTTGTTTGTATGTTCTTCAGTTACTTTCTTCAATGCCTTATAATTTTCTGAGTACTGGTCTTTTACCTCTTTGGTTAAATGTATTCCTAGGTACTTAATTTTGTTGATGGAATTGTAAGTGGGATTGTTTTCTTAATTTCTCTTTCTGATAGTTTATCATTGCTGTATAGAAATGCAACCAATTTCTGAATATTAATTTTGTATCCTGCTACTTTACTGAATTCATTTATCAGTTCTAATATTTTTTATTTGTGGGATCTTTAGGGTTCTCTTTATATCAGCCAATAGTGACAGGTTTACTTCTTCCTTTTCAATTTGGATGCCTTTTATTCTTCTTTTTCTTGTCTGATTGCTGTGGCTAGGACTTCTAATACTATGTGAAATAAAATTGATGAAAGTGGACATTTTTATCTTGGTCCTGATCTTAAGGAAAATGCTTTTAGCTCTTCCCCATTGACTATTATGTTAGCTATAGGTTTGTAATAGATAGCCTTTATTATGTTGAGGTATGTTCCCTCTATTTCCACTTTGCTGAGGTTTTTTTTTAATCATAAATGGATGTTGGATTTTGTCAGATGCCTTTTCTGCATCTAATGATATGATCATATGATTTTTATTCTTCATTTTGTTTATGTGATGTATTACATTAATTGATTTGCAGATATTGAACCACCCTTGCATTCCAGGAGTAAATCCCACTTGATCACGGTGGGTGATCTTTTTAATGTATTGCTGAATTCAGTTTACTAATGGCTTGTTGAGGATTTCTGCATCTGTGTTTATCAAGGATATTGGCCTTGATGTTTGTTTTTAATGTAATGACTTTGGTTTAGGAATCAGGGTAATGGTGACCTTGTAAAATGTGCTTGAGACTCCACCCATTTTAAATTTTTTGGGAATAGCTTGAGAAGGATAGGTGTTAACTCTTCTTTGAATGTTTGGTAAAATTCACTTGTGAGACCATCTGTTCCAGGACCTTTTGTTGTTTGGAGTTTTTGGATTCAATCTCATTGATGATAATTGGTCTATTTGGGTTTTCTGTTCCTTCATGATTCAGTCTTTGAAGATTGTATGTTTCTAGGAATTTATCAATTTCTTTCAAATTATCCAATTTGTTGCCATGTAATTGTTCACAGTATTTTCTTATAATCCTTTGTATTTCTGTGGTATCAGTTGTTACTTCTCCTATTTCATTTCTGATTTTATTTGTGTGGGTCCTCTCTCTTGTTTTCTTGATGAGTCTGGTTAAAAGTTTATCAATTTTGTGTATCTTTTTAGAGAACCAGCTCGTGGTTTCATTGATGTTTTGTATTTTTTTAAACTTGATTTTGTTTATGTATATTCTGATTTTTATTGTTTCCTTCTTCCTACTTACGTTGGGCTTTTTTTTTTTTTTAATGTTGCCTTTGGGTATAAGGTTAGATGGTTTATTTGAGTTTTTTCTTGTTTCTTGAGGTAGGCCTCTATTGCTTTGAGTTTCCTTTTTAGAACTGCTTTCTCTTTGTTCCATAGATTTTAGGTCATTATGTTTTTATTTTCATTTGTTTCAAGGTATCTTTTGATTTCTGCCTTGGTTGTTAACCCATTCATTGTTTACTATTATGTTATTTAGCCTCCAAGTGTTTGTGTATTTTCAGTTTTTTCTTGTAATTGATTTCCAGTTTCATACCATTGTGGTCAGAGAAAATGGTTGGTATGATTTCAATCTTCTTTAATTTATTAAGACTGTTTTGTGTTCTAATATGTGGTCTATCCTGGAAAATGTTCCATTTGCACTTGAAAAGAATGTATATTGTACTGCTTTGGGTTGAAGTGATCTAAAAGAATCAGTTAAATCCATCTGATCTAATGTATCATTTAAGGCCACTGTTTCCTTGTTGATTTCCTGTCTGGAAGATCTGTCCATTGGTATCAATGGGGGTGATCTCTTCCTTTATGACAGTCAATATTTGCTTTATATATTATATAGGTGCTTCTATATAGGGTACATTAATGTTTACAAGGATTATATCTTTTTGTTAGATTGATCCCTTTATCATTATGTAATGCCCTTCTTTGTCTCTTATTATAGTCTTCACTTTAAAGTCTATTTTGTCGGATATAATTATTGCTACCCCAGTTTTTTTTTTCCATTTCCATTTGCATAAAATATCTTTTTCAATTCTTTTACTTTCAGTCTGTGTTTTTCTTTTGATCTGAAGTGGGTCTTTTGCAGGCAGCATATGTATGGATCCTGTTTTCTTACCCATTCAGGCACCCTATCTTTTTTTTTATTATTAGTTTCAGGTGCACAAGACAAAGTAATACTTAGATGTTTATCATTTATATCCCTCACAGTGTGGACCTCCCTCCCCCCATCCACTATCTCTCTGACATCGCACTGAGCCATCACATTTCCACTTGTCTCCACTCCCAATTCTGTACTCCCAGGCACCCTATCTTTTGATTGGAGTATTTAATCCATTTACTTGGAAAGTAATTATTGATATATAGTTATCACCATTTTATTATTCATATTTTTTATCTTTTTTCTTCTTTTTAAAGAAGTTCCTTTAACATTTCTTATAATACTTGTTTGGTGGTGATGAACTTCTTCAGCCTTTTCTTGTCTGCGAAGCTCTTTATCTAACCTTCAATTCTACTTGATAGTCTTGCTGGGTAGAATAGTCTCAGTTGTAGGCCCTTGCTTTTCATCTCTTTGAATACATTGTGTTATTCTCTTCTGGCCTGCAAAGTCTGTATTGAAAAATCAGTTGATAGTCTTAGGGGAGCTCTCTTGTAGGTAACTAACTGCCTTTATCTTGCTGCTTTTAAGATTCTCTCCTTGTCTTTAAGTTTTGGCATTTTAATTATGATATGTCTTGGTGTGGGCCTGTTTGGGTTCATCTTGGTTTGGACTTTTTGTGCTTCCTGGACTTGTATGTCTATTTTCTTTGCCAGTTAGGTAAGTTTTCAGTCATTACAAATAAGTTTTCAATCCATTTGTCTTTCTCCTCTCATTCTGGCACCCTTATGAGGTAAATGTTAGTATGCTTAATGTTATCCCAGAGGTCACTTAAACTGTCCTCAGATTTTTTAAATTCTTTTTTCTTTTTGTTGTTCTGATTGGGTGTTTTATATTACCTTGTTCTCCAAATTGCTGATTTGATCCTCTGCTTCATCTAATCTGCTGTTGATTCCTTCTAGTGTATTCTTCATTTCAGTTATATTCTTCATTTCTTACTGGTTCTTTTTTTTAAAATGATTTTTATGTCCTTTTTTATGCTTACTTTCTCTTTGTTGAAGTTCTCATTAAGTTTCTTGAGCATCCTTTTAACCAGGGTCATCAACTCTGTGTCTAGTAGATTGCTTACCTCCATTTTATTTAGTTATTTTTCTGGAATTTTCTCCTGTTTTTTAATTTGGGATGCATTTTTTTGTTTCCTCATTTTGGCTGCTTCTCTGTGTTTGTTTCTATGTATTAGGTCAATATGCTACATCTCCTAGTTTTGGCAGGGTGGCCCTATGTAGTACATGTCCTATGGGACCCAGTGTCACAGTCTCCATGATTACTTGAACCAATATTCCAGGAGTGTCCCTTGTGGGGACTGTGTATGCCCCCCCTGTGGTAGTTGAACCTTGATGGCTGTTGGCAAATCTGACCATCAGGCTGATTGGCTGTGAGGATTGACCGTGACCACAGCTTACAAGCTGCTGTGTAGGGGGCTGATCCCATCAAGCAGTATTTGCCCCAGTGGGCTCTGGAGCCTGGTGAGACCATAGTTAGGTGTTCTGCTTGTGGGGCTAATTGAATAGTGCTGTGTTGTGGTCTAAATATGGCCACAGTGTGTGTTGGTTCTGGGGCCTCTTAAGAGGGTCTCCAGTGCAGGCTAATGTAATCTACTGCTTGTGACCAGCTCAGAGCTACCTGGTAGGAGCTACAAAACAATCCATGGTTTGTCACTGCCTGTGCTGCACCTGGAGATGCATGGGAGAGGCTGCACTGTGAACTGAGGCCAGTTGCCACCAGTACCAGGAGCTGCTGGAGCCCAGTACCCAGGGCTGCTGGGGCAGCTCAGCAAAAGTCCCAGGGCACCTCTAGGCCTTCCACCACCTGTTGATTGCTTGTAATGCTTAGTGGCTGAAAGAGCCATGGGGCAGTATGCAAGTTGGGTGAGGTAAGGTCTCAGGGAGTCACAGGGGTGGAGCAAGCAGCATTCACCAGGCCACTGCAGATTCACATTTGACTATGTCAGGGGAGGGCTCAACACATGAACAATTGTCGCTGTCTTTCCAGCCCTTGCTTTGAAGCTACACAACTCAGCCTCTCCCTATATGCCTCTGGTGACTTCCAAGCAACTGTCTCTGCCCCAGAGCCCAGGGTGAGTGCCTGGGAGTGAGAGAATCTTTGCATGGCCCCTTTAAGAAGATGCCTGGGTTTCCAGCAGCCCTCCATCTCACTTGGATGGATTGAATCCCCATTGATTTTTACAGCCAGATGCTGTGGGCGTTTCTCTTCCTGGCACTGGTGCTCAGGGCTGGGGATCCCAATGTAGGGCTGGGAGCCCTCGCTCCTCATGGGGAACCTCCACAGCTGAGATATCACTCCCAATTCTCAACTGCCACAAGTGCGTGTGAGGCAATTTGCTCCCTGTCTCTGCCCGGCTATCAGTCTCCACATGGCTTCTTCTTTACATCCTCAGTTTAGGACTTCTGTTCAGATAGGCTTCAGATGGTTCTCCTGGTTGAGTGTTGCATAATTTAGTTGTAATTTTAATGTGGTCAAGGGATGGAGGCAAGTACAGCATTTATCTGCTTCACCATCTTGACCAGAACTCCATGATTTATGTGTTAGTAAAGGGAAATGTTTTCTCTTAGAAACTTTTATAATCTAATCGTCAATTTATTACTCAAATAATTAGTAATATATAACTAAGTATATACTAATATGTAATCAAATGTAATCATATGCATGGTAGAATTTGATCACTTCCTTAGCATAGGGGTTGAAGATAACTGCTATTTAAATAAAGCAGATAATATCTGAGGAATAAGTACGCACTTTCTGTTATAGACACGTACTTCAAGGGCCGCTTAAAATAACCTAGGATGACATAGGGCATTACCCTATTCAGAAGTAGGACTTGGGTTTTGTATTTTCACATAAGCCACCACTGTCTGTCTCAGAGTAAAGAAGTGGCCTATGAAGAGGTTTCTAGCAGACAGACTCCTCTCTTTGTATAACATTTTGGGTGAATTTTCAAGGGTGGTGCAAAGTCACAGCAGGACCAGTGAAGAGAGGAAAGAAAAGGAAAGAAATATTTGTTCATATCAGAGCCAAATCAATGTGAATGATTTTCCAGTTTGTCACTCCAACTGCTAAAACAAAACATTCTAGGAAGATGAAATTTGCCCCATTGCTCAACTGGAAACAGTGTGGGCAGGGTTGAGAATCTGGTTCTTATGAAAGGACAACTTCAGTTCCTTAAGACCAAAAACGTAGTCTGAACAGTTAAGAGAGTGTGCCTGATGCAGGGCATTAGTATATATGCCTTTTATTCTCTTGATAAAAATATACCCTACAGAAATAGTTCTTTTGTTCTTTTTTCTATTCCTTTTCAAGATACCTTCATAAATTTCCACTGGGATTCCTCTATTTTCTTTTTTCTCTAACTGGGGAAAATACCTCAATTCTCCCCTTTCCATTCCTCCACTCCAAAACTGTTGCTTTAATCTTGAACATGTATTTAAATTAATCTTAAGAAAAAAACAGAGAAAGGATTTAACATAAGGACATAAAATCTGGAGAATATGCTCAAACACTGATATTTCAAGATTAAGTAGAATCATGGATACAAGAAACCTCTGGAGCATGAAAACATGTCACTGAGTAATGTGACTCAAATATCTATGTATCTGGCTCCATTTTATATTTCTGTGCTTATTTGGCCTTTTCTCTCTCACCTACATCTAATTTATGTCATCTGTTGAATTTCATGTATCCCTCTAGTTCACCTTAAATTCTATTTATATATGTAATAAATCACTAACCAATTTGTGAGCAATCCTAGTTGCATTTTATTTACTGCACAATCATCAATAGATGTACTTACTGTAATATTGAAATCACTTTCATAAGCCATCTGTTGACAATATTCTAGATCTTCTTGGAAGTCATATCTTGGTAAAAATCTAATTCATACAAACCAAATGTACAGCAACAAGGAAATGGCTTAATAAATTATTGTACATCAAGATCATGGATTATTATGCTGTCATTAAAATTATAATTATGCAGTCTATTTTGAAACAGGGCAGTGTAATATTTTCTGGAAAAATAATACATAAAAGATATATATATAGATAGATAGATTATAACTATGCTAAATATTAATATTTATGTATTGAAGAAAGAGTGAAAGGTAATACACAAAATGGTGAAGATACACATTAAATATTTTTAAAAATTGTTTAATCTTGATGATACATTATCTTTAAATAATTTTTTAAAAAATATTTGTGAAATTTCTGAGGAAAAGTGTAACCCGTAAGATTAATCCTGAGCTTTACTGCTATGCACTGAATGGCATTTGGTCTTAATACTGCCTGAGAACACTGTGGCATTTTCATTCCCTCTTTTTGTAATGTTCTAAGTTTGTAAAGAGAGTTAAGTATATCTGATTTTCCCAGAACTATAAGAGTCATATCTATGAATGAAGTAATGGGAGAAACAGTGGGCAAAATTAATTCATTCAAGAAATATCTATTGACACACTCATCATGTACCGGGGATACCATGGCAGCACAATTCCTCCCCTCATAGGGTATATGTTCTAGCGAGGACCTAGATACATTGATTTCAGGTAGATTTGTTATGTTTACATTGCAACTCTACAGTTTTTTCATAAGCAAAGACATTTAGATTTTAAGAGCTTGATGGACATTTGACGTGCTTTACTGTCTGGTATCCATAACTCTAATTCTCCCCTATTATATGAGGACTTGGTGGGAGGGTAAATTCAGAGCCTCTCTTCCAGTATAGAAGCTGATCATCCTTCTTCCTATGGGGATGTATCTGCAGAGGTGAGCATGAGCCCGAAGCTTTCTGGGACTCTGATTCTTGAATGAAGACTGAGAGAGAAGGCTGGGTCATTCTCAGAAACAGAGGCAGAAGGCCTGGCTACCTGCCTCTACAGGGAGACTGCTGCTGCATCTCAGGATTTCAGAGATCCCTTGTTTCTGCTGGCTCCCTAGCTTTCTTCTTGTGATCTTATGAGTGACATTCATATCCTCCCATGCTCTCCACTAACCCCCTTTTCATCCAACAAATTCTTCTTTGCTTTATCTTTGCCAGTTGTTTTGTTTTACTTCTTTTTTTTCATATATGTATATATATGTTTATATCCTTACTGAGCTATAATAGATATATAACATATTAGTTTCAGATTCAGATGTACAACATAATGATTTGATAGCTGTATATAATGCAAAATTATCACCACAATAAATTAACATCCATCACAGTCACAAATTTTTGTTCTTGTGATGAGAATTTTTAAGATTTATTCTTTTAGCAACTTGTCAACATACTGTACATCATATCCCAAGGACTTATTTATTTTATATCTGGAAGTTTGAATATTTTGACCATCTTCACCCATTTCACCCACATCTCACCTTCCACATCTGGCAACCACCAATCTATTCTCTGTATCTATGAGTTTCGGTGTTTTTATTTTTTTTAGATTCCACATATAAGTGAGACAATACAGTATTTATTTTTCTCTGTCTCACTTATTTCATTAGCATAATGCCCTGAGGTTCCATCTGTGTTGTTGCAAATGACTAGATTTTTTTTTCATGGCTAAATAATATTCCATTATATACAAGTATATATACCGTGTTTCCCCAAAACTAAGACCTAGCCAGACAATCAGCTCTAAAGCGTCTTTTGGAGCAAAAATTAATATAAGACCAGGTCTTTAATATGATATGATATAATATGATATGATATGATGATATGATATGATATAATAATACCAGGCCTTATATTAATTTTTGCTCCAAAAGACACATTAGAGGTGATTGTCTGCCTAGGTCTTATTTTCAGGGAAACACGGTATATTCACATCTTTTTTATTCATCTATCAGTAGACACTTAGGTTGCTTTCATGTTTTGGCTATTGTAAATAATGCAATGGATATGGGAGTGTATATATCTGTGTATATCTTTTCAAGTTAGTGTTTCATTTTCTCAGATAAATACCCAGAAGTGAAATTGCTGGATAATATGCTAGTTCCATTTTTAACTTTTTGAGGAACATCCTGTTTTCTACAGTGGCTGAACTAATTTACATTCCCACCAACAGTTCATGAGGGTTCCCTTTTTCCACATCCTCACCAGTACTTGATGTCTCTTGTTTTTTTTCCAGAGTTGTTTGCAGTTAAGAACTCTAATAGATACGAAGAGAAATGTTGTCTATTTGGTTTAACATAGTGCTTAGGAATAAGGCAGACCTAGGGTCAAATCCTGCTTCAACCACTTAGAAATCTGAACAAGTTAATAAAACTGTGAATGCCTCAGTTTCATCTAAAAGTGGAGAGAATGGTACCCACCTATGTAGTGAAGCCTAAATGAGAAATGCAAACAAAGAATCTGGCAAAATGCCTGGCTCATTCTAGGGCCTAAATGGTTTTCTTATTCCCCTTTCTTTCCTTTCTGTCCTTTTCCCTCAAGTAAACACTTGGTGATCTGTTGGCTGGTAGAACTTTAAAACCAAATCAAGGCAATGGAATCTGGAGTTCTCGGTTCCCTAGTTTCCAGTTTCCTCAACAAATAAATTTTCAGGATAATCACTGAGTGATGTTTATATTTCTAGAACTTGATAACTGGATTTAGTAATTCTAACATCAGCAATTTGTTAATGGAATAATATGTGTACTTGTTGACCTTAGTAAAAAATGGAATAATATATATATGTTGAAAATATTAAAAACCAAAGCTGAATAAGCCTTTCAGCTCATTGTAGCCAAACAAACACACACACAAACAAACAAAAAACAAAAAAAGGTGAGGGTGGAGATATAGGGAATTTAATCCATTGTTAAATGATAATTGTATTTAAAACACACAATAACAAAAACAAAACCCCCAAGCTAACTTGCCAAATCTCAGGGCCAAAAAAGCTGGCTCCACAGCTTAGTAGCAGAGCAACAGGACCAGCAAGAGCAGGGCTTCCTGATTCCTTGCTCTGGGGATTTACACATTTGATTTCCCACCTCAGTAAGTGCCTCACTACGGAGCAGTGCATTCAGCCTATTTAGGAAAAGCATCAGATTCAGTTTTGTAAAGGGGAAATGATATTCGAGTTCTCCTTAAGCCTGTGGAGGTGGTTTAGACCCATATATGAGTCTGAATTAACATAATTATTCCTCAGTTCACTTCACGACATTGACTGAGCAAGAGACTGCGACCCTCTAAAGCGCATTATTACTTCTCCTATGGACCTGGCCAGGCTATAAGGGTAGTTTCCTAAAAATTATGATCTCATTGCTTTGAAAACAGGAGCTTAGTTTCCAAAAATTAGAATGTGATAGCTGAGACTCTCTTTGGGACCAGCATCTCATTCTACCACACAGCTCACGCTATTGTTTCAATATGTTTCATATCCAGTAATGGAAGTATTATGAATGATTTAATTTCACAAGACAATTTTATATAATAAGTAAACAATCATGCTGAGTTTCATTTTTCACTCTTTGACCTGGACCCTAGGGAACTGTTCTCAAGGGAAGAAAAAGGATTTGCATATCTACTCCAAATGTACTCAGTAATCAAACATCAAGAATAATTACTAAATAAAGAAATCAACTAAGCAAATCATCCCAAAACATAGTGGCTTTTAAAAGATAATCATTATTTTCTTTATCTTTCTTCGTCTCCATGGGTTTGCATCTGGGCGGTTCTGGCTTCCATGAATTTTGTTGTCAATTTTTGGTCAGGCCAACAGTCATCTGCTGGTTTGATTCACTCTCCAGGTGGCTCACTCACAAGGGATGACAAGTTGGTACCGGCTGTTGGCTTGGGGGCCTCCGTTCCTCTCCACCTCCTCCTCCACAGTGCTGCTACCTCACAGAGTGTGTCACATGGCTCACTGGTTGGTTTCCTCCAGAGCTAGCAAGTCAAGAGTCTAGGGTCAACGGCCCTCAACTAGGGATAGTTTTGCCCCCTCACTCCAGGGAAATTCAGCAAATTCTGGATACATTTTTGGTTTACAGTTGAGTAGGAGGTGCTACTGGCATCAAATGGGTAGAGGCCAGAGATGCTACTAAACATCTTACAGTGCACAGAACAGCCACCCACAAAAAAAGTGTTAATAGTGCTACTATTGAAAAACCCTGATTATAGGTGGAAGCTGCAATATCTTTTATGAGTGAGCCTTCAAATTTACACACTGTCATTTTCACCATGTTCTATTTGTCATGAAGGGCCAACCCTGATTCCGTGTGGTAGGAGGCTACTTAAGGATGTGAATACTGGGATAAAAGGATTACTTGGCACCATCTTGGAGGTTAGTTAACACAATACCCACATCCTAAAAGTGGTTATCTTTGTGTGGTAGGACTATGAGTGACTTTTCCCCCCTTTTTTGTTTGTTTGCATTTTCTGAATTTTCTAAAATAAGAATGTACATTTATATCCTAATGTATACACATAACTTTCATGTAATACAAAATAAAACAATGTATGAAATTCTTTTAACACTGTCTTATGCTTTGTGATGTATTATTATCCATTGAGAATTGTTGGGTCATTGGCCTCAAATAAATTACAATCTAACTATAGACCATTGCTTCTTGGAAGCTGGTACCATCTGGGTTCTGACAACTAGAGCTTTGCTTGGTATATATTTTCTTTCTAAATACTATTTCCTTATTTAAGCAGTTCAAGTAAGACCAAATGACCAAGCAACACTGTTAAAGAAACTTAGATGACACCATCCATCCATTTCCTCTTATCTCAGAAGGTTATTATTCAGATTGCCTTCTGACTCAAAGGATAAATTCCCTTCCTCCTCTTCAAAGCTGGTGGTCATCCACTGGGGGTTGTCCACTGAGGGTTCACTGGATCTTAAACTTTCTCTGGGGCCTAGCCTCATTAGCCATCTTTCATGCTCTTGTTATCTTCAACCTTTCCCTCACTATTGTTCCTTTCCTCTCAGCATATAAATACAACTTAAATCTTTCCTTTCTTTAAAACTAAAAGAAAAAGGTATGCATCTTTTGTCTCTCCCACATTTACCACTAGCTATTGTTCGATTTCTTTCCTTACTTTCCCATATTTCTTTTTTCTTTTATTTAATAATTGTTTTATTTTTCAATTATAGTTGACATACAATATTATATTAGTTGTAGGTGTACAACATAGTGATTAGACATTTATATAACTTATGAACTGATCATCCCAATAAAGCTAGTACGCATACATAGTTATTGCAATATTATTGACTATATTCCTATGCTATACCCTATATCCCCTTGACTACTTTGTAACTACCAATTTGTACTTCTTTATCCTTTTCCCTTTTCATCCATCTCCTCAAACCCTCTCTCATCAAAACGTTCTATGAATCTATGAGCTTGTTTCTGTTTTGTTTGTTTATTTTGTTTTTTAGATTTCACATATAAATGAAATCACATTGCATCTGTCTTTCTCTGTCTGACATAATCCACTCAGCACAGTACCATCCAGGTCCATCTATGCAGCTACAGATGGCAAGACGCATTCCCTTCCGTGGCTGAGTAATCTTCTATTGCATATATATACCACCTCCTCTTTATCCATTCTTCCACCTATAGACAGGCTGCCTCCATGTCTTGGCCATTGTAAACAATGTTGCAATGAACAGATGGATGCACAAATCCCCCTGAAGTAGCATTTTGGGTTTCTTCAGATAAATACCCAGAAGTGGGATTACTGAGTCCTTCTTTGTCTCTTGTTATAGCCTTTGTTTTAAAATCTATTTTGTCTGGTATAAGTATTGCTACCCTAGCTTTTTTGCTTGTTTGTTTCCATTTTCATGAAATATCTTTTTCTCATCCCTTTATTTTTAATCTGTGTGTGTCTTTCAATCTGAAGTTTCTTGTAGGCAGCATATGTAAGGGTCTTATTTTCTTATCCTTTCAGCCACACTGTCTTTTGATTGGAGCATTTAATTCATTTACATTTAAAGTGATTGTTGACAGATATGTAGTTATTGCCATTTTATTATTCATATTTTGATCTTTTTTTCTTCTTCTTTTTAAAGAAGTATCTTTAACATTCTTTTTAATACTGGTCTGGTGGTGATGAACTCCTTCAAGTTTTTATTGTCTGGGAAGCTCTTCATCTGTTCTTGAATTCTAAATGATAACTTTGCTGGGTAGAGTAATCTTGGTTGTAGGCCCTGGGTTGTCATCTCTTTGAATATTTGCTGCCAATCTCTTCTTGGCCTGAAAAGTTTCTGTTGAAAAATCAGCTGATAGTCTTATGGGAGTTCCCTTGCAAGTAGCTAACTGCTTTTCTCTTGCTGCTTTTTATATTCTGTCTTTAAGTTTTGGCATTTTAATTATGATGTGTGTTGGTGTAGACCTTTTTGGGTTCATCTTGTTTGGGATTCTCTGTGCTTCCTCAGCTTGTATGTTTATTTCCTTCACCAGGTTAGTAAAGTTTTCTGCCATCGTTTCTTAAAATAGGTTTTCAATTCCTTGTTCTCTCTCTTCTCCTTCTGGTACCCCTATGATACTTATGTTTGTACACTTGATGTTGTCACAGAGGCTCCTTAAACCATCTTCATTTTTTTGGATTCTTTTTTCTTTTTGCTGTTCTGATTGGGTGTTTTCTGCTACCTTAACTTTTAAATCACTGATTTGATCCTCTACTTCATCTGATTTGCTGTTGTTTCCTCTAATGTATTCTTTAGTTCAATTATTGTATTCATTTCTGACTGGTTCTTTTTTATGTTTTCTATCTCCACTTATATGTTTCTTATCTCTTTGTTGAAGTTCTTACTTAGTTCATCTACTTTTTCCCTAAGTTCATTGAGCATCCTTATAATCAGTGTTTGGAACTCTGCATCTGGTAGATTGCTTGTCTCCATTTTGTTTAATTCTTTGTCTGGAGCTTTGTTTTGTTCTTTTATTTGGGACACGTTTCTTTGTCTTCCCATTTTGGCTGCCTCCCTGTTTTTGTTTCTGTGTATTAGGTAGGGCTGCTATGTCTCCTGGTCTTAGTAGAATGGCCTTATGTAGTAGGGGTCTTGTGGGGCCCAGTGGTGCAGTCTCCATGGTCACCTGAATCAAGTACTCCTGGTGTGTCCCTTGGGTTGTTTGTGCCCTCTTGTTGTAGTTGAGCCTTGGTTGCTGTTTAAATATCACTGAGAGGGATTGACCTCAGGCTGATTGGTTGTGATGACTGGCTGGCATCACAATAAATGACTACAGTGGAGAAACTGTTGTGCAGGGGTTAACCTTGTAGAGCAGGATTAGTGTTAGCAGGGCTCTGGTACCTGCCCAGTCTGCCTTTTGGGTGTGTCTCCTGTGGAGGCAGCTCAGTGGTGCTCCAGCTGGATTTGAAGCCAGCCACTGGGCATGCCATCCCTGAAATCTCCCAGGAGGGGCCTTGCCACAGGCCAAGTTCAGCCATAGTCTGTGCCCTGCCCATGGTCAGCTGGCATGAGTCACAAAGCAATCACAGATGGCAGCCACCATTGCTGGGCTTGTAGGTGCCTGGGAGAGGCCAAGCCCAGAATTGAGGCTGGCTCATTTGCATTAGAATCACTTGAATCTTTAGAGAACTAAATGTCTCAGGGTGAGTACAATGCAGGACCATACAGGTGTGAGGAGCTCCCTATCACTCTTGCTCACAGAGCCCCGGGCTTGTTCTTCAACATGAGCCTCATAGATGAAATGCCCCTCCTTCCCACAAACTGTATTTCAGTGCTTATTTCAAAGGCACAGCTTGGTCTGACTTGTAACAGATTCTTATGATGTGAAATCATATACAATGAGAAAGGAAAAAGAGAATACAAACACACATTTTGTCCTGAAGAAAACTTGAAAAGTTTACTCTCATTTTCTTTTTCTTTTTTGCTAAGCTCCTTACATTTGAAATTCAGATTAGTCTTGGCTTTATAGATTTTCAGTATGAGGTGGTGGTGGAATTTTGAGTCTCTACTGAATAACACAGATCAGAATGGCCCATCTAATATTTTGCACGGGAGGACGTTGATGGAAGGAAATGATTATGCAAAGGCAGAAGTAGGTTTGGAAGATCAAAATGTTTATCTATAAGTCTGTCTCTTCATACCCTACAGCCTCAGATTTTGTAAGTAATATTAGATATTTGACACAGTTAGAAATGTGCTATCTTGAAAACTACAACTTCCTTAAAAAGACAAAACTAAACTAACATGTCAAACCAAACCAACACCCTTATCTCCTGGTTAAATATTTGCATTTCTTAAATCTGAAGGCTGTAGACTGGTGGCTGACAGAGCTTTCGGCTGCAGTTATGGTGGGGACACATGGTGTGGAGATGACCAATTGGCATTGAGCCTAAGGTCAGCATCATCAGGATAACACAGACTTCTTGGTAGGCTATTCTCCAGGAAGGAATTCTTGCTAAACCTGACAGGATGCGGAGGCCATGTCCTCATCCAAGTCCCCTGTGATTCTGAGCAGGCAGAACGTTAATGGTTCTGGGCTCCTTTTCCTTCCTCAAACAGCCTTTTTCAGCTCATCCCCTTCTCTCCCACAGGTGCCACAGCCTGGTCCTCTGGTGACAGAAAAGAGGAAAACTCCCAGTCTTCAGCCCCAATCAGATTTGAATATCTTTTCTAGAGGACGATGTTGCTTTGCACTGGCTTTCAAAGGCAGTCCTGGCCCTTGGTTCATAAGCATCGATGGAAACATGGAGGGAATTTATCTAGTGCCACCTTAACTCACCCAGGTAAAAACCCCAAAGCAGCCTACTTGCTGCTTCATTGAACACACTCATTCAAAGCTACACAAGGGCCCAGTTTGAATGGCATTTTTTTCTCCCCTGTCAGCCTTCTGATGGGTGCCACAAAATGTCTCAGAGGACCTTCATGTCCTTACTTCCTCTTGTTTGAAGAGTGCCTCATGGTGGAGAGATGGGGTAAAGCTGCCTTTATGTTTAGAGGTGGCATTTAGAGGCATTTAAGGGTGGCTGGAGTGATAGGGAGAAGTGAGAGATATTATAAATGAGAAATTTGCAGTTTATTTTGTCATTAACAGAAAGGAATGGAGTCAAGAAATATCTGAGCAGGGAGGTGCTCTGTTCTTTGCGGATGGAGTGGGAACAAGTCTTGGCCATTACACCAGGCTTCTAATGGGCTCTTGGTAAAAGCAAAGGATGTGTGGCAGGGTGGGGGTGGGTTTCAATCCTCTTTTAAAAGATCAGAACAATATTGTATGTGCACAAGGGGCAGCTGAATGGGGAGGAGGGAACAGTTTTATAATTTAAAAAATTATTTTCCTCTTCCACATTGTTCCACCCCAAATTGAAATTAAATCTTTCTCCCCCTCAATAAAATTAGTTGAGTCCAGAAGAACTTCCATTTCATAGTTATTAGGGAAGGTTCCAGAGCCTTCTATTTGCAAGTTTGGGAAGGCTGTGCCTCAGGGTTAGGCACACTGTGAGTACAAATGGTGTTTTAATTGTCCTAGAGAGAAACTTAACTCCAAAATTACTTGATTTGCAAAGAGATTTTGCTACTTTTTTCTCTTAAAAAAAAAAAGAAAATCAGTGTTTAGATTAGTAGACCTTCACATTTTTAAAAAGTAGGAAAGGATTCTAGGCTTTTCCCCCAAGATATACAAATGCACATCTAAATTGTCATATAGAAATGCATAGAGGATGCACCGTAGAGGGAAAGTGTAATTTCAAAGCAATTGTGGAAAAATAAGAGAGGCCTATATTTTCTTTACTTGGGCCTGTCATTACTGAAGACACTAATTTAAAAAATCTAGTATTATGAGTAATTGCATCTTCTAAATCTTTATAATAATATATTTTGAAGACACATATGGAATATACATATAATTTTAAGTGAATGAAAGGGAGAAATTAAGATAAAAGTATTTTGTGGGATGTTTTTGAAAATAACATGGGGAAAATGCTCCAATATAATGGTAAACTTAAAAGGAAGATTATAAAATTGCATGTACAGTTTATGATTAAAATATATATCAAGTATATACACACACATACACACATACTTTGGAAAAATGACTAGAAGAAAAAAATGTCAAAATAATAACAGTGGTCTTCTCTTAGTATGATTCTAAGTGATTTGTTTCCTTTTCTGTATTTAAAAAAATTCTCTACAATAAGCATGTGTTACATTTATCATATAAGTCATGTAAAAATTACGTACAAGCTCTAGAGAAGGCAAATGAATCCAAGTGAAACAATATTCCAGGACATTAGGTTAAGATTTTTTTTTTTCTTAAATACCCATGGCTTTACTAATTTTTCCTGTTCTGTGTATTGACCTAATTGACAATCCAGCAATGTCCCTGCTTCTCTCTGTCCTGCATGGGGCAGCAGGTCCCCAGATGTCTTGAGGTTATTCAAGCTCCATAAACCCACAAATGAGCATGCCCCATTTGTAACTGTGCAGATGTTAGACACGGCCCATTAGGAGAAGTAAGACGATGCCATAGCATTTAACCCAGGAAAGAATAAAGAAATCATAAAATGCCATATGCTTTTCTAGAATAACAAAGAATATCTGTCTTCAGATTCATGAAGCTGGGTAGATATCTCTAAGAATAAAGCCCGTTGCTGTTCTTTCTTGGGCATATTTGTTTCTTCTAGATGGAATCCCTTTTTCAGTGTTGGAATAGGACCCCCTTTTCTAACTATGTTCACACCTCTGGATGGAGATCTCAGTAGTAGGCAACCTGCCAGCTTTTGGTGTCAGGTTGTGAGGTCATCCAGACTCTGTAAAGTTGGCCTTCTCAGGACTAGTCAGAGGGCAGAGGTGCAACTGGCAGTGGGGCTCACAGGGACTCAAGGTATGGGACTAATATGTCCTAGAGTACCATTTTGGGTCCATGAAACAAATGACTTCCTAAAAACAATGGTGCCCATAGTTTTGCGAGGGAGACCTGTTTGAAAGTGATGTAATCTTTCCTCTGCTATCACCTGTCATTATTCTGCTTTAGGTCTGGATGGTTGAAACTTACTGGCTTTGTTCTCTTACTATACATGTTGGTGTCTTTACCTTCTGGTCCAGGATGCAAGTCTCCTCCACAGAGGGTGTCTTCATGTCTCTCCCTTATTTATAAAGTCTCACAGAGGAGATATAATAAGACTTGGCTATTGATTAATTATGGTGTACCTTACTACATTATCTATAAATGACATTATAAAAATAATAATATTTAGAGAAAAGCATGGCAACACTCATTATTCTAGAGAAATATTGTGTTAAGTGGAGCTTGGCATAGGTGACTGTCCTCATGTTCCTCAGTGTTGACTTTCAAGTTTGCTGGAGGCTGTGTGGGCATATTTACATGGAGGTCAGGCAGCTTTCTAAAAAGAAAGGGATTGAAATTCTGACCCTGTCATATTTACAAAATGTTTATTTTGAGTTGTGATCTTTTAAAATTCAATCAGGCATCATTCGTCTAAGTCATGGCAATTGACTGGAACCTATATAAAGTTTACAACCTTAGTGATTTGGGTCATGTTTGTTCTCTTTTCTATGTAGCAGAGTGTCTTCTCTTTCAAGGAGGATGAACTGTGGAGAGGTAAGTCCTGCCCTGAAAGTTGGGAAAGTCTCTTTATTTAAACATAAATGGTCTGGTTCCATTTTGTTTTATTTATTACTCTTCAGTTTGCCAACTTAAAAATATGGTCATCCCTTGGTATCTGCAGGTAATCGGTTCCAGGACCCCTGCAGATGCCAAAATTCAAGGATGCTTAAGTCCCTTATATAAAATGGCACAGTATTTGCATACAACCTATATACATCTTCCTGTATAACATAAAGCATCTCTAGATTACTTATAATACCTAATACAATGTAAGCACTATGTAAATAGTTGTTATACTGTTATACTGCATTGTTTAGGGAATAATGACAAGAAAAAAGTCTGTACATGTTCAGTATAGACACATCCATCATAAGCCTAACTACATAGGACACATTAGCAACAATATAACATTTGTTTTTCAGGTATTTTCCATCCTCGGTTGAATGGATGTGGAATCCATGGATATAGAAGACCAATTATAATCAAATTCTGATGATATATCTCAAAGTTCCCAATATTCTCCCTGAAAATCAGATTTTTGTCACTTAGGATACTTCTGCAGATTTTTTTTAAATTCAGTTTAAAATTAATGTTTATAGTTTAATAGACAACACATTTGCATAGTTCAGAATTCAAAAGGTATGACAGAATATTCTATGAAAAGTCCTTTTCCCACTCTTGTTTTCTAGTCATCCTGCTCCCCTACCCCCACCCCAGAGCCAAAAAATGGTTTCTAGAATTCTCTGTATCCTTTCAGAGATATTCTAAGTGCAACACATATAGGCAAATACATGTATTATAATCCCTCTGCCCTCTCTTACACAAACAGTGACATACCATATATACTGGTTTTCATCTTGGGTTTTTTATTTTTTTACTTAAAAGCATATCTTGGAGCCGGACAGCAGTGTAAGAAACTTGGGAAAACCTTTCCCCCACAGAGACGTCTATTCAAGTGGTCAAAATTAGCAAAGATGACCATTCAAATTCTTGGGAAATTGATCAAAGTGCTTACAACAAATTGAGAAGCACATAGTCAGAAAAATCTACAGAAACACAGTGAGTAGGAAGGAGAGGCATGGAATTTAGGTTAGGGGCTGCACTTATTCCCACACAGCTCCATGTTGTGTAAGAGCTGCTCCAGTGGATTTGGCAGCTGAATGACAGCTCCTATTTCCCTCAGCTCCTTGGGGTAGAAGAGCTATTACCAGTTGATTCAGCTGCCAGTAGATATTGGCAGATCCCACTTCCCAAAATTCCATTTTGCAGAAGACTGAATGGATGGTGGCAGCTAGATGGTGTGCCTGTGTTCTCACTCTCAACATAGAAAGAATATGGGTGGGACTGATGAGCAGTACAACTGCCATTTCCCACATTTTCTCACAATACTGTTTTGTGGGAGAACAGCTCTGGTAGGCTGGGCAGCTAAGAGGCAAGACCCATCTCCTCCAGCTTCCTGAGGTAGAAGAGCTATTCCAGGTAGATTTGACAGCTGGTGAACATTGGCAAATCCCTTCTCCCAACCCAGCACCCAATCCCCAACTCCTTGCTCTGTGCTGTGGAAAATCTATACTAGTCAATGGTGGAGCTAGTCAGTGGCACCAGTTCCCCTCTCCCACCCCACCCCCCTGCCCCGCTCCCCACCACGCACACACAGCTCCTGCTCAGGAAGGAGGATCCACATGGTGCACCTGTTGAAAAGAGACTTCCCCATCCCCTTGCATCTTTGACTACTGACCCAAAGCACAGAATTCTGCTCAGGGAAGGGTTGGAATGAGCCTCAAGACTAGCAATAGGATGTTTTACTTTCATTGGATAAGACTGTGAAGCAATTTATGCCCCAATTTATGCTCCATTGAAAACAATGGAGCAATCAACTAGAAATTAGTGGAGGCTAACAGCTGGGTGTGATATCAATAGAGGCAGACTAGCCAGAAGTTTAATGAAGAGATCAAGGAAAAAGACAATCAAAGAGAGCCCAGCTAAACCCACAGTCATCCCTGGTGGTCAGGAACTCTATGTGTATTTCCAATGCCGAGACCTCCAAAAAGTGAATGGAGAGAGAATTTCTGAGCTACTAGGCCCTGGTTGAATGTGGGACTGTCATGCCGGAGACCCTGCTTGCCGCGCCATGTGTCATGCAGGGTGTCATGTGGGGTTTCTGCTCCCACTCCCCACATAAGAACGCAGGACATGTTGAGGCCAAAAAGGAACACCCACGGAGCCATAGGTAGGGGAGTCATACTACTATATTCTCACTGGCGGCTGGGTTGGAGAAACAGGAAGCAGGAGCCACACTGTTCGCAACCCTCACTGCACCACTTGCAGGCTCAGCACCATCTTCTTGCTAGCCCCCATTTTCTGCCAGCATAGCCATGGCAGTTATATTAGTGGACAATGGCTCAATGGTTACAGCTGATGGCCAACTAACCACAGCTGATGGCTATCCAATCACAGTTGATGGCCACTTACTTCCTGAGCCAGCACCTTTCCACATGAGGCTGAGAGCCTGGAAACTGCCCTCCTGGCTCTGTCCCCACAGGGACAAATTTATAAACTTGTTTCAGGAGGCATAAGCACAACTTTTGACCAATTGTATTCTGACTGATAAACTATGCTGACTCAGGAGTGACCTGTGGAAAACCAGGCTTAAAGATAAAATTGAAGGAAAAAAGTTTGAGCAGAGACATCAGAAGCTGCACAATGCAAAAATAAAAAATAAAAATAAATAAATAAATTTCACTGAACTAGTCAAGCCAAATCACTACACAAATAAACAACAATCCCCAGGAGGGGAAAAATTCTTATCAAGAGTTGCTATAATATGGTACCTAATATGTCCAACTAAAACTTACCTAATATGTCCTAATATGTCCAACAAAAATTAGCAGACATGCAAAAACAACAACAAAATAAAACAGGAAAGTGTTATCCATGCACAGGAAAAAAAGCAGGCAATAAAAACTAACTTTTAGGGGCCCAAATGTTAGACATTACAGAAAAATTTCAAAGCAGCTGTTATAAATATGTTCAAAGAACTAAAAGACAAAGACGTCATCAAAATGGCTGCGTGAGGTGAGGCTCTGTAAAGCTCCCCTGGAATTTCAACTAATCGAACAACAATAACTCCACAGAGGACTCCCTGCACAGCAGACAGGCAAGACGAAGAGGCCCACTACTGAATTCACCTAAAGGTGGTAGAATCGTGCGAGCAGGGGAGGAGGGAAAGGAGAAGTGCGGAGACGGAGCCGCGTGGGCGCAGGACGCAGACCTAGCTCAGTGCTCTGAGCTCGCTGCATCCCGGAACTACCGCAGCTGCGGGAGAGGGAAGAACTTGGACTGCTAGGGCTCCGCTTATGGCCCACAGGGCTGAGGGGGCAGCATATAACACGGCTGAACCCAACGCTCACGACAGAGATCTCAGAGAAAAGACTGAGGGAAGAAGGCTGGAAACGGTGGTTTAAGCCCTCACTGCTGAGCAGAAAACGGAAGCCTTAGGCACTGAGACTAGCTGCCCCCTCCCTACACTCCCAGAGCTCGCCCTGCCCCCACCTGCCAGGTGCTAGAAGTGGAACAGTAGCAGTGTCGGATCAAAAGAATAGAATATTTGCTGTTCTGAGAACTGTGGACCATAGACACAGATTCACAGCCCAACTAGTTCCGGCAAAGGGGAGGGAGCTGTGGAAGCAGGACCTGCTGTGGTGGTGGTCGCCGCCATTGCTCTGGGCCACCTCTCACAACTCACCCTGCCCCTGGCCACACCTATCTGGGCGGATCCCTGCAGGAGTAAACAGAACTGCTGAAACATACGGGCTCTGAATCTGGTGCAGAAAGAGCTTTGGAACTTCAAAAGCTCTCCACATACCCACAGGGACATGGCACCCTATAACGCAGGCGAACTGTTAACAGAGAAGAAGCCTGTCTCCTAGGGAATCCCCCCATTGTGTGAGAAGCTGGAATAGTGCAGAGAAAACATAGCACTACTGTGTGAGAGAGGAAAAAAAAGGCTGCAGTCAGAGAGAAAATAAAACATTCTACCAACAAGTACTGGAAAGCAAAAGAAAGACCTCTTTTTATCAACCTGTTGCAGAAGCCACTCCTGTTGATCTCTAGGAAGAGAAATAAAATATTAGTAATTGCCATGAATAACCAAGGCAACAAGACAGCTCAGAAAGAAAGTGAAACGTCTCCAGAAAAGAACTAAAAGATATTATGTCTGAAGAACTAAAGGAAAGTATGATGACAATGTCTTATGAAATAGGAAAAATAAATACGGAAATAGAAATTACAAAATAAAACCAAGTGGAAATTCTAAAACTGAAAATTACAATAACTAAAATTAGAAAAATCACTAGAGGGACTCAACAACAGTTTTGGGATGGCATAAGAAAGAGTATAAACAAACTAGAAGATAAATAAATAGAAATTGTGTTATGGGAAGAACAAAGAGAAAAAAATGAAAAGGAAATAGAGTCTCAGAGAAATGTAGCACATTGTTAAACACGTCAATATGTGCATAATGGGTGTACCCGAAGGAGAGGGGAACAAGAAAAGAACAGAAAAAAACATTCAAAGGAATAATGGCTGAAAACTTTCCAGATTTGTTTTAAAGAATTAATTTACACATCCAAGCAACTCGATTAATCCTAAGTAGGATTAAATATTAAAGTAGGGAGACACATCATAGTTAAAATCTTGAAAGCTATAAGCAAAGACACAGTCTTGAAAGTCACAAGAGTAAAATGACACACAATATGCAAGGGGAACCCTGATAAGATTAATTGACTTAATCCTCAAATGATTTCTCACCAAAAGCAATGGAGGCCATATGAAGAAAAAAGAAAAAACAAACACTATTAATCAAAAAGTTCATGTTTAGCAAAACTATCTTTTAAAAATGAGGGTAAAATGAAACATTCCCAGATAAACTAAAAACTAAGAAAAGTCATTGCTTTGAAAATGAAGAAAAGTTGGAAGACACATACTTACATATTTCCACATTTACTACAAAGCCACAGTGTAGTACTGGTATAATGATAGACATATAGACCAATGGAATAGAATTGAGAGTCCAGAAATAAACCCATATATCTATGGTCAAATGATTTTTGTCAGTTGGGTGCCTAAGAGGTGAAACTATAAAACTTTTAAAAGAAAACAGTTGTAAATCTCTGTGACCTTGGATTAGGCAATAATTTCTTAGATATGATACCAACAGAGCCAGCAACAAAAGAAAAAAAAATAGATAAATTGAACTACATTAAAATTAAAAACTTTTGTGCTCATATAATACTTTCCAGTAGGTGAACAGTAATTCAGAGAGTGAGACTATATTTGTAAATCATATATCTGATATGGCATGTATATAAAGAACTCTTAAAGACTCAATAAAAAAAGACTAGTAATGCAATTAAAAATGGGTAAAGGATCTTAATAGATATTTTTACAAGGCAGAGATACAAATGGCCAATAATCATAAGAAAAGATGTTCAACATAAATAATTATCATGGAAATGCAAATCTTAACCACATCACACATACAAGTTTGGCTATCATAAAAAGACATAATATTATGTGTTGGTGAGTATGTGGAGAATTTGAGACCATCAAACTCTACTGGTGGGAATATAAGATGGTGCAGCTGCTTTGGAAAATAGCCTGGAAGTTCCTCAAAAGATTACACACATAGATTACCATAAGACCTAGCAATTCCATTTTTAGGTATATATTCAAAAGAAATGAAAACATATGTCCACACAAAAACTTGTACATAAATGTTCACAGCAGCATTATTCATAAAAGCCAAACAAACAAACAAACAAACAAAAAATGGAAACTCAAATGTCTATCAACTAATGAATGGATAAACAAATGTGGTATCTCTATGCAATGAAATATTATTTGGCCATAAAAGGGAATGAAGTATGATACAAGCTACAACATGGATAAATCTTGAAAATATTATGTTAAGTGACAGAAGCCAGACACTTAAAGCCTCATATTGTATGAGTCCATTGACATAAAATGTCCAGAATAGGCAAGCTGATAGAAATAAAAAGTAAGTAGTGATTGCCTAGGGCTGGGGTGGAGAAGGAATAGGGAGTGTCTGGTGATGAGAATAGGGTTTGTTTTTGGATTAATGATAATGTTCGAAAATTAGACTGTGATAATGTTTGCATTACTCTGTGAATATACTAAAAATCATTGAATTGTGCACTTAAAAGTATTTTGTGTATGTTAATTATGTCTCAGTTACTACATCTCTATTAGTTATATATGGCTCGGGATTTCTCATGAGATCAGTCATGTTTGCAGGGCAGGTCAGTCATGCAGGGCGGAAGCTGCAGTCATCTGAAAGTTGGACCGGCCTGGAGGATCTGGTTTCAAGTTGGCTGCTAGCAGAAGACCTTAGTTTCTTATTCCTTGTCAGGTAGCCCTTTCCATATAGTTGCCTGAGTGTTTTCATGAAGTGTCAGGTGGCTTCCTTCAGAGTGAGTGATCCAAGAGGGGAAGGTGGGGGAAAATGTACAATGCCTTTTATAAATTAGTCTTACGTGTTACACGTGGTCATCTCATCAAAATGCTACTGGTTACACACAGGTATGAAACCAAAAGAAAAGAATCACTGGGGCTGTCTTGGAGGCTGGCTCCCATAAGTGGGGAATAAAATCCTACTATCTTCCTGGTGACTGTGGCTTCCCCAGTTCATTGACCATAACTGTTACTCAACATTAAATACACTCAGTACCTTGTGATCCCAGAGACCTCTGAAGGAGCATTTCAAGTTTCTGCTGGAGAGCTCAATGAATACATATGAATACAGAGAGACACACACACGCCATGTACATGCACAAACGTACATATATGAACACATATGTAAAAATATAAATCTATAAATATGAATTCACATAAATATATATGTTACTTTTCAGAAAGTTTGTGAATTTCCAGCACAGGATTGATTTTTCTTCATCTGGTTTTTCTTCTTGTTCTTAATATCATTTACCAATCCATTTAGTTGGCGAAAATATATGAATCCATATGAAATGCCTTTTCTTGCTGCAATCCTCCAGTTAGGAATGCAGAAATCCTGTCCCTCATGCTGAGGAATCATAAAAAACACAAATGAGACCTGACCGTGAGACCTCCTGTGACGGCTTTCACCTCAACATAGTGGCACCTACTTGTGTTAGGCTAGTTGAAGATCTGTTCTGTTTGTCAATATTTTCCTAAGTAACTCAATTAATAAGGTTTTTTGAGGAACATGGAAGATCTTGTGATGATCCCCAAGAGCTCATCTGTACAGAGGCTTTCTCCCATGGGATTTTATAGGGAGATGTTCAAGGTTGGGAAGTTTCAGCCTGACCCTATATAAGAGCATTTTGCCCTCATTACATTAAGATTGTTTTGTCCACCCCCCCAAAGCAACTGAAAAATAAACCAAGATCTTTCTCAATGGCAAAGGGAAGGAACACAGTAACCCAACAAATGGACACAGGAGATAGGAGAGGGAAAATAAGGCTTTTTAGATGTTATGATTTCAGGAGTAAAATGGATGGACTCCCCTTAGTGTCTGATGTCCACATGAGACCTTTATTTTCTTCATGTGTTTTATGGGTCTTCAGAGATCTCACTCAATACTACTGTTGGTAAATCCAGTGAGCTTTCTATCACACCAATGCCCTAAGGAGGGTAGCAGGGAGCCGGGGCGCGCACGTCAGTGTTCTTTGATTCCAGTACTGGTTTTGCCACTAATTAGCTCTGTGACCTTGAGCCAAAGGTCACTTCCCTGCACTGGGTCTCATTCCTACTCTGTACTAATTCTGGGGTTCCCAGATATTGAGATCCAGTCACAACAAGAACTTCCATGGGGAAGTCATTTTTTGATTGTGGCCAAAGAAAGTTAATGAAAAAAGCTTAGCATCTACAATGAGTATAATTTCATTATAAAGAACACTTGATACCCCCCTTAGTGTAAACTTATTCCTTTAAAAAGAATAAACTTAGTTTTGTAAAAATCTTAATGTTTCATTTCTCTATAGAACTTTGAAAACACCGTGGAGCAACATTTGGGAATCCCGGGCTGGCTCTCCAGGGCACCTTCCGGCTAACATCTGAGGACTCTCCCATAGTGTACGTGGCTGTGACAATGTTGTAACTCAGCATTTCCTGGTGCCGTGAGGCTCCTCCAAGCAAGCCTTGTGGAACAAGGCACAGGGAGCAGGCGGGACAAGGCTGCCCAGCCCTTCCCTCAGTGTGCTATTCCATGTCCCAGCCCCCAGGGTTCTCTCAACTGCCAGCCCACACCAGATACATTATTAACTGGTAATGGTACCGAGCAATACTGTTCTAAGTTTTTCCCTTTTATTAGGAAACTCCAGAAGATAGAAATACCTGATCAAGTCTGCACCCAAAGTGCCCTTTTTCCTTTTTACATGCCTCCCCAGTGCTCTGTCCTGCCTGATGTTGCATGGTGCTAGGTCCAGGGGATAAGTTATCACTCCCTGCTTAGAGTCCTTCCCTGGGCTCTGTGGCCCACACCCTGACAGCCATTGGCCAGTGCTGTGGACTAAACTGCATTTATCCCAAAATTCAAATGCTGAAGACCCAACCCCCAACATGAAGGTGTTTGGAGTTGAATCTTTGGGAGATAATTAGGGTTAGATGAGGTCATGTGGGTGGAGGGTTCATGATGAGATTAGTGCTCCTATCAGAAGAGACACCAGAACATGCTAGTATGCTAGCTTTCTAGCCTCTCTCTCTCTCTCTCTCTCTCTCTCTCTCTCTCTCTCTCTCCCCCTCTCTCTCTCTCTTTCTCTCTCTCTCTATCTCTCTCCCTCTCTCTTCTTTCTTCTCTCCTCTCTCCCTCTCCCTCTTCTTCTCCCCTCCCTCCTTCTCACTCCACAGTCAAGGAAGAGGTCATGTGAGGACACAGATGATGGCCACCTAAAACCAGGAAGAGGTTCCCAGCAGGAATCAAATTGGCCAGCACCTTGATCTTGGACTTTCCAGCCTCCAAAATTGTGAGAAATAAATGTCTGTTGTTTATACCACCCCTTCTGTGGTGTTTGTTATGACAACCCAAGCAGACTAAGGCAGCCAGGCTCCTCAGAGTCTGCACTCTGCTCAGCTATCTCCCCAACCCACCTCCTGCAAGTGACCCCTAAACCAGGCTGCATTTTTTGCAGTACCCAGGTCTCTCCTCTCCACACCTTTCCTTTCACTGGCCTGACTCGCACTCATTGCTCAGATTTCTCCTTCAACCTGAAGTCCCCTGGGAAACCTCCCTGGTGGGGGTGTGGCCTCTGTATGCATGCTGCCAGTCCACTTTGCCCATCAGAGAGTGGGGTCTGCAGCTTGCTCACTGTCATTCTAGCACAGTGCCTGGCATGTGGGAGGCACTCAGTAGCTACTTGATTAATGAGTAAATAAATGTGCAAATCTAAGCAGAGCAACGTCTGTGGTGAAAGTTTGGGAACTTGAAGGAAAGGGCTATGCTATGGGGCAGTGTTCTTCCCCTTCTCAGCTTAGTGCTTCTCAATTCCACTTGACCAGGGATTCTTGGGCTGCCTCAGGGTCTGCAAATTGGGTCTCTCATGTGCCGAGCACTGGAAGGAACTAGGAATTTTGAGCTTGGACAAGAGCCTTGGGTGTGTGTGTGTGTGTGTGTGTGTGTGTGTGTGTGTGCGCGCGCGCGCACGCCTGTGTCTGTCTAGTGGGGGAGACCATGAGCATAAAAACCATTTCCAAAAATTCTGAACTCTGCTTTAAGGTAGTTGGAGCAGAAACTCTACTTCATAGAACCCGGTACTTTAATATAAAAGGAAGGACATTTCTACTCCCCCAAGAGGACCAACTTTCTAGAACTGGACTGAGGATTGGAGGCGCACATTGCTTGAACCCCTGCTGCATGTCAGTGCTTCCTAAGAAAAGGATTAGTGAGCTGGGCACTGCAATGGCCACACAAGGAAACTGTGCCTCAGGCTGGGTGTCATCTAGTACTTGGGGGGTGCACCCCTCTCATGGCTCCCTGATGGTCCACTAGAGCACTAGGGGTGAAGTCTAGGACTCCTGGCACAGAGATATCCAGGGCCCTCAAGTCATGTCACCAAGAACTGGTATCTCCCTCTGCACCATTTCCATGTGGCACCTGTGAAGGCTTTGGACACATCATCTTATGAGTTGTGACCCCAGAGGAGAGCTTCTATTTGCCAATTAGTCCTACCAAATTCCCAGTGTTTATTTGCTTCCCCTGGCCCAGGTCATTCTCGTCCCTGAACTAGCCACAATGGCCAGGAAAATGACATAGCAGATTGCTAGGCCCAAGAGATGGTACAGTTATACTTGCTCCACACAGAGTAAGAGTAGGGGTGACACAGTGGTCCCCCAAAAGGAAATTAGAAAATATATGCCTGGCAGAAAAAAATAGTATTTCCACACCAGAGAGTTACCCACAGTCATCAAAATGGTTGAATCACCAATCTACAAAGCAATCAGTGCTTTGTACAAAAACGGAAGCAGTGAAGTGTAGTGGTTTGAATCCCAACTCTATCCTTACTCGCTGAATAACTTTGAGGAAATGACTTAAGCCTCTCTGTTTCTGATCTGTAAAGTGCAAATAACAGAACCTATCTAATAGGATCCTCATAAAGATCAAATTAGTTAAAGTACGTGAAGAGCTCAGAACAGTTCCTGGCATGTAGTATGTGTTAGCTCTTATTTGGATAGTCTGTTACAAGGTTTTACAAGCTGAAGAATGGGCAGTTGGCCGATAATACATAGACTAATAAGAGTAGACGCTGAAATAAGAGTACTTCAGTAAGAAAACAGACTTCATCTCAGAGGTGGCACTATAACAAGTGTGACCCCGAGCTGTTAGCTTGGAGTAAGAGGGCGATGAACTGTATCTTGCATTCTGTGGAGTCATTAGTACGACCTGAGAAAGTAATACCTTTCCTCTGAATTCATTTGGATCAGAGTCTCTAAAATGATGGCCCATGTATCCTGTTTACTTCAGTCTTGAATTACATCTAGAAAAACTGGGGGTCAGCGGAGGTCTGGGCATGTGCACTTGTTATGGTTAGGGTATCCTAGAGGAAATTTCATTTCGTCCAAGTTAATTAAACAAACATTTCTATGGTCTAAGCATTCTGGGAAGACAGGAATTATAAAGCCTTGATCCCTGGGCTTATAAGGAGTTTACAAAGGAACACCCAGAGATGAGGGGGAAGTATAACACAATACAGAATATATGACAAGTACAAAGTGCTGTGGAAAATTAGGAGGGTTGGGGAGACCATACATTTGGGTGAAGACCTCATGGGGAGGGGACTGTGAAATCAGATGACTCAACAAAGGAGGGTTCCTCCCTTTGAAAAGGAGCCCTCTTTAATGGGGTGCTGGACAGGGATAGCAGAGCAGCTTGAACATGGAGAGGAAGTGACGGGTGAAAAAGGGGAGGGAAGCTGGTCTCAGACACTCCTCTGTGAAGGGTCTGGGATGTGTTCCTGGGTTTGATGTCACTACTCCTAAACTTGAGTTTCTGCTAAATGCATTCATTGGAATAGTCAAGAAACTATTAGGCGGGTGCAAAAGTAATCGCAGTCTAAAAGGTTAAAAATACTAATTGCTAAAACCACAATTACTTTTGTACCAATCTATTATAAGACTATAGAGTAATGCCTTTAATATTTTCACAGAAAGTGATTTCCAGTTACCAAACTTTCAATCGTATAGGAGGGTAAAACGAAGAAAATTTTAAACATTCAAACTCTAAAAACTAATACTTCACAAGTAGCCTTAATCATAAAGCAATGGGAGGATGTACGCCATCAAAAAGAGGAAGTAGAAAGAAGAAGACAAGAAGACTCAAAATACAGGAAACATGGTATACCATACAAAGGAGATGGAGGGGATTCCCAGGATAATGGTGAAGGGAAATTGCAGATGTCAGCCATGCATCAATCACAGAGAGAAACCAACCCCGACTGGAGCAGGTAGGAAGACTGCAGGAGATCTGTTTTCAAGAGGCTGAACTTATTAGAATGCTCAATGCTTCTAAATATTGATGGGGGACTTCTAGTTTTTGGTGTGGCATGTAAGGAACTTAGAAGCTGCCACTCCATCCTAACAACAAGTAAAAAGTCAAACAAACTGAAAAATCAACAGCTCTTCTTACAATGGTCAGAAAAGTAAGGTCACAGAGCAAACGTCCTCCCCCAAATTGCAGAGACAGGCAGATGGATACAGAGCATCTGACTTACCACAGCAGGAACTCATGAACAACAGAAATCTACGAAGGAACCAGTGCTGGAACACAGAAATTGGAACAAGTTGCTGGAGGCTCACTGTGGACAACTCTGCAAGATAGAAACTCCAAGGGACAGTCATGGAAGTAGGCCATCATTTTGAGAGTTTTACCTCCAGGAGATTGACCAGTTTCCCACAGCTAATATTGGAGAAAAATCCCCTCTTGCTTCCAGCATAGGGAGGGAAAAGAAACCATTTTGAAATGCAGTAGACCACTCTGTTCTTATTAACAAGGCCAGCTCTCAAGAGAAATTAGTTAACCAAAGCCTAACCTGCTGGGGTACTGTCAGAGCCAAACTGACCTGGGGGAAGGAAAATACATGCATATCTTCTTTTATTGCATTTTACAGATGTTACATGTTTCACAAGTTGATGGCAACACTCTCCACCAGCAAAAAGGTTACAACATGCTTTATTGTGGTGGTCTGGAAACGAACCGGCAAAAATCTCAGAGGTATGCATGCACTCAACTTCAGCCAGCAATAGCCTTCCACATTGAAAAGGGATATACCCAATTCCAGACCACTGTAGCCATCCTGTTTCACCTAAGTGGAGAGGGAGGAAAGTGAGAAACTTCTGAATTTCACAGTTCAGGTTACAGGCTCACTAAAAGACTTTTACCTACTGTATCATGTCTGACTATCAAGGAAAAATTCCAAGGCAAACTAAAGGCAAAAAATTCAATTTAAGGTATCACACTCCCTGACTTTAGCTTGTACTACAGGGCTACAATAATCAAAACAGCTTGGTATTGGCAGAAAAACAGTCACATAGACCAATGGAATAGAATTGAGAACCCAGAAATAAAACCACATAAATATGGACAGATAATTTTTGACAAAGAAGGTAAAAACATACAATGGAGGAAAGGCAGCCTCTTCAATAAATGGTGCTGAGAGTATTGGATAGCCATGTGCAAAAGAATGAAACTGGACTGCTATCTGTCACCATGTACCAAAATTAATTCAAAATGGATCAAAGACTTAAGCAGAAGACCTGACACAATAAACTGCTTAGAAGAAAACATAGGTACTAAACTGATGGACCTTGGGTTCAAAGAGCATTTTATGAATTTGACTCCAAAGGCAATGGAAGTAAAAGCTGAAATAAATGAATAGGACTATATGAAACTTAAAAGCTTCTGCACAGAAAAAGAAACCATCAACAAAATAAAGAGGAAACCAACTGAATGGGAGAACATTTTTGCAAACAGTGCCTCTGATAAGGGGCTAATATCCAAAATATACAAGGAACTCATGAAACTCAACAACAAAAAAACAAACAACCCAATTGAAAAATGGGCAGAGGACCTGAAGAGACATTTCTCCAAAGAGGACATACAAATGGCAAATAAACATATGAAAAAATGGTCAACATCACTAATCATCAGAGAAATGCAAATAAAAACCACAATGAGATATCACCTCACCCCAGTCAGAATGGTTATCATCAACAAGACAAATAGTAACAAATGTTGGAGAAGCTGTGGAGAAAAAGGAACCTTCATACTCTGTTGGTGGGAATGCAGACTGGTGTAGCCGTTATGAATGGTAGTGTGGAGTTTCCTCAAAAAATTACGAGTAGAATTACCATATGACCCAGCAATCCCTCTCCTGGGTATCTACCCAAAAAATCTGAAAACATTTATCCATAAAGACACGTGTGCTCCAATGTTCACTGCAGCTTTGTTTACAGTGGCCAAGACATGGAAACAACCAAAATGTCTTTCGATAGATGAATGGATAAAGAAGTTGTGGTATATATACACTATGGGATACTATTCGGCCGTAAGAAAAGATGATATAGGAGCATTTGTGACAACATGGATGGCTCTTGAGAGTATAATGCTAAGCGAAGTAAGTCAGACAGAAAAAGCAGAGAACCATATGATTTCACTGATATGTGGTATATAAACCAAAAACAACAAAAGAACAAGACAAACAAATGAGAAACAAAAACTCATAGACACAGACAATAGTTTAGTGGTTACCAGAAGGTAAGGGGGGTTGGGGGGAGGAAGATGAGGGTAAGGGGGATCAAATATATGGTGGTGGAAGGAGAACTGACTCTGGGTGGTGAACACACAATGGGATTTATAGATGAAGTAATACAGAACTGTACACCTGAAATCTATGTAATTTTACTAACAATTGTCACCCCAATAAATTTTTTAAAAAATTCAATTTAAATACACAGAGAAAGTATCAGAACAGACATGCCAGTAGACCTGCTTTGCAAAACATGTTAAAAGAAGCTCTTTAGAGAGAGAAGCACAATGATATGGAATAGAAACTCCAATCTACACAAAGAAAGAAAGAGCATCAAAGAAGAAATAAGTGAAAGTAAAGTTAAAAAATTTATTTTTCTACTTGTTAATTGATTGAACATATAACAGTTTATTCAAAATAATAGCAACAAAGTGTTCAAAAATGTTTACTTCTGTATATGTCATGTA
Source organism: Rhinolophus hipposideros (assembly GCF_964194185.1). Lineage (NCBI taxonomy): Eukaryota > Metazoa > Chordata > Mammalia > Chiroptera > Rhinolophidae > Rhinolophus > Rhinolophus hipposideros. The sequence goes on along the minus strand of NC_138054.1, from coordinate 4,954,859 downwards.
TATGCTTATGTATGTTTACATACATAAGTGAAATGAATAACAGCAATGATACAAGGAACTGGAGGGAGGAATTGAGATTTTTTTTTATTATAAGGTACTTACGCTATCTGTGAAGTGATATTGCTATTTAAAAGTGGACTTGTGTTAGTTGTAAATATATATTGCAAACTCTAGGGCAGCCACTAAGAAAATTTTTAAAAATGTGTAATATCTTCTAAGAAGGGAATGAAAATGAAATTATATAAAATGCTTGGTTAAAACCACAAAAGGCAGAAAAAGAGTGGAAGACAAAAATAGAAACAAAGAAAAATTGGCAACAAACAGAAAACAGTAACAAATATGGTAGGTATTAATCCAACTACATCAATAATCACTATAGATATCAATGGTCTAAACCAGGGGTGTCCAAACCTTTTTCAATGTTTTACACCAAGGGCCATATTCGGTAAAATACACAAACAGCCGGGCCACTCACTCGAGGTGAAGTACTTATTGCCTCACTTGGTTTATTTAAGTAAACTAAATATATTTTTGGAATTTGCTGAGGGCCAATAAAAAATGGATCTCGGGCCGCAGTTTGGACACCCCTGGTGTAAATGCACCAATTAAAAGAGAGACTGATAGAGTGGATCAAAAAGCACAACCCAACTATTTGTTATCTACAAGAAACCCACTTTAAATATAAAGGCACATACAGATTAAAAGTAAATAGAAAAAAACATACCATGCTAATCAAGACAAATAGCAGAAGTAGCTACATTAATTTCAGACAGAGCAGATTTCAAAGGAAAGTTATCAGAGATAAAGAAGGACATTACATAATGATAAAAGGATCAATTCTTCAAGAAGATATAACAATCCTTAACATGTATGCGCTTACAACAGAGCATCAAAATAGGTGAGGCAAAAACCAAGAGAACTGCAAGGATAATTAAATAGATGAATCCACTATCATAGTTGGAATTGTGTTTCCATAGTATAGTTGTTATCATGCTTGCCTCATTATCACAGTTGAAGACTTCAACACCCCCTGTCATAAAATGGACAGACCCAGAAGGCAGAAATTCAATGAGGACATAGTTGAACTCAAAACTATATCTCCAAGCATTTTTTTTGCAGCAAGGTGTGGCAAGTTACCAAGTTCTAGAAAAAAGGATCTAAAGCAAAATATTGTTTGTTGGTTTACAGGAATCTTTAAGACAGCCATTTCAGTCCTTTTGGACTTTCTTTCTCTCCTTTCCTCCCTTCTATTTCCTGGGATGTGGATGTGATGCTTGAAGCTGGAGCTGCTGTCATAAATTATGACATAACTGTGGATATGGAGGAAACTTTGATGAAAGAACAAGATGGAAGGAAGTAGCCTGGCTCCTAGATTTTATTCAAATTTATCTCTAGATTTTTATGAGTAAGAGAAACAAGCTTGCTTAAGTCACGGTTACTTTGGGGTTTTTGTCATGTGTGATGGAGCCTAAGGCTAAGTGACACCAAGCCAATTAAGAAATAGATGCAGCAGTTGGATTGCGATCAGCACATAAATTTTAAAATTAAAGATGGGTTAGAGAATATGACTTACACTTGCAACCAAAGATGTGGGTTTCTACTATTAGCACCGTCTAAGTCTGGGTCTTGAGCTGACATGTTAGAAGTGCAGACTACAGAGCAGATATCTAATAAGCCAGAGGTTTCTTAAATCTTAGTGTGCTTATGAATCACCTGGGGATCTTGTGGCAACACATATTCTGACTCAGTAGGTCTGGCATGAGACCTGAGACTCTGCTCTTCTAATAAGCTTCCAAGTGCTGATGCTGCTGGTCCACGGGCCACACTCTGGATGGGAAGCTTCCATGCACACCCCACTGAAGTACGTCAGAGCCGAGAGATAAGGCCTGGGCCTATCTGGAGCACCACTCTGGGCCCTGACCTTGCATGGAATCTTAGGGGAGGAGTTAGCAAGAAATACACAAAAGGCAGTCTCAGTATATTTGTTCTCAAAACTGACTGCACACTGAAAACCTGGGGAGCTTCAAAACCTGCTGATGTCTATGTCCCACCTGCTGAGATCCTGGCTCTGTCTGTGACCTGGGAATTGGGAGGTTGAAAAGCTTTTCAGATGATCCTAAGGGGCGTCCAAGGCTGGGACTCACGGCCCTAAAGGGCCAGTATTCGTTAGAAGTTCTTGTTTATGGGTTGAGATAAGAAGTCTGAGAAAAGAGGTGTCCCTTCCATACTCCAAGTTGGTACTTGGGTTAGGCGAGAGAGGCATCTGCCCTTGGGTGGTAAGTAAGGGGGTGGTGGTGGAAACACTCAAAAATTTAGTAATAAAGGTAAATTTTTAACGCAATATTTAAAAAACATCAAAGTTAGCACAAGGAAATCCACAATAAATAAAATAACAAAATTTTAAATAAGGACAAAATCTGTAATAGCACTGTGTGAAGCCATACTGGAGCTTGAGGCAAAAGGAAGAGCAGTGTCCTCGCAGAGGCTATTCTCACCAGCTTTCTGTTCTCCTAACGCAGGGGACTAAACACCCCTACCCCCACTACCCCCAACCTGAAAAAAGTGTTGGGCATGTCAACCTTTGACTTCAGATGGGTCTGAAATGAGTCATAGCAGTCCTTTAAATAAATTAACCAAGATAATAATAATAATAATAATAATAATAATAATAATAATAATGGCAAACACTTACTGAGTTCTAAATGCTTTACAAATATTAACTCATTTAATCCGCACAGGATTTTATGAAGTAAGTGCTATTATTATTCCCATTTACAAGAGAGGAAACTGAGGCACAAAGGTTCAATTGGTTTGCACCAAATTTCATAGCAAATAAGCTGAATTGGGACTCAAACCCAGACAGTCTGGCTCCAAAGTCCATACTCATGACCACCAGCTCTAATACTGTGACCCAAGTAGAAAATGCACTTCTTATTCTCGTTCGTGTCCCATAGTGTGCCTAGTCATGGTTTCAAATAGCTCAACAGAGCCAGGTAATGATCCATATCATAACATTGAAAGTACTCCCCCAAACCAAAAACAAACCAAAAATAATGTCAGCAATACAATGACCAAATTCGGTTTTTGTTAAATTTCATTTTTATTGCATTTTATAAATTTTCATTTTATTTTATTAAATTTATTAAATGTCAAGGAAGATGTTAAGGTCACCAAATCAAGCTGCCAGTTACCGGGCAGAGTGTCCCACGCCGGCTGTCGCTGCCCTGGTGTGGGCAGGAGGACAGCAGGGGGATGGATGCCAGCGCTGCGTGGACCCCGCGCAGGACGGGAGGGGCGGGGCGGGGCGGGGCAGGAGCCGTCAGCCCTAGCGGATAGTGTACTTGTCCCACTTCTTCTCGGGGTCGTAGGGCTCCCAGCGGCTGGCGGGGAAGATGTGCTTGTTCTTCTCATACCAGCTCCGCAGCACCACCTTGCCGGCGTGCGACTCGTCCTTCTCCATGGTGGCGTCGCTCAGCAGCCGCACGTCGTCGTGCACGTCGAAGTTGAAGAGCGGCCCGCTCTTGCCGCGGGCCTTGGCGACGATGAAGTCGTAGAAGGTGTGGTAGTGGGGCAGAATCAGGTCCTCCTTGACGAACATGAGCTGCTCCACGCCGGCCGCCCGCAGCTCGCGGAAGTCCCCGCGCAGCCCCTGCAGCGCCCTCTTGAGGAACTGCTGCACGGTGCCGCCCTTGTGGATGCGCACGGTGCGCCGGTGGCCCGAGCCGTCCCAGTAGCTGAAGGTCACGTCCATCTCCTCGCGCTTCACCTGCTCGCGCTTAGCCTCCCACTCCTGCCGCAGCTCCTCCCGCAGCCGCTTCTCCTCCTCCTCGCGGTCGCGGTCAGGCAGGAAGCTGGTGTCCACGTCCGGATTCTTGCCCAGGTTCTTCCTCCTCGTGGGCCGCCCCGCGGACTGCGCCCGCCCCGCCGCCGCGCCGCCCTCGGCGCCCTCGGCGCCCTCGTCGTGCGCGAAGGACAGGCTGGAGATCTGGCGCTTCTGCGCCTGCCGGCGCGCCCTCTCGCGCAGCGCCTCCAGCTGCAGCCGCCGCGCCTCCAGCTGCGCCCTCTGCGCCAGCTGCCTCTCACGCTCCCTCACCAGGGCCTCCTGCTTGGCCTTCATGTCGTTCAGGGTCACCAGACCCACCGTGCTTGACTTCAGCTCGGCCTCCACGGCATCGTAATGCGCCGAGAATTTCTTGTCCACTTGCGACTTCACGATGGTCTCCTCGGCGATGCGCTGCTTCAGCACTGCCATCTGCTCCTTCTGCTTTTCCCGCTTCTTGATCAGGTGCATGGCGCGGCCGGCCTCGCGCAGGCTGCCTTTGTACTGGGCCATGCCCGCCGCTCCGCCCGCTCCGCTCGCCCGGAGCCGCGCCCGTGAGTTTGGGGGCTAATTCATGGATTCTGTATCAGTGATCGAAAACGACGTGAGTTAAAAAGGGACCAAAGTAACAGTTTAATTAATGGTGTAGATCGGCACATTCGAAAGAGCTTTCTGCAATGACGGAAAGATTCTGCAGCTGTGCTGACCAGGATGTGGCCACCTAAGGCTGCTGAGCGCTTGAAATGTGGCTAAGGCCATGAAGGCATTGACTTTTAAATTTTATTTCCATCAATTTAAATTTAACTAGCCACGTGTAATTAGTGGCTCCCATACTGGACAGGGCAAGGCTAGGTTTTGGGAGCTGCACGTGGAGTGGCTTGGTCTACAGAGCAAACTCTTACCTGTCCGGGTACTCTTGTCAAGCGCAGACATCCAAAAGACAGAGCACTAAGAAAGCAGGCCTGCAGTGAACCTGGGCCTGGATTCCAGTGTTTCCACCACAGGAAAACAGAGTCTGGGAGCAAAATGCTCCTCCCCCAACAAGGCTGGCCCTGGAGGAGGAAGCACCTATCTCCTCAGGTTGGCTGCTGTATGGAGTATTGGGAAATGTGGAGTATTGGGAAATGTGTGGGCATGGGTTTCACTACTGGAGACCTTGTAGGAAAAACAAAGGATTCCAATTTGAGGATAAAAGTAAGAGTTGGAGGAGAGTTTCAAGTGAGAGAGTAACATTGTCAGGTTTATTTTTTATAAGGGTAACTGAGGAGAGTGCATAGAAGATAGACAAGAATGAGACATAATGATGACGAGGCACCTATGAAGAAGCTTGAGGTGAAAAACAAGCACAATCTCTGAATTAAGGCAAGTGGTGGGAAAGGGGAGATGAAGGGCAATAATCCACAAACAAACAAACAAACAAAAAACCTAGATTCTTTTTTGGCCAATTTGGTGAGCGGGAGCATCACAATATTTCTTCCTGGCACGTAGGTGCCTTGTGTCGTTGTCATGAAATGAAGGGTTTCTTGCTGAAGTAGTGCCCCCAGGCATCACTGCCATGAGAAAGGGCTGGGCTGGAAGACTGGCATCTATTTTTACAGCCAGTGTTTCCAAACTGGGCCCCAGGAAGCACTGCTTTCAAGAAATGTTAACAGAAACTCTGTAGAGGGAGGAACATTTAATAATCTGAAACAGTTAGGAAGCACGGAACACGCTACACCCCTCTTGGAGAGTCACAGTGCAAACAAGCATATTAAAGATTCACAGTGAAGAAGCTATTAAATTTCTTTAACTCAGAGTTTCTGAATTTAGTTTCTGACCAGAATCCTTTTTTTACAGAACACATATTTGGGGGAAACTGCTAGATAGCAGAGCTCTAACCAGATTGAATGCAGTTTTTGTGCTGTTAAGTTTGGGGAGAATCAAGGTTTTTTGTTTGTTTGTTTTTTTCTGGACTATTGCCCTTCCTCTCCCCTTTCCCACCACTTGCCTTAATTCAGAGATTGTGCTTTTTTTTTTCACCTCAAGCTTCCTCATAGGTGCCCTGTCATCATTATATCTCATTTTTTCTATCTTCTATGCACTCTCCTCAGTACCCTTATAAAAAGTAAGCCTGATAATGTTACTCTCTCACTTGAAACTCTCCTCCAACTCTTACTTTTATCCTCAAATTGGAATCCTTTGTTTTTCTTACAAGGTCTCCAATAGTGGAACCCATACCCACACATTTCCCAATACTCCACATTTCCCAATACTCCATACAGCAGCCAACAGTGAACTTTTCACTGTTCCTGAATAGAAGATATCCTTTCATAACTGTTACCTTTAGACATACACTTCCTAGAAAATTCTGCTCTCCACTGTGCCAGCCGTCAAGATCAGCTCAAATGTCATCTCCTACAGAAAGCCTCTAGCACCTCCCACTGCCACTAACACCCACAGATAAACAAAGTCACCAATACCCTCTTCTCTCCAGGCTCCTCATGTGTTTATTAGACATAACATAAACCAAATTGCTTTTTCCCTTAGACAATCCAACCTGCCACGCTTTAATCCAATCAACTACAACTATGGTCACATCTACTATAATTCCTCTTTCTCCAATCTAATCAGAACCTGAATGTTAATATACTCCCAGACCTCATCATCCCTCTTTTATTATGTAGCATTTATCCCCTTAACTCAGTCACAGCCTCCAATACCATAGCTAGCCAGCCTTCAGAATTAAAAAGTTTAGCCTGAAACTCCTCAAAAATGTTACCATGCAAAACAAATAACAGAAGGAGGCAGATTTATCCTAAGAGTCTGATATCCTGATTTTAAGAATTTTCCCCACAAGTTCCAAGAGGGTAACCATTTGTAGTCTCAATTCTCAATGAAAAGTACCGCAGCAAGCTAAAGCTACTGCTTTAAACTCTTTTAACTGTATTAATAATAACAACAACAGAGGCGAGGAAATAGCAGTCTGCTCTGGTGAATTTGAAATGCTGATTAAATAGGCAAATTTTAATTTAGATAAAATATAACCTCCTCCCAGCTTAGTTACAAGGTAAAACAAATACACAAAACAAACAGCAGTAATTTTTTAAATCCCACAAAACTAAAAAGCTAATGCTTTAACTATTTTAATGGGAAAAACCCCTCAGTTTTCATTGCAAACAACAATAAATCAAAAAAGAACAACTTTTGTCATGAATGGTTTTCAACTTATCTTCTACCAGTCTGAATTCTGATTAAAAATAATAATCCTGTAAGTGGCAGATACGCTCTCCTCTCCAGCGTCAGCCTTGACATGAACAGCTGATGGGGGACCAGTGTCTATAAAGGGCTGGCCCTACCCAGTCAGCTCAGGTTGGGCTTAGGGCGGGTCTTCTGATAGCATCATCACTCAAGGATCCCTCCAACAGCCATCACTATATTCTGAACTAGTTGTCCAAGCAAAGCCACAGGATCTCGCACTCAAACAGATTCCACAAACAAATAAATAACAACAACAAAAACAAACAAACAAAAACCAGAACAGAGCAGAGCAAAACAAAACAACCTAAATCAAATACCCTAACCAAGCAACATATGACCTCTACAGAATTCTCTCACCAGTTCAGAAATACTTCACAGGACATTTTAAAATAAAGATGATTTTATTGCGTTCTTTCTAATGGAGGGAGTTTAAAATGTCTTCCAACATTTGCTTGGGAGAAATCCAATATTTGGCCATGCAGCAGGGTCAGGGGGAAACCTCATGTGTTCCGAGACAGGGAAGTGCAAAATATACTAGATGCAAAAAGCAACCCAGGATTTCCATATGTGTTCGCTGGAGGAAAAAAACACCTAACACAAGATGTTACAGACTTCAAAATAGATTCTGAAGCATAAATGTCTCTGAATTTTGTGAGAACTCAATTTTTTTCCTCTGTCTTTTATCCAAGTTATACACATGCATGGTTTTTAAATAAAGTAACGCTAAAAAGATTATTTTAACAAACAAAACAAAACAAAAGCAAGCAGCTTCCAAGTTTAATCACTGTTTTTTCTAGAGGCAACCACTTTCAATCTTTTCAGACACCTTCTCATTATTTACCTTCTTATTTTTCAATAATTCTTATATTGTGATTTGGTTACTAATTAATTTTACTTTATCTATTGGCTTCTTCTTATGGTGGATGGAGATATAATTTTTTTCTCTACAATATACTAAAATGTCTGACTAACTCAAGTGAAGAAGAGGGTATTATGGAAGTTGTTACTATTTAAACCAGATAAGAAAAATGCAAGGAATTATATATCAATATTAATTATAAATGTAGTGGCAAAAATCCCAAATAAAATATTAGCAAACTGAATCCAACAGTTTATTAATATATACAAGTCCGACAATTAAGTTCGCGAACTCATCTTAGAAAAAGTGCTACATACCTCATTGCTGAATATCACTATGGTCACCTTTGAAGTACTCCCCTTGGGAAGCTATGCACTGATGCCAGTGCCTAGTCCACCCTTCAAAGCAATTTTGGAACTCTTTTTCTGGAATGGCCTTCAGAGCTGTCGTTGTTTACCCTTGATGTCCTGAATGTCCTCAAAATGTCTTCTTTTCAATATTTCCTTTATCTTCAGGTAAAGAAAGCAGTCATTGGGGGCCAGACCAGGTGAGTAGGGAAAGTGTTCCAACAATACAGTTATTTGTTTACTGGCTAAAAACTCCCTCACAGAGAGTGCCGTGTGAGCTGGTGCATTGTCGTGATACAAGACTCATGAATTGTTGGTGAAAAGTTCAGGTCGTTTTTGTCTAACTTTTTCATGTAGCCTTTTCAGCACTTCCAAATAGTAAACGTGGTTAACTGTTTGTCCAGTTGGTATAAATTCAAATGAATAATCCCTCTGATATCAAAAAAGGTTAGCAATATCATTGCAACAATTTCGCGAACTTAATTTTCAGACCTCGTACATATGAACTGATGAAGTAGGTTTTATTCAAAGATAGTTCAGCACTGAATCTCTACCTGTGCAATTTACCACATTAATAACATCTCAATGTATGCACGTGAAACTCAAAAACATTAGCAAACTAGACCCAGAAGGGAACTTTCTTAAGTTAATAAAGGGCATTTTTGAGAAACCTCTGGGAAATGTCATATGTAATAGTATATTTTTATGTCTTTTATAGTTTTCTCGAAAATGGTTATGGAGAATTTTAGCCTGTATTTAGATGGCTACAGGTGGAGTAAACAGGGACGCATGGGCACTTGGCAAGTGAAGAGCAGATAGGAGAGGAAGCTTTGACCCTCTTTCTATACCAAAAGGCATCCATCTTTTGTTTGAGATTGCAAAGCATCACCTGAAACACAGCTTTTGGAAGTATCACCAGAGACATGAAGGGACATGACAGAAAACAAAGGTGAGAGAGAGGTGGTGAGGAACACATGCCCACAGGAAAAAAGTGCCATAGAAAAGTCAAAGAAAAAGAAAAAGTCAGAGGTCTACCCAGAAAAGAAGCTATTCTAAACAAATCAGATTTAAAAAGGAAAATATCAGTTTGTACCTTCTCGTTACAATGTGACTCTGTGGTGGAGACAGGATGTCTAGTCTTCAGTATGTTGAAGTTGATTTCAGGGACTGCAGAAAACGAATGAAAGGGCAGCACACAGGACGCTTCCCTCTGTCCCTGGCTTCAGGCCGCAGTCTCTGTACACTCAGATTCCTTGGCACGTGCGGAGATGCTGACAACACAACGAGCAACCAGTGATGTCAGTGGTCAGGAGCAGGGGTAGCCTGCCTTGGGGCTTCCCCAGGCATCTCCACAAGACATGCACAGGTTGTCATTCTGACACAAGAAAAGCCCATTCGCAAGCACACTACCACATAACACATGGTAGTTTGTGAATCTACTGACATATAGTCATGCTTTATTTGTTGCCAAAAATTAAGTAGCTGGGAACTTTGCTGAGTCAGTGGAATAATTGTTCCAGGGGTTAGGACTGGATCTTGGTGTCTCATTGCTGACGCAGCACCTCCTACCTGGCAGGACTTACCACGAGGGCTATAAGGGACGCAGAGATGCCAAGGCAGCTGAAATACAAGAGGTGAAAGCTTCTATACTTCCCGACTTTCTGAGATTCCTAGCAGACCACCATCTACCAGGGCTGCATCCAAGATCTGATCGCAAGGGACTATTGCCGAATGTCTTCAGAAAACTGTTTTGCAGTGATGTGCTAATCCTCTTTACAATGGTTGCCAAGACCACGGGCCAGGAATCTAATGGGCAGGACCAGATTGACTGGATAGGGATGTGTAGCTGAAAATTATTGCTAGGTTATCTACTGTGTGTTTTCATTTCTCCTATTTCAGGGCCTGGCATATTGTATATGCTCAACAAATTTTTGCTGAATGAATGAATGAACAAATGTCAATTGATTATATGACATTGAGACACTGCTGATATTAGCAACACTGAGCATTACAGTAAAAATGTTCAGGGCTACATCTTTATTTTCAATTCTCTATTTAGAGTGAAGGTGTAGGAGATCACTCTACAAACCGCTGAAACTCTGAAACTCTGCAGCTGGAAATGTGGCAGCCAAAGATGTAGAATGGCAAAGTGAAAATCACTCCACATCAGGTGGACTGGTTTCTCACGAGGGCTCTACAATTTGTTGTGGCCTTGGGGGAAGTCACATAACTTCTCTAAGCTTCAGTGTTCTCATCTGGAAAATTACAAAATGAATTGTCTGATCCTTTTGAGGTTATACAGGTCCAGGATTTAATCAAGAACACTTTCTCAAAACTCATCTAAATTAATCACAAGCCGTGGATCATGGGAGCCTAATGCTTCTTTGTTTGAGTAATTCATCCTTGCTGCTTGTTACCTAGCACTCCAAACTCCAGTTCCCGGGAGTAGGGGTGGGGCGGTGTCACCTCAGCCAAAGTCATTAGCTCATAGGATCATATCAGACTGGCTGGTCGTAGCAGGGCTCACATGTTGTCAAGTTGGTCCAACGGCAAATCCAAATGGCTGGGAAGGATTAGGATAGGTACAAGTAACTCCTGTTTGCTGGCAGAGGAGTTGGGGCTGCCTCTGGCCTTCACAGCAGGAAACTTCACATGCTTTTCAAGTAATTCTGAGCACTTTACGTAGGAGCTTATTTTAGGACAGTGAACGTATAAAACTAATCCCTACGTCCACTTGGAGCGGATTGTGAATCATTTCTACTCCTCGTGTAACCGCACACGAACCTCCATTCTTTAGCATGCAATTTTTCTTTAATCCAAGCTAGCTTTCTTTCGCCTGATAGAACCCACTTCCATGCTACCCCTCAGACCCTCCTACTTGTGCGTATACTGCAGGTCTGCTCCTTTTAATCATTAAGCCCTTAGGACACTGGGTTCTGGTCAATGTCAAACTCGCTTAAGAATAAAGCTTCAGATCTATCAACCATGACCAAGATACAATAAACCTCAAAGTAGACTAAATTTTTAGTCAAACAAATATAACACCTTGGCCTCAGTTTTGTCCTTAGTTGCAGACATATGAAAGCAGAGCTGCCCCATGGACCACATCCCCTGGGAACAGGACAGAACAATGACTGACACCAGGACTTGAAGCCACGATCAACTCCTCCCTGGTTTAGCCCCGACCAATCAGTAGATACCTGAACCCCCACTCCCATAGTACCCGTGATTAATGGTGTTCCCGCTAGAGGCCGTGGGGAGTCAGGTTTGGGAGAGCACTAACTCACCTGTGTCTCCGGTATGGCTCCAACTCCTGAAATAAACCTGTACTTTCTTTGCTGCAAGCTCCTGCTCACGTCTTATTTAACTTGAGTGCATGCAGGCAAGTGGACCCTTTGGAGTCTACTAGTTTCCTGGTTGCAGACATAGTGTTTTCTTCTCTCACACTTCCTTGGGAAGCTCTTCCAAATGCCCTCGCCAACCCTCCAACCTCACTCCATGAACTACTTTGAGACGGTGGAGTGTTTAGTTCTCAAAACTGCCCCTTCCTCCTTCCTTTCACCCTTCCAAACATAACAGTCACTATCATCTACCACACGCTTCATCAGCAGCATTCAGAAGCTGAGTACAAGAGGGATGCATTTCACCATCAAGGTGGCCATCGATTATCCAGTCTGAATTTCTCTCTGATTTATTTAATTATTTAAATAAATAAATGATTTAATTATTTATTTAATTATTTAAATATTAAATAAATTTAATTATTTAAAATTAAAATTTAATTTTATTTAATTAAATTTAAATTATTTAATTAAATTTAATTATTTAAAAATAAAAATATTTTTTATACTACAGGAATTTTGTAAAAACTTTACATAAAATAATCTCTATGCAATCCTACACCTAAGAGATAACCACTATTAATAGTTGATATTTACTTCCAGACTTTAAATGTGTGTATGCATATTGATTTTAATATAAATGGGATCATTCCATACATTGTTTGATAACCTCAAATAATATATCATGCTTATATTCATGCTAACACACAAAGGTCTATCAGATCCTTTTTAATGGCCCCAACATATTTCAACATAGGATTACATCGTAATATATTTTACCAATTTTGTATTGCTTGACATTTAAGTTGTTTTCATTTTTTAAAACTCTATAATGATTCTTTGTATACCTACATTTCTGTGAGATAATTCTTATAGTGCCTGGCACTTAATATATGTTAGTTATTATAATTACTAGAAATCTTTTTAAACCTGATTGCCCTGACTTCCTTTCATCTTAAGTTCAGCATCTTTTTTTATGTTCTTTATAGTTCATGATCAAATCTTTTACCTATTTTCCATTGAAATTTCTTCTTTCCTTATTAATTTGTAAGAACTCTTTATATATTAAGAATACCAACCTTTTATCTCTCAGATAAGCTCCAAATACCCCCCTCACAGTTTGCTCTTTGCATTTTAACTTTGTCTATGGTATCTTTTTTTTTGCCACATAGCAGTTTTTCTATTTTTCATGTCACTGAAGCTGACAGTCTTTCTTTTATGACTTGTGAGTTCAATATATGTATTTTAAAACTCATTCAGTCTTATAAGTTTTTAAAGAGTGTTTGTTTTTTTTTATGTATGTAATTAATCTAGCTGGGATCTGTTTCTGAACTTACTATAAGGCAATGCTTTATTTTTTTCCAAAAGTTAGAAACTTTTCTCAACGTACTCCACGGACCATGGGTATTCTTGCTAACTAGTAATAATATAAATCTAATGTTTTTGTAGAGATTTGTATATTACAAAGCTTGTTTGCATACTACCTCAGAGTCTTTCTGATCCAGGTAAGAGAAAGCCTGACTCAAACTGGCTTAAACAGAAAATTTAATGACTCACTTGTGTGAAAAGAGGTCATGTGGGTATTGGATGTGGCTTGATTCAGGAGTTCTGTAATCTCACCATCCCTCTTTTCTGTTTTAGGCTGATACTCATTAGTGTCAAAAAAGGATGTCTAGCAATTTCCAGGAGTCACATCCTGTCTCATTCATATCCAGGGCAAAGAGAGATTTTTTTTTTTGATTGCTCTCTCAAAAAAGTGAGGGAGTTTCTTTCCCAGATCTCATAACAAATTTTCTCTTGCTTTTTCCAATCATAGTGTCCAGAAAATGATAAAAGGCCTCTTTAGATTTACTCAATGAGAAGCGGAGTGTAAAGTATGGGATGTGTCGGAGAAAGGTGAATATCCATACAAACAAATAAACAAACAAACAAACTGGGATTGCCTAAGAGGAAGGGAGACAGAAGCCAAACACTCAAGTTAGCAAATGCCCACCACATATACATTGCCCTATTTGACACTTATATGAACCTAGTGAGGACAGGAGTCACTAACTTACCTATTTTATAGTAGACAAGGAACTAAAGATTAGAAGAGTTATGTGATTTGCCTTGATCACTCACCTGGTGTAGGTGGCAAAGCTCAAAAGGAGATGTTACGACTCTAAATTCTCTACTCTTTCCGGTACTGTGAATTACGTCCCCAAAGGCTTAAAACCACTGTGTAGTATATGGGACTGCATCAGCTCTACAAACTCATATTTAAAAATTAACAGGTCAAGAGTTGATATTAGCTATTGGTCATGTTGCTATTCCTAGTGGGGGTAGAAAATTACGTGAGGTTTCACCATGGTGACTTCCAAGAACTAGAAGTGAGGGCCCTGTTCTAGTTTAGCCTTGGATTTCCCAAAGAAGAGCATGGTATAAAGGCTTCTTATGAGTGGTTTATTTGGGAAGGTGGCCACAGGGAGCAGGAGGGTGTGTCAGGATGAGGTCGAAGCCTGAGGAGAAAAGCCAATACAATCAGGGCCGCCATCTTTATAGGGGTCTAACCGCACAGGTACTTTTGGAAGCTTTATGAAATGTGTCACCATGGGGTGGGGAGAAAAGGAGAAGCCTTTACTTTGCAGTGCACATCCCCAGTGGTCAATGGTTGCTCCATAGGATGTTAGCAACACTGGATTTCTTAGTGAGTGCCCAGTGGGTTGGTTGGATATTCCAGCCAGCCACTGCATCAGAGAAGCCACGGTTGGCAAGTGAGAAAAGGCACTCAAAGAGTGCTCCAGCATGAAGCTGGTTGAGTAAAACCACTCACTGCAATGGTGGCTAGAAAGAGATGGGATCAAAGGATTTTAAGGGGCACTAGAGGTCTTTAGTACATGATTTGCTATAAGCTAATAATACAAAACTTGTGTAAAGGAAGTGATACACAAACAAGCCTAAATTTTTATTTCCCTAGCTAACATTATTCAGGTAAGTACAAGCCTGAATTATGACAGTCACCTTCTGAAAAGGTCTTTCTAGTTTTTCCTCATTCAACTACTGCAGTAATTTTACTAAAATACAATAAAAATTTCCATTTGGTCATTATTTTACTGAAAGGTTTATTACTGCCTGCAGGACTATGTACAAATTCCTTTGTTGACATTCAATATTCTTCACAATTGGTTTTACTATAATTAAACAGCTGTACTCCCCATTACTGCTCCAGCTGGACCCACGCCAGTCTTAATTTCCTTACCTTTTGATAAACGAGCCAAGATTATTCCTTCTCTGTTTCTTTGATAATATTGTTCCCTCTAACTGACAGGAATGATATGCAAAATATTAACCAACTGCTATGGCAGGCGCTGACCAATCAGCATGGAGACTGAGCCAATCAGAACTGACATAAGATGTAACTGACAATATGGGTTTATCAGCTGATCCAGCCCTCAGCCTCCATTCTTCCACCTGCTGAAATCCCATCTCTCCTTCATCCTCCGTGAAGTTTTCCTAGGCTGTTTTTGCTTATACTGGTCTTTTCTTCTTTGGGATTAATTACTACTTTGCGTCCTGAATATTCTTAAAGATGGTCATATAATGATGTCACAGTCTAAAATGCCTGCACTTTTTTTGGCAGCACATTCTTTATTGCTTCTTCATGTGGTAAACATTTCATAATATTTTCTATAAAGAGAATATAGAGAGATATAATTCAGTCTTTCCTATAGCGTAGTTGATCAAAAATATTTTTTTATCACTGATATTTTAGAAAAGCTTCAGCTCCAAAAATTCATGACTGATAATGACACAACCTTTTAGACTTATTTTATATATGAGGAAAACCTCTATTAAGTTTTTTTAATGTAGGAGCTATAAAATTTCGGGAGATTTCAAATTTCTTTGGAATGTTCTTTGAATTGCCTTTAAATATATTCCTGGAGGCCATTCCAACACCAAGATGGCCAACAATATTTTAATCTGTGTGGTGCTTTCAAAATATGGCCCCCAAGTTCTTTGACACATTCCCATTGAAATAGGGGGTCTATGTCTCCTTCCCTTGAATCTAGATGGACTTGTGACTTGGTTTTAACCAACAGAAAACTAGATCTGAAAAAGCAATGCAGTTACCATTTTGTTCTCTGGGGTTCTTGCCTTTGGAGCCCTGATCCACCATGTAAGAGGTCCAGTTCCTCTGTGGCTGCCATCCTTTGGAGAATCCTGAAGAATCCTTTGAAGGGCCACATTTAGATGTTACAATCCATAGCCCAGCTGACAGCACCAACCACCAGAGTGATTCTGGCCCCTGCTACAGTCACCATATCATGGGGTCTTTCCAGCTGAGGCCCCAGACATTGTGGAGCAGAGACAAGTGTGCCCTTTCGAATTTCTGCCCCACTGAATCTATGAGCATAATAAGATGTTGTTTTATGCCACTAAGTTTTGGAGCTATAGTTACATAGCAATAATGACCAAAAGAACTATGGAAAAAGTAACTGTGACCTAGTTATACTCCTAATATTGCAGGGCCCCAGGCTTGAGTACAAATTAGATGTATATGTAACATGTCTAAATATTGAAAGGTTTTATGAGTTAACTATTATAAATCATGCTAATAAACTGTTAAATAAATATGTTTTCTCCTCCTTCCTTAAAAAATATGCCTTCATAATGATTGGGAAGGCCAGGTTTGGATTCTGAATCCCAAAGAAGGTCAGACCCACCCCTTCTTTACCTACCCAGGCTCCATCCAGTACCTTGGGGGCCTCACACACATGCAAGCCCATGTTCCACCCATGCTCTGTGAAAACAGCCACCTCATGGCCATTCTTGGGCCTAGAGGTACACAACCAGCAGTGAAGTTTGTCATTCACCAGAGGGTATGTTCAGATGAGAGGCCCAAGGAGGACCCAGGTCTTGGCAGGAAATTGCAGGGTCTCAGGTTTGATGTAGAACCTGGGATTTGGCCCTAGGGTGAGTCCAACAACCAGGTCCTGCAGACTTCTCACCTTGGCTAGTCACTGGTTAGAAGTGGGGACATTGTTACTGTGGCCCAAGGGCATTATGTGTGCTAACCACAAAAATAAATTCCTTGCCCTTCAAACTAAATATATCTTCAACTCAGCTTCCCCTTTACAATTTCCCAAAGATATCCTTGGCCAGTTCAGTGCCACCTGAGACGAGGGGAAGTGTGACCGAGGGGAATTCAGAATGGAAAGAGACAGCAGTCTTAGTCGATTGTGATTGAAGTCTCTTACTTTGGAAAACACTGGAGCAATAGATGGTCCCAGAGAAGAGGCCCAGGCAAGTAAGGGGTCAAGGAGCTACAGCTTTATTTCCACTTCTATTTCCATTTCTTGGTTCACTCATCCCCTCTTGATAGCACCCTGGGGAAAACAAGACGTTCATGAGATATGGCCTTTGTGATCCAGGAAAAAGTTTCAGTTGGAGCACAGGTCAAATTTAGTGACACATGGGCTGCATTTGATTTATAAATGTGTTTTTATTTGCCCTGTGCAGTGTTTTCTTTGTTTTTGTTTTTTCCTAAATAAATGGCTAGCAGTGAAAAGCTGGGAGATTTCATGTTATAATCTATATTTCTTGCTTTTCCTGGAAATTAGAAAGATTTGGAAAACTGGGCCTGCATTCTCACAGGAAAAGTGGCAGCTCCTTAGATAGGACACAGGCTCTCTGAGTCTCCATGGGTCATCAGCCCTCAGAACCATCTAATTCCTGGCGGCGTTTGGTGTGCAACATGTGTGTTAGAACAAGACACAGACAGAGATACCTACAGAACATGACAGTGAATGCTGACTGACGTCCCACACGGATGACAAAGGGCTTCACATTTGTAGAATGAGTAAGTGACTGGAAAAATGAAAGGCTGTAGTGAAGTTTTAGTAAACAAATGCCAGGAGGACAGAGAGTGAAGCAATAATCTTAGCTGCTTAGAATCTTCTTTCAAGAATAAATCTAGTAGAGTGTTCTTCTATTATTTATTTTATAATACTGACTATGTGCTACCAATAATAGACTCTCATTTGACTGGATCCTTAAAGGGAAGGAAGCTCGTAAAAGTTCTCAACAAAGTGGATAAATGAGAAAGAAGTCAAAATAGCAGCCTCATCAGTGAGTTACTTCAATTTGTCAGGGAACCTAAGATTAGCATGGTTTTTTTTATTTAACCAGAGGAATTTGAAAAGTCACCTGCCCATTTTATGTAGACCTTTAAGTCTACTAAGTATGGTAGTTCCTCAAAAATTTAAACATAGAGTTACCACATGATCTAGCAATTCTACTTCTGGGTATCTACCCAAAAGGATCGAAAGCAGAGTCTTAAAGACATATGTGCACACCCATGTTCAGTTCATCGCAATATTACTCACAATAGCTGTGAGTTGTGGAAGCAACCCAAGTGTCCATCAACGGATAAATGGGTAAACAGACTGTGGTATATACATGCAATAGATCATTATTCCGCCTTTAGGGTTAAGGACATTCTGACACCTGCTACAACGTGGATGAACGTTGAGGACATTATCCTAAGTTAAATATGTCAGTCACAAAAAGACAAATACTGGATGATTCCACTTATATGAGGTAACTGGACTAGTTACCTAATAAGACAGAAAGTGGAGGGGTTGGGGGAGGGGAAAGAGGAGTTAGTGTTTAACGAGGACAGAGTTTCAGTTTGGGAAGATGTAAAAGTTCTGGGGATGGATGGTGGCGATGGCTGCACAACATTGTAAATGTACTTAATGCCACTGAACTTCACATTTAAAAACAGTTAAGATGGTAAATTTAATGTTATGTGCATTTATACACAATTAAAAGATAAGCACTAAAGATACACTTGTGAGCTGCAGTTTCTCACTTAATGCCCAAATTAAATTCAGCTTGCTTCCCCCAAGAGGATGTGGAACAGCTGTTGGAAAGCGGGATGAAAAAGGAGGATGAAACGCAGGGTTCATATGACTAATTGGCCAACTGAAATGGCCTCATAGCCCCTTAATTCAAGTAAGCTCCTGTCAGATCTCTACAGGCCTCCTGGCCAATAAGCATCTCAGCCTCTTAGACACGTGCTGGGAGAATCAGAATTCAATTGTCCCAACTTTTTTCAGAATAACTATTACCCAAAGAAGATGTAGGAAAGCCAATTAAATATGGACAAGTCTGGCCCAACCAATATTTTAGAAAAATAGTTGTTATTACCTGGTCAAAGTAACATTTTGGCCCAAGAGGACCAGCGTGGGATCATACCTAGTGATGAAAGATGTCATTTGCTCTTCACATGCAGCGCTTGCAGTTACAGAGGTCTCTTCTGGAATCAGCCAGAGACACAGACCCAAGCCTGGGACACAGAGACTCCTGGTGTTAAATAGGAATATTATTTGCATACAAGCACATTTACATTGTATATGTACTAAGTTGTATATTTCCACACCACATCACTGTAGCTCTAGTGAACATAAATGTCAAATCTCATTATAACAAATATCACACAAAAATATACACGGAATTTCTGAAATGTGTACATGAATTTTAAAAACTAATGTTCTTATTTATAATATTATACTCATATGACATGGCACATATATGCTCAAAGATGTTCAGAATCCTCACCATTGTCCCAGGCTCTGACATTTGCTAGCCTTCTGACTTTAGCAAGGTAGCTTCTAGTGCCTCAGTTTCCTCATCTGTAAAATGGCCACAATAATTACATTTACCTTGTAGAGTTGTGAAGATGAAATGAGCTGTGCGAGTAAAACTTTTAGATCTGGGCCTGTCACACAGCAAGCACTCAATATATTTAGCAAAGTGTGTTTTTGAGCAGGTAAGCTTACCTTCCACGTAGCTGAGTATCTAGATAACTCTTGCCTCTGTTCTTAGACTTTGCACATGTTTACAGGTCATTGATGCTTTAATTTCAAACTCAATGTATCTAAATTCTTTGTTAGAGTTTTCCTTTTCTATCAATACTTTTACTCAAGGTCAGGGATGTTGAGATGCAGAGGGAGAGGCCAGGGGAGAAATGTTGCAAGAGAGAATTGTTAAACATGGTCATAGATTGCATCATAAACATCTAGTCCTCAGCTGGGACTCCTTCCCATGAACGCCCTCCCTACAGTACATATGCTCTGTGAGTGCCAAGAGTGGACACGCACAAGGGCCCCACTGCCACCTTGGCTGGGACCTCACCCACCTCTGGCACAGTGAGGGTTCAGCTTTCCAGATGAGATCACCACTGTCTGACCCAGGGAGCAGAGTGCTTGGCCAGAAAACTCCAAATTAAGCCAGATGGTGTGCTTTCTTTCGAGATGGGAGAACATGTGTTCCAGTTTTGTAAGGAAAAAGCAACTCAGGACTTTATGTTTTCATTACACTTGGCTCCCACCTCCTATAAGTCTAAACGTTTGTGGAACAGGGAAATGAGATGGGAGTCAAATGATAAAGCTGATATGATTCATGAGTTTGTCAGGAGGAAAGAAACAGGAAACGAAGGGGCTGGCTGCTGGGGCCATGACATCATCACTCTGGCATCCTGTCCTGGTCCTGGAAAAATGCAGCTTGCACCGCCTTGAGGATTCTGAGACACAGGAGACAGAAGCTATTTGATTGCTTGGCCAACTCCTGAGTGCAGTGAACTTGAACTTGAAAGTTTTATCCAGGAAAGCAAGGAAAGGGTGAAATATCGGTATGTGGACTGTCTCCAAGAACCGCTGGGAGAAATGAAAAAAGAAACAGAACCCTTCATTTAAAACATCAGTGGAAAAACACTTTTTTAAAAAACAAACCCTGAAAAGCACAATGTGCTTTTATTTTGCCTGGGATTTTTTTCAAACGGGCTTTGGAAAAATAGTCTCTTGATGTTTATAAAGTTGCTCCTGAGTAGAGGGCTGCTCCAGGGCAATTGGGAATTTGGCCTCATGGTCTGGGCACTAGCATCCCCTAGACTAATTTCTTAGTGAGGCGGGAAAGCAGGTGGGTGGGTGCCGGCGAAGGGAGTGAGGAGGAGGGTGGCCAATGTGAGGCTTCGTCCTCCTACTAGGAAGAGATGGCATTTTTATCTCCTTTCACAGAGGAGGAACAAGGTTTACAGGAGTTCGTACCTTGCCCAAAAGTAGACAGCTAGTAGAAGATGACATCAGAATTGAAACGCAGACATAAGACGATGCTGAGACATGTGCTGTGCACATAAATCTGGGAGACAGAGGAACTCCTGTTGTTCTTCCTTCACACGCTTAGCCATCCAACAGCATCCATACCAGCAATAAACAAGCCTGTTAAAGTGCGCAGTGAAGCTAGGTGGTGACACTCACGGGGTCTAGAGCAGGGGTGCTGATCCGGCTCACTGCCTGCTTTTATAAATGCCAGTCTACCTGAACACAGGCACATCATTTGGTGACCTATGTCTGAGGCTGCTTTCCTCCTATGGACAGGGCTGAGCAGTTGCAACAGAGACTGCATGGCCCCCAAAGGTAAAAGTATTTACTGTCTGGCCCTTTTACAGAAGAAGTTTCCTGAACCCTGCTGTAAAGCAAGAGAAATGCCAGGAGAAGGAAGCCCCCTCTCATCTCAGTGCTGTTTTTACAGAACCAGGCAGCATGAGCCTTCCACTCCCTGCCCCCACTCCCACCTCCAGTGTGACCTCCCTGCCAGTGCCTCCCCTTGGCAGAACACAACGCTAGACTGATGGCAGTGGAAAGGGCAGTCTGGCTAAATAATGCATTGATAGGGCTGTCTCTGTTCTCAGTTTTCCTACAGCCTTTGCTGGGTCATGCAGCTGGGCTGGCCCACACTGTTCTGAAGGTCTCATGTCCCTTGTCCATCAGCTCTGTGAGAGCAGGGTGAGGCAAACTCATTTTTACATTCCTAGTACCTATATGACAGGTGCTTAGTAAATTTGATTTTAATTAATAAATAAATGCACAATGGATTAAATTTTTAATAAATGAGTGAGTGCCTTAACCCCAACTGTTGAGACCCTTATCCCAGGAAGGGCATCCAAAACCTCAATCCAACAGGACTGGACCCAGACACAAAGGTTTCTGGGCAGCTACAAATTTACCCCCATTTTAAACCAATATCCTTTTAATATTTATTCCACATTTATTTAGTGAGAAAAACAGCTTTTCTTTTGGTAAAAATTATATATATCTTTCTTTCCACCTAGGGGTTTGTTAGATACATTGAGTATAATATACCATCTAATCTTACCGTATTTGGACTTGTCTTTCATTTCAAATTTTCCATCATGTGTGACTGGATTACAGTTAGTCATTCACAGACACAAAGAACTGAAATAACACAGTCTTATCCAAAATAGATTTTAAAAGTATTTTTCCTGACTTTCATTACCTCCCCCTCAAAGTTTCCATTTTTCTGGAGTCCTTATTATCTTTTGGGTTTTATTTTGTATTTTTCTGAACATGATTCTTGGATACATATTAAACAGTCTATGATTTATGCAATTAAACAAACCACTCAGTCCCAGGAAATAGCTCTGTACGTTGCATTATTTGGTTTCAGAACCTCAGTTGACTGTGTAGTCAACTTCATCCAAAGAGACCAATGACAGAACCTTCAATGTTTACCCGACTAAGAAAGATGAGCATATTCAAGGAGTGTTGTCTCACTTTCCATTTGAAGGAATTGACCACTTTGGTTTGTATAGGACCAATTTATGTTTAACCATTTATCTAAAGAGTCAGACGTGGAAATTAATTAATGAATTAATCAGTTCCCTGTGTGTGACTGATTCCAGTAAGGCCTGAGCACATCTATAGCATGCTGCCTAGAGAAGTTGCCCAGGTACCTTGCCTATTAATCCAACTCAGCCTCGTTGCTTACTTGCATAACAAAGATAAAATCAATTTAAAACAGTATGGTGCCAGAGAGCCATGGAATAAATAATAATGATAATAACAGCTGCCTCCAGCATGTGAGCTCCATCAAGGCAGGCATGTTTGTCACTTTTGCTCACCCACTGTGGCATTGAAAGCTCCCAGGGCCATCCATGTCCAACTCCGTTTATGGCAGAGACAAGTAGGGTCTGGCTAAACACTGCACCAGGATGCAGTAAACAGCAGCTCTGTAAATATTTGTTGAATGAATGAATTTTCTGAAAGATTATTGGGGATACAACATTGTGTACATTTAACAGGTGAGAAAATGAAGGTTCAGGGTTCATTGACTTGCCCAAGTATATACACACAGCCAGTGAAAGAGAGAGCTGAACTGAAGCCTGTTTGACCTCAAGATCTGTGCTCTCTTCCCAATTCCACTTGGTCCCTGGGACCGTTGAGTCGGTCCTCTCAGAGAGCCAATCATAGTATTCTGACTGGTAAGACACGAAGAACACACACCAGAGTATTTGCTTACCACAAAATATTAATTACCACGGGGAATAGGACAGTAGAAAGCCTTAGCGATTGCCAGCTGCAGATAAAGACCAGCCAGAACTTTTAGCATGTCACTGGCAATGAGGTGTGGCTTTACCTAACTCTGTGCAGGCAGGTTTTTTGAGGTACAGAGGGCACGAAGTCTGGTACTGTAGAAAAATCTACGAGCGTGTTCTAAACCTTCTCTTAATTTGTCTCTTTAATTGCTGGTTTTATAAGAGATCCTGGCAGGTGCTGACTCACAGCTCCGTGGGCAGGCAGTGAAAACGAGATACCATATGGAGTCTAGTCCTAAGGCTGTGTGTCTGTGTTGTGTGCTTGTTTGCCATGTCACATAGCACACATACATTTCTGTAAGCTTGTGTGTGCGTAGATTAGTGTGAAAGGGCACATACCAAACTTCTGACAGCGGTCAGCACTAGCTCGAAGCAGCTGCTGTTAAAGCAGAAGCCAGTGGTCACTGGCATCAGAATCAAGGGGGCAGGCAGGGGGCTTGCTAAGAGGAAGAATCACAGACCCTCTCCAGTTCTGCTAAATCAGACCCTCGGGGGTGGGTCCTGGGAAAAGTGCTTTTTAATGTGTTCCCTAGGTGGTTCTTATACATGCTAAAATATGAGAATCACTGTTCAAGAAATCGGGTACAGGGATGTTCACTTTTGACTTTTAGATGTATGCAGTATTTGATACTTTTGCAAATAAAAAAGGAGAGGTATGAGGGAAGGAAGGAATGGAGGGAGAGCAGAAAAAGATAGTACAGTGAGGAAGGGAGAGGGGCTTAGGTAGGCACCCCATCTTCCAGTTTAAAATCTTTTGTCTCATTGTCCCCTTCAGTCTTCTTTTCCTTGCTGTTCTCCCTGTTAGATATGGCCACCACCAAGTAAACACACCGCAATACACCCCTTTCCAAAAACAAAATAACCCCAAACTAGTATCTGTAAGTTCCCCGGTGCTGGAATTGTTAGTCTTGCTCAAGAGACAGACATTAATATTTCATGAGCAGTAGAGCAAAACCAAACCTCACAAAAACTGTTAACAAAGTTGCCTTTTTAACATGAACAAATAAGTTCACCGTCTCCAAGCTTCCAATTGATGTGAAGTTTATTCCACACACTTCGTTACATAATTAAGATTGTTTTGTAATATGAAGTTCTTTCACTTTAAAACACAGAAAAGGTCCATTCCAAAGAACAGTTAAAATTCTAAAATATTTAGTTTTCCACAGTGGGAGTTTTTAAAATGAAGCCATTTGGTTCCTGGCTTCTGGGCGGGGCAGAACTGAGTAATACACTAAACTGATCGCAGATAATAAAAAGGACTCAGCATATATGAAGAGGGATCTCTTCCCATCTGGAAATTTCATCCTGGCGAACATTTATCCCTGCCATCAACCCCTCTCAACTTCTCTGTTCTGGGGTGTTCGGGCCTCTTGCTGAGAATTGAGTCTCTCACCAAGTTGGGTACTTGGCATACATTGCCCCTAACCAGCCAACACCCCCACAGAGGTGGCCTGAAGATTCTCTTCACATTGAGGAGAGAGGCTGAGAGAGGTCCAGCGCCTTGGCCAACGTTAGGCAGCTGCGCCCAGCACGTGTGTGCTTTGAGCCCTGCCTTCACTTAGGGGTTGTGCTTTGGCCATTACAGCTGGCTGCCCCCAGTAGCCTTCTGGCTGGTTCCAACTACACCGAAAGAAATAAATGTAGTTTCTTTGTTGGGGTTCAGTCTGCACAGAAGCAGCAAGAGCCAGCTGCATGCATAGAGCCCCATTTCCAAAGTGCCAGGACTATTCAGACGGGGATGGAGGTGGGGGTGAGGAGTGGGGCTGCCCTCAACCTGCGCTGCACACTGGAATCACCAAGGAACCTTCGGAAATCCAATCCCAGGCAACACCCCAGCCTAATTAAGTCAGAATTTCTGGGGATAGGGCATCAATCAGCGTTTTGTGAAGTTCTGCAGGTGATCCCATCACACAGTGGAAGTGGAGCTTCCGGTTCCGACACTTCCTGTCCAAGCATTGGTTGTGGACCCACACACTGGCTTCGCCAGGGGATCTGTTAGAAAGGCAGACTCTCAGGTCCAGCCTGGACCCTTGGTGGAAATTGACATTCTAACAAGGTCCCTGGGTAACTCGCTTATACATGAAAGTTCCAGTAGCACGGCTTTACATGGCTACTTCCACATGCTCCCAAGTTCTAGAATCATGGCAGATGGCCACACTTCCAGACTTGGGAAGGGTTGTGCCTTAGGCCCCCATCAGGAACAGCTTGGGAAATGAAGGTACAGAGTGAAGGGACAGTCCCCTCCAAGGCCCCCCTGAGTCTTCTGCATCCACAGGAATGGGAACTGGGCCTAAGTGAAATCATATGCCATCTGACAATAACATCACAGTTCTTTGCATTTTCTGAAAATAGATTACCACTGTGGAACAGGGGTTATTTTCTTGTATTTTAATGATCTTTCATCATGAAACAAAACATATTAACTTAGTTGCTTAAATAACAACTGTTTATTTGCTCAAACAACAACTAGCTATTGCTCAAATAAATAACTATTTGTTTAAATTCAACTGTTTATTTGAATCCTATGGTTCAGCAATTTCGGCTGAGATCAGATGGCAGGTTCTTCTGATGGTCTAACCTGGGGTCGCTATTGCAGCTATGGCCATCGGTGGGTCAACTAGACTTGTGTGGTGGAAGACGGCCTTATTCCCATATCTTCTGGCCAGTGGGAGTGCTGGCCAGGGAGCCTTGGTTCTCCTGTGGGTGGCCAGGTGATCCTGGGCCTCTTACAGGACGGCAGCAGCAGCCACATTCCACGAGATGAAGCGTGGAAGCTGCAAGATCTCTTATGGCCAGAAGTTGCACAGTGTCACTTCTAGCACATTCTATTAATTAAAGCAGGTCGAGGGGAAAAGACTATTGTTCTGCATTGCGTTGTTTGCGTTCACGCCAGATTCCAAATAACTTGATTTAGGGAGAGAAGAGGCGCCTTACTTAATGTTTTGACAGTTGACAATTCTGTGGGGTCCTTTATTTGACAGGGAGAGTAGGTAAAGTGAATGATATAGTATTTTTGGAAGATAAACAACTTCCCTTGAGAGTACATCAAAGGGGAACAGTAGGATAGGCATGCAAATTCTCAGGCATAGCCCCAGAACTGTACCTTAAGAACCAGTAGAGTAACAGAATGTTCCATTGGCCAGGTACCCATTGAAATTTATAAGGAATTGCTGAAGGTACTGAGTATGGGCAGGTCTAGTAAGACAGTATGGTCCTTGAACCTGGGAGGCCTGGAAACCGTTTCAGAATGCCTGTGAGATGAAAACTTGTCATAACAAAATCAAGATATTACCATTCTCAAGTAAACTGGGTTTTCTAACTGCATAACTGAATAAACAGAAAGCAGAAAAATAGATGTCTTTTATTAACGATATCTGTTTTCTAATGTATTTATGATTTACAGTAAAGTTGACCATATACAAAAACAAACAAACAAAAAAACTAACAGTAGGTTGCAAGGCCAGACCAGTTTCAAGGGGAGGGGAAATAAGCTTCATTTCTTGATGGGAGGAGCTGCAAAGCATTTGTGGCTATTTGTAATTCACCCCATTCCACCGTTTGGACACAATTATTTACATCATTCCCACATGCAAAATGCTCTCACCTGCCCAAGACCCCTTGAAGTGGTCCTACATGGCTCTGTGCCCAGTCCCTGTCCTCTAGTGCTCTGGGGTGGGTCCAGATGTAGGTGAGGCTCCTTGGAGGCAGCAACTCTGTGTGGTTTCTCTTGATCTGGGGACTTGTGAAATAAAAAGGCAAATTGCCTGCCCCGTCACCCAACACATAATGGGGAACCCACATTGAAAGGGGAGGTACAAGAGGCACAAACAGTGAGGGGCAGACAGCAATTCTGAAGTCCAGCTGGGCACGGAGGGTCAGCATGTTCCTGATTAGGGCCTAGCTCTGTCCTCCAAGAATAGCTCTCACGTCCACTGTTCTCTGGGCTCTTTATCACTCTCTAAGAAGTCTTTCCTTTTCCATAACAGGTCCACAGTTGCAGCTTGGACCCTCTCTCAGTGTGCTTCCTGCCCATAGAAATTTGGGGGCCTGGAGATCTCTTCAGTCTGACCTGTCTGGGCTGCTGTCAGTCTGAGCTGGTGGTACTTTTTCCAGGACAACTCTTTTAAAGACTCTGTGGGCTTTCCATGAATGTGGTAGGGTCTGTTTGCTGTTCTCTAGTTACATCTCTATGTTCATTTTCAGACACACCTCCTTCTATTTGGCTCTGTCAGACTGCTCTGGGGCAATGCCCTTTTGTTTAGCTGAATTTTACTTTCCAATCTAGTATGTCCTGGGCCCTCTATGATTTCTCTAAATCCTACTTGCAAACCGAACAGTTTCTTCTTAACTCATCTCTCTTTGGCAGTATCTTATAATATTCAGCTAACAACATTCAACTGACATTCTATGTAGAGACGTTCTTACCCAGAGCTACAAGTTTATTAACACTTTCTATTTTTTAAGTTGGCACAGGTGACATTTCCCCCATGTCCCACCACTACACAACTTGCCTTGCCATTTATCCAGCCTGAAATAAGAAACTCCTCATTGGTTCTCCAGCCTCTGTTAACAAGCTTTGCTGACAGACTTCTCATTGCTTTTCCAGACTCAGTCTGCCTTGTCCCAAAGATGACACCACATTCTTGTAGTTTGTCATTGCACTGTACCTCACTCCTGGAACAGTTTCTCTATTATTTATTATTGCTGCATAACACTCCATGCAGTGTTTATTTAGTAGCATAAAGCAACAATCATTTATTTGCTCAAGAACCTGGGTGGTTCTTCTGCTAGTCTCGTCAGGGGTCATTCATGTAGCTGTGGCTGTACTGGGGCTGTTCTAAGACAGCCTCACTCCCATGTCTGCTAGTTAGCTGGGGTTGTTCATTGGTTCTCCAGCAGGCCAGCATGGGATTCTTATAGTGACACAACATTCCAAGAAAGCATTAATAGAAGCTACAAGGCCTTTTGTGGTTATGTCAGGAAATTGCACAAGGTCACTTCCACCATATCTTACTGATCAAATCAAGTCACCGATTCAAGGGATGGAGAAAGAATTTGGGGCCATGTTTACTCCACCACATCTTGGAAAAGGAATTATTTCTTAATAAATATAGTTTGGCACAGCAAAATTTTCAAATCGTGCTGTCTGTGAGGGTAAATAATGTTAGGCAGGTGCTTGGTAATAAATGTTAAGAGCTACAGAGATTTAAGGAAAAGTAGCACACAGCTTATGAGAGGAAAGGGTGGGGTGGGGGAGTGGACAGGGCACCAGCACGGAAAGTTCTGAAATATTAAAACCAAGATTTTGAAACATTAAAACCAATGTGACCTCATAAAATGAAAGTATAATTTGTTTAAGATTTTGGAATGCAGAGGTGTGCATATTATAATATTATTTTATAAAAGCACTCATTCACCCAACAGGTAATTACTAAACAGAGACTAAAACATTAGTTCGAGACTCAAAACCAGGGCTTACTCACGTACAATGTACTTGATAATTCAGGATATCATCATGGAACCATCTGGATGCTTATGTATGTATGTGACCAACATAGTGAAATATAAAATAGTCCTATGCATTGTAGGCTGTTACCCAGGAGAAATCAGGTCACCTCCCTGGGACTTGGCGACATCCAACTCTGAGATTCTGTGATTCTTGAAATTTGACTTTATTTTGGGGGTTTGGGCTATAGTAATACATCAGCCAACTCTGGGTTTCCACCTGTGGGGCTGCTGTGTGCTTGTCCTGAAGCCAGGATTTGGAAGTAATTGACCAACTCATGCAGGAATTGTCTGGCCTGAGGAGCGCTTAGGATGCCTTAGTTAATTCCTTGTTTGCTTTCATTTCGAGCATAACTTGGGACTGCCTGCACACTGGAAATGGAAAGGCTGAGCTCTGGCATGCAGCAGTGGGTGGCTTCAGCTGCCTTCCAGCGCTGAATGCTTAGGAAAGTGAGGGCAGAGCTGGGGGTGAACACAAGGTCATAAAATTGTCATTTTGAGTCTTTCTCTTCTTTTGCTTTCTTTTGCTCATCTCTTGCCCTCTTCTTGGCACAGCAGTTTGCACCTATCATCCATCCATTTATCTATCAGCATCTCTCTGTCTGCCTACCATATCTATCTATTATCTATCTATCTATCTATCTATCTATCTATCATCTATCTATCTGTCATCAATCATCTATCTATCATCTATCTCCTTCCTTCCCTCCCTTCCTCTCTGTCCATCTGTTTATTTCCTGCCTGAGAAAACTCACCACAAAAATATATAATAAAGTAATGGCAAAGAATAAATGAGTCATACATCATGACAGAGGAAACTGAAACAAACAAGAGTAGAAAATCAGAGATTCTTAGTTTTCAGTGCTACTACGGGAAGGTTTCCATCAGGACATAAATATGAGTCCCAGCCCCTGGTGGATAGGGCCCTGCCGAGGTCCTCAACACCTTCGAGTGTGTGAGCAACAGGAAAGAGTACTGCTGGACCAGCGGTTAGGGCGCCCGAGGACACATGTCTGTCGCACTCAGCTGGCCTGGGAGAGGTTCAGCGACTCCTTCAGGCACCCCTGGCCATGCCCCTCCTCAGGGCCCCTCCCTCTGCATTACAGAATGCACGTGTGTAAGCTCGAATGTGCTGAATCTTCACAAGCTTCTGTTAGGGCCCCTATTTTAGTTAAGCACACATGAGAACTAGGATCTGGTCCCTGGCCCCAATGCTCCCTTCTTTTCCCCCCTGGACCCCCCACTCATTCCACTGATCACAGCCTTTTCAGCAGCTGGGAATGAGACACTAGTCCTGAAGAGGACACTAGGGTAGCTTGGACTTTGTTAGAGTGAGACAGGGGAAACTCTGGTCACTTCATGGTCTTGTGCCCCTCACTTGTATGCTGCAACCCTGGCTGCACTGGGGATAGACTGCCCCTATTTCATACTGTTTTGAGCATGTGTAGTTTCCCACCAGACCGAAGCTCCTTAGCAACAGAAACTATGGCTTTTCCTCTCTGTATTCACAATATTCAGTAAGTCTGACATATGTCAAGGAACCAATTCTTATTTTACAAACAAAGGTTCATGTTTTAGGTGCGCAAAACTGCCACATAAGCTTGTGCACGTGTCAGAACTCGCCTGGTACTCCAGCCCAGCTCTGGACAGTCTGGGAGATGGGGCGCTGGTCACGACCCTGACGAGATGAGGCAGAGCCTTGAATTCCTTGAGCCTTCATCAACCGCAACCACTGTCCAACATGAATACTCATAAAGATAGTCAGTGACTTCAAGTGTATGCTAAGTTCAAAAGAGAATATCAGAACATCCTGTTCAAAGTGTATGTTAACTATTCAGGAAAATTTGTGGCAGTTAACTTTGGCTTTCAACTGTGCCTCAGGCTCTCAACACAGAGCAGGAGTGAGGATAACCAATTTTTGCTCTTTTACAGCAGTGTGAGGAAATGTGTGATAACGCAAGCCACTCTGGTTACTCTAGTTTAATTCACTTTGGGATTTATCCAGATTTTGCATGTTTCTGAGACGTGACGCCAAGGTTTCTTTTCCTTTCTTAGTATGGAGTAAACCTGGGAAGTGGGAAAGATTAAGGTCCAGGATGCAATTTAGGCAGTGACTCATTGGCCCCAGTTTTCTGATGGGAAAATGATACAACTAGCTCAATTCTGCCATCCCCAGGTCACCGAATAATCCTTCCCTGGTAAAGGCTGACAACTAAAAGGCAAAGTATTTGTGAGCACCAACTATGAGCCAAAAAGCTGTTGGATGCTCTAATCCCTCCCACTGAAGATGTACATCGACTTGGTAGTGAAGCAGCTATGTGACAGGTAAGGGGATCTGCAGGCAGTGCCTCTCGGGGTCACGAGCCTTGACCAGGGGCAGGGCAGCTCTTCTAGGGAAAGCAAGGCATTGGTAAGGAGAGGTGGTGAGAAAGCTCCATGGTGTCAGTGCTGGGTTGCAGCTGGGCCATGAGGGATGGAAAGGACCAAAGCAAGGGCTCCAGCATGGAGAGGTACAGGGGGAAGAGGTGGCAGGGAATGAGACCAGGGAGGAGGACTTCGAGGTTGAAACATATGGAAGGAAAAGAAAGGAGACTAATATTAATTGACGGATTTTCATTATGAGTCTTTACATCTGTTTCAGTTATCAGTTGTTGCCTAACCAACTTAATGTCTTTAGAACAACCCCATTTATTATCACTGCCTGTTTTGTGGGTTGGCTGGGCTCAGCTGAGTGCATTACCTGCGGCATGTGGTGCTGGCGGTGACTGTAGACATCGGAAGGATCCCCTGGTGCTGGAGCTCCACAGTGGCCCACTCGTGGCCGAGGTTGACACTGGCTGTCTGCTGGGAGCTTAGCTAGGGCTGTAGCCCCCAGGGACCTCAATTCTCCTCCACGTGGCCTCTCTACATATGCTGGTTTCTCACAGCAGATGTGCTAGGTTTCAGGAAAAAAGTGTTTCAAGTACATAAAAGTGGAAACTGCAGATCAATTGGGATTCAACCTCAGAAATTACAGCATCACTTCCGTCTTATTCCATCAGTCAATGCAAATAATGGGGCTGGTCAAGATTCAAGGAGAGAAGAAAAATGGCAAAGAATTTGAAGCCACCTTTAATCTACCACAATTACCATTCCCAACAACCTAGGTTATTTATTTATTTATGTGTTACCTACATATCTATTGAAACTCTACTAGTGCCTGGCACTATACTAGCTGTGGGTGTGCAATCATGACCAAAGAGCTATGTAAAATCTGCTGCAAGAAGTTTATAATCGAGTCGAGGAAGAGGACTTTGGCTGAATGATTGCACACATGCATGCAAAATAATCATCTGAAATAGTGCCCTCAGGGAAAGAAACATAGCTTCTAACCTAGACTAGGGTGGGATGAAGGAAAGTGGATGGTCAGAGAGAAAATGATACTTGAGCTTCCATCTCCATTTGATCAGTGAAAAGTTTAAGCTCAGAGAGGTTAAGTAATTTGTCCAAAGTCACCTGGCCTACAGTGGTAGAGTGATTTCCCTTGACATAAACTTGGGTTAGTCTGGCTCCTGAGCCCTTGTTCTTTCTCCTATACCACACTGTGTAATGGGGTGATGGGGAGGAGGAGGAAGAGAAGACTGAGCCACTAGGAAGGCAGGAGGGGTGAAAATGGAGTGTTCCTTGAACTGGGGTCCACAGGTTTATTCTGCAGGAATATAAATTCTATGAAAAAAATGTTTTGCTGTTTCAAATATATTTATTTATTTTTAATTATATAAGAAATTTGTGAATACATTCTTATTGTATGAAATTAAAATATTGCAGATAAAGCCCAAGTCCCTTTTTTTAAAAAGGATTTTATTGGGGAAGGGGAACAAGACTTTATTGGGGAACAATGTGTACTTCCAGGACTTTTTTCCAAGTCAAGTTGTTGTCCTTTCAGTCTTAGTTGTGGAGGGCGTAGCTCAGCTCCAGGTCCAGTTGCCATTGCTAGTTGCAGGGGACTCAGCCCACCATCCTTTGTGGGACTCGAGGAGTTGAACTGGTAACCTTGTGGTTGAGAGCCCACTGGCCCATGTGGGAATCGAACCGGCAGCCTTAGGAGTTAGGAGCATGGAACTCTAACTGCCTGAGCCACCAGGCCAGCCCTCCAAGTCCCTTTTAATCATTTCTATTTGAAAAGATTTTTCTTAAAAATATAGCTAACATACAATATCATATTAGTTTTGGGGTACACCATAATTATTCAGCATTTATAAACTTAAAGAATTGATCACCATGATAAGTCTAGCAATCATCTGACACTGTACCATGCTATCACAATATTATTGACTATATTCCCCATGCTGTACATTACATTCCCATGACTTGTTTTATATCTGGAAATTTGGACCTCTTATTCCCCTTCTCCCCCTTTTCAAATTTGTCAATTACTGTTAACATCCAATATTATTTTATGTTGATTTCAGGAGTACAGCATAGTGGTTAGACATTTATAAAATTTAAGAAGTAATCCCCCTGACTACTCTAGCACCCACCTGGCACTATACATAATTATTACCATATTATTGGCTATGTTCCTATGCTTTACTTTACATCCCCATGACCATTGGACAACAACCAATTTGTACCTTCTAATCCATTCCCTTTTTCACCGTACCCCCAACCCCTCTCCCATCTGGCAATCATCAAAATGTTTTCTGTATTTATGGGTTTGTTTCTGTTTTGTTTGTTTATTTTGTTCTTTAGATTCCACATATAAGTGAAATCACATAGCATCTGTCTTTCTTCGTCTGACACTCCACTCAGCACAACACCCTCCAGGTCCATCCATGTTGCTGCAGATGGCGAGAACCCATTCCTCTCCAGTGGAATATGGCCAAGTAATATTCCATTGTATATGTATATATGTACCACCTCTTCTTCATCCAGTCTTCCATCGATGGACACCCAGGCTGCCTCTACAACTTGGCTATTGTAAACAAGGCTGCAATGAACATGTGGATGCACGCATCCTCTTGAAGTAGTGCTTTGGGTTTCTTTATATAAAAACCGTGAAGTGGGATTACTGGGTCTTTCATTGTCTCTTTTTATCGTCTTTGTTTTAAAGTCTACTTTGTCTGGTATAAGTATTGCTACCCAAGCGTTTTTGTTTTTTTTTTCATTTCCATTTTCAAGAAATATCTTTTTCCATGCCTTTACTTTCTGTCTGTGTGTGTCTGTCAATCTGAAGTGATTCTCTTGTAGGCAGCATATATAAGGGGTGTGTTTTCTTATCCATTCAGCCCTCCTATGTCTTTTGATTGAAGCATTTAATCCATTTACATTGAAAGTAATTGTTGATGGGTATGTAGCTATTGCCATTATTCATAATTTTGATTTTGTTTTTCTGTCTTAAAGAAGTCCCTCAAACATTCTTTGTAATAATGGTTTGGTGGTGATGAACTCTTTTAGCTTTTTCTTATCTGGGAAGCTCTTTATCTGTCCTTCAATTTTAAATGATTGCTTTGCTGGGTAGAGTAAGTAGTCTTGGTTGTAGATCCTTGCTTTTCATCACTTTGAATATTTCATGCCAATCCCTTCTGGCCTGCCAAGTTTCTGTTGAGAAATCAGCTCAGTCTTATGGGAGCTTCCTTATAAGTTACTAGTTGCCTCTCTCCTGCTGCTTTTAGGGTCTCTCTTTGTCTTTAACCTTTGCCATTTTAATTATAATGTCTTGGTGTGGGCTTGTTTGAGTTTGTGCTGTTTTGGACTCCCTGTGCTTCCTGGACTTGTATGTCTATTTCCTTTGCCACGTTAGGAAAGTTTTCAGTCATTATTTCTTCAAATAGGTTCTCAATCTCTTGCTTTGTATCTTCTCCTTCTGGTGACCCTATAATGAGAATGTTGGTATGCTTGATTTGTCCCAGAGGTTTCTTACACTATACTCATATTTTTGGGAGTCTTTATTTCTTTTTGTTGTTCTGATGGGATGTTTTTTGCTACCTTGTCTTCCAAATCACTGATTCGATACTCTGCTTCATCTAGTCTGCTGGTGATTCCTTCTAGCGCATTCTTTATTTCAGTTATTCTATTCTTCACTTCTGACTAGTTCTTTTTTTATGGCTTCTATGTTCCTTTTTATGTTTGCAATCTCTTTGCTGAAGTTCTCACTAAGTTCCTTGAGCATCCTTATAACCATTGTTTTGAATCTGTCTCTGGTAGGTTGCTTTCCTCCATTTTGTTTAATTTTTTTTCTGGAGTTTTCTCCTGTTCTTTCATTTGGGACACATTTCTTTGTTTCCTCATTTTGGCTGCCTGTCTGTATTTGTTTCTAGGTGCTAGGTAGATTTGGTATGTCTCCCAGTCTAGGCTGGGTGGTCTTATTTAGTAGGTGTCCTGTGGGGCCATGTGGCACAATCTTCCTGGTCACTTAAGCTGGATGCTAAAAGAGTGTCACTTGTGTGGATTGTGTGTGCACTACTGTTATAATTGAGCCTTGATTGCTATTGGCATGTTAGTGGGTGGAATTGACCTTCAGGCTGACTGGCTGTGGGGTTGGCTATGTCTACAGCTTATGAGCTGCTGTCCAGGGGCTTACCACATGGAGCAGGATTTTGCCCCCATGCGCTCCGATGCCTATTGAGACCACCTGTTGTGTGTGCCACTTGTGGTGGTAATTGGGTGGTGTTGTGCTGTGGTCTAAAGCCAACTTCCAAGAATGTTGGTTCTAAGGCCTCTTGGGAGGGGATCTGGTGCAGACCCAAGTCACCTACTGCCTGTAACCGGCCAGGGACTACCTGGTAGGAGCTATAAAGTGATCCACCATTGTTTGCTGCCTGTGCTAAACCTGGAGGTATGTGGGAGAGGCCTTGCTGTGAATCAAGGTTTGCTGCCACCAGTACCAGGCCTGGGGTAACTCTACAAAATGCCAGGAAACCTGAAGTTCTGTTGCCACCTCTCAGCTTCTTTAAGTTTCAACAGAAGGTAAAGCCTCATGCTGTACATGAATTGGGTGAGGCAGGGTCCCAGGAAATCACTAGAGTGGGAAGAATTGTTGTCATCAGGTTAATGTAGATTCTGGTTTGGTGTCAGTGCTGAGCCTGGAGAGACTCAGCAAAGTCTCAGAGCACACAGAGGCCAGTTGCTCCCCACCTGGGGCCTGCCAGACTCTGATAGTTTTCCAAGAAAGAGTGCAATGTGTGGGGCTGGATGCTCATGAGGAAGTGCCTCTAGTGGTGCACAAGTTGGGTGGGGCAGGGTTCCAGCTGAATCAGCAGGGTGGAGTAGTTGAGCTCACCCAGCCAACCAGATTCAGATTTGGCCTATTGGGGGTGGGCTCAACATAGGAAATTTGGTGTCCACCTGCCAGCTGTACAGGAGGACCTCTCACTGGGAAAATGCCATCTGTCCTTCATTCCTCCCCCCATAGGCACACACCTCAGTTTGCCTCACCCGTATGTGTCTGAGGACACCTGAGTCACCATTCCTTTGCTGGAGCCCAAGGTGTATGCCTGTGAGAGAGTGAGTCTGTTCACCATGGGCCATTTAAGAGGATGTGTGAGTTTCCCACAGCCTTCTGTCCTAGCTAAACAGTATGAATCCCCACTGTTTTTCACAGCCAGTTGTTGTGGGCTCCTCTTTTTGGTACCAGTACTCCCAGCTGGGAGCCTGATGTGGAGGTCCTCAATCCTGGGCGGGGGGACCTTTACTGCTGAAATATCCCTCTGGATTCTCAACCACCACGTGGAGGTTTGGGACTTGTTCTGCATTTCTGCCCCTCCTACCAGTCTGGTCATTATATTTTTAGTTATAGGACCTCTGTTTGGCTAGACATCAAGTTGATTATTCTATAACTTAATTGCAATTTTAATGTGTTCACAGAAGGATGCAGGCACAGTGTTTATCTACTCCACCATCTTGGATCTCTCTCCTGATCATTTCTTAATCACATTCTTCTCCCAAAAGGTAAGAGCTGTTATCAATTTGTGTGCATTGTCCTAAATTTATTAAATGACACACACACACACACACACACACACACACACTCTCTCTCACACACACACACACACACACATCTTTCTATATATTTCCATAGATATATATAGTTGTGTCTATGAGTTTTTAAAAACACGAATGGAATCATACTGTATTTTTTTCTGCATTAATTTTTTCCCTTAAAAAGATATCTTGGAGAGTTTCTGTGTCTATTTGTATAGATATCTACATGAGTCTTCTATGAGAATTTTTATTTGTGTACTTTTGTTTCAATAATGATAAAAAATATTTTTACCAGTTTTGAAAAAAGAACTTCTCCCTTGGAATAATAATTAGTAGTTGAAAGACATTTTTATAGAATGACACTTTAGAATAGACTAAAAGTCTATAGTTTATAAGGACTAGAGAGTAAGGGATAGTCTTGGGGACCAAGTGTGTGGCTTTATTTTTTCTTTAAAAGGGGTCCACTATTACTCAAGTTCAAGGCATGTTTACTCAGTAGGAAAAGGATCCCCTCAGCAGAGAGGCCTGAGATGGCGTGTGAGATCTGTGATGGAGCTTCTTTATCTCTTGGGGTTTTCTTTTGCCTTCATCCATAAGTTGGTCTGGAAGCTTTCTGTTCTACTGTGTCCCCAGAGGAAATGAGCCAGGGTCGAAGCACTGCATCCTGTGGGATCCGCTAGACCAACAGAGGGCAAGTGATTTGCAGAGAAGGTGGAAAGACAGAGAACACTGCTTTACCTCTCCACACAAAGTGAAGATGCCATCATATAATAAAAGCCTGTGGTTGGATCCATTCAATAGGAAGGGATTTGTGTTTTCCCATTTCTCTACATCTAGTTTCTGGAAGTTGCCAAATGATATTAGATGAGAAAGAATTGATCTACCCTTCCATCTAAGTACAAGCAAATACAAATACATGGTCTTATTTCCCTTCTTTCTTACATAGAAGTCACACACTCTGTGCACCATTCTATGCCTCTACTTGTTCACTTAATGATAAGTGCTGATGAACACTCCACATCAGTACACTATGGGATTCTTTATTCCTCTCTACAGTCACATGGTATCCATTGCATTTGTTTAGTTAGTTTAACTTGCTTATTTAACTACTCCCCTATCAATGGATATTTGTGTTGTGTCCAATGGAGCTAAGTTTTAAGGTTCTATATTCACTTACTGATGGATAAGGGAGAGGGGGCTAACATCAGAGTGCCCACTACAGGCAAGGACTACCTCATTGACTCTCACAATAGAACTGTAAGGTAGACATCTGTTATGGATTGAATGTTTGTGTTCCCTCACAATTCATGTTTAAGCTCCAACCCTCAACATGATGATATTGAAGATGAAAACTTTGGGAAGTAATTAGAGTTAGATGAGGTCATTAAGGTGGGATCATCATGATGGGATTAGTGCCATTGTAAGAAGAGTCTCTCTCTCTCTCTCTCTCTCTCTCTCTCTCTCTCTCTCTCTCTCTCTCTCTCTCTCTCTCTCTCTCTCTCTCTCTCTCTCTCTCTCTCTCTCTCTCTCTCTCTCTCTCTCTCTCTCTCACACACACACACACACACACACACACACACTTGCACAAGGAAAGGCCATGTGTGGTCGCAGTGAAAGGTGGCCATCTGGAAGCCAAGAAAACAACTCGCACCAGAACCCAACCATGCTGGCATCTTGATCTCACCCTTCCAGGCTCTAGAATATTGAGAAATTATGTTTTTGTTGTTTAAGCCACCAGTTTGTAGTATTTTGTTAGGGCAGCTCAAATGGACAAATACAACACCATTTTCTCCAATTTACAAATGGGGAAATGGAGGCTCCTGGAGGCTTGGTAACTTGATTAAGCTCATACAGCTGAAAAGGAACCTGGTTCTTATGTCAGGTCTGTCTCCTAATCCATATGCTCTTCAGCACATCAGAGCTTCTGGTCACCACGGGGGCAGTTGCTTTGTAGCCATCTTAAATTCCGGATCATTCCTCCATGATATATATTAAACATCTATTATGAAAGTAAAGACACAGATTAAGAAGTGGTGAGGGTGGGGAAATTCTTGCATGCCCTAAATTCTACCCTAATATAATATGAGGTGTGATCAAACAATGTGGTGAATGTTTAAATAATAATAATAAATCATTACAGTAAAAGACACATTGCCATTAATCCTTCTCAAAATACTCCACCTTGCTTCGAACACACTTATCCCATCCTTTTTTTCCACTTTCTGAGGCAGTTCTGGAAGTCCTCTTTCATAATTGTCTTTAGTTGCACTGTCCCGGCTGCCTTGATATGCTGAATTGATTCAAAACGTTTACCTTTCACGGTCATTTTGACTTTGGGGAAGAGCCAGAAGTCACAAGGTGCCATATCTGGTGAATAAGGTGGATGAGGAGACACTGTAATGTTTCTATTTGACAGAAATTGCCATATACCAGAAGCGATATGTGACATGGAGCGTTGTCATGATGGACGATGAAAATGATTGCCTATTTCATCTTAATGCGTTGTTCATGATCCATGATTTATGGCACACTTTAAAACACACCTTCTCTCAATCGTAGCTCATACCTGACTGACTGCACTGAACACGTTGAAACTTGTCACACACAGTTACTAAGGTTCAACGCGCCACTTCCGTATTGAAGATCCCTGTCTTTCTGTTGGATGGCACTCGGCAGCAGCATTCATTGTATTTTTTTTAATAACACCTTGTACTCTTATTTAAATCTCATACATACACTCCTGGGTGTCGGAGGTCATAGTTGCTCTGCAACCCCAAGGAAGCGGTAGCCCTCGGGGTGATGCACACCTCTTGGTCCCTTTGTGCTGCTTATCTCTCCTTCAGGCGTTTGGAAATTCCTTCCCTGGAATCATTTCTTGGTTTCTACCTAAACCCTCCTGGTTAAGGGAGAGGAAGAATGCTAAAGTCCAATCTATGAAAACAGAAACAAAGTTCTTGTGTTTCAATAATCATTCATCAGATGTATTTAAAGGGAGGTAGTCACTGGAGGAAAAAGAAAAGCAAAGGGCAAAAGCAACCTGGAAATATAGGGATTTTCATTAAGAGCCTGAGACCCAAAGGTTGGCCATGTTGTAAAAAATGAACCACTGCCTCTCTATTTAGTAATGACCTAAAGCTCTTCTATGGAAACTCTCACTTAAAATATGAATTCATCAGGAAGTATTTCTGAAATGTATAGAAGTACTGTTGTTCTCCAGACACCTGACGTCCCTGCAGTGGGCCCCACACCACCTGCCACAGTATGTGGAGGGGAAGTACTGGGGGTCTGGATGGGTGGATTTAGGGATGGTGAAGCCGGACAACAAAGTGAAAGAATGCCTTACTATCCATGTTATACTGGCCAAAATAGGATGTTTCACCAGCAAGACGAAGTCTTGAAAGCTAAGCTTTTTTGAGAAAAGTGTTTTCATGAAGCGAGTGTGGCAAATGTTTTTTAAGGGGCTGGGGTGAGGGGAAAGAAGGGGGATGGGTGGGATTTATCACATTGACGACTATGTACCAATATTACTCAAAGTGGTTAATGAATGTTAACACCTTTAATCCTCATTATAATTCTATGAAGTAGGTACTGCTCTTATCCTTATTTTAAAGATAAAGAAACCAAATAAACTACCACCCAAGGGATAGAGTAGTTAACAAGGTGTCTGGTTTAGGCTGCTGGCAAGTTGCAGATTAGGATCATAGCCCTGGGCAGTCTGGCTGCAGAATCTATGCTCTTAGCATTAGATGTGAGCAGTGTTTCCTGACAGGGGCCCAAGCCTGTGCCTGTGGGGTGGGGAGGGAGCAGAAGCAGGGGAGAGGGCAGATCTCCGGAGTGGAGAAGATGCACTGGTTGGACGGTTGAGGACATGGTTGGGCAGCAGGGCCTCAGCTCACCTGCCATGTGTAGCCTGAGGTCTGGAGAGGCCTGCCAGGTACTTGTCACATTATAGTAAGCAGGACCAGGCAGCCCAGTTTGGCAGAAAAAGAACCAGAGGTTAATGCCCCTTCAGCTCCCTTTTCAAGTGCAAAACATCCTCAGGTCCCCATCTGGTCTATGGGGAACCCAGGAGAGAGTTGAGTTGAGGACCAACACAGATGACAATAATGGTATGAACTGTCTGCAGAGGCTGTGGTATGGACAGCTTTGGCCAGGGGCCACAGAGGATGTGTTAGACCAGAGAGAGAAGTGACAAGTCTTGTTCTCCTAGAGCTTTGTGGAAGCCAAGGGGGCAGATGATGAGTAGAGCTGGAACAGGATTCAGGAGAACACCCAGGAATGGTGAATGGGCAGTGGCCACACCAGGATGGACAGGCCATAGGAGAGAGCTAGAACTTGGGGAATAGTGGAGGCATTGTGTGTGTGTGTGGGGCGGGTGGTGAGTGGACTGGGAAAGGCTGGCACAGACAATGCCAGTCCTGGGAAGGCTGCAAGGAGAAGCACAGGGGAATAGTTTCCATAATGGGATCTCAAATAGGGGTAAACTTCATCAGGCTCAGGTCCCAAAACTGGGAACTTTGGTATAAAAAGCAAGGCAAGATTAGGTACTAAAATCCGGGCCCAGGTTCTGAATGGGATCAGAAGCAGGGCTGCCTTGGTCCTGAGTCCCTGAGATCCTGGTGCACTATTCCTGAAATCCCTCAGCCTGAGGTCAGGACCTAAAGCTCAAAACCTGCAGGGGAGTTTCAAGTGTAGCTGTGGTATGGGGTGGCTGAGGGACACGGGGCGGGGGGCAGTTAGGAAAAGGAACCCTGCTTTACCCCTCCCCCTTCCATATGGCCCCACGCAGATGGGTTGCTCAACTTCAGGGGAGGATGGCATGGCCATGTCTACAGGCCTGGTGCAGTGCACTAGAGTCCCTTTTGGGAACAGATATACAGTAATGCATGGAAACTGGCTAGGTGGTCCAGGTATGTTTCCTCGGGTAAGCTGTGCAGTTTGGGAAGTCTGGAGAAGCTCTTCTGTGATGCTACAGACATCCCCCCTCAGCTATCCCTCATGTTTGAGTTTCCTGGTGAGCAGACTGAGGAGGGAGCCACTTTTTTATTGAGTGAGCAAGGGCTTGCACTGCAGGCAAAGAATCCCATCGCTGCTGTCCACATCTGCCCAGAGGCACACCCAGATCACAGTCTTCCCTGCTTAGTCACCAGTGGTCACACTCCAGCATGGCACATCTGGAGCCCCCAGAACCCAAATGTGGAAAATAATCTGCAGACCACTCTGGCACCTCAGGTGACCGATTCATGAGCTGAGGATTTCACAAAAACAAATAAGCATGCATTTACACACGCGTGAGCACACACACACACACACACACACACATGCACACACACCCGGACCCTCACAAACCACTTCTGGTAGGCATGGGGTAACATCATGCTGCTCTTCCTGCTGGAGGTGCCTGTGTGGGCCTCTTCCATGACTGCCAATCCCCTTTCTCTCTCATGACTGTACTAAATGACTTAGCTTTGGGAATTGTGTTCTGACTTGGCAGCCGTAATAGGCAGGCAATAACTTCTCAAAACACTGTTAAATGCATCAGGCATGTGGTCAGACCTGATGTTTCTGCTCACTGACACAGAATCTAGGGCTGAAAGGGCCCCAGGAGTGGCCCAACACCTTTTTCACCATAAAGATGCCTGGGTTCCAGAGTATGAAGTGTCTGGTGCATTTTATTCATTACTTTGAAAATAATGGATCACACTTTCTAACACAGAAAGACAACAATAATAAAAAACTGGCTGAGCTTACTGGGATGTGACACATCACTCATTCCTGTGAAACTACCTCAGCATTTTGGGAATTCCTAGACTCAAGACTCCCTGCTCCAGGCCCTCTTGCTACCCAACACATTCTCTTCTGTCTCTGTCATCCCTACCCACCTGGGATTCTGCTCTGAAGGGAAACCTTTCTTTTATTAATAACTCCTTATGAGGTGTTGCTGTTTTGAAGACTTTCTTATTTTTGTAAAAAAGAATTAGTAATTCTAATTTCATCAAAATTTTGGCAAAGTTTAGGGATATCGTTTATGGTAATTATTTCCATTAAGAAAGATCTGCTCCCAGACTGCTGGGATTTCCGGTCCAGATGGCAGAGTAGGTAAACACTGTGATCGCCTCCTCTCCTGACAACATCAAAATTACAATTGAACTACACAAAAACGATCATTGAGAATCGCCTGAAACCTCGCTGAATAGAAATCCTACAAATAAGGACACACAGAAGAAGCCGCCCCAACACTGGTAGGAGGGGTGGAGACAGGGAAGGGCTGGTCCCACACCTGCATATGGTGGTTTAGAATCTTGAGGGATATCTTGGCTGCAGAGTTCCCCCCAGAAGAGCAAGGGATCCCAGCCCCACAGCAAGCATCCCAGATTAGGGTTCCAGTGCCAGGAAGAGAAGTCCCTACAAGTTCTGGCTGTGAAAACCAGCAGAGATTGTGTCTGAGTGAGACAGGGTAGCTGGAGTCCCAGGTGCTCCTCTTAAGGGGCCCACACACAGACTTTCTCGCTGATAGACTCACTTACTTGGAGCTCCAGCACTGGGGCAGCAGCTTAAAAAGTTCCAGGGACATATGGGGAAGAAACAAATTGCCTAGATTTGACTTGAAGGCTGAAGGGGCAGCTTTCTCCCAGACAGCAGTATTGGTAGAATCCATTATTTCTTTGTTGAATCTTTCCCACTCCCAGTGTGAAGACACAGGTGGCAACCATATCTAAATCTCCATCGACTTGGTTAATTTAACATCATTTGCTCTGCCCTGGTGATTCCTTGAGACCTCTCCCCACTGAACTTTCAGGCCCACCCAGCCCTTTCTTGTGGCTTTTCCATATAAATGGCCTGTTTTGGCTCATGCTGTGGAATTTCCTGAAATCTCAAAGGTTCACAAACCCGAACCAAGAAGTATGCAGCCTTGGTGTTTCCTGGACCTCTTGCTAAGCAGTCCCAAACCAGGCATTAGTGACAGCCAGCCTTGGTTCATGGCTTGGCCTCTTGAGGCACTTCCAGGCCCAGTGTGGGTGGCTGCCAGCTACAGATTGCTTTGTGGCTCACGCCAAGTGTCCCTGGGCAAGAAACAGGCTGTGGCTGAACTTGGCCTTCAGTAGGGTTCCTCCCAGGAGGCCCCAGAGTGTCATGTTCAGTGGCTATCTTTGAACTGAACCAGAGCACCACCTACCTAGCTGCTTCTGAGATGACACACCCAATGACTGAGCAGGCACCAGAGACCTGCTAAATTGAATCCTGCTCTGTAGGGTCAGCCCCTGCACAAGAGCTCCTCCACTATAGTCATGACCAGTCTTCACAACCAATCAGCCCAAGGGTCAATCCCTCACATTGATAACCAAACAACAATCAAGACTCAACTACAACAGGAGAGCACACACAACCCACACAAGGGACACACCTGGAGC
This sequence comes from Rhinolophus hipposideros, assembly GCF_964194185.1. Taxonomy (NCBI): domain Eukaryota; kingdom Metazoa; phylum Chordata; class Mammalia; order Chiroptera; family Rhinolophidae; genus Rhinolophus; species Rhinolophus hipposideros. The sequence goes on along the minus strand of NC_138054.1, from coordinate 4,910,939 downwards.
ACCTGGCTCAGGAAACCAGTAGACCCCACAGGGTACCTACTACATAAGTCCACTCTACCAAGACCGGGAAACATAGCAGCCCTACCTAATACAAAAAAACAAACAACAACAACAACAACAAAAAACCCACAAAAAACAGGGAGGCAGCCAAAATGAGGAGACAAAGAAACAGTTTCCATATAAAAGAGCAAAACAAAGCTCCAGAAAAAGAACTAAACAAAATGGAGACAAGCAAGCTACCAAATGCAGAATTCAAAACACTGGTTATCAGGTTGCTCAATGATCTCAGGGAGAACTTTGGCAAAGAGACAGGAAACATAAAAATGAAGATAGAAAACATGAAAAAGAAGCAGTCAGAAATGGAGATTACAAAAACTGAAATGAATAACATATTAGGGGGATCAACAATAGATTAGATAAAGCCGAGGATCGAGTCAGCAATTTAGAGATTAAGGCAGCAGAAAACACTCTATATAAACAGCAAAAAAAAAAAAAAAGAATCCCAAAACAATGAAGATAGTTTGAGGATCCTCGGGAACAACATGAAGCATACCACATTCACATAATAGGGGTACCAGATGGAGAAAAGAGAGAACAAAATATTAAAAACCTATTTGAATAAATAATGACTGACAACTTCCCTAACCTGGCAAAGGAAATAGACATACAAGTCCAGGAAGTGCAGAGAGTCCCCCAAAAATTAACCCAAAGAGGCCCACACCAAGACACATCCCAATTAAAATGCCAAAGCTTAAAGACAAAGAGACTCTTAAAAACAGCAAGAGAAAAGCAGTTAGTTATGTACAAGGGAGCTCCCATAAAACTGTCAGGTGATTTCTCAACAGAAACTTTACAGGCCAGAAGGGACTGGCACAAAATATTTAAAGTAATGAAAAGCAAGGACATACAACCGAGACTACTCTATCCAGCAAAGCTATCATTTAAAATTGAAGGAGCGATAAAGAGCTTCCCAGACAAGAAAAAGCTGAAGGAGTTCATAACAACCAAACCAGTGTTATAAGAAATGTTAAAGGGACTTCTTTAAGAAGAAAAAAATAAAAAATATGAGTGATAAAATGGCAATAACTACATATTTATCAACAAATACTTTCAATGCAAATGGATTAAATGCTCCAAACAAAAAACATAGTGTGGCTAAATGGATAAGAAAACAAGATCCTTACATATGCTCTCTACAAGAAAATCACTTCATATTGAAAGACACACACAAACTCGAAGTAAAGGATGGAAAAAGATATTTCATGAAAATGAAAGTGAAAACAAAAATTTGGGGTGGCAATACTAATACCAGACAAAATAGACTTTAAAATAAAAGCTATAATAAGAGAGATGAAGGACCTAGTTATCCCTGTTCAGGGTATTTACCTGAAGAAACTCAAACACTACTCCAAAGGAACATGTGCACCCATATGTTCAATGCAGCATTATTTACAGAAGCCAAGATGTGGACGCAGCTGGGTGTCTATCAGTGGATGAATGGGTAAAGAAGAGGCAGTACATATATACAATGGAAAATTGCTCAGCAGTTAAAAGGAATGAAATTTTGCCATCTGCAACAACATGGATGGACCTAGAGATTGTTGTGTGAGGGGAATAAGTCAGACAGAGAAAGACAAATGCCATATGATTTAACTTATATATGTGGAATCTAAAGAAAAAAAGAAACAGGCAAAGCAGAAACAAACTCACAGATACAGAGAACATTTTGATGGTTGCCAGCTTGTGGGGGGGTTGAGTGAAAAAGGGGAAGGGATTAGGAAGTACAAATTGGTAATTACAAAATTGTCATAAGGACGTAAATTATAGCATAAGGAATATAGTCAATAATATTGTAATAACTGTATTTTGTCAAATGGGTACTGGATTTATCAGGGGAACCACTTCATAAGTTATATAAATGTTTAATCACTATGCTGTACACCTGAAATTAATATAATATTGTATGTCAACTGTAATTGAAAAAATTATTAAAATGAAAAAATAAATTAAAAAAAGAAAGATCTGCTCTTGCAAAAATGTGTCTGAATAAAAAAGAAGTTCAAGTTTTTTGTTGTTGTTGTTTTGTTTGTTTTTCCTTATGAAAGTGTGTCATGCTACTGCTGGGGAAGAGAGAAGGGAAGAAGTAAGAGAGGAAGTGGTGCCTGTGAGGTGGGATTTGAAGAGCAGGAGGAAGGCTCTTTCCACAGAGAGTCAACAGAGCCTGAAACACCACTCATAAAATAGCGATGTGAAGTTCTGAGGTTGATTATGTTTAAAAGTTTGTTAGGAAGCAATAGTTTGGAATTGAGAAAGCATTTTTCTGTAGAAACAGTATCATTAGAGGAGGATTAACTTTTCAAACAAATCCACAAAAATATATTTAATCTATCTGTACCTTACTAGCAGTGTCCTATAGGGCATTAGTTGATACCTGCCTGAGTTTCCTCATTTATAAAATGGGAATGTACCTGTCTTATAGGGTTTTGGGAGGATTACAGGGATTTATACATTTTAGCACTTAGAACGGTTACTGGCACATAGTTAGGGTTACATTTCCTGTTATTATTATTACTTGTGATACAACTATAATCTACTTCAGCCTCTCTGTCCCTGGAGCCTTGTTCAATTTCAGGAGGGGCTCAGAAGCTCCTGTATGGTGGGGGTCCACTGGAGAGTGAGGGCTGAGGAGTGGAACTCCCAGTCTGTGGGTCCCAGAACAGCAACGGGAAAGGAGGCTGCAGCAGAGAGGACATGAGATTGAAGTGGTTGCCCTGCCATTGGCCAATTGTCAGCCGCACCCACCCGGCAAGTCCACCCAAATTCCCAGGGAAATTCAGCCTTTGGGTAGAACCCTTTAGAACAAGATGCTCCATGACAGAAAGGGACTGGACAATGTGAGAGCCAGTGTTTGCCAGGTGTGAGCATGGGATGCATCTGGGAGGGAGAGGGTGCACCTGAGAGGTGACTCAAAAAGCAAGGACTATCGCCTGTGCACTTTGCCCAGGGTGGTCCTATCCCTGCTTTACACAGCCCTGAGGTTAAAGGTCTTGTCCAACACGTCAGTGGGAAAGTCCTTTATCTAAGTGGGGTTGGACTTTGTTGCAGACAGATTTACACAAGGCCAACTAAGAATTACTGAACACAAGGGCAAAGCCTTCCGGGTTCTCTGAGCCTCTCTCTATCTCTTAAAGATTTTTATTAAAATATAGCTAACATAATATTTTATTAGTTTCAGGTGTACACCATAGTTATTCAACATTTCTATACCTAAAGCAGTGATCACCTTCATAAGTCCAGCAACCACCGTACCACGCCATCACAATATTACTGACTATATATTCCCTATGCTGTACATTACATCCCTGTGACTTATTTGTTTTATACCTGGAAATTTGGACCTCTATTCCCCTTCACTATTTTCCACACTTTTATAAATTTTTCAATTATAGTTGACATTCAATATTATTTTATATTAGTTTCCGGTGTACAGAGTAGTGATGAGACATTTATATAATTTATGAAGTGATCTCTCTGATAGTTCTAGTACCAACCTGGCATCATACATAGTTACTACCACATTATTGAGTATATTCACTATGCTTTACTTTACATCTTCATGACTATTTTGTGACTACCAATTCTTAATCCCTTCACCTTTTTCACCCTGACCCCCAAGTTCCCTCTAGTCTGGCAACCATCAGCTTGTTCCCTGCATCTATGAGTCTGTTTCTGTTTTGTTTGTTTATTTTATTCTTTAGATTCTACATATAAGTGAAATCATATGGCATTTGTCTTTCTCTGACTGTCTAACTTATTTCACTTAGCGTAATACCTTCCAGATCCATCCATATTGTCACAAATGGTAAGATTTCATTATTTTATTATGACTGAATAATATTCCCTTCTATATATGTACCACCTGTTCTTTATCCAATAATCTACTGGTGGGTACTTAGGTCGCTCCCATATTTTGGCTATTGTAAATAGCACTGCAATGAACATAGGGGTGCATATATCTTTTTCAATTAGTGTTTTAGATTTCTTTTTATAAACAACCCAAAGTGGAACTGCTGGGTCATAAGGTAGTTCTATTTTTAATTTTTTAACTGTTTTCCATAATGACAGAACCAATTTTGTATCAGCACCAACAGTGCACAAGGTTCCCTTTTCTCCGCACCCTCGCAAGCACTTTATGTTTGTTGATTTATTCAGGATGGTCATTCTGACAGGTGTGAGACGGTATCTCACTGTGGTTTTAATTTGCATTTCTCTGATGATTAGTGACTTTGAGCATCTTTTCATGTCTATTGGCTGTCTGTATGTCCTTTTTGGGGAAATGTCTGTTCAGGTCCTCTGACCATTTTTAAATTGGATTGTTAGTTTTTTTGGTGTTGAGTGAGTGCTTCATAAATTTCGGATATTAACCCCTTATCAGATGTATCATTGAAGAATATCTGCTCCCATTCATATCTGTCTTTTCATTTTGTTGATAGTCTCCTTTGCTGTGCAAAAACACTTCAGTTTGATGGTCCCCGTTGTCACTTATCCTTTTTTATTTCTCATTTTATTTATTTAGGTTCTCTCTCTTTTTTTGTTGTTGATAAGTCCGGTGAAAGGTTTATCAATTTTGTTTATCTTTTCAAAGAACTAGCTCTTGGTTTCATTGGTCTGCTGTATTTTTTTAGACTCTATTTTGTTTATTTCCACTCTGATCTTTATTATTTCCTTCTTTCTACTCACTGTGTGCTTTATTTGCTGTTCTTTTTCTAGTTTACTTAAGTGTAATGTTAGACTGTTTGAGATTTTTCTTTTTTTCTTGAGGTAGGCCTGTATTGCTATGAATTTCCCTCTTAGGACTGCTTTCTCTGTGTCCCGAAGATTTTGGGTCATTGTGTTATTGTTTATAGTTGTCTCAAGATATATTTTGATTTCTTCCTGGATCTTGTTGTTAACCCATTCATTGTTTAGTAGCGTGTTATTTAGCCTTTAGGTATTTGTGTGTTTTCAGTTTTTTTCTTGTAATTGATTTCTAGTTTCATACCATTGTGGTCAGAGAAGACGCTTGGTATGATTTCAACCTTCTTAAATTTATTGAGATTGGTTTTGTGGCCTAACATGTGGTCTATTTTGGAAAATGTTTCCTATGCATGTGAAAAGAATGTATATTTTGCTGCATTGGGTTGAAATGCTCTAAAAAATTAATTAAATCCATCTGATCTAATGTATCATTTAAGGCCACTGTTTCCTTGTTGATTTTCTGTTTACAAGCTCTGTCCATTGGTGTCAATGGGGATGATCTCTCCCTTTATCTGTCCTTTATACTGACTTTATCTGACATAAACTCATTAAATATTTGCTTTAGATATTTATGTTGGATGCATAATTATTCTTAGTTGGGAACCTGTGATGAACCTGGAGGTGCAATGGGAGAGGCTACTCTAGAAACAGAGGCTGGCCGTCACGAGTACTCGGCCTGGGACAGCTCAGCAAAAGGCCCAGGGCATCCTGAGGGCCGCCACCACCAGCTAACTGTCCATAAGGCTCAACTATTGAAAGAGCCTCAGTACAGGAGTTGGATGGGGCTGGATCTCAGGGAGTCACCAGAATGGGGCTAGTTGTGTTCACTAGGTTAATGCAGATTTAGATTTGACCCCAGTTCTGAGGCTGTGTCTACTCTGCAAAAGTTTCAGAGCACACCAAGGCCAGCCACTGTCCACCTGGGGCCTGAGAACCTCAGACAGTTGTTCAAGAAAGACTGTGACAGGAACCAACACCAGCTGCCTACCAGGTGCAAAGAAGTCTCTGGCATTAGTCAAGTTGGTTGGGGCAGAGCCCCAGGGAATCACCAGGGTGGAGTGAGGAGCTCATCAGGCCAATGAAAATTCAGATTTGGCCATGTAGGGGGAGGGCTCAATGTGGGAAAGATTGCATCCACCCGGCAGCTACATGGAAGGGCTTTCCCTCAATCCCTTGCTCAAGCCACACAACTCAGTCTCTTCCTGTATGTCTTTGGCACCCCCCAAGCTGTGGTCCCTCTGCTGGAGCCCAGGGTGAGTGCCTGGGAGTGAAAGAGTGTGTGCCATTCCTTTAAGAGGACATTTGGTTTCCTAGCCACCTTCTGTTTCACATAATCATATGGAATACTCACTGATTTGCACAGCCAGATGCCATGGGGGTTCCTCTTCCTGGCACTAGTGCTTCAGGTTGAGGAACCCACTGTGAGGCTGGAACCCTTTCCTCTTCAAGAGGGACCTCTGCAGCCAAGATATCCCTCCTGATTCTCGACCACCATGTGTGGGTGTGGGGCCAGCTTGTTCTTTGTCTCTGCCCCTCTTATCAGTCTCAAGGTGGCTTCTTCTTTATATCCTTAGTTATAGGACTTCTGTTCAGCTAGTCTACAGATGGTTCTCCAGGTTCTATAATTTACTTGTAATTTTAATGTGGTCATGGGAAGAGGCAAGCATTGTATTCACCTACTTTTCCATCTCGACCAGCACCTTCTTTGAGTCTTTTGATTGCCACCCTTACCTTCTCTTTCCAGTGCCTTTTGAGTTAAAGAGCATAAAAAAGACAGGTAGGAAAAGAAGAGATATGTGACCTGACTTCCTCTGTAAGGGTCAGAGGTACTCTGTGCAAGCAGTGTGGGGAGCAGCAGCTCTGCCAGCAGAGGAACTTGCCTCCCAGAACCAGAATGCAGAAAGACAGCCCATGGGGAGGTCTCAACAGCAGCAGGGTGGTTGCAAGACTGAAGGTGACCGCTGCGAGTGTGATCACTGGGTCTGCCGTCAGTCCCACTGTCAGGAGGGATGCAATTCATGCATTTTTGGGGCCTCCTAAACCATCTTGTCTGTACCATAGGTTCTGTCTTCAAAAAATGTTCTTTCTTCTTCACAGATAATTTTCCTCTGGGCACTATCTTAGCCATCAATTTAGGCTTCATATTTTTAGCTAATTTTCTCCTCACTGTTATCTTAGGTCGTTTACAAAGTTAAGCATTATATAATTATTTCTACATATTTATGTGTTCTGACTAATATATTATACTCTTTCCCACACACATTCACAACACACATTTCTACTCTCTCATCTGCATATATAGCAATTCATACGCAGAAATACTATTTCCATTCAGGATATTTCAGAAATGGAGTCATTTCTTTTTTCTTTTTTTTAAATTAAAGTTTATTGAGGTGACAATTGTTAGTAAAGTTACATAGATTTTAGGTGTACAATTCTGTATTACATCATCTATATATCACATTGTGTGTTCACCACCCAGAGTCAGTTCTTTTCCCATCACCATATATTTGATCCCCCTTACCCTCATCTACCACACCCTACCCCCCTGATACTCTGGTAACCACTAAACTGTTGTCTGTGTCTGTGAGCTTTTGTTTCTTCATTTGTTTTTCTTGTTCTTTTGTTGTAGAAATTTAGTCATTTCAAAGTGTTTTAAGTAATAAAGGGTGAGGCCTCTGAAGACTGTCCTCAAAACTCCTCCCTGCAACACTATTGATTTCATCCAACAAGTATTTATTGAGCACCTACTATGTACGAGTCACCATTCTGAGTGTTGATGACACTGTGGTACTGTGAACAGACAGATACCACTCCCAATTTCATGGAACTAGGCATTATTTCAAATGAAGTGATATTTCCAAAATTATACAATCTGGTATTTTACCTTTTCTTTGCATCTGTTCTCAACACTGTTAGGTTTTGTTTGCTGCAGGTATTAATAGAGATCAACGATTAATATTTACAATTTAAAATAGAGGTTTCTCATTTACTGTTATGTCTAGCTTTTACCCATTTTCCAAAGTCAAACTGACTTGCATTTGAGCAACCATTCATCATCATGAAAATGATTCGGGTGTCTAAGTTGGCATAAGGCCAAATGAAATTATGTGGGAGACCTGAATTTTGTCCCCCATAAAGATTTGTTGAAGTCCTAACCGATATGGGATGTTTGATTTAGAATAGGGGTTTTCAACTTTGGCAATATTAACATTTTGGACTACATACATCTTTACTGTGGGGACTGTCCTATGCATTGTAGGATGTTTAGCAGCACCCTTGGCCTCTACCCACTAAATGCCAATAGCACCACTCCTCAGTCAGGACAACAAAAATGTCTCCAGATATTGCTAACTGCCCCCTGAGGGGAAAATTTCCCCAGTTGAGAACCAATGATGTCGGTACTTGATGTGTGTTCATAATAAAGTTTTTGGCTGTGAACAGAGATTGTAAAAATTTGGCTTAACCCAGACAAAGAAAGAAAAGTCATTGTGGGTTGAATCGTGTCCCCATCCAAAGGTGGCTTCAAGTCCTACTCCGGGTACCTGTGAGTGTGAACTTATTTGGAAATAGGTTCTTTGCAGATGTAATTAAAATGAGATCATACTGGAGTAGGGTGGGCCCTGATCCTATAAGACTGATGTCCTTACAAACTAATGAACACATGTGGAAAGAAGCAGCCCTGTACTGAAACAACCCATCTGAGGGCTGACCCTCAGACCTGTAAAACTTTCATGTTACTCATCCCAGGTGGTTGACAACATAAGCCTGGCAAGGCCCAGTGAGTCACAGCAAGATGAGCAGTTCTTGCAGGTGTGGGTTCCATGTCCTGCAACTGAGTCATAATGAGAGTGGGGCAGTGAGTCCAGAAAATTCTGCAGCCCCTTCCCCACCACACCAAGGACAGGTGTTATAGTAGTTATATAAATAAGTAAACAACCTATATACATACAAAGAAATCAGCCTTATACAAATATACAGGGACACATGTATCCAAGATGTAAGTATGACACTATAATACTGATATATTAGCAAAGGGACAAATGTGTGGAATTTCTCTATCGACATGAGAACTCTTCTTCAAAGGGGTTGTCTTGTGAGGCTGTACATTTAGTTTGTTGATTGTTCAGATTGACTCTAGAGTCCCCTCCTCCTGAAGTTGCCTTTAGAAGCAGTTAAGGAATTTTCAAGAAATATGTTACTCACATAATATTACATCATATTACTAACAACATTCTACAACTTGCTTGTCTTCTCATTCCTGAGACTTGGTTCCACGTGAGTTTCAATTACTTAAAAATAAAATTTACATTCTGAGGGTGATGATTTCTCATCCACAAGGAGAATCAGAAGAATATGCCAGTAGGTACGTCAAGAGTGCTAAGAATGTTCATGCCCTTTCACCAAATATACCACTTAGGGAATATTATGGTCTATATAAGGGCCCTGATGTAGTAGAGGCTTATGTGTGACCGGAAAAGAGTGGAAGCTTGAATTCCCCCCAAATGGGGACTGTTAAGTAACTTCTGGTATATCCGTATGATGAAATACTCCTGAGTCTTTAAAACATAAGCTTTAGAAAAAATTATAAACATTGACAGTGTAATCCCAATTCTATTATAACAAGTACTGATAGAATATGCCTCAATCCTATGAATGATACCAATGTATTTCTTTGTGTTTTTTTTCGTATTTTACAAATTTTCTACAATGAAAATAAAATAAAATAAATCATGTTTATTAAGGTATACACAAAAATTTTAACCCATTTTACATGAGCCATTCTATGAGTTTTGACAGATTTAGACAGTAGCATAACCACCTCCACAATCAAGATATAGAACAATTCTTTCACCCCCAAATTTGCCTTGTGCCCCTTTGTAGTTAATCCCCAACCCCCATCCCAGCCCCCGGCAACCACTGCTTTATTTTCTGTTGCTATAGTTTTACGTTTTCTGGAAAGTCACATAAGAATTAGAATTATTTAGAATGTAATCTTTCGGTGTAGTTTTTTCTCTCTTAGCATGGTTTTGAGATTCATCTATCGGCCTCCGTACTTCATAGGAGATAATGAAAAGTCTTTAATGCTTATGCTGCTGTCAGTTGGGTTTTCCATTCCTTGCAACTGGCAACACTCTTACCTGATAACAATAATGGACATCACTTTTGAAATTCTACTCATTCTTCAAAATCCTCCTTAACACATTTCCTCCAAGGAGCCTTTCATGATTGTTCTGCCCTCAGACAATAATCATTTTCCTGTTTTGAATCCTCATGTTATGTTATGCCTCCAATAAGGCATTCATATTCTTCTTTGAAATATAGTTAAGGTTGTCTTCGTTTAATCCAACTCAATGCTTCCAGTCAATTAGACATTAGGCTTCTTAAAGCCGAGAGCTATCTTATTCCCCCATAACACCTCATTATCTATTGATACACATCATTTGTCCATCTGATTTGTGTTCCTATTACTTTTCCAGAGTGTTACCCTCTCTGCTCTGGTCATCTGGCCTTCTCACTGAGTTGCACATGGGCCAGTCTCACGGCCACCCCTGTAGCTCCTCATAGGCCACAGCAGGCCACAGTGTTTTCAGCCCTCATAGGTAACACGTTTGTAATGGGAAAGAATGCTGGTGTCTGAGTCTGTGGATAGGCTGTGCCTGGAAGGATAGGTTGGCTCAAAACATACTTCTTGGAAGAGGTGGCCAAGAACTCTGTGTGAATTCTAATCTTTACCCTTGACCTCTCCAAACTTTGTTTTTTGTTTGGACCCCTTTAATCCAACCCATGACATGTGTAGCTATTACATATGAAAGTGAGTCCTAAGTTCTCCCCTCCCCCAATGAATCTTGTTATTTTGCTGCAGGATTCCTCAGAACCTTTGGAAAATTGTGTGCTTTGTCAATCTCCTACAGAAAGATATGGTGCCGAGCATTTCCCAAAGGTATTTAACCACAGACTCTGCCCCATTTTAAAAATGTTTTTTTATTTTTTTTGAAATGATTATAGGCTCTCAGGAAATTGCAAAAATAGTATGGAGAAGTCCTGTGTTTGCAACCTATTTTTGTTTTTTACTGCAGCAATTTGTGAGATTCTGAGACTTTTAGAAACTGCCTTCAAAATGATGCACTACTTTTTTTACTAAGATCTCCTGCTTCAACAAAGATGATCAGCTCCTGCAAGAAACCTGAAACATCTTCACATTCAGCGATGGACTACATTCACTTGTGAACAGCACACACAACTGCACTTTTCAAGTTTAGCATCCATATTCCAAGGGTCAGACCCGTAATATATTTTTTTAAACCATTAGCAGCAGCCACAGGCAAATTCAAACACAACCAAAATACTGTATTTCAGAGTAGAGCACATGTTAAGTGGTTTATTCCTTCCAAATAACTCATCGTTGACATTGGTAATCAGGCACAAGTAAGCAAGCCCTAATTACAGAGAGACCAAGAAGCACAAAGGTCTGTAATGAGAGAGAAGAACCAGCCAAGACTGGCATTCAGCTCTCTAGTGCTGCCCTACAGGTGGCCATGTGCTTGAGGGTAATTTCTATTCAAGGCCAAGCTGAAAGGATAGCACTCCTGACCCCCAATTTTAGGAACTCCTCCCCTGCATTCAAAGCTCATTGCAAATATTCTGCCCCCACCCCCAGCCTTGGAGTTATCTCTCTTTTTCTTTATCCTTTCTGACCCCGAACCCATGCATCCACTCCCATCAGACCTGGCCTGTTTCCTAACCATAGTCTGCCTGCCTTACCTTCAAGTGTGCCCTACCTTCTGTCTGGTGGTCCTTCCTTTGCCTCTGCCTGTAGAATGCTACTCTTCTTTAGGCCTCAGCAGAAAGTTCTCATCTGTCAATCACCTGCTAGACTCAGTACCCCTCGCCTCTGCTTCCTTGGTCACATTTTTATCATTCAAAATTTTTCTACAAGGGCCAATTCAGACTCACTTATGCAAAAATGGAGAATTTACTGGTCTTGAAGGCAAGCTGTAGGAAGGGAAGGGATGCCAGAAAGCAGGGATTTGACTGAGGTCCTAGTTTTCCTGGCTTCTCTATGAGGTCATCAGCCTCAGTGTCCCAAACTCTGCCCATGGGAAGAGCATGTGATGACTGTGCTTTGACTCTAGTCTACAGCTTCACATCCAGGAAGGAGGGGCTTTGCTTTCCCAACAACAGCTGAGCAAGTCCCGGGAAGGACACTGGAACCCCTCACTCTGACCAGGAGCAGAGGTACAGGATTGGACCAGGGCCAGGGCCAGGGTCCTGTGTGTTTGGCAGTTTCCACTCAAACAACATGGTGGGGCAGGGGCAAGAGGCGGGTCATGCTATTGGTAGAAGAATTGGGAAGGTGTGCTGAGAAGACAGAACACTAGCTACCAATGCAGGGTGGTTCTACCTCTAAGAATAAATTACATTTGACTTCGACACACACTGAACCTCTGTTTTTCTACACTGGATTGAGAGCTCATTAAAGGCAAACACCTGGTCTTCTGATCTTTCTGCCACCCCAGAGCAGGCCATGGCCATGTCTCACACCCAGTAAACCCCAATAATGTTTGTTGAGTTGAATGTTCATTACTCAGGTTATTTTGCACTGATGGATTTAATATGGCATAATTCATGAAGTTTGCAAGATTTAGGATCTTTGCACATTCTCAGTGAACCATTCCTCAATGTCATCTTTCCCCCCAAAACACTTATTTACCTGCCTTGAATCTATCATTAATTCTGTAATTAAGGCAAAGAAATAAAGCAAAGATTTACTGTCACCTAGCTGCTACTTTGTCAAATTTTTATCTATTAAGGATTAGATTACCTGATAGTGCTTTATTTTGGATTAGTGAAGTCATTATATTGATTATGAAAAACACTTTTTAAGATTTTTAACTTGCCAAATTCAATATTGCTATATTTTATGTTAAGTGGCTGGCCTTTTGATTCCCATGGCAATATTAGACAAAGTAGTTAACAATATTCCAATAAACTATTAACTTAAAAGAGAAGTGTTTATTTTAGATGTATTTTCCCAAGCTCACTGGAATAAAAAGTCATTTCCTTTAATGTAGGAGTGTTTTGAACAACATATAACTAGTTTGCCCTATTGGGCACCAGGAAATGCTGGATGTGGCGTGTATTCAAGGCCTGTGGGGTAGGGGAAAGAGATGGCTTGGCAGCAGAGCTCCCTCCCTTCAGGCTCCAATGAGAACTTGGTTGTTATCCTTGGTCCTACTTCTTGCTCTGCCCTATATCCTACTCTACAGATCCCATCCCCTAAATTTTATCTGACTCTGTCTCCTCATCGTTATGCCCGTTGCCAGCACCTTAGTCTAGACCTGCATTATCTCTTCCTAGACCAGAGGTTGGCAAACTTTCTGTAAAGGGCCAAATAGGAAATATCTTAGACTTTGTGGTCATACAGTCTCTATCCCAACTACTCAATGCTGCCATGCTAGAAGCAGCCATAGACACCGTGTCAGTGAATGAATGTGGCTGTGTTCCAACGAGCCCCCAGGCTGTGGGCTGGGTTTGGCCAAAGCATCCTTTAACTACCTCATCCAGGGGTCAGCGGCCTGTGAGTTTTTCTTCTTTATATCCCCAGGTCCTTACAGAGTATCTGGCATGTAAGAAACATTCAATAAAAGTTTGCTGAAAGAATGCATGAGTTCCTTAGCCCAAGCGTATGTACCTATGACGTCATTCTATTACTGAACTGCCAAATATTATTTTCAATTTCATTAACCTAAGATGAAAAATTTGGAGCTCTTTTTAGATTTACTAAAATTAAAAAATGCATTTACCTTCTAACAACACGATCTACATGTTTGTTTATTGTTCTATGTACACTTGTTACAGAAACACAGACTCCAGCAGCTCTTACTGTAAGCATCATAAAACACGTTTCTCTTGGGGATAAGTTTGATAGGGGCGGAAAAAATCAAACTTATTGATTTGTGAGGTATTTTGTTTTTTGTTTAAACAAGAGCATCACTGACATAAGACATAAGTGAATGTTGAAAAGATCTGCTAGCTGGCAGGAAGAATATCATATTAAATTTTGTGTTTGGTCAGACATGTTATGGATATCTTTGGGGTTAATCATTCTTGGAAGAAATTCCTCACCTTGTTACTCTAAGTAACCACAAGAAGGCTTTGCCTTAGCTGTTTGTTTTTATGGAGAAGGTTGCCATGGGTCACACAGCTTCCCTCAGCCTAAACATAGCTCCATGCTGAGTGTATGTGTGTGTGTGTGTATGTGTGTGTGTGTGTGTGTGTGTGTGTGTGTGTACCCCTAGGAACTGGCATGAAGGTCATGTGTCCTATACTGAGCAGACACAGTTATGACCAGGATGAACTTCTGCATCAGAGTAAGATTTGGGTAAATTATCCACCAGCCCCACTAGCAAACTCTTCTAAGGCATTGTGCTTTTGAGAAACTATTAGAGGATCACAGAACCAAAATACCACCCAAACAGTCAAAGAAGTTTTGGGCTAGAACCCTGTGCACTCCACAGGAGCCAGGTAGGTGCTGGAGTCAGCTCCTACCGGCTCAGGAGACCCAACTATGCACCTCTCTTCCCAGCGCCTTCACAATGGCAGCTTGAAGTCAGTCAGGGTGGGAGTGTCTGCACAGTGGATGCTGGTGAACCACCTAAATCAGGTCTTTGTCCCAGGGAGGGCCTGTTGTTTAACTGTTTCCAGCGCACCACTGACTAACTCCCTTGTAAAGTCCACGTTTTCTCCTCCTCTCACACCAGGATGTATTAAAAGACAGAGCGACTGACCACCTATTGCATCACTTCTAACACCGTGGGTTTCAGAAAGATCAATATTAATTTGTTCTTGCCTTCAACGAGTATGTCTGGAAGATCAACTATGGACATATGAAAAGATAACTAATAATGTCAACCTCTCAAAGTGACCTGGTGTAAATTTCTTAACCTCCCTGCATCTAGGTTTTCTCATCTGTAAAATGGCAATAAAATTACTTTGCAGAGGAGACAGGGGAATGAAATTAAATAATGTATATAAAGCATCTAGCATGTAGCAAGGGTGGTAGTATGTGCTTAATAAAAACTGGCTATTATTATTATTATTTATATTATTATTAATCAACTGGGGAAGAAAGAGGCTGGAGATGAGGAGAGTAGCAGGAAATTAAGGTTTGAGGCAAGTAAGTCTGTGGCAGGAATTTCAGCCCAGAGACCACTACACAGTTAAATTTCCTTGTCAGGCATCGGTCTACTACCGAGGCCCGAGTAACATAAGAACCTGAAAATCGGGAGGCTTGGCTCTGCTCTTCTGCCTGTGGGTCAGGCTTCTCTCAGAGCCTCATCTATCCCAGAACTCAAAATAGGAGCAAGAGAGAAATAGCTGTTACCAAATCCTACTCAGCTCACCCTGTGCTGGTTTCAGGAACCTCCACAGCATAAGGTTTGTGTAAAGGAAGGAGGCCACAGTTCATGGAGCCAACAATGAAACTGGTGTCTAAGGAAGCAAGAAAGAATCACATGCCTATTGGAAGGGCTCTGAGCTGACTGCCCCGCTGCTGGGCTTTGGATAGGCAGCCCTCTTTACAGTAAGTGGGTCGCTGTGGACGTTCTGAGCAAACACGAAGGAGAGAGGAGCTAAGCTCGCGTTTCCTCCCAGGAAGTAGAAAATATGACTTCATGTGCATTTCTGGAGGATTATTTTAACAATTGAATTGACTTTTATACCTCCCTCTCCATGGAAATCCAAATATATAAAAGGAAGAATGTTTTGATTTTTACACAGTAGGATTTAGAAATGTATCTCTTTATATTTTCAAAAAACAGGGTGAGTGGGCAGTTTGCTAACAATGGGCTTCTTTGAGATAGTATCACCCATAATTACCACTGGATGTGGGTTATTGTATCAGTCAGTATTCTTAGTCATAAGCAACAGAAACCAATTTTGCCATTTTAATTATATTGGGAATTGATTACAAAGTAATTGACAAGCTCAAAAACTCCCTTGGAAGGGTGGAGAACCAGGCTTGGAAACTATGCAGCCACGAACCCCCTCCCCTCACCCACTCCAAATAATGCCACTGCTGCTGCAGCAGAGACACTCCTGATATCAGACATCACTGGGCCTCATGTTGCTGCTGCCAGAGCCACTGCCACTATCATTGCCACTTGTGGACACTGGACCTAGCTCCTGCCTCCGTGGATATTGCACCATCTCTATTTCTTCGCACTCCTGGCTTCTGACTCAAGGTTTGCCAACGGTGCATACGATTGGTGGAACCTAGGTGATATGCCCATTCTGAACTGTGCAGGAATCTGGAAAAGTGAGAAATTGGCATATTCCACTTTTGTACTGAGAGGTGAGTTCTGCCATTTAAGGTAGGAAATGCCAAAAACATAAGAAAAAGGTTCAAATGCTTAAGAATGTTTTTGGCCACAGAAATAGTATATCCAACTAAAAGGGGCTTAAACGAGAAGAACTTACTTTTTCATATCATGAGAAGTCTAGACCTAAGTGGTTCCAAGTTTAGTCAATGTAACCACAAAGAAATGGTATTAAAACCCCAGGTGCTTTTCATGTTTTTTGCTCCACTGTCCACAGAGCCCTGGTTTTCATTTTTAGGCGTGGCCCCGTGTGGTTACGAGGGCATGGCTATAGCCTTAGACATTACATCTTCATAGAAGCAAGTTCCAAGTGTAAAGAAGGGTGTTTCTCTCTGCATATCTTTATCAGGGAGAAAAACTTTCATGAGAAGTTATATAGGAAGCATCCCCTCGTGTCCCATGGGCCAGGATTAGGACACATACCTTTGTCCTTGTTGCAGAGGAGGCTGGGAAACTGAGTACCTGACGTTTTTAGCCTCTATAATGCAATGTAGACTCTGCCACAAAAGAGACAGAGTTGGGGAGCAGCTGTTAGGTAGATACCCAACAAGGTCTGCCATTGCCACCATCCTTAGAAATGTCAGGTGCTACTAAGCTGATGGTATTCAACAGAATTACCACTGGATTTCACCCTGCATGAAAATTCCAATCTTCCAGCAACATGTGCCTGGTGTGTTTCGTTGGAAAGGATTCTGAAGTTCTGCCTGAGCTCAATAACAAAGAGTGGTATCAGTAGTTAGTGATGTCTGCCATGGGAACGGGAGAAGGAAGCATCAGCACATGGGCCGTAATTTGCCATACACACTTTGGAAAGGGACTAGCCTGTTTTATCATCTCTCTTCATTTCCTTGCAATGCATTTCAATCTGCTTTTGGAGAGCTGGGCACACCAGTGTCATTCTAGTGGGGACAGTGACAAGCTTCTGTGGTTTCTCACACATACGGCACCATTCTGGTTCCTCTCTTCCTCACGTCCAGGCTGTTCCTTTGCCACACTTTTTCAGCTGAAATGATTGGAATGAATCATTGGCCCAGGAATAAATGCTGGTTGATACCAGTAGTGGCTGGGGAAGATCAACTGTATTATGTGTACAATCTAATGTTTCCTTCTTCAAATGTTTATTTCACCTGTGGTGGCAACTCTTAGTTAATTTGCTCTTGTCTCTTATGCTCTCATGGTGTAAATTTTGCTCCTGATATCCAGGGATATTTAGTTCAAATCTCTGTACTCCAAGATAAAAACTAACTCACTCATTTGTCCTTCCTCAGTGCATACCTGCAAAAAAAAGTATTAATAGTAAACACTACTCCAATCACAACTCTTACCACCACTAATGATATGTAACACAATACAGTAAACTTTACAGTTTGCAAAACAACTTCCACACATGTTATTGTTTAAGTTTCAAGAGTGACAACAGTCTTGTGAGTTAGTCAGTGTGGTAATAACAGTAACTAACTTTATGGAGTCCTTCCAACCTTCTAATCACTGTGTCAAATGTTTACCTGCCTATGTTCATTCGTTAATTTAATCCTCGCCACAATATTCTAAGGGAGGTACTATTGTTTTTCCTATTTGTCAAATGAGGAAATTGAAGCCTAAAGAATTTAACTTCCTTAAAATCACACAACCTGTAAGTGTTAGACCCTGGATTCAAATACCTGTCTGTCTTACTCTAAAATCAAAGTTTTACTCTTCCTTTTGTAGTGCTCTTTAATGTTATTATTTTTATTTTAGCGTCATTGTTATTCCCATTTTGGAGCTGAGGAAACTGATGTCGAATGATGATTGGGAGTGGTTCATCCAAGGCCACGCCACTGGTAAAGGGCAGGGCCACCCAAGGCCTCTTAATCCATTACCTCAAGGGCTGACGACAGATGACTGCTGCTACTAAAAGGTAAGGTTACAGCTTTTACAGAAGTTAGAGATTGGAATATCATTGTTTAATTGCTTAATTCATCACATGTGACCACTTTATCCGAGTTTCCAAACAGAATTCCACATAGCACAGCTGAAAGGTAACAGGCTGGAAGCAGATCTACCTGGATTAAAATCTTGGTCAGTTGCTTGACCTCTCTAAGCCTCGGGTTCTGTATTTGGGAAATAGAAGCTATTTCTTAGAATTGTTTGAGGGATTAAATTAGATAATCTCATGAACTACTTACACACTGCCTAACACTAAAGTATGCTGACCATCCTTTCTCATCTCCACATACCTGCCTTCTTTTTCCTGTTTCGAAAAGGTCTGCACTTCCCACAGCCTTATCCAGGAAATTTCAGGAATAAGGTGAGCCCTGGTCATGGGTTTTCCCATAGGCATTGACCAGAAGCCTTGGTACTTTCACTGTTTTGCACCAAATGCAACCACAACGGCTTTGGCCTTGTAAAACAAAGACAAATTATATTAGTTGCCCATGTCTTTGTATCAGACAATAAATATCAAGTCTCAGCGAACAATTTCACCTATGTTTGGAAGCAAGATGGCTTCTTAAGTATCAGAGGATTTCAAACCCAAGACTTTGCACTGCGGGTAAAGACAAAAAGGCTGAGTCCATTAATGGTTAACAGTAGTCAATATTTATTCATTTAGTCTCTCGAAAGTGAATCCTGAAACTTTCAAATGACAGCTACAATTGAGTTATTATGCCAGACTGCTGGTGACTTAGGACAGCGTCCCTGCTAGTCACCTATCAATCGTTATGTGTGGGCCCTCCATCAAGTGACTTAGAGGCTGAAGTCATTCCCATCTAGACACTAAGGTCCATGAGGGTGGGAGCTTATAGCCTGGTACACAGCAGGTGTCCAGTAAATGTTGATGTTGGATGTTGCAGACAAAAGGATGGATGGTCCCAACTTCCTCAAAGTGGAGATAACGTGGGAAGGAGACTCCCAGGGAGTTAGACACCACAGGTGCAAAAACAAGTGTTGCTTCCTCTGGGTTTTTGGCAGAAACTTTCCCTCTCAAGTTATTTTAGCACACACGTAAAAGAAAAAACTGGATAAAGGAAGTGAGCTTCTTGGATGACATCAATTCTGGCCAGCCACAGCCAGAGGAGGGGCCAGGGCCAGGCTTCAGGACCAGCCACAGTCACAATGACAACAATGCCACTTCAGTTTCACACCCACAGTCTCCTATCATGGGGTTAAGAAGGAAGTGAAACCAGAAGTCAAAAACCCTATTTTAGGTTTTTCTTTTTTGAACAAGATGAATAAGCATGAAACAAAATTTCCCTCCACTCTACAACATCCTTGGGCAATTAGTAATAACTTCATTTCAAAATCCTACAGATTTCATATAAAGCTGCCACCGATGTGTTTAGTAAGAGTCTGTAGGGCAGACAAAAGCAAAGGACCTACTGCGTGCCAAGCACAATGCAAAATGTTTTTGCAATTACTCTTCCTTACTCTCACAACATTAAGGCTTAGGGACATCACATAAGTCACCCAAATTTGTAAAGTAACAGAGTTGAGATTCAAATCTAGATCTAAAATAAAATACTAGGTTTAAATAAGAAATATTCAGGAAAGTGAAGAAGAAAAGTAAAATGGAATAGCACATTGGCTTCTCCTGTATAAACTATAAGTAACAATACGATGTACACATACATTTGTGTTTTGGTTTATTGACCCACAACATGTAGACCACGTGCGGGGTTGTTTTGGTTTTCTGCTACTAGAAATAGATTTGTACTGACACACCTGCAGTCCTTCATCTGGTTCCTCTTGTAATCACCGACGGTGTTTGCCACAAACTTTACCAGTCAGTGTTTCCCAAACAGTGCCTTCAAGAGTGCTTGTCAACAGGAGTTATAACCTAAAATGCCTTGCATGTACAAATTTAAATTAGACAGAATTAAGCAGTTTTATCTAACAAAAGACTTTTCAGTTTTTGGAGTCTTTAATCTGCTAATACATATGAATTGTCAAGAGTTGTGTAGTATTTAATCCCCAAATCCCAAGTTGTGTAGTAAATAATTCCAAAATTATTTGCACTCACAATCTCTTTTTTTTTCACCGCATTTATTGTTTTTTGCAAGGTCAGTCCTGAAAAACCATTTCTGTCTAGGCATCTTGTCCACAATTCCAGGAGCTGCCATTAGATGAACCGTGAACTTGTTCTTGGTGACTAGTGCAAACGTTTTCTACTGCAACTGGTAACCTAGACGAACTCAGCTCCTGAGATCCCCAGACTGGCACTATCTCCCAAGCTACAGTCACTCCACAAATGTTAAACAATAATAACTTTTCATACAAAGGACTTTTTAGCTTTATTTTTAAAGTAGTGAAAAAGCAGTTTATTAGAAGAAAAAGTAGAGTTCAAAGAGGTAGAAGTGGGCCCAAGCAGAAAGCAGTGGCTCAAGGCCATTATTAGAAGAGAAAGTACACTCCAAAGGGTTCGGCATGGGCCCCGAGCAAAGGCAAGGCTCAAGAGGGGGCCATGAGTACTTTTAAATTTTCAACTCTCACCCACATACCAGGCCATAGTCAGCAATTTACCTGTTGATTTCCGTTGAGGGGAGAGACCGTGTCTCAAGCATCTTCCTATCTGCTTCGTTAACCCAGTCATGTCTGTTGAAATAATCCTGTTAGATTGCCTACTCAACTTTCCAGGAAGGCAAAGCAGGTAGGTGCTTCTCTCTCCAACTGACAGACGTTTAATGAAACTGAGACCCACAACGCTGCATCTCTAAGTTAGGAAGCAACACAGCCAGGATTAGAATCCATGACTAGGAATCATTCTCCTAAAGACCTGCTGGCATAAAGCTCTAAATTATCACCGAATGATATTCTAGAGATAAACATTTTTTGAGACTGAGACTTAGAAAATGACCAAATGCGTCTATAACTCAATGAACACAGGCACAAAATACCCATGTAGGAGGAACACACAGCCCCTCCCACGTCACCAAACTCTCTGAATAGACCCAGAGGGTAGTTACAAGAGCTGAAGATGTTAACATACAAGGAAGAATAAAACAAACTCTTTCACCACTGAATAAGTGAGAACAGGAAAATACAGAACCATTCTGCCACAGCCCATAAAAAAACCAAAAACATATGCATATTGAAATCATTCCTACTTGGGCAATTATACAGAACTCCCTTCTGCTGTTGTACTTTTCAGAACTGTGACAGGGAATTATCCAACTGACCAAAATTCTTCACCAATTACTCTCAAACCTTTGTCCGGGGGTGGGAGGGGCGTAGGGCAATAATGGAGATATTAAATATTTTATTGATTTAATTTAGGGAAAATATTCATTCCATGTGCCTTTGCAGCTTGAAGGCACAATTAAGGGGCTACTGAGACCACTGCTGAGGGACCATGGGACACTGGAGCGTCGCCTTTTCCCGAGGTTCTTGATCAAAGCTTCCCAGCTGGCCTGCATAGGGAGGGAACAAAAGACTGTCTAATGATCCAGTTACTTCTCCTATCCCCGGTTATGCAGGAATGGGATTAAACACAGCCCTAGCCAAAATACTAGCCCATACAGCCAAGATGTTGAAAAAAAGCTTCTGTAGTCTGTCGTTTTGATAAAATACTTTTATTTTGGAAAAACCTAGAATTAGGAGCATTCCCAAGGGAATGCATTTGCTCCACACTGTGATTAGCTAGGAGCAGGAGAGAAGCACATGATTTGTATGATAACAAGAGAAACTTCCCTCTGCAAAGAGCCATTTCAACATTCCCATGTACTCAGGATGGTAAACCCGAGGAAACTCTGACAAAGAAACTGTAACGTGTGCTCATAAATGATCAACCAAGCCCAGATTCGGAATATTTAGTGATAGAATTTATCTCTAGGGAGTGTCTAGACTGAATGAGCAGGTGAAATCGTGGAGTCATAGGATATTAGACTTAGTGCTCCAGTGATCTCTGAACCCATCCTCATTAGAGAGTTGGCCAGACTGGGAGCTGCCCTGCTTACTCAGCTGAATTGCATTCCTGGGAAGGAAGTGGGTCTCCAGATAATCTGATCCAGAGCTTCCTATCCTTTTATGAGAAGCAGTAAAACACTGCGGTTAAGACTGCCCGGTGGAATCTTGGCTTGGCCATTAAAATCTACGGGTTGAGCAAGTACCTTGAACACCTGTGATTTGAACTAATACATGGAAGCATGGAGAAGAGAACTTGACTCACAGAACAGCTCAGTAAACAGCAGCTGGGTAGCTGTACACCTTAGACCCAGACAAGAGAGTTCCCTGCCCTGGCCCCAGGCTTTCCAGGGTCCCACCGTTGGGGCAAAAAACGTGCCCACCTGGAGCCCATGTCCCTTTTTCTAGACCATGGTCTAGGTAATTGGGAGTCTGAATTTCCTGCCCAAACTGCCTGTTCTCACTTTCAGGGCCTACATGGATCTATTTCCCAGGTTCTGTCCTCCTGAATGGATCACACGTCGTGGTCCAAGGGCAAAGAGGGGCAGCTGTTGATGGGGTGTGGATGGAGCTGGCAGGTCTCTCGCATGTTGATGGGGAAAAGGGAAGAGGGCAAGACAAGCTGAGAGCGGCCTGGTCCTGCACGACTACATGGTGTTACTAGCCTCAAAGTGACCAGAAATCCTAAACTTGAGCCTGATCTTCAGGTCGTTATGAAAGTTTATTTGCAAAAGCAAGAAGACAGGGACATATTTTGTTTAACAGTTTGATGACTAACTTTAAAATATTTAGACCTACGGTATGTGGGCCTCCATTTGTGCTTTTGCCTGACGCCTCACTAATGTCAGGGGCAGACCTGACTCCTACAGTCATTGAGATTTTCATTGCACCAGCCACTCTGGCAGAGATCCTGGATTCTATCATGTTGGACACTAAAGTCCAGATCCGCAAGATGCACATGTATATGGCTTCATTATTAATATTTATGCTTTAACAGAAGCTTAAACCAAACCTTAAAGGAACAAGAGCCTGTGGCACGAGCAGGCCACTGGATATCAGAGAGTGGCTCACAGCAAAAACATGTCTAGAGCCAGTGCAGCCCTAGGGAAATGGTTATCTTGGCCCCGCAGAAGCAGGTGTTGGCAGATCCTTCTCAGGGCTTCTTCCTTCATGAGGCTCCACTACTCTCTCCATCTCAGTTTCTCTCCCTGTGTCTTTGACACAAGTAATCCCACTTCTACGGACTCATGTGAAGAAAACAGTCAGGGTGAAACTGTGAGCCCAGGATGATGGGAGTGATGATATGTGCTTTTTCACTGACATCTTCCTAACCCCACCCCGATGCCTGGCACCAAGTGAGCACTCAGTGTGCAGTTACTGCATGTGTGAAGGAATCGTCAAGGGTTGTGAAGAAAGATGCTTACCAAGACATTATATATAACAGTGAAAATATCTGAAACAATCTAAATACTTAAAGTTAGAAAAATGATTGAATAGAATTTTGAACATCAGTATCATGGAATATTATGCAGTCATTAAAAATTATGTTTTAAAATAAATCCCAGTGGCATGGGGAAATAAAAAGGAATTTTAAATAAAAAAGCAGGACATAAAGTTATGTACAGAATATAGAGTATAGAGTAGACACCCAATTGTGTGTGAAGAAACACACACGCACACACACGTTACAGCAAGGCATTAACAGAGTTGTTATCTATAGTTGTGGAATTCTGAGCAATTTTTATTTTCCAATTCATCATTTTTGTTACTTTCAAAATTTTCTACAATATGTGTTTGTGCATATATTACTAAAAGTAATGTTTTATGATGGAACACCCCATCAACAAAGTTAAATGTGAAACAGGATGCCAAAGAAAAGTTTTGCAGCTATACATGAGTCATAAGCTTACTATCATTAATTTATAAAAAACTCACACACATGAGAAAGCAAAATTTGAACATTACCACAGGAAAATGGTGAAATATATTGTGATGATTAACTTTCCACCTAAATCCACTCTCCTCCCCTGCAGTCCTGGTTTGTGCTGGGTGGGTCTGCCCAGCCACACTGCTTCCCAGCATCCCTTGGAAGGAGGCATGGTCCTCAAGTTCTCTCCAGCAAAGAGTGGTAGAAGTGGAGTGCACTGATTTTATGCTTGGCACTAAAACCCTCTGGGGTAGTTAATAAAGCAGTAGAACCCCATTTCCAAACTTACATATGTAGGTTTCCCCTACTGTATGAAAATAGAGCTTTCCTATGAAACCTTTAATAAGCCAAAATGGTGTAAAGTGAAGAGTGTCCTCCACATTCTGAAAGTTTGTGTCTCTCCACTTTGCTTTTACAAAAGACCTACATTACTATCTGCTTTCACTGATTAAAAGAAACCCAAAGAGGATTTTTGCTTTTACAAAAAAATGCCTGTACTTTCCTTTTTTACAAAAAAGACTGTACTAATGCAAGTCTTTTGTAAAAGCCCAGGAGTAATGCGAACTTTCAGAAAGTGGGAAAAACCTATATTGGGCTATTAGCATGAGCTCAGCACTCCCCAGACATGACCTCATTTAATCCTACCAATAACCCCATGAGGCAGGTTAAGAAGAACCTCAGTGTTTCCTTCCCATGTAGGGAGAAACCCAGTTCTTCCTTACTGTGCCTTTCTTTCTCGTGTTTCTCCTGTGAGTCTTCTTTAATTTCAAACTACAGATGCTCCTCGACTTACCATGGGATTACTTCTCCCAATAAACCCATTATAAATTGAAAATATTGTAAATCAACATGCATTGAATACACACTCCCTACCAATCATCATAGCTTAGCCTAGCCCACCTTAAACGTGCTCAGAACACTTCCATTAGCCTACAGTTGAGCCAAATCACCTCACTGCTGTCTCCCAGCATCCGGAGAGAGTATCACACCACATATTGCTATCTTAGGGTAAGATCAAAATTCAAAACTCAAAGTACGGTTTCTATTGAATTCATATTGCTTTCACACCAGGCAAGTCAAAAAAGTGTAAGTCATGAACCCTTTATACTATCACATAGAGAACACTCATACTTCTGAGACTTCTGATCACCAAATGTATGGGTGTTTTCCTCAAACCAAGCAATTCTCTGGGACACCAGTTGGGTGTCCTACAATTTAACTCAGTTCTGACAAGATCTACCTGGAGGTAGCATCAGATCCCACAGGTTAAGGATTCAGTCCTATGGAATTGCCCACCACGCTGCTTCAGATGCCCGTTGCAAACACGGGTTATCACCTGTGCTTCTGACTGACCTGCTAAAAATTGCAGATTCCAATGACACCATCCAACTCACAATGCCAATCACATGTTCAGGTTGTTACCTGTACTTATGATCAGAGGTTCCCATCACCCCCCTCCTTGGGTTTAATTAATTTGCTAGAGCAGCTCACACAACACAGGGAAATACTATGTTTATCAGTTTATTAAAGGCTGTGATAAAGGCTACAGATGAACATCCAGCTGGAAAAGATGCCCAGGGCAAGGTAAGTGGGAAAGTGCACGGAGCTTCTGTGACCTGTCCAGGTGCACCACTTCCCCAACACCTCAACATGTTCACCAACATGGAAGCTCTCTGAATCCTGTACTTTTGGGTTTTTGTGGAGGCTTCATCACATAGGCATGATAGATTATAAGCTCCATTTTCAGCCCTTCTCCCTTCTCAAGAGAATAAGTGAGGGCTGAAAATTCCAAGCTTCTAATCATGGCCTGGTCTTTCTGGTGGCCAGCTCCCATCCAGGAGCCCACCTAGAGTTTCCTCATCAGAACAAAAGACACTCCTATCACGCAGCAGATTAGAAATGTTTCAGGAACGCTGTGTCGGGAACTGGGATCACAACCAAATATTAGAACAAAAGCTGCTCTAATGCTCTTACTACCCAGGAAATCATGAGGGTTTCAGGAACTTTGTGTCAGGAGAAGGGGGCAGAGACCAATATGTATTTTCTATTGTATCACACAGGTATTATTTTTCTTTCCACTTTAGAGATGAGGAAACTGAGGCTAGAGACGCAGTTTACCCTATGGCGTATGGTATGTGTATGTATAGAAATTGGCGAAATGTTATACACTAAAACATTATAGTGGTTATTTCTGGATGCTCAAATTATAAATACTGTATGTATATATGTTTTATCAGCAAACATACATTACTTGTATAATTTTTAAATGGAAAAATCTTTTAAATGACAGTCATTCATTAGAATTTTTTTGCACAGCTTAAGACATTAGCTGAAGAACTTTCAGAGGAATATATAAATTGTTTTCCCTTTTTGGGGGTACATTTTGTACATACAAAAAACAATTTTCACAACCAATATTGTAAACCAAATCTGAAAGAAGGTAAGATAAGCTAATAATTACTGGGACTTCAAAATCTATCCCGTCCCTACTGTGAGGTCCTGTGATTCCCCATCATCTTATAATGAGTGTGGCCTACTGACCTGGGTCATTGAGTTCATAACAGAGATGCCCCATGCCCCATTAGAATGTTATAAACAAGGGATAGACACACTTTTTCTGTAAAGATCCAGAGAGTAAATATTTCAGGCTTTCGGGTCATACAGTGTGTTATAATTATGCAGCTGGGCATGGCTGTACCCCAATAAAACTCTATTTACAAAAGCAGGCATGTGGCCTGGGAGCCATGGTTGGCCAAGCCCTGGCACAGAGCCTTGCTACGCAAAATATGGTCTCTGCACCAGCAGCATCCGCATCACTTGAAAATATGTCAGAAATGCAGAATCTCGGGCCCTTCCCCAGACCTGCTGATTGGGAACCTACATTTTAGGAAGATGCTCTGGTAAATTTGCATCACATTCAGGTTTGAGAAGCTCTGTTATAGAAGCTGATTCTCAGGCATGGCTGCTAACTGGTATCATCTGGGGAGTTGTTTTTGTTTGATTGTTTGTTTGTTTGTTTTAAAGTACAATCTCAGCAATTCTGATTCACATGGTACAGGATAGAGGCCAGGTACAGGGATATTTAAAAGCCCCAGGTGATTCTAATGTGAGGCCAAAATTGCAAATCTATAGACACGGTCATCTGACCATTTCTGATCGTCACTCAATAACCAAGAACACTGCCCACCAGACGGCGAACAAAACATTCTGCAGCCCTGACTCAGATATTGAGAGAGAAATGCCATTTGTTTCCATCTTGGCGGCAAGGTGGCCTCCACCCATAACCCTGTGTAGAAGCTCTGACCTGTGAGGACCCCTACCAGAAAGACAAGCTGCCACCTGCTCATTCCTGTTCTCTCAAGTTCCCTTGTGGCTTTCTCAGACTTGGCCACCAAGTACACTGAGCCCTGGGAGGTGGGCCCAGCCACACAGAATATGAGAAAATCTAGTTGCTCTGGAAAATATGGAAGTACTTAGATGTCATTAATCCAGAAAGGGTGGATGACTGGAAGTCCAGAAAAATCCCATGATGAGAAAGCCTAATCCTATTTATAAAAAGAACAAACATGAAGATGTGGAATGCTAGATGGAGTCCTTCTGAAATTTCCTGGGGGGCAGGGGGTAGGAAAGCATCGTAGCACATGCTGCTGCCCTCAGATCTGTTGGGAGGAACCACCAAAGGTGAGGCATGGTGAACGCTTATAACTTATTTGAAAATAGGGTGCTAATTGTATAGAAGCTCTAACTGGAACTGAGGACAGCCATGCTTCGTGGTAGTGACATTGAAACCTACTCTGAGGGAATCTGAGAATGAATTCCTGGAAAGCTTACATGGAGTTGGAATCAGGAATCTCTCTTCCTTCTCTCAAGCCCAACATTTTCACTCTGATCCCCAAAAAGTACCATGAAAAGGTGCAAACAGAAAGCATGGTCCACCTGGGGGGGGTGGCGCAGGGTTTGCAGAGGAGGGTGGGGTGTGGGGCGGCTGACAGGCATGCACCCTGGCATTTCTGGTGGGGACGATATTGGTCTTGACCTCTCCTCCAAAGATCTGCAGAGTCCCCTGTGGGTGCGCAGGCAGTCAGGGCACCGCAGGAGAGCAGTTCTTTTAGACCTGCCTTGTTACCCATTTGCCTGGAGATGGTGGGCAGCTCCCTTCATCGCCGGCTCCTCCCTCATTGAAAACACCCTGACGTCTGAGGTCTTCTCCAGCCCACACGTGCCTTTCAGTCCCTGACATCTGATGATTAAGTCTCTGCTGTGCTTCCTTGAGCACAAAGTCACACCCACAAACTTGATCCATATTTACTCTTGGGAGCTGGCTTCATTCTTCTACATGTCTACAGACTGAATACAGTCGACCCATGAAACGACATGGGTTTTAACTACGCAGGTCCACTTACACAAGATTTTTTTCAGTTCATATGTATGACTTTTTAAATAACATTTTCTTTTTTCTAGTTTACTTTATTATAAGAATACAGTATAGAATACATGTAACATGCAACATATGTGTTAATTGACTGTTTATCAGTAAGGCTTCCCATCAACAGGTTATTGGTAGTTATGTTTTGGGAGAGTCAAAAGTTATGCTCAGATTTTCAACTGCATTGGGGGTTGGTGTCCCTAACCCTCGTGTTGTTCAAGGGTCAACCGTACTTACAATTTGTAGGTACATTCTCACAATTAGCCCCAAAATGAGGACTACAGGTGTTCTTATCTTGGGAGACTGATCTGATGCATTATTTTCCAAGTCTGGGAAGAGGATGAGTTGGAGGCTATGGACAGGAAGTCTGTCCCTCCTCTGAAATCAATTAGCATGGGAAACCTAATCAGAGCAAAAGGAGAGGGAAGAAATAGACTGTGTTGTCCAAATTGGGAAACTAGGCATAAACTGGGGCTTTTCTGGACAAAGCAGACACATGGTCACTTCCTGCTGCCGCATCACCCTCCGTCCTTCAGCAGCATGAGATCAGAGCATGCCTCTGTTAGGTTGGCAAAGTGCGGACAGCCTCCATGAGGCCTTCAGAACATGTCGGTTTCTCTTACAGGCCACCGCAGTCCGATTTTAACACATCTATTGTGCCATACAAAGATGACTCCACCTTTCTTCTATACAACTTGTCTGTAAGAGCTCACAGCTGGGTCAGGCTATTGTCTCCAGGAGGACGAGGAAGCCCTTGTCACCTACAGCCCGGGAAATGGTTTCCAACACACCCCCTGTTACAGGCCTGCCAGTATGTACTTGTACCGATGCAACGTCCTTTGGAGCCACTTAGATGTGTAAAAATGCCCCTTTTTAGTGTTTACAAAATACTGTGGCCCAGATTGCCTCATGTCATGAAAAGTGCTGAGTAAATGCCCTTAATGAATGATTTTTTATAGACTGTGCTTTGCTGTAGGGAGGTGGAAGAGCTTGTCCCTCAGGACAAGCTGGTGATATGAACCATTTGCAGGCAGGCGAATGTTTACTAGGTTACAGAGCAGGGAGGTAAAACTAAACAACCAGAAAAATGCTCATGAGATATTCCCACTGTAGGAATGCCTCCTCAAAGTAATGGTTTTTGGGGGATCATGAAAAAAGGGGCAGAATTACAGCATAAGTTTTATCCAGTTATTTTCTTTATGACCTTGATCGCAATGCCAGATCTCACTAAGCCTCAATTTTCTCATCTGTAAAGTTAGAATAATAATAGTACATGCATCTCTTAAAGAAAAAATAAGATAACACACGCAGGGTTCTGTTAGCACATTGTACGGTCTTGATAAATTTCAGCTATTATTACTGTATCATTTCATCACTTCATGGTAAATCCCTCCAAATGCATGCCTCATGCCTCCCTACAGCTGCTGTCTGTTTTCCAGGGACCCAGCCCCCACATGCTAGGAGGACTAAGAATCCACAGAGATCCTGTCTGATGGGTCTCTACACCTGATCCTGCTGTACTTAGGGCTTTAAGTCCCTTCTAAGTCACAGACCAACATTCGGCGCCCTGTGTCCAAACTACCCCTGAAAGTCCTCAGATACCTCAAAATCAGTATATGCCAAATTTCCCCCTTCCTGCTTCTCCTTTCGTAGGTCCCTGTCAGAGAATGATACCCCTGGCTTCCCATCACCCTGGCGGGAAATCTGAATGTTGCTTTGCTCTGCCCTTGCCCTGCCCTCACCAGCAGACACACAGGATCCCGGGGTCCCACCACATGGTCCCCTGCTCTGCGTCCTTCCACAGCCCCCTGCCTATTTGAGGCCCTAGTAGCAGGTGACATTGGGGCTCTGCATCCCACTGCAGGGCCTCCAACACTGACTGTTGGTGCTGGAGTGTGAAAGCCCAGCTCCCTTGTCTGGAGTTGAGACTAAGTGGTACCTTTACCCCAAGTCCCTTTGCAGGTTGGGGCTAAAGCTTCTTTCCACAGGACATTTGCCCAAGATTGCAGCTTTGGGTGGCCTGCCTTCTTCCCCTACTCCCTCGTGGGTCACCCTGAGATCACTTCCTTAATAGACCTCAGGGTCTGCTTCTGGGATACCCAACCCTAGGCAGCCCTTAGTACTGCTGGCCTGGCCTATCTCAGCAGCCTCTTCGCTGCTCTCCTGATTGCCAATTTTTCTCCACTGAGTGCTTTTACCCACTGTTTGCAGCAGTGAAGATATTTAATGATTCTCCCATTACAAACAAGCCAAGGTTCAAATTTTCTAGAAAGAGGCATGTTGAAGAGTTCAGGGGTGAGGTGTCATGGTGGCTGTAACTTACACTCAATATACCAATAATTGTTGAATCTAGGCATTCTTCATGCTAATGCGGCTCTTTCAACTCTCCTGTATATTTGTAAATTAATAAAAAGAGGTAGAGTTATAATGTCTCTTCCCACTAATCATTAGGGAAATGCAAATCAAAACCACAAAGAGATACCACCTCACACCCATTAGGATGCTCTTTATAAAACAAAAACAAAAAAACAGAAAATAACTGGTGTTGGCTAGGACTTAGAGAAATCGGAACTCTTGTACACTGCTGGTGGGAATGTAAAATGGTGCAGCTGCTGTGCAAAACAGTTTGACCATTCCTCAAAAAATTAAGCCTAATAGAATTACCATGTGATCCAGCAACTCCAGTTTTGGGTATACATCCAAAAGAGTCCAAAGCAAGGTCTCGAGCAGATATTTGTACACCCATGTTCATAACCGCATTGTTCACAATAGCTAAAACATGGAAGCAACCCACACGTTCATTGATGGATGAGTAGATAAACAAAATGTGGCGTATACATACAATAGAATATGATTCAATCTTACAAAGAAAGGAAATTCTGACACATACTACAACGTGGATGAGCCCTGAGGACACTATGCTAAATTAAATAAACTAGTCACAAAAGTAGAACTACTTGGTGATTCCACTGATATGAGGTCTTTAGAGAAGTCAGACTCATAGAGACAGAAAGTAGAATGATGGTTGCCAGGGGCTAAGGGGAGGGAGAATGGGGAGTTAGTGTTTAATGGGGACATGGGGACAGAGTTTTAGTTTTACAAAATGAAAAGAGTTCTGGAGATGAATGTGGTGATGGTTGCACAACAATGTGAATATATTTACATTTAAAATTGTTACATTAATAAATTTTATGTGTATTTTGTCACAATAAAAAATTGGAAATATAATTTCTAATGTGTTATGCAAACCTTTCTGAGTTGTCCCCAGCCCAACTCATTCCCACCCCCCTCACTTGCCAAGTGTATGGGTTACTAAGTCATTCTGTAATGTGCCCTTTACTTTCCCTCTCTGGGAAAACTCACCCTCTCTGAAAGGATCTTCCTTCCATTTCTTACCTGCTGATCTCAACCACGCTCCAAGGACCTCTCAAATGGTCTACTCCAGAAAACTTGTGATCCTGTCACCCACCTCTGGCTTCAGCTGCATGGAACTGTGCAATCTCTTTTCCCACCACATTGCCATCACTTCCGGGGCGTGACCATGCCTAGTGCCCTTGGCCTGTGATTGGCAATCAGAACCCACTGGATGAGTGAGAAGTGCCTCCTACAACTTACTTATGTATGCAGGTAAGGATATGTTTGTTTGTCTCTGCATCTCCTATCCCTATGCAGAACTCCTGGATCATTCACTTGCTTAGTAAATATCTTTTAAATGGAAATGAGTTAGGGAGTGAAGGAAATGGGAGGCCCCATTAACAGTCAGGGCTGAAATTTTCCTCCATGTTCCAGTAAGGCCATAGAGATTGTTAAAACACACCAATGCTTTCAGACTGGCTGGCAACTAGTTGTGGGTCCTGCCCCCTAGTGCCCCCTCTGTGCCTTGGTCCCTCTCCTAGCACCCTGAGATCTCTCCATGAGTCAACACCTAAAGGGTAACCCCTGGCAGAGGGGAGAGCCTCTAGGACCCCACCAAACACCCAATGCCATCCTGTGGTGCCCATGCTTTGCATGTTGCTATGTATTCTATGGTAAAAATTCCATTTGTGTTGATAGTTTCACGTAAGAACAAGTAGCAAAAGAAAAAGAAAAATAATTCCTGCCACGAGATCACAGATTCAGAATGTGCTGGCCGGAGACTCTCAGGGCCCTTTCACCACGATTCAGCCCTGGGCCCCTAGCAGATGTGTCTCAGGTGCTCAGGTACTCCTACGAGAAGGGTAAGACAGTCCTGGCAAGAAGCAAAATGTGGGCGGCAGCCTCCTGGGCACAAAAGTGCTCTTGGCTTTCTGACAATGGGGAGTGAATCATACATGGCTTTGGAAAGCTTTCTGCCAAACACCCACCTGGGATGGCTCTGACGAGTGCCGTCTGCAATCAGAGCAACCAAGCACTGGAAGGAGCTTGCTGGACTGGCCGAAGGACAGACTGTTGTACTGTCTGAGCTGACCCAGCAGGCTATATCACATGCAGCATTTGTTCACGTAATACCAAAGTGGTGGTATTTTTTCCTAGCAGCACAGAAATGATGCATACTTAGCATTCTAAGAAGGAGATCATCGTTGAAGATTACCTTCAAGTGCAGACACCCTGAGTAACTTCAGGCTGGTTTGGACATGCAGGATTTGAAGCAGAGAACAATAAAGGTAGTTTACAGGATTAACTAGGACACGAATCAGTACAATTTGTCAGATACTGCAATATTGGTTTTCAGGCTAATTTTTGCACAGCAGAGGCGATTGGGGGCTGGGAACCATTGATGGAGTGAGAGAAATAACATCATATCGAGTGATCAACGCCACAGCCCCCAGAGGATGCATTCCTCGGCCTTATATTGATCACCCAAATCTCAGCTCATTTAGCAGCACAGGACTGCCGATGTCATAGCTGTGGAGAATTCGAGCGACAATGTATTCTTGGATAAATGAGGAATAAGCTACGTGCATGCGCGCATGTGCACACACCCAGACACTATGAGAGTTTCATGCCTTGATGTTGCATAAAATAAATTAATGCAAATGTGGTTTCAAAAGGAGACATGGATTTCAGTTATCAGTAAGAGAATGACAGTCGAAAATACCTCACTGTAGCCCGAACTTGATTAACGTAAACACATCCTGCTCTCTTGGTAAAGAAGGGGCTGTATTTTTATCCCAAGCAGGCAGCCTCAGGTGAGATGAGCGTACGTGTGGGCAGGCGTGTAATCTATCAGCATTTAGCCATGCGTGTAGTTACACATCCTTGCTGATTTCATCGCATTTTGTTTTCCTGGAAGGAACTTCAAGCTGCTGCATGAAAATTACGTGTTAGAGGTGGGAAAAAAGAAACAAACAGAAAAAGCAGCTTTCTCAACTAGTTTTCAGTAGTAGAGAGAGGTACTGTGGGAGTATGAAAACTGTTTCTTCAACAGTTGAATAAAATAACACATGGAGAGAAGAATGCCGTTGAGAGGACAGGCCCAGGACATTTGCTGCCAACACATCAACCACCCGCAGACCCTTGAAAAGGAGCTTCAACCAGCAGTGGCTTCAGTGCTGGGCAGCCTCACACCAGGGAGGAGAAACCCTGAGGAAAGTGCGATCTCAGGGCTTTGGCTCAGGTTTCCAGCTGGTTGGCACGGACTCCAGAGGAAGGCCTCGGACAGAGACCCACAGCCGGGGAGGCTATTTACCAAGCAGCCCTTTATTGTCCTTGGGGTCACTTTGGCAACTCTCCGTTTTCTCCTTAGAATTTCATGGCCCTGTCAGAGTCTTCACTTCAAGCTCTGTTCACATCCAAAGGACGTCGTGCTTGCCTGGGATGCAGAGCTGCCCAGGATGACAGGCCCAAGAGCTTGGGGACGCATTGCTCTGCGCATGTGTGCTAGGTGTGTGTTGGGTGTGTGTGTGTGCATGCACATGCACGTGTGTTAAGGGGCTTATGCAAGGAAAACATGCATACCTCAACGTCTCTCAGCTCTCCTAATGTCACTCCTGTCCTCACCCAAGCGTTTCTTCCTCCCCATTCCTCTCTCTTTGACAATATTTTAACTAGTGTCTTGAGTTTCAAGTTCCTGTGAGCAAAAAGTTCAGCCCCTCAAACTCAGTTGAGCCACAGATGAGCCTCTCCTCTGTCCCCTCCCATGCTCCCACCTATGTCACAACTGCCATCGCAGCGGGGAGCAAAGCTCACAGCCACTGTTCATCTCTCCCAGGTCCCCACACCTAGTTAGTGCCGAGTGCTGACACCAGTCCCTTTTCCATGTTCTCCATCCCAGATGGCTGTTTCCTTCTGTTTCCACTGGTACTCTCGGAGTCAACAGCCTCCTACCTGTTCTCCCTGCCCCCAGCCACAGACTGTCCTCCACAATGCTTCCTACAAATACTAAAAACTGTCCCTTAATAACACCTCCTTTACACCACTGCCAGATATCTGTCAGGACCGGTCTGCTCCTGTCACATATGCTCCCCAATATATACGTGCATGCACACAAACACGCACCCACATGCGCCCATAAGAACGCACACAACACACATGCGCGCACACACACACCAGCACGCACATGCACTCCTGTCAGCTCTTCACACTATTCAGAACAACACTTGTAAACAATGCTCATTCTGGCATGCAAGCCTCCACACAGTTATCTCCAACCTACTTATCTAGCCTTTTCCTACTAGCCCTCTGCTCCAAAGATCACACATTTAGGGGCTATTTGAAATAAGCTCATCACTTGTTGTGGAAAGAAATTTTCAGTCCAGTATTTTGTGGTGTGGGCAACAGAAGCCATACACGCATATACACATATATAGACACACGCGAGAAATATAACACATGTCTATATCTTTATATGAAGAAATAAAATTGTTCAAATGCCGGCTGTCTGCCCTTCTAACATTTAGAGTGGAGTCAGGGGTGAGGTTCCACAGGATTTAGAAGCTGATCGACCAGCTCACTTTCGGCATCCCTATCCTGGCTCTCAGCATATCAGGCTGCGATCCCTGATTTATTTATCTGTCCCCGACTGGATGGAGATTCCTCAGGGACAGGGGGCACGTATTCTTCATCTGTGTTTTCTCAGTGGTCAGCACAGAGCCAGCTCTCTGGAAGAAGTGCGAGCAGGGCTTGGATCCCCTCAATCTCCTGTAGTGAAACAGGATCTCAGGAGCAGGTCTGCTCTGGGGAGGTGGGGAGGCGCAGCAACAGTGATGTGGTATGAGCTTCCATGAGTCTGCACTTGCAAACAGCTTTTAAAAGCAACTTGCAGGTAAGTTTCCAAAATTCTTTAGGCAAACTTTTTTTGGGGTATGAATGGTTTTCTTAAGCCAATCCACACTACTGTAGATTCCTTAAAGACAATGAGGCAGGGGCAGGCCTGAGGAAAGATGGCCAGGATGCTGTGATGGGATTTTAGGTCTCAGACCTAAGTGTTCCCAAACATCTTCCCATACTAAGCTTGCCAGAGTGTCTGCTTTATCTCTTTGGGGTGCGGCTGTGGTTCTCAACCCAAGTAGTCTGCACATTAGAAACACCAGCCCCAGGAGATTCTAATGTGCAGCCTGGGTTAAGAAACACAGCCGCAACCCTGTGAAATCTAACCCCCCCCAAAAAAAACAAATGAACAAACAAAACATAAACAAACTCAGATTCAGAGAACAAACTGATGGTGTTGCCAGGTGGTGGTGGGGAGGGGTTGGGGGCCCGGTGAGAAAGGTAAAGGGATTAAAAAATACAAATTGGTAGTTACAAAATAGTCATGGGGATGTAAAGTACTGCATAGGGAATATAGTCAATAATATTGTAATAACTATACATTGTACTAGGTGGGTACTAGATTTATCGGGGTGATCACTTCGTAAGTTATATAAATGTCTAACCACTATGCTGTACACCTGAAACTACTGTAATATGTATGTTAACTGTAATTGCAAAAATAACAATAATGAAAAAAATTGCTGAAAAAAAATCACCTGGAGAGCTGGCAATCAAAGCTTGCAGCAAAGATTCTGGTTTAATGGTCTGGGGTGGGCCTGGGCTTCAGTTTTAGAAAAGCTGCCCAGACAAGTCTAATGGGCAGTTAGGATTGAGAACCTTTGCTAACCCACAGAGTTTCACTTGCCAGTTCCCAACCAGTGTTAGTGAAATTATTCTCGGAGGGTTCATGTCAGTTGAAGGTACTAATAGCACTTGCTTCTATTTACATTTTAAAATAATAAATAAATAAAATAACTATTCTTAGATCTCCCCTTTTGCAACCCAACAGCTCACACCTCTAAGTATTCAGGGAGTGAGCCCACTTGGTGGTCTGTGAAGGAGTGTTCAGATTTTGTCACTCAATTTGCTGAGTAAAGCTGGCCATGCTGGTGCTTCCGACAGCCACCAGATTTTGCATTATTCTTCATTTTAGTTTCACATTGTTTATTTCATGCTCATAATGAACCATTGGTTAAACAAACAAGGCATTTGGAATACTGGCATTTAAATACAAGTTTACAAAGAAAATAAAATAATCATTCATCAAATAAACCTCAAAAATTTTATCAGCTACATTCATTGAATTGAAACGACATCAAAGTCTCCAATATTTCAAAACCATTGTCCTAAAGCGAAAATATAGTGAATAGTTTATCCAATTGCTTTTCCATTTATTGAAAATAAAACAAGTGAAACATCTTCTCCCTATCATTTTAAAACAAAAAGTGAAAATTATAAAAATATTAAGTCCGTGATCCATTTACGGCTAACCATGGCTAAATCTCAGGACGCATTTTAATATTCGTTTTTAGCTAAACCAAAAACAATATAACAGGTCGTTTTACAATTGGTTTGTCAACAGTTGTACTTTTTAATATAAAATGAAAGTGTGTTAAATAGTATAAACCATGAATTGAGAAAAAGTAAAAATACATCTTACAAATTATAGTCATCATTAATATTACTTTAGAAATACTTTATCATATCCTTTGAGAGCATGTTGATTTGTATTAAGATACTAGAAACAACTTTTGGTCAACCTCATGTAAAAATAATAAAATTGTTATTTTTAATTTTGAAGGAGATTTTTCAGATTATGAAAGAAGTATGTGTCAAAAACTTTGGGGAAATGGCATCTTTTCCCGACCTTGACTACAATCACGGAGGGAGTTTGTTAAACAAAGAGACTTCTGATTCAGCCCAGGTCCATGAATCAGAGTGTCCAGGAGATGCTGGGGCCCCTCTATTTTTAATAAGCACCCTGGATGATTCTGATGATGTGCCTGGTGTGGAAAACACTCATCTTGTCAGAAAGCAGTTCCCCAAAATGAAGCCTGGAAAGCAAGTTTGTCAGCTGGCAAGAGAAGCTGCTAGGCAGAAGGAGGCCGACCTGAGCATGGTCCTACCTTGGAAGACCTTAGAAAGCTGGAAGGAAGGCAGGAAGACACTGAGGGATGGGCTGAGGATTAGGCCAGGATCAAAGCTGCAGGTTATTGCAAGCCAGGTACCCAAT
This sequence comes from Rhinolophus hipposideros, assembly GCF_964194185.1. Classification (NCBI taxonomy): domain Eukaryota; kingdom Metazoa; phylum Chordata; class Mammalia; order Chiroptera; family Rhinolophidae; genus Rhinolophus; species Rhinolophus hipposideros. Next base: position 4,873,068 of record NC_138054.1, on the reverse strand, counting down.
CACTTGTCCCAGATCCGTCCTTTACCATGTGATCTAGGGAAAGTCACTCACTGCAGGTTCCTCATCTGTATAATGATGATTTTTTTTTTTTAAATCAACCTCCTAGGATTGTGGTGTTAAAAGAAGTCATCTAGGCAAAGCATTTAGTTCAAAGCAGCAAAACCCAAGCAGAGAACCCAAAGAAAGGCTGGGAATGACTTTGAAGAGGGATTTGAACTATGCCTTTGACCTGTCTCAACGCAATTATTATATTTTTTGAAATTATATCTTGTTTGTTGTCCTATTCTTTTCAGGATAGACAGTTTATTCATAAATCCCACCAGTCTGGGATCCCATGCCTTTTCACTTTGCTGGCACTTCAATAAGTAAGCACTCTCTCTAAGCCCCGAAATTATTATTCTTTGGGGTAATCAATTTAAAGCATCTTGGTGAAAGGGGTTAAACAATGCTGTGTTTTGAACATAGTTGTGCAAGCTTCTCTGGATGAAGATAAATGTTCCAGAGAAGGGGAGTTTTATAACGCCAGCCTCCATTGAGCAAGCAAAGAAGAAAGGCTGGGGGTAGGGGAAGTACGTGCTCACCACAAAGGATTATTTTACTTAATATCTTTCAGTGATGAAAATGTAATTGTTAGCTAGGTTTACAAATTGGAGGTATAGTTCTAGTAAATAACTCCCTGGAAGCATACAGGCTGGCAATGAGATTAGAGGTTCGGCTCTCAGACATCACACAGAAAAAAAGACATATTTCAGGAGCCTGGAGATGGGCTCTCAGTGTGGACCAAAAATATGTTATGCAAATATGGTGTTTCTGTATTATTCAGGGAAGTGATGAACAATAGAAAGAAAGTAATATTGAGACCTTCCTTTTTCTTAAATAAAAGATGTGGTGGGTTCAGAAGTGTTCCCCCTGAGAGGATGCCTCCTAGCACACCCCAGCTCTGCAGAATGTAGATGGGTAGCTCTGGGAAGGCGCATGCAAATGAATCCCTGCCTGGCTGCCTAAGATATAATCCGAACTGCAGTGAGAAGGAGGGAAAAGAATAAAATGATTATTTTCATCTTCCTCCCTCGTGGTTAGGCATGGTTAGTCTCAATCTATTGTTCAAGTTAACTGTGTTTTCATATCTCTATTTTCCTTTCAGACACAATGCTCCTAAGTGCTGGAAATTGTTAGAATATTTCAGCCAAAAATCCTACAGCAGAAATATGCTACATGGTGATAATTCTTTTCATCAGAAGAATAAAATTGGAATTTTAAGACATTCCTGTTCATAAAGTTACATATCCATTGCTTCTGTCCTTGATGATATTCCCCCCTTAGTGCATAGGCTAACTAAAACCCAGACAAGAAATGTGTACGTAAGTTTTATAAAGAGAACATGAGATATTTGCTGTGACAAATTTAATGTGCTGTTTTAAATTTACTAGAAAGATCTGAACAGGGGCCTCTCAAAATGTAAACTCAATCTGTAAGTGAGTTCATTACCATAGAGAAAGTGTCCTTTAAACTAAGTGAGAAAATTGGTGCAGAAATAAATGGTCTTATGTCTGCATGTGTCAGAAAACAAAAAACAAACCCAAACCTTATTTTCCAGGTAGGATTCTATGGAAGGTATAGATAGCACGGCCATCTCATAGCTGTGAAAGAACATTGTAAAAAGCTCCCATTGAGTGCAGTCAGGAATACGACAGCTATTGCTTACAGTATGCTCCAAATTTCTTTTACTTTGAAAATTGAACCTTGGTGGAATTAAAAATTGACGTATGGTATGAGCTTCATCAGAGGTACCAGATGATCAGCTCCTAGAATATCATCTTCCCTTTATCACAGTCCCAATGAGCCAGTAATCCCTGATCTCTTAGGCTAACAAATCTAAATTTGAAAAAGATAAATGACAATCCTGACCACCTGGTTACTTCTCAAGGCCCAGAGGGATTTTATCTTTTATAAAGAAGCAGCAAAAAGTACAGAAGAATTCTTTGCTCATCTTGGTAATGTTCTTATTTGATTTACTACCCAGCAATGAAAATCTGTTGAAGGAATGAGTGGTGAAAGAGTGGAAATGTGGACAAAGAGGGACTTTTACAGGGAGATAAAATAATATTGGATGAATATATTTAAAAAAAATAAATTGGAGAGGTGAAAAAATTTTACATATGTAAAAAAATAACTGGTTAATTGGGTAAATAGTCACAGGTTTTGTACTTGGATTTATAAGCAATGAACTGGAAACACACACACACACACACACACACACACACACACACACACACACACACATTTTCTCTCTATATCACCAATAAAATTCCAGAAGCATTTAAGAGTTTCATTTCCTTAGGAAGTGTGCTCATTCATACCACACTGTCACAGAGACTTTTAAAATGTGTTTTCCGGCCATTTTGTTGTTCCACTGAAAAACCTGGGAGACCACCAACTATTGGATTAAGAGGAGATATGAAAGTCTCCAACCACTTTTATGTTCCTTCTGCCCACTCTCTCCAATTAAAAGAACCCCGTTAGTTTCTCTCTGAAATAAGAGTTTCTGGAAGTGCCTTTTGTTTGAAGACACTGACTACTGCCCCAACATGGGAGCTAATTCAGAGGGAAAGTCCAGCTATTAAGGAATAAATCTTGCAGAAGGAAGAAGGTGGGCAAGCAACGAGAAGACAGTGCAAGCTTCCTGTACAATGGAGCATCTGATTTGAGACACAGTAGTGCCCCTTATCCATGGTTTCTCTTTCTATAGTTTCAGTTACCTGAGTGTTTTCATTCCAAAAACATTAAATGGAAAATTCCAGAAATAAACAATTCGTAAGTTTTAAATTGCACACCGTTCTGTGTATCTAGATGAAATCTTGAATTGTCTTGCTCTGTCCTGCCCAAGACTGAGTCGTGTGATGAAATCTTGCATTGTCCTGCTCTGTCCTACCTGGGACATGAATCATCCCTTTGTTCAGCAGCTCTATGGCTGTATACAACCCCTGGCCGTTAGACATTTAGTAGCCTTCTCGGTTATCAGATGGACTGTCACAGTATAGCAGCACTTGTGTTTAAGTCACTCTTATTTTACCTCATAATGGCCCCAAAGTGCAAAAGTAATGATGTTGGCAATTTGGATATGCCAACAAGAAGCTGTAAGGTGCTTCCTTTAAGTGACAAAGTGAGTACAACACAATAAAATATTTTGAGAAAGAGAGACAGACCCACATTCACATAACTTTTATTACAGTTTTATTATATTGTTATAATTGCTCTATTTTATTATTAATTATTATTGTCACTCTCTTACTGTGCCTAATTTATAGATTAAACTTTGTCATAGATATGAATATATAGGAAAAAACATGGTATAGCAGGTCCTTGAATAATGTTGTTTTGCTCAACGTTGTTTCAGTATGTTGATGAGAGGGAAAAAAAATCACTTCTAGCTGGGGTCGCTTCTGTGTGGAGTGTGCACTCCTCCCTGAAGTCTGTGTAAGTTTTCGCAGGGGACTCTAGTTTCCTCTCATATTCCAAAGCTGTGCCCATATCTACATTTTCCAGCCTCTGTAGGGTATGTGTGAGTGAAACTGTGATGGAATGGCGACATGTCCAGGGTGGGTCCCCCCTTGCACCCTAAACTGCTGGGATGGGTTCTGGCCACCCACAACCCTGAACTGGAGTAAGAAGGTTGGAAAATAACGATCTTACTTATTGTTATTAATCTTTCTTAAATGTATGCATAGCTCACATTTGTTTCAATGTTTCATGTTAGAAGTGATTTGGGTCTTTGTTTAGAAGTTTGGTGATATTTTTGTGACCAGAAATGTGCTGTAACAATTTAACTCTCATTTATACCAATTAACCTATGATAAGATTGGTTCCATTATCCATTATTTCGCTTAAAGTTGCAGTTTCCAAAACCTATGGAAAATGTTAGGTGAGAACTTATTGTATATATAGGGCTCGCTACTATCTGTAGTTTAGGTATCCAGTGGGGTCTTGGTCGTATCTGCCTTGGATAATGGGGACTACTGTAATTTGAGGTAAGTGTAAATATTTTTACCCACTTTATTAAAATGCCTTTTAATTCTGTATGTCTATGTAACAGTTAAATAGTGTGGAAAATGACTAAACAATACGCTCAGGCCTATTTGTTTTCCTGGAAGCCCATGACTTGAACAGGGTATTCCCAGAATTCAGTGTCATTTTCCCCTGGTCAATTACCCTTCCTCATTTCTTACAGCTCATGAGGTAAAATGAACAGCCAGAGCAATAGGGAAATAGAATCATTCAGATATGCCCAGTTTCTGCTTAATATCCTTAGCTATTAATTTCATTTTTTATTTATTGTTTTGGAGCCATACAAACACTTTTTGGAATGAAATAGTTATAATTAATTAAGCAGTGTGTGTGTAGTTGCATTCTAGGAGGAATTACATGTCTTCTAACATGGGACTTAAAACCTTGGGAATTAATTTGAAAACACCCTCCTCCATTTTCTCTCGATTTGAAAAATACCAACTGTGTGTCAAAACCTGTTTCTCTGAAAATGACTAAAAGCATCAAAATTAATCACTAGGAGCTATTATCATTGAATATAAAATTACGTGAAGGCTCCTGAAGACTAGACAGTGTTTAAGCTGTGGGAGGGTGTGGTCATGGGTGTGAAATATGTGGATATCATGGGAGCCTTGGCTGTTTACCCAAAGCATGTCCACACATTCATGCCAGGTACACCAGCTATCTGAGAGAGACAGCTTTTAAATAAAACCATCTTACAATGTGGTCTGAGAAGGGGCTGTGTGGGCTCTGTCATGGCAGCTACTTTTGTGTGGAGTCTGTCTTTCAAATGCAGTTCACCAGCAAACCAAGGAAACAGTCTTACTTACTGTCAGACTGGAATTTGCTGATACGGAACTTGGAGTGCAGTTTTAGGAGTATAATCAGAATCAAAGGAGCTACTAGTCTATCAAACTGTAAAATAGGTTGTTAACAAAATGCAAAACTTTCCAGAGTAGTGTGCAATTGCCCAGATTCTAAACTATAGCTGTAGCCCCAAATCGGTCATTAGCACTAGCATTGGTTTTCTAAAATATTACATATATATATATATATATATATATATATATAGCTTTATTTCAGAATATTGGTGTTGGAAAGAATGTCCCTCAAACATAAACTTTCCATACATGCACACTCTCCTCACTCAGAGGTTCAATATAAGCATTAGAAACTTTTTTTTTTTACGTTTCAGTAAGGAGGAAGCAAACATTCCAGTTATTCTTAGCAACTCTTCAATCTTTGGCCCAAATTGAATGTGCTTTCTCCACCTCTTTAAAAATGTGTTTACTTATTTTTTCAATCTTTTTCTCCCCCCACCCCCCAAGTATCACAGTATTTATTGATAGATTCAAGTATATAAAATCAGGGCATGAAAATGACTTGATTATTTTTTCAATCTTATGACTTCTGCTCTGGGCTAACTGAGGCCAGGTCATTTTGAATGTTTGAATTGAAGAGCCCTTGGGAAAAAAAACTCCATTTATTTCCCTGTCAGAACAGTTCATCATAACAAGTAATACAAACGTACTTACTTCTATAAGCATCAAGTGCTTGAAAAAAGACACTGGAATTTGTGCTGTTGCCTTGAGCTTTTTTCAGTTCACTGAACCCTTTATGTCTGGGCAGAATTTAAGCCCTATTGGTGAGGTAGTCACAGTCATGTGACAACGTATAGAGAAAATTTAACAATTAGCTGAAATACGTGGGATATGCACACCAATAAGTTAAATAATTTGGGCTTCTACTTGGAAATAAATACTCAAACCAACTAGAGAGAAGGAGAGATGGGTAAAATTAGATGCTTTTATTCATTAATATGGCCATACCTGATTTGAACAAATCTGGGGGTGAAAATATACACAAAAGTCAAAAAGGAAGTTGGGATGTAATTATTTGCTTTAGAAATGAGTCAATTGGGACGCTTTAAAGTTCTCTTGACTTGTAGTAAGATATCTTCAAACATCATCTTAATGTGATTTTTCCCCATTTCCTTCTTCCCTCAAAAACAACTAGAATTCTTGCGGCAAGAAGGCAAACCATGGGTTTTCCACCCCAGAATGATATTCTTGAGATTCCAAAATGCCACATGGTCGGGGGAGGGGTGCAGGAAACAAGAGTTTATGCCTTGGAAAGAGGAAAAAAAGAACCTAAGTCACCTGGGGTATATGGCAGGGAACATGGTGACAGGGGTGCTTGTGGAGATGGGTGGGGAGGAAACTGGGAATGGAGAGGACCAACTGGTAGCCAGCACACACTGCTGCTTGGAAGCCTAGCCATGCCTGTGGGTCACAGCATTGCATGGGGTGAGGAGTTCCTCTTCCTGGCCTCATGGGGCCAGCACTCAATGGACACCTGCCTGCCCACTACCTACAGAGATGATGCCCACCTCTCCAAACACCTGCTGAGCCTCAGAAATGCGTCACATTTCCTCCCTTAAATGGTCCAAACTATATAATTCCTCCCAACCAGAGCTCTTTGCTATTCAGCAATTCTATTGGGGACAAATCTAAGCCCCTGTATGTGGGTTAGGTTGAGCGGCAAAATATACCTCCTACTTCAAATTTCTGCTCATTTTAATCAAGTTTGCCAAAATGTAGTCAATCCACATCTTTTCAGAAATGTATCTACTCCATAAAGTGAAGGACAATAGAATGCAGCTTTGGTCTTCTCAACTATGTATGCTAAGTGGCCAGTGATGTGCTTAGGTTGAGATTGCACTAAGTGGACAAGATGTTGGGTATATAGACATAAGCAGATATCAAATGAAGTAAACATCAACCCAAATCTCCCCGCACAATTTCTTGAATGAGCCCGAAGTACCTCGATCTCCTTTTCATTCACTCATAGAATATGTTCTCTATGTTATGTGGTGCAGATACACCCAGCGCAATATCTCTACTCTCAGGAGCATCAATAATTTTACAACCAACATTCAGTCAAGTTAAATGATCATTAAAGTCATTTTTAGCTAGCAGGTGAATTAATTCTATCAAAGCTTAACTGAATATCTAACTTGGGGAAGTGGGGTATAAAATGCAATATTTTGGACTTAATTTGTTGGGGCTCGTGTCCTACGGTAGCAGTGGTGTGCAACAAGTGGGGCATCTAAAGAGCCTTTAAATGTGGCTGCCCCACATTTTTCATCACCTCGTGCTTACCTCTAAGAATTACCCATAAGATGCATTACTGGTTGATTTTGCTTTCCCCTTGACCTTTAATTCAGTGAATAGCAAGAATAGCAACCAGTTGGGACAAATTTTAATGTGTTTAATGTATAATGTGTAATGTGTAAAAGTCCTTAGCCACTGTTGCTGATATAGAATGAGAGACTATCTTGTAGAGCAGAAACCAATACTTTTTCTCTCTCTTCTTGTTAATTTATAGCTTATTGATTTGAAATCACATTTGGATTATATGGATACTATACAGGAGTAGATATGAAAACATAAAATTCCTTGAAGAGGAGTTTTAAGGAGTAGAAATAAAATATTAGCATTTTGCTATATTCACTTTATCCTATTTATTTGTTTATTTACTATGGAGCCAATTGAAAGACCGTTTTTAACATTATGACACTTCATTACTAAGGATTTTGGTATGCAAAGCCTAAAAGCAAGGACATTTTTATTATAAAATACTATTATTGCACTTAAGAAAATAAAATAAAGAAAATATCTGAAATACCATTTACTATCCTGTTTGTAATTTTCCCAAAGGTCTAAGAATTCTCTTTTATGCTTATTATGTGGTTTTATTTCTATGTTCTAAGGGTGACCTTATCAAAACTTGCTGTCACTCTATTGTCAGAAAGCACAGCCTAAGAGATTGTCCTAATGCCCAAATTCTCATTTTTGGTAAATGTAGGCCCAGACTCAGTTACTTGAAGGCATGTTTGATTTGAGAAACTCGGCCTGCTGGGATCACCAAGAATCTCTGTTGGTTATGTGTCTATACGTATAGACATGTGGCAGACAATTAGCAAATGCTATTTGGACATTTTCCCAGGCCCAAATCACCATGGACCACCTTTTGACTGTTCTTTTGTTCAGGCAGTAGAGCAGCTCCTGGGCTCTGGTGAACTTTAGTTGCAGATTCTCCTGCCACATCACCATGTAGAACTGGATGTTCTTTGGACAAGGCTGTGGTGAGAATTAATCAGATTCAGAAAAGAACACCATTTTGTTGATTGAGCGCATATCCCTGTGCTTTAAAAACAACAACAACAACAACAACTGAGCACTCAAATGGTAGGATGAATGTTCTTTCACGTAAAAATACCTGTATTCTGCCCCTGGCCAGAGTCTAGAGCCTTAGCCATTTGCTGCTGTCACAGGTTTACATGCTCGTGAGGGGACAGATCACTTAAGAGTATACGTAATGTTGTGCGCTGTGAAGACAAAACACGGAAAGGAGACAATGATGGGCAGGAGCATGTTCTTTTAGGAAGGGTGGTCGGTCAAGGAGGGCTTCTCTGATATGTTGGTGAATTGAGCAGACCAGGGAGGGAGGGAGCGATCAGGAAGACACAGGGCGGTGTTAGGCTGAGGCGACAGCAACTGCAAAGCCCTGGGGTGGGACCTGCCTGGCATATCTTAAGAGGAGTAGATTGAGGCAGTGGGAGAGTGGCAAAGGATAAGGTGGAAGGCTGTGGGTAATAGGGTGACACAGCAGGTCACATAGAAGTTTTGGAGGCCAGGCTGAGGTTTCGGAGTTTAATTGGTTATGGGAAGCCATCTGCAACCCACACTTAAGAACTGAACAAGGTTCCATGGCCTGCTTATCTGTATGGTACTTTTCCTCTGTTCCTTTTTCTCTTCCACTGTATTTCCCTAAGCTTTTGATTTTCATTTATGCATTTTTATTGTATATATATTTTGACAAGTCTTCTTAGTTCTTTTGTGGAATCAAGCAAGACATATTTATGTCTCTGTATCTATGCAGTAAAACTTTTTAAATTATGTTACTTGTTCTGGCTAACGTTGCTGGTTAATATGAGCAGCGATGTTAGCTCAAAATAGGGAATAACAAAGTGCAGGCATGGAAATTTTATTTCTATTCAAAATGTAAGGAAATGCAGAATTCTACGTAGTAGTAACAATGATCCTTTATTTAATTTCACCATGCAAAGAGGCCTGGTGTTTCTCTTAATAGAAGTGGTAGTCCTTGTATAAATAGTTTGGGCAGGCTCTATGTCTCAAGCTACAGTGTTGCTCTCTCACTATTTCAATTTTGATCTTTAAACTCTCCTGATTTTTCCTATATAGTTTCCACAAACAAGCTGCTCATGGCAGCCTTGAAAGCAGCATTGAGCTAATAAATGTGGAAATAATGTTTAGCTTCAAACCAAAAAATCATGTTAAATCATTTTATATATTCATGCATTCCACAGCATTGGGAAAAACGAAGTAGGTGTGGGAAGAGGCACAAATGTTTTGTCTGTGCATAGGCTGTTTACTTAATACCCTCATACAGGTTATATGTTTATTTCAGGAATATTTACTGAAAGCCAGTAACTGAAAAGTATAAAACTCCAGCAGCCCTTCTAAGTGGGCTTATTTAGTGCTGTGACTAATACTGATAGTCTTAAACAGCTTTGGGTTTTCATTGAGTTTTCAGTGTCATGTTCAAAAATAGTGACTTAAATGTATGCAAACGCCTCAGCTGCATCTAAGGGTGAAGGCTGTTACATAGGCCTTAAGTAACAAAATTCCATCCTCAGAAAAGGGGCAGCGTGAAACAATGTTCAGGTTGGCAGGAACATGCAGAGATGAGGTCCAGAGGAATGAGGTTCGGATTTCTTGAAAGTAACAAGGATGAGAAGGAACACTTGGGTGAAAAGACAGATTCGGAGAGGATTCATGCTCAAGCGAATGCCGTGGTCATCTGGAGCCCAGCCCTACACTGTAGTCAAGAAGCTGAGACACTAGGCGCACCACTGATTGACTACACAGCCAGCTCAGTGTCTGCAGTGACAAAGTGATCTTGTGCATAGTACAATAAGGAATTTGCTTAGATAAACTTTTAATATTCGAATTAATTAATATTCAAATTTAATATTCGAATATCTTCGAATTACTGCAACAATGCTCGTTTATTGCTTTACAATTGGAAAACACAAAAACTGCACAAAAGAAAACAAAAGTGTGAATCCCATTCCTGAGAGATTGTCACCATGAACACTTTGGTCTGTCCCCTTTTAAAATGGTTCAATGGCTGGGACTTGGGTTACCAGGAAAATCTAGACTTGATGACAGTGATAAAAGTGAACTGGTACCTTAAGATGCTTAACCATAGATCTGGGAGGACTGTGGGTGGAGCTGGGCCCCTTGTTAACTCTCTAGTCCTGACTTCCTCCTAAACTTTGTGGTAACTTCTGGGGGGAGGGATGCTAATAAATAGAGAAATCATCTTGGAATCGGGGCTTTTTGCATATCTGTGGCCAGTTGGAGCGCTGGTTGGAAGTGTGCATTTGCACACTACTTGAGTGACCTCATTTCTTTTTCTTTTCCTGAATAAAACATTCTTTTGGTGGATTTTCTGGAGAGTTACTTTTGGCCAGTTGACAATAGATTATGAAACCTTCCCAAATGTTCAATTGTGGGAAATCGAGGGAGATGACATCATTTTGGTGGGAAGAACAGTGTTGGCTCTCTAGCTCATTCATTCATTCATTTCCTTCACTCATTTATTAACTGAATAGATATTTAGTGAGCATTTACCATGTACCAGGCACTGTGTCAGGCATCGGGTATACAAATACCATGAGATCCTTATAGTCCCTGTCCTCGTAGAGATTACATTCCAGCCAGGAAAACATAATTAATACTTAGTTACAATTATGAACCAGTGTAGGCACTATGAAATTATACAACACTGTCTCTTGAGACTCTCCAGACTCACTTTGTCCGGTTTATGCTGGAATCAGCCTTGCTACTCAGAGCAGCTTGCAGACAATGAAGTTCGGAGACTTGTTAGAAAAGCAGACTCTCAGGCCCCACCCAGATCTACCAAATCAGGATCTACTTTTTAACAAGCTCCCAGGGGATTCATGGGCACATCAGGGTTTGACAAGCACTGGCCTGAAGGATGAGTGGGACTCAGGAGTGGGAGCATGTGGTGGAGTAGGGGAAAAGCTGGCAGGCCTGGGAGCAGGCTCTTGGTGGGAAGGCACTGGCACTTTAAGATGGTGAAAGAAGGCCAGTATGGCTCGGACCTAGGCCAGCTTCCAAACAAAGCTGGTGGGATCAGCAGAGAGGCCCTCATTTTGGGGGTAGCCATGGGTTTAGGATGACTTCAAACCCTCTTGGAGCCCTCAGTTTCCTCACTTGCCAAGGGGCAATTATCCTTCACCTCACCATCCTGAGGGCTGTTGTGAAGATCAGATCAAATAATCTGTCTGAAAATATTCACAGCTGGGAGACCCCATCACTGCTACTCTTTTGAAGAGCAATAGAGAAGCGCTGTGGTATGCAGATGTTCACTGATTATCTCACTGTGTCTAGAACAACTGGTGAGCAGAACAAAAGTCAATGATGGTGCTCATATGAGTAGTTTATGAAACTCATTCCAAGCACAGGTAGTGATGAAAAAAGACCCTTTGGCTCTAACTTTGCATGTTGGGGGAGGTAGAGATGGAAGGGGTAGTTAAAAATTGTGGTATCTCTGGGGTTCAAATCACCCTGGGACCAGGATCACCTCCCTCACCCATCTCACTTCCAGTTTAAGGCTGAGTATTCAGTTTTACTCTTGCAGCCCCCAGCTTCCTACTGTGTTGTCAGGTCGAGTGAATGGGACACAGAGGGTGACCTGCAGGACTGACTACCATCCTTTGCACAGTCTTTCTCTTAACTTTAAGGGATAAGTAGAAAAGGTAGAACTTAAAAAAAAATGAAGCCAAAACAAAACAACCACAGAAGAAAAATAAACAGAAAAAATAAACATCTCCTTGAAAGTTAAGGCCTTGAATCTAATGAAGTCTTTTATTCCCACTATTTACTCTTATTAATCGGATTGAAGTATCTGGTTTCCAAAGTTCTTACCTACAACCAGGGCTCCTCCTCTGATACACCTGTGTAATTCTACACCAGACTTGGAAGATGGACAGTGACCCACAGAGCTCCTCTTTGTTCTCCGTTTTCACGTTGTATTATGTAGCCTGAGGCACCGAACTAGCTAATCAGCTTGATTTACAACCTGAAACCACTCTAGTTCCTCTGTATCTGTTCCTAACATTTACATAACACAGGTCCTCAAAGGTGTTTACAGCACACTTTCTGCCATCCACCAGTTTATTTGTCCTCCCAACAGTATGGGTTTTTAAAATTTTTGTTTGAAATGCCTAATTCATGGAAAGGCAGATCTTGACAAAGGAAGTTCAGGTGTGCAGTTTGAGATTACAGAACTGGGGTTAGGCAGGACCAGGAGTCAGAAGTTCTAGAACTTATTTTAAGATTCTTTCATCATCGCCATCAGAAAATATTTTAAAAATTGCACAAGTGATATGTGCATTCATTTAATTCTGAAATGTATGTAAGAACATTATAGATAAAGCAAAAATCCCTCTTGACACCTCCACATATTGACTTGCTCACCACCCCAAAGGCACCTTTATGGGTTTGGCAGATACCTTTCCAAATTTAGTATTGTTTTGTCACAGGTATCTGCAATATCATGCTGTATCCATCAGTCATTTCCACTGACGGTTTTTCCATTGGCATTTTGTTTCTGAGATGTATCCATACTTTTATAACAGGTTCATTTTTGTGGCTGTACGGCATTCCAGTATACTCATGCGTCACTAATTTATTCATTCACCTTTTGATGAACAGTTAAGACATTTCCAACTTCTCACTTTGGCAAACTGAAACAATGAATATCTTTGTACCTCTCTCTTAGTGCCTATGTGGAAATGTTTCCTAACACTGAATCCTAGAAGAGGAATAGTTGTGTCACAAGTTACACACATTGTCAGTTTTAACAACTACTGCTAAACTGCTTCCAAAGAGCCTTCCCAATTGTTCCATCCAAATTGTGTATGAGAGTATGTGTCTCTCCAGAACTTTGCAAAAAATCATGTTCTTCTCAGACTGCCCACGTATACTTTTCAAAAGTCAAATATGACTCTCAAATATGTTTCTACAAATATGAAATGCATGTGTCAAAAATTTATTCAGCTCATTAAGTAATGAGAAAATTTATAAGATGAAAAAGCTATTTCAAAGGCCATTTCGGAAAATGGGTTAATATAGTCCTTAACAAAATATGAAAAAAAGATTTCTAGGCTAGATATAAAAGTGGTTAATGTCTGACAAGGCAACAAATCATAACCTTTCCGGTTATCTTTTGTTTGGGACAAAAATTATTTTATTTGTATCTCTACCAGGCACAAATTTACAAGTTAATATATAACCTTACAGAGTCTTAGCCTTTCATTAATAGTAAATAGCAATGTCAAACAATGGTAGAGACCCCTAGAAAATTAAGTAATCCTTGGGCCTTTACACAAGGCTTCAATATGACATTAAAAGGACATACATTGAAGGGGTGACTATCATCTTGGCCTGATAGCCAGGTTTTGGATAATTTTTCTTAACAAATTTAAAAAATCTGTATCAATGCAATGAATTTTAAAATGGCAGTTCATTGTGTTTTACTTTGAATTTCTGTAATTATTAGTGACTTTGGGGCATTCATTATTTTTACTTGCCCACCTAGCTTTCTCTAGTTCCAGACAAACATCAGTGATATGAAAATACTTTCTTCTCTGTACTGAACAGGAATACCTGGCACAAACTGAAGGGCAGCTTCACAACGATAGGCGTCCTAGGAAACAGGGAAATGAACACCTGATTTTTCCTAGGAAAGATTTTATACAGCAAAGGGTGCCTAAAAAACTGGATGCATAAAGCACTATAATTTTGGTCTTTAAAGTCCTAGAAATACTGCCCAGGCCCAACAGCAGTGAAAGAAAAGGGGGTATGTCCGGCGATGATGAGTAGGGGTGGCTCAGCGGGGCTTTGCTGTGGAAGGTGGAACTCAGTTCTGCTCAGCATCCTCAGTCTCCGCCCTCAGGTCCCCTCCCGCACAGGTCCGATTCCCCTGGTCAGTCGATCAATCACTCAGCACTTACAGATCGCCAGCCAGGGGCGGGAGATTGGCAGATTTTTCAATAGGGCAAACAGGAAGCATGATCAAATGGGGAGGTAAAGCTGGACCTAGATGATGAGTTTTGAAAATATGATATCCGCAAGTCTGAATAAAACCTGATGGTGGTGATGTGTACGGGGGTGAGAGGGGTGGGCGTGGGGGTGGGGAGCATCTCGGTCTAGATTCAGTCAAGTGACAGGCAACGCGCTTGCTTAGCCCTAGTTGGGCTTTTAAGACTTCGTAGAACACTGCAAAAAGCTACAGGGCCTCACCCTGGCTCGCCCACCCCTGCCTAGGGCTATGTCTACTTTTGGAACCAACGTAAAATTCTTAAACTATCGCTTGAAATTATCTTCCAGTTAAAAGCCTAGGAACCGGAAGCTGTGAATTCCGCCTGCTGTGAATCCCAGTTTTCTTTCGATGTGGTCCGTTTCCCAGTTCGACTTCCGAAACTCCTCCATCTCACAAAAGACCACCGGCTCACTCGGAGGCGCCTTTCCCCACCACCGGTTTGTTGCACATCTTAACAAGGGACCCCTCCTCTTTTGGAGGGCGACACAGTGGCTGCTGGCCGAAGACCTACGGGACGCCCCTTCCCTGGCTGCGCCCTGCCCCCTGCCTTTCCGTCGCGTCCCTGTCTGTGTGCAGCCGGCGTCCCGGCCTTGGCCCAGCTGTGGCACGCCTGGAATGCGCGGGGGTACGCGGAGCAGGGAGAGGGCGCCGGGCGCGGGGCGCGGGCTCCCCGGGTGGGTGCGCGGCGGCGCGGAGGAGAGGACCAGGCAGACAGTCCCAACCGCCCGCGCGTCGGGTCCAGGGCGCGGAGAGTGCCCCGAAGTCCCCCATCCGTCGTCCGCCCCGCCCTGGCCCCCTGCCCCGACCCCGTGCAGTCCCATCCCCGTCGCAGGCCGGGTGGGGCGCGGGGCCCCCGGACCCGGAGAGTGCCCGAGGATCGAGAAACGGAACGAGAGAAACGTCTCCCCGGGGAGCCCCTGAGCGTGGTCCGCCACGCCCTCCTTTTCCAGTTTTCCTCCCAGTCACCCGCCGGCGGCCGAGGGGCCGCGGGGGCAGGAAGCGACGGGGGCGGTCCGGGTCGGGCGGGGGGCGGGGGCGGGGCCGAGCGCTCGGGTTTCTGGCCTGCTCGGGGCGGCCGGGGTCCCCGCGGCCGCAGCAGCGCGGGGGCCGGGCAGGCGGCGCCGGGCGGGGGCGGCGGGTCTGGCCACCCCCTCCGCGCGCTCGCCGCGGCTCGTCCTCGCCCGTAGGCGGAGGAGGGCGGACCCGAGCGGCCCCGACGTCGGCTGCCGCGCCGCCCGCGGCGGGAAGTGCCTTATAAAGCCGCGCTGTGCCGCCCGCCCGACCCCAGCGGCGCCGTCCCGAGCGCGCGGAGGCGGGGTGCGGGCCCTCCACACGGCTCCGACGGGCCCCGATCCCGGGCAGCCCCGCACTGACTCCGGCTCCGGGCAGACGGTGGACGGAACCCGACCGCACGCAGATCCCGGCCGGGCCGGGCGGCGGGGGCCCAGGGCGGCCCGGCGGCGGGGGCATGCGCGGCCCGCGGCATGGCCTCGGCGGTGTTTGAGGGCACCTCGCTCGTGAACATGTTCGTGCGCGGCTGCTGGGTGAACGGCATCCGCAGGCTCATCGTCAGCCGGCGCGGCGACGAGGAGGAGTTTTTCGAGATCCGCACGGAGTGGTCGGACCGCAGCGTGCTCTACCTGCACCGCAGCTTCGCCGACCTGGGCCGCCTGTGGCAGCGCCTCCGCGACGCCTTCCCGGAGGACCGGCCCGAGCTGGCGCGCGCGCCGCTGCGCCAAGGTGCGGGGGCCGCGGGCACCCGGGCGGGGTCTCACGGGAGACGAGGTTGCGAGGCCGTTTCCAAGTGCAGTAAAAGGAAAGGGGAAGTTACTTAGGGCGACATTGAGCCTTTCCCTCCGGCTCCGGGACGGACGGGGGACACTTCTACCCTCCTCCCCAGATGAAAGGCGCCCAGGACGCCACTGGTAACAAACAAGACGGGAGTCGGCCCTTGGAGACTTGAGGCCTTCCCGGCCGAGATCCGCAGGCCAAGTGCCCTGATCGTCGCCGAGGACGAGTCACTGAGCACTACCAGTGTGGCGGCCAGTGTCAGTTGGGCCCCTGCCGTTCCGCCTCAGCCCCTGCTCTGGAGTGGCAGCAGTCTCCCTGCCACCCTCCGGAGGGCCGCTTGCCACCGCCGGCCCGCCCAGACAGCGGCGGTAGGGGCCGGGGGAAACGTTTGGGAGGAGTTAACAACAGTGTCCAGTTGGGGGTCGCGTCAGTTTTGGGAGCCGTCCCTCAGAGTCCTCCCCTGGGAGGGACCGCGCCTCTTGTTTGCTCCGGTGACAGAAGAGCCTGAGTGCGCAGTGCCACGCAGCTTTCTGTCACTCCTTGGGAGGGGCAGCCCCATTGGCAGCTGCAGGGGTAAGCTGGGGTCCCCACCCCCAGGGGTGGGTCCACATTCGGGTTTGATTAACTGCAGCAGTCTCCTCCCTGGCCTTGTGACTCGTCCTGCCTCTTGGGGACTCGAGTTTTCAGAGAACTGCTATGGTTTCCCATTTCCTATTGCCTGGCTGACGCCCATCCCTCGGACTGCCCTTTGGAGGCCAGGCAGAGAGGAGGTTGGAAGAGGGGAGCAAGTGCCAGAGAGGTTAAAGTTGAGATGGGAAGGATTACGGAGCCGGAGAAAGGGCCAGGGAAGACCGTAGAGCTTCTGAGCAACTCCCCTTCCCTTACCCCCACTGTGTGGTCACCTGCAGCGTGGTGACACTTCACCCTGAAGTCTTCCTTTCTGCACTCCTCTACGCAGTGGCCTAGCGGCACCTGTGGGGCCGTTTACTGAAGATGAGGCTGTGGCCAGGACAAAGTCTCCTTAGCTGCTGGTTTACCTGAGGTCTTAAGATAACCTCTACTTCCCCCTGCTGATAGCCCCCCACCCCAGAGTGTGAATTATATGGATCATTAGGTCAGTTCCCATGACACATCCTCTGGCAAACACCCCATTTGGCTAGGCTCCCAAAGCCAGCAAGTTTGAAGGCCCTGAGTGAGATGGCCTGCCTTTCAGGCTTCTCTTTGCTCCTTAGATTCTCCCATTTATAGCCGGTCTGGAGATAGTTTAGTATTATTTTAAGCATGGCAGCAGTTTTCCTTGGATTTGCTATTTGGGTGTGCATGTTATTATATATATATATTTTTAATTAATTTTATTGGGGTGACAATTCTTAGTGAAATAACATAGATTTCAGGTGTACAATTCTGTATTACATCGTCTATAAATCCCATTGTGTGTTCTTATATTTTTAAATTTAACAAATGAATGCCCAAGTCAGGAAAGCTTAGATGGAGGAACAGCAGTTTATTCAATGACTTACGTCCTTTCTGGAACAAGGCGGGCCATAAACAAATTGGAATCCCTGAGAGCTGCCAGAGTGCCTGCCTTCCACTCTGCCCTCCAGGTCTCACTGCTCAGGTGGCCCAGCACACTTGTCACCCCAAGCGCTCCTGCCCTGTAACATAGTACCTATTGGCTACTTTTTTGTGAGTATTAAAATGCAGAGTAGAGTGTCTAGTAAGCCCTCCATTGATGATAGTTGTTATTGTTCCCCTCAGTGTCAGCTGCTTCTGGGGACTTGTAGACAGTTGGTGGGGAGGAGGGTGTGGCCTTCACCTCCCTGGGACATGGTAGTGAAAGTCTTACGTGGAACAGAAGGGAGGTGGGTGTGAGGCCCTTGACCTGCCATGCACATGCCCCTGACTCTGTCGGTTCTGTGTTCATTTGTGCTGGGTCAGTTCTGGGTACCTGAGGTGTAGACAGAGAGAGTGCCACTGAAGAGTGGACCACCTGCAAGTGAAGAAATGTTTAGGAACAAGGTGATTACTGGGGAGAAAAGAAGATTCGGAAGGTATATGATAGTTGCTTTCATTTTATCTAAAGGAGGGGGGAAATTGGAACTAGGTATTAGACGTGGCAGTTGGTGGAGGCAGCGGCAGGCGTGGTGAGGATGGGGACCAGTAGCTGGGTGAAGGACTTTATAAGCCTTGGCTGAACTCCTGCAAGAGCAGGCTCAGCACCCCCTGAGGGGAGGAGATAGATGGGACCTGACTTCTGGGACCTTACTTCTCCATCTAGTTCTTGATTCTCTGCATGGAGGCAAGCTGGTCCCTTCCCCAGCACCACCTGAGTTTTGTTGTACAATGCCAGGGGAAGTCCTTTTCCTTTCTCGGTTCCATTTAAGTCAAGGGAAATCATTTGCTAGGTAAAATACATCACAGTCATGTAAAAGAACAGTCTACCTTATTTTCTTGCAGATTGATTATTTGCCTAAAACCATTGTCTGGATATACAAACTAAATACAAAAGGCAACAAGATATATGTGTGTTGTATTGGAAATGCCAGGTTTTCTCAGTATAATTCCCGATCAGATTTCCTTGGTTTAAATTTATTGAAATTTTTCTGGGCTGGGTTAGATTTGTGCTCTCTAGTTTTATTAAAAAGCTTTGTGAGGAAATCTGGGTTTCAGAGCTGACGCTGGCAGCATACTGGTAGCTCTTGTAAATGTACCACTGAATACCCTCAGAGGGTGTGAAACCTTGGCCCCTGCTTGCTTTGAATCTGCTTGCAATTGAAGGGAGGCAGAGCCCTTTCTCTTAGTCCCTGAAGTATTGCAGTGGGGGAGACGTTTATACTGCAATGGGGGGAGAATGTGATTTTTCTCCCTTCTGCACACAGACTGTAATGTTGGGCTTGTAGACCGTCAGTGGGCCTTGTATGTTGCATGGTGACACCTGTCCAGAGGTACTTGAACAGCTGCATAGAGGCACAGTGCTCACTAGCTTTCCTTCCTGGCCTTCTGTTTGGGCGAGGCTGACTTCAGGACTTATTCTGATTCTGTCCTCCATCCTTCTCCTTGGAATCTTGGCCTCTCAGCTTACCCTTTTCTTCATCTGGGTCTGATGTACCCACCTCTTCCTTTCGAGGGGACAGAGATGGATGCTTCCTGCTGGATATTAGCTCCGGGTGACCAAAGTGTCCATTTTCACTTTTTTAATGCTCTAACACCAGTGATGCCGAGTCTGTAACTGAAATCCCCTCTGTGCAATCCTTAATGTGGTTCAGGTTTTCCTGACCAGACCATGGCCAAGGTCTCCTGCCTATCACATCTCTCAGGTTTGGGAAGGTTTACACTTTAGAACATAAACATGCAGAACTTCCTCATTGACTGTTTAGGGCTCTTGGACTATTTTGATTCTTTTCTAAAGCACCTATTTCAGACCTTGTCACCACTGTAGCAAGACTCCATTTCCAAAGTAGGCAGTGATCTTTGATTCTTGATTACTGGAAAATCACCATTTCACTTTTGCATTCATTCAGCAACTTTCTGCTGAATGCTTACCACGTGCCAGGGTTCTTTCTAGGTGTTGAGGACACAGTAGTGAACAAAATATACAAAAAACAAATAAACATATATATATATATATATATATATACACACACACATATACATATATATGTATATATATACATATATATACATATATGTGTGTGTGTGTGTGTGTGTGTATATATATATATATATATATATATATATATATATATATATATGTATATATATGGTGCCTGGTTAGCCCAGTTGGTTAGAGTGTGGTGCTGATAACACTAAGGTAGCCAGTTCGATCCCCTCATGTGCTACTGTGATCTGAACCCTTCTTAAAAATAAATAAATAAACAAATATCCCTGCCCTGATGAGCCCTCATAATTCTTATATTCTGGTAGGGAGAAACCAAGTAATAAACAAGATAAGTAAAACATATATTAGATAGTGATAAATGTTCAGAAGGAACAAAAAGTAAGCAAGGAAAGGGGCTATGCCTTGTGGGTGCAAAGAAGGGGTTAACTTTCAGGTAGGGTGGTCCAGAAGGTCTCAAAGGAAGTGACCTCTGAGTGGAGAGACCAAAAGGAGGGAAGGGAGAGAACCAAAGTGCATGAGACCTGGGAAAGAAAGAACATTCCAGGCTGTGGCAAGAGCAAGTGCAAAGGCCCTGAGACAGGCATGTGCCTGGTGGCTTTGAATAGTAAGGCGGCCATGTGAGTAGAGTGGAAAGAAGGAGATGGAGTGTCAGTGGGCCTTGTGTCAGTAGGAGGAGACCAGGAAGGTAAGGCTGGGCAGGTCACTCTCAGATTTGGCCTCTTATTCAGAGATGGAGAGCTTTGAGCAGTGGAGTGACTTGATCTGACATGCACTCTCAGCTCTATGTTGAGAAAGACTGGGGAAGGCGGGGGGGCTGGGAGAGCTGCTGGGACGTTGTGCCAGGTATCGCAGAGCAGGTGTGAGAAGTGGCCAAGCACTGATATGTCTGGAAGGGAGAGGCACAGCATGCACTGAGACGATACGTGGGGCGTAAAGGGGTGTCGGGGCCGCCAGCTTGTGAAGTGGAATTGCCATTCACTGAGATGTGAAGCCTGCAGGAGGAGCTGGTGAAGGGGTCCAGCTTTGAATGTAGTTATTTTAGCATTTTCTCCAAATAAGGCTCACCTTTGAGAGCCTGTGTGGTGCTAGTGCAGACGTGTGCTCACCTTTATCACCGAGGACATTCATCTACCTGCGCACTTGTAGACTATGTTTAGGTGTGAGATCCGAGGAGCTGGAGTTAAGGCCTCCACGGTGTTACCAGGAAGGCGTGGGCACACACATGCCCACCAGACTGCCCACAGCCCTGACAGCTGAAGGAAGACCTGTGCTCTGCTCCCAGGCTCTGAGCCTGGCCACTTGTTCTCATGTGGGCAGACGGGAGAAGCTCTGTGCCACCCCCAAACCAGCAGCGAGAACACCACCTGATGCAGGGGCACAGCGCAGTCCCCAAGTGGACTTTCTCAGGGAAAGTTGCTGAAGGAAGAGCATAGGCCACGTGGGTCCTGGGCAGCAGATCAGGGGCACCTAGGCCATCTCTGCCAGCCTGGTGGGTGAGCAGCTGGGCCTGCCCCTCGCCTCTGACCCAGCCCCACCCCCGTGCATAGTTCACCTTAGGGTACCTGCCTCTTCTAGCTGGCAGTTTTCACTTCTCAGGGAGATTTCGGGTACCCTTTCTGGCTCACAGAACTAGTATGAATCTCTTCCACATGCAGAGCTTCTGGGCTGACTGCTTTTCCCAAGCCCCCGGGACAGCGTGCACAGCATGCTCTGCTGCCCCAGTCTGGTTCCAGGATCATCATCTCCGTGTAGCCTGCTCTTTCTCTCTCCTCCTGTTTTATCTTTCCCAAATCCACACCCTGTTTCTTCCCAGACTTCATTGTGGTTTCCTCATCCCAGGGCTCCTTGTGTCCTTTCCTTTTCCCATGAGTGAGCACTCGGCTGAGTTTGGTTTGTGGTCCTGTGATCTCATCCCATCAGATCTCAGACTTTGCAGTGGGCCCTGGTGACCTATTCTAACCTCTCAGCTGGAGAAGGCGCTGGCCAGAACTGTACATACACAGGTGGTGCAGTAGCCGGCGTCTAGGCCATGGTACTTTCCATCAGTTTCAAAGGAGAAACTTGGTTCTGCTCTGGATCAGTGCCACACACCCACTGCTAGCACCCTGGTCGCCCTCAGGCTGCCCCCAGGGACACAGGTTCCCATCCCTCTTTAAGACAAGTCTAGGCCTTATGTCACTCTGCTGTCTGTTTTTATAAACACTTTTCCAAAAGCTGAAAGATGTTTCTGCATTGTGACCATTTACGATAAGGGAAGATTCAGAGTGACCATACTATGCAGAGCTAATAAAATAATAGGCATTTGGTCAGTTTGCCATTTCTGAGTGCAAACACGGCTTAGAGTTTCATAATGCCCGTGGGATTTGGGAGACTGAGGAGAGGCTGATAATGTCCTATGAACCCAACATGCATCTTACCCATGTGGCCCCAGTAACAGATGGCCCAGGCCACTGCCTCCTTTGGGTGAGGCATCCTTCGGGAGTGCCAGGTTCTGGGCAGCGGAGACAGTAAATAGGACAGTACATCCTTTTAGCAGCGGTTGGCATTTCTGTCCCACTGAAAGCCATATTTTATTGGTATGTTTGTTTTGTTCACTTTTTCTTGGGTGATGGTAGATGTCCACTGGCCACTTTCGGTCATCAGCATTAAAAAGGTGGTCCCCTTGTCCTGGAACAAGCCTGAGAAGTCCCCTCAGAGCTCCTGATCTGAATCTTCTCTTTGAAAGCAGGTGCAGGGAGGAAGCAGAGGCAAAGGGTCTGTTCTCTGTACTTTTCTGGTCCAGCTGTGGCCTCTGAAATGATGGCAGTGCAGGGTATCACGTGACAGTACACATGCACATGCTGGGACGTTACTCTCCAAACAGACACCTCCAGTCCATCCTCCTTACCTCACCCCGTAAACTGAGTCACAATGATGGACACAACCATGCAGCTCATTTGCTAACTTACGCCAGCACATTTTACTTCGTATTTGTTTTAAGAACAAAACAATCATGCTTTGCTGATATGTAACAGAATCAGTAGAAAGAACACACTGAGTATCAGTTTGACAGGGAGGAGGGAAGGAATGGACATGTAATTAAATCTTTTACACACAGTATCTTTAATCCCACTAGAAATCTGCCCTGTTTCCCCAGTCAGAAAATCGAGGCCCTTGCGCGATTGGTGACCTACCTGAGGATACAGGTCAGGTGGGAGGAGTTCAGGCGAAGCGGCCAAAAGCACTGGCTTTGGAACCAGACGGGTGAAGATTCAGATTCTGACTCTGTCACCTGCCACTTGCCCAGTGACTTCAGGCAAGTTGCTTATTTCATTATCTCTGGGCGCCTGACTGATAAACTGTCAATAATGATATCTGCATGGCCAGGTTATGTGCACAGAAGCAGTGGCTTCCTCAGAGTACCCAGCCCCATGCTGGACACATGAGAACAGTTGGCTTTGGACTCAGCACGCTGTGACAGCATTCCCTCACCAAAAGCAATCTCTCCAGGTGTGGCCCTCCATCCTCTCATCCTGTGGAGGCAGGGATGGCGATAGCCCCTGCCCGGGTTAAAGAGAGATCCCATAAAGGGGTCCCCTGCGTCATCTCAGTGGGATCCATGCGGACCAGGCCTGTGGCTTTGCTGTGCCAGAGACTAGACTTTGGTGCTTGACGGGGGTCAGGCCGGGGAATATGCTCCAGGGGGCAGTTTCACAAGGGACAGGTCAATGTGGAATACCTGGGGCTGGTGAGCGTATTACCCTAAGAAACAGAATTGCCAGGTGGGCAGAGTTCTTGGGGCCAGAGCCTGCATGGGAGGTCTTGGCTGCCCTTTGCCTCCCATGGGGAAACCCCTTCATGTGGTCTGTAAGTTCTGCTTGTCTCAGCCCTCCCTACCCCACCCTCGCCATCTGGGCCTCCTGAGGGCCTCCGCTCTTCCTGATCCCATGCCCCCTTGTAACTGCTCACCCTTCAGGATTTCTACCCTGAGAGGATGGGTCTCTGCTGTGAATCGTCCTGTCGTCCCAGGTGACACGCCACTCACTATGGCCAGTGTTGATCACATCCATCCTCCTAGCTGGCATGAAAGCACTGGGAGGTGGGGTGCTGCCTGGTTTGTTGGCCGAGGTGCGTCCCACGCCTGGTGGGGGGCCTAGCATGGAGCAGGAGCATAGGCCATACTTGGAAGTGAGTGCATGATAAGTGCTTCCTGTTTTGAGAGCCTAGAATGGGGTGGTAGTCCTTAAATACTTGGATGTTCTAACACAGACTGGCTAAGTGATTGGCTTCCTAAACATGTTAAGTGTGAAGCTTAGTGAGGGAATCTCACTTTTAGTGGGAGAATAATGAAGAGGCTTACAGAAGGAGGGATTAAGGGAAGGACACAGTAAAGATCAGTAGTTTTAAGTCAAACTTATTTCCTCAAGTGATGAAATAACATCCTCTCAAGGGAGCATCTCACAGGTGTAGGAAGAGGCAGAGGAAGCAAGAACGTGTCCTCTCAGCCCCTTTTTGGTCTTCAGAAAGTGTTGTTTTGTCTCTACCTCTTCTGTCTCCTCCTGCTACTGTCTCTGCCATGCTTTTCATTCTTGAAAAGATGCAAGGAGAACTAAATGACACTCAGCATTCCAAACTCTTATAGTCGGGTGGGAGCACTACTGAGGCAGGGCAGCCAACCGAGGGGAGGGTGAGCCAGCCGGGCACCACCTTGGTGTAGCAGGTGGGAGCAAGGGGCAGAAAGGTCTTCTGTCCTTTCATAAACGCTGTGCCACACCTGCAGATGGCAGCACAGGGGATCGAATAGAGGGGCCTTGGATTTCCAGGACGTTGGGACTTCCACTGGGATGTCGAGGTATGCAGAGAATAACCAACTCAGTCACGTTCTCAAGCTCATCGCTGCTTACTCTCCATTTCCTGAATTTTGACTACCTATTTAGAAAACAGGTACTTAGGAAGTAAGCCTAGAAGGTTTTCCTGGAAAATTTAAAATATTTTGTGTCTTAAGATTTGCATTGTGCTTGACCTTTAAAGAATATGTGTCTCTTACGCATGCAAGATGACCCTGCATTCCTCACCTCATCCACACGATCTTCCCTGTACAGTGTTGATGGACATGTTTGTGAAATGGAAAAAAGGAAACCTGTAAATGCAATTTATTGTTTGACTTGATTTGAAAGTTCATTTACAGAAAATTTCCCTAGGACTCTGTTGTGGAGTCTCCTCTTAAGAGACGTGTGTTCTTTGGGTAATGGACACTCCTTTGTGTGCTTTGGAAAGGACTGTTTTCCTTTCCAGTGGACCCAAGAAACTTCTTATCTTTATTTCCAGAATTATAGCGAGTGGCAGAAGGCACTCAGGTCAGGTTCATATCTCCAGGGTCTGTCCTTAGAGGAAGTCTGGGACAGTTGCCAGAGGTAAGGTGTTCAGCTCAAAGTTTTCACTTCCTGAAAAAAAAGGGGACCTTGGACCCAGTTTTTTGAGATTGGGAAACAGGTTTGTTTATATTTGCTCTCACTGATGGATCTTTGTGCTGATACCAGCATGTTCAGTTGGGTTCCAAGAATAAATCAGGTGTCTGTGTTTGCGTAAAATAAACTGGTCCCGAAACTGACAGAAACACATATGTGTTCTCAATTTTCAAGGCTAAACTAGTTTTGAAGGAGAGGGCACCCTGGCTGCTCTAGGCTGATTTTAGCCCTCAAATGTATATAACATTGGCACACTGAAATTTATATATAATTGTGTTATCAAGCTTTTGGTTTCAAATTTTGAACTGTTTGTGGCTAAATCTGGATAAAATTTTCACATCACAAATTGTGTAGAGTGAAATCTTAAAAATTGAGGTTAAATTAGTGATTATGCTTTTATCAGAAATTAGAAAAATTTCCCGGGGCTGTGAAGTCTTCTGAGTCAACTTCCCGATAGAGGAATCTAAACGTGGCTGTGAAAGGATTTCACTTCCTGTGTTGTCCCTGTGCTAAATCTCGGGGCTTCCACGGAATGCTATCACCCTCTGCTGGCCAGTCCTGGCATGACAGTCTCATAACCAAGAGGTGTTTTGTTTTTTTCTCATTAACTGCGCACATTCTCAACCATTTCCCTCCTACAGTATTTATTG
This sequence comes from Rhinolophus hipposideros, assembly GCF_964194185.1. Taxonomy (NCBI): domain Eukaryota; kingdom Metazoa; phylum Chordata; class Mammalia; order Chiroptera; family Rhinolophidae; genus Rhinolophus; species Rhinolophus hipposideros. The sequence goes on along the minus strand of NC_138054.1, from coordinate 4,847,296 downwards.
TTACGGTCTCAGGTAGTAAAACTGAATCAAAAAAGATCCCCATAAAATTCTCCTCCCATCAATAATATAAACCCAAAATTTTATATAATTCCAAATTATTGTATTTAAGTACATTTTTAAAAATAAAGTTTAAAACTACTTGCTGTAAACAATTGATATTTGCGAAAACTGTACCAGCCATTAAAAGCCAAAGTTCTTGGGTCACAAAGGAAAAATACAATAGATAGGATAAAAAAATACAACAGATAGACTAGAAAGCAACCTGAATGCCTATAATTAGTTTGGGGTAACAGTACTTCATGGACTCATAGTTGTCATCGGTCTCAGAGAAATAATACAATGTCCCAAATGTGTGTTCTGCCCATGACTCCACCTTTCAGCCTTGTATCATTTTAGAATGTATAATAATTTTGGGTGTCGCCAGCAGGCATTTGAAGTTTCCACCAGTTGTGAAATTGAGAAACCTGAAGGAAGGAACTCCAGTGAGCACAAAACAATTAGAAATTTAAAAACGAAAATTTATTTTATTTCCCAACTGTGACCCCAGAGAGCTGTTTTGGATTTCTTTGTCTTTTTAAAATGTTTTCCTAACACTTTTAATTACCCATTATTTAATGGGAAAAAACACTTCAAACAATGGAAGTAGGATTATTTCCAGGGCCCAGGAGAGGAGGGAGATGTGAGCGTTGGAGTATTAAAAGGGCCAGGCTGTCGATAGCCCCTTGGACAGTTGTGACTCCTTCATGCCCTCATCTGGGGGGCTCTGCTGGACAAGGCAGCTGCGGGCCTGTGCCCCTCACCTCTGTGCTCCTCGCTCTAGCAGGGGTGCTGCAGTGTCAGGCAGCCCCGGTCTGCTGCTGTTAGGTGGGTTTCAGTCAATTTAACTGAATCCATCATTTCATGAATCTGCCTTTAATCAGCTGAGGCCCCTCCTGGGGGACAGGCCAGTGCTCGTTGTTATTCATGTGGATGAGTTTCCTCGGAGAAAGGAGGGCAGCACCTTAAGAAAGCTGATCCCGATCGCCAGCTTGACTGTCGCCCAGGGAGCCATGAGGGGGCAATAAATGATACAAAATGAAAAATAAAAAAGTGTTCCCAACTAAAAGCCCAGAGCTTAAAAACTTATCATCTGTCACCTCTGTTCTTACAGGGAGGGATTCCTGCACCTCCCTTTCCCCATTGAAGTTTCCTCAGCCTCCTTTTGTTTTGAAGCATGTTTCCATTCCCAAGTACCATTTAGCTTTCATTCAGAAGCAGAAAGACGGGAGAAAGGAAGCAATATGGTTCTGTATGCTTCCACAGATAACATCAAACCTGGGTGGCCTGTGACTCAATACACTGAGTGCCACTTTACCGTCCTCCGGCAGCTCTCCTGACCTTGAGCTGCTGGCCTGTGAGCTCTGGCTGGGTTTGGCTCAGTGTGATGTGAAGTGTGAACTAGGTTACTACCCATGAGCAAGATGGAGCACACACACAGGAAATAGCTAATACTTAACTTCTGTGCTTTCTTAGGCAACTTGATTCGGTCAACAAACAGCCAGCACATTAAATCCCCTGCACGTGTCAGGCCCTGTGCTGATGCTGATAAAAGTGAGATGAACCAAAGGTGCCTCCTCCCCTCAGGTTTAGACAGTAGACTTGGGGAGACCCATTGGTGTAGAGTGGTGAATGCTGCAGAGATCAGGAGAGATCTCTGGGAGCCCAGAAGCAGACCAAGTTCCATCCTCTGATGGCTTCACAGAAACAGAGGGCAGGTGCCCACCTCTCAAGGGGTGGGTGGGCTGTTCTCATTCATGAGCCCGGACGTGGAGGGAGGTCAGAAGGACAGGATTTCCCAGCAGCAGTGCAGCATGAGAGTCGAGGGTTATGTTTGGCAGCATGAACCTGCTCCTCAGGGGTTGGTGTGAGGGTGTGGGAGAGTCACAGGGCCAGTCAGAGGGCACAGGGCCAGTAAAGTGGGAAGGGGTCAGATCGGGGAGACTCCGTGCACTTGACTTAAAACCCTGATACTGTTTCCAGAGGCCTGATGCATACTTCTTGTCTTTCTCTAGTTCATTCTGGAAAATGGGTCACCCAGAAGAAAGGGTTGTCAGATAAAATACAGGACACCAAGTTAAGGTTAAATTTCAGATAAACGACAAATAATTTTTTAGTAGAAGTCTATCTATATTATTGCATTATTCACTGTTTATCTGCAATTCAAACTTAACCAGGTGTCCTGTATTTTACTTGACAAATCTGGCCACCTTAAAAAATCAATATAGAGCAGAATGTGTTTATCTGACTAAATCTTACCCTTGGAGGTTATTAACTAAATCATGGGTTAAACATTAATTAAATCAAAGATGTGACCAAAAATATGTTGTTAAAGCAAAAATACAAGAACTATAAATGTCTATCCTGATTTAAGATTGTTAAATTATGCTTTATCACCTATAAAATGGGTGTAAATATGCTGTGTGCTCACTAGATAAGAGGCTAATCTTTCTACAAATGTACCTACAGAACATAAAATACTACTGTGTCATAAACTTGATTGATTTAAAACTTGTATTTTATCTGTAATAAAAGTTAAAATATAATTACAGTTTTGCTCATCTTAGAATAGTGGAGCACTTTCTGGGGACAATTTACATAACTGTCCTTTGAAAACAACTCTTCCGAGGATTTTGCGTTGGTCCTCTTTTCCTCTGTAGACTTCCCTGTAGCAAGCAGATCAAAGCATTTTTGTGGAAAGCGTGTGTGTGTGTGTGTGTGTGTGTGTGTGTGTGTGTGTGTGTGTGTGTGTCTGAAAGTCTATGTGAGGAATTCAGGGCCTGGAGAAGGGGCATCCTGAGAATCTGGCTCTCTGATATTTTCTTCCTTCTCTTCCCTGCTTCCCCTAACATGCAGGGTGGTGTGGTGGGGCCAGGCAACATGGGGAAGAGAGGGAGAGGTGGCCCCATCCATTTCCCTGATAACAGCTAGGGCCTTGTGCTGGGGTGTGTTCGGAAGCTGTGTGGACAGAGGCCCAGGGTTTCCCAGTGGGCAAGCCATGGCCCACCCTGCAGCCTCTGGGGCTCCTGCTCCCTGGACAGCTGCCAGCTCGCCGCCTGGGCCTGTATGCTGAGGACAGTGGGCAGGGACAAGCCGGGATGCCCACACCCACAGTGGCCTGTGCGATAGGAAGTCGAGAGAAGGATTCCTGGCCTTCACTCCACCTGACATTGTGGAGAATTCCCCAGGCTTTCTGAGATGCCCTCACCCTATGTCTGGGGGTGCTCCTGGTTTCCAGGGACTATATGTTCTGGGCCTCTAATTTCAATCATGTAGTTTAGGAAGTTAATTTTACTACTTTTGCAGACTCAGTCAATATATTGCCTCAAAAATGAATAACGCTTTCCTCCATCCCTAAGAAGCTCATGTGTAGAAACTGTAATGGGAAGATTTGTGTCCTGCACTGCTCATGGGGAGGCAGAAATACACCCCAAATCTCCATGCTGCAAACTAGGGTGTTTTTTAAAAACAAAATACTGTACTTTGTAGCGAGCAGCCAGTCCTGGCTTCCGGTAACTGTAACAAGGACAGATGCTGAGATTCCTGAAAAGAGCTGTGAGTCATGGCCACTGGGGTTTTCTCTGGGTAGAGATCTGATTATTTGCCTTCCAAACCCAGCATTTAAATGACTTGTCTAAATATGGGCTCCATTTACATGGGTCCTGTGGTCAGGTCTGCCATGGCCAGCAACGCGCAAGTCCTTCCACTGTGTTCTTGGGAGTGGGTGGGGCCTGGGCCACTCAGCTGGCGGGGGTGCTGAGTGGACCCCAGCTGAGTTCTGCCTGAGTCCATGGTGTTTATGGAGCTGGCCCAGACTGTCGCTCTCAGACGGGTCTTGGATTGTCTATCTGGCTTACGCCTGTCTGCCCCACTCATTCACTGTCCCCAGCCTGCCAGACTTCTCCTTGGATGGCCAGTGTCCACTCCAGCACACAAGCAAATCATTGGGTCTTCGAAACTTAGCATGAGGTTTAGAGCAGAGCTCCCAGGGTAGTGCTATGCATACCTGAATGTGGCTGAGTACATAGCTCCCCAGACTCCTTTCATGATGCGTGATGACATGGGGATGGCATCCTCATCCTTCATCATGGGATGCCCATCGCCTGTATTTAACATAGAAGCACATTTCCTGGTGTGTTTTTCTGACGTGAAGCATTACTGTTTCAATCCTAGGACTGATTGCCATAAAGGATGCCCACGATATAGAGACCAGGCTGAATGAGGTGGAGAAGCTGCTTAAGACCATCATCAGCATGCCGTGTAAAGTAAGTGCGTCAGGTCAGGGCTGCGCGGGACGTCGGTACACCCTGCCCGCTTCCAAATCACTGACCTGCTTGCCCCTTTTGCTGTTTGCCTCTCCCTGGAGGTATCAGGCCGCAGGGAGGTGGGTTGCTATAACCAGGGGAAGGAAAGACTCCTGTGGGCTCCAGGGACTCCGTTTTTTTTTTTTTTTTTCTCTTTCTCCCTAGGGAAGAAGTGGAAGTGAGGGGCCAAGGAGGTGTTGAGTAGGAAGAGACATGGTCCCTCCACTGTGGTGTGCTTTGCTTTCTTGCCTCCGTGCAGAAACTCACTGGTCTTGCTGAGGGTTTGGGAAGAGGGCGTGTGGGAGCCAAAGGGAGTGTTAGCGTAAACATCTGTGGGTGGCCTTTAAATGCAGTTTGCAAGTTTTGTGTGCAGTAGTGATGAAGAACCTGCTCTTGAGTCAGGCAGACCACCTAACTCCTGTAAGCTTCATTTCCTCCTCTGTGAATGGGAAGGATCGACATGCTCACAGTTTATTGTAAAGTGAAGGGAGCAGTGTATGAGAGCTGGCACATACCAAGCACTCAGAAAAACTAGCCATTGTTTCCATTCGCCCCATCCTTCCTATTCTGGGGGCATTGCATGTTAGCCAGGTGGGGCGACAAATGACGAAAAGTTCCGTGATTGTAGCCTGCTCTTGTGCTTCGTCCCACAGGCTATCTGGACAACTCAGCGGCGTTGGCTTCAATGGGGCCATCTTGCAGAGCATTAATTTTTAGTAATTAATGTATTTCTCCCCAGTATTCTAGGTCAGAAGTTGTGCTCACCTTCTTTGAAAGATCTCCTCTAGATCAAGTGTTAAAAAATGACAATGTACACAAAATTCAACCCAGCTTTCAAAGTCCGGTGAAAATATCAGGTAAGAGCTCCAGGGAAGGCTGGGACAAAGTGCTGGTGTGGAAAGCTGTGGTTTTCTAGAAACCTTTTCAGTGTGTTGTCTGTGTAGTTGGACACACCTTCCACCCTTGGGATCCAGAAAGACAATCCAACAGAATGCTGAGATAGTAGGTTTACACTCTTCCTACTTCCACAGGGAGTTATTTGGCGTATAAATTGGAACTTACTTAAGAAATAGTAAAATGATGAAAACATTAATGATGCATTTTGAAGCAAAATAGTCTAGCCTGCTAAAATAAGATAGTTCATATAACGTGGCATTGAATTAGATTCTTGGTTTTAGGGCAGCCAGGATAGAAAGGGAAACACACAATTTAGGTATCGTTAGCATTGATAAATTAAACTAAAAAATTACAGAGGCAAAGTCAGCAGCATTAAGAGCAAATCATCAACTGAGCAGAGTGTCTGGCCAGCTCATCCATGTGTCAGGTTGAAAGGAAGGGGAAGCCTGGACTTGACCCTTTTGGGCAGCTCTCTAAGATCTGGGTTGCACATGTTGTTAGGACACTATTTTTTTGCAGTACAGTCTGCTGAAGAGCATTCTGTAGAGAAAAGAGCTCTGGCCTGGGAGGGTGGAGGCTGGGGACTATCTCAGGTACTGAGCTTCCTTAGGCAGTGGGCAGTCAACTTGTTTTTCTAAGACATAGCATTCGAGTGAGGTCTCGTAGGAGACTGCTGAGTGGAAGGGAGGGAAGGCAGTTGTAAGATGCAATGCAGCCCGGCTGCAGGTGAGAGCCTACAGAGCATCTTGGTCTTAGGAAGGAGAGAAGGTGGGATTCTGTGTCCAGCACTACATTTGTGAATGGAGGAGGAAGGAAAGAAGAGGAATGAAGGAGCAAAACTCAGAAGGAAGCTGATGGAGAGTCAGTAGATGAGAGGGAAGATGAGCCCAGAAGCAGTTCCTGAGGAGAAGTTGGTGGTCATGGTGACGGAGACAGGAGGACAGGTTGGGATGATGTCATTGGTATAAAAGTGTCCTTATTGAGTTCTGTGCTATAGTGGGGGTGAGAGTCTTAATTTACGTTGGGTGAGGTGGATAGAGTGGCCAAGTTCTGGGAACCTAGAATGGAAAATGTGCTTCTAGATATGACTGTGTGTGAGCAGGATGGATGTTAAACCTGGGTTTGTTTGTCTGCTACTTTTCATACCTACTCATGGTAGCTTCCTCTGTATTCTTAGAAGGATGAGCAGAGGAGTTCAGGAGCCATGATTAGCTGGGACCTAATATCTGTAAACTTCTTTATAGGAAATAAAAATGGCAGTCATTTATCCTGGTGGATGTCTGTGGACTCTAGTCTTGGAGGCTCAGAGAGGGCTCTGGGACCCTAAGTGTCCATCGTGTTAGGTTTCACATGCTGTCACCTGGAGCGGGCTCAAGCTTCTGTCATTTAGTACACAGTGGAGGAGTCCCAGCACTAGTGTCTGTAGTTTGCTCTATTTCATTTTGTTTTGAGCAAATGGTAGAGCAAAGAACAGCACAATCTTTTCCGGGCCTGTGCTGGTGTCAGGGGCTGGACTGTTGGCTTTGGGTGGCCCCCAGAGTGTGAGAAGGACAGACTCCAGCTGCATGGAGTTGCCTCTCTATGATTGAGTAACTCCTAGAGTGCCACGACCCAGAACATTTCCAGCCTTCTGTCTTAGTGTCCTGTTTTATCGGTGACTTGGATAAATGCATGGCCATGTTTATCATGAAGGGCTGAGGGTACTGCAATGAAGTTTAACAGGGATAACTGGAGACGCCCATGCTGAGATTTTAAATATGTTCTCAGTGTTTTTGCAAGGACCGAAGACAGAGGTTTTAGCTTGCACTGCAGACGCGCCTCGGTGAGGCCTTGCTAGGGCCGCAGCATCCAGCTTTAGGAAGGCAGGACTGCTGACCTTCTTGTGCCAGCCGGGTGCCCAGGTCATCTGGGACATTGCTGGGGATGGAAGTAACTGCTGCCAGTTTTGGCTCAGCACAGAACACTTGGTCATAAATGGGGCTGCCTAACATTGGAGTTTGTAAGCATCAATCTGGTGTAAGTATGTCTCCCAAAGCCTCACGCCAGGGTCCTGTGTGAGGTGTCCCCGCATGAGGTGGTAGGCTGGGGAGTGCCTCTGGCACCCTTCCAGAGCTAAGATTCTCTGACTCTGGCAGGTTTCCTCCTCTTTCTCTGCCCTAATCGATTGGGCACCAAGTCTGGGAATTCTCCCTGTGAAGCTTCCCAGCCGTCCCTTTGTTGTTCCTGGACTAGCCAGTTCTCACTCTGTCTAAGCGAATGCTTCCCAACATAAATTAGTGTGTAAGTGAACAAGCGTGGGGGGGGTTTCCCACGGGATGTAAGATGCACCCTCATTATTCACTGAGTGAGGAAATAAATATCTGAAGACAACAAACTGTGGTAAATTCAAAGATGCTTTTTAATGAAACTGTCATTTGCAGTACACCAACATCCCTTTGAAAAACGAGTTCACGCACGGGCAAGCCACGTCACTCAGTCTGGGTCCCACATTGAGGGTGCTGCTGGATTCCAGAATCCCCAGGCTGTGAGCCTCAGGACCTGGAGAGCACCCCGTGAGAAGGCCCGCATGTCAGCCTCACCCTTTCCCCAGGATGTACCCTGTATGCTGATGTCATCCAGAACTCTCACTGCCTGGGTTTGTTAATTTTCTCAAAACCTTATGCTCACACTGAAGCCCAAGTCCCCTCGTCATTCTAGGCATGTCAGAGTCTGGCTCACTCGCTTTTTTATTTTGTCACCACAGGACCCTCCACTGCAGGCCCTCAGCCTCCGCCTGGCTGGGCTTTGCGTGTGCTGTGGCCGCTGCTCTTCTCTCTGCTCACACAAAGCCTGCGAGTCCACTCCCACCACCCTGCTAAATTCCATTCATTGGTGAAGCGCCCTGGCCTGTGGCTACTCACCCAACCCCAGGCCCCTCCTTACCCACAGGTTTCTTAACGCCTTCTCATGCCGCTGACGTAGCATCACCAGGGGCGGTGCGGTGGGGGACCGGCACCGGCCTCCCTCGCCCTCAGAGACTTCTCGTTACACTCAGGATTTAGGCGCACCCGGCCTCTGAATGCTCGCGTAGCCGCTTCCCTCAAAGGCTGAGACTGTGTCGTGGTCAGGGGCTCCACTAGAGGGCGCCAGGCGCTAGTGGTGTGAGCACCACTCCAGGATTGGGGCCACGGCAAGGACAGGCAGGAAATACTGTGGCCTCTCAGGTGATGCTGTGGGTCAATACAACCTTAAACATGATTCAGCCTATGCTAATTTAAATGCTTATCAAATATAAGAAAACTTAGATTTCCTTTTTTACGCTGCGGCTGTGTCTGTGCAGCCTTAAAGGAAGTGTAAACCTCATCCTTGATCTGGGAACTTGGACTAATCAAATATCAGCCACAGAAATCTGATTCTTCAGGTTTGGGGGGCCTGGAAAGGAATTATAATTTCAATTTTCATTAACCAGCCATCTGTACAATCTCAATCTTAATTTTCACTGTAAGAGATAGTCCAATTAGCGAGTTAATAAAAAGGCATTGCCTTAGGTTTTGTTCCATTGCTGGAGTGCATTGAAAATATAATGGCAGAGAATTCAAAAGGGAGGAAAGCTATGCTATGAATGCTTTCAGGGCTGAGACTAAGTGCTAAAAAAAAAAAGAAAAGGAATATGTGCATTAATGAGTTGAAGGACTGATGACATATGAGGCATATGAAAACGTGGCTGCAATTAAAAAGAAAAGAAAAATCACCACTAGGCAAATACCACAGAAGTAAAAGTTGCTGGAAAGATCCATTGGTAAATGTTAAAATTAGTGGGTGAAAGTTTGAGGAGAAATATAATTTGCATAGTCTCAATGCATCTCCCCAAAAATATTTCTTAACTATCAAGAGAGTAACCTGACTTTGGAGAAACTGGCAGAAACCCCCTTACCCAGTGATCCAGTGCGACATCCCAGGAGTATGACTGTTGACATCACACACCCCTGATACGATGCATCGAGGAGAATGTGGTGTCACTCTGCAGAATTCCTGCCCAGAATGCACCACCTCCGTCGAAGCTCATGAAAACATCAGACAAATTGAGGGATAGTTAGTAAAATAACTCACTGGTCCTCTTCAAGTCTCATGGTCATGAGAGGTGAGAATAGACTGAGGAACTGTCAGAAGTGGGAGACTAAGTCACACAACTTAATGGTACAAGGGGTCTGGGACTGGGTCTGGACCAGAAAAAAAGGACATTAGTGGCAAAGCTGGTGAAACTCAGGTGAGGGGGATGTTTAGTTAATTTCCTGGATTTTATCATTGTAGCATACTGTTTCCCTGAAAATAAGACTGGTCTTATATTAATTTTTGCTCCAAAAGACGCATTAGGGCTTATTTTCCGGTTAGGTCTTATTTTCATGGAAACATGGTAGTTACCTAAAAATGTTAACATTACAAGCTGGCGAGGGGTATGTGAGAACTCTACTGTTTATACAACTTTTCTGTAATTCTAAAGCTAGCTCAAAATAAAACATTTAAAAAAAGAAGAAATGCCAAAGCAGGACTCTACTTTATGTGAAAAAATTGTGAATGCAAAAAAGTAGCTTGCAAATGAACTATTTCATGGAATCAATTATGTATGTGGTTAAAGTCATTAAACGGGCCAATGATTTTTGCTGTAGGTAGTAAGCTGACATCTAAGAAATTCACATTCTAAGTATGTTTGAAGATAGATTTCAGAAGTTATAATTTGTCTGTAATCATAACATTTCCTTTTTATTTGCATGACACAACAGATATAAAGACATTAGCAACAATGATAATAATAACTACAAATAATTGAGTTCCAGGCACTTGTTAGACTCTTTACAAATACCATCTGATTAATTTGCACCTGTGCCTGTTGGGATGGATACTGTCCCCATTCTACCCATGAAGAAATTGTGCAAGAAGTAACCTCCCCAGACTTAAGTAGCAGAACTCAGGGGTCCAGATGTCCTTGAAAACAATTAAAGCACGTTCCTGTGCACAAATGCTTACATAGGCACCTAAGGAATGATTTGTTACAGATCTGTTTTCCAGGGCTGGAAAGATTCCATTTTCTAGAGCTCCAAATTTCACACTTAAGAGAGTAGGAAGTTCCTGTACATGGTATTTCTCATAACCAGTTCAGAAATGTTTTGAGGCACTGACATTTTTTTTCCACGTATAGGATTTCCCTACAAAAATTCTCTTGGCAAAGGGGTGGGAGAAGGGGGCTGGGGCTGTCTGCTGCCTGTACTGAGGTCACTCCGAGGTTTTATGTGCTTGCTGAGACAGACAGATTTGAGTGAGAGTTACTGAAAGCAATAAAGAAAGTGGTTCTTTTTTTTAAAATTGCTTTTATTAGTGCTGCCATATGTTTAAAATTGAAAGGTGAGGGAATCTTAATCTTTCTTGTTAAGATTTAGTCATCTTCAGAGTCACTCAGACTTTGGTAAACATCTTCTTTTTGCTCTTCTTGCACCTAGAAATGTAGTTGACCCTGGAGGTTCCAAGCAGAGGCTTTTTGTTGGTTTTCAGTGCTCCTTCGCATGACTTGAAGGCTGTCCCTCCTGGTTCTCAAGCAGGGAAGGCTGTGGGTTCTGGGTGGGCTCCGGTGGGGAGGGCAGGGCAGGGCTGGAAAGAACACCGTGCTGATGTCACTTGGAGTGTGACTAACTGAGCTGGTGTTGCAGAAAACCCATGAAACATGAGCTATCACTTCTCCAGAAAGTCAAGTGGAAATATTAGCAGTTACTTGGCAAATCTAATTGATGAATAGTCATTTGAATCCTGTGAGGGTGAGGAAGAACTCTTCTGTTGTGCTTTCTTCATTTTTGTGTAGTTTCCCTAATTCTCTTCATATGAAATTCAAAGAACTGAGAACCTAATACCTAGAAAGATAAAAAATTTCACTCATAAAACAGCAAATCACACAAGGGACTAAAATAATCTAAATAATGGTCAGATATAAGAAAAAAATAAAGTAATGTCCCAAACAACAGTAGCATGAGATGCCCGAAGAGACTGGACAGTAACTGTGCTCTTGTTGCCCCTGCAATGCCAGAAAAGAGGAAGGACTATTTTGAGCTGCGGATATCCATGTGTTAGGCCCTGAGTGGGAAGATGATAATCCTTTGGATTTGAGAATGCACCAGAAATGTTCCAGTTGAGGGTACTTAGTCCCAAGGTCATGGAACTCATTGTTGGGCTGAGCTGCAGTGTCCAAGCTTCCAGCCGGCACTATTTTAGCTGCCACACCCTCAGGCACCCCCATCCCCACCTCTTCCAGCTCTGGTCCAGAATCAGACCTGCATCCTGGTAAAGCTAACACCATGCAGCCAACATAGACATAGGTAGGCGATGTCTTTGTTGGCCTTTTTAAATTAGCAAACTTTGTGCTTGTTGGTAAAAAAACAATCAATTTATATACAGAATTATATAAAGTAAAACAGTGAAGTTGCCCATTTGGTTTAAAACGTACACTGATTTCATTGGATCTTCACAGCAGCCCGTCTCAGACACAGGTGAGAGCTTAGAGAGATCGAGAGACCTGCCCAAAGTCCCCAGCATTGGGCTGCTGTGGGGATGCTGTGATGGATGGGAGTAAGCTCAGACGCAAGCTCAGTGCCCTTTCGGCCCCAGCTTTCCCCCCACAAGGCAGGGTGTAGAGGGAGGGCGCTTGAACAACCAGAGCCTCTTTCTGGGGGAGAGAGATGCCTCTCAGCTTGCCCGGGGTCAGCAGGTGTTCCTGTGGAGGCTAGCATCAGCTCCTGAATCTGTGTGGCAGAGTTCCAGAATGGGCCTCTGGGGTGCAGAGTGTTCTCTTAAAATGTGGGGGAGACTGGGGGCAGTAGGTGGAGGGGGAAGTATGGAGATTGGTATAATCCCCAAACTTCAAAACTTCAAAACCTGACCCCTTCTGAATGTTTACCTTATTGCTTTCATTTTCAGAAATCATGAGGTCCAATGGATTTTGTTTAGCAAACACAGAAACTATTGTCATTGACCACAGTATACCAAACGGAAAAGAGCAACACCTGGGTGTGGATCCGACAGAGCATTTGTAAGTACACTGATTTGAATATAGGTTTACAGACGGGATCCCCGAGCTGTCAGCCAGTGCCAGGGGTTGGGGTGCACTGCCTTACGGAACTCTATAGGCAGGAAGTAGATGTGCCCAGAAACGCCGAGACATCTGCCTGTATTTGGACACTTACTGAAAGAATTTCCTTTTTCTAGAGGACAGTGAGACCTTGTTTCATAAACCTTATGGGAACAGAGTTCCTTTGCCTGAGTAGCTGGCTGTGAGGGGCCACAGAGGAGAAGTTGCCAGGCTTCTGGGTCTGGTCCGTGCTGAGCCCTAAGGGGTACAGGGGCCACAAGCCTCCTCTCTCTTAGGGCCTAGTCTCCTGGGATGGGGAGAAGTGTCACCTGCATGTTGGTCTCACATCACAGAGCTGAAGGTTCCCCACACTCCCAGGTGGCTGCAACCTGGCCCAGCGGGCCTGCTCTGTAGGAAGAGAGGATGTATCTGATTAGTGAAGGTGGGATAGCCAAAGACAGAACTTCTCCCTTCTTCCTTCCTCTAATAACAGAACTTTGACCGTGATAAGTGCTCTAGGAAAGCCCGTCACCTGGAGGCCCCAGAGGCACAGCCGCCTTTATCCTTTGTGAGCTTCCAGCCATCTCCTTGGGAATTATGGGGTGCAGCTTGAGGTGGCTTCTCTTAATTGTCAAGGCCAAGCCCAGGGTTCTTCCTGATTGTGTGTCTGGGAGTTATTTAACCTCTCTTGGCTTCTCTTAATTGTCAAAGGACCAGTGGTTGTGACAGGTTCTCACAGGACCAGTGGTTGTGAAGACCTCAGGTAATGAGTGTGAAATGCTGGGCAGGAGCCGCCTGAGGTGGCTCTGAATGCTGAGTCCCTGTGGGCACATGAGCAGCACAGCACACGGCGAGAGGGGCCTCTCGGCATCCCAGGTCTCGGTCCATCCACTCAGCCAAAACTGAAAATGGACCAGGACAGACTCACATGCCGAGACACACATCTGCGCTAGTCGACTATAGGACAAAGCATGACCCCAGGATCTGCCTGCGCTTTGGCAGGCAGCCCGAGCCACTTCTGCTGGCTTCTGCTCTGTGACAGAGCACGGTGGGAACCCTGTCAGTCCCATAGAACAGGCTCTGGCCCGCAGCTCCCACGTTTTTAGTACCTCAGATGTCTCTTGAGTGTCTAGCACAAGAATCCTTCACAGTGGAGATGCCATGAAATGTTGGTATAAAAGGATGTGCTGGCAAGGCCGAGGGGGTGGTCTTTCTCTGAAATGCCGTTGTCCCTTTGCATGCCTTGCCGTGACACAAGGCAGCATTGTACCCACTGTATGTGTATATAGATAGTGCATTAGTTCATGACCTGTGGGTTCTCCGTGTTAATGCAGGCCTGGTACCACGGGGTACAAGGTTGATGTGTACAAAATGGGTGGTGGGACGGAGAGGTCCTTCAGTTTCATGGGAGAAGAATCTGGCTAGGGCTTGTGTTGGTGAACACCCTCCCTTATCTTAGTTGCTGCAGGATCCTAATATTCCTGGGGGAACCCTTTCCACCGCGACAGGCCTCAGGCGGTCTTCTGCACCCTGGCATAAAGCTAGATTTCAGAAGTAAGTTCAACTGTGAAGAGTTTTGCTGAGAAAGCAAGGGTGGCAACATGATTTTCCCAGCTAACCTGGAGCTTTGCATGGATGGTGGTGACACAGCCTCAGTATGCGGCTACCTGTTCCAGGACACCTGGCTGGCACAGAGAGAAAGAGCAAGGGAAAACCTCCTAGGAAAGCTTAACAAAGAAATGTCCGCCACCAAGCAGCTCAAGGGAGCAGTTAGAGGGAATTCCTGCCTGGGACTTGCCAGGTACCAAATCTAGGGCAGCGTGGCTGCACTGATGGTCTGCTGCTGTCTGTCTCTTGGGAGCACTCCACAGGGCTGTCAGGCGGGTGCTGTGGGGTGACTCCGAGAATGGGAGGTCACAAAGAGATGGCATTTGAGTAGGAGGAGTTTTTACCTCCTGGCCGCAGCTGTCTTCAGTGGTACTTGCCAGGGACCATTTGGCCCCGAGTCTGTGAATTCAACATCCTCCGGCCTGCTTATTAGGACTTGTGCCATGGAGCCAAGCAGGCAGCCCCCACTGTCCCCTGGGGGAGGGCAGGTACCAGTACCCAGGGCCACAGACCCCACTGCACTTAGGGAATGGGGTCAGTGTGTGCCTGATGGAGACATGAGTTCGTGGGACAGCTGGGCCTCTGCCTGGTTGGCTGGAGGGGTCTCCAGGCTCTTGGGAAATTCACTCCCAGACTGGCAACCCTCATTCTGTTCTCATAGGTTAGGAGCAGAGGAGTTTGCCGGGCCTGCCGAGGGCCCAGGTGACTCATTTCCCTGAGCATCCCAGGGTCGGTCCCCTTCCCTCCTGAGTCCTCAGGGTCATCTGACCTGAGGGAAGGAGTTGTAGCCAGGGGATAGGAAGCTGTCTGGGCAGGGCTGCGTCTTAGCTGTCACTGTGGCCCTGTCCTTCACCTGTCCCTGTACCCAAGTCTCCGTTTGGTTTCATTCCAATGCTGGTTTGAGGGAAGAGATGCTCCATCTTGTAACGAAGCTGGAGAGGTGGCCTTGTCTCCGTGAGACACACTGCCTAGCAGGCTGCAAACACTTCTGTCACAGCTCCATCTCTTTGTCTGCAGCCTGTGCTCCCAAGGCAGAGCACAGGAGGAGGAGGAGCTGGGCCCTGAGTCCTATCCCTGCATCTGCACACGCCCTCACTGTGGAGTTAAAGGAAAACCCAGCTTTGCTGCCTCTTCTGTCTCATTTTGAAGCTATAATCACCTCCTCTACTCTTAGCTGTCAGCTTAGACCTGGAGGAGGCATGCCTCCCTCTGAGACCCGGGTTTGAACTTAGCGGGGTTCTGTACTGTGTGCTCTATTTTGTTCTGTGACAGCAGCAGTGGCTTGACTGCACCATATGCTCTTGAGACCACAAGATGTGGTGTGGAGACCACATCTCTGCAACCCTCATTCACCTCCTCAGCCAGTATAAAATAGCCAAGTCAGACACTCATTACTGCATAGTTTGGTCAGTTCGTGGCCTTCCCAGTCTTTCCGAAAGCTTTCCAGGTGTAGTGAGCTTCCACAAGCACCTACTTAGTGATACCTCCAAGCGCTGGGAACCGCTAGGAAGCAAGCAGGGACATGGTAAGCTGGTAAGCGCTATGGCCTGAAGGCTCCCTCCCACTTCCCTGGGACAGCCTTCTGGAAGGAGCTGCCCCGCCCACCTCTGCCAAGCCCTGCTGTGCCTGGGCTGATTCTTAGTTGAGGAAAATGGAAAAAGCACAAGCAGCGTCTCAGTCTCCCTTCCTAGCAAGAATGTGCTTCATGCACTTCTTCCTCTGTTACACATTCTTTAAAGTTTGGAGTCTTTTTTGTTCTCCCCACCTTAGGCCACACCTGAGTTAGAAAGGAGCTAAAATGGTTTCAGTTCATGGGGGAATCCGTATGAGGAAGGTATTTGTGTCACCTCACATTCGGGGCCCATGTTCTTCCGTGAGCTCTTCCTCTCTCCCTCCCCCCAGGTAAACTCTCATGTTGACTCAGCACCCAGTGAAGGCTTCTCGCTGGAGTGAGCCTTTCCTCTGCTGACCTCACTGACCTCACTCAGCGCCTCTCTGGGCTCCTGCAGTGTCCTTCCTCACCTGTGCGTGTGGCCCAAGGATACAATGAGGATGTCAGCCTGTGACCACAGTGGCTTTTCTCACTCCTCTTTGCTGTAGTTTGTGTGGCCCGGCACACGGTGGGCTTCTGTTCCCAAAGACAGGCCTTACCCACCCTCTTCACTGTTGTGTCCCCAGAGCTTGACACAGAATAGTCCCTAGATACGAAAAAATCATCCCTCTGTGAGTGAATGAATGGATGAATGCCTCGATAACTACTAGTTAATGAATATAATAGATAGCAGTGTCGAAGGCAGTAAAAACCGAGCTGAAACAGTCTTTAGAGTAGGGTCCATTTCACCTAATTTGTAACCATGGTTCTTTCCACACTTTATCAGCGTGCATTGAAAAGGCCATGTCCACTGGTGCGATGGTCCACACCTGGGAAGAGCATCATGGAAAGCCCTCCGTACTGTTTGATGTTGATCCCTAAGTGCCCTCCTACCAATGACCTTCTGCCCCTTCTCCATTTTATCAGGGGTGGGGGCAGTGAGCCAGCCTCAGCCCTCAGCTCTGTGCTTTTTCTTTTAGGTTTGAGAATGGCGGTGAGTTTACCTCAGAGCTGGAGGGTGGCGATGACCCGGAAGCTTATGTCACCAACCTGTCCTATTACCACCTGGTCCCCTTCGAGACGGACATTTTGGACTGAGTCTCCATTGGGCCCTATCCTCCCCCAGCCCTTGACTGCTGGATCTGCTGCTGTCCACTGCACAAGCTCCATGCCCAGGTTAGATGGGGCCTGTGGTGACCAGGGATGGCTCTGCTGCCAGGCCTCATGCAGCAACACGAACCTGTGAGGACCGCCAAGGTCTCCAACAAGCAGGGTCAGGTTCCAGAGTCCTGTGCAGCCTGCTGCTGCTGCCGAAGGATCTTCTCTCTCCGCTCGATATGTCAGCCCGCTGCTGCATTCCTGGGACGCGCTCCACACCACTCTGATGTGTGGAGAAGCCACAAGTGCCTGCAGGACTAACAATGCAAGGGCAGGATGCCCAGGGCCTTACTGGTTCCTCCTCTCCTGTTACTGCTTTCTGGAGAGGAGACTTCCTCTTGGGCCAGTGGCCCAGGGCTGCCCAGCCCCTTCACTCCCCATCATCCCTCACATGACAAGCGCACAAAACCCTGTGACATTTTGTTGAGTTGCCAAGTTCTGGACGACAGAGGCAGGGTATGTTAAATAATCAGGATTTCCTTGGGAACCAGGATGTGTGGCTTTCATTTCTGTTTTTCATCTTCTATCCGGAAACTGTGGGCTTTGTGTCAGCCCAAGGGGTGTTTACAGAAGGTTAATTGTGAATAGGAACAGAGACAGGGGAAACCATTGACGATCAGGTGCCTGTTGACTGGGACTGAGTTAATGATTCTCCTCCAGAAGAAAGGTTTCCTGCCTGGCCTGCCAGCATCTCTTCAGGGTAATAGTGCTATACCCACCCTGGGCGTGGAGGTTCACCTTTTCTGCTATTTACCCAGCGCTCAGTCTGTAATTGCCATTATTGACCTGAAAGGACGGGAATGAGAGGAAAGCACTGAATCTCCCCATCTCCCCTTGCCCTTGGGGAGGGGCTGGGTTCTGCGCACTTATCTCCTCACAGTGTCTACTAACGACCAACATTTGTTAATGTAAATAATAGTAAATTATTGAGAATCCTAATTCTTTTACACAGTCTGTTTTTTAATCTATTTTAATTAAATAAAATATATTACTCTACTTTTATGGATTTCAGGTGTGGCTTTTTATATTCCCTGCCAGGGAGGGGTTGGAAACCAAACACTGCCGCTTAGCTCTGGCCATGAGCACTCTCCTCTCATTGTTATTTAGGCATGTGTCCAAAAGAAACAGGAAATAATCTGTCCAAAAGAAAAGTGGACAAACAGCTTTTTTTTCTTCCTTTTTTTTTTAATTTTTAAGGGTTTTCCCCTTCTCCATGTTCCTCTTTGGCAGTCACAGGAAACCTCTTCTGTGACCCAGCTGCACAGCATATGGGATTTCCGTGGATTTTGGATTTCCCTCCTGCCTTCGAGCTCCCTGCATCCTGCTTTCAAATAGGCTATTAGGTGGCTGATGTGTTGACCACTTGCCTTTCTTCTCTCGAGGGGTAAAATTCAGTTCTGCACAAGGATAGGGCTGCTTTCTTAGCAGTTAAGGTTAGATCAATCACCATGTTCAGTTAATGACCATCCAAGTTTCAATGATTGATTCACGGAATTTCCTCATTACCCATGTTCCACAGAGGAGCTTCTACCCAGCTGTCTGGCCTGTGTGGAGGCAGCTTCCTGAACTCATCTGCTTACTTGGACGGTATTTCCCCATCAGGGCTCAGCTTTGGCTTCCCAAGGCCTCTCTCAGCTTTTGCTCCAGAAGCTTCACTATTTCCAATTAGTGCACAATGGGATCTTTAAAGTAGGGTTCAGATGTTTGGATATTTGTTTTCTTATAAAACATCAGTGCATTATCTGGCTTCCATTTTTTTTTGGAAAAACATGATCTTTCAGGCCCATTCAGCACATTCCCACATTTGAAAGTCCCAGAAGTACAGATAAATATTTCTGCAAGTGCAGTGATAAACGGTTACCAGCACTCAGCCTCCTATGGGCAGGCAATATGGAGTGGTGGGGACCGTGGCAAACAGAAAGCTCACTCACCATGTAAAGGGAGCCATTACTACTAGACTGGTAGTGTGGGTCCAGTGTGGCCATTTCTCCCAGTTTTTCAATAGAAGCTGGAAATCTGAATTTTTATGTGAAATATCCCAAGTTTGTAGTGTTGCAAAAACAACAGTAACAAGAAACTTAACCAAGTAAAAAAATCAGGAATTTTCAGCCTTTAAACTGTCACTTCTGAGAATCAATACCAGAGGAGTTCAGGTTCATGTGTGAAGTGCACTCATGCCCACACATTTCTCCAGAGACTGCTTTAGAACAACCTGCTTCTCTTTTTATTTGCTCTGTGACACAACTCTCACGCAATCCTGGTGACCAGGAGACCCTTGGCAGTGGTGGCCGGGACACTCCCCACTATGACTGACAATTGTAAAGACGACTGTGGTCAAACTTACTTACTGCATTAGATAGGTGACTGCAAAGTGGTGTGCAACTAAAACAAATTTTTTTTGGCAAATCAAATCATGTAAGTTGCTTAAGTTTACCATTTGAAAACGATCCTTCAGCAAATTCTAATTATAGGCAGAGGAATCATGGCCTCTTTGTCTGCTTTGTAAATAGAGGCTGGATTTCATGGATGAGCCTTGCTTGACATGAAAGATGCACAAGGTGGACGTGACCTAGGTCTGCCCTCTGATGATACCTGCAGAATTGACACACTATGTGGTCCTTGTCCTTGTTGTGGGCCAGCAGACAAGCACAAGTTACCTTGTAATTGAGCAGATTGGGCACTCATTAATAAAAAACACAGTTCTCGTGGATATAACATTCATTAATAGAAATATATGCAGAAATGTTGGCAACCAAACTGCCCTGAATGATGTGTCCTAACCTTGGCTACTTTCCCATTCCACCCTTCCCACTCCCACCCCCAGAATGCATTTCTGGTCTTCATTTAAGTAGGCATTCTCTCAAACTACAAGCATTTTTATTGCAAGTGAAATTTTTGTCCCATGTCAGCTTTGCTAATGTACTTCCTGCAGACCAGTATTCTCCTCTAGGTTCATGCTGTTTTAAAATGTAGATTTTACAATTGTATGGGTAAGGCAAGGCCAACAGATCAGAAAGATTGCCATTGAAAAGACAGTTTGTGACTCACAGATCCCCCAAAGAGGGGGGCACAGCACACCGTGCATCAGGGCTGGTCAGAAGGCAAAGGAGGACGAGGGAGCTGTGGGCAAGAGCCTTCATGGGGATTTCTACAAGGAGGAGCCAGCAAGGCAGAGTAAGCAGGTTTAGAATTGGCCACTTAAATAATTTCGGTGGGCTCTGGGGCACAGAGGCTGTCCCTTGTTGTCTGTTACCTGGCCCTGGGGGGTGATTTGGGCAGGCAGACAGTGATCCAGTGTGTGAGAGCAGCATAGGGAGGCTGAGGGTCTGTGGGTTCTGAATTGGTCGATTTGCATAGGAAAACCATGCTCAAAGGCAAGTTGTTTACTATTTCTAGGAAATGGCTAATTCTTGGAGAGGCAGTCCCTCCAAGGTCAGCAAGGTCCAAAGATGTCTCAGCATCAAATACAGAAACTAGAAGATGGAATTATGAGACATGCTATCCCTAGGAATCCTTGTTCTGTGAAGGGATCTGATTTTATCCCCTGCTGAGGGCACAGGAAACACCAGAAGTATGGCATGTCTTTACACCTCATGCAAAAAGTCTTTATGCCTCCTTCCAACAAGAACAAGGCTCCACAAAGATACAGATGCTACTTTTTCTTAATTTGAATGTGTAATATATTTCTGTGGTCCAAAATCAAAATGATTTGCAAGGTTTTCTGCAGAAAGTATCATTCCTATTTACGTCTCTCTCCTGTCCCTCCCAGCACTGATTAGTTTCCAGTGTATCCTCCTAATATTTCTTCATGCAAATACCGAACAAATATGAGCATGCACTTTTAAAACAATAACTAAAAGAATTCCTCTGTATAATTTAACATTCTTGGTCAGTAATAATGTGACTTGAAGCATTTCAGAAATAGGTGATTGTCGTGCAGGGTCTCTGCTCCCACTCCCGGCCCAAGAACGCAGGACACGGTAAGGCCAAAAAGGAACACCCACGGAGCCATAAGTAGGGGAGTAAAAACAATATATTCTCGCTGGCGGCTGGGCTGGAGACACAGGAAGCAGGATCTACATAATCTGCCTAACAGCAGTCCGCGCTTGCCAGCCACCATCTTCTTGCTAGCCCCCATTCCTTTCCCTGCTAGCGTAGCCACAGCCGTTATATTAGTGGCCAATGGCTTACGGGTTACAGCTGACGGCCAACTAGCCACAGCTGCTGGCATCTGATCACAGTTGATGGCCATTTACTACCCGAGCCAGCACCTTTCTATGTGAGGCCGAGAGCCTGGAAACTGTTTTTTGGGGTTTTGTCCCCACACTCCACCCCTACAGGGTCTCGCCTCACAATCTACGCGACAAGCGTCTTCTGCGAGGGGCCCTGTGCAAGGAGCCTAGAGGTGAATGCACTATCCTGAACACAGCCAGGCTCTCTGGGCACAGCCAGGGTTTCTCAGGGCACCACCACAGTACTTCTGGGCACAGCCAGACATCCTGGGCTTCTTAGGGTACCACCTGTCTCCCCGGGCACAGCCAGGTTTTCTCAGGGGACCACCACAGTACTTCTGGTCACAGCCAGACTTCCTGGGCTTCTTAGGGTACCACCTGTCTCCCCGGGCACAGCCAGAGTTTCTCAGGGCACTGCCACTCTCTCTGGACACAGCCAGACTTCCTGGACACAGCCAGGGCTCTCAGGGCACTGCCACTCTCTCTGGACACAGCCAGACTTCCTGGACACAGCCAGGGCCTCAGGGCACTGCCACTCTCTCTGGACACAGCCAGACTTCCTGGACACAGCCAGGGCCTCAGGGCACTGCCACTCTCTCTGGACACAGCCAGACTTCCTGGGCACAGCCAGGGCTCTCAGGGCACGGCCACTCTCTCTCTGGGCCTCTCGGGGTACTGTGCTGGAACAACAGCGGCTCACATCAAGGTGCTTACATATTATCAATGGCGGCCAGTCAAGACACAAAAGCAAACCAATATATTCTCGCCAGTCCCACTACATGGTGGTATGTTCCCAAACAGTCAAGCGTCCATTAAATCAGGCATAGAAGGCAATTCCCCATAGTCCATAGTTATTCGCCAGGGCTGTCCTGGGGGTGAGGGATGACCTTGACCTCACCCTCATCTCCCAAGGAGGACTCAGCAAGCGTTTCCTCCTGGGACTAAAAGTCCTGCATCCGGGCTGCCTCAGCAAGCAGTTCCAAGCCCACAGGGCGGCAACAACCATCGCTTTCTCCGCTTTCTCCGGCCTCTGCTGGTTGGGGAACCATCCACATCTTTCCACCCCTCCACGGGGATCGAGCTCTCCTGCAGCTGCTCCTCCTGGTCTTCCTGAGACTGAGCTTTCATACGCACAAACTGCTCCACTGCCCTTCGGAAAGCTTTGGCCGGCACTGTATCCTGCCGACTACGCCAAGTGTCACGCAGGGGACCCTGCTCGCTGCGCCATTTGTCGTGCGGGATGGCCGGTGGGGTCTCTGCTCCCGCTCCCCGCCCAAGAACGCAGGACACAGTAAGGCCAAAAAGGAACACCCACGGAGCCATAAGTAGGGGAGTAAAACCAATATATTCTCGCTGGCGGCTGGGCTGGAGACACAGGAAGCAGGATCTACATAATCTGCCTAACAGCAGTCCGCGCTTGCCAGCCACCATCTTCTTGCTAGCCCCCATTCCTTTCCCTGCTAGCATAGCCACAGCCGTTATATTAGTGGCCAATGGCTTACGGGTTACAGCTGACGGCCAACTAGCCACAGCTGCTGGCATCTGATCACAGTTGATGGCCATTTACTACCCGAGCCAGCACCTTTCTATGTGAGGCCGAGAGCCTGGAAACTGTTTTTTGGGGTTTTGTCCCCACAGTGATCTACTCAAACTTGGTAAGTTTTGCTTCTAATCAAAAGGTATGCATGCCTAAAGGGGGGTGGCTGACGTGCAGCACATCAAATCTTAAATATGTTTGATTTTATTAGGTTTCTGGGCAAAGTGTTACAATTTCTATTATTTGCTCCTGTCTGTCTTGGGGGTTGGGATGAGGATAGGGGTAGCAGGAGCTGGCAGAGGCTTGTGAATTTGCCACAAGCTAGGGGATGGTCTTGGTCTACCAGTTAGGAAATTCTGAGAGCAAGTCTTTCTCCTGTGAGCATATTCAGATTAAACAACCTTGAGGCGGATATCTAAACACCATAATGACTGGCCATTTATTTATTTATAATAGAAACTACTGATCCAGAAATCAGAATGCTTAGAAGTTGTGGCTAACGAGTGTATTCACTCCCCAGGGAGAATGGCAAATGGGAAAATTCGAATGATGATCTAGACTTGGCTCCATGAATATGAAAACTGGAAAAGAGGAAATTAGGTTAAATATCTGGAAATACCATCAATACCAAGACTTTAGAGTTTTATGAAAGTCATTTTTGACACCACAAAAAGTCAACAAATTAACAGTGTAAAAAAATGATTACTTCAAAAAATATATATCCACATGTATGGGGAAAAAAGTGACTATTCTGTGTTTTTTTGTTTTAATTCTCATTTCCCCATGGACAGGTGAAAATTTGTCATTACAGGTAATGAGTTAATTGGAAATGAAGACACAATAGGGTTGACTTCACCAATGGAAATCCAAGCAGTAACATGTCTGAAGCCAGGGTTGTGAGAAGGAGGCAGCATCCTTGCTCAGCAGGGAAATACTTCTTTAAGAATATTGTTTTGGCAAGGGCGTGGAGCACTATGTTTCCATCCTCCATTTCCTTTTGGATGAAACAGTTATGGCTTACCACTGGACCCAGCGCTCCAAGTTTGTTGGGTCAGTAAAATTCTCCACTGGGTGGTCCTCAACTGGCACTGAACAAGTTTGCAATGTTACTGTGGCTGACTGCCCTTTCCCCAGACACATTCTTTCTTCAGACACTTTAATACATTCAGACAAGTCTTACAATCAAGTCTTGGGATCCATTCTACCTATTCAAGGAGAATTTGCATGTCTCAGCTCTAATCAATTAAGTGTAAGTTACAATGTCACAATGACAATCTTTTATTATTATTGTTTTATTTTTTGACAGGTATTCTTTGCAGATGACACAAAAATTTTAAAAAGACAAAGAGATGCTCTTTGAAAAGCAAGTTCCTGCCCACCCTTTTCCTCCAGTTACTCAGTTCCTTGACCTAAGGACAATCATTATAACCAGTTTCTTGGATACACTTCAGAAACATATATGAAAGGGTTTCATGTAATAGAAAGAGTTTCATATAATAGAAAGGGTTTCAAGGAACAGAAAGGGATCAAGCATGTCCAATACTCCTGATAATTAAGTATGATGAAGGTAGAGAAAGGAACATTACATTTTAGCATGGCAAAAGTCATTGTTGACCTTGTCAAGGGCAGTTATGGTGGAATGACCTGGACAAAGACTTGAATTTGATTGGAATAAAAGGTATAGAGTAAAAGTTTTCCTTCCTCCTCCTGTCAACTATATGCCATTTCCCTGAGCCCCTATCGCCACCCAAATAACCACTTTTACTTTTTTTCTATAGGTCAAGAGTTTTTGTGCACGTAGAAGTACACATGTAAATATACGAGGTCTGACAATTAAGTTTGCAAACTGGTTGCAACGATGTCGCCAACTTTTTTTTGATATCAGAGGGATTATTCATTATGAATTTGTACCAATTGCACAAACAGTTAACCAAGTTTACTATGTGGAAGTGCTGAAAAGGCTGCGTGAAAAAGTTAGACGAAAACAGCCTGAATTTTCGCCAACAATTCATGGCTCTTGCATCATGACAATGCACCAGCTCACACAGCACTGTCTGTGAGGGAGTTTTTAGCCAGTAAACAAATAACTGTATTGGAACATCCTCCCTACTCACCTGACCTGGCCCCCAATGACTTCTTTCTTTACCTGAAGATAAAGGAAATATTGAAAGGAAGACATTTTGATGACCTTCAGGACATCAAGGGTAATACAATGACAGCTCTGATGGCCATTCCAGTAAAAGAGCTCCAAAATGGCTTTGAATGTGCATAGCTTCCCAAGGGGACATTGGTGCATAGCTTCCCAAAGGGAGTACTTCGAAGGTGACTGTAGTAATATTCAGCAATTAGTTATGTAGTACTTTTTCTTGGATGAGTTCACCAACTTAATTGTGTGAGAGAAGAGAGAGAGAGAGAGACGGAGAGAGCCAAAAACCATGTATACACATTTTAAGAAAGGAAAAAAATGTATTAAAGTTTAATACTCAATATATACCGATAACAAAAGATGAATACAAGTCACGCTTGACTTCTGCAATGACAAGAGGTGCTCAGAGTGGTGACCATCAGTGTCCAGACACCTCTGATTTCTGTTCTGAGGAAACGTCCTTATTCTTGGTTGGCATCTATACATTTCATTGTGGATATTCTCTGACCAGTCCTCTGTTGATACACATGTGAGTTGTTTCTAATCTTTTCTTATTATGAACAATTTTGCAGTGAATAACCTTTTCACAATACCCATGTAATATATCTGTAGGACAATTCCCCTAAAGTGGGGTTGCTGGATTGAAGGGTAAGTTAATTTGTGATTTGGTAGATATTGCCAAACTGTTTTCCAGAGGACTCATACCAGTTTGTAGACCCACCAACAATGCATGGGAATGTAGCGAGGCCTCTCTTGGTAGGAAAGAAGATTGTTTCAAATATTTTGACATTGTACAATAAGCAAAGGATATACCTGAACATACAAAATTTCTCATGAGTAAGCTTATATTTATAGAATCAGGCCCTTATTGATTTGTAGGAGTTTTGTTTGTTTGTTTTTAATATGTGAAAGGAGTTCTTTCTATTAATTAGCCTTTGTATCACTGAGCTTTAACTGCATAACACAAGCTCCAAACTTAGAGACTGAACAGCTATTTATTTAGCTTCTAGTTCTGTGAGTCAGCAATGTGGGTTGGGCTTAACTGGGTTGCTCTGCTGGTTAGTTGGGACCGGGCTTGGCTGATCTTAACTGGGCTCACTGGGGGAGAGCTGGTATATAGGAGAGCTCAGCCGATGGCTCATCTCTGTTCCATAGGCTGTCTCCTGCTCTAGCTGGCTAGTCTGGGCTTCTTTACACTACAGCTTACGGTTCTAAGGACAGAAAGATGACAAGGCCCAATGTGCAAGTGCTTTCCGAGTTTGTTTCCATCACATCTGTTACTGTCCCATTGGCTTAAGCCAATGGCTTCAGTCAGTGTGGGAAGACACTACCCAGGACGTGGGTACAGGGAGGTATGAACAAGTTGGGGCCATTATTAGAACCAATTCACCATATCTCCTAATCTTAATGTTCTGTTTCAAGTATTTAGGTTATCACGCTAGTCCCTTTTATTGATAAAGCAAAGTAGTATGCTAGGAAGGGAGGTAAATAAGTTATGGTCTCCAGGCCCTGGATTGGGTTTGAAGTAGCTGGTCACACAGTTTCAGGTCTAGACTATGAGTGTCTTTCGACTGAATCTCATTTCTTCTGGACAGAGATAGATCTCGTGAGAGTGACAGAGCCTGTGAGACCCAGGGGAGGGGCTGCCTCCAAAAGTGGAATGCACTTCTTTTTTGTGGTTTTAAAAATACGTTTTTATTTTGTGAACAATTTGCTTTCTTTCACGCAAAGGGAGTTTGAGTTACTAGGTATTCCTCTGGCATTCCATAGGACCCAGCAGGAAGAGTTTAATTTTTGCTGATTTTCGCTGCTAATGTGTTTAAATGGAAACAGACAGCATCAAAACTAGGACTTTCAGAAAAGCACTGCAAACAGTTGGCTGATTGGATTAAAAAGTTCCCCAGTGAGAAATGGTCTGTGAAAGAAAGAGGATGGGGGTAGATGCTGTTAGACTCATTGAAAATAATCTTCCTGGGTGGCCGGTTGGCTCAGTTGGTTAAAGGGTGGTGCTGGATTGAAGGTTGCCAGTTCGATCCCTGCATGGGCCACTGTGAGCTGCAGCCTCCTTAAAAAAAAAAAAAAAAAAAGTCTTCTTGAATTTTATCCCCCACCCAAGTAATTTTTTTCATTTCATGAGTGGAGTTGACTTGATTGAATCAGCCCTGGAGCTTACTATTTTGTGGAGAGAAACCCACAGTAAAAATCTTGCAATTCATCCTCTGAGAGTTTAGGCAGATAGCTGACGGTGACTTCTGAGCCCCTGAGGCATGAGTGTTGTTATGATATGAGTGTTGTCCCCCACATCCAGGCCTCAGAAACCATGGAAGGCCCTTGACAGGGAGCAGGAAGAAGAGGAGAAAGAGAATTGAGCATCTACTATGCCCAGGTACTGTGCAAGGCACTGAGTGTGCAGAGACGTATAAGATGTCGTCTCAGTCCTGAGTAGGCATCAGCTACTATGTGAAAAAACAGAACGTGAAAGAGTAAAGTGAGAAGGAGACGGAGATAGGTAAGAAGGCAAAGCAGGAGAAGAAAGAAAAGTAAGTACAGTAAAGTAAGGATAGAGAAGCGTTGGTAAGGACCGACTACCTGGAAGGGCTTTTGGAGGTAGAAAGAGCTCCTGATTATTTCAGTCTCTGGGTAGCTTCAAGATAGCTGTCAACTCATGGAACAGTTTGAACTTTAAATCCACTCCTGATCGTAGGGCAGGATACACAAGTCCGTGTGGTCTTTACCCTTTATCCTTCAGGCTGTCTGAGCTCACGGCCAGATTAGAGTTCCATAGCCCAGGAGCTTCTTTTAGATATAGACTCCACTGGTATGTGATTGGTATACAGACAAGAATTGAGCAGTCTCAAAGTCCCAAGAACTCCTTCCAGGCCCGTTGGACCTAATTAAATGAGATCAGAGGCCTAGTGTGTCCTGCTCACCACCATCATTCCAGCCCCAGAAAGATGTCTTGTACATGCAAGGTGCCTACAAGGATGTGTGGAAAGAGCATGTCACTGCGGCCTGAACAGGTTAATACCTTTTCTCCAAACACCCCCAGTGCCCCCAGGGAATATTTATTTTTCTCTGGGAATCTGGCTCAACTTGATATTCAGTAGTCCCAGCAGGGTGGGGGTGGTTTGTACTTGTCCCTCACCAAAAAGAATTTCTCCTCTTACTAACCAGAAAGAAAATAAGAAAAAAGAATGAGGAAATGTAAATCTTGCTTTCTCTATGTCCAGCTTATCTGCTCAAGGAAAACAATAAAACAATAAGGGAGTGAAAATGTGTAATTTAGCTAACAGGTAGGTAGCAGGTGTTTGTCGCCTCATCTGGTTCCCTGTGGGACTGGCTTGGCTACCTGGATGAACAGTTCCTATTTTGTCACAGTAGCTTTGTCAAAGAGTTCTTGGTTCTTCTGTCACACTGCATGAAAAAGCCAAATGACTGTACCATTTCTCAGCGATAGGTCTCAACTGAGGCTTAATTATTCATATGTGCTGGATCAATTATTCAAGACGATGAATTGGTGTGCAGTGTGGGTTTACCAGTAAACAAGAGGTTGTGTGAACAGCGTTTGGCAGGAGAGACAAGGCCTTGCTGTCTCCTTGATGGGCAGAGGGGCTCGTTTAGTGATGATTTACACTGATGTTAGGACACATCACTGCTGATGTGAGGAGTGACTTTGCCAGCACTTTCGGGGTAGGGAGAAGTGTGGTTCATCCTTGTACCCAAGCCTTGGCTCCTGAGGCCAGATTATATTTGATCTCAAATTGGTAGTAGCTTTGCCAATATTTCTTATGTGTTTGCATTATTCATTGTTTGTTGTGAAATGTGTTCATTTAATAGTCATGAAACAGATCTTTGGCACAAATTCTTGTCCCAGCATGGAATGTGTGAAATTGAAAACTGACAGAATCTAGGAAAGGGAGCTCAATCCCAAGACAAATGTTGAACCCTTCTGCTGACAAGGTGGGTGGGATTTTTCTGAGATATCCCAACAGGATGGCTGGAGCAGCCTGCCCAGGCCCCTGTGCCAGTCTCCTGTCCAACTTCACCCTCACCTTAACAAAGCTCTGGCCCTGCTCCACGACCCTGCTTTTCTTACACCCCTTTCAGTGGAGGCTGCTTGTTTTTCTACAGGCCATATACTCCAAGGTTTGCACATTACCTGTGGCAGACCATAAGCTCTCTCCTTTTGCAAACAAGTCTGGCACTGTTCTAACTCATGCTCATCTCTGTCCTGCAGGGCCATTGCTCTACTCCCTTCAGTCACAGGGATGTTAATTAACAGTGTAGACCTAGCTCCTTGATCTCTTTCCCTCCAATGACATTTTATTCTGCTCCCCTTCACCACCCACTCCCATGGCCACACTGTAGACTCTAACTATCTGAAATTGTACCAGCTCCAAATAATAAAACCAAAGACATCACCCTCTGGCTGCAACCTCCTGTTTTTGTTAGGTTATTTGCTTATTGATCTAACTGTAAATAAATAAATAAATATTGTGGTAAAATATACACAACATGAAGTTTACCATTTTAACCATTGTGTGTGTGTGTGTGTGTGTGTGTGTGCAGTTCAGTGCCATTAAGTATATTCACTTTATTGTGCAATCCTCACCATATTCTTCTCCAGAACTCTTTCATCTTGCCAGGCTGAAACTCTACCCATTGAACACTGAATCCTCATTCCTCCTCCCCCAGCCCTCGATAACCACCATTGTACTCTATCGCTATGTGCTTAATTATTCTAGGAACCCCATATAAGTGGAATCATACAGTGTTTGTCCTTTTGTGACTGGTTTATTTCACTTAGGATAATGTACTCAAGGTTCATTTATGTTGACTGCTAGTCAAAATGGAGGAGTAGGAAATCTCTGTGCTCACTCCTCTCACAACTACCTCAAAATTACAATTAAATGATAGAAAAACCAACCTTGAGAACCACCTGAAGACTAACCAAACAGAACTCTTATAACTAAGGATATAAAAAGCTATGTGGAGACTGGTAGAAAGGGCAGAGACACGAAATGGGCTGGTACCACACTCACGTGGGGCAGTTAAGAATTGGGAGGGATATCTCAGCTGCAGAGGTCTCCCCTGAGGAGCAAAGGGTCCCAGCCCCACAACAGGCTCTCCAGCTCGGTGTACCAGTGTCAGGAAGAGAAATCCCCACTATAGTTAGCTGTGAAAATCAGCAGGGACTCAGTCCAGGTGAGAAAGAGGGCTGCTGGAGTCCCAGGCATTCCTCTTACAGGGCCGTCTTCCTTGCTGATGGACTCTCTTGCTCTGAGCTCCAACAAAGAGATAGCAGCTCAGAAAGCACCAGGGACATATGGGGAGAAATTGAATTGTCTGGCTGCAGGGTTAGGGCTGGAGAGGCAGCTCTCTCTGGTGCCTGAGGGTGCCATTATTCCTTTTTGAGCCTTTGCCTCACTCAGCCTGAAGGCACAGTGGGCACCAAGTCTGAGTCTTCATTAACCTGGCTAACACCACTCTCATCCTACCCTGGTGATTCTCTGAGACTCCTCCCCACCCAACTCAGACAACCAGCCGGAACCTCTCTCAGAGTCTAACCCATGCAAGGAGCCAGCTGGTTCTGTGCTGCAGACTTTCCTAAAATCTCTCAAAGGTCCACAAACCCAAAACAAGTAGTGGCTGGCCTCAATGTGCTTTGTACCTTTTGCTAAGTGGCCCCCAGCTCAGCACTAGTAGTAGCCAGCACAACGTAACTACTCTCAGGTGCCTTCAAGTACAGCACAGACAGCTAGCGGCTGCAGATCACTTTGGAGCTCTTAACAGTGGTCCCAGAACAGACACAGGCAGTGGCTGACTTTGGCCTACACTGGAGACCCTCTCAAAAGGCCCCAGAATGAACCTACCTGGCGGCTGGCTTCAGACCACACCATAACACCACTCAACTACCTCCACAAATGACATACCTCAAGTGTCACAGACTTGGCAGGCACCTGAGACCCACTGAAGTGAAACATGCTCTCTGGAATCAGCCCACACAAGGCGGTTTGTCTGTTGAAGTCACAGCCAGTCCTCACAGCCAGTCAGCCTGAGGGTTAATCCTATCCACTGAAGTGCCAGCAGCAATCAAAGAGGGCACAAGGGACACCCTTGGAGCACCCAATTCAGATGAAAAGGGAGACTGTGCCACTGGGCCCCCCAGGACACCTACTACATAAGACCACTGTGCCAAGTCTGGGTTTCATGCAGGGTGGCAGGCGGGGTCTCTTCTGGGGTCTCTAGTCCCACTCCCCACATAAGAATGCAGGCCATGGTGAGGCCAAAAAGGAACACCCATGGAGCCATAGGTAGGGGAGTCATACCACTATACTCTTGCTGGCGGCTGGGTTGGAGACACAGGAAGCAGGAGCCACACTGTTTGCAACCCTCACTGTGCTGCTTGCAGGCTCAGCCACCATCTTCTTGCTAGCCCCCATTTGCTGCTAGCGTAGCCATGGCAGTTATATTAGTGGCCAATGGCTCACTGGTTACAGCTGACGACCAACTAGCCACAGCTGATGGCCATGCAATCACAGTTGATGGCCATTTACTACCTGAGCCAGCACCTTTCCACGTGAGGCCAAGAGCCTGGAAACTGCACTCCTGGTTCTGTCCCCACACCGGGAGACAGAGCAGATCTACCTAATACATAGAAACAAACACAGTGAGGCAGCCAAAATGAGGAGACAAAGAAACATGTTCAAAGTGAAAGAACAGGAAGAAACTCCAGAAAATGAACTAAACAAAATGGAGGCAAGCAATCTACTAGATGCAGAGTTCAAAGCCAGTGTTATAAGAATGTCCAATGGACTTAGTGAAGACCAGATGATCTCAGTAAGAACTTCAACAGAGATAAGCAGCATAAAAATAGAGACAGAAAACATAAAAAAGAACCAGTCAGAAATGAAGAATGCAATGACTGAAATTAAAAAAATACATTAGATAGAATCAATAGCATATTAGATGAAGCAGAAGACTGAATCAGTGATTAAAAGATGAGATAGTGGAAAACAATCAGAACAACAAAAAGAAAAAAAAAATTCAAAAATGAAGATAGTCTAAGGGACTGCTGGGAAAACATCAAGCATAATAACATTCACATCATAGAGCTGCCAGAAGAAGAAAAAGCACAAGGGATTTGTGGGGACAGAGCCCCAGAAAGCAGTTTCCAGGCTCTCAGCCTCACATAGAAAGGTGCTGGTTCAGGTAGTAGATGGCCGTCGGCTGTGACTAGTTGGCCATCTGCTGTTACTGGTTAGCCATTAGCCACTGATATAACTGCCGTGGCTGAGCCAGCAAGGTGTGGCGTGGAGGTGTGGCGTCCTGGCGTGGCGTGGCGTGGTGTGGCGGAGTGTGGATTGCAGATTGCAGAGAGGCGGATTGCAGCTAGCAAGTGAGGTAGGTTGGCAGAGACAAGTGGATGGCAGGTTGCGGATCGTGTGCTCCTGCTTCCTGTGTCTCCAACCCAGCTGCCAGAGAGACTATCGTGGTATGACTCCCCTACCTATGGCTCCGTGGGTGTTCCTGTTTGGCCTCACCATGTCCTGCGTTCTTATGTGGGGAGCAGGAGCTGAGACCCCGCATGACTCCCTGCATGACAGGATTGAATATTGATTTGAAGAAATAATGACTGAAAATTTCCCTAACCTGGCAGAGGAAACAGACATAAAAGTCCAGGAAGTGCCGAGAGTCCCAATCAAGATGAACCCAAACAAGCCCACACCAAGACACATCAGGATTAAAACTCCAAAGGTTAGAGACAAAGAGAGAATCTTAAAAGCATCAGAAACAAGCAGTTAGTTAGCTATAAGGGAACTCCAATAAGACTATCAGCTGATTTCTCAACAGAAAGTTTGCAGGCCAGAAGAGATTGGCACAAAATATTCAAAGTGATGAAAATTAAGGACCTAGAACCAAAATTACTCAACCCAGCAAGGCTATCATTTAGAATCAAAGGAGAGATAAAGAGCTTCCCAGGTAAGAAAAAACTGAATGAGTTCCTCACCACCAAACTAATATTACAAGAAATGTTTAAGAAAAAGAAAAATAATAATATGACAAGAAAATATCACACACAAAAATATTTTCACTGACAAAGGCAAATACATAATAAAAGCAGTAGGCAACTAACACTAGTAAAACTAGTACAAAGGTTAAAAGGCAAGAGTAGGATGATCATGTGTAATTAAAACAATAAATTAAAGGATACACACAGACACACACACACACACACACACGAAAAAATAACGACAAAAACAAATGTGGAGGAGATGAGTAAAATTGGTAGGGATTATAGAATATGTTCAAACTTAAATGACCACAAACTTAAAATAGACTGTTGTAAACATAGCGTGGTATACATGAAGCACATGGTAACCACAAATCTAAAGTACACAAGAGATACACAAAAAATAAATAAAAAGGAATCCAAAGAGAACACTACAGAGAGTCAACAACATACAAGAGAAGAGAGCAAGATAATAAGAAAGGAACAGAGAACTACAAAGCAATCAGAGAACAATTAATAAAATGGCAATAATACAAATCTATCAATAATTACTTTAAATAAAAATGGATTAAATACCCTAATCAAAAGACAACTGGTTAAAGAAGTGGTACATATATATAATGGAATATTACTCCGCCATGAAAAGAATGAAGTCTTACCATTTGTGACAACATGGATGGACCTAAAGGGTATTGTGCTAAGTGAAATATATCGGACAGAGTAATATAAATACCATATGATTTCACTTATATGTGGAATCTAAAAACCAAAATAAATGAACAAACAAGACAGAAGCAAACTCATAGATGCAGAGAACAAACTGATGGTTGCCAGGTGGGAGGGGGGGTTAGGGGCTGGGTGGAAAAGGTGAAGGGACTTAGAAATACAAATTGGTAGTTACAATATAGTTACTGAGATATAGAGTACAGCTTAGGGAACATAGGCAACCATATTGTAATAACTATACATGGTGTTAGGTGGGTGCAAGACTTTATTGGAGGGTCACTCTGTAAGTTACATAAACATCTAACCAACAGTATGCTATACACCTGAAACTAATACTATAATGAATGTCAACTGTAATTGAAATTTTTTTAAAAATTAAAAAGAAAGATTCATCTATGTTGTAGCATGTGTCACAATTTCTTTCCTTTTTAAGGGTGAATAGTATTCCATTGTATGCATAAACGTTTTGTTTATCCATTCATTATTTGATAGACACTTGAGTTTTTTCCACCTTTTGGCTATTGTGAATAATGTTGCTATGAACATGTGTGTACAAGTATCTTGCTTTCAATTCTTTTGTGTATGTACTTGGGAGAAGAACTGCTAAATCATATAGTCATTCTATGTTAAACGTTTTGAGGAACTACCAAAATGTTTTCCACAGCTGCTGCACCATTTTACATTCCCATCAAAAATGCAAAGCTTCTAATTTCCAATGTCTCCACATCCTCACAAACACTTGTTATTTTCCTTCTTATTTATTTATTTATTTATTTATAATAGTACCCTAACGGGTTGTAAGTGGTTTCTCACTATGGTTTTGATTTGCATTTCCCTAATGCCTAATGATGTTGAGCATCTTTTCATGTGCTTACTGACTGTATATCTTCTTTGGAGAAATGCCTATTCAAATCCTTTGCCCAATCCTCCCCCAAATCAATACATGAATTCTATTGCATCTTTAAAATATCACAAATAAGTCTGAGGAATCATCTGACATCTTGCTGTTGTTGTAGTTGGACAACTTAGATTTTATTCATCAACCTGCTGAACTGTTCCTTTTTCAGAAACATAGCTACCATCCCCAAATTTTCTGATAGCCTTGTTTTTAACTGTTGTAGCTTATTGAATCAAAGCAGCTGAATTTGATACAAATTCAATATGATTTCCTTCAAGAATTAACCATCTTTCTGGGCTTGGGATACTGAACAAGCAATACCTAACCTAATCTGAACCCTGTGGATGTATTTTTCACCCAAGAAATTTCGAATTTCAACAAGAGAGCCATTCTCCTGAATAACCTCGTTGATGGGGAAGTGAGCACCCACAGACCTCATCTTGTAACAGAAGCCCAGGGTAACCCCCTTGATCATGTTCTGTACGTGACTACAGACAGTGTGAACAGTGGCCAGTTCCTTTCTACTTCGCCACCATTTGTCAGCCTGGAGCCTCTTCTTTTTCTTCCCAAGGGGACTGGGCTCTACACCGATGTGATTGCAGTCATTCCGCAGGGCCTTTCACAATAACTGTGGTCCCTTCAGAGTGTCCACGTTTTCTGGAATGTCAAAAGTCTGAATGCTGAGAATGGTCTTCATTCTCACAGTGGATGTGGTAAAGAGCCCTTTGCCCGTTGATTGGGTTGTTCATTGTTGTTGGTTTAATATATATACATTTATATATATGTATATATATATATGTATATATATGCTAATTTCTTATCAGATATATGATTTGCAAGAATTTTCTCCCATTCTGTCATTCTGTGGGTTGCGTTTTCACTCTGTTGTGTCCTTCGATGTACAAAATTTTTAATTTTGACCAAGTCCAAGGTATCTATTTATTTTAGTTTCCTGTGTTTTTGGTGTCATGTCCAAGAAATCATTGCCAAATCTAATGTCATGAAGGTTTTCCATTATGTTTTCTTTTGAAAGTTTTACAGTTTAGATCATTGATCCATTTTGAGCTGATTTTTGTACATGTAAGGTATGGGCTCAATTTCATTCTTTTGTACGTGAACATCCAATTTTCCATGCACCATTTGCTGAAAAAAACTGTCCTTTCCCCACCGAATGGTCTTAGCATGCTCACCAAAAATCATTTGACCATATATGCGAGGTTATATTTCTCTATTCCATTAATATTGTAGCTTTGCAAGTTTGGAAATCAGAAAGCATGAAACCTCCAACTTTATTCTTCTTCTTCAAGATTGTCTGCTACGCAGGGTCCCTTAAAATTGCATATTAATTTTGAGATGAGTTTTCTATTTGCAAAATTTTTGGACTTACAAAGTTTTTCCAATCTATCAACTCTCTTATTCAAGTTCTTTCTATGGTCCATCATTATGTCGTGCAGGGTGTCAGGCAGGGTCTCAGCTCCCACTCCCCACATAAGAACGCAGGACATGGTGAGGCCAAACAGGAACACCCACGAAGCCATAGATAGGGGAATCAAACCAATATATTCTCGCTGGCAGCTGGGCTGGAGACACAGGAAGCAGGATCTACATAATCTGCCTAACAGCAGTCCACGCTTGCCAGCCACCATCTTCTTGCTAGCCCCCATTCTTTCTGCTAGTGTAGCCACAACCGTTATATTAGTGGCCAATGGCCTACAGGTTACAGCTGACGGCCAACTAGCCGCAGCTGCTGGCCATCTGATCACAGTTGATGGCCATTTACTACCCGAGCCAGCACCTTTCTATGTGAGGCCGAGAGCCTGGAAACTGTTTTTTGGGGGCTTTGTCCCCACAATTATTATTGCTTTCTTGAAAACATTCTCAAACTCCCTTTCTCCTCTCTCTTCTTCACACAAGCTCAGGTACGCAATTATCTGCTTTCCCTTCTCCATCTGCCTGAACTAATGCACGACTGAAGTACTACAATTCCTGCTACTGCTGATGCTGCTGCCTTTATGATAATAGCAACAGCTAATACGCATTGAGCGCTTGCTATGAGCCAGACAGAGTTATAAATGAATTAACTCATTTAGTCCTCTTATTTCAGTTGAATGTTTCTGGAGGAAACAGAGCAGACTGGTGTCACAATAAATTCATAATTGTTTTCACAAATGAATATTCAGAACTGCTTACAATCCTACATTTTTTTCCCAGTAAGTTGCCTTTTCCACTCTCCAAAATGATTATTTCTTACCTTCTTCCAAACTTTCACCTCTCCACACTCATTCCCAGCTAATGACCTTGCTTCACACTTTATTGAAGAAACACAAGTCATCAGAAGGGAGCTCCTGCTACCAAATGCACAGACCTATTTGCATCTACCCTTGTCTTCTCCTCCGTTTTTTGTGGGCTAGGCTTTCTCAGCTGCGATCCCTCTACATGGAGCTCCTGATCCCATCCTTTCTCAATTTCTCAAGCATTTCATTCCCTTTGCTGTTTCCTTTTTCATCCTTTTCAACGTCTTTATCTATTGGATGCAAATATGGCATAGTGTTTACAAAAAAAAAAAAAAATCCTCCCTTGATTTTACATCCTCCTCTGGCTTAACATGTCCAAAACAGCTTATCTCTTTCTTTCTTTCTCCAAACCTACTTCTGCCCAGTGACCTCCATCTCGTAAATGGCACCTTCATCTACCCATTTGCTCCATCCAGAATTAGGAACCATTTTTTTTTAATTAAAGTTTATTGGGGTGACAATTATTAGCAAAGTTACATAGAGTTAAGATGCACAATTCTATAATACATCATCTATATATCACATTGTGTGTTCACCACCCAGAGTCAGTTCTCTTTCCATCACCATATATTTGATCCCCCTTACCATCATCTACCACCTCCCTCCCCCCTTACCCCCGATAACCACTAAACTATTGTCTGTGTCTATGAGTTTTGTTTTTTCATTTATTTCTCTTGTTCTTTTGTTGTTTTCATGTTTATATACCACATATCAGTGAAATCATATGGTTCTCTACTTTTTCTGTCTGACTTATTTCGCTTAGCATTATAATCTCAAGATCCATCCATGTTGTCGCAATTAAAAAATGGGCATAGGACCTGAATAGACATTTCTCCAAAGAGGACACACAAATGGCTAATAGACAAATGAAAAAAAAATGCTCAACACTAATCATCAGAGAAATGCAAATAAAAACCACAATGAGATATCACCTCATCCCAGTCAGAATGGCTATCATCAACAAGACAAATAGTAACAAGTGTTGGAGAGGCTGTGGAGAAAAAGGAACCCTCATACACTGTTGCTGGGAATGCAGACTGGTGCAGCTGCTATGGAAGGCAGTGTGGAGGTTCCTCAAAAAATTACGAATAGAATTACCATATGACCCAGCAATCGCTCTCCTGGGTATCTACACAAAAAAATCTGAAAACATTTATCTGTAAAGATGTATGTGCTCCAATGTTCATTGCAACTTTATTTATGGTGACCAAGACAGGGAAACAACCAAAGTGTGCTTCGATAGATGATTGGATTAAAAATTGTGGTATATATACACATTGGAATACTATTCTGCCACAAGAAAAGATGAAATAGTGCCATTTGCTACAGCATAGAAGGAACCATTCTTGACACTCCTCCTCATCTCCCTCCCCCACATTCATAATATCATGGAATCCTGTAGATTCTACTTGCAAATTATATCTCACATCTATACACTTGTGGGGACGCAGCCAGGAGTGCAGTTTCCAGGCTCTCACCCACACGTGAAAGGTACTCACTCGGTAGTAAATGGCCATCAACTGTGATTGCATGGCCATCAGCTGTGGCTAGTTGGCTGTCAGCTGTAGCCAGTGAGACATTGACCACTCATATAACTGCCGTGGCTATACTAGCAGCAAATGGGGGCTAGCAAGAAGGTGGTGGCTGACCTAGCAAGCGCAGATTGCAGTTAGCAAGTGGGATTGGTTGGTTGGCAGAGAAGCGGACGGCAGGTTGCGGATCGTGTGGCTTCTGTTTCCTGTATCTCCAACCCAGCCGCCAGCGAGACAATAGTGGTATGACTCCCCTACCTATGGTTCCGTGGGTGTTCCTTTCTGGCCTCAACATGTTCTACGTTCTTATGTGGAGAGCGGGAGCTGAGACCCTGCATGACACCGCGTGACACCACTTCTCTACATCCCCACTGCCACCTGCCAGTCCCAGGTACCACCATCTCTTTTCTGGACAAGTACAGCATTCTTTCTCCTTTTTCCCCTCTCTAAGCAATTCTCCAGACAATAGCTAGAGTTATCTTTTTAAAAAAGAGTAAAATTAAGTTGGTCTCCTGCTTAAAATCCTGATCTCTTCCCCTTGTTCCTGAAGTGAAATCCAAACTCCTCGCCCTGGCCAGCCTGGCCCAGTACCACCTGGTTGCTGGCAGCTTCTCCAACACTTTCCTACCCTCTTTCTCTAGCTACTCTCACCTTTTCTCAGTTCCTCAAAAAGGTCAAACCTTGTCCCACCTCCGGGACTTGGTATGCAAAATTCCCTTGACCTGAAATGTACCCCCACCATTCTCTGGCCAACCTGACTCTCTCATTCTTCACATCTTCAGGTCAACTCCATCTCAAATAGGTTCCCATTTAGCTGTCTCAAAGTGCATTATTCTTTTCCCTTCACAGCATTTATGACAATTTGAAATTCTGCATGTACAAAGTGTAATCAAAAGATACAGTGAAAGTTTAAATTAAAAAAATTATTACAGTAAAAGACACATTGCCATTAATTCCCCTCAAAATACTCCCCCTCACTTCAAACACACTTATCCCATCGTTCTTGCCACTTTCTGACGCAGTCCTGGAAGTCCTCTTTCCTGAGTGTCTTTAGTTGTGCTGTCACAGCTGCCTCAATGTCTTGAACCGATACAAAACGTTTTCCTTTCATGGTCATTCTGAATTTGGGGAAGAGCCAGAAGTCGCATGGTGCCAGATCCGGTGAATAAGGTGTATGAGGACACACTGTAATGTTTTTATTTGACAGAAATTGCCATATCAGAAGCGATGTGTGATGCATTGTCATGATGGAGGATGAAGTAAAGACACTCATGAAAGAGGACTTCCAGAAGTGCTTCTGAAAGTGGCAAGAACAATGGGATAAACGTGTTCAAAGCAAAGGGAAGAATTTTGAGGGGATTAATGGTAATGTGTCTTTTACTGTAATACATTTTTTAAAATGTAAACATTCATCATATTTTGTGATAACACCTCATATTTTTTTGCCCCTTGTCAATACTTGTCTGCTCCCTATTAGACACAAATGTCATGATGTGGGCACTGCATCTATTTGGCTCATTGTTGTGCCCCATCATTTAGCACAGGGCCTGGTATAGAATAAATTTACAAAGCTGAGGAAAGAGTCATCAGATTTCAGGTGTTTTAAGTTAAGCAGCATGTTTGTCATACAGACCATGTATGTTTACTTCCAGCAAACAGGTGGGCTCACTGTATTTCATAATGGGAAAACATTTACAATGCTACCTGAAATCACAGCAGTAGTAGGTCACAGTACTGCAGGGGGGAATGGGGTTCCAAGACCCAAAGTGGTCTTGTAAGCTGGGTGTCGTGTGGGGCGGCCTGCGGGGTCTCCTGTCCCGCTCCCACATAAGAACGCAGGATGTGGCTGGCCAAAAAGGAACACCCACGGAGCCATAGGTGGGGAAGGCATACCACTATACTCTCACTGGAGGCTGGAGTCACATGACGTGCGACCTGCTGTCCGCTTTTCTGCCAACCACCCGACTTCCCCTCCCCAGCGCAGCCGCAGCAGTTATGTCAGTAGCCAATTGGCTAACTGGCTACAGCTGATGGCCAACTAGCCACAGCTGACAGCCATCTACTACCTAAGCCAGCACCTTTCCACTTGAGGCTGAGAGACTGGAAACTGCTCTCTGGGGCTTTATCCCCACACTGGGAAAGAGCAGATTTTTCTTAGCTGGGAACATGCATTATTGTATGTGAATAAAATTGAGTTTTTAACCCAAGTTTCCTTAAATACTTCCAAACTCATTTTCTATTGATCTGAGAGGCTAGGCCTTTATCCCCTCAGGCAGTATAGAGAAGTTATTAAGGAAAAGTTGTTTATGATTCTGTTCCCACAGCAGTATGGTGAAAGAAGAAATTGCAAGGGGCAGGAAGTCCCTCATCTTAGAGGTTAATCAATCCTTGGGCTTGGGCTACAAGGCCTGCTCAGCGGTCACAAGTCATCCCAACACACCAAAGACTCCGGTTACTAGTGCACTATTTCAGGTCCAGCTGTACAAGAATGTGTCTAAATAAGTGACTCCTAGCTCACTTCTGAGACGCTTGTTCTTTAAACACACTGACACACACACACAGACACACACACACACATACACACACACACACACAGCAGATATACTATTGGAGTCTCTCTCTCTGTTTTGTTTTGTTTTTTTAATTCAGAAGAATGCCCTGGCACCTGGAGGGAGTTCGACTGACCACAGCCAGGAGGAACGGTGTGGGGAGCGAGCTCTCTCCCAGCTGCTACTTGGCTCCTGCCATTGTGTCTTCTCCATGCACTTGACCTCAGCTGAGTTCAATCTGAAGGTATGGCTGACCTTAGAATTCACTGACCATCTCATGTTGGGGGTGGGAGGAATTTCCTGCAGTCTCTGGAAGACAGGATGGCAGGCACTAGGGCTCCGTCCCTTCCTGGAAGAGTGTCATGTCCAGGCGAGGAAGACGGCTCCCAGAAGTGTCAGCAAGCCATGGGCAGGGACTGCTCCCAGCTGACACATGGGCATGGGGAGGATCTGGCTTTGTTCCGTAGAAACCCTTTTCACTGTTGCCCCATTCTTTTCCTGGGTATTCTTCAGGTGTCATCAATCCTCCAAGTCTCAGCTGATTAAAAACAATGAGAACTAAGGTTTATTATGTGTGTCTTATGCCAGAGTAATCCTCAAAATAATGCTAATAGGGGGCAATATCGTCATCATGATTTTTTTTTCTTTTTCATTTTTAGATGAAAAAAATGTGCTCAGTAGTGAATTTGCTTGCTATTTGCTCACACAAATAGCAGGACGTGAGCCCAATTCTAGCTCTGATTCCAGGGCCCTTCTCCCAGCCCCCTCACTCTGTCATGCCCTCTAGGCCTCCCTTCGGCTAGTCTGGGCTGTGGGTGCCTCCAGGCTGCTGCAGAACCAGTGCTCTGCTCCTAGGCAGCAGCCGAGGGCCTGGGTGGAGCTGAAAGTCAGCCCGGCACTCTGTGGCCTGGTGGCTGGAGGGGTAGGTGCAGTTACCTCCCAAAGGTAAGGTGCCTCTCCACTTCACAAATCCTGTCTGTCAAGCCCTGGGCCCACTCAGAGAAGTTTTTCCTAATTCACACAAAGGCACTGTATGGGCTAAGGGGCTCCGGCATTAGCACCCCATAATTACCATCTTAAAGCAATTGTTACTGCATTTGTGATTTCATATTCACTTGTCATGCTGTCCCACTGGGTTGTTAGCTTTGTAAGGGCCAGGCTGTGTTTTGTTCAGCCTGTATGTTTTTCCACCTCTAGTACACAGAAGGCCCTTACTGCAGATCTGTTGAATGAAGAGTGCTGAATGGAGGAATACTTTAGCAGCCCCATGTGGGTTCCCCACCCTAACCCTGGACACAGTACATACTAACTGATACCTACACAAGGGTCCAGAGGGTTCTGGTGTTGTCACAGGTGGCTTCACCACTTGAGAAGAATGGCTGACCTTTAGCAGCTTCTTCTTCTGTTACCTCTGCTACGGGACCAGTGGAAAGACAAGTTTTAGATTGTCATCAATTGCCTGGATGCCTTGATGCATGAAATGCCTTCATCATTAAGAAAGATGCTGCAAGGGTGAGAAAAATAACTCTGTTTATAACTACAGATTCCTCTTATCTCTTAGAAACATGAATTGGCCCTAGTAGCTCAGCTCTCTTCCCATTAGCTGTGAAAACCTGGTCACCTTATTTAGCCTTTCCCAGCCTCAGTTTCCTTACATC
Organism: Rhinolophus hipposideros; assembly: GCF_964194185.1. NCBI lineage: Eukaryota > Metazoa > Chordata > Mammalia > Chiroptera > Rhinolophidae > Rhinolophus > Rhinolophus hipposideros. The sequence goes on along the minus strand of NC_138054.1, from coordinate 4,805,026 downwards.
TGACATGGGAATAATAATGTCTATCTCATAAAAATGTATTGTGTGGATTAAATAGGGCACTCTATGGAGAGGGTTTAGAATAGGGCCTGATACAAATTATGTACTCAACATATCTTAGCTATGTATATGACTAACTATTACCATTATTACTGTGTGGAAGGCATGGCCTTTGAATCTAAGTTGTTTACCCTTTGAACAAAACAGACACATCAACAAAGGAATAACTCATGGGTACCAAATGGGCAAAGCAAACAAGGAGGGCTGTGATAGCTGGTGTGAGTGTGGGAACTTATGGGGTCAAGGTGAGCCAGGAAAAGTATATGGAAGGTGAGCCTGAGCTGGGTCTAGAGAGATGAGTAGGAGTCACATAGACTGAAGGGAAGAGGAATCCCAGCAATAAGACCTGCATGAATGAACACTGAAGAAGTAGGATTCCCTGAGCTCTCTCCCTCATCCATGGGTCTCAGTTAAAATGCCACATCTCAAGCCTTTCCTAACCCTCCCATCAGCCTTAGCCTCTTGTTCTGAGGCTAATTCTCTGACACCAACTGGCTGTCCTGCAAGGCACTAGCTACCTGGAGTTGGTGTCATATCCCACAAATTAAAGGGCACAGTCTTACTTTACAAGGCAGCTGCACCTTGGGGGTCCCCAGGACAATCCACACTTGTGTTGTGACTTAGCTACAAATTCAGGAGTTCTCACCACCTCCCTTGAAGTTTGATAATTTCCTAGAGTGACACACAGAACTCAGAAAAGTGCTATACTTACGATTACAATTTTATTATAAAGGGTACAAATCAGGACCTGTCAAAGGAAGAGAGGCACAGGGCAAGGACAAGTGGAGCAGGGAGACTCAGAGCTTCCATGCCCTCTCCTTATGGGACCTGGGGGTGTCACCAGCACCCCCTCCACCCAGCACGTGTCAATGCGCTCGCCCACCAGGAAGCTCCACTGAGCCTGTCGTCTCAGTGTCCAGAGTTTTTACTGGGGCTTCATTACTTAGGCATGGTTGATTAAAAGATTGGCCAGCCAATTGAATTCAATTTCCAAAGCTCCTCCTTTCCTTGAGGTTGAGCAGCTGAACTCCCAATCCTCTAATCAGCTGGTTGGTGTTTCTGGTGACCGCCCCCATCTTAACACTGTCTAGGGACTCACCATGAATCACCTCATTAGCATAACAAAAACACTCCTGTCACTGAAGTGTTTTGGGAAATGTTGGAAGTGTTAAAGGAAATACCAAAGATTTTTGAAACTGTTCAGGGAACTGGGACAAGGACCATATACAAAGGATGCCAAAAAAGGGTATACACATTTTAAGAAAGGAAAAAACTGTATTAAAGTTATGCTTATGGTAACAAATTTGAGCACCTCTTATAATTGCAGAAGTCCAACGTGACTTGTATTCATCTTTTGTTATCAGTATATATTATTACAATTTAATACAGTTTTTTCCTTTCTTAAAATGTGTATACTTTTTTTGGCACCCTCTGTAGTTTTTATTATGTCACGGTTCTTGTAACACTTTTCACAACTGCAATTATTTATGTATTTAATGTTTAATGTTTATTTCTCTTACTAGACTGTAGCTTCATGAAAGCAGTGGTTTAGTTGTTCTTGTTCCACTGTAACCTTAACATGTGACTCAATGCCTGGCACTTAGAATTTCTTAATAGATATTTACAAAGTGAATGAGTAGTAGGGGAAATAAGACTAAAAGGGTATATTGGGACCAGATTGTAGAAGGTCTTAAATGCTCTATGGCTTTAAATATTTCCAGCATTTCTCACATTTCATTTTAGTAAATGCTGGGAAAACATGACTGGGAAGATTTGTAAAATCATCCAGGTGTGCTCCAGTTCTATGGAAGCTCCTTTGCAATATGAATATTATGAAGTTTGGGAAGGAGGGGTGAGAGGAATAAATGACTCAACAATTAATTGCAGTAAGGGGTATGAACTTATCTCTAAGCCATGGGATAAGAGCCCAAAATATAAAACATGGTAAGATTTGTCTCTCTCCTGCATGTTTAACAGTCTAAAAAGTGATTTGAAAAAAAAAAAAATAACACTAACAATAATAATAATAATGCTTGAGACAAATAGGGAGGGGAGTGGGGAGACAAGCCATGGTGCCTACTGAGCATCAGTAGACATTGGGGCGGAGGAAGAAATTCTGAGGGAAGAAATCTAGGTTTTCTAAGAGGAATTGAAAGCCTTAAAGGCTCAATTCACAAACTTCCATCATCTCCTACTCTCAGCCAAGCCACAGGAAAGAGAGAGAAAAAAGTGATATCTATTTATGAAAGTAGTAAACAGTGAGATGGGAGACTGATGAAATCACGGTGTAGAAATGGGCTACTGGTCTAATCCAGACTGTTCAATGTACCCACCTCTTTTCAGAGCAGAATTTAAGGGCTTTAAATATTCAGGTAAAGGTCTCCATTCTTCCCTTTATCTGCTTGCATACAATTTTTGATATTAGATTTGAAAGAATCCTCAGAGGCCATTGTTTGTAAATTGATGTAAATTGCCAGAGCTCCTCAGTTTCACTCTCTGCATGGAATGGAATTCAAGAATATAAACCCAAAGAATAATGAACAACTTTGCTACAGGCTTGTTGTTGTTTTTCAAATGAGCCCCCCCACTTCACCCCACCAAGGGTCTTTCCAGTGTACCATGGATTAAGCCTCTCAGAAAACTTCTTTCAACCTTATTCCCTCCAAATGTTCCATACTGCGGGCAGCCACCATATACAGAGGATATGTATAAAAAAATGTCAATACATTTTATGTCAAAAAAATGTATATACATTTTAAGAAAGGAAAAATCTATGTTAATTGTAATACTCAATATATACTAATAACAAAAGATGAATACAAGTCATTTTTTTGGTCCCCCGGGTATATTTCTGGGGTGGGCCAAAAAAATGTATACACATTTTAAGAGATGTTATCTATGCTCAAGCAGTAGTTCGCTGTAATCAGAAGTGTCTGGACACTGATGGTAACCACTTTGAGCACCTCTTGTCATTGCAGAAGTCAAACGTGACTTGTAGTCATCTTTTATTATCAGTATATATTGAGTATTTCAATTAACACAGTTTTTTCCTTTCTTAAACAGTGTGTACATTTTGGGGGCACCATCTGTATATACGAAGTTCATACAATCAAGTTCATGAACTCATCCTAGAAAAAGTGCTACATACCTCATTGCTGAATGTCACTGTGGTCTCCTTCGGAATACTCCCCTTGGGAAGTTATGCACCAACACCAGCGCCTAGTCCACCCTTCAAAGCAATTTTGGAACTCTTTTTTCTGAAAGGGTCGTTAGAGCTGTCGTTGTATTACTCTTGATGTCCTGAATGTCATCAAAATGTCTTCCTTTCAATATTTCCTTTATCTTCTGGTAAAGAAAGAAGTCATTGGGGGCCAGGTCAGGTGAGTAGGGAGGGTGTTCCAATACAGTTATTTGTTTACTGGCTAAAAACTCCCTCACAGACAGTGACGTATGAGCTGGTGCATTGTCGTGATGCAAGAGCCATGAATTGTTGGTGAAAAGTTCATATTGTCTAACTTTTTCACACAGCCTTTTCAGCACTTCCAAATAGTATACGTGGTTCACTGTTTGTCCAGTTGGTACAAATTCATAATGAATAATCCCTCTGATATCACAAAAGGTTAGCAACATCATTGCAACAAGTTCATGAACTTAATTGTCATACCTCGTATCTTTTCACTTTCCCTGACTCAAGGTTTATCACTGCTGTGCTGCTTTCTCATTCACTGACTTCTTTCCTCCATCATATTTCCTAACTCATTTCTGCTGGCGGCGACCATCAGGACTTGCAAAAGGACTTGCTGTCTGCTCTCTTGTGGGTGCTCCTGGAGGTGTGTAAGCCATCATTAGCACTAAAAACTTTCCTCTAAGAAATTCTTCTTCAATATTTCTGCTAAACAAAACTAAGCATTTGATTATTTTCATAGGAACGGGTCCCAAGGCTGAGCATGCTGTAGGCACTACTTGAACCCTGGCTAGATAAAGGACTAAAAGGTTTTTCTCATAAGATTCCTTCCTTCCAAAATCATCAGATGCAGGGACGGCCCGGTGGCTCAGGCAGTTAGAGCTCCATGCTCCTAACTCCGAAGGTGGCTGGTTCGAACCCCTCATAGGCCAGTGGGTTCTCAACCACAAGGTTGCCAGTTCAAATCCTTGAGTCCCACAAGGGATGGTGGGCTCCACTCCCTGCAACTAAGATTGAACACGGCACCTTGAGCTGAGCTGCTGCTGAGCTCCCGGATGGCTCAGTCGGTTGGAGCGCAGGCTCTCAACCACAAGGTTGCTGGTTCAACTCCCACAAGGGATGGTGGGCTGTGCCCCATGTAACTAGCAGCGGCATCTGGACCTGGAGCTGAGCTGCGCCCTCCAGAACTACGACTGAAAGGACAACTACTTGAAAACTCATCAGATGCAGACTCTGCATGTCATGGATCCATGGAATTACTTATTTTATTCCAGAGGCAAAAGACAACCCATTTCATGAACTAGCGGTTCTGGTCTGAGCTCCTTGATTCTTCTCTCTTTGGGACCTCTCTCCACTAAGTGAGGGGGGTCCATCTTTGATGGAGTTCGGAGGAGGACCAGCTGTCTGTATATATACATGTCTTATTTGGGGGAAAATACCCTCTCTAGATTTCAGTGGGGTCAAAGATGCTGCCCCAAGAATCCTTAGTAAAGTAGGGGAATTCTGTGTAAGTCTCCATCCTTCCAGGCTGCTGATGATAATGAGAGAAGATTGGACTTGCCACTGCTTCTTTTCTCAATTCTGCTCCCCTCAGTGCGAACAAACAAAACTGTAGAGAGTTAAAGAGCAGAATGTTTTCAATGACCAAACGGACAGCAAACTCTCCTTTTTACTCAGGCTTCTGGTCTGCGCTGTTGGTTGTCTTTTTAAAGCTGCAGATTCACAAAACCAATTTGCATGAAGTTGCTCAGGTTTTGCCTTCTCTTTGGGTTAGTCCCCACCAGGGGGGTGGTGAAGAGACCTTGGCTAAGGGCGCATTGTCACAAAAGCCTGTGCTTAGAGCGCCTTTTAGTTCAATCATGTTTTTACGACAAACTAAAAACGGAGGATTTTAGTACAATAATTAAACATGAACATTTTTATGCTACGAAATAAAAATATAGTATTGAGTTTAGAGCAAAATTTTAAAAGTTTTGAATATTAAATTATAGGCAGTTAACTTAAAACTCTATGTTATCATCTATAATTTAGCAATTACCAAGCAGTTAAATTAAATCATACTTTCTCATTGTATCCCCGCCCTTAAAGAGCTCTTGCAAATCACTTAACTATAACTTCCAATGAATGTGCTTCTCTTCTTTCCTTTCCTCCTTTCTTGTTTGCTTCTCTCCCACTCCCCAAGTGGCCTGTGTGAGGCGGTGGGATTTTTAGAAGCTTCATCACACACCTGCATTTTCAAGTTCAGTTTTAACACCCCACACGAGAGCTTCTAAATCTCACAGCTCTCTTGCTTACCTTTTATTAATGAATGCTTTCCCTTAGTAACTCTTCATTGTTCCCTAACTCAAGAAGAATCTGTCCTACTTGGGTAGCTGCAGGAAGAGGAAAATGACAATCACAGTGCACTATCTCACCAACAGCCTGAACCCTGATGATTAGCGTTTTTCCTGCTAGAAGATTCTTCACAACTACACATTTTGCCTCCATTTAAAAACAAAAAAAAAACCCAAAAAACAAAAACAAAAACAAATCCAAAAAAACCCTTTTCATTTAAAATACTTTTAGATTTACAGAAAATTTCAAAAATAATTTAGAGAACTCTTGTACACTCTTCACTCAAATTCTCCTAATGTTCACATCTTATAGTGTTTAAAACTAGGAAATAAGCATTAATATAACACAATACTAAACTACAGACTTCACTCATATTTTCCTACTGTCTGTTTTTCCTATTCCGTGATCTGATCCAAGATCCCACCCTGCCATCTTGTCTCCTTAGTTTCTTCCACTTCCTGATGGTTCCTCAGTCTGTCTTTGTTTTTCATAACCTTGCACTTTTGAAGAATGCTAGTCAGTTATTTTTGTAGCATGTCCCCTCAGTTTGGATTTGTCTAATGTTCCTCATAATTAGATTAAGATAATGCATTTTTGGCATGAATATCACAGAAGCAATGTTCCTTCTCAATATGTTATATTAAGGGGTACATGATGTCACTAAGTCTTATTACTCCTATCAACCTTAATCACTTCGTCAATGGGTTGTGTCTGCTGGGATTTTCCACTCTAAAGTTACTATCTTTCCCTTTGTAATTAATACTATCTAGGAGAAAAGACTTTGAGAAAATACTTTTTTAGGATCACATTAATTTAGTTTTTTATTGAAATACAATTTACATACAACATTATATTAGTTTTAGGTGTACAACATAATAATTCAATATTTGTATTCATTGCAAAATGATCACAGTAAGCCTAGTCACCACACAGATACAAGCTTTTTTTTTAACACAGTGTTATTAACTATAGAGACCGTGCTGGATACTACATTCCAATGACATCTATTTTATAACTGGAAGTTTATACCTTTTGACTCCCTTCACCCATTTCACCCCTCCACGACCCCCCTCTCTGGCAACCACCTATCTGTTCTCTATTTCAATGAGCTTGGTTTGTTTATTTGTCTGTTTTAATGACAACTTTTAAACAAGGAAGTAATAGAATATATAAAGCAATATTAGAACCTTATTTTTAAAAGAAAAAAAGAACCATAGGACTTAGAAATTACCCAAATAGAAATTTTAGAAAAGGAAAATGTGTCATTGAAATAATAATCTTTAAGAGATAGCTTGAACAATACATGGTTAACTGGGACATGCAGCTGAAGAGATCATCCGAAATAAAGCACATTTGTGATAAAATGTAAAATACAAAAATGATGTAAAAGACATAGAAGATGGAATGGGAAATGCTGTTATAACTATAAGAATTCAGGAGATGAGTATAGATAAAAATTGTAGGGCTTAAGGCAAGTAGAAAATAGTTGAGATTCCAGAATTGAAGACAGTCTTCTTTATGTTGAAATTCTGCCAAATCCCAAGGAAAACAAACACAAAAACAAAATAATACAGATTACATTAGAAAAAGCCCAGGCAAAGAGGTATCTTACAAATTGCTGAAGAAAAAGTACAGATTATTACAAAGAAATGACAACCAGATTTCTCATTAATAATGACAAGACAAGAAGACAGCAGAATAACATCTTCAAAGTGATAAGAGAGACTAATTAAAAACTTAGACATCTATAACTAGCAAATCTATTATTCAAGATAGAGAGTAAAATAAATACATTTTCAGATGAACAAAATATGAGAGGTTTTACTACCTACTGATTTCTTCCTCAAAGAATCTGTAAAGGATGTACTTTATGAAGAAGAAAAGCAAATCCACAAAAATGAAGTAGAATGCAGAAAGTAATGTTGCACAAAGATATCAGAATAATCTGCTGGTAGGTTTACCTAAAAACAGACTCTTCAAATTTTGATCATAACTCCTCTGGAGTGAAAGATAAAAACATGAAGTTTTAATACAACAATAACAGAAGATGGAAGGGGAATTAAATGTCCTTGCATTTTAGAGGAATTAGACAAACGTTAATTAGTTTTTTGCTTTATTTAGAATACAAATTATGAATGCGTGTCAAAAATGAGATAACCAAAGAGAATAAAAATTTATTGTTTAACTTCAAAAATTATAGAAAAAAAGGGAACAAAGAAAACTTGATTCGGACGTCATTAAAATGGCGGCATGCGGGGAGCCTCTGTAAAGCTCCCCTGGAATTTACAACTAATCGAAAAACAATAACTTCACAAAGGACTCCTTGCACAGCAGACAGCCAACGAAGAGGCCCACTACTGAATTCACCTAAAGGTGGGTGAATCGCGTGAGCGGCGGAGGAGGGAAGGGAGAAGTGTGGAGATGGCGGCCTGCGGGCACAGGATGCAGACCTAGCTCAGTGCTCTGAGCTCGCTGCATCCTGGAACAAGCGCAGCTGCGGGAGAGGGAAGAACTCGGACTGCTAGGGCTCCGCTTATGGCCCACAGAGCTGAGGGGGCAGCATATAACATGGCAGAACCCAACGCTCACAGCAGAGATCTCAGAGCAAACACTGAGGGAGGAAGGCTGAAAACAATGGTTTAAGCCCTCACTGCCGAGCAGAGAACAGAAGCCTTAGGCACTGAGACTAGCCGCCCCCTCCCTACCTTCCCAGAGCTAGCCCCGCCCCCACCTGCCCGGTGCTAGAAGCAGAACAGTAGCAGTGTCACACAAAAAGAACAGAATATTTGCTGTTCTGAAAACTGTGGACTGCAGACAAAGATTTGCAGCCCAACTAGTTCCAGCAAAAGGGAGGAAGCTGTGGAAGCAGGACCAGCTTTGGTGGTGGTGGCCCCCATTGCTCTGGGCCAACTCTCACAACTAACTTCACACCTGGCCCCAACTATCTGGGCGGATCCCTGCAGGACTAAACAGAACTGCTGAAACATACGGGCTCTGAATCTGGTGCAGAAAGAGCTTTGGAACTTCAAAAGCTCTCCTCATACCCACACGGACACTGCACCCTGTGACCCAGGTGAACTATTAACAGAGGAGAAGCCCGTCTTCCAGGAAATCCCCACATTGTGTGAGAAGCTGGAATAGTGCAGAGAAAACATAGCACTACCATGTGAGTGAGAAAAAAAAGGCTGCAGTTTGAGAGAAATTAAACATTCTACCAACAAGTACTGGAAAACAAAAGAAAGACATCTTCATATCTACCTGTTGCAGAAGCCACTCCTGGAGATGTCAAGGAAGAAAAATAATAAATCAGTAATTGTCATGAATAACCAAGGCAACAAGACAGCTCAGAAAGAAAGTGAAAAGTCTCCAGAAACGGAACTTAAAGATATGGAAATATGTGACTTAAATAACAGAGAATTCAAGATTGCAGTTCTGAAAAAACTCAACAAGATGCAAGAAAACACAAAAAGGCAGTTTAATGAACTCATAAACACAATCAAAGAACAACATGAGCATTTTACGAAAGAGATTGAAATTTGAAAACTGAATCATATTGAATTTCTGGAAATTGAGAACTCAATAGAAAAAATTAAGAATGAAATAACCAGCATACGTAGTAGACTTGACCAGATGGAGGAAAGAATCAGTGACATCGAAGATAGAAACCTGGAAATGACACAAATGGAAGAAGAAAGAGACTTGAGACTTAAAAGAAATGAAAGAAATCTACAAGAACATTCTGACCCCATCAGAAAGAGCAATATAAGAATAATGGGCATACCAGAAGGAGAAGAAAGAGAGAAGGGAACAGAGAATATATTCAAACAAATTCTTGATGAGAACTTCCCAAACTTGTGGACAGAACTGGATACTCTAATCCAAGATGCAAATACAGCACCTAATTACCTCAATCCCAGCAGGCCTTCTTCAAGGCACATTGTGTTGAAGCTGTCTAAAAGCATTGACAAAGAAAGAATCCTCAGTGCAGCAGGGGAAAAGACAGTAACCTACAAAGGAAAGCCTGTTAGATTATCATCAGATTTTTCAACAGAAATTCTATAAGCCAGGAGGGAGTGGAGCCAAATATTCAAACTATAGAAAGAGATAAATTATGAGCCAAGAATAATATATCCAGCAAAGATACCCTTTAGATATGAAGGAGGAATAAAGAAATTTCCAGACATACAGAAGCTAAGGGAATTTTCTAATACACGACATGCACCACAAGAAATACCAAAGGAGGCTATTTGACCACCATCAACAGGGACAATTTGTGGCAATCAAAACATAAAAAGGGGGAGAGTAAGGCTTGTACCGGAATATGGGAATGGAGAAAGTAAGCGTGCTGAGGAAAATGGAATACTCTAAATATCAAACTTTCTTTTACATAAACTTAAGGGTAACCACTCAAAAAAAATATAGAACTGAAATATATACTGTAATAAAAGAAGAAACAGAGGGAAACATCATAAAATACCACCACACAGAAAAAATAGACAACAACAAAAAGGCAAAGAAACAATGGAGTCACAGCCTTACCAGAAAACTAAAGATAGAATGACAGGAAATCCTCACGTTTCAATAATCACCCTAAATGTAAATGGACTGAACTCACCAATAAAAAGGCACAGAGTAGCAGATTGGATCAAAAAACTAAACCCAACCATATGCTGTCTCCAAGAGACACATCTCAGCTACAAGGACAACTTAGACTTAAAGTGAAAGGGTGGAAATTGACACCCCAAGCAAATGGTACACAGAGAAAATCAGGTGTAACCATAATGATATCAAATGAAACAGACTTCAGGTCAAAAAGGTAACAAGAGGCAAAGATGGACATTTCACAATGGTAAAGGGGACTATACAACAAAAAGACATAACACTCATCAATATTTATGCCCCCAATCAGGGAGCACCAAAATATACCAAGCAACTACTAACAGAACTAAAAGGAGAAATTGACTAAAACACAATTATACTAGGGGACTTAAATACATCATTGACAGCTATGGATACATCATCCAAACAGAAGATAAATAACGAAATAGCAGCCCTAAATGACACACTAGATGAAATGGACGTAATTGACATATAGAGAGCACTTCATCCTAAGACATCAGACTATACATTCTTTTCGAGTGTACATGGAACCTTCTCAATGATAGACCATATATTGGGACACAAAATCAGCCTCAGCAAATTTAAGAAGACTGAAATCACACCAAGCAAATACTCTGATCACAAGGCTTTGAAATTGGATATCAACTGCAAAAAGAAAGCATGAAAAAACACAAATACATGGAGATTAAACAACATACTGTTAAAGAACAACTTGATCGAAGAAGAAATTAGAGGAGAGATCAAAAGATACATAGAAACAAATGACAATGAAAATACATCCTACCAAAATTTTGGGGATGCAGTGAAAGCAGTTTTTAGAGGGAAATTTATGTCATTAGAGGCCTATCTCAAGAAACAATGAAAATCCCAAATAAGTATCTCATGTTACATCTTAAAGAACTAGAAAAAGAAGAACAAGTGAAACCCAAGGTCAGCAGAAGAAAGGAAATAACAAAAATCAGAGCAGAACTAAATGAAATACAGAACAAAAAGACAATAGAAAAAATTAATGTGACAAAGAGCTGGTTCTTTGAAAAGATTAACAAAATCAACAAACCCTTAGCTAGACTCACTAAGATAAAAAGAGAAGAAGACACTAATTAACAATCAGAAATGAAAAAGGGGAAGTTATCACGGACACCACAGAATACAAAAGATCATTCAAGAATACTATGGAGGACTATATGCCACCAAATTCAATAACCTAGAAGAAATGGACAAGTTCTTGGAAATGGATAGCCTTCCAAGGCTGAACCATGAACAACTGGAAAATCTAAACAGACCAATCACCAGTAACGAAATTGAATCAGTCATCCAAAACCTTCCCAAAAGCAAAAGTCCGGGACCAGATGGCTTCACTAGTGAATTCTACCAAACCTTCAAACAGGATCTAATACCAATCATGCTTAAACTCTTCCAAAAGACTGAAAAAGAGACAGTACTCCCTAACTCATTTTATGAGGCTAACATTACCCTGATACCAACACCTGGTAAGGACAACACAAAAAAAGAAAACTACAGACCAATATCTCTGATGAATACAGATGCAAAAATCCTAAACATAATTCTAGCAAATCGAATACAACAATGCATTAAAAAGACCAAATGGGGTTCATCCCTTGGGCACAAGGATGGTTCAACATCCACAAATCCATCAATGTGATACATCACGTAAACAAAATAAAGGACAAAAATCATATGATTATATCAATTGATGCAGAAAAAGGATTTGACAATATACAATATCCAATTATGATTAAAACCCTTAATAGAATAGGTATAGAAGGAAAATACATTAACATAAAAAAGGTCTTATATGAGAAGCCCTCAGCTAATGTCATAACTAACAGTGAAAAACTGAAGCCCTTTGCTCTACGTTCAGGAACACGACAGGGCTGTCCCCTATCACCTCTGCTTTTCAACATAGTGTTGGAAGTCCTTGCCAGAGCAATCAGGCAAGAGAAAGAAATGAAAGGAATGAAGAAGTTAAATTGTCACTCTTTGCAGATGACATGATGCTGTATATAGAAAATCCTAAAGACTCCACCAAAAGGCTATTAGAAACAATCAACAAGTACAATAAAGTTGCTGGCTACAAAATCAACGTAGAAAAGTCCATCGCATTCCTATATACTAAGAATGAAATCTCAGAAAAAGAAATACAAAAAACAACTCCTTTTGCAATTGCGGCAAAAAGAATAAAATACCTAGGAATAAACTTAACCAAGGATTTGAAGGACCTATATGCTGAAAACTATAAGACATTTTTGAAGGAAAGTGAAGAAGACACAAAGAAATGGAAAGACATTCCGTGCTCATGGATTAGAAGAATCAACATAGTTAAAATGGCCATATTGCCCAAAGCAATATACAGATTTAATGCAATCCCCATCAAAATCCCAATGGCATTTTTTAAAGAAATAGAACAAAAAATCATCAGATTTGTTTGGAACCACAAAAGATCCCGAATAGCCAAAGCAATCCTAAGAGAAAAGAACAATGCTGGAGGTATCACACTCCCTGACTTTAGCTTGTATTACACGGCTACAATCATCAAAACAGCATGGTATTGGCAGAAAAACAGACACATAGACCAATGGAATAGCATGGAGAACTCAGAAATAAAACCATATAAATATGGACAGATAATTTTTGACAAAAAAGCAAAAAAACATACAATGGAGAAAAGACAGCCTCTTCAATAAATGGTGCTGGGAGAATTGGATAGCCACGTGCAAAAGAATGATACTGGACTGCTATCTGTCACCATGTACCAAAATTAATTCAAAATGGATCAAAGACTTAAGCATAAGACCTAACACAATAAACTGCATAGAAGAAAACATAGGTACTAAACTGATGGACGTTGGGTTCAAAGAGCATTTTATGAATTTGACTCCAAGGGGAATGGAAGTAATGGCTAACATAAACAAATGAGACTATATGAAACTTAAAATTTTCTGCACAGCAAAAGAAACCATCGACAAAATAAAGAGGCAACCAACTGAAGGGGAGAAGATTTTTGCAAACAGTGCCTCCGATAAAGGGCTAATATCCAAAATATACAAGGAACTCATGAAACTCAACAACAAAAAAACAAACAACCCAATTGAAAAATGGGCAGAGGACCTGAAGAGACATTTCTCCAAAGAGGACATACAAATGGCAAATAGACATGAAAAAATGCTCAACATCACTAATCATCAGAGAAATGCAAATAAAAATCACAATGAGATATCACCTCACCCAAGTTAGAATGGCTATCATCAACAAGATAAATATTAACAAGTGTTGGAGAGGCTGTGGAGAAAAAGGAACCCTCATACACTGTTGGTGGGAATGCAGACTGGTGCAGCCGCTATGGAAGGCAATGTGGAGGTTCCTCAAAAAATTATGAATAGAATTACCTTATGACCCAGCAATCCCTCTCCTGGGTATCTACCTAAAACATCTGAAAACATTTATACATAAAGATACTGTGCCCCAATGTTCATTGCAGCTTTGTTTACGGTGGCCAAGACATGGAAACAACCAAAATGTCCTTCGATAGATGAATGGATAAAGAAGTTGTGGTATATATACACAATGGAATGCTATTCGGTGGTAAAAAAAGATGATATAGAAACATTTGTGACAACATGGATGGATCTTGAGAGTATAATGCTAAGTGAAATAAGTCAGACAGAAAAAGCAGAGAACCATATGATTTCACTGATATGTGGTATCTAAACCAAAACCAACAAAAGAACAAGAGAAACAAATGAGAAACAAAAACTCATAGACTCAGACAATAGTTTAGTGGTTACCAGACGGTCAGGGTGGAAGGGGTTGTTGGATGAGGGTAAAGGGAATCAAATATGTGGTGATGGAAGGAGAACTAAATCTGGGTGTTGAACACACAATGGGATTTATAGATGAAGTAATACAGAATTATACACCTGAAATCTATGTAATTTTACTAACAATTGTCACCCCAATAAATTTAAAAAAAAAAAAAGAAAACTTGATTCAATGGAAGGCAGAAAAAGAGAACAAAATAAGAAAAGGGAAAAAGCACTTAAATATAAAATACAAAAGAAAATGATAGAATAAGTCGAATTATATCAGTTATCCTATTAATACAAATGGATTAAAGTCATCTATTTCAAAACAAAGTCTCTCAAATTAGACACAAAACAAAATCCGGTAACTGATTTTGCAAAAAAAAATCTAAAATTTACTAATCCAAAATGACTATTACCAAGAGAAAGGTGATATTGCAAAATTAGTATCAAAAAATATATATAAGAGCACTAAGAGGGATAAAAAAATTGTTAAGTAATGATAAAATACACTCTCACAAGAATTTGTAAAAGTGGTGAATTTGTATGCCTTTAAACATAGCCTAAATTGCAAAAGTTGACAGAACTGCAAGGAGAAATTGACAAACTCACAATGATTGCTAGAAACTTTAATGAACATGTCAGACAGTGTTAATTGTCCTTTTCTTGCTAAGAGAACATGCAGGGTTATCTGGAAACCTGGCATTTAGAAGAAGTTCCTACCTCAATTTCTGAGACATATTTTTTTAATTTATGCATGGTAAAGATTGTTTCCCAAGGAACCTAATTTACATGGCCTATGTTGATCTCTTTCCTTCCTTGTAATATGAAATAAACGGAGAGAGAGAGAGAGAGAACTTGGGGGTCTGTTCAGAGATCTTAATGTCTTCCACTGGCAAAATGTATATCCTTTGAGAGCCTGGAAATGCTAGTCTCATATTTTTCAAAGCAGATTTGGGAAACAGATTGAAGGAAAGTGTCTTTGAAATTGAGAGGTCAACTTGACTTAGGTGAAACAACTAACCACACCAGTAACAAAACTTTGGACCAAATTAATTTAGGAGATCTTGTCTGGGACCAGTTCATTCTTATGTCTCCTCCCCACTTATTCCACCTACCATCTCTCATTCCTCCTCCATTTCCCACTGCATCCCAGCCTCATACTCAAATTTCTGCATAACGTATTGTGGATGTTCTGAGTAGTCTCTATCAAGATTCTAATTGTTAAAAATGTTTCTATTATATACATTTTTAAAAGAAGCCATTCATAATCTTTTTTGAGGCTTTCTCTTTGGCCTTCATTGCATAATTTAAAATCAACTGGGTCCATTTGTAAAAAAAAAGACAGTTTTTCTGTTCTTTGTTCCAAGTTTCTTTAATTTTGTTTCTCACACTGCATTTGTGCTTGAGTGAAATTTACCTCTGAACTGTTGCCATGGTAACTAGGAAACTGTCCTAGTAAAAAAAATCCATGACATGTAAATAAATAAATAAATGGGGATGAATGTAATGTATGGCAACTATATTCACCCTATCACTTCCCATCAATCTGTCATATTAAAAGCTGTAATGTTCTTGGCAGATTTAATCACATTAAACTTCATTTATACAGAACACACCCCAGAATTCAGTACAATGGCTAAATAAATACATCTGTTCAAAGTTATCTCTTGTGTTAGCTAGCTTCCAAGTTGGCCCCCATCCTGGCATTCACACGCTTATGTAGTCCCTTTCCTCTATTAAGTGGGACTGGTCTACGTGACCAATGCAATATGGCAGTAGTGAAGAAATGTCACTTCCAATATTAGGTTATTAAAAGACTGCAGCTTCCACAGATCACACATTCTAGGATAATCCAGATACCACTTTATGCGGTCACTCAGCCAATGGAGAGTCTCCTGTGGTAAGGAACTGAAGTCTCTGACCAGTCGCCAGTGAGGCCCAGCAACAATGATGTGAGTTTGGCAGCAGCCCTTTCATCACTTGAGCCTTCAGCTGTGACTCTGGTGCTAGCCAACAGCTTGACTTCCACCTCACACAGACCTTGAGCCAGAACCACCCAATACGCTGCTCCTGGACTGCTAACCCACAGAAAGTATGCATTCACAAATGTTGGTTGTTTTAAGCTGCTAAATTTGTGGGTGATTTTGTTATGCAGCAACAGATAACTAATACACCCTTTTTATTACAAAAATATAAAAATATCATAAAATATGCTTATCACCAAAAGTAAATTTAAAGTAATTTAATCTTTCTTTTATTAAGGAGATCATTCTAGATCTCACAAATTCTGATTTTTATCACCACGAAAACTTATTCTCGCTCACCAGACTAAAGGTTCCTTGAGAATGGAGTGGTGACTTGTTTACCATTGTTTTCCTACTGTCAGACTCATGCCTGGCATTTAGCACATGACCAGTAAATACATGGCATAGGCAACCTGGCTGAATCTATACTGAGCTTACACTAGGCTCTGAAATAAGTTTTCCTGAATGGATTTTCTGCACTATCTAATTGCTCATTTATCTCTATTTACTGAGTGAATAAAAATGAATGAATCATCAATATGCACAACAATGTGGGACAATATCAAGATAATTATACTGAGTGAAAGAAGTCAGACTGAAAAGATTACATGCTATATGAGTTCCCCTACACACAATTCTAGAAAAGGCAACTAATCTATAGTGAGGTGAGTTATTGCCTAGGAACGGGAGTGGGAGAGAGAGAAAGAGAGAGAGAGAGGAATGGCACCAAGAAATTTTGGGGTTATGGTTATGATCACACGCACACACACAAAAGTTGTAGCAGAGTGTGTCTAGAAGAGTTTCTTGCCTCCATCCTGGGTTCTTCCAAATACCCTGCAACATTATTTTAAGGCTTCCAAACAAGGACGGAACAAATTTTTTCACTACTTTTAATAACTTGGATTCTGACAAAATGATTTACTTTGTCATTCTCCCTTTTCAATGTAAAGACTTTGTGGCATGCCTCAGATATAGTGGGGCTACTCAGCTGCTTAAACACAAAGGCTCCATTGTGAAATTTCTTTTTCTTCTTCTTTTTTTAAAATTCAAGTTTATTGGGGTGACAATTGTTAATAAAGTTACATAGATTTCAGGTGTACAATTCTGTATTACACCATCTATAAATCCCATTGTGTGTTCAATACCCAGAGTCAGTTCTCTTTCCATCACCACATATTTGATCCCCCTTACCCTCATCTATCAACCCCCTCCCCCCTTACCCACTGGTAACCACTAAACTATTGTCTGTGTCTATGAGTTTTAGTTTCTCATTTGTTTGTCTTGTTCTTTTGTTGTTTTTGGTTTAGATACCACATATCAGTGAAACCATACAGTTCTCTGATTTTTCTGCCTGACTTATTTTGCTTAGAATTATACTCTCAAGATCCATCCATGTTGTCACAAATCGTCCTATTTCATCTTTTCTTACCGCCGAATAGTATTCCATTGTGTGTATATATACCACAACTTCTTTATTCATTCATCTATCGAAGGACATTTGGTTGTTTCCATGTCTTGGCCACCGTAAATAAAACTGCAATGAACGTTGGAACACACGTGTCTTTATGGATAAATGTTTTCAGATTTTTTTGGGTAGATACCCAGGAGAGAGATGCTGGGTCATAGGGTAATTCTATTCTTAATATTTTGAGGAACCTCCACACTGCCTTCCATAGCGGCTGCACCAGTCTGCATTCCCACCAACAGTGTATGAGGGTTCCTTTTTCTCCACAGCCTCTCCAACACTTGTTACTATTAGTCTTGTTGATAATAGCCATTCTGACTGGGGTGAAGTGAGATCTCATTGTGGTCTTTATTTGCATTTCTCTGATGATTAGCGATGTTGAGCATTTTTCATCCGTTCATTTGCTATTTGTATGTCCTCTTTGGAGAAATGTCTCTTCAGGTCCTTTGCCCATTTTTCAATTGGGTTGTTTGTTTTCTTGTTGTTGAGTTTCATGAGTTCCTTGTATATTATGGATATTAGCTCCTTATTGGAGGCAGTGTTTTCAAAGTCTTTTCCCTTTCAGTTGGTTGCCTCTTTATTTTGTCGATGGTTTCTTTTGCTGTGCAGAAGCTTTTAAGTTTGATATAGTCCCATTCATTTATTTTAGCTTTTACTTCCATAGCTTTGGAGTCAAATTCATAAAACGCTCTTTGAACCCCAGGTCCATAAGTTTAGTACCTATGTTTTCTTCTATGCCATTTAGTGTGTCAGGTCTTATGCTTAAGTCTTTGATCCATTTTGAATTAATTTTGGTACATGGTGACAGATAGCAGACCAGTTTCATTCTTTTGCATGTGGCTTTTCAATTCTCCCAGCACCATTTATTGAAAAGGCTGTCTTTTCTCCATTGTATGTTTTTAGCTTCTTTGTCAAAAATTATCTGTCCATATTTCTGTGGTTTTATTTCTGAGTTCTAAATTCTATTCCATTGGTCTACGTGTCTTTTGCTGCCAATACCATCCTGTTTTGATTATAGTAGCCCTGTAGTACAAGCTAAGGTCAGGGAGAGCGATACCTACAGTATTGTTTTTTTTTTTCTTAGGATTGTTTTGGCTATTCGGGGTCAATTGTGGTTCCAACAAATCTGATGATTTTTTTGTTCTATTTCTTTAAAAAATGCCATTGGGATTCTGATGGGGATTGCATTAAATCTGTATATTGCTTTGGCTAATACGGCCAGTTTAACTATGTTGATTCTACCAATCCATGAGCATGGCATGTCTTTTGAATTCTTTGTGTCTTCAATTTCTTCTAAGAATGTCTTGTTGTTTTCAGCATATAGGTCTTTCACATCCTTGGTTAAATTTATTCCTAAGTATTTTATTCTTTTTGCCGCAATTGCAAAAGGAATTGTTTCTTTTATTTCTTTTTCTGAGATTTCATTCTTAGTATATAGGAATGCAATGGATTTTTGTACATTGATTTTGTAGCCAGCAACTTTACTGTGTTCATTGATTCTTTCTAATAGCTTTTTGGTGGAGTCTTAGGATTTCTATATATAACATCATGTCATCTGCACAAAGTGACAATTTTACTTCTTCATTCCTAATTTGGATGCCTTTTATTTATTTCTCTTCTCTGATTGCTCTGGCGAGGACTTCCAACCCTATGTTGAAAAGCAGGGGTGATAGGGGACAGCCCTGTCTTGTTCCTGAACGTAGAGCAAAGGGCTTCAGTTTTTCACTGTTAGTTATGACATTAGCTGAAAGTTTGTCATATATGGCCTTTATTATGTTAAGTTATTTTCCTTCGGTACATATTTTATTAAGTGTTTTAATCATAATGGATGTTGTATCTTGTGAAGTGCTTTTTCTGCATCAATTGATATAATCTTATGATTTTTGTCCTTTATTTTGTTTATGTGATGTATCACATTGATGGATTTGCGAATGTTGAACCATCCTTTTGCCCCGGGGATGAACCCCACTTGGTAGTGATGAATCATCTTTTTAATGCATTGTTACATTCTGTTTGCTAGAATTTTGTTTAGTATTTTTGCATCTGTATTAATCAGACATATTGGTCTGTAATTTTCTTTTTTTGTGTTGTCCTTGTCAGGTTTTGGTATCAGGGTAATGCTGGCCTCATAAAATGAGTTAGGGAGTACTGTCTCTTCTTCAATTTTTTGGAAGAGTTTAGCAGGATTGGTATTAGATCCTGTTTGAAGGTTTGGTAGAATTCACTAGTGAAGCCATCTGGTCCCGGACTTTTGCATTTGGGAAGGTTTTGGATGACTGATTCAATTTCGTTACTGATGATCAGTCTGTTTAGATTTTCCACTTCTTCTTGGTTCAGCCTTGGAAGACTATACGTTTCCAAGAACTTGTCCATTTCTTCTAGGTTATTGAATTTGATGGCATATAGTTCTTCATAGTATTCTTGGATGATCTTTTGTATTTCTGTGTCATCCGTGGTAACTTCCCCTTTTCATTCCTGATTTTGTTTATTAGTGTCTTCTCTCTTTTTACCTTAGTGAATCTAGCCAAGGGTTTTTCAATTCTGTTAATCTTTTCAAAGAACCAGCTCTTTGTCACATTATTTTTTTCTATTGTCTTTTTGTTCTGTATTTCATTTAGTTCTGCTCTGATTTTTATTATTTGCTTCATTCTGCTGACCTTGGGTTTCATTTGTTCTTCTTTTTCTAGTTCTTTAAGATGTAATGTGAGGTTATTTATTTGGGATTATTCTTGTTTATTGAAATAGTCTTGTAATGATATAAATTTCCCTCTTAAAACTGCTTTCGCGCTATCCAAAATATTTTGATAGGATGTATTTTCATTGTCATTTGTTTCTATGTATCTTTTGATCTCTCCTCTAATTTCTTCTTTGACCTGGTCGTTCTTCAAAAGTATCGTCTTTAATCTCCATGTATTTGTGTTTTTTCCTGCCTTTTTTTTTTTTTTTTTTTTGCAGTTGATAGCCATTTTCAATGCCTTGTGATCAGAGAATAGGCTTGGTATGATTTCAATCTTCTTAAATTTGCTGAGGTTAGTTTTATGTCCCAATATATGGTTTATCCTTGAGAATGTTCCATGTACACTAGAAAAAAACTGTGGTTTGATGATTTAGGATGAAGTGCTCTATAAATGTCATTTATGTCCATTTCATCTAATGTGTCATGTAGGGCTGCTATTTCTTTATTTATTTTCTGTTTGGATGTCTATTCATAGCTGTCAATGATATATTTAGGTCCCCTAGTATAATTGTGTTTTGGTCAATTTCTCCCTTTAGTTTTGTTAGTAGTTGCTTGGTATATTTCGGTGCTCCCTGATTGGGGGCATAAATATTGATGACTGTTATGTCTTTGTGTTGTATAGTCCTTTTACCATTATGAAATGTCCATCTTTGTGTCTTGTTACCTTTTTCACCCTGAAGTCTGTTTCATCTGATATCAGTATAGCTACACCTGATTTTCTCTGAATACCATTTGCTTGGAGTGTGAATTTCCACCCTTTCACTTTGAGTCTATGCTTGTCCTTGTAGCTGAGATGCGTCTCTTGAAGACAGCATATGGTTTTAGTTGGGTTTAGTTTTTTGATCCAATCTGCTACTCTGTGGCTTTTTATTGGTGAGTTCAGTCCATTTACATTTAGGGTGATTATTGGTATGTGAGGATTTCCTATCATTCTATCTTTAGTTGTCTGGTAAGACTGTGTCTCCACTGTTTCTTTGCCTTTTTGTTGTTATCTATTGTTTCTGTGTGGAGGTATTCTATGATGTTTCCCTCTGTTTCTTCTTTTATTACAGTATATATTTCAGTTCTGGATTTTTTTTGAGTGGTTGCCCTTAGCTTTATGTAAAAGAAAGTTTGATATTTAGAGTATTCCATTTTCTTCAGCATGCCTACTTTCTCCATTCCCATATTCTGGTTCAGGCCTTTACTCTCCCCCTTTTTGTATTTTGGTTGCCACAGATTGTCCCTGTTGATGGTGGTCAAATAGCCTCCTTTGGTATTTCTTGTAGTGAAGGTCATGTATTAGAAAATTCCGTCAGCTTCTGTATGTCTGGAAAGGTCTTTATTCCTCCTTGATATCTAAAGGATATCTTTGCGGAATATAGTATTCTTGGCTCATAATTTCTCTCTTTCAATTGTTTGAATATTTGGTTCCACTCCCTCCTGGTTTGCAGAGTTTCTGCTGAGAAATCTGATGATAATCTAACAGGCTTTCCTTTGTAGGTTACCGTCTTTTTTTCCCTGGCTGCCTTGAGGATTCTTTCTTTGTCATTGATTTTTGGCAGCTTCAATACAATGTGCCTTGGAGAAGGCCTGTTGGGTTTGAGGTAACTAGGTGTTCTATTTGCTTCTTGGATTTGAGGATCCAGTCCTTTCCACAAGTTTGGGAAGTTCTCATAGACTCTTTGTTTGAATATACTCTCTGTTCCCTTCTCGTTTTTCAGTCCCAAGTCTCTTTCTTCTTCCATGTGTGTCACTTCCAGTTTTCTATCTTCGATGTCACTGATTCTTTTCTCCATCTGGTCAATTCTACTACCTAAGCTGGTTATTTCATTCTTCATTTCTTCTATTGAGTTGTTAATCTCCAGAAATTCTATTTGGTTCTTTTTTAAAATTTCAATCACTTTGGTAAAATGTTCATGTTGCTCTTTGATTGTGTTTATGAGTTCATTAAACTGCTTTCTGTGTTTTCTTGCATCTCGTTGAGATTTTTCAGAACTGAAATCTTGAATTCTCTGTCATTTAAGTCACATATTTCCATATCTTTAAGTGCCGTTTCTGGAGACTTTTCACTTTCTTTCTGAGCTGTCTTGTTGCCTTGGTTATTCATGGCAATTACTGATTTATTATTTCTCTTCCTAGACATCTACAGGAGTGAGCTGTGCAACAGGTTGATAAGAAGAGGTTTTTCTTTTGTTTCCAGTATGTGTTGGTAGAATGCTTTATTTTCTCTTCAACTGTAGCCTTTTTACTCTCTCACACTTGTGTTATATTCGATTATAGTTGTTTTCTCTGCATTATTCCAACTTCTTACACAATGGGGAGGATTCCCTGGAAGGTGGGCTTCTCCTCTGTTAACAGTTCATCTGGGTCATTGAGTACTGCGACCCTGTGGGGATGCAGAGAGCTTTTGAAGTTCCAAAGCTCTTCCTGCATCACATTCAGAGCCCTGTATGTTTCAGCAGTTCTGTTTACTCCTGCAGGGATCCGCCCATATATGTGGGGCCAGGGGTGGGGTGAGTTGTGAGAATTGGCCCAGAGCAATGGTGGCAACCAGCACCACAGCCAGTCCTACTTCCACAGCTCCCTCCCTTTTGCCAGAACTGGTTGGGCTGCGAATATGTGTCTGTGGACCTGTTCTCAGAACTGCAAATATTCTGTTCTTTTGATCTGACACTGGTACTATTCTGCTTCTAGCACTGGGCAGGTGGGGCCGTGGCGAGCTCTGGGAGGGTTGGGGTGGCGGCTAGTTTCAGTGCCTATGGCTTCCATTCTCTGCTCGGTAGTGAGAGTTAAACCACTGGTTTCAGCCTTCTTCCCTCAGTCTTTGCTCTGAGGTCTCCGCCATGAGTGTTGGGTTCAGCCGTGTTATATACTGTCCCTTCAGACCTGTGGGCCATGAAAAGAACCCTAGCAGTCTGAGTTCTTCCCTCTCCCGCAGCTGTAGTAGTTGCAAGATGCAGCGAGCTCGGAGCACTGAGCCAGGTATGCGTCCTGTACCCGCACAGCTCCGTTTTTGCTCTTCTCCCTTCCCTCCTCCCCCGCTCGTGCAATTGCCCACCTTTAGGTGAATTCAGTAGTGAGCCTCTTTGACTTGCCTGTCTGCTGTGCAGGGAGTCCTCTGTGAAGTTACAGTTGTTCGATTTGTTGTAAATTCCAGGGGAGATTTCCAGGGGCTCACCTCACACCGCCATTTTGATGATGTCTCCCATTTGAAGTTTCTTTTATCAAATGGACCTCAGTACCCAAGCCATCCATCCATGCTGTGGGAACTTCCCGTAGTGCCTCCTGAGCCCCGAGAACTCTGCCACCTCTTCAGGGTTCCTGTGCCCTTCTGCTGCCTATGGGTGTTGGAGTTGAGGCTCAACCACCATTTTGTTGTCACACTCTTTGTTTAAATGCTTTTGTTCATTTCTTGACCATATAGCTTCTATCTAGGAGAAGATTGTGGCTGCAAAGCAGTTAATAGAGAAAGGTCTTCTCTCAGAAACCCATATCCAGGAAGCAGTTTCAGAGCTCTCACCAGCTGATTTGGTTTGCTCCAAAGAAGCTCCTCTTTGGATGTTTTAGCAGTAACATTTCATAGGCTTCCAGTCACTTGTTTCTTACTCTTTTGGACACAGTTAATGATTCTTGAAAAAAATGGAGGGTTGACTTAGACGATGTTTTAGAAATCTCTTACAAAGTTTACAATGCAGGTGAAATTTATGAGAGGGTGTGTAACAGGTCTAAAAGACCATTCTTTCCAAGGGTAATACATGTGGTAATTGACTGAGTTGTGTGACAGATAGGTGGGTCCAGGTTTGGTGGGGCCTGAAGGTTATACAATTTGGGGGCCTCCTCTGAGTAAAATAATGCAATATTAGAAATATCAATTTATTTATAAAATTGCATATTTTTTAGAATTAGAAAAGAAATTTTAAAAATTGCACATTTTGAAAGGCTGTATAATACCACAAATATCAAAAACTCCAAATAAGTAACACATTGTTTTTACTAAACAATTGCCTGACATATCTCTACAGTTTTTGTCTTGCAGTTTTTGTTGTAATCTATCTGATTGTTTTTTTCATATGCCAACTATTTTGTCATATTTTTGATGGAGAGTTTAGAAAGATAAATCAATCTTCTTTCTAGCATAGTTGACCAAAGTTTGGCTTTTTTTTATTATTATGGATGGTTAGGATGCATACAACATGTTATTTCACACACAGATTTTCTAAGCAGTTCTACTACACGAGATTTCTGTAACATTCTATTTCTCATATGTTTTGGTCTGAATTGTGTTCCCCCCAAATTCATATGTTGAAGTCAATGCCCGAGATAAGGTCTTTGAAGAGGTAATTAAGTTAAAATGAGGCTATTAAAATAGAACCCTAATCTGATATGACTGATCTGCATATAAGAAGAGGAAATTTGAACAGAGACACACACAGAGAGGAAAAACCATGTGAAGACAAGCCAAGGAATGAGGCCTTGGGAGAAACCTACCCTGCTGATACCTTGATGTTGGGCTTTTCGCATCCAGAACTGTGAGAAAAATAAATTTCTGTGTTAAAGCAACCCGGTGTGTGATATTTGTTATGGCAGTCCTAGATAACTAATACACCACAATTTTGAACAAGAAAGAAAAAAATGTACAGTATGTTTATTATTGTATTGCTGGATTATCAAGTATATTCCTGACAGGAGAGAATTTCCAGTTTGGGTAGGCATTGACTAGAACCAAATCCTCTGCTTACAGTCTTATAAGTCTAATAACTGGACAAGTTTTCCACAGACTACTTCTGGTCGTCAACATTTCCAACCTGTTTTTCCCTCATTCCCACATACTCCTAGTGCTGGGTGCCACACACAGGTCACATTTGTCCTGAGCTAGAGTCCCTGGCCCTGCACCTTGATGTCATGATGCAGGTGAGTTGGTGCAGTGGGCAGTTAGCGCCTTCTGGAAGCCATTACCACATTTGGGTGGCTAGTAATAGCTTACCATACATGGAAGTAACTGCCAACCTTGTTCATGTATTATAGGAAGTCCAAACGAAATGTATTGCCAAACTAACTTCCTTTCAGAGAATCCTAGCAATGAGCACAGCATTCCACACCATCACACAGGAGGGCAACTGTGTGAAGGGGAAAATGGGATGGAACGAGATAGCAGTCTTAATCGATTACAGTTAAAATAACATACTTGGAAAAGTTAAACATACAGCTTTCCTCTTAATTTTTCTTGTTTGTGTTTTTTTTACTGCCGTGCCTGACAGATCTGAAACAACTGGCTTATATTATATGTTTTGTTCTTAGGTTGACTTTATAATTTTAAAATCTTAAATATCTAATAAAGATAATATGTTTTTGAAAAAAATAATCAAATAAAATGCCACATTGGAAAAATTCTACAGAGACAAATGAGTTCATAAAAGCAGGCTAGAACCCTTCCCAGGGCCTTGGGAGGGACCAGTGTGAATGAGGGGATTGAAGCTTAAGGTTCATAGTAAATGCATCACTGGTCACAGGCAGGTTTCAGGTGGCTTAGAGAGAAAATCTTTTTTAAAAAGTGCCTGTGATCTGTGATGAGACAAGTAAAGAGTTAATGGGAGCAGGCTTGTGAGCTGACAAGATGGGATAGGCAAAGAGTTAACAGGAACAGGCTTGTGAGCTGACAGGAATGAGCTTAAACATTAACTGCTTGGCTCTGACTCCCTTGGCTAGCATTGCATCTGCAAACTGACAAGCACCTTCTATCCATCATAGATGAGAACAGAACAGAACAGTTCCCAATCACAACAGCAACCCCCTGCAAACTGACATCCATCATAGTGGGAAGAGGACAGATCCCAGGAGAAGACAATTTTAATGGCAGCCCCCCCTGCAAGCTGACAAGCACCCTACATCCTGCATGGAAAAATGTAAAACCCCAGCACTCCTTCTCATCGATGCAGCTGTCCCCTATTGGACTCTACCTTGGCACAACTGCATTAGCCAGTACGTTTCTCTTTACCCCTCTGTCTCTGTAGCAGTCTCCATCAGACTGCTCTGGCAAACTTCTGCCAGTATCTCTCTCTTACCCCTGTCTCTGCAGCTCTCCCTCTCAGACTGCCCTGGCAAAACTTCTGCCAGTTCCGGTGGCTCAGGCGGTTAGAGCTCCATGCTCCTAACTCCGAAGCCTGCTGGTTCAATTCCCACATGCTCCAGTGGGCTCTCAACCA